>NC_135188.1:3768418-5028418 GCF_041146795.1 Maylandia zebra | reverse complement strand
TGCCTACCTCTCAGCTTGAAGAAGTCTAGCCATTCTCCTGTGTCCTCTGACATCAACCACAGAACTGCTACTCACTTCATATTTTCTCTATTTCACTCGATTCTGTCATCACATGAAGTGGTTGTGTGGCGAACATCTTCTTAAAAATACTCAGATCAGCTTTCCTGGCAACAAAAACACATTTAAAGCCACTAAATCACCTTTTTTTTTTGTCTGTATTGAGTTACATTGATTGGCTGATTTGATTTTCGCGTTAATGACTACTTGGAACAGGTGCACCTAGTGGCTCGTGGATGTGGATCACAATAATAGTTGCTTGTGGTATCATTATAAGTTCACAGATCTTCCAGTGATTTTAATGATCGCTAGCAACAGAAAGATAAACAACCTCAAACATTGACCTCACCAGCAATACATCTGTCTGATCAGATGAAGAGAAGACAAGCGCACAGATACTTCTATTTCTTACTAGTTCCCAAATTAGCACATTGATGCTAATAGCATTAGTCTTAAAGCAAAGGCTCGACAAGTACCCTTTCAGCTCATGCCTCAGTCCTATGGGTACAATGAGCTGAGTGAGTGGACCTACAGCTCAACGATAGTCACAATAAAAATATCAAGAACAAGGTAGAGTGCAAACGGGTACAGATAAAGGACAAACAGTGTTATTTTCCTAGATGTTGATTTATTTGTTTTCCATTTCATCTCTCTACCTGCTGTGCTTCCAGCCACTTTACATAATCTTTATTTCTATGGTTCAAATAGTCTGCTATGATGGATTTCTCCGGGCTTTTATTTGCCTTTGATGAATAACATACAACGGAGAAGGGAAAAATTTCTTTTCTTTTTCTTTTTTATTTACCTTTTCCTCATTTTTTTGTCCGTTTATTCTAACACTGACCCTTAAATCTAATAGCCTGTTGTGCAGTTACTCAAGCTGCTTTCAGACGTGAACTTTGGTGAACAGTCAGGTCCAAGTGTTGCCTGGGGTTGCCTTTTTTCACAACAGGACTTTTTGTGTGTTCCTGGAATTACTCACCTTCATTTTTGGATATGTTGACACATGCAGCATGCAGGAGGCAGGACATATGATTGCCATTCACTTAATTCCCCAGACAGTTACTCGCTCTATTCACACATGGGCTCAATCAAACATTACATGACTTTGTACTAGGGAACTGTCAGGGTAAAAGCCATTTAACATCCAACTCGGATGGATTTAGACATTTTTTCCTCTCACATACAGCACCACTGGGTAATATCTGGAAAACTTATGTCGCAGTGCATGTGTGAAAATGGCTTCATGGCGTTACGGCCTCGTGCCTGTGTGTGCTGCCTTCAGCACTTTTGGAGCCTGGGATACTCCTGGCAGGCTTAGCGCTGGACCACTGCCTCACATCATCGGGATTTCCTTCGACCCCCCATAATGTTAATTATCTTATCGAGCAGAAAAAATCTCCCTATGATTAATGTAAGATATGTGCTTCACTAAGGGTTGAGGGTGCGGAGCGGAGCGGAGGGAGGGAGGGATGGAGAAGTGGGAGGAAGGATATAATTATTACTGATAAGTATCGATCGGCCATCTCTGCCCCTCTGTTTGCCCTCCTCGCCCTACCTGCCCTTCCCTGCTATTGAGTTACGGGTCTGCAGTGCCTAAGTAATTTGTAATGGGCATTCACTGTGGCAGTGCAGAAATTCTATTTTGTGATGGCTAGCTAATGTGATCAGGACCATTTTAAGCTGTTTTTTTGGTGCTCTGAAATTACATCTGTTCCTCTGAGGGCTCTCTCTCTCTCTTTGTCTCCCTCACTTTCTCTTTCTCCCTCCGTCCCTCTCTGACTGATGTGATTAGATGGGCAAACTGCACCGGCTGTTTGGGCTTCCTTCCTGTATAACACCCACCCACTCACACTCTCCGTCTCTCACACACATACACGAACAGACGCACGCACCAACCTTGATACGGCCGCCTTGTCCCAAATGTTCCATGACCCATCTGCCATCTCCGCCCCTCTTTCCATCTCTGTGTCTCGCTATCTTTCAGCCTATCTCGCTCCCAGTGAGTCACCCTGGTTGGAGAAATTAGCAGACTCAGTCAAACTGCTCATCTCCACCACTCTCCAGCAACGAGAACAGACTGCTATGCCAAGACAAAAGTAAACATTAAAGCACTGAGATTATCTTCTTCTTCTCTGGCAAATGTTGTCAGTCACGTTGTTCAGCTACCATAAATGGCCATGTGCTAAATTAATGTTCGGCATTGTAACATGTGGAAAGAGGCTTTTGTCAAACTCATAAATATCATAATGAAGTTTAGCTTAAAGAATAAGAGAAATTTTCTTCTTTGGAGGCTCAGATATTCAGCAAAGATTTGGAAAATAATTAAAAGTGCAGTTTGTTAGTCAAATGTCACTTGCTGATTGGTGGTCAGGCTCTGCAGGCATCTGTGGGATCCCTTTAGTGTAATTTTTCAATGTGCTGGGGAGTCTCTGTAAAGTGTCCCATAGACCAGCGGTCCCCAACCTTTTTTGCGCCACGGACCGGTTCAATGTCAGACAATATTTCCACAGACCAGCCTTTAAGGTGTCGCGGATAAATACAACAAAATAAAATGATACGACCAAGACAAAAACTGTGGTATTTTGTAAATATAATAACAAATGCAAATTCACTGTGGAATTGTGTAACTTTATTAGCAGCGTCCTCCTGAAATGCGCCAACAACATTGAGAGTAACGTCCTCCCCTCTGCTCCTTAATGCTCTCTGGTCGCTATGGTAACGTGTAAATATTTATTTTAAAATAAGACACACAAATACAACATGGGAAAAGACCCAGGGAAACCGAGTTAACGAAAAAAAAACAGAAAACCATAAATTTCACACCCAAGCCTCAATTCTCATGGCCCCGTACCAAATGACTCATGGAGTGCTACCGGCCCTTGTCCCGGGGGTTGGGGACCGCTGCCATAGACAACTAACTAACATCTCTGCATGCCATTAAATCAAACTCCTGCACACTGTCTTGAATACAGATATGTCTGATGAAGATCTCCTAAGTGAATCTTTGATCCTGCATCCAGCTTCGCCATCCTGAACTGCAACTGATGACATTAGCTCTCGTGCTAGTCCAGAGCTGACTAATGCAGTCTACTAATGAACCCTGAGTTGCTTCCGATGTGTTCATCAGAGTGTGAGAGTCAGATAGAAAGCTCTTGGACACAGAAAAGTGTGCTTGTATGAATGGTTAAATGAGACATCTTGCATAAACCGAGTAGGGTAGAAGTGCTCTGTAAGAACCAGTCCACTTACCAACTTTGGGATAGCATCCTTTTTGGAGAAGCGCGGGGCTAGCTGGCTTGCTAATAGATTAGTTACTTCATCACAATCGACAGGGCAGTAGTAGATTAGTAGTAGTAGTAGAAAAAATGTTCTACTCGGCTCCTTTTTTATTATTATCATTATCAAAATGTATCTGTAGTGAATAAAAATCTACCTTTGAATGCATGCACTGGTTCCATATTTGTGTGTACGCCCTGGAGATATTGTAAATGGTAATGAATCTGTTTATCAGTGGTTCCAAAGCCAGAGGATACTTCTCTGAAGGCAAAGAGAAGGCCCTAATGATGCACAAACATTAAAACGTCCCAGCTTGGTCCCAGTTAGTTAGAACAAACATCCACTTACAGCTCACGCTTCCCTCAGCCTGCATCGAAGCACAGCAGCCCAGCCCAGTGCCAAAGTGCTGTCAGAAAACTGTGCTGTCGTCAAGAAACATATTTATTTCCTTTCTGCCCGCCTGCCCGTCAATCCCCACGGAGCTGTTTAGTGTGAAGGCAGAGATTTGACAGAGTGGAGGCAGAGAGGGAGACTGAGGGCTTTTGCACATTTATGTGTTAGAATCAAAGTGCTTTGTGTGAAATGGGGAGTTGGTGAGTTTGTGTGTTAGAGGCTGTGTGTTCATGTGCCTCTGTACATGCGTATGTGTGTTATAGCTGCGGCAGTGATAGTTGGCAGCAGGTCTGTGTCTTGCTGTGCGGTGGCTCAGGGGTGCGGCTCACACGAGGGGTGGAGGGAGTGATGAGAGGAGGAAGTGGGGGAGGGTGACAGCCGAACGCTCGCCCTTGGGCTCCCCAGACGCCTCACCACTGAGGAGGAGGGTTCAATACTGCGTGTGTGTGTGTGTACATGTGGGTGGGAGGATGTGTGCAAGAGAGACCGAGAAAGTGGGTGCACACACATACACATATGTGTGTCTCTAAACACTCAGATTCTGCTGATCCAGCAGCCTCCACTCAGCTCCCCTTCCTCGCCTCTCTCTTCCTCCTCCTCCCCCACTTCTCTCTCCTCCGCTCCCCTGCTCTTTATGGCAGAGCACGCAGGTCACCTTCTCAGTTGCTGAATTTAATACTCAGCTGGAGAGAGGCAGGAATAAGAGAATAGAGGACTGGCAGAAAAGTGAGCAGTGGAATTTTTCCCTCCTTTTAGAAAGGATTTTTGAGATCATTTCAGAGACGGATTGTAAAGAGCTGCACGCTGCAGAACCTATGAGCATCTACAAATACACATGAAGGGGCACATGCACACACACGTGGTGGCACACCGAGGCTCTAGTGGTTGATTAGCAGTCGGGTCACCTTTCTCCAGCTGTGAGTGTGGTTCTTTTAGATGAAAGTGATAAAATAGGGAACACACTGTAGCTGCGGGCACACGGCAGATAGCAGTGGCCACCGCACAGGGAACACATCACTGGCTGCTCAACACAACACACTTTCTGGGCAACCCGTGTATGTCATTGTCCAGTATTGTATGAAATCCTGAGAAAAAAGTGATTTACTACTAGGTAGTTTTGTTAGTTGAGATGATAAGCTGCAGGTTTTTAGCATATAAAATCTTTGCATCCCACAAGATAAGAGAGAAGTACAACATTTTCTAGCAGCAGCAGCAGCACACGAGGCTTCTCTTATAGTAACAAATAATGATCTGACTAGTCAGGACAGTAACGGCGGTGAAAAGTTCATATTCTTGGAACTCAGTAATAAAAGTGCCTCTTTCTGCCTGCCGCTGCATATGTAAGGAGCTCATTTATGCCATAATGCTGTGATAGTACTCCCGCTGGACCTGCCTGAAGTACAGGCCAGGAGGCATAGCTGTGTACATATCAATGCACAGTTTCTATGAAACCTTGAAAAGCTTTAGTTCTTTTAAATGTTTTTCAGATATGTTTTTTGAAAAAGGCTTATAAAAGTTTTAGTTTTCAGTGGTTTTGACAGCTTTTATTTTTTACTTCAGCATATTTATTTCCTTTATTTCTTTTTTCTGATGTGTTAGTGATGTTTATGATTATGTTACCGTTTTGAAGCGTCTACTCGTACATGTTTCTATCCATTTTGCTCTGCATTTGGCCCTCACTACTCATTAAGGTTAAGTGAGAGAACTTAACCTTAATGTTCTCTCACGCTTGGATTCTGATGATCAGCGTGTGTGTGTGTGTGTGTGTGTGTGTGTGTGTGTGTGTGTGTGTGTGTGTGTGTGTGTGGACTTTGTCTTCACCTGGATGGCAGAATGCCTCCTGTTCAATCTCAGCTCTGTCAAACTCACTTACCTTCCACCACTAACAACAGATGTCTAGCCAGCACATCCTGCACCTTAGGTTGTTGTTTGTGCCCTTAGGTTTTACACACACACACACACACACACACACGCACGCACACACACACACACGCACGCACACGCACAGACCGTCAGTCAACATCAGTAGCTAGCACCTTTATTACTGCAGGCAATAAGTCAGTGTAGGGGTGTGAACTGAGGAAGATTTTGATGGAGTCTAAGACGAGGACAAAACAATCCTCACAAGAAAACAGAGGTGCAAAGAGCTGATGTTCAGCCTTATTTGTTTCAGACTACTGTATAAATGACAGGAACTGAATCATTTAAGTATACAGTTACTGTAAAAGTAAAGTGCACGCTCATCTGTTTTACATATCAAGACACAATAAAAATAATCTGCTCCTTAGCAGGTCTTAAAATGATTAAAATAGAAACTCAGGTAATAACTGCATCATATATACATGCATAAATACACCATTACCTGCACCTATATAGGAATTAAAAGGGTAAGTCAGTTAATACTGGTGCCACTATAGTTTCTTTGATTAGTAGCTAGCATAGAGCTGTCCTTTAGTATTGACACAAACATTATATTCCTCTTAAGTTTTTTTCTTCTGGCAGCTTGTTCACCTACATGGGTGGTTTTATGTGTTACCACTTTCTCTTTAACCTGTAGCTCTGAATGTGATGCAGTCCAAATGTCTGATTTTGTCTGAGTTCTGTTGTGGCATTCTGCCCTCAACTCCATTAGCATTGAGAATGAGTGTTATGTGATGCTTCTGTTTCTCCTTTGCTTGTCTACTACGCTTATTTTCGGCGAGTCAGCTCACAATATGTTACTGCACTGCAGTTGGTTGTAGATCTTGGATGGTTCTTTGGAGAACGGGACATTTATTCTTTTGGCTTCTGCGTCTTATTAGTTCGTTTGCCAGCAATGCGAGCCTTTGTTTAGTCATCTCCAGGGTCTCCATTAAGCACAGCCCATTGTATTTCCTCAATATTCTCTGCCCTATCCTTGATTTTTACATCAGTCTGTGTGGTAGACAGCCAGAAAAAAACTGTGTGAGTCTTGGTTTTGTTAACTTTTAAGTTTGTCTGTAGAGTTGCATTCAGGACACATCCGTGGTATAGTAACAGGGGATGACAGATATATTTTTTTCTGTCTGGGCCTTCAGACAGCACAGTGTCTTTCTCAGTTACGATGGTCTCTGTGTCAGATTAGGTGACTATAGAGTCATAATCTCTGTCATTCTTGCCATCTATTACAAAGTGCATGATGTCATCTGAAGGAGGTGGCAGCACGTGAAAATAGATGATACCAACCAAAATGCTGTGCATGATACTGGCTATGTTCTTCCATTCACCGGTTCCACCCCCCTATGTCTCTGTTTTAGTTTTTCAAGTTTACAATCGTAAACATTTGGCAGAGCATTTATGGCCATATTGGTCAGCCGCACAAATGAATCCAAAGAGGGCAAAAAAAGAAAAGCCATAATTGTACTGTTGTAGGCTCATTCTTTCAATTACTAGTGGTTACTGTTACTGGTTACTTCTAAATCAATATCTCAAATCTAATCAAACACGGATTAATTTAGTCCCTACATATTTTTGATTTGTCTGTGCTATCTATATCGTTAAGCCTAAAATAGTCTATTTTAATTATAACTGTCACTGTGTCAGTTATAAGTGATTATAACGAATGCTTTTGGCTTCTGGTAATGTACATTTAATATTTTTTATGTACAAACAAATAGTAAAGAAAGTTGTTGAAACTACATTTAAGATACATTGAGAAATGTGCATAGGAAGCTGTCTTTGCCAAATTCAAAAAGGGATTAACTGACTTACTGATGTGTGTTGCATTTAACTCTAACCACCCATACGTGTCCTCATTTCACCCTCTTATTGAGTTTTCAGTTTAGTTGCATTTGTAGCCATTATGCTGATGAAAGTTGAAGTACGCTGGATCATTTGCAGTTTGACTGTTTCGAGATCTTCTGTTTAAAATGGGTAGACTGAGTAGCATGCTCCCGTTAAACAGTAAAAAACAAAGTGCATATTGCTGTTTTTGCCAAATAACCTCTGGCTAACATCTCTGGCTGAGGACCAGAACACACAAATACACATCCACACTCACTAACTCACAGTCCTCCTGTTCCTCTCTCTCACTCACTCACTCACACACACACAGAGCTATTATAATACTGTACAATGAGTAGCCTTCTAAAACATCAATAGCTCCCCCTGTGGCAACTGAAGCTGCTGCTGTTTGACTTTGAGCTAAAATGCAGTGCAGCTAAAACTGTAGTGTCACTACTGCTTAACTACACACACACACACACACACACACACACACACACACACACACACACACACACACACACACACACACACACACACACACATATATATGTATTTCACACACACACACATATATATGTATATATATATATATATATATACATATATAAAAATTGGATCAATCTTAATAATGTAAATCTATTTTTATTTTAGGCCTGATATATATATATATATATATATATATATATATATATATATATATATATATATATATATATATATATATATATGTATATATATATATATATGTATATATATATATATATATATATATATATATATATATATATATATATATATATATATATATATATGTATATATATATATATCAGGCCTAAAATAAAAATAGATTTACATTATTAAGATTGATCCAATTTTTGATTTTT
Organism: Maylandia zebra; assembly: GCF_041146795.1. Lineage (NCBI taxonomy): Eukaryota > Metazoa > Chordata > Actinopteri > Cichliformes > Cichlidae > Maylandia > Maylandia zebra. The sequence continues at coordinate 5,020,060 of NC_135188.1, read as the reverse complement.
AGCTTTAAATTTCAACTTACATATTGTTGTGGTGACTCGGACGCCATGGATTCATTCAGTGCTGATGATTACAGCTTGGCTTTGTCTTTCGCAGAAGAAGATAACCGTACTTTCAAATCTAGCTTTGTTTTTTTGGCTGACTATTATGAGGTTCTTTCCCCACATCTCCACTTATTAATTCAGTATTATTTTAAGACAGACAGCTATTTTGTGAAATGGATAAAAACTGCAGTGTGTTTTACGGCTACCTTCCCATCAGGCCGAATTTATTGGCCTAGCTATTGCTTCATTCTTTGTGATGACCTTTATCTGCCCCTCTTCTCTCACTGGACCCTCTGATTACTTCTGAGTGCTTTTATAATGCGAAGGTATATGCAACCATAATGTGTTAGTAGCTGTTTAAGCCCAAACGAAGGTTATATCAGTACTAGGTGAAACATTAAATGCAAAAATGAATGAAATTACAGCCAATGAAACTGCATACATTTCCTGTGGCGCATCTTCAATGTATAGGAGGTAAATAGATGACTATGTGCAGATGAGCCGTGTGAATGTCTGCGTGTGTCGTTTCATTTGGAATTGGTTTCTGGGACGGTGAGACCGAGATGACCAAATATATATTGCGGTCATTTCCTTTTAAACAAATCATTTGTGTGTGTTAGCATGTCCATTAACCCCGGCTGGAAAAATCATTAATTTTTCCTGAGTGAACACATTAGTCATCAAGTCGCTTTGCCGCTGTCTGTTGGTCCCGCAGCTTCTTGGATACAGGCTCTGAGACAGAGACAGGGCTCTAAATCACTTAACCGGAACGGCGATGCTGCAGCAGACGCAGTCAAAACGAAACATCAGACACGTGAGCCCACACAGATATGCACACAGGGAGAAAACTGCACATAGAGGCATGGGCACAAATGCATATACATCTGTACACACAACGACAGGGCTGCAACGATTCGTCGACATAATCGATGATATTGACTATACAAATTAGTCGATAGTGTCGATGTGTGATACACTATATAATGTAAAGGTGTTTTGGTAATTGCAATACACCACAGGAAGATATGGGGGCAGTATCGCCTACATCATCTGCCACAACAGCAGGGGCATCACAGCCTGGCTAGCTCAGTCGGTAGAGCATGAGATGCTTAATCTCGAAGTTGTGAGTTCAAGCCCCACGTTGGGCACTATTCTCTCACAATTTCAGTGTATTTGTACATTAAAGGGATATTCTCATAGCGAGGGTTGTAAAAACAATTAAAATATAACTGTCAAAGTGACTTTTAAATATCCTTTCTTTTTCCATTTAAAAACTCGTTGACATCAAAAATGTGTTCTTCGTTGGTATGAAGGTAAAGACATTACACATAAAAAACACTAAACATTAGAAATCACACAGTTAAGTTCCTTGCGTGTTTACATTAATGTTTGTACAGTAATGTTTATGTTAGCTTACATGTCAGAAACTGCGCAGCATGATGCTAGCTAAGCGAGCACCATTTCAGTTTTGTTAGCTGAAATGCAAAACATTAAACTGGAGAAGCGACACTGTCTCTTAGTTTTTCCCCTCACACATAAATATCATAGTAAACCTCTTCTACCTAATGTTACAGTTAATCTGTGGGTCGGCCCATATCAATAATTGATTATTTATATAATCAGCTAAACAGTTTAATTGGCATTGAACACTACACCATCTGAGAAACTATTAATTATATATAACCAAATTTGTGATTAGTAACCATCTTTTCTATTTCTTTTTTGTTTTGCTAGTAAAACTAGTACTAGTAGTTTGAAATCTTGTAAAGCAGACTTCAAATGGCTTCAAATGGCTAAAGTCGTGACAGAGAGCATCTTTAGCAGGGTTATCAGCAGCTGGGAACATCATCTCAGAGCACGTCTACTGAAATCATGAAATCATGAATTCATGAACTCAATTATTTGTAAACTTTGGAAACTTGTTATTTTGGATTCAAAAATCCAGTTAAAATCCAGTTATTTTGGATTGTATTTGAATTTATTATTGAACTTATTATTTTTTATTTTTCGTTTAAATACTAGTAGCACTTAAATTTGTATTACTTTGTATTGTCTTTATTTCATTTTTATTCTGATTTTTATTAGGACATTTGATTATTTACAAATTCATACGTTTCCCGGTTAATTATTTTAATTTGCTGTAGGACGAGACAACAGGGTGATATTCACAGACTGGAACAGGTGAGGTAGTGGAGCCTAAAACAGGAGGTTTGCCCACAGGAAGCGGAGATAGCTGTTATTGAAATAATCGTTGACTAATCGACAAAAAATTGGCAGATTATTCGACTACCAAAATAATCTTTCGTTGCAGCCCTAATACTAACACACACACACATAGCTTGTCCTGTTGCCAGGCTTATCAAGACTTTTATTATGCCTCACAATACTGGGTAATTAGGTGTCCTCTGCTCTGCCTGTCTCTCTCACTAACGGTGGAGAAATAGACCTGTCACTGTTTGGGCACTCAAAGATTCAACAAATGCTAAGCAGTAATGGCTTGCTTTGTATCCTGTAATCCATTGCATTGACAGCAGGGACACTTAAAAAGAAGAGACCCCCCCACACACACACTTCTCCTCTTTCTCTCTTTCATTTGACTTCTACCTCTGGCACCTGGCTGAAACTTAAGAATTGCAGTTTCAGAACAGTGCATGATGAGCTTTGTCTTCATTTAGATGTTGGTGAACCACACTGTGATGATATTCAGTATGCCGAGACCACCTATAGCTGCACAACAGATATATGCCTAAGAAAATAAGACTTACTCAACACTTTTTTTGTTTAAGTAGATAAAATTCAGTGCTTTTATCTAAACACCCACTAGCAGTCTTAGGTGGTGTCTACTGTGGGTCACTTTGTGAAAGAGGAGAATAAGGGGAGAGGCTGTGGAGGGCAGAGTGAACTGCATTACAGAGGAGAAAAGATGAGAGGCAACACCAAAGGAGAAATGTGGAAAGACAAGGACATAAAGTGGGAAAATTCTGTGTATGAGATGAGGATAGAGGAGGTTAAACCGAAGAGAGAGTTTGTGGTGTGTGGTTAATTCCTGTTTTACTGATCTGGCAGTTATATGGCAGCTGAGACCCGCATACTGCCAGAACCATGCCTCCAGTCTCCTCCCCTTACCCCCAGTCTTCACTCAATCATTGTCTTGACCTGCCTACTCCAGTTCATGGGCTCTGGGGTAACTGGACTGGAGCCTATCCCAGCATAAGGCGGACCAGTCCTTCACATGGCCACCAAACAAGCTTTCGCACCAAAGCTGTTCTTGTAATGTGATTAAACTGCCTAAATAACTCTTCATGTAATATGTTCTCATTAACATTGGCAGCGGTCAAGGAGAGTGCATCGACATTGGGGGTAAAATGTATGTGACTCAAACAGGAGAGAACGGAGGATTTGCAGTTAAGTAGCTGGGCTGTAAATGGACTGGCTGCCAATTGCATAAGGGAGCTCATTCCACAGGCAGCATACTGCATGATAGCGTAGGGTCATAGTGAGCTGTCATGGACCAATGATCTATTTCTCTACCTGTCAACCCCTCAGAGGGAATGAGACAAGAGAGAGTAGCCTTTCCCTCACCTCTCCCCCTCTCTTTCTGTCTCTCTCTTTTCCTGCATCTGCGAGCTCCACAGTGAATGTTGTGACAAGAGGCAAACTGCTGCCTTTAGCAAAGATGTGGTTGCACAAACAACCAACTCAAATTCAGTGAGACATGTTATTATTTTTAAGGTGTATTGTATTGTATAGTATAAATAAAATTGTATGTGATAGTTGGCAAAAACAAAATCCCAAATCTGCCAGCAGGTCTCCCAAATTAAATGACAAAATATGTCGTTTGTAGCTGTCATCAAGAATGACAAGTATTATTTGTCCTGACCTTCAGCTGAACAGCATCATTTGTCAGTGTCTTCTAAAGCTGTTAATGAGTTCTCTGCATAAATGGCAAAATAACAAAACAAAAATAAATAGAAAGCTAATGTTTTGGGTTAGAGTAAGTTCTTTGTTAGGTTTATCTAAAGTATTTGTTTAGAGCCTCCGAACACTTGAGTTTTTAACATTTCTGCAGAGAGTCTGATATCTCTGTTTTTCCAAATCTACCCATCTTAGGTTGACATAACGATCACAATCCAAGGTCCCCCTACAAGGTTTTTCCTTGACCTTTTCACTCTTTGCACAGCCTTCATCAGCGGATAGTAATTTGATTACATATATATTTTCTGTGTAATTTCACAATGCAACATGTTAAATTGAATGACATCTGGAACCTCAACAATGAACTGTTCAAATAAAAAACCTTTGATTTTAAACATTTCATTTACTCAGGCTTTTTTTTTTATTGTGATATATTGTAGAAATGCAAAATTTTGCCTAATTTTCAGTAAATAATATAATCGATGAAACATGGTGCAGCTTAAAGCATAAAAGGAAGTTGGATGTTTATTTTTGATTTCTTTTAAAACAGTGGAAGCACAAATAAATGCTAATAAATCAAATGAGGCATTAAAGTGAAAGAAGCAATGAGTAAATTAGGTAAACAGGTGTCTGGTCTTTTTCTCCTCAGACAGATCACTACACTATATTTTTACCTCTGCTTGGATGTGTTTGTAGTGTTACTTACCTGTTGTTTTTCTCATGAAAATATTGCATGATGCATGTTCTTCCAAATGAATTGGACAGCACATCCTAATCAATAATCAAATATCCCAAAGAAATAATGTTTCTCACAGATACCAGGTTGAAAAGCAAATCCATTTGGAGTATTGCAGCTGTGCTCAGGATGATTCCGAGAGCCTCATTTATCAGCCTTTTGTAAGCAAAGTAGTGTATTTAATTTGCGTGCATGAGCATTTTTACACATAGAATGTGATTTATCAGTATTATCTTGTGCATTAGAGTGCGCATATATTTAGAAGCACTCCTGAGCAAGTGTATGCAGATGTCTCTCACAGAGAAGAGAATTCCAATGAGATGTACAAAACTCTCAGTCCAATCAGAGGAACTGCTGAAATCGTATCAGTACACAGGTGTTAAAGCCTACAACTGAGAAGTGGCTCAGGCTCAGGCAAATGAATGTCAGTCTAACGTGTCCAAATAGGAGATATTTAAACTTCTCCTTGTTTTGAGCTCTAATGCTCAGTTTCAGTGTTTGTAGCTTGAAATGGAGCTGCTGGTGCACCTACCCCTTTCAGGAAGAGGTCTGTGAGTGACAGAGAAAAGCAGCCAATGGAAGCAGTATGTGGGTCATTCAGTTAACAGCAAGGCACCAGATACAGATCGAGTAGCAATGTTACTTTTAGTCTTCTCTCGGAGCAATCGTCTCACGTTCAGGTATAGCTAAATATACAGGTGACAACAACAACAACAAAAGATTCGCACGAGAACAGCCTTAACTGGAATTCAGCTTTATTTCAGACTGCTGTAAAGGAGCTAACAGAAAGCTAGCTTACATTAGTTTGTACTGAAGCACAAAAATAAACACGAGAACACAGTAGCCCACAGCTGCTTGTCATGTATTGGTGTAAAATTGACCTTAAAGTTTACACAGTTCCCTCAGCGGTATATTTTATACTTATCTTTGGCCTGTTGGTTTGTTTTGCAGCGGCACGTAAAGCGACCAATGCATACACTTCATTATATTACTGCAGCTCAAGTATTACAGCAAGTGTGCTAGACTTCCAAAATAAAAGTTTCTAAGACGTATATTTGGGGCTGTAACTGATGCTGAATGTAAAAATAAAATGACCCTTCAACAGATGTTTCAACAATTGTCTCTTTTAAGAAGCAACTTGGTGGCGAACACATTTATCTACATTTTGTTTGACCTTCAGAATAAAAGCTCACAAATACTGAAGTCACAAGGCTTATAAAAGATTAGGAACTATTCTGCGTGTGCCTTATTGGTTCCTACTATGAGTACTATTGTGTTAATAGGCTGTGTTTACACTTAGTGACTAACAACCAGTGCATACATGTTACTTCACCTTTTAAATAACTTTAACCAAATTATAATTGACCGTCAACATAAAATCCTTGAGAATTTTAAAGCTTTGGTGGCTTCTCACACATCCTGTTAGTTCCTTTTGGCTGCTGACAACACAAACAGCAGCTGGTGCTGTGGCACACTCAAAAAAATTTCTGAAAATGTTTTTGCTCTTTTTATCCTTGTACAATATTTTCATCTGGTTAGAAAAGCAGCTGAAAAACCATAATGAAACAAAATTAGCAAGCACTTTGAGGAGATAATGTTGATCAGCACTGTCAGTTACTGTTCGTGCATGCACAGAAAGTTATGAAGTTGCTACGTTTTTTGTATTAATATTATTCAGTTCTTCTTCTTCTCTCTGTTATTATTATTTATTTATATATTGATTTATTTTCAGTATCTTTTAAATTTTGCGAAAGGCGTAATTGTTCTTTCACAACACTGCTTTGGTCTGTCATACTTGTATTTACACAGTAGCCTACTTGTGTATAAAATATATACAGCACTGCTGTTGCCCCGCTAAGCTTTTTGACCTATCATTAATTGATAATTAGCATTAGCGTTTTATTTTAAAATCCAGTTTTTACAGTTTGTCTGCATGAAACATTTGATTCCTGCTGCTGATTTCAGTGCTGGTACAAATCCTACAGACGGTTGTTCAGAAGCTTCCATCACTTGAGTTTAGTTCCATCAGTGAGAGAGAGAGAGAGAGAGGGGGGGCAGTTCGAATGCGCCAAGGCCTCTGCCTGCTGGATAAATAGGGCTGTTCTGTAGTAGATAATGGCTGAGTCACATATTATATTTATCCGACTCAATAAAGCAGGAGCAGGCAGGCAGATTACTCTGCCCTGAGTCAAGGAGATAATGATATCTGGCTGCTAGCTGGCCCAAAACAGGCTCCAGACAGACCAACAGACAGGGATGCAGGCAGAAAGTGCTGCTAAAGGAGTTGTACATAGATGCTGTTAGCATGAGACTTCTGTGGCCTTCATAAGCCGAGGACTGCTTGTGTCAGCCCTCTGCTGGTCCGTGTCACCTCTCCTCTTACCTCGCACCTGTATGTTGCTTCTTCCACGTTCAAGGATTCAAGCTGCATGTGTGTTGACACTGTACATCTGCTACTCCATATCTACGCAACACATAATTTCTACACAGGCTGCGTAGCCAAAGCATCCTCTGCAGAGTGTGCTGATTAGAATAGCAGCATCTGTTCTGTCAGACGCACAGGGACAGCTGGAAAACATAGCTGAAACGCCTTCTTTGTAAGCACTCCTGTAGCATTTTTTAAGTGCAATAGTTTTTATAGTTTTACTATTTTGTTTTTGATTTATCTATTTGTTTCATTCCAAAAGTTTGATAATTGGATTTGTTACTTTTGTTGTGTGTAGTGATAAAAACCAGAGGCAGTGAGTACCTGGTACTTTTATTTTGAAGTTTTCGACAGAAACAGATGTGCAGATGTGCTGTTTCCCAGCGGTTTTGTGCTACGCTATTGTAGTCTCACAGTAGCTATGACACAAACACTTGAGGATGGTGAACACCATTAAATTAGATCAATAGCCTCTATGTAAGAGGGTGACATATCAGAGGGCACCCCAGAATACCTTTATTATTATGTTTTCGAATAAGAACATAAAAATATTTTTCATAATAATAGAGTTGTCTGAATTGAGGTCAGAAGTTCTGGACCGTAATTAAACCCTGGTGGCGTGGGCATTGTGGCGCTTTTATAATCTTGCTAACATAGTGATAATGAAAACTCTTCTGGTGTTGGCAAAACAGTTGCTTATTCCTCCAGTATACAGCAGACCTTAGATAGATAAATAGATTAAACTGTAAACAAAGTCTTCTTTGCTTAATATTTTTGTCAGTGCTGAGTAATCAGCATTTCTCTTGTGATTACTTCAGTATTTTACTCTGAATAAAAGCTCAACAGAGGAAGCCTAATTTGCAACAAAGCAGCACAAATAGCCTCCGAGGTACAAGCTCTGCGAAGACAGCTCGCTCTGCCACTTGAAGCTCACTTTGTTTCACTTTGTGTCCTGTGCGCCTCTCCTTGCTCATAAAGCTCTACATTTAGCCAACTCTGTCCCAGAGTCCTTTCCAATTTCTACCTCTTTGAACGTGACGAGTGATAAGGATGGATTATCGCGAGAGCCGAGAATTCCTTAGGATAATCCTTCACAGACAAAACACTGGGACATCTCTGCTCTCTTTCTTTCTTTCTGTCTTTTTTTCTTGGTTATAGCAGACCACAGTACTCAAAGTGCTGTGATCTGTTGTAGCATGACTGTTTGACTTTCTAAATTTGTTTTAATCAAGGCTTTATAGAGACATGATTTGAGTATCTTGGGTTCAGAGACACCAGTTTCTCTGCTCTCTCTGAATCCACTTTTACTCTGCGTGATTGCTACAAAAATGTCTGTGAGATTACACGAGCGCTGATTGAGATGTCGAGGCTCTCGAAATGTCTTTGGAGAACAACGCAACAGGACAATTTACTTTGCTTTTAATAAGAGTTATCGCTGACTGTTCCTGCTACTAGTACTATCCCCAAGATGAAACAGCCAAGTTATTAATGAGAACAAAAGAGTTTGCATGAAATTTGCATTAAAACAAACTGTGAACAGTAGTAGTGAGACTAAAAACGTAATTACTAAATGATTTCAAAAGCAATTTAATTCACACATAATTTCTTAGTCCAAATGGTAAATTATGTGATTTGTTTCTGTATAAATGCTAAAACAGATCAATTCGTAGTGTGTAAAGCATTAATATCTACTGTTGAATTTGAACAGTTTTTTTATTTGGAAACTTCTGCGGTGGATTTAGATGTCTGGGCAGAAAAATAGGACACTTGTGTGGTATAATCAAACAACTAATACTTTTGTGTTGCGTAATTGTATTTTATGGGCTGTCTCTGCATTGTTTTGCACTGATTGCTTCATTCTTTTCTACTGGAATATAAATATGAACTGTGTTAAGCTCCATAACAACATTTGCAGAGTGAGATTGCTACTGCTGTGAGATTAGTAAATGAATGTTACTGTAGTAATGAGAAAGCCTCCCCTACATGCCTCTCGCAGTCGGTGATAAACCAAGGTAAGAAAAGGGAGCAGGGAGCAGGAGCACAGCGAAATGGAATAATCTAATGTAATTTTTATGCTTGGCTGTCATGTGTTGCATATAATTGAAGTAAGATAGGAAAATTTGTTGATTTGTGTCTTTGAGTTTATTCTTGTGAAACTTTGGTCTAACTGAAATAGTTGAACTTTTTCTTCTCACACATACAAAGAGCAGTTTTTACGATAGACTTCAGAGGGCAGTTTTCTTTAACTTGGCCAAAGTAGTAAATGAACTGTGGCCAAAACCTACTCTGACCCTTTTCAGATTTTGGTCCATATGTACATGACAGCATCACACAGTTACTGTAGGTTTGTTGGCTGCATTTCTCATTTGGCCACATCCCAAAGGTCCACTGTGAGCTATTGACGCTGGGCAGAATGGTGCTTTCATGTTCTTTGCACCGTATTCTGACCCTTCCATCTAAAAGTCTCAGCAGAAACGCAACACTCAGACTTGGCTACATTTTTCCAATTTTAGTAGGTTTGGCCTCTGCTCCCTGTTCTTATCTAACAGGAATGGCATTTGGTATGGTCTTCTGCTGCTTTAGGCCATCTCCCTTATGGTCCAACATGTTGTTCTTCTGCATACCTTGGTTATGGTTACCAGTAACTAATTACTATTGCCTTCCTATTAATTCATTTTCAATTTAGTTTTATTTATACAGCACCAACAGTCGCCTCAAGACGCTTTATATTCTAAGGCAGACCTTAAAATAATACAGAGAAAAACACAACTCCTATGAGAAAGCACTTCGGCGACAGTGGGAAGGAAAAACTGACTTTTAACAGGAAGAAACCTCTGGCAGAACCAGGCTCAGGGAGGGGCGACAATCTGCTGTGACCAGTTGAGGTGAGAGAAGGAAGCTTGAATACTTGACTTGACAGGACTATTAACCTGAAGCAGTCTTGCCTCCTGTGACCTCTGCTGCTCACTCTATATTTTCTCTTTTCAAACCATTCTCTGTAAACCCTAGAGATGGTTATGAAGGAAAGTCCCAGGAAATCAGCGGTTTCTAAAATGCTCAGATCAGCCCGACTGGTACCAACAATCACGCCAAGTTTAAAGTCACTTAAATCACCTTTTAACCCCATTCTGATGACATCTTGTGTCCAAAGTATTAAAAATGGTTCTCTTTGCTGACGATACAAACATTTTTTGCTCTGGTGATGATCTGCAGAATTTATTGGAGGATATGACTAATGAAATAAGTAAAGTGAAGTTCTGGCTTGATAAAAACAAATTATCATTAAATTTGAATAAATCTAAACTGATGTTATTTGGAAATAGTAGTTTAAATACTAATGCAAAGATTCAAATAAATGGTGTTGATATTGAAAGAGTCAGTGAAAATAAATTTCTGGGGGTAATAATAGATGAAAAACTTAACTGGAGAGCTCACGTAAGATATATTCATTCCAAAGTATCACGAAGCATTGCAGTACTAAACAAGGCAAAACAGTTATTCGACAGAACATCACTTCATATTCTCTACTGTTCACTGGTTTCACCATACTTAAGCTATTGTGCAGAGGTCTGGGGCAATAACTATAAAACCACATTACATTCACTTTTTACTCTTCAAAAGAAAGCAATTCGAATCATCCACAATGCAGGTTATAGGGAACATACAAACTCACTATTTTTGCAGTCTGAAATATTGAAAATTGACGATATAGTGAAATTCCAAACAGCACAAATTCTATTCAAAGCAAAAAATAAAGAACTGCCAGGTAATATTCAGAGTATGTTTTTTTTTGAAAGAAGGAAGTTATAATTTAAGGGGTTTTTGTAACTTCAAAACAATGAAGGTACGTACTACAAGAAAAGGCTTTTGTGTTTCTGTTCAAGGAGTGAAACTATGGAACAAACTGAATATGGAATTAAAGCAATGTCCAAACATAAAACTGTTCAAAAAGAGTTATAAAAATATGATCTTCTCGATCTATAAAGAAAAGGAAAATATTTAAATTAAGTGAATGTCTCTATTTAAAAACAAACAAACAAAAAATTCATGATGTGATATTATAGTATATAGTATATCAGAAATCTGTTCACTATTTTTATTACAAATTATATCAGTAAGGAAGCTGACTAAATATTCACTGATAATTTATGGGACAGGGGTGGGATTAAATAAGTGTATACTTCTTCCCACTCCCTTTCAACATGTAAATTAATCAGAATGTTTTTTTGTATGTAATTTGTATAGTATTTTTTTCTCTCTTATTTCTTTTCTAAATGTACTTGTATATTGTTCACATGTTGAAATAAATTACCAATCAATCAATCATCTTTAAACTCCAGCAGGTCATCTTGACTATGTCTCCACTCATAATGATAATTTTCCCATGTGACTGACTGAAAACAATTTGTCATATGCATACAAATGCTCATTTAAATTTGACTGACAAATGTAAATAAAAAAACCCAATGTGTATACATACAAAACAGTGGGTTAATATATATTCAAAGCAGATTAAGTTTATTCCATTGTTTATGTTAATAATATTTAATCCAAATAGGGGCAAAATGTATAACAGCCCTTTGTGAGTGTATAAATCTCTAATCGCTAATCCTTAAATTTCTGATTACAGGTAAATGAACTTCAGGTGGAAGATGTTTGTTCTTACTCAGAGCATATTACTCTAACACTAACCCTAGTTTATAATAATGTTACTAGATTAAAATATTGTGTTATTTTCTATTTTCTAGAAAATAACACAAAAACAAAAGAAAAGTAATTTGCATAAAATGAATGATTGCAATAACCTAAGTCTCCATGTTGTCAATCAAGTCAACTGCGTCACAGTCATTCCCACTGGCAGTAAACACGGATTAAAACATTCTCTCTGGTCTTAGAGTAGTTTCACCTTTCAGGTCTCCAACAAGCACGGTAAGCACAAACATAGGACACTAGTAATAAGAGTGACACAAAGACAGAAGAGAGAAGACAAAAACTCACATGATAGAGCCTCAAAACTGTGTGAACAAACGTTAACTTTGCCACAGATCCAAACCACATTGGAAAGTAAAGTGAAAGTTTTCTTCTCAGGATGCTGAAATTATATCAAAGCACTAAAGATCCATGCCCCATAAAGGACAAGCAGGTCATTTGTGAATTAAGAGATGCTGAGTGTAACTCACTCTTGCACTCTAAACTGTTCAGGAAGTTTCTTCAGTAGATTTTTGGGTGACCCAAATAGTGTATATGTAATTATATACTAAGATGTATTTTTTTTAAATTTGGGTTTTTTTAGTAAGTAAGTTTGCAACCAAGCTTTATTAGAGTACCAACTAGTGCTGCAGATTATTTTAGTAATCGATTAATCTATTGATTATTCCATCGATCAATCAATCAATCAATCAATCAATCAATCGAGTATCGGATAAGAAATACTTTTATCTCATTCATGCACAATAATAAATATTCAAAAGTGAGAAAACACAAGTCTTTCAAAGTGAACTTTACATTGTTTCCATTTTAGAAATTGCAATGTTTTAAAGTTTAACTGCATATAACATCTATCAAAAAACAAAAAAAGCAACTAAACCCTTTGAATACATGTACGTGTAATGTTAAAATGTTTTTTTTAAAGGAAACATTTTCTTAAATACAAAATATATAAATAATCTCAAATACAGTCAAAGGTGAAAGTCAAATAAAATAAGACATGCAATCTAAATTGAGCCATAAATCTTTACTCTGTCTTCTTGGAAGACTTTCTAACATTAATAGGAGGCAAGTTTTTGTACTGCTGAAAACAGATGTTATGATGGTGTAGGTGTTAATACTTTATGTTAATAATATGTCCTACATAACAACCCTCAGGTCAATGGCTCAGACCCACTGAGCAAAGTGACATCGGTGTGACGTCTTTTATAAGTCATTTTTGGACGTACAATTTTGGTCCACTGAAGCGGTTGTTTTCTAACACCCAACGACATCTTTTTTTGATGTCTATTAAACTTCTAGTGTTGGTGTCCATAGGACCTCTGCGTACGGGCTATTTATAGTCCAGATGTCGTCATTGTGAACGTCTTTTCAATGTCAAACTCAGATGTCGTTTTTATAATCCTTCTACATGTATCAGGTCTGTAGTATCATGTTTCCAGAGGGCATGATTACTGTACAGAGACAGTTATGTGACTTCTCCAAGATGGCAAAGATGAAATGAACCATATACAATGCAAATGCTCTTTTAAACTTATTAAACACATTGTACTCTTTTTAAAAGGAACTCCAAAAAATTGTTAAAACATTTTAAAATGGATTTCAATGTTTTTAAGATTTGAACACATTTTAGTAATTGATAGTTACAAACAAACAAGTTGGCTAATTAAAATAAAATAAACCCTTTAAAGAAAAACAAGAAAATGTAAAATAACAAACAAAACCAAAAATACTACATGAACTGAATAAATCAAAAAGCTAACACGTCATAAATCCTGTTTGTATATAAATAATCCACAGTGAAAGCACTTATAAAATCAAAAATATTTGTGTTTGTTCATGTATTTTTTTTAACACTTTTTACATTTAACTGCATGTATACAAAATATTTCACACATTCAGATATGGTGTCTGATAGCTGCAATATTTAGATACTGGTTTGTTTCCATATTAGCACGTAGAGTATACTTGGCAACAGAAACAACAACACCCCCCAAAAACACACAGACTCCGAAAGGTTGAAGGATAACTAACATTCACCTGGTTCTGTAACCATTTTGTAGCACACAGGTGTTCAGAGGTCACACGTTAGTCGTTTTATAGCCTATCTAATATCTAATGACTTGCCTGTGAAGATGTCACCATAGTTATTTGGCTGCTGCCTCAATCTAACGCGGCAGAAAGCTCACTGAGTGCCTCTTGGAAGACCTCCCTGATTCTCTCTGAGGATTTCCCAGCAGCTCTCAATGGTCCTTTCTCTTTAATTCAATTTCAGAAATGCTCCTTCCCCTGAGAAGCCCTCTGAAACCTTCCTTCAAATTATTTTAAAAGAAGGGAGACTAAAGGATGTAAGGAATCAAAGTCGCCTGAGGCAACATGGTGTTTCCCTAAGGTTGTGTGCTTTGGGAGAGGTGTGGCAGGTATAAAGATACTAGCAGGAGCGCTTTTATCATCCTTGAATGTCATCACATTTAGGTTGGGTGCAGTTAAAAATCCAGACATTTTGCTTTGACGTTCAGACGTCTGGGGTCAACACCCATCTGTAGTATTAAATGGATTAACATGCACAGTATTTCATCAACTTCATAAACATTACCTTGTTTTAATGTTTCTCCACTCTGTGCGGGGTGGGTACAAACAAACGCAACACAAATGTGGTGAAACAGAAAGCAGAGGAGAGAAGCTAAATTAAAGGCACAGATCAGTGTAGCTGCTCCAGACAATTCATTTCAGACGCCCAGTGTGCGTCTGTGGCGATGCACAAGTGTTGGTTTACGTGCCGGGAATGTCAGTGTGAAGCTATAGCAGGGCCAACAGGGGTTAATAATAATTGAATGAGAATCTGCTACAATAATGGGGAACCCTGCCAAAATAATCTTGTTTAGTAAACTATGGGCAATCATTCTGAATATCTGTCCCCAAAAATCATTGGCACAGCTCAGCTGGTCCTGAATCATTCTCTTTAACGTGTCTCTTTGTTGCACTCTTTCTCATCTGTCTTTTTCTTAGTTCAGAGCAGATGGTTATTAGATCTGAGCCCACTTGTACCCCTCTCTCAAACCTATTTCCCCCTCCTTCAGTGTTTGTGCTAAGTGGAGACCTTGCACCCTCCGACCAGTTCATCCGCTTCGCTGCGGTCCCTCCAGACTCCTTTTAAAGGTGCTTTCATTTAATCATTTCTTTAAAAACGCTTTTTTTTTCTAGGGCAGTATGAGGTCACAGATCACATCAGAGCTGCTTTCCAACTCAGTGACCATTTAATCAAGCCGAGGTCCATTTCGAAGCCACTCTTTTCAGACCACCTTTTCTTCCTGGGGCTCAGGGGTGAAGTCTGTGGCCCCAGTCGTCCGAATCCCATTCCTACCAAAGCTTTAGAGGGGACTGGGTGACTTACACCAATTCTCCAGGATTTACAGCTTGACTGAGTGTCCCATATAGCTACATAGACTCACCTGAAATGTTTCTGCTTACCTCTGACCCGAGCAGATGCGGTCCTACACAAAAAAAATTGTTCAGAGTGACTTCAATGTTTCTGAAGTATTTAAGTTAGAAGTTCATTGATTTACAGTTCTGTTCAAAAAGGTTTGAGCTGTAAAATTTAGGTGAGGATTTTTTTTAAGAATTTTAGCCATCATAGTTTTAATATACAGTATTAAATAATTTAAATTATATCATATAATGTAATGCCGTGTCAGTTGAATACCACTTACCGTATTTCCCGGACTACAAAGCGCACCTGAATATTAGCCGCACAAGCTAAAATCAGGGGAAAATCCTGTTTTGTACATACATTAGCCGCACCTGACTAAAGGCCGCAGGTGTTTCAATGTTGACTCATCATATGTAAGAGAATATGCACAAAGGGAATTGTCAGGAAAGAGATGGCTGTTTGGAGACACACCCCTTTTATTAATATTTTGAAAAACAAGTTATGGGTACATATTTGCACATGTAGTACATAACAGTAAACTACAGCACACCAGAACAATAGATTCAGCCTACCTTTTAGGCTCAGGTGCAGTGACACAGCTTTAACAAGAAGAAAAGTCAGTCATTCACCATCTTTCTCTTCTTCCTGCCCACTAAAACCACCAAAGTCCTCTTCTCCAGTGTCGGATACGAACAGGCTCAGGATGGCTTCGTCATCCACTCTCCGCTTCTCTCCTTCGTTGTCACTTTCAAAACCAAAGAAATCCTCGTTGTCAGAGTCGAACACCCTCAGAAGGGCCGTGGCGGTGTCCTCCTCTCCATCATGCAGCAGTCCAGCCCTTAGAAATCCGTTGGTGATCGTGGATGTTTTCACACTTTTCCACGCTGTCAGAATCCACCGGTGGAGTTGGGCATAACTTGCTTTTCGCAAGTTTATCGCCGCTCATCATCCACGCCTCCCGCTGAACGCGTAGCGCTACTTTGAAGTTTGTTTTTCGCGCTACTTCGTACGGCACTACGTTGCCTGGCGGACGGACACGTGACCAACATACCACTCTTGAACCCCGATCCTTCCGCCAGGCAACGTAGTGCCGTACAACAGCAGAACAAACAAAACAAATCCTCTTACGATATGACAACAATCATGGACAGTCCATAGAAAAGCTGCACCTGACTAAAAGCCGCAGGGTTCAAAGCTGGTGCAAAAAGTAGCGGCTTATAGCCCGACAATTACGGTAATCACTTTTTTACAGGATGCTGAAGCTCATCTTAAATATATTGAGCATGGAATACAACAAGCTAGACAGAGTGTGTTTTAGTTATTCTATGGGTGTTTTGTAGAAATATTATTTTTATACAGGAAGCCACTTTATTCTGAGGTTACACATTATTAATTGGCTCCACACAGTGGTGTCACATCAGGATTTTAGTCCTGGGAAATGGCACTAGACAGTCGGCAGAGTTGGCTCTGTGGAAGTCGCACCATCCAACATTTAGATGATGACTTGACAGTTCTGGATTTGTGACTAAGTGGCCTATTTTTTGTGCTGGGTTGTACTGAACAAAATCTTGATGGGTATTGTAGAAGAAATCTCACATTGCCTGAACAGCTGACATAATTTCTATGAATTAGAAATCAGAAAGAAAACCGATAAAAAGCTGAGGGAAAACATGTTTTGTTAAAAATGTAGGTTATAAAATGCTCAGAATGGGTTGTTTTTCAAATGTAGTGCATTTTTTTGTATTGTAATGGTGATATTTAATGAAAAGGCGTTAAATGTAATTTGTGTAATTGATTGTGAATAACATATCAGTGTTCTGCTTCCCAGCTTTAGTTTGTGAAATTGTATTCAGAAATAAAATATTTGTCTAAGAAATTTTCAAATAGGAGATCATTCCTATTTACATAGTATCATCGTTCTTATTATGCCATGGAGCAAGAGCATTCGTAAGTGTACATTCAATTCAGTTAAGTTTGTTTGCTTTCCTAGTTTCATAATCCCTGGTGAGATATATGTATGTGCTATTCTCAGTGAATGTTTTAAAGAGCAGTTCTTTTGCTACATTGATATTCCTTCACATCAGTGCAGGACTAGATTGGCTTTGATTGGGTTGTCTGCAGGCAAGATGTGGGTGATTATAATTTTTCCATAGCTTTAAATGTAGGAAGGTCTCCCCAGTAAAACACCAGCAGGTCCATGGTGGAGTGTAAATGTACACTAAGTTATCGTTTCTACATAGTCTTAAATAACAGATACCACTAATGTTTAATTTCAAAAACTGTACCAGTACCGTATTTTCCGCACTATAAGGCACACTTACAATCCTTTAATTTTCTCAAAAATCGACAGTGCGCCTAATAATGCGGTGTGCCTTATGTATGAATTCTGGTTGTGCTTACTGACCTCGAACCGATTTTATGTGGTACACGGCGCTCAAAAGTCTGTCAAAAAATGTTTTAGTACGACTTTGGTAAGCTACGAAGCCGCACCGCTGGATTGTCGGAGCATTACGGCTACCGTAGTCAGGAGCCTTGCGGACTCGGAGTAATCTGGGTCCAAAACTCTGTCTGCTTCCGGTCCCAAGTCAAACAAACACTGCGGCATCACTGAGAGTTAAAAACTGTCTAAATTCTTTCATCTTCAATAAAATGATCAGTGTTGCTTTTTTAACAGCTGTAACAATTATGTTTAACATCCAGGCATCCATGAAAACAGAATTTATGAAATTTAACAGAGTTACAGAAGTTAGCAGGAAGTTAGCTCACTAGCTTCGCTAGTTACCTAAACTTAATATTACATGTTCTGAAAAATATAAAAGGTGCAGCTCTGCTATCACTTCCAACATAAATGAAGATAAGAAGCTAAACAGCACTGACATTTGTAGAGTTACTGAAGTTGGACTAGCTGGTATATAATGCTGTGCTATGTGATCGTAGCGACACAGCTGCTATGTTAGCATAACATAAAGCATAACACAGTGAAGCTGGAAGATGAACGCTAACTTTTTTCCACTCTATAAAACTTTACGTGAGAGTCCCCAATGGTTTTTGACAAATGTAATCGCATGGCAGGATGCTGTAAACAGACTAAACTTCAGTCAGGAGAACAACTGAGATAATCCATCCACAATACAAGGTTAGTCATTAATATACTGCAATAACACGGGAATAGAGCAGCTGTGAGAGAAGTCAACATTAATGAATCAATAGTACGGAAGTGGAGGAAGCAAGAAGAATGAGTTGAGTAAAGTTTGACTTATCTGACTGTTTTGTTTCACTTAATGTGCCTTGTGGTCCGAAAAATACGGTTAGTGATAAGATTTCAGTTTTTTCATCTTCTTGTTGCTGTTTATTCATGATATAGACAAAAGCAGATAGTTATCCTATGACCAGCAGCTTAACCACAAAGTAGCACACTGCTGCATAAAAGTTGCCAATATTCTGCTGACTCGATGAGGGCAGTTTTGAACCTCCTCTGTCATTAACATCAGCACAGAACTGTACACCGGGAGCTTCATGGCATGGGTTTCTTTGGCCGAGCAGCTCCTGTTGTAGCCCAGTACTTTTGTCCATATGATTCATATTATATTTCTGGACTTGTTATTCTGAAATTTGAAGGACCGCCATAACCCTTTCTGTGATATTTGTTTTATTTACGTTACAGATTTTCAGTGATTATCGTCTTATGCAGTCACGGAGCTTCTTATTAGCTAGTCCAGGGGTGGGGAACTCCACCAGTCTGCTTTAAGTACACGAATCTGACTTTTTTTTTTACTATTTTATGTATGCTTGGTTGATTTTATAAAGACATTTCCAAAATTATCTTTTAACTAAATTGATGGGACCGACTCAGCAGCAAAATTATTTGAAATCTCAGACAAACATTGTCGAAAGGTTCTTCATCCCTTAAGTCTTTATTTTAACAATTGATTGGGGCAGCCACTGTTTAAACATCAAGCCCTCTTCCCCATTCTGACTTGCCTGTCTCACAGTCTTATTTAAAAAATGCATACTCAGTGCTGTAATCCTGAGGATAGTTGATTAGCAGAATGAAGATTTGCCTGTTAATTTTTATACTGACGGCATACTTTTTAAGAGTACTGTGTTCTTTATTATTTTAAGCTGTGTTAGTCTATCTGCCATGTGTGCTGGTGGTTCTTCATTGATCTGTTTTGCTGCCGATCGATGATGGGTGGGGTATTTTCCATGCCTATCAGACTGTAATCAGTCAACTGAAGGAAAACTATCACTTTTTGTTACGCGTGATGTTTCAAAGGTTACTCCGTGCATTAATTCCATCATCCATTCAATAAATATTGGACACATTTTTTTGTCTTTTGCTTTCTTTTTTTCACCCCTCCATATCCTTGAGTGATGATGCATTTCCTTGTAGAAATAGCTACAGCACTGTTCCACTGAACCATTAGGAGGCTTAAGTCATTGTTCATCCTCCGACTCTGTGCCGTCATTCAGCAACTTCTTCTTTGTTGTCTTTTCTTTTTGCTTATCCGAGGTGCAGTGAAGCAGCAGATGCTGCACTGTTGTCCATTATGATGCTTTTTCATCATTTGCAGACAAAGGAACCCCTAAAATAACATGCTTTGTTACATTTAAACAACTTTCCTTGGAGGGAGATATATAAGTATGTGGATTTGTGTCTTTGTGTATATATGTTTGCCCATGTTGATAATCTTGAGGTAGAGATGATGGCTTTTTTACAGCCTCTCTATCCCACATGAGAAGACATCTGTATACGTAGACTTACAGTTGAGACTGCCATGCCACCAGTGGCTGAAGGTGGACTGATTGGCATAAAATATCAAAAAGATTTTACAGTGATAAAAGAAACAATGACACGAGTTGTGAAATACTTAAAACCCAACAGAGGACGTGTCATCCAATCAGACCAGCATCAGCATCAGTGCCAGTATTTTCAGACATTCAGCAATAGACCTGGTTTAGGTCTATAGACCTGGTTTAGGTCTACTGCTGGCTTACAGGTGCAGACTTGTAAACGGTGCCACCCATTTACATTTTTTCCCGTTATACACTAAAAAACACAATGAATGTTGGGTCTCATAGCTTTACTTTCCTCTCTCAATGGATTCTCGTTGGCCTCAAATTACAGCCCACCCTTTTGCTGATCAGATCATCAAGGGTTGCAATGAGAAGACCTGTTCAAAGTGAACGACTGCTGCATGAACTGCTGAACAATGTGCTGAATGAATTTGCAGTATTATTCTCATATTTATTTCAGCTTTATTCTTTTGGTTAGCTTTTAATTCCCCCACCATATCAAAATATTATAGATTATTGGGTATTTTTCTTGGCATCAAAGTGTGAAATTCTAGTATCATGACAATGCTGTATCTAAACAACTAGACCTTGTGTATTGCAGTGATGGCTGTTTTTCAGAAATTGGAGGAAACAGAAGAGGAGTGCCTGATATTCTACGGGGGCAACAGCCATTCACAATATTTATACTGAATTTAGTTTCTCAGCAGTCTGTGCGTATCAGCCGGGCTGTAGGGTTAGTAGCCTCACAGACCCACCTCCACATTCTCAACAGTGACCTGTGACATCACTTCCTGCTGATGCAGCGCAACTGTCAGAGTTGAGCCGCGGTGTCCTTCAGCCTCCATCCTCTCCCAGTCATGTAACTGCTGTGAAAACAGATGCAAACACAGACACACTCAACACACTCGTTTGCAGCCTTTGACCTCTGTTTTGTTCGCTGTTTTCAACAAGCCTTCAAATTAGTCTAAATGTGTTATATCAGAGCGAGTCAGAGTGAAGGCCTTTGGCAGCAGTGCAGAAAGATGAGACTGAGAATACGGGCTGCCAGTAGGACTGGACTCTCATTAACCTCCCTACCTCCTGTCTCTTCACCAAGTCTCCTTCATCAGCTCATCCAGGCCTGAAGTGACACATGGGCCTCTGGAGTGTCAGTAGCGATAAAGATGCCGCCCCTTCAGTGTTTTAATTGGAACTTCTGCTGTTGATGTGTGAACAGCTGTAGGACAGCGAAGGGCAGATCTATCATCCCTGCCCTCCGCAGACCGCCTGAGGTCAAAAGGCAGCAGTTAGTGTGGCAGGAAAACCCCCAAAGCTCCTGTTTATTTATGATTTTATTGCTACACTCCTGCCTGCGCGCCGTCCCGTTCTCTCATCTGCATATTCACGTCGTCGTGAAATGACTAAGGAAAAGTAAGGAGGAATTTGGGGTGGCTGAGCGAAATAGCCAGCGAGGATATATTTATAGACCCAACGAGGGGCTCACACACACACTCACACTAGTTGACACACACACACACACACACACACACACACACACACACACACACACACACACACACACACACACACACACACACACACACACGCAGTCAAACACTCACACTTCTGTGAATCCTCTGCTCTCCCTGCAGACACAAATCCATTATTCATTTCAAAATGACTCATTTTTCGCCCCGTGGCTCCTGGCAGTAGTGTGGTGCCTGACCAAGGGGGGTGCTTTTCTAATTAATGCAGATTGTGGAAGAAAACAAAAAAAACCATATTTACTCTGATGCCTGATATTACAGCAGTGCAGGCGTGAAACAGTGCTGGTGGCGAAATCGAGTTTTTGACCTATTATAACCTTGCACACTCAGGGCTATAGCTTGTTTTCAGAGGATAGATCAGCTGCGCTCTCCCTGCTTTATTCTAGGGTAGCCCATCTATTCGTGTCGTGGTCTTTTTCATGTTTATAATAAAAGTAAATCCAAATGCAGTACATAAGGTTCATGGATTTCTGTATCAGATGCCAGTCCAGCCTTTCAATCAGCACAAATAAAGACCTGATAGGTAAAAAGCTAAGAACGCCACTATGCAATATAAAACAAAAGCTAAGCGTCATACTCTATGCACAGGGAACAGGAACTCTTCTCAGGCTGTCCCCTCGAGATGTGATCCAATTTTAATGAGCCCGCCAAATGTCAATAAAAGCATCGTATGTGTGTTTACTTCTTACACTATCAGCTATGTAGTGCGTTGACAGATAGGACCAGAGATCATCATGGAGTACAGAGCCCACTGAGGCATGCACACTCACATGCATACAAACAGACACGCTCAGAGGTACGACTGCTATAAACAGGCCAAGCTTGAGGTGGGGCCAATTTATTTTAATTCAAATATTTGATAAGGTAAGACTTGGTGCAGCTTTGCATGCTATTAGATAGCAATCTAAATAACATTTACATGTCATTTACGTTCATTACTTTTTTCTTTTTTTTTTAAAGAGTGGTGTCAGCACCGTGTGCATATTAAAGCTCATATTTATTCCGCTAGCCAGCATGGTTCCTTTGCAGAATTTGCAAATGAATGCAAATATGGGTTTCCTCCCTAGACAGCTTTTGAAAGGTAGTGGTTACAGGAAATGGTTTTCAGTTTCGCAGACAGACATAATTTTGGAGGAATGATGTCTTAGTTGATTTCAGTTTTTGGTCGAATAAATATCTGACCTCGGCTTGCTCTCGTGAGATTTGAGGTACTTTTCTGATATATTATTGTAGCGATTGCAGTACACGTTACTTGCAGCAGGTCAGTTTTGTTGTTTGAGTACATTCATCACAACCCAACCTGTAGCTTTCTGAGCAGGTGGCGAAATGGTTTACAAAAGTTTACTCCATCTATGACTTTATTCTTCCGCTCTGTGCTCATTGCAGGAGTTTTTCAATACAACTTTATTTAGGGATCCAGCCTCGGAAGTACTGTCAATTAGTGCTAGCAAGAATAATAATGAAACCATTTAATTGCATTAACATAATGCCTTTGAACGATCATTACCAAAAATGGTTGCGATAATAAAGCAATTACTATTTTGAGACAGCAATTAGCCTGGCACCTTTCTCCGATGCTATAATTACTAACAGCAAGAAGAATGTGGATGGATGTATGTGCTGTAAGTTTGTGAAGGAGCTGGAAGCAATGGGGAAGATGAAGATGAAGATGGGCAAGATAGGCTGTCAAAGACCGAGCGTATCATTCTGAACATGCTATTCCCCTCTGACACATCCACAATAACCCTCAAGAGAAGCAATCGCTTGCCTGTGTCCGCACACAAATTTCGATGTTGTTTAGCGCACATCTCTCCATTACGAAAGATTTTTTTTTTGTTTTTTTGTAACGGACGAGATGTTGAAACGGAGGGTGTGAGACGGAAGGAGCGAGGCAGGCATGGATGGAGGAAGGGAGGGAAGAATGAGAAAGAGAGATTGGTTTTCATGCCTGGTAGTCAGCGAGCCTGTAAATCTCCCAGGAGCGTAGTGGAAGACAGCAGAAGGTTGATAGTCATCCATCACTCCTGACAACCCCGCTGCTCTGGAAGGGCCTGACAGCACAGCCCTGCCTGAGAGAGAGAGGGGGGAAACACAAGAAGAAAGATAAATAGAATGAGATGCTGCTTGCAGAATGAGCAAATTAACTCTTCCATGTTTAAAGCAGAAGGCGAAGTGGAAAAAGAAGGTGAGAAGATAAATGTCTTGAGGGAACGGAAGGAGAAAAGGGGAGAAGTGCAGCAGTTGGCTTTTACAGCTCCTGCGTTCATCCCTCACTGAGTGCCTATGGCAGCGGCAGTGATGCTACTGAGGGAGTGGAGGTCGACAGTCTGGAACTAGCTCTGTCCTCGTCGCAGCAATAGAGCAAGAACATGAGGCTCTATCTGGGAAAAAACGTGGTAACTTGTTTTCTGCAAGTCGCCTTTTTAATATCATGGTATGGAATTAGTAATAAATTAGATTATTTACTTTCTATTGTTGCCTTGGAAGCTACTGTTATCTTTCTAAGGCAGGGTTTAACCATGGCAATGGAGCCTTTATTAATGTTAGTTTAGATCTGTTTCATGTTTGCGTGCGTACTGAAAAAAATACACCAATATTCATGAGTAACTTCTTTCATATAAGGTGTGAAACAGACAAAATCCTCATTTTGCAGATGATAAATGGTTTTACAATGAATATGAAAAAGGGTGATGACATTTGATTTTATTCTATTTCTTACTTAAATTTGCTCTTAAAGTAAGATATATCTGCTGGAACTAAGTACAAAAAGAAAGTACTGCTCTGTTGTCACGAGGAGTGGCCACAGTGATTAGCTCTGCGTGTTTGACAGGGTTTTATTTCGGACGCCCTTCCTGACTCAAGGAAGATATGATGGAACAAAGAAAATAACAGAAATGTTCCACGTCATGCTCATATACAACTTTTGCACTGTTTGAATTTACACAGTTCATTAAACGTTGAAATGAAACCACAATTTTCCAGAGTTGACTGAGTCATCTAGCATCATTACACAACACACAGTACATCATCCACCCGTCTTTTGTACCACTCAGGGTCACATCACATCTATTTACCCATTTTTGCTCTGCCCTAATCTCCTTGGATCAGAAGGGTTGTTCCAAACACGTGTTGCCAACAGGGAAGTTATCCTATGGCAAAGTCAACACTCATTAGATGATATAATTACATTTCTCCCTTCACTTTTCTTCTTTACTTTTTAAATTTTCAGATAATATCGGGCTCTGGAGAGTCAGAGAACTTGCTTGACTTAAAAGAAAGTTCACAGATTTGCCAACTATTAGCCTATCAGCACAATGGGCAGGATTAACACACAATATCATGTTGTTGAAGCTGCATGCCGCAACATGTATCTTTTAAACATCCGGTTGTGAATGGGGTGGAAGGATGAACTGTTTTTACGAGCTGACAGTTTTCTCTGATATCAGGCTAACAATTTCGTCTTTAGAAGACACGTACAGAGTCGTGTCAAATGGAAATAAAGGATACTTTCATACTTGGTGTGTTCATGACTTTGATGCTAGGCATCGGCAGGATGGTGATAATAGGGGAACTGGATGGAGCCTTATTATAAGAGAGAGGCCAAACAGCCTGTCAATTAAACAGACATAAAGTCTCCACATATCTGACAATCTCTGGCTATCTGACCATGACGCGTTCTAGACATATCGACTTCAAAATGAGCACTCGTGTGTGCACGCACGCACACACTATTATTATAAAAGCACAACATGGATGTGCCATCCTTTAGTTGACTACCTATAGTCCTCTTAAGCTTGTGCACTGTGCGGTTTGGTAGCTAAATAAGAGCAATAAAAGGTGTTTATCTGTTTCTCATTGTTTGTGCGGGCTGCAAAATATGCATTCATAACACAAAGAGCTACCGTTTTTCAGTTCTGCTGTTTGTTAATCTGCGTGTATGTATGTGCCATATGTGGCTGCGTGCTTGTGTCTGTGCGTGTGTGTGTGTGACCTCCATCAGTGTCTGGAGGGTATTGGCTGTTGCTGTCACTCAGTACGATAGAAGCCCTAATTAAAGAAGTTCCAGTTGTACATCGCTTTACAATGGAAGGGGGAGATTGCCTTTCAACTCTTTGCCCAATGCAGAAACTTCCTCCTCCTCTGGCTGAATAAAAGAGTCTGATACAAAAAGCCATGAATGCCTAAACCAAACAAAAGCTCTTTAAAAGACTGTCACCATGCTATCTGATATCTCCTGGAACAGCACTGCTTTGAATAAATCTTTTTCAGTGAAGGAGGGAGAAGGAAATTAAAAGCTGACATTTAAAAGGCTGCTGCTGGGACTCGTGGCCCCCAGGATCAATAGCTAGGTATCTCACAACTTCCCCCGCATATTAGCTCACTTTTCCACAGGGCATCTCAGACTGAGTACAAACACACCAAAACTACTTTAGGAATATTACTGTGTTGTTTTGCCGGTTTGCATGTGAAGGTTGGCTGAGAAGCAGAAGGTGGCAGGGCACAGCCTCTTGCGTTTATGGGGTCCCATCTTCCTCCTCATCCTTGTGTCAGCACCTTGGGTTGACATTGGTCATTGGGGACTGAAACTGTCTGCAACAACATTACACTGTGGTAAAGAAGAAAAGGCGGGAAGGTAAGAAGGATCAGGAATAGCAAAGTGTGTGTATGTGTGTGTGTGTCTGACTACTGCCTGTGTAAGTGACATTGCTGACATTTAGTTGCACTGGGTGACATTGTCGTCACACGACTTTCTGAACAATGTGTCAAGTTATGTATAGCAGACTTACTGAAGGTCATGCATGTGCTCCCGAAGGAGTCATGCCTGTCTGTCTCGTTCCTAACATGTAAATGTGCGCGCACTCAAACAAACACACACACACGCACAAACAAGTCCCGCCTGTGACCTCCGTCCTCTCCCACAGGCGCTCAAACTGTCCCTTAGTGTTCCCCTGTCATACTGTTATCCCCACCTATCCCCACCTGCCTTCCAACCTTCCTCACTGTAACCAGGCTTTGCAGCAGCTTAGCCACAGCTGAGCTGCCCTGCTTGAGCAGGCCTCTGACACAATGTCACCCCGGGGAATCACCCCAAAAGCAATGAAAAGGTCTTCCTGTTCTTCTGTAAGTGCTGGAATAAGAAAGTAGAAACATTTTAGATAGATTCAACTGCCTTTTTCTTTTACAGTTGTTACCTGTGTCTCATATACATTCAGCTGAGTGGCCTTGCTAGTTTGTGGACCATGTTAGGCTGAAATGAAAACTACAGTTTATTAAAACTTTGGGATTTATTTTCAGAGCTTTAACCACACACTCTTTTGGTTATTGTAACAATGTGCTCACTGAAGTAGAGGCAGATGAGAAAGTAGCTAATTAAAAATGTATAACTGGGTCCAACAATATGGACAGTCAGTCACTGAGAATGAAAGTGTTCTTACATTATCTAAGCTACTTTATTTGGACTAGAAACCTATTTTAATTAGACAGGAAACTGCAAGTATATAATCTTTTAGGCTGTCTGTACCCTGTGCTTTTCCTCTAAACAATTTGGGTTTGTTTACAGCCTGTTCGTTGCCTCATTGTGCCTATTTATAGCCATATAGTCTTTACAGTGTTAGCAACTACTTAGGAAAGTGTGTTATCATGTTGTATTAAATTGTAGAAAGCTTATTTTAGGTGCATCTTCATTCACAAAGGCTCACCGCAGTGGATGGCTCGGCATATCTGATTTGCTAGATTTGAATTTTTATCTATATCTTTACCACAGATGCCCTTCCTGACGTAACCTCCGAGGGATTTGTGTCTCCTCCCAGTCTTGAAAATCTGACATTTCACGTGTTAGACGAATGTGTAATTGTTGTTTTTCCACACAACCTACACAGTGGAGCCACTATAATCTGTTAAATTGTATTGTCATGTACTATTATAGAAGTGATGGCAGAGCGTGTAAAACTGAAAACTTTCATAGAGCTACGGCTAGCACAGCTTCTTTCCAGAGGTGTTAACCCAAGTGACAGGTGCTAAATTTCGTTATCTGTCCATATCGTATCAGTTTTAAATGGCACCTGCCAGGAAGTGACATCGGTTACTGAAACACACTGAATATTCGGGTAACTTGCATAATGTTCTCACAGTAAAGCAGAGCAACTGTGACATGCACTAGTACTGCCTTAATTGTCACTGATACAAGAGTAAAAAGTTCTGCAGTATTCAGAATGGCCCAGACTACATTCCTCATTTGCACTTACATCTTTTCATTTATATTAAAGATGCTCTTACTCTTTGGGAAATGTTTACATGTTTTCAGTTCTTCTAGCTAATTTAGTTAATAAGTAAATAAATAACACAGTTCCAGATTATCATACTAATCAGTTGCCGGTTGCACACTGTCAGTTCCAGTGGTTTTTCTTGTTCAACACAAATCATTACATCAGGTGTCTGCAAACATTTTCTTTAACATTGTTGTTATGATGAGCTACAGTCAGCCGTTATCAGTCATCATTTCACTGCTTGGTTTCTACTTCCAACGACATGTGCAGCAAATTTCTTTACACAAATATGAAATATGCTATAAAAATGTTTTTTTTTTATAATGAAATAAAATCCAACTCCTCACATTAATGCATTAGGATCAGTGCAATGCATCTATAGTTTATATTAGAGTTGTTTTATACCTCCGTTCAGTAGACATTTTCACATTCTTGCCATTGGTGATCTTTTTAATTGTAACTGATTAATTTAGACTCATTCAGTTCGTCTGATATTATTTAAAAATTGTTCTTTTTTGTATCAAATGGAATCTGTTTTAACCATAATAATCTGCACTATACGGTTTTTGCATTTATGATTGGTTGGGTGGAACTCCAGGTGTGTGTGTGTGTATTGTCCTCCTAGTGATGTCAGTTAGTCCCACCACTGTGAGTAGCTGGCGTGCTGTGCGTCACTGATCAGACTGATCAAAGACAACAAGAGGGGAACAGGCAGAGCTGCCAGCAGCTATCAGCCTGCCTATCTCTGATGGCTACGGACAGGCCTCACAGATCTGCTCGCTCGTGTTACGCTGTGACGAAATCACAATGCAGCCAAGGTGATTCAGTGAACCACAGTTTGGCGAGGGTTGCAGGTAAACTTCGCCTAATGTCTGATGTTGTCTTAGCCGAATTGCTGTTTGGTTTGTTTAGACCAGCAGACAGAATTTCGTGTGCAGTACTGTGGGAGTAACAATGTTTCTGCGATTCAAAGTAAAACATCTCAATTTGCTCCAGTGTGAGATTCCTTGGAGCAGTTTCAGTTTTCAGTTTCTTGCACATAGACCCATCAGCACAATGGATTCCTGCCAAAATTATAATAGCACCGTCTCCCTAAGCTGAAAGCCTCCTGCAGTAACAACATAGACACTCTGCACATTAAAATCTTCACTTATATCTTTATTTCTTTGTGCATAAAACAAAACAAAGAAAAATCAGTCTAACAGGTATTCTCACCTGGTTTCTATAGAGCTGCAAAAACATTTCAGTGGGGATGCTTAGTCATGCACCTGTTAAGTTATCACAGGTTTATTTAAACCATTATGTTAGTATACATCAGTAAAAAGCCCTTCTTTTCTTGGAAGCACTCATTCTGTTTTCTTTAAAATGAAATAAAATCCAACTCGTCGTATTAATACATTTTGATCAATGCAATGCATCAGTAATTGAAGTTAATAAACCTACAGGTGTTTAATTAGAGTGCTTTTAAAAGTCTGTTCAGTAGCGATTTTCACATTTTTGCTCCATTATTATGTTTCTCCTCAACCAACACCGCCCAGAGGACAAAGTGCTCACGCTCTCTGCAGAGGTCTTGATCTACACATTTAGAACGATTTCTTTAATAATTCATCCAAACTCCTTCCAGGAAGGAATGCTATCCGGCCACACGCTGGATCAATGGAGATCAAAAACAGCATTTGGTCCTAAATGCAATCCTATCCCAAAGCGGCTCCAACGGGGCTATTTTAGTGCCAAGTCCTGTGGCCGACCGACTGCTAGTGGTCTCCATTTAAAGGTTAACAACGAGGTTGCTAGAAATCAGCTTTTTAGACATGTATTTAAAGCCAGTTGAATGAGATGTCTGTTCTTTCTTTAACACTGATGCACAGCTCACACTCAAACACCTGCGACACTGTGCTCAGATGAATCAGTTTCAGAAGAAGTGCTGAATTCAAGATTCAATTTTTTTGTCTTTTTGGCTTAGCAGGGAAGCATTTCTTGAGTCATTGGTTTTGATTAACTACCTCATTAAGTCCCTGCAGATACATTATAGTTATTTGCTGCTGTGAGAGAGTGAAAATCTTACTTATTGCACCATTAAGGTTCATTTAAGTTTTGCATGTCGCATGATTCTGTTAGCCAAATGAGGTTCAACTGGTATAATCCAGACAAAAATGCCTTCATGCCAGGTTTGTAAATATTTCTTCTCATGACAACATTTCATGTAGAACGGTCGTTTGCAGAAATCTTATTAGTCTGATTCTCGCATCCCACGCTTAAGGATGTCTGCTGTCATATCTATAGGGTGTCTCTGCGATGTTTGTGTGTGTGTGTGAGAGAGACACCGCAGAGACACCTGTTCCAGCTTGCCGTTCATCAGTGATGAGGACGGTGCAGGGTTTTGACACGCTCTGTGGACATGACAGCTCAGACAGGATGGATGTTAATCTCTTCTAACTGCTCCCAGCCTAATTAAATCTTCCAGGGTAGCACACATGTGCAGACGGTTGCGCGATCACCAATACTCAACACACGTGGTGACTTCTAAATTAGTCTTGGTTGTGAGTAAGTTTTAACGATCGGGAGAATTGGCCCCGCAGCACTTTGTTTGATTCTAATTCTATGAAATTCTGTGTGTGTGTGTGTGTGTGTGTGTGTGTGTGTGTCAGACAGAGAGTGTGAAAGGGAGAGACAGAATCTGAATTATAGTTACTGTTACACTATACTCATAAACACACAGAATTTTACTGCTTTTTTCGGTAGTTTGCAACGTTTAAATATGCAGCGCTAATTGAGACACATGCAGGGTAGCAGTAGCACTCTTCTTTTTGCTGTGACTTATATAAACCAAACTGGGATGGTTACAGATGCACCAATCTGACTCCTTCAGTTTTTTAATTTTTATTTTGCATATTTGCACGTGTTAGTTACGTGTGTCTGTGTGGAAGCTGCCATTGAAATGTAATTTCCTGCAAAGGATTAATAAAGGATCTCTATCTACATTGATCACAATAATCTTGGCTTTGTCTATCCATCAAAACTCAGTACTGATCGATTAGCAGTGTTAATTTATTAACCCGTGTTTTTTTACTCAAAGGAAAAAAGAACAGGAATTAATCTCTTTCATTTTTTTATGGCAACACAGCACCGGGCTCGACTTAAATATTGCTTTTCCTAACTTTGTAAAATGCGATCTAACAACAAAAAAATACAAAATTAACTGGTGTTTATTACTAAAATCATAGATAACAAATGGACAAGGAGAAATAAAATAAAAAATATTTCAGTATGCTCATTGTGTGTGCAGTGGAAAGGTGAAGTGGACAATATATTGAAAATGATAGTGTGTTATGTGTACACCACAAGTGTTACACTAAACTTAATGAAAGTAAGCATGAGTGAGTAGGAGAGAACAAAAGCATCGTCATTTCAGCTTCTTCAGCCATGTAAACATTATCGCAAACATACAAGAGAGAAGTCGTTTGTGTAGCCAGCGTGAAATACCTCACAACTGCTGACCTCTTGCTTTTAACTATGTTAGCTCTCCTGATGCACTGTTGCTGACATGTGGCATGTTCAACACTGATCAACATGGAATTGAATTGAATTGATTGGCACCATAGATGAGCATTGTTCAACAATCAGTTGACCAGTCTAACCTGTTGAGCCAGATTTGGATGGAGATCAGATCTAAGTGTAGGATTGGTGGATATCTGTCCACTGACATGACTTAGTAAACAGAGAAATTCCTATATGGTCATATCATATCACTCACGTTTCTCTGCAATGACTCCAGGTTTTCCTTGTTATTAATTTATATACCTTATTTAAAGGGTACCCATCAGTCTTACCTAGAGCATACTGTGAGTAACTCGGACCCCACACAGTTGTTTATGGCTTTATTTGTGACCAATGTCCCAGCGTGGTGAGCTCTCCAGCTGTCCTCACACACACCTCCTCTTCTGGTCTCCGACCTCGCTATAAAAAGGGAAAGACCTTGTTAGATGAATCACCTTCACCTGTTCCTCCAACCTCCATGGCACCGCCCGTTGAGCTCACTGCACCACCCCTCATGCAGCTGAGCCAGGGACCACACCTCTGCCACACATACAGTGCTCTGCATTTTTGTAGTCTTTACCTTACAATATTAAGCACCTTGATGATACTATATCAACAAAATAATTTAATCATCATTTAAAAACTGCACTTTGCATTTACTCTGGTTATCTTTGCCTAATATTAAAATTTGTTTAACAATTTGAAACATGTAAGTCTGACAAACGTGCAAAAAAGGAAACACAGCAATGCTTAGATGTGCTCAGGCTTCGCTCAAAAGTTCACATCCACACTCAGATATCATGCTACTTGCACATACTTACTGTGCTGTGTTGTTTGTGTTTGCTGGTGAAATGGGTGTTTCTCTGGTACAGGTGTCGGCAACTCTGGGCACACGTTCCACAGCTGGCACACGAAGGGTTAACTGATGGCACGACCATAGCTGGGCTGGTTATCCAGCTATGGTGATTTTTCGTTTTTATGGGCCGATCGGGGTTTTTTGTTAATTTCTAATTAATATTAATTTCTAGTATCAGCTGATGTTTGCTGGAGCCACAGCTGTAAAAGCTGCTGGTCATGATGTCGATCTGGATATGTGGTGAGAGGGAAACATGAAGATGAAACCAGGAGATGTCCTTACTGAATCATCAGAGCTGAACAGGTGATGGAGAAACAGGTTTACCTTTTAGTTAACATTAATGAGTTGAAGGGAAGTTATGAACTGTTTCTGAGAGACAAATAACACCAGGATCCTTTTCTAAGTAGCTGACAGCTGGTAACTGTGCAGGGGCGGGTCTAGCAAAGCTTTTGCCAGGGGGGCAGGTAGGGCATTAACAGGGAAAGGGGGGCACAAAGAAATACTTTTCTTTCTTATTCTCATTTAAAATATCTCGCTTTTAATAAATAATTATCTGAAGCTTACAACCAAAGTTTTTATCTGATGTAAAATGTATAGAAATCATACATATACCAACAAGACAGACATCACTGTCACAACAGCGTTTGTTTTCATTCAAAGGCTTTATGGCTTTTCTTATAATACTTGGTGGGCCAGTCTCTAGTCAAAATGCCCGGGACGATTTTTGTCGGCCCGGGCATGCGCCTTATTATGCGGTGCGACTTATGTATGAATTCCGGTTGTGCTTACTGACCTCGAAACAATTTTATGTTGTATATGGCGCTCAAAAATCTGTCAAAAATGATTTGGTATGACTTTGGTAAGCTATGCAGCCGCTCCGCTTGATGGATTGTCGGAGCATTACGGCTACCGTAGTCAGGAGCCTTGCGGAGAAATACGTACTGTGTTTCAACATAATATTACCGTATTGTGTGTGTATAAGGACCCCAAAATTGCACCTGTTAAGAGACATGCGTATGAAGCAGATTTTAAACTCAAGGCTATCAGTCGCACAGTAGAACATAGAGCAGCTGCGAGCGAATTCAGCATTATTGAATCAATGGTACAGAAGTGGAGGAAGCAAGACAAATGAGTTGAGTAAAGTTTGACTTATCTGACTGTTTTGTTTCACTTAATGCGCCTTATAATCCAGTGCACCTTATGGTCCGAAAAATACATCTAACTTTTGTGGATATTATACATGGTTATGCTCAGTATATGTCAGCCCATTCCCACTGGAAATGCCTTTTGGCTAAACTGTCAGCAAGGAATTTGTATTTGCACTGTTAAATTTTTATATAGCTTTAATGCACATAAAAAAACAGCTGCTTGTTTAAGTGAAAATAAATTGATGGGGTTTTTTTGCAGCACGGTGGCACGGTGGTTAGCACTGTTGCCGCACAGCAAGAAGGTCCTGAGTTCAATTCCAACATCAGGCCGGGGTCTTTCTGTGTGGAGTTTGCATGTTCTCCCCGTGTTTGCGTGGGTTTTCTCCGGGTACTCCGGCTTCCTCCCACCGTCCAAAGACATGCAGCTTGTGGGGATAGGTTAATTGGATAATCCAAATTGTCACTAGGTGTGAATGTGCGAGTGAATGTGAGTGCGAATGGTTGTCTGTCCCTGTGTGTTGGCCCTGCGACAGACTGGCGACCTGTCCAGGGTGTACCCCGCCTCTCGCCCTATGACAGCTGGGATAGGCTCCAGCGCCCCCCGCGACCCTGAAAAGGATAAGCGGAAGCGAATGGATGGATGGATGGATGGTTTTTTTTGCACTAATAAAATTGTGGGTAAAGTATTTTGTCTCACACCAATTATATCGTCAGTTATATCGTTATCGCAAATTTTCAAATGTATATTGTGATAAATATTGCCCTATTGGACAGTGATTACTGGAAGTGTTTCTGAGCTCATGCAGTGACTTTACCTGCCAGAATCATACGTTTTTTTAATGTAGTGTTGCCTGAGTACCTGAAGATCAAAAGCATCCTGTGTTGATTTTCAGCCTTGATCCTTGCAAACAGAGATTTCTCTAGACGCCTGGAATCTTTAGATGATATTATTGTGCTGTAGATGATGGCATATTCAAAGTCTTTGCTGCAGCGCAATTATGTGGTTTTTTTGCAGATTTGTCACTCTGCCCACTAGTACCACGTCTTTTGTTACCCCCATCCCAACATTTTTGACATGTTTTGTTGACATCAAATCAAAAATAAGCTCAGTTTAAACATTAGATGTGTTTTCAGTGCTCTACCATGAATAAACTATGGGTTTATAAGATTTGCAGATGACTGCGTTCTGTTTTTATTCACATTATACAGCGTCCACAAGATTCTTAGAATTTAGGGTATATTGTTGTTTTCTGTCCAACACTTCTAATTTGTAATGAAGCGTTCCAGCTTGATTTCATATATCTCATAGTAGTTACACTTGTTCCTCAGTTTTTCTGTCTCATGTATGATCTTTTGGCTTTTGCCTCTTTCTGGACCATTTTGCTCGTCTCTTGCTGCAATTCTTTGCTCCTACCGACTGCACTTCCATGTATGAACTAGGCCTGGATTAAAGGATTTGGATTTTACTCTCTCTGCCTCTGGTGTGTCCTGCATTTTTGTTCTCTCTCCTGTGGAGTTGTTACAATATTAAAGTCATGAAAGGTGTTAGCGGATGAACCCTGTTAAAGGCGGTACTGAAAAGATGCATTGAAAAGTACTGCAAACATACTTTTAAAGCACCAGGAAAAGAGTCATTTCTTTACCATCACATCTGTCAGTAATTTGATAGGGTTTTCACACAATTTGTTTAAGTTGATTTTGTTTTTCATTGGATTTTTTATTTTATTTTTTTTACATTTTTTGGATAGCACAAAGAGATGACATGACATGCAGTGAATGTTTGGTCACCTGAGAAACAAACCAGTTCATGTTACTCACAGCATCTGAAAGCTGAGCTCTCAGATCACACATTTTTTGAACAAACAGAAGCATCTTGAATCCAAGAAGGAACATCGGTTAAGTTGAAGCTCAGGAAATCTGTGCAAGGAGCATGCGTTTGAGGGCAGACGTGCAGTTTTGAACATGAGCAGAGTTTTAAAGGAGAGCAGTGCAACATTAAAACAAGAAATCACTCTCTTCATTAAGCAGGATATTGTAATCCCATGGGTAAAAAAAAAAAGTGAAATAGGAAACAGAATCTGTCATCCAAAACCACAAGAATTATCTTTGTGCTTGCACATGTGATAAGAAGATGGAAACACAAACACCTTTCCTTCTTAGGAAAGGAACACCAAAATGGAACTGGCCCTTTGAGTGTGCTTAAACAAAACCTCATAAAACTGCATTCAAGTTTGTTTAGACTCTTAAATTTACACTTGAGGAGAAAATTACTCTCAGGTCTAAATAAGTGCAATCTTTTCTGTTCAAAGTTTTTTTTTTTTTTACTGGATATTTTCACAGTATAGAATATATAAACAGTGTCCTGCATCTGTTGTAATCTCAACTGTCCGCTTAGCCCATTTATAGATGCATCACACAACCACTTACCCACCAAACCAGACTTTAAGACTTTTTTAAGTAAAAAAAACAAAACAGAAACGATAAGCGCTCCAAGAGTGCAAACCTTCACCATGGTAGCTCAATCTCTGAGCAGTACTTACTTTTAAGGGAATAGTATTAAGTATTAAACATCCAACAGTCAAAATTTTTAAGAAGTTAGTTTTAAAGATAAAAGACATTTTATGAAAGTTTGATTTTGTCGAAAAGGTCAGTAGTTGAAAGTAATGTGATATTTAGAATCACCACATATCCCCCGCTATGTAGTCAGTACAATTTATTGACCTTGAAGAAGTCAAATGTGAAAAGCACATCACGACTGAACAGTTCAGGAGTTACATGTTACAACTGCTTCTGTTCTGCACATGTCAAAAAATCGTCAAGGAGAATGCGTGCTGGATTTTAAAAGATTGCATCGTGTTTGAGTTTTTTTGTAATCCAGTGAGAAAATGTTAAAGGGAGACAGTCCTTCCAGTTGAGTTGCATGGCCAGTGAAAGTGCAGAAGGATAGCATGTTACGATTGTGAAATGATGTGCGCCTTGTAGTGCAAGACCAGATGTAGGAGTGGAGGGTTTCATTGCTTCTTTTAGTATTTAAGAGAACATATTGTAAATTGACTGCCAGAATTGATGCAGTCTTGGATAAGTCCACAACATCTGTAATGACTTCTCTGCTGTAGTGATCTTTCTTTTGTTATGTTCTTGTCTTTACTCTGTATAGTAGTTTATAGTAGTAGAAGGCATACCTTCAAATGATTTTAATACTAAAATATCGTCAAGCCTCTACCAAACATCTGTTGTTACGCTACAATAGCAGATAGAGATCCAATGGAATAATGTAACCCCGAATGTTGAACGTGGTAATACACATCTTCTTTCATTTGTCTGGTACGTAAGTGGTCCAGTGATACCCTGCTTTTAACCATTCCTCGTGTTTAATAGATTACACACTGACTTTCTAATCCAATTTCACAAATCAAAAAGAGCTGGAGACTTGTATTCCTCCCTGTCTACCTACATACCAGTCCACCTGTAACCATGAGTCCATGCAGCAAAGGTAGTTTCCATTCCTATCCACGATAGCTTTCTTTCACCCCTGTTTATCTCAGTTGTGCAATTATCTTCCTGTCACTTTGTCTTTCTGTGTGTTCTGGTGTATCTACCTGGCTACTTTTTTTCTCCTCGCCTGTCTCTCACTCTCGTTTTGTGTATCACTGTGCCTGTGATTAAGTCGTCTATTTCTTCCTTATGCCCGTGTCTCTGTCATCTGTCCAGTCTTAGCTCCCTCTGAGTTAAACAGGCCGAACAAATAGATTACAAACAGTGGGTAGAGTGAATCTAAGGAGGAAGACAATCTGAATTTGTTGTGGATAAAGAATGAGGAAAGAGGCTGTGCAGTCAAAGAAAGCCAGTGGAGTCAGAGTAAGGCTGTATTTGCCTGAGGGGAAAAGGCTGAAAAGTAGCTCTCGCAACAGATGTGCGGGGCAGTAAAGTGTAATTGAAATGCCAGCAGCAATGGTCTTATCTCCCTGCTACAGGAGCCTGCTGCCAGTCTCAACATCAGTTAGATGTCATTTTACCTAAGTCTGAATCAGCCTGCCACAATCCGCAATCCCCATTCCTCTGATGCTAGACAGGAAAAAAAGGGGAGAAATGAGGGGGAGGGAGAGGAGAAAGAAGAGAAGGGAGAGAAGGGTGGGGAGTCTGTAATAGGATTTCAGTAGCATCCAGTTAACTTCCACCACCTGGACTTAGTTGGTAATTTGATATGCCCCATCAATAGGATTCATTTAGCTCACCGCAGCATTACCATTGCCATTCATTTAATTTGACTTTTTCAAAAATATATTGATTTATTTCTCCCTCCACATTTTCCCACTCGTCCTGATCCTAATCACAGTGGAGGAATGAGGGAAGGGGTGTTCCAAAATATTCTAGCTGTAAAAAGTAGACCAGACCAGAGGAGGTGAAACGCCAGACACCATGACTTTCCTCTGCGCTCCAGGCAGAGCTTAATGTTTTGGGCCTGGCAGCATCCCTATGGGGAGAACCATAATGTCCTCCCAGATTAGAGGCTGGCACTCCTCGGAGCTGCTGCCTTTTATCGGGAACTTTGTTACCACAACATGGGATCATCTGCAGGATATTAAAGCTGCCTTATTTCCTAACTGTAATCTTAATCTTTTGTGATTTTGTTTGTTATCTGTGTTGCTCTGACAACCTCCATCTGAGATTTTTCTTCAGTTACAGGTTTATATTTTTCAGTCTTTTTCATGCAACATGTGGCAGAAATGATTGGAAAGGGGTTGTTTTTATTGCTTTAAACGTCACGTCTAGCTGGATTCTAATAATTATAATCACATACAAACCCAGGCTTGTGATGGTTTTGTGTTGAAAAAAGGTTTTTTGTAAAATTGTATTCTGCCATTCTTGAAGGCCGGACAGGGTTTTAAGTTCCTTTTTCTTAATCAAAATGCAAATAATTTTTTTTTCTGTGTATTTGAACGTCTCATATCTTTACAGCTGCTGATTTTCTCATTGTCTTCTTCCAACCATCGTTTTTGCATTATATTTTTTCACTTCGGTGATATGTTGCACTACTACAAACAAAAAACCCGAAAGGGTATTTTAGATAAACTAAAATAAAAACGAACCTTTATGCTACAGGTACGTTAGGGGAAACAGTGGTTAAAGACTGTGGCAAGACCAAAATTATTGCAATCAAGCAATAATCTTACACTCTCATTGCCTTTGAAATGGTTGCTTCCAAGACAGGGACAGGGCTGCAACCACCGCTTCCTTGGTGCAAGCGTTGGCAGTTCGTCTTGTAATTGGAAGGTTGCCAGTTCGAGCCCCGGCTCCAAGAGTCTCGGTCGTTGTGTCCTTGGGCAAGACACTTCACCCGTTGCCTACTGGTGGTGCTCAGAGGGCCCAGTGCGCCCCAGGGGGCACTGACAGAGGCGCACTGTGGCTACAATGTAGCTGCCATCACCAGTGTGTGAATGGGTGAATGACTGAATGTAGTGTAAAGCGCTTTGGGGTCAATAGGGACTAAGTAAAGTGCTATACAAATACAGGCCATTTACCATTCGCTTTAAGACGTTTCACCTCTCATCTGAGAAGCTTCTTCAGTTCAAAGGTCAAATGGTGGAGAGTCCCAGATTTAAGCCCTATGGGAGTGTCTCCCCAAGAGGGACATGGACCCCCTATTGATCCTCTACCTAATCACACGAGCTGAGGTGTGAAAACGGGCGTAGGGCACAATCAGCTAAGGTTTCAGGTGAACTTATTGTGAAACCTAGCCCCACCCTATCATGTGACTTAGTGAGGTCAAATGGCCCAGGATGTGAGTGGGAGTTAAGGCGTCTGGGAAGGGATCTCTAAACTGGATTATAGATGGCAGACAGTTGGTGTCGTAAGTCGGCGGTGGCTTACCTTACTCCTGGAGGGAAGATGAAGGGAGCATCCCAACCATCTTTTAATCAAATTTTGAATTTGGGATCTCAGCTTGACAGAAAGGTTGCCAAACCATGTACTGATACATGTAACAGATAACAGAGTCAACAGCTGCTGTAAAAGTAGTATAAAAAATATAGTTCAATCACTGATATAGTTTGCGATTGAATGGGCCAAGTTGTCAGTTACATACAATCAGCTTTTTCTAATATTATAATTATATAATAATAAGTGTGATAAAAAAAAAACACATCTGATACCATCTGTTACAAATCTGTTTCCATTTTCATACAGAGAAATTCACGTTAAGCAGAACTGAACATCGACTGCTTCCACTCAAATCCCAGCCGAATTTCACAGATCTGAAACTGAAATTCAGAATTTCCTCCACAAACAGTGACATGCATCGCAGATGAATTGCATTCATCCGTGCAAACTA
The DNA here is from genome assembly GCF_041146795.1 of Maylandia zebra. Classification (NCBI taxonomy): domain Eukaryota; kingdom Metazoa; phylum Chordata; class Actinopteri; order Cichliformes; family Cichlidae; genus Maylandia; species Maylandia zebra. The sequence goes on along the minus strand of NC_135188.1, from coordinate 4,980,344 downwards.
ATTCGTATTGATTCCAACATGTTGGCGATCTTTCTGCATTTAAAAATTAGATGGCAGTTATTTGCAAACTTTCTCCAGTCAATCTAAGAGTGACTGAAGTTTGTCCAAGTTGGTTCCAATTGCTTGGAGACAGGTTGAAGTTGCTGAATGCTTATCCTCTGGGCAACCAGGTGGTCCCTGTAATTACTTCCAATCAGTCACCAAACACAAAAAATAAATCCTTGCATCACTGGAAACTAGACATTTTATTCAGTTGTGACTAAGCCATAAAATTCATCAGAATTACTGCAATTATATTTTTTTAACGTACAAAACGTTACACAAGCACACAGAGGCTCCGTGTTCGTTAAGTTAGGGAAGTGTGTCTGACGTTGTTTGATTTATATACCGCATTATTCTACTGTTATAAGACAGACTAGAACACTGAGAGTAACAGAAAAAAAATAGTTAAAATTATACACTCTTTGAAACTGAAGCTAAACTGATTTGAAAACCAGAATTTAAAAACTAAAAAACACCCCTTTAAAACGCTTATGATTACTCTGTCAGGAACCCACTTGTCTTTATGCTGCTACTAGCTTTGAGAATTTTTTATGTTTTTTCTTTCAGAGGGTGATTTTCAATGTGGTCAACTTCTCCAAGACAAAGAGCCTGTACAGAGACGGCATGTCCCCTGTAGTGAAGTCTACCAGCAGGCCAAAATGGTAAGTTTGCAACGACATAAGCAGCATTTCTAGAAGCAATATGTTAAATAATTAGTGCTCCGATTGTTGTTTAATATTGTCCTACTAGAACAGAGTATTTATAGACTTTCTGCAACTTTGAAATACTTTTCTTCTCCACCTGGCAGCTGACCCACACATTCCTAAGCACATAGACAGACACACACACACCCTAAAGACTGATACTTTAGATTTCCAGAGTGGATGCGTCTGGGTGCATTAGCATGTGATCCATTGGTTGCCAGTATGATGGCTGTCTGATGTAATAACGCTTGACTGATGGATGCAGAAATGTGTGTGTATGGTTGCATGCATATATATATATATATATGTGTGTGTGTGTGTGTGTGTGTGTGCGTGTGAATGGATAGGTATGGCAGGAGGGAACAGGGAGGGTGCGGTGGGGTTGGGCGTAGCGTCTGCCAAGCAGACTGGTGTATCCAGTGGGGCGAAGAACAGGATAGCGTGATGAAGTGTTGCCATCCAAGAGAAGCCCTGACATCTGTCATCAGTTGATGGAGGGCATCCGCAGAAACGCCAGGCATCTGCCACCCTGAGCTGTGTGCGTCTGCTAGCCTAGCGCTCGCACCGACCATGCCGTAGCATGCCGGTCGCAGGCTAATGGGAAGAGACAATGGGCACGACACCAGAGAAGTGGAAAGATGAACTGCTGTCTGCAGTACAGTACAGAACAACACGATGCAGCTTAGCTCGGCCTCCTGGCTCCTTCTGTTTTGATTTTATGTAGTAGTTGCAAGTTTGTCTGTTGTGCGTGTAGGGGTATGGCTTTATCACAGCGCACCAGCCTCTCCCATTGTCTCCTCCTGCCACTGACTGATTTACAAGTGAAGCTAGCAGCCGTTTGCTTTAAAATCTGTGGGGGTTTTTTTCAGGTAAGTTTATTTATACTGCCAAATAGGCTACTGTGACGACAGTTTAAATCCGCAGTAATTTATATGATAATTTCAGGTAATTAATGTCCCAGGTGACGAAAACCTGGTTCTGCATAGCCTTAACTTCTCATTTGACATAATCTTGAATTGCTGAGGAGTTAATCTGCGCAGAGCCCTCATTGGGTCATTTAGTTCCCAAAGCTTTTCTAAATACACTAATCATGCAACCTTGCCCATGTTTATGTTCCAATCAGCGCTCATAAAAAAGTGTTTAAGTGACAGACGCAGCAGGAGGTGATGTTACTGAGGCCTGACTCCATTTACCTCCTCAGGCTAATACTGTTTTAACCACTCCTCTCAGCACTGTGGCGTCTAAGGGGGCATAATGTCTCCTGCACTCGTAGAGATATTTTCCACTGTCAGGGGCGTCCAGGACCACAGCTGACATTGTTTGTGTCCCCACAAAGTGGTCAAGATGCTTTTAACACAACCTCCTCTATTTGACTTTCCATGAGCACAACAAAGCGCAGACAGCTCCTAAAGTAGCAATCTTCTTTTTGACAGCTACAGATATGGAATAAATAAAAAGGCAGAGCATGGAGAGCTTCGCCTGTCTGATCCAAACTCACACAAGACAGGATGAAGAAGGTACGAGAGAGAGAAAGAGAGAGAGATGGAAAGAGAGAGGCAGACTTGCAGAAAAAGACAGAAAGGATAGAGGAAGAAAAACACAAAGTACAAGAAAGAGATTACTGAGACAGGTAGACGGGGGAGGGGAGCGGGGAAAGGTTGCCCTCCGACTCCCACCGCCCACCACCCAATGTCTGTATTTATCAAAAGAATCGTCAGTATTAGCTCAGGAGTTGAAGCCTTTATCTCCCTGTGCAGGTGCCTTATGTCCTGGGGCCCCAGCATCGCTTGGTGCTAGAGGCTGCAGGGCTCAGCTGGCTTCGGCTAAGCTGGGCATTTCAGAGAGAGACAACTGGCAGATTACAGTCCAGCAGGACGTTTGTTGCTACAGGTGGAAGGATCTGTCCTCCATCCCTTACTCCATCCCTTTTTCGTCCATGACTCCTCCAGCTGTGAGCTGACAGGGGTCACTGTATTTTATCACATTGAAACAGAGCTATAGGTTGCAAATATGTTGTTGAATAAACTAATTGAAAAAGACTACAGTTTACATTAATCCTTATATGATTGCCAAGGAAGTTTTTCAAGATTGAGTTGACCGTCAGCTTTAGCAAAGAGGTTCCTTTTGTCTTATCATTTGTGCTTTATTTGGTACTGCGATTTGGCTCGTGGAATTACAAATCGATTTCAAGTTCAGTGTTTGCAAGTCAAAGGAAATAGAGTGAGCCATATTTTCTCATACTAGTCTGTCGAGCACAACAGCCCCCTTGGTGACACTAGGTGCCAACCGCACTCCCTGCGGTCTGCTAGTTGTTAGACTGCTAGAGCAAAGAATTGCTCAGCATCCTTATTTTCTGGGATAAGCTAATTAGAAAGTCAAAGAGCGTGGTGTAATGCAGCTGCTGGAGGCCAGAATGCCGTGGGGTGGGGTAATGGCCAAGACGGTTGCATGAGACTGACTGCATCAACCGGCAGATGCCTCATGCAGAGTCTCGTGTGGGAGTGGGGTAAGACTAGAGAGCACAGGACGACGGCACAGAAAGTGGAAGATATTTTCAGCCTTGCATGAGAGGGCTACTGCTAGCAGTTATTTTTGTTTCATTTAACATGCAGATTTTAAAAAAAGTTTAAATGTTAATAATAAGTCACGGAGTCCAGCGCAACCACTTCAGATGTCTAGTTTTATTTATCCAACAGTCCAGCCCCCAAACATCAGTTTGTAGTGTAAATTCTCACATTTATGAACCCCAGAGTGGAGACTGTTTGGTTGATAAGTGATCGATTAACTTTATGATCAATAACTCTGATCTGGGCTACGATACAGCAATTAGTCTAGCAACTGAGTGGCTTTATAACCAGCCAGCATCATAAATAAAGTTTGGTTTTACAAATTCTTTAAGCTTTACACTGTACAGCAGATAATTTAGATTTTACATTTGTTTTGGATATTATTGGGAATTTGAATTCCCCCCAAAAAGATCTGCAGTGTGCCTTTTAATTAACTTTCCAGTTTTTCGACACTCAGTAGGTATATGGATAAAAATAGCTACACCTCTAACTGAGCCAGCAGATGAACAGTCAGAGTTGGAGGAAATAGGTTGCCAAATATTGCTTCTAAAGTTAGAACCAGTCAACCTTGGGCAAGGGTAAATGCTTTTTTCCCCTTTTCTTTATAGGAGTCAACAATAAAACAGAAGCCTGCTTTTCAAGCAATTGTGCTCAGCTCCAAGAGACAGACAGAGTTAGTCAGTCGATGAGTCAGTCAGCGTCGTTTTGCTTCTCAGCCACAATCCTTCCTGTAAGCGTGTGATGCAATAGCTTAGTGAAATTCTATTTGGAGATGTCTGTCTCTCCATCCGGGTGAGTGTTAGCAGTAATTGTTCTGTCAATCAGCAATGCTGCTTCTCGCTTGTTTTCCTCACCACCTGGTATGTCCTGGCAGAGGGTGAGGGGCAAGGAGAGGTGAGACACGGGGAATAAAGGAGAAAGGATACCTCCATCGCTCTATGTGCCGCTCCCTGCTCACCTTTGGATGTCTTTACAGTGTTATATTTGTCCTCTTGTGCGTCCGTTCTCACCTCCCTCTTATGTCCCATGTTTTCCTTGGTTTGTCTTACTTCTGCTTACTTTAATTCAGTTTTTCTTTTATGTTCATTTTTCCCCGTTGTCTTGTCATCTCAACTTTTTGCATAACTTTAATGTACCGTATTTTTCGGACCATAAGGCGCATTAAGCGAAACAAAACAGTCAGATAAGTCAAACTTTTCTCAACTCATTCTTCTTGCTTCCTCCACTTCTGTACCATTGATTCATTAATGTTGAATTCTCTCACAGCTGCTCTATTCCTATGTTGTTGCAGTATATTAATGACTAACCTCGTATTGTGGATGGATTATCTCAGTTGTACTCCTGACTGAAGTTTGGTCCGTTTACAGCATCGTGACATGCAATTGCATTTGTCCCTAACCATCGGGAACCCTCTCTTTAACTTTTATAGAGTGGAAAAAAGGTTAGCGTTCATCCTCCAGCTTCACTGCGTGTGTGTTATGCTAACATAGCAGCTGTGTCACTAGCGATCATGAAGCACATCATTATATACCAGCTAGCCCAACTTTAGTAAACCTACAAACCTCACTGCTGTTTAGTTTTCTGTCTTGATTTATGTTGGAAGTGATAGCAGAGCTATAGGTTTTAATTTATTCAAAAATCTCTCAGTCAGAACATGCTATATCATGGTCAAAGGAGCTTGCAAAGAAAGCTCCTTTGACTACGATGACCTGGATGACTGAGAACCTTCACAGAGACATGCTATATCATGTTTAGGTGGAAACTAGCAAGCTAACTTCCTGCTAACTTCTAACTGTGTTAAATTTCATAAATTCTGTTTTCATGGATGCCTGGATGTTAAACTTAATTGTTACACCTGGTAAAGCAGCAACGCTGATCTTTTTTTTTTTAAAAAGATGAAAGAATTTAGACTGTTTTTAACTCTTAGTGATGCCGCAGTGTTCGTTTGACTTTGGGACATGAAGCGGACTTTTGGACTCAGATTACTCTGCGAGGCTCCTGACTACGGCAGGTGTAATGCTCCGACAATCCATCAAGTGGTGCGGCTTCATAGCTTACCAAAGTCGTACTAAAACATTTTTTGACAGATTTTTGAGTGCCGTGTACCACATAAAATTGGTTCGAGGTCAGTAAGCACAACCTGAATTCATACATAAGGCACACCGGATTATAAGGCACAAAATTTTAGTTTTAAGTGCGCCTTATAGCCCGAAAAATACGGTGCACGTCTTCCTTCCCTCAGCTGCATTTCAGGTATTGGGATTTTCAATGGCTCTGTAAACTACGTTGTCATAATGTCTTAGTAAGAACTCATAAATAGCCTCACTGTTTATGTTTCATATGCTTGAAAGGGAAAAAAGTATCAGCCACTATAACTGCTATTTAAATCCCCAAATATCGGTACTGGTATTGTTCTTAAAAGCACCTGTTTACTAGGGCTGGGTATCGTCACTGATTTCTAGAATCGATTCAATTCCGATTCACAAGGTCCCAAATCGATTCGATCCACGATTCGATTTAATTCGATTCGATTCGATTTAAATCTGGGAAATTTTGACAGTCAGAAGTATAATTCAGATCAGAACATTTACATATTTTTGTATCTATAAAAAGGAAGCTGACACTCGCAAGACTTTATCCAAGGTGTGAGCATCACAGCAGATGCCTTTGTGTCAAAGTAGCTGAGGATAAAACACAGAAAAACATGAAGGTTTTCCTGGCCTGGGATTTTATAAAAATATTCTGCAGTACATCAAAAACGAAAGAAAACCATTAATTAATGAACATTACCTCTGACGTTACAGCGGTTTTATTAGACACACGGCTAAGCATTTTGCATTTTGAATAATATTAAAAAGTTTAAATTTGTTCAGTATTGAACAGCAGAAATGAGGTTTTCTTTTCGGAAGAATGTAAAAGGGAAAAAAACAGCGGCCGACAGCGCTGTAAACAACAGTAGACTTGTGCGTAACAAGCAAGCGAATAATGAAGAAAGCGAAACTGTTCGAGAGAGGGGGGGAGGGAGAGAGGGGGAGGGAGAGAGGGAGAGAGAGAGAGCTGCGCATCGCAATGGAAGCAAAACAGAGTGAATTCATGACAATGTTTATGTGAAGCGTTTGGATCTTCTTTTGCTGCTGGTTCGGTCAATATTGTTTGGAGAGAGATCAAACTAACAGCTTTAGAATCAGCGCATAAAGGGCGTGAACACACAGCGCGGACCCGGATCAGCGAGCTGTCGGCTTTCAGCCCCGACTGTGAGAAAGGCGAGATCTAACTGATTCTGATCCGCGGGTCGCGCTGTGTATTTAAGTCTATGTGCAGAATCCCTGTACCTGCTCTCATTTACTGTTTGGTGGTTCTTGAAATTTTGTGAGATGTCACCAGAAATTCTGGCATTTCGGACAAAATAAATTTATATTAAAAAATCGATTCAGGATTTTAATGAATCGATTTTACGTTATCCAAGCCAGAATCGATTTTAATCGATGAATCGATTATAAAAACCCACCCCTACTGTTTACCCATCCAGAAGATATGGAGTAACAGTAATTTTGGTTTACCACCTACCAAGTATATTAATTTTTAATTTTTTTAACAGCTGAAAACTTGACAGCAGCTCATCCAAGACCTTGTCTCTCTGCTGCAGCTTGAAGACACTGTGAGAGTGAAGTAAAATTATAGTGCTGAGGACTGGAAGTGAGTTGAAAGTCTTACTGTAGGGTGACAGTTTTCTGGGGTTTTTCCAGTAAAAATGTCCCCTTTCACATACAAATAGCTACGTAATGCACAGTTAATCTTTAATACCTGGTTATAAATGCAATAATATTGACTGGATTTGAGAGGATTTGTAGCAACAAATATCCAAGTCAGGCGCTCCCATTTCACTCGAACCAACAGTTTTATTGTTTATTGTGTTTTAAAATTACAATTAAGTTTATTAGAAATGTAGAAAAATAAAATCACAGAAAAAAATCAGCACCAAACTGGGAGAACTAGCCCTTCTTAGAGTTTGTACTTGTAAGGCCTGCAGTACGAAGGAAATTGCACCTGTCAAGCTCATAAAGAAACCTCTCATCCAGCACCTGACACACATCCCAGACCTCTAACTGCCGTAGCGCTGAACTGAGCCATTTGGGTCTGAAAATGTGTAATAGTAGCGAGGGAGATGGTCCCTCTATCGAGGACAGAGTGTCAGGCAATGAATTGAAGACAGACAGACTGTAAAGCTTGTGCCAGAACCACAGCAGAAAGGCCTGACTCCTCTTTACATTCAGTGTGTCCGCACTTCCCTCTCCTCTTGCCGCTCCTCCCCAGCCACTGAGCCACTTGCACAATTAACCATGTGGCATGCCTTTTTAATAATAGACCTTTTAATTGTCGGTGAATGAAGAGTGATGTAAAATAGCTAATAGCTTGTGCTAATTAATGGGGGAATTGAACGCTTGTTAATTAAGGGCAAACAGGACAAGGACCGGCTCGGGTAATTTGAGCAATAAAACCGAGACTAACGATTGATTTCCAAACAGACTCGCTTCATAAAAACATCAAGCGACCCCGGCTTTGCTGTTTGAAAACACTCGCCCCACCGTATCCTCCAACCACAGTCACACGCATATAAGTATACACTGAGGAAATATAAACAGACATGTCCTGGCTTCCTACATATGACTCCCAGTAGATGTGATATAACAAGACAAATAGTGTCTTCAGAATGCAATATAAAGATTATTAGCCATAACAAGTGTCTCGGCGGTATTATACAATGTCCGATTTGCTTGTTTCATACTAAAACTCACTATGTTAAATCGAGTAATTCCACGTCTAGTTATGATATTTAGTACTTGCCCAGTTCTCAGTTTGCACATGTCCCTATGGTCATACTTAGACATGAGCCATGGCGATCACATCCACTATCTTCCTCAAGAGACCCGAGGAGCTTTACTGTCTTTTCACATCCATATTTCTCAATTTCAGATCTTTACTGCATTGTTCTACTGTACCATCATTTTTATTACACCTACAGTATACTGTGCCTGCAGCTACTATCTCGATGTTGCTGGCCTGTGTGTTTAATTTAAAATACAGACTGCGTTCGGTGCTGTTTCTCTACTCTCAGGTCCGTTTTGGAAAGGTGAACCGTAGCAATCATTTGACCGTCTGTGGGTTTTCATATAAGAATTTTAAATTAAAAAAATGCTTTTTATGATGTTTCTCTCTGTCAACATTGTCCGCGATAAGGGAGATGGACACAATCTTTTAATAAAAACCTGAAAAAGTGAAACGCACACACTTGTAATTATCTGTGACTGGATCATCTGAAAAGAGGAAATTGACTGATCTTTGAGTCAGAGTGAATATTTGGAAAGAGAAGAAGAGAATACCTGATATACCGGCAAACTTACTCTTGACTCTTACCGAAGTATAGAGTGACGTTCTGGCCACTTGTGCCTTTCCAGTTGTCTTCAAAGAATTGAGAGAGGAAAGTGATCACAAAGCTCTGTTTTATTAGAGGAAATGGCATCGCTCTCATTTTCCTCTTTTAGTTTCCATCTGGGAGCCTTTATTCTTTTTCGGTAGGACCAACTGCGAGACAGAGGGGGAGCAGCTCCAATCAAAACAATCAACAGCACGTGCAGCTTCCTTGTTCACAGAAACTCATTAGTATGCTGCCAGAGGTGGTGAAAGAGGATTATGTGGGAGAAATAATGGGACAAAATGTAGCAAATAGATTAATAATCTTTTGCATGAGGATAAGGATGTGCACAAGAGTTTGTGTATCTGTGGGTGTGTGCACAATAGCGCAAATGCAGTTTTGGGAGAAAGTGTGTATAGTGGCAGAGAGGCAACTTGCTTCTGACTCTCCATTCAACCCACAAAATGACTTACCTGGACAGTTTTATGTTTGCCTGGAGGAGAATTAAAAAGGCACTTCATTTCCCCTTTTACAGGCTGGGTACATGTGTCAGCGCAGCCCTCCCTGAAAGCGCTCTAATCTAAATGCTTTTGTCAGGGGAGATTTGGTAGATTGCACTAGGCAGAGGTACAAATTGGTTGTGTCATCTTATAATGAACTAAGTGAGGCGTTGCAGTTTTTCTGCAGCCAACAGTCCCCTGATTACTGTATTGTGAGTCACTGCTGCTTTTAGTATTGTAGGCAGAATAGCTCACCTTCACCTCTCTTTGTTCAGGAAACTTGATCTCATGAACATTGCAAAATGTTTTGTCGTAGTAAGCCCAGTGTGACAAAAGACGAATTGTTCAACAGCTTGTCCAAGAGAAATATTATATACATGCAGCTGGCTTTACATTGCATATGTAGCAGTCCGTCGTGCATGGTGTGCAGAATACTTTGAGATGTTTTGAGGTGTTGATGCTTGGCTATAAGTTGTTTGAAGCTTATTGAGTGTGCTCAGCACGTCAGCGCATTGACCCCCTGACTTCAACACAAGCATTATGGATATCTCAGCAGTTTCACAAAGCCATGCTGTCAGGTGTTTACGGGACATATTAGGACACTCCTGGTTGGTATCTGCATTCTGCCATAGACAGGAATGTGTGAGTGGGAGTGAGTGTATGTTTGTGTGTGTGTAGCAGGCACTGTGATGAATTCAAATGGATCAGCTAAGTCAACAGCGGTGTGGCAGAGGTTCCAGTTTCACTGATGTTTCAGCACGGCCAGATAAAACCAGTCTTCTCGCTCCTTTGGAAAAGGATTTTGATGGAAATCCTCCTGGTTCCCCTAATTGCATTCTTTCATTTCTTGATGACAAGACTTCTCTCTCTTAGCTCATTTGAGAATTTCTTTGCTTTGTCCACATTTAAATCTGTGCTTAAACTTTTTTTTGTGGCTAGTCACCTTTGTATTATTTATATAAGTTATTGAAATGAGTATCCTCTCTGTGCTGCTCACTGTGTCTGGATGTCAAAGAAGTGAGCGGCGAAATTAAGTGTGAAGTCGGGGGATTCGCCTGTCTCAAAACTCATGACTGGGATTTAATTACTCCGTTCGAGTTAAAGTTACAAAAGGAAAATTATGTAGGGAGCGAGGTGGAAACTGGACAATTTAACATGTGAAAGATGTATTTATTTAGTCTCCCTCCCCTAATTATGTAATATACAACAGTCAGACACAAGTTATGTTTATTTTTCAACAGTCTTTGATTTTTTCCGTCTTCTTGCTGTCACTATCTCGTCACTGTCCCCTGTTGCTCCTGTGGTTTTCTTATGCTTGCAATGATGATCACATATATCACAGTTTCTATCGACCACTCAAACAGCAGTTTGCCGGTGAAGAGTATGTGCATGCAAGCCTGAAGGTAGTGTTTCAAATCAGAGACACAGCTACATGTAGGAGCATGCTCAGTGTTCACAGGGTTGTACACAGTGAATTTGTTCCCCAAGGTCAGACTGTCGACATGGAGTTCTGCTTTAATGTCTTTAGGCTTCTGAGGGAGAACATTCAGTACTTGTGTTAGATCCACAGACAGATGGAGTCACCATGACATCACTTATTGGTTAGTGAAGACCTGCTTATGAAGCCTCAAGCTGAGCGCTTTCCACATTTGCAACTTAACTTTTTGAAATCTGAAATCAGACTGAAGACTGAAACTGGTCTAGTGTAAAAAAAAAGGGGTGGAAAGCACCAAAAGCCAATATAGTTATGGTAAGACAAGCTGCACCATGAAAAGGAAATTACCCCGTCTCTCTCTCTCAGGTGTGCCTGTCAGGGTTCATTAGTGAAATTTCTTGCCTTCTTAATGGGGTTGGGAACATCAGTTGTGTTGTGCAGGAGTCAGGTTAGTTCACAGCTGACAGCCCTATTTGACAGCTGTTAGAATTCATATTATGGCAAGAACCAATCAGCTAAGTAAAGAGAAACAACAACACATCATTACTTTAAGAACTGAAGGTCAGTCACTCTGGAAAATTACTATAACTTTGAATGTGGCCCCAAGTGCAGTTGCAAAAACCATCAAGCGCTACCAGGAAACTGGCTCACACATGGACCGGCCGTAAAATGAAACGATAGATGTTTTTATATCGTCATCCGATATATATCGTTATATCGAACAGCCCTAGAGTCGACATTAGATCAGTGGGAATCTGTGCTTTGGTCTGATTAGTCCAATTTTGAGATTTTTGGTTCCTCAAGGCCTGGGAGCTTGAGGGTCCTGTGCAGTATCTTAGCTGTTCCTAGGACTGCGCTTTTCTGCACAGACATCTCCGATGTTGTTCCTGGGATCTGCTGGAGCCACTCGCCTAGTTTGGGAGTCACCGCACTTAGTGCTCCGATTACCACGGGGACCACCGTTACCTTCACCCTCCACATCCTCTCGAGCTCTTCTCTGAGCCCTTGGTATTTCTCCAGCTTCTCGTGTTCCTTCTTCCTGATATTGCTGTCATTCGGAACCGCTACATCGATCACTACGGCCGTCTTCTTCTGTTTGTCTACCACCACTATGTCCGGTTGGTTAGCCACCACCATTTTGTCCGTCTGTATCTGGAAGTCCCACAGGATCTTAGCTCGGTCATTCTCCATCACCCTTGGGGACATCTCCCATTTTGACCTCGGGACTTCCAGGTTATACTCGGCACAGATGTTCCTGTACACTATGCCGGCCACTTGGTTATGGCGTTCCATGTATGCCTTGCCTGCTAGCATTTTGCACCCTGCTGGATTGTCTCTGGAGCATCTTTACACAGCCTGCACCTGGGGTCTTGCCTTGTGTGATAGACCCCAGCCTAAATGGATCTTGTGCTTAGTTCTTTCTTCCGTGCTGTCTTTCAGTCCAGCTTTGTCAAGCCACTGGTAGGATTTCTGGATATCAGCCACCTCCTCTATCTGCCGGTGGTACATACCATGCAGGGGCCTGTCCTTCCATGATGGTTCCTCGCCTTCTTCCTTTCTTGGGTTTCTGCTGCCTGAGGTATTCACTGAGCACGCTGTCAGTTGGGGCCATCTTTGTGATGTATTCGTGGATGTTCGTTGTCTCATCCTGGACTGTGGTGCTGACACTCACCAGTTCCCGGCCCCCTTCCTTCCGCTTAGCATACAGCCTCAGGGTGCTGGACCTGGGGTGAAGCCCTCCATGCATGGTCAGGAGCTTTCTTGTCTTGATGTCAGTGGCCTCTATCTCCTCCTTTGGCCAGCCTATTACCCCAGCAGGGTACCTGATCACGGGCAGGGCGTAGGTGTTGATAGCCCGGATCTTGATATATATATATATATATATACATATATATATATATATATATATATATATATATATATATATATATATATATATATATAATCCCCACTCGCCCCTGCCGGCGGTCTATCCTCTACCACAGGCCTGGGAGCTTGAGGGTCCTGCACAGTATCTTTGCTGTTCCTAAGACTGCACTCTTGCACCCTGCTGTTATGTGCTGGATTGTCTCAGGGGAGTCTTTACACAGCCTGCAGCTGGGGTCTTGCCTGGTGTGATAGACCCCAGCCTCTATGGATCTTGTGCTCAGAGCTTGTTCCTGTGCTGCCATAACTAGTGCCTCCGTGCTGTCTTTCAGTCCAGCTTTGTCAAGCCACTGGTAGGATTTCTGGATGTCAGCCACTTCCTCTATCTGCCGGTGGTACATACAGTTCAGGGGCCTGTCCTTCCATGATGGTTCCTCCCCTTCCTTGTCATTCTTGGGTTTCTGCTGCCTGAGGTATTTACCGAGCACGTGGTCTGTTGGGACAATCTTCCTGATGTATTCGTGGACGTTTGTTGTCTCATTCTGGATTGTGGTACTGACACTCACCAGTCGCCAGCCTCCTTTCTTCCTTCAGCATACAGCCTCAGGATGCTGTACTTGGGGTGAAACCCTCCATGCATGGTCAGGAGCTTCCTGGTCTTGATGTCAGTGGCTTTATCTCCTCCTTATTCCAAATGTTCGAACACTGAGCTACTAATTGTTTCGCCGTAAATCTCGATGCTGGGTTTCGAAGATTCCATAGGTCCCTCATTGTATTCATGTAAACTCTTCATCTGGGGTTACACGCATTGTAGCAACGGCGCCCTATTTTAATCTCTTGCTCACCGATGCCGTCTTGTTCCAGTAGCCCACTTCTCATCAGGTTGTCCTGGTTCCTTAACACCTAAAAGGAACCAACACCTGATGCGGACCTTGTTAATCCGTGTGTGTGTGTGTGTGTGTGTGTGTGTGTGTGTGTGTGTGTGTGTGTGTGTGTGTGTGCGTGTGTGTGAGTATTACATTCAATCCTATTGGGTATACATTGATGATCAGAAATCATCCGTGAGTTGTTTTTCACAAACACTGTAATAAAAGTGGCCTGTAATTGACGTATATGTGCTCAAATATAAACATAATATTCAAGCATCAATCTAGCTGTATCTTTTGAGTGAAGTGGCTGGCTGTTTTGTAATGTCAAATAAATGGCTCAAACTGGAGTACACCAGCAAAGCCATTGTTTTCCTATAGAGAGAGCACTAGAGCAGTGCAGACCAGCCAAGTGGCTTGTGTGCTCCTGCCTGGGTGGCCCTGAGTGTGTGCACAACATGTGCACATGGCTTCCTCTGAATGTGTGCATCTGTTTGTACTTGCTTGTGTTTGTGTTTGTCAGCAAGTTTGTTGACAACACTGTAGGACATCAGGGTGGGATTGCTCTGAATGTGAGGAAACAGCTCATCTGAATATAGATGGGTCCCATCTGGAGGCGGTTGGCTTCGGCCCTTCATAATTTTGTAAGCAGCTAAGCATCTGGGGCCCGCTAATGAAACTAAAGGCATAGCAAAAGGCCCTGGGCTACCACCGGCTGCCTGTAGCTGTCAGGAATGGAGGAAGGACCCCATTAACTGCTCCTTCCATAATTCTTCCTCTGCCCCACTGCAATCCGGAAATATTAAATATTTAGGTATTAATGTCTCTCCTAAGCTTTCAGACTTAACTAAACTAAACCACATCCCACTTCTAAAGAAAGTAGAAGGCGATCTGACTAGATGGAAATCTTTACCCATATCACTCATGGGAAGGGTCGCCACTATAAAAATGATGATCTTGCCAAAAATAAATTACTTATTTTTGATGATCCCTAACAAACCATCACAAGATTGGTTCAGATCTCTGGATTCATATATTTCCAAATTCCTTTGGAAAGATAAACCCCCGCGTATCAGCTTAAAAACGCTACAAAGAACCAAGGATAGAGGAGGATTAGATCTGCCTAATTTTCACCAATACTTCTTAGCCAACAGGCTTCAGTTCATCTCAGAATGGTTAAAACATACCTTCTTAGTTGAGCCCTGGCTAGATGTTGAACAGGCACTATGCAAGGATCTAGAGATTTCAGACCTACCATTTATTAGCTCAAACATCAAAAGACATGAATGCTTTAAAAGTATCAACATCAGCTTTTCTCTGACAGCATGGTGGGAGTTTCTAAAAATAACGGAGTCTTCATTAATCCCATGCAAACGTACACCTATCTGGAATAACCCTGACATATTACAAAACAATAATATGATTAATTTCCCTTAATGGAGTTGTAAAGGAATTAAATACTTAGAACATATATTAGAGGGAACAGAATTTATTCCATTTGACAGACTAGTTGCACAATATGGGATCAACAAGACAAGATTTTTAGAATATCAACAAATTAAATCCATAGTAAAAAAGAAATTTAACCTCAGTCAAGTTGAATTACAAACACCACTAAGTGCGGCACATTTTCTTACTCTTAAATCCCCCAAATTATTATCTAAAATATACAGAACACTTTCTAAATTAGATGAATCAATATCCCTTCCTATTGCAAAGTGGGAAGCAGATTTATCAGTCAGCTTAGACCAAAACTTCTGGTCTCAGATTTGCTTAAAAACCTTTAAATTAATTAAAAATCCCAGTCTGCAATTAATACAATACAAAATACTTCATAGAGTGCACTATACAGGTCATCGGATGTTCAAGATGGGCTTTACATCTTCCAACAACTGCTCACACTGTCAAGGCAATACACCAGACAATTACATCCATGCTCTTTGGTTCTGTCCACCAGTGCAAAAGTTTTGGCGCGAGATATGTGAAGACTTATCAAAGTGTCTGAAATGTAACATTCCAACTTCCCCCTTAGTGTGTTTACTGGGCAGCTTAGATAATGTCACTTCAGAAAAGAATATAGCCCATATGGTTTTCACTGCCCTATGCATAGCCAAGAAAACAGTCCTCATGAACTGGAAAAATAAAAATAATCTTAATTCTAACCAATATAGAAATTATCTATTAGATTACATTAGTCTTGATACAGCCTCTGCCACCACATCAGATCAATTGCTCTGGACTCCTTTTATCAGCTCCATCACCTAGTGGGGGTGGGGGGTCATAGTTTGGTCCCGCCTTCACTGTTGTGATTGGTGTGGGGGTAGGGACAGGCTTAGGGCGTCGGGGGGTTCCCCGGAGGCATCTTCCTTGGGGGGCTCAACCCGGGGTAGCGGTCATGTCCGGTTGGGGGCTCTGTTGGCTCTCAGGTGACTGTTTCCTCGCGGCTGCGTGCAGCGGGGCTAGGGGAGGGTCTGTGCTGACGGACGTGGGTTACTGACCTGGTAGCCTGGCTGGCCCTGGGTGGGTCCGGGATGGGCGTGAGGTTCTGGGGGCGCTCCATCTCTGGGCTGGGGCCCGGGCCGGGCCTCGGGGGCTTGGATCCTGGTTGGTGTGTTGCCGGGGTTGTGGGCGGGTGGGTGCATGGGGGCCCGGCCCTGGAGCAGGGTGCCGCCGGTGCGTCGAACCGCCTGGGGGGCTCTTCAACTGGTGGGGGAGATGGTCACATCTTGCAGGAGCTTTCCTCTCTTCAGGAACTCTCTCTGCAGGAGGGGGAGATACAGGAGAGGTGGAGGAAGATCTCAGCCTGGGCGTTTACTGTCTTATGTAGTCTGGAAGATGAGTGGATGGTGGGGTGGGTGCAGTTTTCTCTGTGGTGGGGTTGGGTGGACTGTCCCGGGCTCTGTGGGGCCGGGAGGCGCTGCTGCACTGGGCCCCGGTCTGGATGGGCCTGGGCCCCCTTTCCCTGGCGGGTCGCGGAGTGTGGGAGTGCCTACTGGGGTCAGCGGGGGAGCTGGCCCCAGGGAGGGGTTACCTGCCCCTCCCTTCCTTCCCTCCCCATCTCCAGCTGCCTCCCTCTTCCCGCTCCACCACAACCACCCACACATGCAGGGCCTTGGAGTAGGGGTATGTCACCAGGGTGCAGAGGAGGCTACCCCCCCCCCCCCCCCCTCTGTCCCCTTCTGGCTGCCTCTGCCTCAATTTTATCCCATAACTTAGACATTTACATCATTCACACTCTCATTACACATACATATAGGATCTTGGGGGTGGGCACAATCACGGAGTCCAAATTACCATCAGGGTGTACACCTCACCCCTGGCGTCGTTGCCCACCTCTCAATTTTAAATACACTTAGACATTGAGGGCTATCAGGAGGGACTATGCGCTTACCTGCTGCTCCTTGGCAGGTAGCTCCATGCCCTCCTGGGTTTTAATTGCACCTTAGAACACACATGCATCAACACTACAATGAGCGGGTGGAGGGAGGTTTGGAGTCTTCTCCCACCCCCATTCTCTGCGGCCTGCTGGAGCGGGGGGGCTAGGTGGAGTTGGCCGTCTGACTGCGGAGTGTGGGGCCTCCCTGCTGCTACGGAGTCGGGGTGGTCTGCCTCTCCCCACGGCAGGGAAAAGGGTAACACCACCTGGGTCTGGGTGCAGTTCCCCCCTCCGGGGGCAAGGGTACCTAGACCCGGTTTGTAGAGTACGCTTGGGGAGTGTGATCGTGTGTACAGCGTCTCTTTATGTCTGTCTCCACGTTGGTTGAGTGTGGAGTAAGTGCATATGAGAGCATGAGGGGGGGAATGGATGTTTGTATATGTGTGTGCCTGTATGTCTGTGTCTATATGTCAGGCTGGGTATCAGACGCCACCTCTCTGGGGACACCTCAGGCCCTCCAAGGTTTGGAGGCCTATCTCCACCCACCACCACTTCCCCTGCCGGTGGCGGACTCCCTCAGGTGTCGGTGCGTTGGTGGTTCTTTGTGTCTGGGGTGGGCGTCCAGGTACACACCGGCTCACTCCTTGGCGGCCGCTTATCCCGATAAGCGGCCGCCAAGGAGTGAGCCGGTAAGGCCTGGAGCCTGGGGCTCGCTCGGGCCCCTTCGGGGGTGGGGTGCCCCCGGCCTCTCGGCCTGGGGCTCGGTCACTCAGGCACAGCTGGCGGCCGGCGGAGCTCATGGACGCGTCAGTGCAACTCCCCCTGGCTTCTGCTCCGCGGCTGCTGAGTGAACCCTCATCTGGGACTCTCCTCAGCTCTTACTGGAACAGTGGCGCGGCTGCCCCTCTGTTGGTCTTCCATGGTCTCTTGTGTTCTGGGGGCCTCTGGATGTCTGGAGTTTTGATCTCCTCCATACCTGCTTCACACCCTGGAGGACGGGGCTGTGGCCCCCCCACACTCCCTAGCAGATCGTTACATGGAGAAACCTTTGGAATACAAGCGCGCTGATCCACACAGGTATGCACACGGGTGTTCACTGCTCGTAGACCCAAATTACACCTTTCTTGGCTGCTACTTCGAAGCACATCTGTCCTGCGTGCTGCACAACAACATTGAATATTTAGTATTTACTGCTGTTTACACTTAGCTAGATTAATGCGATGGTGTTGTGTTTAGTATGTTGCTTTGGTTTTTTTTTGTCTTTTTTTGCTTGTTTTCTATTCTTCTCTCAACAGGTGATCCAGGAGATTTTTATTTTTTTTTCTCCCCCCCTTTCTCACTGTCCCTCTCCCCTTCTGTTTTTCCTTTCCTTCCTCTTTCTTTCTCCCTTTCCTATCCCTCACTCATGTCTGTCCCGTCTGTAACATCTGAAAATAAAATATAATAAATAATAAAAACAAAGATCGACCAAATGGACCAATACGGCAATGCCACGATGATCCATTTGGCAAAGTAAATCCATTGGGTATCCTTGTTGGTCTTCAGACAACAATTCTGATGGCTAAAGAACCAAATGGGACAGGCGAAAAAAAAAAAAAAAAAGGAATGGAGGGAGGACGATAGGAATGAGGACGAGTGGAAATATGGATGGAGGGAGACACGAGCCAGGAGGAAAGAGTGTGTTGAGAATATTGGAGGTCTTAAAGAGACCTAGATGGCTCCTTTGAGACAACAAGCAAGAAAGCCAAGTAGGCCATTAGAAAACTGAGCCATAAAATGAAGACAGTGGTGTCTTTATTGTGGCCCATTAACTCGCATGTTCATGTGGAGATAGCTGCACTGTGTGCCACCGTAATGAGCAATATAACGATGCCCCAGCATAGAATGATGCAGTGTTAAAAAAAACACTAGTTAAGTAGAATCATGTTAACTACTAACATCAGCTTTTGTGTGTGGCTTTGGACTCCAGTAGCTTACCTGAATTGTGTGTCTGTCTTACAAGTAAATCCCAACAGGATATTCTCTTTTTATTATCTGTTACTTTGTATCACTTCAGCTTTCATTTCTTTTCCTAAAACTAAAACACTTTTCCATGAAATACTTCTCGAAATTCCTGTGTAGCCTGAAGTATATATATTTTTCCCTCTGCTTGCTTCACATCCTTGCCTTCCCTCCATTAATGTGAATGACCCTGAGCAGCTGTGCTGTCCACAGTGGCTGCTACTTGTGGTTTGCTTAGGGAATGGAAAGCCATAGGCCCTTTTCTTAAACTTTATTATTATTGGTCCTTTAGTCCTGTGTCAGTCTGATTTCCCAGTGGAAATGAAATGAAAAAGCAATTGGTTCTCCTTTTTATTACTGTCATCTGTGTTTTCTGGTCCAGAGAGTAAAATTGCTTGATCTCAGAGAGTTGCACTTTTACCCCCCCACCCACCCCTGTACGAAGTCACCGTAAAGAAAAACAATAACAGGGAAAACAACAATAAGCATCAAAAAAAAATTACCTGTCAAAATGAGCGTGTCTGAAACTGGAGGGCCGCCAACATGCTGACACCCACCAGTTGTTTATGACGGGATGAGTCAGTTATCTGCCAGCTCCCACAGTTCAGGAAAAGATGTTTAGGAGAGATTAGGATCATAGACGATGAAGGACAGACATGCAGAATGCAGAGGTGGAGGGGGCAGTAAGTCGAGAAAGACAAAAGGCGGAGAGTGAGGAAAAAGTGTTAAAAGATATTTTGTGGACAAAAAGAAAGACAAAGGATTCTCTTGAGGTTGTGGCTAACCCTAAAGAGGCATCCCGATGGGGGCTCCTCATCTCAGCACCTCAAATCATTTATTCATTGGCTTCATTAAGAAATAAATTCCAAGACTGCTTAAAGATCGATCTCCAGGTCACTTTCTGTCATCGCTATTCCTAATGAAAGCCCCAGTGTGTATTCATTCTCAGCTGTTTATGCGGCGTTTGTGGAACAGTTACTGTTAGCTAAACAGTTAATAGTAATTTCTTGTCATGTCATTTTACAGACTTCATTAGTACCGCAGCAGACGATCAAAATGAATGACACTCGATAATTTGCGTAAATACTGCATTGCTCTTTGATAAAGCAGACAGTACCCTTCACTGCCAGCTGGTGTCTCAGCAGCATCGTGGGTTTATTTAACTTCATCTAACTTCACATGCAGCACTAGACAATACAACAGAAGAGTGACTGTTCCCTGGACCTTCACACGTGTAATTACAATCGAGGAAGATAATTAAAGAGGCGGAAAGGAAGACAGATCTTGTCATTTAGGGAACAATGCCGTCCAATCTACTCATATGTATTCTACTTCCTGAATTATCAGCTGACATGATGGCACAATCAGGAAGAACGCCCCCCCCCCCCTTTTTTTTGTTGATATTTCTCACCTACTGGTCATCAGTTACACAAGGAGCTGTTTGATTGAAGCGCCTTCTGTGTGTTTGAGATAATGATATGATAGGTATAAGTTAGAATAGAAAACAAATGTCCAGCTCCACCGGGTAAAAAGAGCTATGCCAGTAAAATGTTTGTTTTTAACCATTTTAAAACGCCTCCAGACACATTTCTAGCACATATTTTGAGGCGTTACCTAAATTAACTTTAACTTCAGTGATTGCTTAATAACCCACATCTATTGCTTGCAAATAGGTAGACATTGCTGCAAATAAAATCTGGTTAGCTGGAGAAGTAATTGATTCATTTACTTCTGGGTGGTACGTCACCAGCTACGTTCAGTAGGGTTCATGTTTTAAACCCAGAAGCCATCTCTATCTTTTATATACAGTCTAAGGGGCAGGGATAGCTCAGTAGGTAGAGTGGCGGCCCCATGATCGGAAGGTCGGGGGTTCGATTCCCCTGAACAGCTACCCTGAGGTACCCCTGAGCAAGGTACCGTCCCCACACACTGCTCCCCGGGCGCCCAATGGCTGCCCACTGCTTCACTGAGTGAATGGGTTAAATGCAGAGAGGGATTTTCCCCACGGGGACCAATAAAGTACACTTTCTTCTTCTTCTTTCTATGGTCAAAATGGGACTTGCAGGGAGCATTTATGTATAAGAAACATGCTGAAAGCGTTGCCACACTACCCAAGGACATTCTCTTGAAGGCAAATGTAGGAATTCTGTAAGTGATGCTAATTTTTTGGATATGCAGCTAATAATTAGCTCCAAAACAAAATTATAGCTAAGAATAATGACTGACAGAATGTTTGTTGTCAGTAGTTTTAATCGTTGAAGGTACCAAAAAGCACTCATGGCAGAAGTTTAGTCTTAACAAATTTACTCTGGAGGGAATTGTGCCTGTTTACATGAACTCCCATATAATTTCTGTCTTGACCAGCAGGCCCAGGAACATTATTTTTACTAGAGAAACACCAGTAGCATAGCTCAAAACTCAAACCTGTGCAGTTAAAAGTTCTGAGTAAATAACTGGTGCATCACAAACACATTTTTTTTTTCAATTTTAAATGGCGTTTTGTTAAATATGTGCATTTTCCTGAGTGCACATATTTTCCACTAAGAGCTTGAAGGAGTATTTACGAGGACCGGCAGTCTCTAGACTGTGGATGCTGCGCACGTGTGTCCGCAGAGTTGGATCGTAGAATAGACAGAGATAGAAACAGAGATTGAGAGTCTATAGAGTAAAGGCATAGGGAACCAGTCATGCATTCTGTTCAGCCGCCTGTAAAAATGACTGAATATATAAATGAAAATATTTTTGATGCATTCAGCGGGAAGGTCAAGGTTCAAATGAAGTTTTTGATGTGGGGCCGAGACTAAAATATTGAAATACATATTGTGCAAAGTTTAGACACTATTTAAAATGTAAATAAAAACTGAATGCAATGATTTGCATAGCATTAAAATGATATATTAATATAATATTAATATTATCTATGCATGCTAATTTTAATTTTTTTAAAGAGCGTTCTATAGGTTTCATGAGATTAGTGTCTGTATACAATACTAGTAAAACTCTTGAGTCACCCCCCATTTCTCCATCTTTTGCTGCCAAGAAGCCAGACTTTCTTGTAATATTTTTTAAAGTGGTCTTAAACAGTAGTTCTCTGGGCTCTCTGAAGGTCTTTCAGAGGTTTTCTTTGAACACTGACTGCTTTTCACTCATTTTTAGTCCAGTCCTAGTATCTTTTCCAGAGGACTGCTGTTTTCTTTATTCATACTGACCTCTGAATCATTCTAGACATGTTCTCATTTATGTTGTGGAAATACTTAAATACACCCAGGAGTAACAGTAACATAAAAAGTAACTTGTTTCCAAATGACAGAATGCCTTCACTTATCTCAGATTGATGAACCTGGCAATACTAAGTGTCCCATGTCTGAAGGGGCTCAAATCTATACGTATATAAGTCTGGTCAATGACCAATTGTAGGAATGGACCTAACATATGTTGTCGCTGTCTAAATAACAGAGGGGATTGTGCCAGCATACATTCATGTGCCCCTACATCTGTATATGTGTGTGTTTTTGTTTGTATGGAGTGGGTCTTCACTCACTCTGGCACCTTCCCAGCTCCCCATGGCCAGACCAGCAGCTGGCAGGCAGAGATTGCCCACTCATCAAGCCACTTTATCACTAGGCCCGTGGAGTTCAAGGGGCCTGTCAAAGACCAAGCGGAGGAGGCTCCTCACTCCTTTTATACCAGCACACTTTTATACCACCGGTGTTAATTTGCAAAACTTGGCCAATGAGCTCTCGAAAAGAGCGGCTATGAGCAAAGTATCGCAGATAGTTTGACAAAGGCTTAAATAAAGAACAACAGCTAATGTCTTTGGCAGTAAGGCACGCTTACTTACATTTGGGATTTCTTGCCTTCTTGGGAAGGTGCTCGCTTCCAGTTGAAACAATATAATGTTTGGGAATTTTGCTGCTGACAGACACAAACACAGCTAACTCGCACGCTTTCTTGCCGAGAGCAGCCTTCAATCCTCGCTAAATTATTAACCAACAAAAAATACTGGCTGTCACCTTCTTGTAGTGGTTGGTTGACAGGCATAGCATAGAGACTGTACCGCTGCTGCTCGAGACCTTACGCTTTCACGACGAGGTATCGAGAACTTGAAGCTGAGCTTTAAGCCTTTACTTCTGCGCCTCCACACTGCAAATAAGAAACTTTAAGATTGCTCTGACTGTTGGTCCTAGTAGTTTTCACTCCTGATCTCCTTTGTCTGTCTCACCCTCCCTAACACACTCCCTCCCTCCTTTGTCCTACTTAGCCAGCAACTGCAAAATCACTTATCTTCACCTTGCTTCCTCTGTCTCCTGCTAATACACATTAGCAGCCAGCAGCCATATGTAATAGGACTGTGTGTGCCCCTGCTGGTATAATGGCTTCTCTGACACTTCTCCCATTAAATGTGGTCAGGCAGTGCTACACAGGAACCCTCTGCGCACGCTAAAATATTGTTATGTAACTACCATAAACAAGCTGGCCGGTGTCAGTGACTTTGGGAATATGTGGGGGCTATTTTTGGTTTATTGGACCTTACCTTTTTTTCTCCTTGTCTTTATTTCCTCTGACTCTCCTTCCAGCCTCGCCTGCCTTGGGTTATAAAAACCTTTTATCATAATAAGGTACACGCAGCTGCATTAGGAAACTCATCAGATTACAGTGTGACTAAGTGGACATGTCTGCTATATCTAATGGGCTTTTTTATCTTAAAAACCGTGTCTGTACAGTACCACATACAGTACAGTAACTAGATAGCATCTGCTGCTCCATGGGCTGTGTGTGGTGAAGCCCGGGCTAAGTCTCGGATAACGTGATCATCGGCAGCATCCTTAACTGTTACCGTGACAAACGAGAGCTCTGATTCTGCCTGATAAGCGACATATTCATTTGTTTAATTAAAACAGCTTGTCTCATCGTAGTGAGGGGTCAGTTTAGAGAATGTTAGAATTAAAGCAGGTAATTAAGTAAAGCTCCAGATAAGAAACCCCACAGAGGTAGCTGCTTCTGCCAGTAGGGAAGGCAAACCTAATCTATCCCCTCTGCAATCCCACAAGGTCGTTCACTTTATTAAAGTCTGATGCCACTACCGCTGCCCAGCAGCCCAACATGATGAAATATTTTATATACTTGTTGGGAAGGAGGGAAAGAGGGAGGAAGAGGTAGCACGGACTAAAGTCTATAATACTACTACACAAAATTAAGGTAATTAAAGACTGCTTGTTATCTTGTCTATGAGAACAGGAAAAGAACTTGTACAGCAACGAGCACCTTGACAAAGATATTTGTTTGGCCAATGGAGTGTGGCGTTAATTATCACAGGCTGATTAAAGGCACCGAGCAGGAATGGATGTCGTTTGTCTTGCCAGCCGTAGACTCTACGGCAGCTAGCCAGGTCATTATTTTAGGGACCTTTTGGGGCAATTTTAAAGTCGGGGGATGGTTTCTCTAATGTTGAGTGAGTCAGTAGTGTAATGGAATAGCGGGATAATTAGTCAAAAGGTGTGTTACAGTGATGAAAATAGATGCTACTGTAGCAGAGGATAGTTCAGATATAAGCTTGCACTCCATGCTTTGCAGTAAAAAAATTTACAATTTCTAATCAACGAATGCAGGTGGAAATGTCGCTCTGCAAGCCCAGCTAGATATGTGGCGAACCAGGGCTTTCTCTCCAATTCACTCAAGCTCTGAGCTCCCTGGTATTTCTTAAACGATTAGGTCTCGGAGTCCAAATGTCACAAAGCGTTGTAGGTCTCAAAACACCATTGTGTTTTACTGCAGAGTGATAAAAAAAAGCCTGTTCCTATCAGGTTATTTCATCGGTTACATGTGTGCAGCAGTAATTTCTTTGATATATAAGGAGGTAGATCGCCAATGAAGATCTACCTGAACCTACTGATTCACTTCTTTAGAGAGTTTTGATGTCTGACCATTCAAAAGAATAACCAGAACCTAACATACCATCTCAGATGATAGATTTGCAGGTTTTTGAGGCTGCGAGTTTGGCGTTTTGGGTGTTACAGTAGCACCTGGGTTTTGGGAGGGGTTAGCAGTGATTGTGTTTGGATGAGATGGTGTAATGCCAAATTTGTGCAGATTAAATACGAAATTCCTTGCAAAGATTCCTTGGATGATCTTTTGTTCAGTTAAACAGACGACAATCCATAATATTAATAAAATAATTGCATCAAAATTGATAAAAAATGAGAAAACCACTTAACTGGCTCGTATTAGCTGAAGTACTTGCAGGCAGAGAGTCACTGCCAGTGTGTCATACATAATTTTAGCCTCAACACAATTAAAATACATTGAGATTGAGACATATCAGTATTTTCCATACCTTCCTTTTGCATAGTGGAGATACAAGAAGAGTGTCTCACCTTAAGTGGCCATGTGAGAAACAGTTTTTGGTACTCCTGCGTTACTTAATATTTCAAAATCTAAAGTAATGATATGAAGGAGATTCATATCAGTTAATAAACTTAAGGGGTTTCTTTGTATCTACCTTTCATGTTTAAGCAGATTGAGTTTAGCATGTTATTGAGACAAAATAGATTAAAGTATCCAGTCTCAGTTATAATGTGAAAAGGTTTACCAATACGCTTCATAATGGGCAGCCATAAATTCCTATTCCCATACACGTCCATTATCGCTCTCAGGTTTTGTAAACTAATGCGCTGACTTATAAACTGGCAATTTATGTAGGTGTAAAGATAAATGCCAGTCAACATTTTTCCCGAAATGTTGCGAAATTTATAGTTAAGAAGTAGAATAAAATGAGTACGAGGCTACTAATCAAATATGCCTGATTCATTGATCATCCGCAAACGTGACAATGAGGGTTTAGCAGGTTGCTGGTCTATAGCATCCAGGTGTGTTAACATAATGCAACATGCTTCATGGGATTGCATGTGCAATGCTCAGAGTCTACTAGCCTCATGGAGCGGTGTTAAATTTTAAAGTTTAATGCAGTATGTTAGAAAAAGACAGAACAAATTTGGCTTGTTTAGCGTTGAGCGGAGAAAGCCTCTTACACCTGAAAAGAAAATGCCAACAGCTTAGGATTACAAAATTCAATCTGAACAAATCAAAAAACCTCTGGAACGATGTCCTGTGGACAGACAAGACCAAAGCAGAGATGTTTGGCAATCGTGCCACATTTGGAGATAATCCTCGTACCAACTGTCTGCACGGTGGTGGAGGGGCAATGATTTGGGCTTGTTTTGCAGCCACAGGACCTGGGCACCTTACAGTCATTGAACTCCTCTGTTCACAAAGGTATTTTAGAGCTGAATGTGAGCCATCTGTCCAACAGCTAAACCTTGGCCAAAATTAGGTAAAGTAGCAGGAATATGATCCCAAATACAGCAGCAGATCTACACGAGTCCTCAAACTGAGTAAAAGCTGTGGCAGGACCTTAAGAGAACTGCGCATGTGGAAATACAAACAAACCTCAATGAACCAAATCAACATTGTAAAGAAGAGTTGTCCACAATTTCTCCACAGATGTGTTAGAGACTAAAGTCAGAAAACAATTACCCCAAGTTTTTTCTGCTAAAGTTTTGAATTGTGGGTCGTACATGCAACTTGAATTGAACTTAAAAAACATTATGAACATCATTATTGTTATTTTACCTTAAAATAACTTGAAAATTCTTTTAAGGCTGCACAATTTTAAAAGCAAAAATCGTGTGACAGCATGTTTCCAACATCTGGCTCAACCTGCTTTTGCTTCTTTCTTCACTGCTCGGGTTCCCGTTGATGTTGATCTTCTTTTTGCAGTTGCCAAATCCTTCAGCTTATCTACAAATACATGCAGAGGGGTTTGTAATTATGAAAGTGAGGTAAAAGTTGCCAACAATACAGGGAGTGCAGAATTATTAGGCAAGTTGTATTTCTGAGGAATAATTTTATTATTGA
The DNA here is from genome assembly GCF_041146795.1 of Maylandia zebra. Classification (NCBI taxonomy): domain Eukaryota; kingdom Metazoa; phylum Chordata; class Actinopteri; order Cichliformes; family Cichlidae; genus Maylandia; species Maylandia zebra. The sequence goes on along the minus strand of NC_135188.1, from coordinate 4,953,660 downwards.
ACAACAACCATGTTCTCAATGAACCCAAAAAACTCATTAATATCAAAGCTGAATGTTTTTGGAAGTAGTTTTTAGTTTGTTTTTAGTTTTAGCTATTTTAGGGGGATATCTGTGTGTGCAGGTGACTATTACGGTGCATAATTATTAGGCAACTTAACAAAAAACAAATATATACCCATTTCAATTATTTATTTTTACCAGTGAAACCAATATAACATCTCCACATTCACAAATATACATTTCTGACATTTAAAAACAAAACAAAAACAAATCAGCGACCAATATAGCCACCTTTCTTTGCAAGGACACTCAAAAGCCTGCCATCCATGGATTCTGTCAGTGTTTTGATCTGTTCACCATCAACATTGCATGCAGCAGCAACCACAGCCTCCCAGACACTGTTCAGAGAGGTGTACTGTTTTCCCTCCTTGTAAATCTCACATTTGATGATGGACCACAGGTTCTCAATGGGGTTCAGATCAGGTGAACAAGGTGGCCATGTCATTAGTTTTTCTTCTTTTATACCCTTTCTTGCCAGCCACGCTGTGGAGTACTTGGATGCGTGTGATGGAGCATTGTCCTGCATGAAAATCATGTTTTTCTTGAAGGATGCAGACTTCTTCCTGTACCACTGCTTGAAGAAGGTGTCTTCCAGAAACTGGCAGTAGGACTGGGAGTTGAGCTTGACTTCATCCTCAACCCGAAAAGGCCCCACAAGCTCATCTTTGATGATACCAGCCCAAACCAGTACTCCACCTCCACCTTGCTGGCGTCTGAGTCGGACTGGAGCTCTCTGCCCTTTACCAATCCAGCCACGGGCCCATCCATCTGGCCCATCAAGACTCACTCTCATTTCATCAGTCCATAAAACCTTAGAAAAACCAGTCTTGAGATATTTCTTGGCCCAGTCTTGACATTTCAGCTTGTGTGTCTTGTTCAGTGGTGGTCGTCTTTCAGCCTTTCTTACCTTGGCCATGTCTCTGAGTATTGCACACCTTGTGCTTTTGGGCACTCCAGTGATGTTGCAGCTCTGAAATATGGCCAAACTGGTGGCAAGTGGCATCTTGGCAGCTGCACGCTTGACTTTTCTCAGTTCATGGGCAGTTATTTTGCGCCTTGGTTTTTCCACACGCTTCTTGCGACCCTGTTGACTATTTTGAATGAAACGCTTGATTGTTCGATGATCACGCTTCAGAAGCTTTGCAATTTTGAGACTGCTGCATCCCTCTGCAAGATATCTCACTATTTTTGACTTTTCTGAGCCTGTCAAGTCCTTCTTTTGACCCATTTTGCCAAAGGAAAGGAAGTTGCCTAATAATTATGCACACCTGATATAGGGTGTTGATGTCATTAGACCACACCCCTTCTCATTACAGAGATGCACATCACCTAATATGCTTAATTGGTAGTAGGCTTTCGAGCCTATACAGCTTGGAGTAAGACAACATGCATGAAGAGGTTGATGTGGACAAAATACTCATTTGCCTAATAATTCTGCACTCCCTGTAGACATGTGTAGATGTGCAGTCAGAAAAATGCCCTTTCTTATACGTGATATCGCTTTAAGAATTCTACATCATGTTGTTTGGTTGTGTGTGTTGGTGTCCGATGGTTCCACGGTGTCAAATATTTTGTTGCTTTTCAAGATTTTCTTTCTTAACAGCTAAAAAGTCAGCCATGGTTGCTTTGAATTTATCAGGTCTATTAGCCTTTTCTCTTGTTCTTTCTTTCTGTCCCTTGCCTACTCACACAAAAATGCACCCAACACGCACACTGGAACATAAAAATACAGCCCACCGCACAAGCCCTCTCAAGGCCAGAAAAACAAATATGCCCATTTTCCTATTTGATTGGGTGTCAGCGTGGGGAGGAAGGGGGACAGGTGTGATGCATAAAATGACCCTGCGACTCCATCACGCGCACGACAGTTTTATGGTGAGGAGGTGTTTCAATCACGCTGCTGCCCTCGAAGGCATCAATCAATACAGACACACACACACACACACACACAAACGCACATGCCACAGTCACACCAACACACATTCACCTCATGATACCGGCGAAAAGGGCAGCCGAGTTGTTGAAGTACGCTCATTTGCACAGGCATGAAATGAAGTAAACATTAATTTAGATATAGTGTTTTACTGTTTACTTGCTCATTTATTGGATTGCATATTGAATCTTCAAGTATTCTTGAAACAACGTGGAAATTTACCATCAGGAAAACTAAATTAACTGATTTTAAACATCGCCTTTTTAACCTTCCCCAACCTTTATAATTTTCTCAACAGAAAAGGTGCACAATGCAAAATTAAACTTCATCAAGTTACAACATCAAGGTGCAAATGATTAAATAACTAGTATATCATTATTCTGTCGGTAACCCTGCAATTAGCAGTCTAATTCATTCCTTTGTCCCTGCAAACCTTTTCGCTGTACATGTTTTAGTAGTTAGCGGCATAGTATGCAATGAATCTATAAGGAAAAATAATTATTCTGATAGCGGATCTCCACGTCTTCTGCATTATACGTAATCTGCAACATTGTCGGGGTTGTTTGTATCTCTTAAACTATTAAATCAATCAAATAATTGCAAACAAGCCCTTCTATAAATGTTGGCACACGAGAGGTAAATGCTGCGGAAACAAACTTTCAAGTTATTTTAGAAAAACCCAATATTTGTTTAGTGAGGTGCTTTTCGACGATGGCTTAAAAATCTGTCAGTGCTTTATTTGACCCAGGTAATCACATAATAATTGATTGGATTTATATAGCGCTTTTCTAGGCACCCAAAGCGCTTTACAATACCACTATTCATTCACTCTCACATTCATACACTGGTGGAGGCAAGCTACAGTTGTAACAAGTGGCTATAAATGTTACTCACGTTGCATTATGTGCACATTGCTCAAAGATTGTCCGCCATATTGGATGTGACACAACCACAGTTAGTGGGGGAAGAGTGTCTGTGCCATGACAGCTTAGCAGGTGGATGGCGTAGGCTGTCGCCAGGGGAAAATACGTCTGGAAGAAGTTGTTGAACCAAAAACCCTGGTTGCAAACAGATTGCTTCAGCGACTTTGTGTGGAAGATTACAACTAGGGCTGGGTATCGTCACTGAATCGATATTGAACCGTTTGATACAGTGCTTTCGGTTCGGTACGCATATGTATCGAAGAATACAATTTTTTAAAATTTATTTTATCAACTTTTCTTCTGACGATGCTGTCTGTGTTGAGCGCTCAGTGGATCTGCTTTCGACTACTCCGCCTAGGCTGCACTGTCGAGTGCAGATCCACTGAGCGCAGCACAAGCTAGCAAGACAGAAGAACTGTCTTTTCCAAAGATGAGTGATTTCTCAATCAGATTTATTTTTTTATTATCTTGTTGTTTCAGCAACATTACATTTAAAAACTGTACTTTTGAGTTAAAATGTATATTTATAATTTTAATAAATGACAAAAAGACACGAACATTTTTTTGTATCGAAAAAATATCGAGCCGTGACACCAAAGTATCGAACCGAACCGTGAATTTTGTGTATCGTTGCACCCCTAATATCTATAGATATCTGCAAAATGTCGATCTCTGTCTTGAGAGCGTCAGGTAATATGTGTGGTAGAGAGCCACTCCACAAATATAAAAATAAACTTTTAATCGTTTTAGATTTTATGTGCGAGGAGTGGAGGGATCTTTAACATAGAAATGCTTCATAAAATGTCCATGGGTTTGTTTTTCAGTAAAGTATCAATAAATAGGAAATTATACTGGCATCTGCACTTATTTTACCAATACCAGCTGGTGGTTGCTTAGTAACTTTACACAGTCTGTTGTAGTATGTAGATATTTATGTGTCCATGTTACACAAACTCAGTGAAAAACCTGAAGTTTCACAATGCTGTGCTGGGTCCAAAAGCCAAAGACGTAATACAATCCCAGAAGGAAACCTCACTGACTCATTTCACCTGTCACTCACACAGCTCTCCTTAGAACATGAGCTGCAAGTAGAGAAATGTATTCTGTTGCACAGCTGCTCAGGCGTACACTGCAGATCCACGGGATAAGGGCTTCTGTCATCATGCTTCAGTCCTTAGAGCTACAACAGTAGCACAGTGTCACTAGATAGGCCTAATTCTGTTAACCACATTAATCATGTTAGTTTAGGAAGTTAATATGCAAAATTGAGTCTGATGTATACGTCATTAGTTTATCTGGTATTTGGGCTCAAACAGCCGTGTAGAGTGAAGGAAAGTTGTTAAAGATCTTCCTGATGGGGAGACATGCAGGTTTTAAATTTAAAATCCATCCAAGTGTTTTAAAAAACCTGGATTGTTAAACATATTGCTGTCACTAGGTGAAAAAAAGTATCAATTAATTCTGGTTGGTGTCATTGATGCTGTGAGAACACAAAATGTATCAAAATTTAGATTAAAAAGTTTTTTCCTTAAGTTTTGGCTGACCGCCACCCTTGAGTATTCAACATTGGAAGTACATGATTTTGGATTGGCAGCACAGATGGATATACTGGCAAACTGCAACCTCTTTTGGAGATTGAACTATAAATTACTCTAGCCTTCGTCCAATCCATTTAGTAGATGTATTAATAAGAAATATTTTACTAAAAAAAGTGACAACTTTGACCTGCTTGTAGCACCAGAGGAGATGGGAGGATATAACCAAACCCAGATTCATTGTCTGAGTGTCGTGAATGACTTTACAGAATTTCATCCAGCAGAATTCAGCCTGGGAAAAGTAGTGGAGCAACCGAGAAACAAAAAGCCAAGAAAATTAAGTTAAACAACGGATGTCCAAATATACAGAGAACAAGATAACCGAGTTAGAGCGTAAAGTGTTAAGGCAGGAAGACGGGTGGGGTTTTAAGTGTGTCTGTCTTTTGCAGCACGCCTAAATGGATATCCAGTATGTGTAGCATTTATAGCAGCAGTAATTTCCAGCATGTAGGGAGATCTTCAGGTGGGATGCTTAGACTCTGTGTCTTCTGGTAATTCTTTACCATCTCAGTTGATTTGACTTCTACCGTATGTGTGACACTATTATATCTCAGAGCCAAAAAAAGAAAAATTCACAGTAGCTGTAGTGTGTGGCTCCAGCGATGGGGGACACGCCTCACTGTCTTTTAGCCACTGCAATGAAACACGGAGTGCAGGAAGAAGCTGTTTGTGTATGGGTGTGTGTTTTAACCAGTGAGAAGGAACGAGACAAAGGCAGGAAGGAGGGGTTGGCATCATGCATACATGTGAGTGTGTGCTTGTGCGTGTGTTGTGAGGGGTTAAATGAAAGTCAGTGCGCACACATGGGGCATCATAAGCAGACAATGAAAAATGAGAGTGGAGAAGCTGTACTGCGAGTTTCCCTGTGGGAACAGCTACAAACAGGAGTACGTACCTTTGGCGATAATCGCTTTGTGTGTGTGTGTCTGTGTGTGTGTGCTTGTGTGTGAGCTAAATGAAAACTGAGGAATGAATGTAACAAACTTGGTTCTGACCGTGTGTGTGTGTGTGTGTGTGTGTGTGTGTGTGTGTGTGTGTGTGTTCACATTAACCCTTTTTAGTTCTCTGAGGTGGGCATTTGATTAAAGCAGGAACTGATTTCCTGGGAATTTCATCTTCTGAGGGCATTAGTTCACCATCCCTGTGTAGTTTGTTTAATAAGCCACCTGTAAGAGAGGTGCCGAAATGAGTGTTAAAGTGATGCTGATGTTGAACATCATTTGGTTTCATATGTGGTTCAGAATTGAAATATTTTTTTCATATTTCTGATGACTGTTTTGGATAAGGATGTTTTTATAGTTGTGCTTTTTTTATTCAAAAGAAAGTGCTTTTAACTCTAGATGTAATATGTAGTATTAGGGAACAGGCTAATTAAGACTGAATGAAATGTTTGCATAGTTGCTGAGTACTTTACTAATGTTACTTCAGGTGTAAGGTTCGTTAGCTGAAGCATTTATATGATGTTAGCCATTGTAAACATTTAAGCCTATGCCAGCTGTCTCAAAAATAAATAAAATAACAAACAAAATAAACAAAAAACAAAAGGAACAAAAAAAAGTTTTATTGCAGTCGAAGGCAAAAAGTCCAAAAAACAAAATACTCTCCTCCAGGGCAAAAGCACAAGATACAGAAAGGTAAGTCCAGAGCTGAAGCACATAAGGAGGACAAGCAGGATAAACAGACAAATAACACAGAAGAGACAGAACTCTGTGACAGCGAGACAAAATAAATCAGACAAAGTAAAAGCAGCAACTGATAAACACTAGACAAGAAGACAGGACACGCTGGGGAGGCTTGACTAATAAATACCGAATCATGAATGAACTGTAAACAGCATAATCTCTCTAACCAAAATTCAGAATGCTAAAATAATAAAACTCAGTCTGCTATAAGTAATGATAGATAAGGCTCTAAAGTAACGATGAAAAGCAAACTAAAACTTTTGAATAACAACCACAAAAGTCAAAATAACCCAACAAAACACACAGACCATGACATCCCGCCTTCCTTATCAATGAGTTGGGGTGGAGCTATCGCAGCAGCTGCACTAATTGCCATCTTCTATGTGTAGCTTTTCCTGTGCTTGTAAATGTCCTCAGTCTACTTCTTCTTTAGTATTTAAGGATAGACAAGAACACTTGCTAAAACTCGCTAAAACATTTCAAAAAAATCCAAAATGGCTTTTTGCTTTATCTTCTTTTTTAATCAAACCATAATATTTTTTTGAAACTTTCTTAAAAGAGATTCAATATTTTGTTGTTGTTGTTTTGAAAGGCGGTTGCTCTTTTGCCTCTGAGAGGAAATGAAAGGTGGGCAGTCAACAATTACTCTCTCTCTCTATCTTCTCTTTTTACCTCCGTTTCCTCACACATGAGTTCAGAGTGCTACACAACTCCTTGTCTAGACAACAACCATGTACTGAAAGCAGCACATCAGTGACACGGTAGCAGCAATTGTAGTCCTTTGTCAGTGTCTACAGTGGAGCGGTCCTGGCCCTTCACTGCTGTGGGTTCAGAAGCAGTTCAACAATGCTTAAAGCCCGTATACAACCATGTAGTTAATAGGCTTAAAATGATTCTTTGGGTCTCGCTGTTACACAGCCAGAATAGACAACTGCTTGATTAAAATTTAAAGTGGATGCGGTATATGTGGTGTACAAGTAGAGGAAGTGGCGAAGGCATTAAAGGTCATTTGGGTTCTTGCCACATGCCTTCAGGTCTGTCCACGCTGGGTGTTGATTACATATCAGATATCGTGTTCAGCATTTTGATCTAATCCCTTGCCTAAATTAAAGATGCACTCATGTGGCTCATTGCCCTGCTGTTTATATGGGTAACCTGCCTATAAAGGCTGCACTCCCTGTTTCTGAGAAAGACTTGAGAGAGTTGAAAGTAGAGTTTTTGTTTATTTCTTTTTTGTCATCACTCTGCGTTCATGAGCTACGCTCCTAATTCTTAAAAAGTCGGAAAACACTGTGTAAAATGTGAATAAAAATTAATAAATAAGTGATTTGGAAATCTCCCGAGCTCACATTTTGTTTATAATACAACACAGAAAACACATCCGATGCTTAAACTGAGACATTTTAGTGTTTCGTAAAAAATATTAGCTCATTTTGATTTTGATGGGTGGAACAAATGTCAAAAACTTTGGGACAGGAACAACAAAAAGCTGAGAAAGGAAGTGGTAATAAAAAGAAATGGCTAATTAGGTTAAGTCTAATACAGCTGAATCTACAAATTGTTAAACAATTTAAGAATAATGGTCATCAGTGCAAAAGACTGTAAATATCTATACAGTAGATAATATCATACTATCAGCACTTCATTAAAAACATGCATGTCTCTGCCATGGGAACAGTTCACCGTCCATGACTGCAGGTTAAACCTCTATCTGGCAAAGAAGAAGCCATATGTGAACATGATCCAGAAATGCCAGCTCCGGACCAAAGTTCCTTTACAACAGACTGAAAAAAGTGGAAAACTGTGCTGTGGTCAGGAGAATTAGTTGTCTGGACGCCGTCTTTTTAAGTGAAGGACTTGCATATTTCAGCAAGTCAGTTCTAAACGGCATACTGCATGTATTATAACAGCATGGCTTCGTAGTACAAGAGTCTGAGTGCTGAACAGTTTCACCAACTAAAGAAATAAAATGAAAAATACGACAAAGGAGACCCAGGACTGTTGAGCTGTCAGAAAGGCAAGTATGAGACCACGTCCAGCAGTTAGTCCCCTCAGTTTCCAGAGGTTTATGAACTGCTGTTAAAAAAAGAGGGGATGCTACACAGTGGTAAATATGGCCAACTTTTTGGAGATGTTTCACTCCCATCAAATCATTTTAAAAATGGTGCATTTTCTTAATTTCAAAATTTGCTGCATTTTCTAGAGTGAATAAAATATGAATTTTTATTCACATTTTACAAATCATCCCAACTTTTTTTTTTACCTTCATTGCACATGAAATTCATTTCCTACAGTTATTGAATATTTTAGCTACCTGTCTGCATTAGTGTATTTCAGTGTATCTCCTAGTCCTTTTTACTTAAACCGTTTTCTTTTACACAACTGAATGTCTTTTTGCGTGTAAGTCTTTTACCCAGTAAGTTTTCTGGGCCGCTCTAAGGACAGGCATTAATCCCACTTACAAAATAACTTAAACAAGCAAATTTAAGCTTTTTTGATTCTGATTTTCAAGTGAAAGGTTGGAGGTGGTTTGAGTGCCTGTGGTTAGCTATTTGTACCAAACCACAGTCATGTCTCAAAGATTTTTCACGTGCAAGGTTAGTGTGATCTGACACACATTAGATGAAACAGTGATGCAATAGCAGAAATACAGCACTCTACCCATTCTGCATCATTTTGAATGTCGAGTTTCCTGTAATCCCCTATTAATGACAGTTGCAGAAGTGTGACTTTTTTGTTGAGGACGTAAATGTTTATCCACACCTGAAAGCCTATTGAACCTCAACTCAAGGCATAGATAAAATCAGAACATCATTTCACTGACAGAATAAAAATTTAGATTTTCATAGCAATATAGTTGTTTTTGCTGTTTAAGTCGGAACTGGTGGACAAACCATTTGAGTCACATTGCTTTAGACAACACTGATGGTCTAGTCCAGGGGTCGGCAACCCTGGGCTCGCATGCCACAGGGTTAAGTGATGGCACGTCCATAGCTGGACTGGCAATCGGGCATACCGGGCATTTGCCCAGTGGACCGATGGTGATTTTTCGTTTTTATGGGCTGATGTTTTTTGTTGCTGTTGTTTTTGTAACGGTATAAACAATGAAAGGTGGTGGATTGGACAAATGCTGGCCAATGTGTAAAAATAACTCAGTTGTTTGGTGGTGACTATGGCGGAGTTTCCACAGAGGCCAGCAGGTGGATGAGGAAAAGGGGAGGCTGGAGGAGGAGAGACCCGAGGTGGCCGCCGGTCCAAGTGTCAGGTGAACTGAACTTCAGGTAAGAAGTTATGACCTGCAGTCTATCTGGGTCAGATAAAGGAACACAGTTTGTCCCGTACTTCAGCTAGAATGGAAAAAGACACAAAGCTGGAGTTATTCTGCATCTTTACGCTGCTTGAATGAGTTGAAGGGAAGTTATGAACTGTTTCTGAGAGACAGATAACACCAGGATCCTTTTTTTTCTGTAGCTGACAGCTGGTAACTGTGCAGGAGCGAGTCTAGCAAAGTTTTGCCAGGGGGGCAGGTAGGGCATTAACAGGGAAAGGGGGGCACAAAGAAATACTTTTCTTTCTTATTCTCATTTAAAATGTCTCGCTTTTAATAAATAATTATCTGAATCTTACAACCAAAGTTTTCATCCAATGTAAAATGTATAGAAATCATACATATATCAACAAGACAGACATCACTGTCACAACAGCGTTTGTTTTCATTCAAAGGCTTTATGGCTTTTCCTATAATACCTGGTGGGCCGGTCTCTAGTCAAAATGCACGGGCTGATTTTTTTGTCCCAGTCCAGCCCTGGGCACGACACACAGTGAGTTAATCTGAGAAGGTGCATTAAAAAATAAATGGCCGGACCAGCGGTGCATATCACAAATTAGCTCGCATAGACACATTAGTTGTGCCGCTTCTTAATGACGGTATCTTAGCTAACACCCCCAACTACCAGATTCAACTTGTAATTGGCTAAAAATAACTTAGCCTATGTGTTTTTGGGACTTTCAGGTCTATGGACCAATGGTTTCTTTTCTGATCAAACCAGAAAGCTTTAATGAGCTGCTGGATTTTTCTCGCGTTAACTGGTTGGACACAGAGGACATTGAAATGCAGCTGATTGAACTGAAAAGCTCGACTTTGTGGGGGTCAAAGTTTGCAGAACTGTGAACACAGCTGGAATCCACAGCTATGCGTGTTCATGGAGCTGCATTTTCACCTGCTGGACATCACTACCTGACAAGTTTAACTGTCTTCAGAACATTGCAGAGGCCTTATTGACAGTATTTGGCTCTACACATCTGTGTGAGCAGATTTTCTCTCACATGAGTGTCCTCAGGTAGACGTCTGAATGCTGGACACTCAGAGACCTTATTTTTCGTATCATTGTTGTGAGGAGACCATTAATAGCATTTGCATTTTCTGTTGTACAGTTCATTTGCTGTTATGGCGTTCTTGTTATGGATAAAAAGTCTTTTTTTGTTTCAAAATAGCTGATAACTATTCGCTGATAGCTGCCAACATCTACAAACAAATATAATTCTATAAAGTTGTTATATATAGTGTTATCTTATAACAAATTCAATTCAAAAAAAGACTCAAGGAGTTGGATATTTTGCAGGTTGCTCTATAACAGTGGCATTTTTACATGTTCCTGATTGAATCTGCTCCACATTATGCTAAGACATGCAGTCTGTGTGATGTAGTTTTTCACTACAGTCGAATTGTTGAGGATGCGGGTAAGGCTTGCAGAACAAACACCATTATTAGTGTGGGAGTCGTTATTCTTTAAGTACAGTTTGGTGTTCACCTCAGCACACAGCTCAGCTGCAGTGAACTCCGCCCAGCTTCAAAGTGGAAAACAGCTAAACTGTAGATGAGGAAGGATACAGAAACACCTTATCTGAATTAGCGCTTATGATATTAACAACAACTAGATTCTGACATATAATGTGAGGAGCTACATACGTATATACTAAGTTATCCACTCGTTTGGTGTCTGGAGTAGTTCTGTTAGTCTGCACTATAGGCCTCCGTGTTATTATTGCCCCTGGTCCAGGCAATACTTGTACATCACAGTCTCATTCCAGAGAGCAGCAACAGGAATAACATATAACTGTCTAGTTGGTCTGTTCTTATCTCATGTCAGTCCAAACAGCACTCTCCTGACAAGTGGTATTTGACTCAGTCAGTAACTGACACGCACAGAAAGAGAGCGAGAGAGAGAAAGAGACAGACAGACAAACAGGGAGGATGTAGAAAGAGGAGAAATGAGAGAGAAGGAAAGACAGGCCATTCCACAGCACCATGTGAACCTCTGCCAATCTTTTCATCGCGTATGGAACTCTTTTTGTCTGATAGAATAATCAGCATGCACTCGACAGGAGAGTGAAAATTGCCATTCACGCACAAAAACATGGCAAGGATCGTCAATTATCTGCTGGGTTTGTTTTTCTGTCTCTGCCATCCATTTGCATATGGTTCCTATGAGAAGGTGCTTTTGATGTAGTTAGCCGATTCTGGTCAGTATGATATTATGTGAATGTGTCTTATTAGCGCGCAGTGTGTGCAGACAGGGAAAAGGTCATAATGTTTCTTTGTTCCCATAGCGCTTTTTCCTCAATTAAGGCTAATCACCAGAGCCCAACATTGATCCAGCCTCTCAGCTTTTCTCATGCTTGGATTCTGATGATCAGCGTGTGTGTGTGTGTGTGTGTGTGTGTGTGTGTGTGTGTGTGTGTGTGTGTGTGTGTGAAACAGGGAGAGAGTGCAAGTACAGCAACACCAACAGAAATCCTGTATGCACACGTGACCGTGTGAACATGTGTGTAAGTGTAAATGGCATTCTGTGATCTCTAGCACATCGAATGATTTACCTCTGTGGTGTAATGGAGCAATTTCTCTTTTTTTCTCCTTTTCCCGTCTCTCCTTTTCCGATCCGTGCTAAAATATTCTCCCGTTTAGCTCCATGACACGTCATCTGTCACTCAGAACAGTGAGGGAATGGGCTCATCTGACAGACTGTGTGTGTGTGTGTGTTTTTGTGAATTGATCATGGTCAAACAGATGTAATCATGAGATTCTGATGCACACTTTCATTTCTGATAATTATAATTAGGTAGTTTTCTCATGATGACAAAAGAATTCACAGTAGGCGGAGGGAGAATGATCTGTTCATTGTTAGTTTTACTCTTTTCAGATGTTTTGTTGACAGTAAGAAAATATGGGCTACTTTAGACTTATCCTTTAAGGCATTCAGGGTTTGTCCTCTTAATGTGGCTTATGTGGTCTATGAGATTGTAGAACGTAGTAATTTGTCCCGTGTAAATGGCGGACTCCGAGCCTGCAGGCAAATGCCAAGCTCAGTTTGTGTTTTTTCAAGCCAAATGTGGCATACTTTGTTTTCAAATGAAACTGTAAAATACGAGTACTATATCATTGTGTAGATTCATGCTTGTGTTATATATTTATGTCTTTGACATTCAGCAGGCAGCTGTGTGCTGTGGTGGGAATAATAGGCTGGCTTTTTGAGAGCCATAAGCCTTTAAGGGTAATACAGCTCTGGCTGCTCCAGCCACAGGCTCTCATCTGTAATAGCCTGTAATTCCTTCTGTCTGTTATAATCACCTACATAGCCTGACAGCATGCACTCACTTGGACAAATATGCACACAAATAGAAGTGTGCAAAAGTTTGACCACTTTAGATGTTTAGATTCCAACCCATCTGTCGTATTCTGATATTTCATATTACATATGAATTTGAAAGTAATCAAATGTATTTAAACATTATTCAACAGGACCATCAGAATTAAAATGAAATAAATAAAATTTAAAGTAATACAAATTAAAGTGCTAGTGTTTAAACAAAAAATCTTTTGCAAATAGGAAAGTAAAAATGTCTTCTGTCCATAAGTTCAAATAATCCAATTAAATCCAAAAGATTTTTTTTTTCAAGTCCAAAATTTACAGGCGGTTCATGAATTCACGATTGCAGCAGTGGACTTGGACTGGAGTGAGGTTTGTTCTTATCTTTGAGATGAGCTGTTCCCAGCTGCTGATAACTAACGTTAATATTAATGCGAGAAAACAAGTATCGCATTTCACTCCAGTTTGCAGGTGTTTTAAATTCTTGTGCACTGTAGTATGCTGTTGTGGAAGGGAGCTCATATTTGTTCTTCTTCATTATTATCAGAATAGAAAATCCCCTTGTTATCATCATATATTTTTTGTTGCGCCCAACATGGGGCTCAAACCCATGACCCTGAGGGTTAAGAGTCTCATGCGCTACCGACTGGGCTAGCTGGGCTTTGGCTTATGTGCTGTTTTGGCAGCTCGTCTTGGCGATACTGGTATAGCATGGCGCGTCAGCAATAAAATTCCAAGTCAACGAAGTGTTTCTAGTCTACGTCATCGATTATGTGGATGAATTGTTGCAGGCCTGGGGGATAGTTTCTCTTTTGCAGACCATTCAAACCCTTGAGGTGAAAATCCCAGCACATCAGCAGTTTCTAAAATATTTAGATCAACCTTTTTGACACCAACAACTATCTCTGTATTCTGTATGAATGCAAAAAGTGGAATATGACACATATGTTTATCAAAATAGAAAATAGAGTAGCAGCTGTTTTCTGAGTCAGGAACCATGGCTTTTATTATTATTATCATCATTATTATTATTATTATTATTTGGGAAGAAAACATTAACAGCATTCTGTTGTTTAAGATAAAGCCCATGCACTATTTTCACTCATTCAGTAATATATCAGTTTCCTGTGAGGTTCTGATCCACATTCAATGTTACAGGCTGTATACTATCTACTTACAATAGATGGCAGTAAGCACACCTCCAGGCAGTCAGAAGCACCTTCTACAGAAATGCAATCAGCAGCAAATATATTTTAACCCCCTAATTATTTAAAATATTTCTCTCCTTTGTTGTCAGACTCTTGTCAAAGCCACTAGACTCCACTGACAAAAACAGGAATCTTACCTCACAAAACACAGGAGTTGCTGGTCTTTTAGAGCCTCAGTCCATTAGTTTGATAGTGTTACTGTTAGTGTGTGACTTTTCAGTCTCAGCCGGTTTGTTTAGATCCAAACTAACATTTAAACTCAAGTCACACAGCAGACTCACAACTCCTGTTTTCTGTGAAGTGATGTTTTTATCCAGTGGTTTGAAAAGATCGATTTCTTTCTTTGTGCAGTTTCCACAAATCAGTGAACTTCGTCGACTGTTGCCGTACAAGCAATCTTAACGTTAAGCTGATGTGTACATTTAAGCCTCAGCGGTGCTGTTTATAGATGGGATTTGAACCCAATGAGAATCGATAAGAGGATGGATAAGGAGTTGAATTGATAATCGATAATGGTATCGGAATTGCTACATTGTTATTAATTCTCATCCCGACTCCATAGTGTTGAACTTTGAGCGCAAGCGTGGGCTGGGGCTTCATGAGCGTGGGGACTTTATCTCTTTTGAAAATATACCAATACATATTTTTTAAACTTGGTATATAGCCTATAGCTAAATTGTAGGACTCAGACAGATCGTTGATTTCAGTGTCAAGCAGTTAGTCTGTGATAACGTAGAGAGAATACATCCATGTGCAACCTACCTGCTTAATATATCAGAAAACTAGATATATCACATATCCACGCGCACACAAATGCACACTCATGTGTATGCAGACATGGTTGCCTGAATCGCCAGTTCGCCTTTTCATCTGCCCACCTGTTGAGAAGAGAAGCGAAGAGAAAAGAAAAGAAGAGAAGAGTTCAGCAGTTACTGTAGACCAGGTGTATGTGTTTATTGGCTCCAAAGCTCTGAGGACATATGTGGCCCTCATCTCGTCTCCCACACAAGGCACACAGAGTGTTGCTGCTACCATAAGCCAACAGAAAATGTGTGTTTGGGCGGATGGGGGCTGAATGGTATGGGTGCCAGACTCTCTCCCTGCAGCCCTGCGGTGGCCGGAGAAGTTAATTGGCAGCATCTGGCTGTCTGTAAGCCCAATCGCCCATCCATGCACCCCCTCCCTTCCACCACACCCCGTTCCTTCTCCTCCATTTTTTCCTCCAGCTCTCCCCTCCTGTGGGTTCTGCTACCCCCGGCACTCACATGATGACACCAGTCTGCCTGCAAGCTGTGAACGTAAACTGTGTGTGTGTGTGTGTGTGTGTGTGTGTGTGTGTGTGCGATATAGCGGGGAGTATGGAGTCAGACAGGGCAGCCAGGCCCCCAGCTGTCACCGTCGTGCCAAGGGAAATGCAGCCAGACAGGTTGGCATCTTTGTGCCAAGACCAGCAGGGCCCCGAGGGAGGATGAGGAGGGAGAGAAGGACGCAGAGGGAGTAAGGAGGGGGCAGAAGACAGAAAGAGCTTTTGGATGAGTACAGTTTTACTGATCTTGTGACAGACACAACATGGGGTTTGTGCACTGATCACGCTATGAGCAACTGTGGAAGGTGTTACTAGCATGACCTCAGAGTTACCTCATGTGTCAGGCTTTCTTCTTTAAAAAAATGACCTACTGTGGTGTAATTGCTTACTTAGATTGTTTTCTGTGAACATCAAAAGTGATATTACTCAGAGCTGGAACAGCAGTACAATAAGACTTACAGTGGGGTAAATAGTTATTTGACCCCCTGCTGAATTTGTAAGTTTGCTCTAATTTTTATGGTAGTTTTATTTTGATGGAGGGAGGAGAAAAAAAAACACAAAACAAAAAACGTTTGACATAAAAATTATAAATTGATTTGCATCTCAATTATTGAAATAAGTATTTGATCCCCTACACCCTAGCCAGATCGGCTGATCTCAACTCATTATGTGCACATCTTTTCACCATCTTGGCCAAGACCAAAGAGCTGTGACAGGACATCAGGGACAAGATTGCAGACCTGCACAAGGGTGGAATGGGCTACAAGTCCATCAGCACGAAGCTTAGAGAGCTTATTTGTAAATGGAACAAATATAAGATGATATTAATGAGTCACTCTCGGTCTGGAGCTCCATTCGAGATCTTGTTCATGGGGTGAGGATGATCATGAGAAAGGAAGTGGATCAGAACAAAACTACACAGGAGGAGCTTGTTAATGATCTGAAGGCAGTTGAGACCACAGTCACTAAGAACACCATTGGTAACACACTACGGCGAAATGGATTTAAATTTTCCAGCACCTGCAGGGTCCCCATGCTAAAGAAGGACATCTAAATGCTTTAGAGAAACTTGGGAGCAAGTGCTGTGGTCAGATGAAACCAAAATCGAGCTCTTTGGTGACTTGACTGCATTGAGGGGCCAATGAATGGGGTCATATACAGTAAAATCGTGGTTGAGAGAACCTCCTTTCCTTGGGTTGTGGATGGGTCTTCCAGCATGACAGTGACCCAAAAGCTACCACGAAGGCAACAAAGGATTGGCTAAACCATAAGCACATTATCGTCATAGAGTAGCCTTGCCAGTATCCAGACCTCCATTTGGAGGTAGAAGGTCTATAGAGGGAGCCAAGAAACCCAAAGAACTTTGAAAGTGGGACAAGATCTCCCCTGAGATATGTGCAAATATGTGCTAGCTAAAAGGGTTTCTCCACCATACTTATTTCACTCAGTGGAATGCAATTTAATGCATAACTTTTAAGTAATGTGATTTGTTTCTGGGTTTTCACTCTCCATTAAAATTAAACTACCAAGAAAAATACTTAATTTCTTTGAAAGTGAGCAAATGTACAAATTCAGCAGGAGATCAAATAATTATCTCCCCCAGTGCTCAAGTACATCTGTTTCAAGAGGTAGCCTTTAGCATCATGTAGCTTGTTGATTTATAACTCATTTTTCTAAAGGTGTCCTAATTTTCCATCTTCTTTGATTATTTGTATATCTTTTTTTTTTTTCTTCAGTTATTTTTCTCTTACGAAAAGTGTTTTTACTGCTGTCACTCAGATATTTAACGTGCCCATAACCTTGGCAAATGTCTCTGTCAAAAATACTCTATCAGGAAGTCGTAGCACCTTTGACTAAAAATGTAAAGTTTGCTATTTACAAGCCCGAGGTCGACAGTCTTATTGCAAAATCACCATATTTTTTTTCTTATTTATGTTGGTCATCATTGCATTATTCATTGTGATCACTGGAAAGAGCTGCAGAGCTGTGAGCTCATCTCTGTCCGGAATAAAAAGTGATTTCAGACGGTGTCACAGAGTATTTGCTGCGTTGCCTTTCACTGAGTAATTCTCCAGAAAGAATGATCTCATCACTCTCACACCTTATTTCAAATACACACTCACACACACACATAAAGCAAGTACACGTTGCTCGCAGGAGCGGAGATGTTGCAGCTCGAGCTCATATTGCCTGACTCATTCTGACATCAGAGGGTAGTTTCAGTTTTACAAACAGCAAAAACTGCTTAAATTCAGTAAAAGGACTAGATGTTGTAGTCCCTGATAATGCATTGCTTTAAAGAAAATCCATGAAAGTGTATGATTCAAACTGCTGCTTGTGTAGGATACTAGAAGACAGCAGACCACCACCAATTTGGAGAAAGTGGCACAGTTTTAATTAATTGTTCCAGGTCAACACTAACATTTAATGCCTTGTGGGCACTGTAGAGCTCACCTGTTTGAGCCGGTGACCCAAAGGTGCAACAGCTGGATGTGGGTTGGGTTCCACCTTATTCTCTGTAGTGTCCTGTCAAAATAAAGGTGCAAATGTCATTAAAAAATCCAAAACAAAACACTAGTTCGTGCATTTTTGACTGATAATTTTTGACAGTTGAATCATTGAACTGTATCAAAATTAAAAATACACATGTCACTGCTGCAAGTGTTTTTGGATGGAAAGATCTCCCTCATGCAAAACTTAGCACGACAGAAAAATGTTTTTGAGTTTAGTGAACAAACTTTTACTAATGAAAAATGCTTTGAGCACAAATGACATTTACTGATTGTGTAACAAATTATGAGACAACAGATACTGAAATTATCATTTAAATGAAGTAACAGGTGTTTCTACAAACACGTATATACTCAAATCTTTCAATTTAGAGGTGCTCATTAAACCTACTGCTGTATAAAGCTACAGGTGTTTTTTGTTTTTTATGAAACTCCTAAAAAAAAGCTTGAAGCTTTCTCAAAACTGGGATTTTAAAGTCGCCCTTTTGAGTTTTGCTAATCTGATCTCGTGCTTTGAATTTTTACTGGCATTTCAGTTTGCAGTAGATGTTTGGATTATGGAGCAACTTTGAAAGAAACTGCACGTCCCTTCATCCACTACAGGGACACGAGTTGGGTTTTTTGTGCTGTGATTTCTGTGGACAGCCTAATGTTTAGTGGGCAGAACAGGAACTTATTTCACAGGATAGAATGACCACAAGATTCTGGCCATTGTTCTTAAACAGTGAACAGTAAGTACCTACTTTATACACACAACTAGAAATCGAAGAGTCAGGTTTAATATGTGGATAGAGCTTGTTCCGTTCACCAAACTATATGTGCATCCTGCAGGTGGTCTGCAGTGAACCTGAACCACTTGACAGTTAGAATATATGCACCTTATATACCCTAAAAATGTCTGTGTGTGTATCTGATGTCTGTTGTTCACATGTCTGGTCTTGTTATTATTACGACTTTGTCTGGCGCCCGTCTGTCTGTTCCATTACACACACACACACACACACACACACACACACACACACACACACACACACACACACACATACATACTGATAATGTAATGGGAGTATAATGTTGCACTCTGGGAAATGCTGCATCACACAGTTATTGGCGGATGGTCTCGTCTCTCTCCTCTCTAAAACACACACACATGCATAAGCCCACTGCCAGCCTGTCTCCTCCCACTCCCACTAGC
The DNA here is from genome assembly GCF_041146795.1 of Maylandia zebra. NCBI lineage: Eukaryota > Metazoa > Chordata > Actinopteri > Cichliformes > Cichlidae > Maylandia > Maylandia zebra. The sequence continues at coordinate 4,934,601 of NC_135188.1, read as the reverse complement.
TTACACACCACCACTCACCAGGGGCTGAACGCTGACATCATCACATTGTTAGATTAGTGTGTGTGTGTGTTTGTGTGTGTGTATGACTTCTTTATGGTTCCTTGCTAGTATTTTTCCTGTACCCACCATTATTCCAGACGAATGTGCACCTGCCCTGTTGCACCATGGGAGACCAGTGGCGCCACAGTGGTGAGGGCACAGTGATCATCTGCTTTCTGCTAATTGCCCTGCTGCCCCAAAAGGCGCAGGGGAGCTAGCCACCAGCAGACATAGCACGCTTAATCTGGCTGAGACCCCCGTGGGATATATTTTGGGAATGTTTTACTTTATTTTTTAATCAGACTTACATGCACGGGCACTGCAAACGTAAAGTATGTGTCATTTATTAATATTAAGTACTGTCCAAAAGTCTCAAGATACTCCTTGTTTGTTTGTTTTTCGCTGGAAAAATGGGAAATAGGTGCAGCAGTTTTTAGGGAAACGTGCAAAAGTACACAAAAACACAAGTTTCTACAATTTTAAGGAGCTGGAAACTCTTTCAGACATTTTTTCTTCTAATTTAGTCGTCTTAAAAGTAGACTTCACATATATTTCCCCTGGCTTCTTAAATGGCGTTCAAAGTTCTGCTTTGGGTGGTGGCAGGTTTTTGTTCCATTCTTTGTTAGGATGATCCCACACTGCTTCAACAATGCTGAGGTTTTGGCTCCGGGGAGGCCAGCCCATAACTGATTGTTTTTTTTTAATTGTGTTTTTCTATCTGGGTATGCTTTTACTGCACTGGCAATGTGTTTGTGATCACTGACATGCTGAAAATGAAATGTTTTCCAAGATTACTGGATGGTGGATCAAAATCTAAGTCGATCTATTGTGATGGAATAATTTGCTGCCCCAAACCATGACAGAGACTCCATCATATTTTCAGATGGATCTAGACACAAATTTCCAGCACCACACCAAATACCTGTTGTCACTAAAGTAAAGTAATTTGGCTCCCTGTTTCCCTTCCTTAAGTGAAACAACCCTTCAGACCATTTTGATGAGGCTTCAGTGATCAGTAGATGGATCAACCAAAACCGGTCTCACGACATGTCTTTCAGATGCTGTTAATCCAAAGTTGACAGCTTTTTAGGCCTGCCAGGTCTTCTTTTTTAGTTTTTAAAAAAATAAACTGCACACCGTGATCAGATATGTCGATTTGTCCACTTACATCTCGTTGGAACTCAGCTTGGTGGACCAGTAATATAATCAGCCAAAGAAAATGTAAATAGTCAGATACACAGACTTAAAATGAGTGAAAAAGCAGCCAATGTCTAAGAAAAGCTTAGACATTTTTAGATGAACCTTAGACAAAACTGAGAAAATTGCAATAAAATTTAAAATACGAGGGGTGCCTCAAGACACTTGCACAGACCTCTGCACATATTATATTTCCTGTATTCCTTGAATTACTTTTAAGTATTTCTTCCTCAGTTTTTCCTCAACTAACCTGCACAACCTTCAAAGCAGCTGTCTTTTCCTCTTAGATCTGTTTTAGCACAGCAAAGTGGGTAGTGTGCGGTGCAATTTTGCTTTGTATTAACCTTGAGAAATGGACAGCTCTTCCTATTTCTGAAGATTTCATCTCTCACTCAACAGTGTGGCCCTCTGCTGGTCCATCCAGGCACTGTTACAGTGCTCATTAGTTAAGTTGCACAGTATATTAAGTCATACTATATATTAGTTTAATCAAACCTTGAAAAAAATTGATTTGATTTGATTTGACTGTACTAACGTAGCTTTCTCACACTAATGAATAAAAAAAAGTACTCGAGACTGAATGATGAAATTTCAAATAAAGGAAAAAAAAAGGATGAAATGAAATGAAAATAATATGTATTTATACACCACATATTTTCCTCATCGCCACTATTTCAGGGTACATCAGTTACAGCAGCTACTGCAAATCCTCCAACACTTTCATCTCTTTGTGCCGACTCACAGGTGATAAGTATCCCATGCATGAGTGCTGTGCATCTCTCACATTTTTTTAAATTTAGAGTGGAACAGACTATAAGTTTGAGGTAAAGGCTCAAGGTAAAGAATTGATCATTTAAAAGAAAAAAGATCAAGTATTTAAGAATAAAATCACAGTCTCACAGTTGAAGTCTTCTTTTTTTGTTTCATGTGGAAAGTAAAGTCGACTGAGGTTTGGAAGACAGCATGGGGAAGATCGTGATGTGAAAAAAAGATGAATTGCTGGATGAAATGAATTTTAACACACTCAAAGTGAGAGACACTCAAACAGACATGCACAGATAAAAACATACTTAGACACGACCCCTCCCTGTGCATTTAGCATATCAGCAGAATAAACAGGATTCCTATAAACGGCAAAGGTGTTTTATTTAGATGAGGCTTCGAGATTTATGACTGCTTTCAGTGTTTCATGGAAATAACTTCACATTTAATGTCTGCTGCATAATCTGAACTCGGGATTCGGCTAACTCACCTTAAAATTCAGCTAGGTTTAAAAAGCTGCCAATCCTGTGACGGGTCATCCAATTAAATGCAGTGGTAATACGTAAATATCGGTGCTAATATTGGTGACTAGAGAGATTTTTACAGTGCCCCTAACAAGAAGCGTGTAAAAAAGCCATCTGATGTTCACCTCTGAGGTGTTTGGATGCAGCCATCGGGTGAAAGTGTCGTATTTTTTTATATTGCATTCTCATCAGGGGACTGTTTCTGACCTGAGATAGCTGCTAACGGCCCGTTGTCTCCACAGGTGAGCACGGCTCAGCTCTCTCGTTACTGGAAAGTCTATAATTCACGAGTGTTATTGCTTCCTGCAAAACCTTATTGCTGCTAGCCAGAGTACTCTACCAGTAGCACTAATCCCGAGTTATTTCACCTCATCAGCACAGACTGTAATGTGCATCTTCTCTATTTTATGCCCACACACACACAAAGACACTGCAGCAGAAAATTAACCTCTGAAATCAGTGGAAGCAAATGTTACACCAGGTCTCTCCTCAGCGCTGCCGCACTTAAGACACCAAATCACAATCGATGACTCCCTTCTCTACATCTGATTTTCACTCCTCACTGGCTGTCGAAGTTAGTCCCAATCTAAAAACACATTCTCGCGAAGCTGCAGTCAAATAAATATACAGTACCGCCACATACAATATACAGCAGGCCAACCAAATTACAAAGCAAGCCCAGGTTGCCTAGTAACAGTGTCTCCAGAAAGCTTTGTTGCAACTTGATTTGCATCCAAAAAAGATAGATGGATGCTCAAGGAATATATATATGCCATCATGTTTGCAAACACGTGCACACTCACTTCCTCACACATGAAAACGCACACCTACATGGGCGACACTCCTGAGACGATTCGGAGGCTGTTTTCTGCTTGACTCGGTATGCAAAACGAAAACACGGAGCCTTGCTTTAAAAACAACGAGCCTATCTAACATCTGGCATCATTTTAGAGTGCCAAGAAATATTGCCTCTTCAATTATTGGCACAGTAACACAGAGGGAATAAAGAAATATATCATTCGGTGTGAGATATTTGCCAAACGGACTAACTATTTGCTTTAAATAAGCTGGTGGGGATCTGTGGAGCTTGACAGCTGCACGGGCATATTGGAAGACATTTAACCTTCCTAACAGTTGACAGGATAAACGTTTGACAAGCTGAAAGTGACAACAGTGATGGAGAAAATAAAAGGGAGTGGATGAGAGTGTGTGCTTGTGTGCCCGGGCCTTGTGTGTTTTGTCCTGTATGTTTTTTTGCCTTTGTGAGAGTGCTCAGAGCAGCAGTGATTGGCGTGTCCTCTACGCTTGATTGATTTGAAAATATAGACAAGATGTCGCCCGTATGAAAGCTACCAATTTATAAGCCTTCATCTCAAAACTTCAGAGAGACGCCGGCGCCATCAAAATCAGAGCAGGAGTTTGTAGCTACCAATGGTTCAGAAGTAGAAAAGCCCTGGCAAGCAAAGTGACACCTCGCTAAAGGCTGCCTGCTAGCTCTATAAATCCTCTCCCTTTGTATTCTCCTCCTGCCTCTTTCTTTTTTGTCCCTTTCTCTCTGACTTTGTCTCTTTCTCTGTTTGTCATCCACTTTCTGCCTTTGTCTAATGTTTCAGTCTCTCTATTCCCCTTTGCTGCGCGTCCCTCTTTATTCCGTGAGGCTGTGATGAGACACCCTGGAAGTTAACTTGTCCCACAGCTCGCTCCGAAAGGAATGACCTTGATGTAGCTCGCGCGCAGTTCGAGTTTGTGGTGTTTTTCTCGCCGTGTGACTCTTTGCATATTCTTGTTTGTGTTTGAGTTTCTGTGTCTCTGTAATCACTGAATTGTAAAACTATGTGTGAGAGCCTTATCGTGCGCAGGGAGCTTCTCAATTTTTTCCCCCCCTCATTCCGTGCAGTGATAATTCTGTTTGGGAACTGTACCACGTCAAGAGATGGGCAGGGGAGAGGCACATGGAGGTACCATTTAGATAAAACAAATTGCCAGCTGCCGAGCAGGAGCAGTCACCTTTCAGATAAAAAAACCAAAGGGACTGCTGTGAGCAGCGGTGTGCATGTGCCCAAGATTTTGTGCATTTTCACATTTGTGTGTGACTGTGGTATCTAAAGGAGGTGTAGCTCCGTCCTTAGCCAGTAATCCAGGCTTTCCAGGCAGTCTTTTTCCATAACAAGTCACATAGCCATTTTCTCTGGCCTATAACTATAATGCTGTGATGGGACAAGCAGCAGTAATTAAAATCAATAGCCAGGACTTTTCCAGTCTCCGGCAAGGTCACGCGCTGCCCAGTAGAGAGAGAGCGAAGGAGAAACAGAAAGAAGTGGGATTGCATGAATGGGCAGAGCCAAATGGGGAAATATGTGGAGAGGTGAGGTGTCATCTTATTTTAATTAACCTGCACCTTGGAGGGCTGGCACTACTTTAATGCACTAGTGTGGGCACTAGGGGGTTGTACGAGTGTGCATGTGTCTGTCAGTGTGTCTAGTTTGTCCTTGCCAGCCATTACTTCGAGCCCATGTTACCACGCATGAATCAGGTTCCTTCGGGGGGTGGTGGTGGAGTAAAATAGTATATTTTTCTCCATGTTTTTTCAAGATTTACCATTTTCCTTTGTCCAGCTTTAAAGGCTGTAACATGACCCTGTGAGCCTGCTCCAGTAGGCAGAGTGGGTGTGGAGTAGCTAGCCACTAGCTGCATTTGTATTCTGCTGAGGACGCTGCATGCAGAGACATTTTCCTTTCGCCTCCTCTAAAGGAATAATCAGCCTTGCCTTTCACTCCCTTCTGCCTGAAAGAGGCTGAGTGATTTAGCTGGTTTTGTTTCAGTAGGTACCTGCAGGGACATCTTCAAGTGGTTGCATGTATGTGTGTTCACTGTAGCTTTCTGTGTAGGAACTTTGCCGAACCGGGTATATTAGGGGTTTGCACAAACATATGCATTTCTTGTTTGTCCTTCCTGCCCTCACTTTTCAGGCCTGAGTCAGAAAGAAAAGTCTTTTCTGTTAGAGTCAGCACAGAGCAGTCTGTCCTGTTTGTTGATTATCAGGTCCTGTTCCTATCGCAGCCCTGATAGCATCTCCATCTGATCTGTTGCCAGACTCGCTAGCTCACTAGCCAGCCCTGCCATCTCACAGCCGCTCCGCTGTTAGCCGCCACCCCTTCCTGTATATCGCCGTATCAGTCTCAGATCTGCCATCACCCTGCTCTCTCATCTTCTCCTTATCTCCTTATTCCACCTTTCTCCCTGCTCCCACTACCCCAAACCCACCAATCACTCATCGCCCTCATATTTTTCTTCTTTTTATCCTCCACTCTCAGAGCCTCTGCCAAAGCTCCTACGGCAGCACCGTTGTTCCCCATGCTTGGTCGTCTTTACAGAAACTGTCAAGGCAGAGTCAGTGAGTGACAGGACAAGACATGTGAGACTGGTACAAAGATGGAAAAAATGAAAGAGAAGAGAAGAAGAGGGAAACTTGCATGCTAAATTCTCCTCACCAAGTCTTAATAGTGAATACTAAACAAAAGAAAGAGAGGAAGACAAAGACAGACAGATGAAGAGCAGTAAAGGAAAACATGTTGAGTAGGCAGAGAAGTTTTGTGGACTGCAGCAGTGCTGTCCCGGACCCCATCGATCATCCTTAAGGTGCCAGGATCAGTCAGCTTTATTTAGCTCTAAGCCCAACATACACAGTGCACAAGCACAACACACAAACAACAGCACTTAGTATCACACGCGACGCCAAACGAGATGCTTACATGTTTCTAATGCCATTTTACTCTTCTAGCTTCTCACAAGCTCAAATCATAACTACAGACATAAAATATAAAAACCCGAAAACCATTGAAAAAAAAAAAAGATATATTACAATAAGGTCTTAGTCCTTTGTGGTCACAGAATGTCATTTTAATTACAGAGTTGGAACATGAGTTGGCCACATTTGAAAGTCACAGACATCATCTGTAGAAATTCTCAACTGACCCGACATCAAAATTAAGCTGTCTTGTTTTTGGCATATGTCATTTTTTCTTAATTTAGCAGGAGCGTCGGTGATGATTACCCTTCATTTTATACTCATGCTATAAAAGTGTCACTCAGGCTGATTATTGTTTTGAGTGAAATATCTTTATCTGCTGATTTTACCACAAATCTTTTTTTTGTTTGCCTGCACTGGTTGATGCAGAATCTGCTTATATTTGCCTCTTTTAAAATGCTACGTCAGGAATGCAGATTTAAAGCAAGTCTGAAAGAGAGACATAGTCGAATGTATCCAGTTAGTTTATAATTCATCAGTCTTTGTATTTATTTGCATTATATTGCTGGTGGCTTTTTATTGAATACCAAGTCTATGAGTTTTGTTACATTTTGTTATGTATGTAATTTTGCATTAAATCGCTGTGTTAACTAATTACCACAACCAGTTCTCTTTGTATTTTTTCACTGTTGGCTCTTAATTTTGTAGCTTCAATTATACAGTATCATGCAAAAGTCTTGCCACTCCCGTGTCTTCATATCTGCTGTGTGTTCTTAAATATTTGAGGAAAATTGACACGTGGGGAACAAAAGACAACGTGGCAGGCCTAAAAAAACATCCACAGGAGATAAAAAGGGTCTGAAAGTCACAGAAATAGGAAAGAAACCCAGCAAATAGAAAAAGAAATCAAGAAAAGTACCGTCAGATTTTGATCCACCGTGCAATGACATCTGGAAAGAGTCTGATTGGCAACGGCTTCATTTTTCAGCACAACTACTCCAAAGACACTGGCAGTGCAGTTAAAGCATACCTGGATAGAAAAACACACTGAACGGTCTCATACATGGATTGGCCTCCTGTTGTTTACAGTTCTCGTTAGACTCTGTTTCTGTCCTATATGCACGCATGTATGTTTCAATAAATTGCTGCACCTATTTCTTATTTTCCTAGAAAAATATAAAGATATGACTTTTGCACATTACTGTATATTATAAAATTCTAGAGTTTGCCATAAACAAAACAGAAAAGTAATGCATTTCCAAGCAGATAATTACCAGCTGATATCCTCCTCATTCCTTCAGTTGTGTTCCTCCTTACCAGCTGAACTCTATTTCTCTGGAAGAAGACACGATGGCACATTGATGCAATTTCTGCATTATGATTTCTAAGTGCTCTGTATCCATTACTATACATGTCTCTGTTTTCTTGGAAAAGTGCTTTGGTCTCAGTGCTCCTCATATTTTTGCTTGCGGTTGAAATTGTCCAACAAGTTTTAATATTAGTCAAAGATAACCTGACTAAATACAAAATTCATTTTTTTAAATTATGATTTCATTAATTAATAAAGAAAAGTTATCCAGATCTACTTCGTCCTGTGTTAAGTCATGAATTAACTATGATTAACCACCTTTAAAAAAAAGTTTCTCTGAACACACTGGCACTGGATTACTGGCAGACCTGTTAAATCAAGAAATAAAAGCCATTTTCCACCTGCGGAGAAAACTTGGAGCAGTGGTGAACCTTCCCAGGAGTGGCGGGCCGACCAAAATTACTCCAGGAACACGTCGACGACTCCCCCAAGAGTTCACAAAAGAGCCCAGAACAACATTAAAGAACTGCACTGTAAAATATGGTGGTGGTAGTTTGATGGTCTGGGACTGTTGTGCTGCCTTGGGACATGGAAGACTTGCTGTGGTAAATGGAACCATGAATTCTCCCGTCTACCAAAACATTCCGAAGGAGATGTTCGCCCATCGCTTCGTGATCTCAAGCTGAGGCGCACTTGGGTTCTGTAGCAGGTCAATGATCTAAAACACACCTGCAAGTCCACCTCTGAATGGCTTAAGAACGTGTGGCCTAGTCAAAGTCCTGACCTAAATCTGATTGACATGCTGTGGCATGACCTTAAAAATGCTGTAAATGCTCGAAAACCCTCTGATGTGGCTGAATTACAACAATTCTGCAAAGATGAGTGGGACAAAATTCCTCCACAATGCCATAAAAGACTGATTGCCAGTTATCGCAAATGCTTGATCGCAGCTGTTGCTGTTAAGGGTAGACCCTCAGTGATTCGGTTTAGGGAGGCAATACCCTTTCTCATGTAGGTTTGGTTTTTTTCCCACTTATTAATGAAACACACCTTCTTTTAGAAACGGCAGTTTTTGTTTACATGTGTTATCTATCTGATCTGAAACATTTAAGTGTGACAAACATTCAAAAAATAGGAAATCAGCACTGTAAATGACCTTTCTGATTTCTCTGTATTGGGTTTATCTTTTGTCGTTGCAGGCAAAGGCTTCCTGCCAAAAATGTGTACTACTACCGCTGCCCTGACCACCGACGCAACTATGTCATGTCTTTTGCTTTTTGCTTTGACCGAGAGGACGACGTGTATCAGTTTGCCTACTGCTACCCCTACACCTACTCGAGACTGCAGCATTACCTGGCCAGCTTGGAGCGCAGGAACCTGCCTTACCTGCAGAGGGAACAACTGGGACTCAGTGTGGTAAGAGTTAGGAGCTGGAAAGTGCCGTGAGCAGCTGGAGGACAAAGTGTGTGAGGGGTGCTTGTGGTTATGGCTTGAGCAGAGAAGTCGAGTAGTGGTGAAAATTAGAGATGGAAGGGTTATAAGGCATCTTTTTTATGTGTGTTCAGATTAAAGAGGTCCAGATTGGTAACTCGGGTGTGCCTGCCGGTCATAACTTCAGCCTCTTGTGTTATTATTAGGATTGTTGCACTCTGAGATGACAGACTGTAAGCCTCTGGGTGTGTGTGTGTAAATGGCTGTGTGTGTAATCAGCAGAGCTCTCACCTCAGCAGTAGCAGCTAGTGTATCATAGATGCTGCCTCAAGTCTTGTCTGCTCTTATCAAATAATTGTAGGAGAAAAACTCATTAGAAATGCTTGAGAGATTACGACTTTTTATTCTGTCCTCCAACATTTGTCAGGGAAAGCTTGCTGCAAGGGGTTACTATGAAAGTACAGGTATTTATAAGGAGCACCTGACCATGAAATGCAGAAAGGACTTTGAAAATTAGAAACCATGGCATGAAACAGCTGATAGTATGGTAAAAAAAAAAAAAAAAAAGCAGCAGTAATATCTCTATAAACTAAAGATCTCTTGACCTACAATGATAATAACAGTGTGAAACTGGGTGTTTCATATTCTGATTATGGTAACATTTGTGGTAAGATCCTTCTGTGTAATTCCAGCGTTGACTTGGTGAGGTTATTCGGTGTAAAAGCTTACACTGATGTCAAAGAGAAACTTGCTGCTTTGATGTACGACTGTCAGCAATAGTGGGAAATAGTGAGACACTTTTGGGCCGTCGTTTCAGGATATGATTAATGATTGAGTCGTGATGATTCTAAAATAGATGACATAAATCTAGTGGGTTTCTTTTAACAGACTGGCACGGTTTAATCAAGCATTTATAACTGCATATGGCTGACTAGCATCAACGTCAACATTTAGCTAATTAGCCTGTCATTACATAATACAAGTTAGCAAAGCAGCTGTTCTACTTATCCTATATTTATACTAGTGCTGTTTACACAACACAAAACTTTTTCTAAATAAAACACAATTAAATAGACGCACAGTTAACATTGTGTTAACACGGAGTCCCTGCAGTTTGCTGCTGTGATCTTTGCATTTCTTTCCCATGTCACATAACCCTCCTCGTATGTCTGTGTTTTCTTGCATTGTTACGTAGATGCTTCACTCTGCGTAGTCAGTATCTCTTTGGTCGGTTTGCAGCGGCTCTGGGTCAGGTTATCACAAGGCGGTACGCTCGAATCATCACACAACACCTTGTGATTGCAGCTCTAAATGGAGACCCATGTTTATAGCCCATTGCTGCCATGTCTAAATATAAGGACGTTTTTCATTGTTTGGAAAAAAAATTTTTTCCCCCAAACTGGAGTCTTTCCACTATTAAGAAGTACTTTAGGTGCCTAAAGTGATGCAAACATCAAGTGACATGGAAGGTAAACATGTAGTCATGTAAATAAGAAAATTTTTCTATGCAGTCCTTTGAAAAACTTACTGTTTCCGTATGAATTTAGAGGGTAAGTAGCAGCCCGGAGAAAACCTTTTCTCTCTAAAAGAAACACCACAAATTTTGGACAGGCAAGTAAACAAAAGTGGAAATACCTGGCTGTGTTGGATGAAAACCAAACACAAAACACCTCACACCAAGTGTCACACGGTGGTGGATGGGTTGTTGTGCTGCCACAGAACCTGGAGACCTTGGAGTCACTGATTCAACCATGAAATCTTCTTCTAATGTGAGGCCACTGTTACGGCTGAGAGGGCCAGGCTGTGGGTGTGGACTCAAATGCAGACACAGAGGGAGGCAAAACGGGCGTGAACACAGTGCTTTATTTACAGTGCCTAGTTAGGGGGTTGGGAAGCGCATCTGTAACCGGAAGGTCGCCGGTTCGATCCCCGGGCTCTCTGTCCTGGTCGTTGTGTCCTTGGGCAAGACACTTTACCCTACTGCCTACTGGTGTTGGCCAGAGGGGCCAACGGCGCGATATGGTAGCCTCGCCTCTGTCAGTCTGCCCCAGGGCAGCTGTGGCTACAACCGTAGCTTGCCTCCACCAGCGTGTGAATGCAAGAGTGAATGAATAGTGGTATTGTAAAGCGCTTTGGGTGCCTTGAAAAGCGCTATATAAATCCATTATTATTATTATTATTGTTAAATTACAGAGCAGGAAACTATGAATGCTATGAACTGTGGAAGCTATGAACTGAGAACTATGAGGCCAAACTATGAACATGAAACTCTGACTGAATGCTATGACTAGGTGCAAGATTTCATAGACGGATCCTGGGAATGGAAAAAGGGGCAGCGGCTTGGGTGGAGGTACACAGTCACTATAATGAGAAGAGACAGGCAGTCAGTGGCAGTCTAGTGAATCATAGCCGAAGGATTAGACTGTGGTGGTTAGGGCGTAGGTGTAGATACTGTAGGTTCAGTGAATGCTTAAATTGCATTGATTAGAATATACTGGACATTCAAAGCTAAGATTCAGCGCACTGTGTTAGAGGCTGGGATTTGATGAATTCATCATATATACAACCTTTGATCATCATTTATGTCCAGTTGAGAATGAATCTGTGCACTCACATATTAAATGAACTGAAATCAGTAGTGTGATCTCCAGTCTTGATATAATGAATGAGAGAACTGACAGCTGTTATTTTAATCAGCCTGTCTCAGTTGATTTAACTCTAAGTATCACAAAGTAATGTGGTAACATCTGGACTGACGAGTTTACTGTCAGCATTTTAATCGCTAGTTTAAAGGCTGTAGGCTGCAGCCATTGCTCTAACACTGTATAAATGTAACAGGCCTCAGTGCTGGTTCTAATAGTCTGAGCTGCTTCCAGCTTTATTTGTGAAGAGCACAGCAGCTTACAACACACGTAGCTAGCTCGTACAGCGGCGACGTAAAATGTTCATAAGCTAAGATGACCTTAAAATAACGGGGCTACGTGCGGTGATGCTAGCGTTAGCCATGTTAGCACGTTATCTTCAACAGGTGGTCAGACTGCGTAAACAGGCACTCAGTCAGAGGTTGCGCTGCAGGGTCCCTTCATTCTTCACATATCCGTGTCGAGCCGAGTGTAAATCCCGAGGCTGAACGGCCTTTGTACAAGCACACACGCTTCTTAGCAGGCCGAAGCTATGAGCTAGCAAAATCCAGGCAGACAACCTGTGTCTGTCCAACCAATCAGAGAGCTCCTTACATCCGGTGTGGCTAATTTGAATAGCAGCAGGATTTTTAAAATGAAGTTACAATTCAGCCTGTGCGTTTCACTGTTTTCGCTTCATTTTTAAGCGACTTGTTCTGCGAGCAAAACTGCAGGGAACAGAAAGAGGGCAGGCTTGGTAGATTTGGCTCACAGGATCAGTATTAGTATTCATAGTCATTGAGACGTTTTATGACCATATTTTTCTCTTTATGTTCTCCGGTCCTGGGTGGCAGACAGCCTAGCCCCGCCCTCTCATACCCTTTTTTCTCCTGCCATTACCTGCCCTTGTCTCTCACAGACACATATGCTACTCCACACATACAGGTCAGGGAGAAAGGGATGAGAAGGGATGAGGAGAGCTTTCTGGCTGCATCAAAGTTTAAAGACGGATTGCTGTAATTTCCAAGGCAGAGTCTATGGAAACGACAGGGACACCACAATAGCTTTAACCTTCTAATGGGTACAGTTATCTCATAAGGATGGAAATAAGAGCCAGGGCCATTTGCACTGGCATTCTTCTATCTTGCTGACTAATTTGTTTTATGTAATGTATTCCTCTGAATAAAATCTCTGCCATCCAGCCGGCACTGGGAGCGTCAGATACTGTACCAAAAAAGCAGAAAAATTGTAGTTGTCTTCTTTCTTTTCCTTCTTTTTTTTTTTTTTTTACCTCCAGCTCTTTTCATTATTAAGTGTTTACTGATTTATAAGACAGGTTGTTCTTCTTTTCTTTTCTTTTTTTAACCCAAATCAGGTTTCACTAAAGCAGAGTGATTTGAATTTAATGTGTAAATTACATTGAACCAGACAGAATGTATTCCAGTTGAGGTGCACTGGAAAAGACTATTTAATTAAGAGAGAAAGCGAGAGATTGAAATAGAGGGACAGAGACTGACAGAGAGATGTGGGATGAATGAAAAGGGCAAGCCTGGAGGATGTGAATATAACTTTGAGATACTCAGTTCTGAATTATTTTCACTTTCACCTAGTTTTTCGCCTGCTAATTAAGACCTTACAGTAATACTGGGATTCACCTAACTTTCCTTACTGCATATAATAGTGAATAGAAACTCCCTACACCTCCCGCGAGAAATTTCTTTACTGCACATCACCTGACATGATAAAAAAACAATCCTATCATCTTGTTTCTTTTTATCATCATTAAAAGCAAAAGAGAACGCGAACAGTTATTATCTTAACATTGGAGTCTGGAAAATCCCTTAAAGTCTCCCTAATCGACTTTAAACGGTAGATATTTACTACATGTATTTAGCTACATTGTAATAAAATATAATACAGCTTTGTTTTGGTTTTTTTGCAAGCATGTTTGTCAGAATCTCTTGTTTGTGCTTCCTTCCTACCGTATCTTACATATTAGCAAAGCCGTTCAATCTTGTTTTTTTCCATCTAAGAAATACTGATAAATGTGTTCATTTTTCAGCTTCTGAGACACCAAATCATCATATATGCTTTCATTTCCTCACGCATAGATTAAAGTATTGTATCACCTCACCAGCTGGAAGCTATCAGAAAATAACACTGACTTCAAACTGTACTAAAAAAGACAAACCCTGAGCAACAAATACACAACACGTTCAAGCTTTTATTTTGGCTACTTTATTATAGATTTAGCATGATTTCTGTCCTCTGACTCTTCTCTTCTCATATAATCTCTTACAAGAGATATCCTTTCTCACATGTTGCTCACAGCAGTAGAAATCTGTTTGATGTCCACCGATGCATTGCATCATGGATATTTTGTCCTCACCTCTTGAAACAGCTGCAAGCACTGCAAAGAAAAAACTTTTGCAAATCTCTGATTAGAGACCCTGTGTGTAAATAACAAAGGATGTCTCTGTTATCTCCAGTCACACAGTAGTAGGAAGCTGGCTGGTTACAGACCATTTAATGTCCAGCCACATTGGACATTTATGTTCTCAGATGATCCCCACAAAGCCCGAGTTTTGGGGCTGCAGTGCTTGTAAAAATGTCTCTCTAAAGGCCAGAACTTGGTTAGCTTAGCTTTGCTTAAAAGCTGACAATGGGAGGACATAAAATCCTTTACAAGCAAATGAAAGCTCACAATTGGATCTTTGCTAAATTTGTTTAACACCAAAGTGTAAAAGCAACAATCTTATGGTTCGTAATTGTTTATTGAGACCAAGCAAACAATTGAGACTCCAGAAAATTACTGCTAGACAAGAAATAGTGTTATACTTAAATCCATGTAAAGCAGCTAGGCTAAGCAAAGGCTTTATGCAGCATACTGTATTAACAACACGCACACCTTGATGTGATTTGGCGCTACGTAAATCGAACTTAATTGAATATTTAATGTACAGATATCACATTGGTCTTAATCTTTTCATCTCTCAGCAGGAAAGTCTATCACTATGTTCCCAAAATATCAAACTGCTATTTCCAAGCATATTTTGTATTTTTGTTAAAACATTTCTTTTAGGTTATTTAATATCAGTTGTATATATACATTGGTGTAAAGTTATCTGGAAGGGAAATTTGTCCACAAGCAAGCTTGAAGACAGGATTGTCAAGAAAAGTCAGGCTAAGAAGCCTCATAAGGATTGGTCTGAGCGTGGTGTAGGTCCACTGCGCACAGACGTCTTCAGGAAAGGGAATAATTTTGAATTTCAAGACATTCCCGAACAGGAGACAATGTCAGAGGTATCTTACCTGGACTAAGGAGAAAAAGCACCGGGCTGATGCTCAGCCTTCTAGTTAAAAGTAAAATTTGCATTTCATTCGAAAGTCCTAGAGTCTGGAGGAAGAGTGGAGAGGCACAGAAGCCAGCGTGTTTGATGTCCAGTGTGACGTTTCCACAGCCTGTGATGATTCAGAGTGCCATGTCATTTGCTGCTGTTGGCAGCGGCTGATCCTCTCTATTTTATCAATTCCAAATCCAAAGCTTTATGGAGATGCTCATTTCTTTTTCCAGCAGGACTTAGTGCCTGCCCACAATGCCAAAACTTGGACCAAATAGTTTGCTGACAATGTTCCTTCCGCCAATTCGCCTGACCTGAACCACCGGTCGAGAGGGAGCCGAGAGACAACCGACCCAATAATAGAGGCAAGCTAACGAATGCTATCAAAACGTCTTACCTGTATGACAAGCCTGCTACAGTGCACTGCATTCACTCAGTAATTTATCGTAAACGTCCCAGACAAATTCAGTACGCAAACTAACAACGTTTCTGTATTGTAAGTCATTTTGAGTCCCCAAAGCATCAAAACTAAAGCCACAAGTGCAATATTCCACTTCATGTATAATTAACTTTTTGATGAGATTCTAATTGTTTGAGAGCGGTATATATCAAGCATGTAGGTCTGTGTGTATAAACTGATTCATTGATTATTTGCTCAAAGTGAATTTCCCAGCATTCATTCAACACTCATGCCCTTTAAAGCCTCTACACAGACATCCATAAAAACACACACACAAAGACAAATACCAGAAGAATTTATTTTACTCCCTAGAGGAGAGGGTTTTGGATTCTTCCCATTCCTTCTCTGTCGGGCTCACGGCCCTGCATCTGCTCCTCTGGTTCTTGTCTGTCTGAGCTTTTCCTTTTGTCGACCGTCCTGACAGCATGTGAGTAAAACTCTCTCTCTTTCTCCCCCTGAGGCATCTATGTCCACGGAGACACAGAGGAAGAGACAACATGCTATTGACCTTCTACTAAAAAGCCTCTTTGAAAAGATGCCTACCATCTCCTCATTTTTTTACAGTCTTCAGGTGTCCCCCAGCCATGCTGAATTGATGGCACCTTATTTGCCCACCTTGGGTGTTTTTCTTCTTATCTCATCAGTAAGCGGTGTCTGCCCAGGAGTTGCAGAGGCAGCGTTTTCAGGTTTTTCTTGTATTGGGAGGGCAGAGCTATGACACTGTTAGTCACCTCTGACACAGCACAGCCTCCGCCTGTAGACCAGATGGGAAGAAAGTGTAAAAGAGCAACCTCGGGGTGGGAGGGGGAGAAGAGGCCGCTGACCAACATAAAGCCTCCGTGCGACTTACCAGGCCTGTCCTTGCTCACTGTTACACTGTGATTCAGCTCACATACACACATCAAGTGAAACTATTGATCTGAGAATCACAGTCCAGAGATGTCACATCCACTCAGTTCCATTTTTCTTTTTTAAATCTCACAAATCAAAGCGAGATTATGATTGATCACCTGTGCTGTGTTGATGAAAAGCTGTGGTCACTGTCAGCTGCAGTGACTTAACATTACTTAGACTGTTGTGATTGAATTTTAGACCTAATCCTGTCTGCTATCAGTGTTCAGGTACCATGTCTGGGTGTCTGCTTGGTGGGAGTGGAGTCTCACAGAGCTTTTTTCTTCTTTTTTTTTCTCATCCCCCTGCATCTGGAGCATGAGGAGTGGAGTGGAGTGGGCAGTGCAGCTATATCTGCCTGGCTGCCTCCCTCTCTCTCTCCTTATCTCTGTGTTTGTACACCGTGTGCCAAGATCCAATCAATAGCCACTCCAGCTGTGGAGAGAAGAGAAGGTCAGCAGCCACACCGGAGGAGCCGGGTTAGGCAAACTGATGGAAACACAGGAAGCAAACCACGGGCTTGGCATCATAGACTGCCACTGTGCTGATAAGAGCTCCTATTACATGGACATTTCATAATTACGTTGTGTATTTCACAAGTGATCTCGACTTCCTGTTTTAAACCTGCAGAATCTGTATTAGAAAACAATAATAAAGATATATTATGAGTAATAACTGAGCCATCAGACACAGCAGGAGCTGCACTTGTGTCTTCACTACTGAACATAGTGATTGGCGTTCATATTTTTCCAGCGAGGCTTTTTCCACACATCATACATTGTCATCAACTAATAGAACAGCACCATTGTGACAGAGTGCCAGTTTTAATTACAGTAACTAATTCATGCCAACTTTCTGTGAAAGCAGGCTCTGATATCTGAGTTCTTGACACTGGAGCTATTCTGTGAATGGCTCTGTGATTGGGTTGTAATGAAGAGAGCCCTCAAACAAGTGACTGTCTCGTTCAAAGGCCAGCCCCTGAATAGCCAATCAGGACTTCATCAGCATGATGTGGTGAGGTGAGGTGATGCAGTTTCAGTGGTTAAAGTCCAGGCTGTCTTTGTTTTGAAAGCCATCACGACACAAATAGATTTGACCATATATTAGTATGCGAGCGACACATTCTGCCGCATTCATCACGCTGTCGTTATTTTTCCCTTCTCGTTACAGTACCTACAAGTCAGACAGATGGGTCGAGAGGCAATCGGAAATATTAGCTATATTTCCCCCCAAAAATACATTTGTGGTTAGCATATATTCAAAACAGACACGAGCACTTCACCAGCCAAGCAAGCTGGCGCCACTCGAGTAAGTAAACTGCTTTTCCCCGAGCTGAGAGGTAAACAGCACAAGATAACAGACTTTTTTCCCTTTAGTGGCAGACTGTTCATGAATGCATTAGCTGTGGCCTTAACATCAAACAGGAGAAAAATTTATTTTAAAGAGGAAAATGCAAACGCGAAGGACGAGGCGTACACTTCTATCAGCGGGTGGAAATTTAATTTTCCCTATACTTTTTTCTCCCTCCACTAAGTTCTGATGAAGTCTTTCTTTTGTTTTTCTTTTTTCTTTCCCTGCCGTTAACTTTACAGGTCCTCGCGTTACCTCTTTGCCATTTCCTTTCCTTGTTTTTGCATTTGTCATAAATTGTTCTCCGTTGGCCTCGGAAAGTTTTCCGTTTTCTTCTGGCAGCAGCTATTAGATATCTGGATTAAAGAGCTAGACTCTTTATCGTCTAATAATATGTTAATCACTGCCTACAGTGGCCCGGCATCACAACTGTAGGGAAATTCCTCAAAGATGGAAAGGTCGTCGTCGTATCGTTGTGGGTTTCTTGGCAACGGCTCTTGTTTTTATTCTGCTTTTCTATTTTGCTTCATTAGCGAGTGACCCTTAATATATGAGACGCTTCTGAATATCATGTAGGCTGGCGCAAGAATCTGAGAAAAAAGCTTAAGCCCTGGCTGTCCTTTAGCCTCGGATGCTTGTCTAAGGAGGCCGATCCAGAGGGAGCAGAAGATAAGCAGGTTTATGATCTATGTCCTTATGTTATAGTGCTGTATGGCCTCATATATTCAACCAATGGTTCCCCCAGGATACTAGAGGCTTTATTACGCATCTCCACCCTTGCATCTCTTCCATCTCTCTGGTGATCAAGAACGCAGTAATGAGGGAGAGGTGCCGAGGACCATGGGGAGGATGGGGGGAGCGCACGATGCACGGCTGTTAATGTGTAGCCTGCTGTGAAAGCGAGGGCGTCTGTGTCTGCGGTGTGTTTAACTTTACAGTTTAACACAGTCCAGCAGCACTGTGTGTCGGAAAAACAGGAGGGATAAATAGATTAAAGTGTCACAGGTGAACCTTTGCGAGTTGGATGTGTGATGTTCACGCAATGCTGACCCCTTGTTGATCCTTATTATAAAGCTGGCACAAAAGCACACAGATTTCGGGTTACCAGACAGAGATAATATTTATTTTGGAAATTGGAACTTATTCACACCTTAATGGCTTAGGCCTCCGTCTCTCTTTCTCTGTTCTCTCACCCTCTTTCTCTAGCCTCCTTTGCTTTTGCATAAATAGGAATTAAGCTAATGAGAGGTGATGTCTACTGGTGTGCGGTGCACTGAAAAGGAGAATGCGGTTTGTGAAATGAAAGATGACAAATTTTTAAAGCGATTCATTGTAGTAGTCTCTCTCCTTCTCCTTCTCTTTGTCTTTTCACGTCTCCCATTTCTTGGTCTTCACAGGCAAATCTATTCCCATCCTCTCAGCTGCGTTACAGCCATCTATCTGTCCTCCTCTGCCAATGGATATTTACTCCGTCGCTTTCTAGATGACTCTCAGGATGGAGCGTTGAGCAGCGAGCGCTCACTCTGTCTCATTTGGGTGTCAGGACTCAGTTCCCCAGAGGGGACACAAAGAGGAACAAAACAGATAGCATTCAAGGCTTTTAATAAATCAGAATACACCTTTCTGACAGTGTAATTGCTTTCCATTGCCCAAATTCACCAGCAAGCAGGAAAAGGAAGGTAAAGAGGGGAGAAAACAAGAGAACAAAAAAAGACAGGGAGAGGAGAGTAACGCCGAGCGGGCTGTACAGTAGATCATTTGTTGGAGGGAAAGAATGAAAATTAATGAAAAGAGAGTTGCTCGCCCTCCAAAGGCAGCCAAGCTTGAAATTCACTTTGAGGGAAACTTAATTTGTTGTAAATGGGCAAAAAACATATTACTGCACAGCGCGAGGGGCTGCACGGTGTGTCCGTCTGCTGCGTCTGTCTGTCGGCATGTGTTTGTGGCAGATGAGGAACGCTATGCTCTGAATAGCTCAGCTGAGAGGGGGGAAACACAGGAGCCTGTTAATAACTCCAGTAACAGCATTCTCTTTCTACATGACTGCTCTCCAGCACTCGCTTCTTGCACGTCTAAATACAACTCCAGGATGTGGAAGCGAACTTGTCAAAAGTTGCTTGCGAGGAATAAAGTTTGGCCCGCTCATATATGTCCTTCTGTGTGCGTGCGTGCATGTAAGCATGTACGCAGATGCATGCATGGTTTTGTGTTTGCTTTGCCTGGCAGGTATGAGTCACTAATTGAATCAGCTGATTCAATGGCCAAATTAATTATGTAGAGACGGCGTCTTAAAGCGACGGCGTACTGAAATCGTCGTTCTTTTCAGTGTAAGCAGAGTTTACTTGCTGAGATGTGGCATGAACAAGAAAATTCACTCTACAAAGGCTTTAAAACTGGAAGATATCCACTTGGTTTGGCTTACTCAGACTGCTGAAGCTTCATATTACCTTTTTGCTGAACTATGGGAAATTATCTTTGCATGAGCGCTGTGGATTATGTCTCCTGTCATTTACATTGAAATCGCTTCAGGAAGGGATTTTGTTGCAGCCAGAACGGACATTGTGAACAATTACAGCAACGAAAAAAATCAGATTAATGTAAATATGTGAATGGAAAATGGGGAGCTTATTCTATGAAGAGCAATTTTTAGTATTGAATTACACTTACATCAAGCATAAAAAATGGATGTGGTATTATGTAAGGGAATGCAGTCCAGCTAGGTCAAGATTAACAGCGATGAATATCCTGGATATTGGATTGGAAACAGATATTTATATGCATATAGTGGCACCTTCGTCCTGGGTTAATATCCGCCATTTGGCTGGGGCCTTTCTGTGTAAAGTTTGCATGGTCTGCGCTAGCCTTGGGACAGCCTGACGACCTATCCAGGGTGTACATAGCCCTATGTTAGCCCTATGTTAGCTGGGTCCCCCGTGACCCTAAACTGGATAAGCAGCAGAAAATAAATGGATAGCAGACAATAGCCTCCAAGAAAAAAGGAGCATCCGTGGTGAGGAAATTGGGTTGTGGATTATAAGTAGGGCTGGTTTACCTTCACATCTAAGACCTTTTTGTATATGTGAGATTTTTGGCTTCTTCTGCCTGTTAAAGTGAAGGTTTTCAGTCATTCAAAACAGCGATGGAAATACTACTGTGCAGGCTCGATATTTGCCACATGTCAGGATATTCTCACTACAATGTGATGGATGAACATGAATACTGTGCAACTTTTAGCAACAAACTAGTTTTAAATTGTATTTTTAGGCACTTTGTTACTAGCAGTCTGTCACAAAAATGCATAATTTGTTCCCATTTTTTGTTGACTCTACTAAAATGTCAAATATAACGCAGTTTGACAGGCATGAAATATGATTTTGCATCAACAGGGGATTCCCAAAGAGTTGTTGACCAAAAAAAGCACGATGTGCAGTGTGTACTTAAAAATTTGACAATACTGGACAAGTGGAGGAGAAAAGAAGAAATTGGAGTCTCTGTCAATGTGATTTTCTTAAAAAATGAATAAATAAATAAAAAATCCAGCAAAGACCTGATGCAGGACACGAGAGCTGCATCAGACCCTTCAGTGGATAATCTACTATTGGCTAAGTGTCATCAGAAATGATCTCAGTTGAAGGGTGGCTGTCAAGAAGCCATTCTTAAGGAAGGCAGACAAAAGCCTGAGGTGTGCCAAATTACACAAATCAGTGGCAACAGGTTTTCAGGATGGATCTGAAAATTTTGACTCGGATTATTTTCAATATTTACAGAGGTGGTGAGGAGAGAAGTACAACAGTGAGTGTTGTGGTGTTCGGGATCTTGCAAAATTGGTTAATTATCAAGTGTCAGATCTGTCAGATTTTGATCCACTGTGTAATAGCACCTGGAAAGTGTGTGATTCCTGTCCACTACCTAAACTTACCGTAGAGCAGGGGTCTTGAACTCCAGTCCTCGAGGGCCGAAGTCCTGAAACCATGTGTCCCTGGTGCAACACACCTGAACAAAACTAGTAGGTCATTAGCAAGAATATAGAACCTGACTGCATGCTGAAGTGGCAACCCCTAACCCTACTCAAGTAAATGTATGTAATACAAGTGTTTGGAAAAATATACTTCTAAAAGTACATTTATTGCACCATGTTCATTCACTCATGAGCTGCTGTAACAGCAGCAGGGACACATGGAAAAGTTTCAGGACACCGGCCCTCGAGGACTGGAGTTCGAGACCCCTACCTTAGAGACTTGAAGAATGAATTTTGACTTTCAACCTCCTTAGGATTGTGCAAACTCTGTTTTTGCCTGATATACTGTATTTCCATTTATATTTGCAGCTTTTTCCAATATCCCCAGCAAATTATAAACAACTAAGGGTGGCTTTCACAGTACTGTGTGTTCCTGGGGAATTAATTTCTTATGTTGTTTCCTATGTATGAGAGTGGTGGCATTAGTATCACTTAATGTGACTCCATATAGTTCATATGTACCAGATTTGATTTTATTGAACTCCCTTTCGACGCAGACACGTAACTTCTGTTATCTTTCAGCACTGTGATCCATTTGGACTTCCTCGTGTGCAGTTTGTTTGTTTAATAGCAGCAAGGGCAAACAGAACTGTTCAAACAATTTAAGTGTAGTGTAGGCAGCATGTGAGGTGGAAGGTATGATGTTGAATCTCTGTTTGTTGGTAATTAAACAGCAGCAGGTGGTGAAGAAGCTGTGGCAAACTTTTATTTCATCTTTTTGCTTTTTAATGTTGGCAGAGTCAGTGGAATCCAAATTAGATTCAACAAATGAAAGTGATTTAAAGTGTGTTCCTGTTCATTTTTATTGTTTATGATGTTGCCAGTATATGCTGAATGAATATGCAGCATTTTTGTGCTGGCACGGTGATTGTCGTGCTTTGGAGCCTGATCGTTGTTGAAAACACCTACTTGATTTTCACCATTATTAAAACTTCAAAGAATGAGTTTCTGCAAAATACTGTAGCCCACAATCTGTTTGCTGCATCCATGCTAGTTAGTATTTTTGCTGTATTAGGCTATTTTTAAGTCTTAGACTCGGATGATTCAGTGTTTAGTGATAAGCTGGAGCCAAAGCTGAGCATAACTGACAGGTCATGGTTAAACTACACAATTGCAGACTTTCTGGGGTTTTATCCTTGCCTCCAGTTATAGACCTCACAATTCAACACTGTGTGGCTGTTAAGAATTGTGTATGAAGCAGATCAGATGTCACATATTATCAAACTGTTGACCTAAGCCTGTACTATAAGCTCTGAGCTTCCATTTCCCCAGCGTTCGTACAGCACAGGCCCTCAAGTGGATGAAAGGGTATGAATGCTTTATGTTCTTACAAGTCAAGTGTGTACCACAAGTCCTCAATCTCCGTGTGCAGCACTCAGTGATGTACTCTATGGAGCCTGGAAGAGTCAACATTTAGATGCTGTGAAGTATATTGGCTACACGGCTTGGTTACAGCACTTGGGTACTAGACGTTTAATTACACTCCAGGCAGGAAATGGCAATATGCTGAATATTTTTAGGAGAAATCAGATTTTTCATGTGGAATGTGAAACCCTCTCCAGCCCATTGGCCTCTCATCTCTCCCCGGGCAAGGGCTCTGGCTCTTCACCCTCCCCCAGGCTCAGCCCCTCTTGGGCCTGGAGACCCCCGATAACAAACAGCTCTAGCCAAGCCACTGGCCTCCCCCGCATCTACAGAGGCATTTAGTCACCACAAACAAACACCTTGCTCTCATTCCAGACAGGTCCTTTTCCTTCCCCTCTTCTTTGCCATACCACTCGCCACAAAATACATTTTCTCTTTCAGACTGTCCTTTTTTTTTTTTAACCTGAAGTGAGAAGGAGAAAAAAATGAAGGAAGTGATAGGTCCCATTTTTCCTCCACTTTTCTATTCTCTCTCGCCTCTCGTGTTTTTGCTCCCCCACTGCAGCATGGCCACAGCCTGTGTGTGTGTGTGTGTGTGTGTGTGTGTATTTCTCCCCCATGGTTGAGTGTCAGCCTAAGTGCGAGAGAGATGGATGCCAGAGTCCCTTTCTCTCTCCTAAGGTGCCATGTGTCCCCTCTCTCTTCTGCCGGGCTCGTCTGCACCTGCATATTATGATATAGTGCCTCTGTTCAGCCAGTCGATTGCCTTTAACAGGACTGGGGCTCACTGGCCAAATTGAAAGGGATTGCAGCCTCCTTTTCATCAGAGTCACAGGAGAGCAGGGTGCTGGGTCTACGGGGCACAAGGGGGCATGGAGGAGTTATCCAGGGTCTCTTTTTTCTCTTGCACCCACTGTCACAAAACATTCTCCCTCCTTCCTTCTGTCTGTTTTTCTGTCTCGTTGTGTGATGCCATCTGATGTCTGTGGAAACATTTTATGGGAAATGAGTATTCTGTTTCCCATCAATCCATTTCTCCATTTCTATACAAGGAGTTCGTATTGATAGCGAGGAGGGGGGAAGAAAATCAACAATAGTCTCAGAGAAAAATGTCTTCATTTTCCATTTGTTTGCCTCATACTTTAGAGACATGTCATATACGTGTGTCTTCTCTTTTCAAGTTTGCCTTTTCAAATCTTTTGTGGAAGACAGAGCTTGAAAGGACCCATCTCTCTAATGAAAAAAAAAATCTTACTGTGCTTTAATGAGTAAGCAACACTTATACATACTTTCAGCTTGTTATGTCTGTGGAGCGGCAGGCAGACAAGCCAAAACAAGTCAGTGAAAGAATACTTGAGAAACTAATTCCACTACATTAGTAATGATATTGATTAAATGCTAATTGTGTCAAAAGGAATGAACTGTATCCCACTGATACCATTGAGGCGCTGTTCATTAGTCCCAAAAGAATCAATAAGTCAAGTAAAGTTCCCAGTGATGTTTTCTTCAGCTCGGTGCATTATGCATATGCTCAGTTTTGCAAACTTTTCATTAATATAAAAGTGTTTTGTCAGTTTAATTACGCTCCATAATTTTGGTTATTATTTCCCTTTCTTATGTAGCTTTGTCCTGTTACAACCTGCTGCTAATATGGCTCAGTGTTAGTGATGTGCGATACCACTGATTTCCTTTCCGATCCGATACCAAGTAAAATTCGATACCGATACTTTGTACAAAAACGTATTTTATTTATTGTATCTTTTATTGTATCTCAAATTATAGCGTCATAATGATTACAGGACATCAGATTACTTGTTCTTATCACTTAATGATGCAGAATTCATCATATAGAAATAAAAAACCTGAAGTTGTGCGCTATTTGAACACCTTGCCTGCCTGCAGCACTAAAGGACTCCGTGAGAGACGTCTGTCTCGCCCTAGCAGCACCTGTCCATATCCACTCTTCTTCTTCAGTTCGCCTCAACATACGCTCGTCATATTCTCTGATATGATTTACTCTGAGGTGTTTGACAAATTTGTGGTGTTGCCACAACACCTCACTTTCTTGCCACATGTATCGCAAACCACGTCTTGGCTGTTTGTGGATTTAAAATACGTCCCTACGCTCAGCCATTGTTTTGAGTGCGCACGCCAAGGGGCTGCGACACATTTATACAGCCATATTTCGCACATGACTATGAAAGGCGGAAGAGGAAGTAGTTCCTTCCAATGTAGACAATCCGAATGATATAGTTTCTTTCCACTGTGTTCTTGTTAATGATAAACTACAAATTTACCCTAAATTACTAAAATATCGATATTTTAATGTGAGAATCAATTCTAGAACATAAATGACTGGTATCGAAGGAATCGATATTTCAATATCAATCCGCACATCACTACTCAGTGTCACTTTCACCTAATCAAATCAGTTTCGTCTAAATTGATCTGATTAAATTAGCGTCACAGTTGCTCGTTCCTTTCGGCTTTAAAAGTTAGCTGTAGCCAGAATCACGTTTTTGCATCAACATAATCTATCGTTTCTGTCTCATCGTTTGAAGTTTTCCCCAGCCCAGTTGTCCATTACGAAGGACAGAAAATGAATGCATTCAACACACTGCTTTGGATAATAGATTGACAATATAGCCAGACAGATTACCGGTGCCAGTTACACAGATTTCTCCCTGCATGCTAAGTTTCAAGGGAAAGACTTGACTACGGTGACTGATGGCTTCAAATAGCAGCGGATGTGTGCATGAGTGATGGAGAGAAGACTTGTTTCCCCCTTCCTCGCATCCCCACCCTTTTCCCCGTCTTTGCTTGGTTGCTGTGGAAACGAGCGGGCAGATTTGAGGCTCCTGTCACCTATTGTTCCGGTAAAGTTGCTAAACTTTAGTACCCACATGACAATCTCGCAGGGACGTGTGAGAGCACGCAAAAGAAAGGTTGCGCGCACGCACAGCCACGCTCACAGGAACTCACGCTTTCAAATCAAGACCTACACTTGTACACCGGGCAGACACACTCACTGGTCTTGAGAGAAATCTGCTATCTATTTAGTGTATTGACCTCAGGGTTGAGTTGTTTCTCTCTATTGACTTTCAGAATGGTTATGGAAAAAGAAGGACCAGGCTGGGAGAGGACAATAGAGAGGACACCTTAAAAGGAGTACCTTTTTTTTCTGCTTGGTGTGTGTTTGATAGAGATTCCCAATAGTATGCTATTGTGGAGCTGTCAAGCAGCCTCCCCATGAATGCAGAGTGACGTTCAAGAGGTACATAACGCCTTGTCTGGGGCTCCTTCAATGTCCATCTTCTTTCATTCATGGATCAATAGTTGTCTTTATTTTGGATTCCTTCTTCTTCTTCTCTCTCTTCCTCCCTCCATTCATCTTTGACAGAGCAGCCCTAAATGTCTGCTTTAACTAGCTGCTCACAGCCCTCCTCAAAACACATTTACATACACATCAATCACGCTGTCAAAGGTAAAGGCATGACGCCGTGTAAAAACCAGAATTGGATTATGGCCTTGTCTCATCTCTGACACTGACTGCTTGGCTGGCTGGCTGACTAGACTGCTGATGTGCAAGTTAAGCAGCCTGAATTGTTATTGTCTGGTGGTTTTCCCATAGTGCTTAGTGTTTACTGCGTGCATGTTTCAGTGGACTGAACGAGAACTACAACACCGAAAGAAGTATCTATATCTCTCTTGCCTTTACATACATGTATTTAACTTTGCTTTTAAAGCTAGTTCTCCAGCATCATCGGAGAAACATAACTTTTCACTTACATAAGGAGGTGATTGGCATGAGTGGAAATTTATGAATAAATCTGATCGACCAATACCTGTGCCTTGCTCCTCGGCTGAATTAATGCTATGCCACTGGATAGCTGAAGTTGTGCAGACTGTCTAAATATTAGCAATAACTCAGTGTTGCCTGATATCTTAGCACTAGCATAGATCAAATCAAATCAAAATCAAATCAAATCACTTTTATTGTCACATCACATGTGCAGGTACATTGCTACAGTACATGTGAGTGAAATTCTTGTGTGCGAGCTTCACAAGCAACAGAGTTGTGCAAAATACAATAACGTAAAACAAGCAAAATATAAGAATGGCTAAATCTGAAACTAATAAATATATGTACAATATATATATATATGCATACAGTATATGCATTTCTGGATGTGTATACTAAATATGTTTTTCTGCGTGTGTGTGTGTGTATACATATTTTACAAATTAAATAGATTAAACAATAAAATAAAATATATAAAAATATACAGAGTTGAGACATGTGCAAAACAGTGGCATTACTGTACAGTATGGAGTGCATAATGTTAAAGTTCCAGTAGTGAAGCTGAGGTGTCTATGAAGTGTTCAGCAGTCTGATGGCCTGGTGGAAGAAGCTGTCTCTCAGTCTGCTGGTACGGGACAGGATGCTGCAGAACCTCCTTCCTGAGGGAAGTAGTCTGAACAGTTTATGGCTGGGGTGACTGGAGTCCTTGATGATCCTCCCCGCTTTCCTCAGGCACCGCTTCCTGTAGATGTCTTGGAGGGAGGGAAGCTCACCTCCAATTATCCGTTCAGAGCATCGCACTACTCTCGGGAGATCTTTGCGGTTGTAAGCGGTGCTGTTGCCATACCAGGTGGTGATGCATCCAGTGAGGATGCTCTCAATGGCACAGCGATAGAATAGATAGAATAGATTATTAAGTACCTCTTAATAATAACACAAATCAGCGAATCATGTGGCAGCAACTAAAAAAAATGTAGGCGTGGCCAAGACGAGCCGCTGAAGTCCAAACTGAGGATCAGAGTGAGAAAGAAAGCTGATTTAAGTGACTTTGAACATTGGGCGTAGTTGTTGGTGCCAGACGAGCTGGTCTGCTTTCAGAATCTGCTGATATACTTGGATTTTCCCACACAACGATATTTGGGGTTTAACCTCCTAAGACCCGAACTCTTCCACGGCATGCATTTTTAAATTCTCTTTAATATTTGGTCACATTGGGGCCCGATGAATGTAAAAACAAAGAATTACCAGATTTTTTTTTACCTTATTTTTGTTTTTAAGAAAAATGAGAGCCACATATGAGGATATTCGTTTAAAATTTCGATAGAACAGTAGCAGTATAATGTCCTCATAAGTGGATATCAGGCTCTTGTAGAGCAAAATTCAGTATTTTGGTCTATAATAACCCAAAATGTGATGTCCATACAGTGGGGCAAAAAAGAATTTAGTCAGCCACCGATTGTGCAAGTTCCCCCACTTAAAATGATGACAGAGGTCAGTAATTTGCACCAGAGGTACACTTCAACTGTGAGAGACAGAATGTGAAAAAAAAATCCATGAATTCACATGGTAGGATTTGTAAAGAATTTATTCGTAAATTAGGGTGGAAAATAAGTATTTGGTCACCTCAAACAAGGAAAATCTCTGGCTCTCACAGACCTGTAACATCTTCTGTAAGAAGCTTTTCTGTCCCCCACTCGTTACCTGTATGAATGGCACCTGCTTGAACTCATCATCTGTATAAAAGACACCTGTCCACAGCCTCAAACAGTCAGACTCCAAACTCCGCCATGGCCAAGACCAAAGAGCTTTCGAAGGACACCAGGAAAAGTATTGTAGACCTGCACCAGACTGGGAAGAGTGAATCTACAATAGGCAAGCAGCTTGGTGTGAAAAAATCAACTGTGGGAGCAATCATCAGAAAATGGAAGACATACAAGACCACTGATAATCTCCCTCGATCTGGGGCTCCACGCAAGATCTCATCCCGTGGGGTCAAAATGATCATGAGAACGGTGAGCAAAGATCCCAGAACCACACGGGGGGACCTGGTGAATGACCTGCAGAGAGCTGGGACCAAAGTAACAAAGGTCACCATCAGTAACACACTACAACGGCAGGGAATCAAATCCCGCAGTGCCAGACGTGTTCCGCTGCTGAAGCCAGTGCATGTCCAGGCCCGTCTGAAGTTTGCCAGAGAGCACATGGATGATACAGCAGAGGATTGGGAGAATGTCATGTGGTCAGATGAAACCAAAGTAGAACTTTTTGGTATAAACTCAACTCGTCGTGTTTGGAGGAAGAAGAATACTGAGTTGCATCCCAAGAACACCATACCTACTGTGAAGCATGGGGGTGGAAACATCATGCTATGGGGCTGTTTTTCTGCCAAGGGGACAGGACGACTGATCCGTGTTAAGGACAGAATGAATGGGGCCATGTATCGTGAGATTTTGAGCCAAAACCTCCTTCCATCAGTGAGAACTTTGAAGATGAAACGAGGCTGGGTCTTCCAACATGACAATGATCCAAAACACACCGCCCGGGCAACAAAGGAGTGGCTCTGTAAGAAGCATTTGAAAGTCCTGGAGTGGCCTAGCCAGTCTCCAGACCTCAACCCCATAGAAAATCTGTGGCGGGAGTTGAAAGTCCGTGTTGCTCGGCGACAGCCCCAAAACATCACTGCTCTCGAGAAGATCTGCATGGAGGAATGGGCCAAAATACCAGCTACTGTGTGTGCAAACCTGGTAAAGACCTATAGTAAACGTTTGACCTCTGTTATTGCCAACAAAGGTTATGTTACAAAGTATAGAGTTGTATTTTTGTTATTGACCAAATACTTATTTTCCACCCTGATTTACGAATAAATTCTTTACAAATCCTACCATGTGGATTCATGGATTTTTTTTTCACATTCTGTCTCTCACAGTTGAAGTGTACCTCTGGTGCAAATTACTGACCTCTGTCATCATTTTAGGTGGGGGAACTTGCACAATCGGTGGCTGACTAAATACTTTTTTGCCCCACTGTATGTGGACGCCAGGTCCTAGGAGGTTAAAGAGAATGGTCTACCAAACAGGAAATATCCACTAAGTGGGAGTTTTCTGAGCAGTGGATATGCCAGTGTTGATGCCAGAGATCAGAGGAGAATAGCGAGGCTGCTTCAAGGTGACAGGAAAGCAAGAGTAAAACAAATAGCCATATGTTACTATAGAGGTAAGCAGAAGAGCATCTCTGAATCCCTTCAAGCAGATGAATTACGCAGCAGAAGACCGGTGACAGGTGCCACTCCTGGCAGCTAACAGCAGGCATTGAGGCTATACTTTCCACGTATTCACCAAAATTAGACAATAAAAAACCAGAAAATGTTGCTTGTTTTGATGAGTCTCAATGTTTGCTTCAACATTCAGATGGTAAAGTCAGAATTTAGTGAACGTAACTTGAAAGCATGAATTCATCCTGCCTTCTGTGAAGAGTTCAGGCTGGTTTCTTTGCACACTTCGGGCTTCTTACTGCCAAATGAGCATCGTTTAAATGCCACAGTCCATCCTTTTTTGACCACAGTGTGCTGCCAGCAGGATAACACTCAGTGTCACAAAGCTCAAGTCATTTCAAACTGGTTTTCTGAAATGACAAATCTGCAGCAACTGTGTGATGCTGTCACATCAATACGGACCAAAATCTCTGAGCAGTTTCCAGCACCTTGTTGAATATGTGCCCTGACAAATTAAGGCAGTTCTAAGGAAATAAGTACTGCCGAGGTATACCTAATAAAGTGCCCAGCGAGTGTATATTAGGGTTTGGATTGCATTTAGACATTAAAAAAAACCCATGTTTAACTGTGAAAGGGTTGGGGTCTGAGTTAAAGAAACGACTCGACAAAAGGTCAGTGTGATAAGAAGCATTTTTGATGTTTTGATGTTGGTAGGAAGCGGGGAAACAAACAAGCATATCAAAGTCACACAGTTTCAGCTAACTATCCACTCAGTCCTCATCCCTAAAAGCTTTTGCAGCTAATAGCAGTACTCACATTGTTTTTCAGAGACAACAGTCATAATTCACACAGCCACAAGAGTGAAGAACTTTATTTATATAACTGCTGCTGTTTTTTTCCCCACATGAAAACGCTTTGCCACAACCAGACATTACAACAGACCCACAGCACATCAGTCAAAAATATAAAAGTACCAATTAACCTAGTAGCATGTGGTCCACTGAAAATCTTTAATAAAAAAAATGTAAAAGTCTTCTGAAGTAAGTTCAAAACGTTCAAGCCTGAGGTTAAGGGCAACGAATGTGAGGAGAAGAAGGGATGGGCTGATGCAGAAAGCCCTCTGTGGCCGAAGCTCGGAGACAGCAACATGTATCACCAGGCTCATCATCACGGCTCATTTGAGTGTTTGATCCTAGCAAAGGCACTCACTCCTTGATGCAGAGTTCATATCACCCAAGGGTGGCGTCTCCGCAGTTTATATTGGCAAACACAGTATGTCGAGAAAGAAGAAGTTCAACCCCTGAGGTATTACCATCTGCTGGTATAGCCCCCTTATTCCCGCTTTCATATGCTGGTAATTAAGAAAAACTACACTGTACTGTAAATGCTATTTTTGCAATAAGTGTGAGCGGGTTGAAAGACTTCACAGGAGCTTCAGCTTGTTAATTAGAGTATATTTATGGCAATTTAAGGTGCTTGGAAGAGACTAACAGAAAGAATTCTTAATGTCTGACCCTGAGAAATTTATCATCACTCCCGCTACTGTGAATACCAACACCATCGCCCGTCCAACCGTGTCTTAAGCTGTTGCTGTTTAATGTGAGCAAATTCTCCGTGTTCTCATTCTGAAAGCAAGTTCATTCACAAGTGGACGCTAGCTATGTATGGTGTCATATAAGGTTGGCAGATTTTTCACCATTGTGACAGTTAAATGTGATGATCTGCCCTGTTTTCACTCTCTTCCCTGCTACTGTCTCATGGCGGGGAGTTTGACCAACAATATTTCACTATCCAATTACCAGGTGAAATTGGCTGTTTAATTTTACAGCCTCAATGAAGGCGCTCTATCAGAGTGATGGCTATTCAGTTAGCCCCCTAACACTACCCCCGGCAGCCTGCTCATCTGAGAAAATGCTCTGTGTGTCTGTGTGTGTACGTCTCTCTGTATTTTCGTAGGTGTGTGTTCGTAATGTGCGCAGGGGAGAGAAAAAAAAAGCGCCAAAGAAGTATAATCAAGCAAGGTGATGATAACTTTGGCGTTGTCACAGTGATCCATTGTCTTGCCTCCTTCAGTAATGAGCTGGAAAAAAAGGACAGAGGAAAGGGGAAAAGCAAGAGGAAAGGCTCAGAGTGACTATTAGATTGTGGAGGAAAAAAATGATTGTACTTCAGTAAACACAAGTAACAAAAGAAGTTACTATCTGAAATCACGCATCAGCATGCGCCTGTCTGTCCGTGATCTAACTTTAAATCGGTGGACTGGAAAATTTCTACAACTTTGAGCAATTCAATTTTATTTATACAGCGCCAAATCACAACAACAGTCACGTCAAGGCGCCTTTTATTGTAAGGTAGACCCTACAATAATACATACAGAGAAAAACCCAACAATCACATGACCTCCTATGAGCAAGCACTTTGGCGACAGTGGGAAGGAAAAACTCCCTTTTAACAGCAACAAAACTCCGGCAGAACCAGGCTCAGGGAGGGGCGGGGCCATCTGCTGCAACCGGTTGGTATGAGAGAATCTTATTGCATCATGGGAATCCCCCAGCAGCCTGCACCTATTGCAGCATAACTAAGGGAGTATCTAGGGTCACCTGGTCCAGCCCTAACTATATGCTTTAGCAAAAAGGAAAGTTTTAAGCCTAATCTTAAAAGTAGAGATAGTGTCTGTCTCCTGAATCCAAACTGGAAGCTGGTTCCACAGAAGAGGGGCCTGAAAACTGAAGGCTCTGCCTCCCATTCTACTTTTAAATACTCTAGGAACAACAAGTAGGCCTGCAGTGCGAGAGCGAAGTGCTCTAATAGGGTGATATGGTACTACAGGGTCATTAAGATAAGATGGGGCCTGATTATTTAAGACCTTGTATGTGAGGAGCAGGATTTTGAATTCAATTCTGGATTTAACAGGAAGCCAATGAAGGGAAGCCAAAACAGGAGAAATCTGCTAGAAATCTTTCTAGTCCCTGTCAGTACTCTTGCTGCAGCATTTTGAATTAACTGAAGGCTTTTCAGCGAGTTTTTAGGACATCCTGATAATAATTAATTACAGTAGTCCAGCCTAGAAGTAAGAAGTGCATGAACTAATGTTTCAGCGCATGAAAATCAAAACTCATATGTTATTTGAATTTGTTAAATCACCTTTTATAGGTAGTGTCCTTAGTGCTCCTGTTATTTTTAGATCTCCCAGTGAAAGTACCATCATAAATACTTGGACTTCTTTACTAAGTCAAAGCAGAAATCTTCCAACTTGTGTTCCACGTTAGGGGAATGGATAAAGTTGTAGGATGAGCAAAGGTTATGTTTTGGCCAAAAAAGATAAGCCCGCTCCTGGTTATGCTCCTGCACTGATATGCTGCATTTGAACCCCCTCACATAAATGCTGGTTCACTTTCACACTACCGCAAAGTTCACTTTCACACTAAAGGTTCAAAGACATCTAAACGGTCCATAATGAAATGTATGCAAGCAGTGAGAATGGGAAGCTGTCCAGAGGTCCACGAGGTCACAGTTTTTAAGGGAAAACTGGCCAAATTCAAATCAGGCCCATTCATCCATTTATTAGCTTTTTCCTGCTCATCTGGCTCAAAGCTGCCCAGACTTTACTTCCCCCTATGACTGCCACCTGCTCTTCTGGGGGAAACCTTCCCAGGCTAACCAAGAAACATAATTTCTCTATCACCTCCTGGTCCTGTCCCAGGCTCTCTCTGCACTTAGAAAAGCTCAAAACAGGTCAGGTATGAGGCATCCTGGAGGCATCACATTTAGATGTCTGAACCAGGTCAATTGGCTCGTTTGAGTGTGAAACAGCAGTTAGTCCATGCCTTAGGCTGGGCCCAGACTCCTTTAGAGGAAGCCCACTTCTATCAAAGATGTAGCATAATAATACAAATGGAAATTCATGTATGCAGAATGATATTTATTTATTTTTTTAATTGTAAGAATATTAAATAGCCACTCTAGTTTAAAAAATATGATTTTTGGGACAGTTATTTCAAGATTCTAGTGTTATTCTTATAAAAATAACTGAATAGCAAGTAGCTCTAGTGTGCAGGTA
This sequence comes from Maylandia zebra, assembly GCF_041146795.1. Lineage (NCBI taxonomy): Eukaryota > Metazoa > Chordata > Actinopteri > Cichliformes > Cichlidae > Maylandia > Maylandia zebra. The sequence goes on along the minus strand of NC_135188.1, from coordinate 4,900,472 downwards.
ATTCACTGTTGCACTGATCTGTGTCTGATCGGTGGGGCAATAATTGTATGTCAGTTGGCTCCACCCAGGATTACAGTAGGTTGTGTTCAGGTGTGATCTGCTTTTGTTACCTGCAGCTAATAATTGCTTTTTTATTTAAATCATTAATTGTCAGATTTTGCCATATTTCTTTTGAAAATAATCACTGATTAATGAACACTGATTTGTCTTTACACCAGCTGTCTACTGATATAACAGCTAAAACACTGAAGAAGCATTAGCACTGACAAATTCCTGTCAGACCATAAATTCACTGTCGGCCGAGTCGCGAGTTTCTTTTGATTAATTTATCTCCAAACTCAAGAATAACAAAATGAGTTTGTGACTGAATTTTCCTAATTGTTTTGTAACTTACCATAACTGTGCTTAAACTGGCACTTTTGCAGCTGTCTGCAGATCTTCCTCATCTCCACATTTTTAAATGTGAATATTACTCTGAAGAATTGATTTTTTTTTTTTTGTAAATTAGATCGCTCCAACATGACTTTGAGGGTTACCAAGGGCACGATAGAATTACCAGGTTGGGCAGATAACATTGATTTTGATCAAGACTACGGAAAAGAGAAATACGGGGAAGAGAGGAACAGCAAGAGAAGGAACAGAAGCAGTCTGTCTGCAAGACATCAAACTTTCCTCTCTTTCTCAGATCAAAATTACCACCTTAGATTGGAAAGAGAATTTTAATTAGAACTCGGGGCTATCTCATCTCAGAGTGTGTGTGGAACTAAAAGACTAATTCCCACCACACACTCCCATATCCCCCACCCCTACCTTCACAGGCCACTTTGTCCATTATTTAATAGGCTCTTTGTTATCTATCTACTTGGCTTTGCCAGGTACTTAGAGCCCCCTCCATTGGAATATTAGGTATTCTGATGAGGCAGGCAGCTGTGGGCTCCACGCAGATGGTGCCTGCTGTAATCAGCCCTCTCAAAAGAACGGCTCTCGTATCTCTTCCAAACGTATCCGTTTTATGATTACAAAACACAGACCTGCAAATTGTTATGAACAAGATAGATATATTTACTGGCAGCATAAAATACAGTGGTGTCCCACAATTCAATCCCTTTCAGGTTGATTCGTATTGCTGAGTGCACTCTCTAAAACGAGGACGTTTAGTAATAGGGACTGTGAAAAGCATTCAGATTCACCCTCTCCAAATGGGTTATTATGTGTTAGAATTGGTAGAAATAGGAATGCTGTACAGGGTATTTAATTTGTTTGGCAGAGTGGTCAAGGACAGCTCCGTAACCTTAGGACAGGCTGTGCTTTTGGTGGATAAAACTAGTTGGTTAAGTCAGAAATGGCAAATATCCGTCCACACTCAATAACAAAAGCACTTAACTGTGCTAATAAGCAGTCCAAAACAATCAGAGAGGAGAGGAAAAGAGGTCCTGTTAGTTATGCAACAAGATTAGCCTGCATGTTCTGTCTAGACTTAATTCAGGCTTAACTTACACTTGTGGCTTTGCAAATGTGTGAACAATTCAGCAACAAATTACTGGACTGGGCTATAATTTTCCAAACAATGCACTCATCTCCACATTAACTCTTCTTCAACAATAAATACGCCGCATTCATGCAATTCTTCATATTGATAATTCACCAATGACAGACACTAAAATCTGTTACCTATTGCATACGTAGTGACTTAAATCCTTTCCCTCTTCCTGAGACGGTGCAGATGGCACCAGTGTGAAGAGATGATAAGGTTAGAAGCTGATACTGAGACCTCGTTATGTTTTCTGACGAAATGCGTCATCTCATATTTCACTACTAAACTCTTTTTAACAACTAAGACCTGCTTTAGCTAAGCTAGCTAACTGTTAGCTTAAACCTTCCAGCCAACTGTTAGCTAGCTGGAAAGTTCAAGTTTAAAATCAGCCACTCAGCTAACTTGTGTGGTTTTATAATTTCCTGGCCGTAGCATAAATAATGCATGTGCATATTTAAATAGTGTAGATCAGAAAGAAATTCCCTTTTAATGTAATTTAAAAATGATCAATGCATATCAATAATTCATACTAAAATTCTCTCCTTTTTTAAGATGTAGCGTAGACTACTATTTCTATGTTAGATATGAAGGAGAGTGCACTTAGAGAAAGGTCGCATTGCCATTAGTGGGTTATATTCATAACAAACACACACACCCTGCTTTGAATATTTTCATCATAACAGACTAGAGCGGTAAGAATTGTCAGGTGTTGGCTGGGACCTTATCAATGAAGCGGCTCAGATTGTAATTAGTGCTATAATCACCTCTGTAATTCAACCACTGCTCTGTATCTCACCCAACTTGCTGCTCATCTCCCACTCCTGTTCCCTCTTCCTTCCTTTCCTTTCCCCCTTAATTCCAAATAACTCTCTCCAATCTTTTAGACTATTTCTTTTCTAATCTTACTTTTTTTGTCATTCCTGTCCTTATTTCATCCCATTCCTCCTCTCATTCTGTCCTCTTCCCAACCCAACTCTGTCCTTCAAGTCAAATGAGTGAATTCTTCTCATTAGTAGTGCACTGGGCCAGTGTAGCCAGAGGGAGATGAGCGGTATTAGAACTGAACAGCTCAGCAGAGCTCTGAAGGGTCAATGAGCTGGTTAAGAAGTAATGTTTAATACTAGGCAGTTAGGCAGTTGGGTTGGAGGATTTGCAGTTCGTCTCATTTCTGCAAAGGTGATTTTCTCTATAGCTGCAGTATCTGTTTCGGGGATGGTTCAGCATTGTTAACACCAGTGGCACTTAATGTGTCAGTGGTAGCTAAAAAACCACACGCTCAGCCACAGCGCTCCCAGTTGTTGGAATAATGCCGGCTGCCCTCTGGTATTGTTTGGCATGCCTTTTTTTCCTCCTCCTGTTTGATAGTGTAACATGTTTCTTCAGTAGCCTCAGCCTGGACAATCTGCTGAGTGCCAGAGCTTCAAGACGGTCGGTGTTTACATTCCAACACTTCAGGAGGTCTTTGGTCCTTTCCCACCAACGGTGAGCAGTATGGCCCTGCTGAGACATGATGGAAACTGCAGAAGAAAGACACTACTCTATCTGCTGAGGAGACACCCTCCTCCATGTATATGTGCATGTGTATGTGCATGCTTTGGTTAGGCACTCCCAGGGATGAAAGGAGAACATGTGGTTTGGCAGTCTTTACTACCACCATCTTCACTCCATCAGACAAACCTCCGCTGCCATGAAAGCCTATGGCAAGCCTTAGCTGGACTACTTAAACTCCCATTACCTGGACTTCACGTGAAGAGTAGGGCTGCCACAAACGATTATTTTGATTGTTGATTAGTCACCGATTATTTTTGCGATTAGTTGACTAATCGGATTATGCATCCACTTCTGGCTTTTTAATAACCACCCAAAACTTGCACATGTGAGTTTGGGCTGTATAAGTATGTATGTACCTTAAAGGAGTGTAGTGAGCGCATCTAGTAATGTTAATGGCTTAACTTTGGCAGAACTTTTGTAAACAAACAGTTTCTTAACAGGAATAATAATGTTTATTAAAACAAAAATAGACCCGGGGGTTGGGGACCGCTGATTAAGAGGACCCGAGGGAAGCTCGGAAAGCTAAGCAGAAGTTATTTGGAGAGGAGAGTGACTGCCGTTGGTTGAAAAGAGAGGTAAAAAAAAAAACTTCAGTGGTGTGGAAACATTATGGGTTCGCGGAGTCAGACGTGGATCAGTATAACCACCAAAAATGCTCACCACCTCAGAACAGTCTGTACTTACAGTAAACATGGACAGACAAATGCTGGCATTTAAAAATGAACCGGGCACATTTCAGAGTGGAGATTGGCATTGTTCGCCATTAATGCTCGTGCCAAGACTCACCAGCCTGCAGACTGAGTTCACTGAGTGTAAATGGGGAAAAAATGGGTGGAGGGTGTGTTTGACTAATGAGCATATAAATCCCCTTGATCTACTCAGACCCTCAGCAGTCATGACAAATAGAAATAAATATGCAGAGCTGCAACAAAAGACTGGGTTTTGTGCAATGATATGAACAGCTTTCACAGCCATAACTTCTCTCACAACGTCTTAATGTGTCTAATTAAATGCAGTTTGCACTTAGGTGTACCCATTAAAAAAGATTTTTAAGATTTTAAAAAAAATTTAAATCATACCTTAGTTTTATTTTCTTGAGAGGTGATGAACAACAACAACTATGTTGAAAAAATCCTTTTACCACAAGTCATGGATCATGAATTAAAAATAAAAATACCCATTCTATTCCAACTGCAGTGCAATCATTGCCGTTCAGTGTTGTGGATGTTTGCAATGTCATTTCGTTTTTGCTTTCAGAATTGTTAAATCCCAAAGTGCAGATAATAACAGGTCTCTCATATAGTTGTGTTGGTAAAGGTCTGAAGCAGGATTTGTGATATCTTCTGAAATGTAAAGCTTATTCAGATTCCTATATATTTGTTTAAAATGTGCAGTGCTGTAATGTATTTGCTCTTCCGAATCCTGCATCCCCTACACAAATCCATCACACTGCTATGAGGATAAGCCAGAATGGGCCTTCCTTTCAGCACAACGCATGCATCAGGTTTGGCATTGTGCTGCTTTTAAGAGGAAAAGCAGCAAATTTGATTTACAAATATCGAAGCTAGCCGCTGCACACATACTCCAGCTTATTTCTGAGGTTGAGACACACGTTAGAGGATTGTGACTGAATTTTGCCACTTTTGTACTTTTGTTGTATAAAGTTGCAGATGGAGAAGCGCAAAGCTGATAATGGTATTGGTTATTCTCACATAATTTTGATTGTTACTATGGAACTGTTATGTAGATTTGGCCAACAGTAAGAAAAGCAGTGAGTGCTCCTGGTAGGCTGTGGAGTAAAAAATATCATACACTGCTGTTTGACAGGTTGTGTGAACACACCTGCCTAAACAAAGGGTTGTATTTACTCGTGTTTGAAAGAAATCAGGAGGAACTACAACCGTCTGCCCTCCCAAAAACTGAGCTTTATTGTGCGTGCGCACACACCTACACACAGATCATAATGGAGCCGCCACAGGGCCACTTGGCATGTAGCCTTTCTGCGCTGTTCTGTAATGTGATTTGTCCTGACTATTGATACCCCAAAATGCCCCGCTCTCCTCCCTCAGCCCTCTCGTTAGCCTCCACCCACCCCACTTCACCCCCACTTCCAATTTCCACACTAACCCAATTAGCATCTCGTCAATAATGCTCAGCATTTCATTTTGCTGCTTTAATTAACAAATTCAATTTGCTCGAAACTGCTGTGAAAACAAATTAAAAGCACGGCAAATTAAAAGCCCTCAGTTCCAGCGGATATAACTAAGGTGATTACAGATGCGTCAAACAACTGTTTTCTTGTTTGTTTTATCTCAGGGGGCGGGAAAGAGGCTCCTGAGAGGAGGGGAGACCTTGACTGGGGTTCCTGGGGCAGTAAAAGGTCTAGAAATGCAAGAGAGAAAAGATAGGCCAGGTTAAAAAAGAAGCTTTGCAGGGGCTGGGGCCAGAGCTGGTGGAGGCAGGTGCAGCTTTACAGTGAAGCAGTGCTGCTCATTAGCAACACAGATTCTGTAGGTGTAGACAAATACACACATGTGAGGCTTTAAAATAACCAAAACTAAGAGTAGTGTTTTTGCAGATGATGTTATAAACATGTTAATATAATGCAATTATGGATGAGGCTAGAGAAAGATTAGTTTAGCTGAAAAAATATCTCTGGATGTCAGGCTCAGTCAGTGATGTGTCATGTAATTGGTTATGTAATTTCCATACACACTCAATAAATAGCCAAAGTATCAAGACTTTACTTTTAAGTAGAAGTACAGATACTACTGCTACAAAATCCTCAAGTGAAAGTGAAAAAGAACAGGCTCTAAAATCTACTCAAAGTTAGAAAATAAAAAGTAGCTCTTTGGAGGACGTTTCTACAAGCATTTTTTTTGCAAAGCTAACTGAACCTCAGGAGTTCAGTCTAAATTTTAATTCTAACAAATGTGCTCAGTTTGAATCAGTCATGTTGAACATGAGCAGAGAAAAAGAAGGAACATTTAAAAAAAATCTCCATTTCTCTACATTGTAGAGAATGACTTTGTCTCTAAACAGGAAAATGAGCAGGGAATATGTTAAAGTGGAACTCAGCAGGTTTGGGAACCCTAAAATCAGCTGTAATGGCTCAGTGTGGAGAAATGAATCACAACTGACAATAATTTCTAATGTAAGCTCCAATAGATTTTCTTAATACACAGGCTGTGATCAGCTGACCTGCTCCTCTTTGTGGATGTACACAACTGAATTCAACAAGATGTAAGCAGATGTTTCCTGCATGTCCTGCCTGATTTCCATCCTACAATGACGGTATACCATTTATGCTGTCTTTTTATTAGACTGTATGAAGTTGCAGTTCAGTCAAACATAATCAGCTTAACTTCAAATGCATCTCTGCTTCACTTGATCTAACTTAACTCGCACCATAAGCACCACAGTCACTGTGCACCAGTCACGCACTGTTCTTTACTTTAAATCCATCACAGTACAGCAAACTAACCTGTTTATCCTGCACTAACCTGCAGAGTATTGTCATGCAAACTTTAAATAACACAGTCTACCTGAGTTTGTTTTGCAGCACGTTTTACATATGAAAAAAATATGTTCTGGTTCACGTGTCTTCATTCCTACCTTCGTACCAAAACAAAATTCCCAGCAGTCAACAGAAAGGCAACAACACATATTAGCTCTCATTCTGTTATTACCCCTGCCGTGCTGCATTCCTGCACAGGCAGGTTACACAGGAGTACCCCAGACCGGCCCAGTTCGCACACACACACACACATGCACATAAACTCACACAGCTATTAGAACTGGCTGTAAGCCAGGTACCTGCGACGGCCAACACAGCTTTGTTTGCGTTAAATTGATTTTTAGGTTCCAAGTCACATGACACTAGCAGGAAGTTGAAGCTTTCTTGACAGAGTGAGACAGAGAGCAGGAAGGAGACTACTGTACAGCATAACTTTCTCTCGTCCCTTTCCTGATACACCCACTGCTGCTCATCAAACAAGTGTCCTTTGAACACCACCCCGTCATCTTTTCTAGCCCCCCTCTCATTCCAGACTGTGATTAGAAGTTACCAGACACCAAACAGTGCATCCATCTGCTCCACACATCAACATCTGGAGAGTGCGTTGGCTGTTTTGACATGGGGAAAAGATACACACATCTCTTAAGTCTCGTAGTTTGATTTCATGTGTGTGTGTTGTTTTTGTTTGCTTGAAATCGTGTTTCAATGCCTCTCCCCCAAACTCTCCCCCCACCTGCTTCTCTCTACACTGCTAGCAGCTAATTATTGTCCCGCTTAATTACCAGTAACACAGCGGCCCAGCCTGCTCCAGCTTTAAAGAACTATTCAGCACTCCACTCCGATACCTGATTGAACTCAACTAAATGGGAAAGTTGTGCCGGAGAAAACGCTTTAGTCACACAACATTTTGTTTCATTTCTTTTCTAATATGTCTCCCACTGTCTGGTTACTTGAAGATAACAGACATTTGAATTTGTTGTGTAGGATATCATGAAAAATAAAAATAACAGGTTTTGAAATGGAAAATGGCAGCAAGAAACAAGAGAGTAGCACAACACACGTGCACGGGCACGTTCACCACTGTTGTTGGATCCATAAAGGCAATAAACCAATAGAAAAGTACACTTCCCCTGACCTTCAGCTCCAATTAGGCCCCTGAGAACAGATGGGTGAACTTTTCAACCTTACAACTTGTCTATTGATACTCCAGTAGGGCAGGCCTGAAGACAGGGAGAACGGCAATCGATATTCAAGTTCAGTGTTCTGAGAAGAAGAAGAAGAAGAAGAAGAAGCACAACTATAAGTTTCAGTCGCAAAAACTTAACACCTTTGAAGGATTGAGACCCCGTGTGGAATAATCTCAGTCCCGTTTTTCAATCTCTCACAGTTGATTGATGACTGCTCACATAAAATGACTATAAAACCAAGGTGGATTTTCCAATATACCACTGGCATTGGAGTGCTTCCCAAAGATAAAACTTTTTACCACACAGTAGAAGACATAGCATGCTGTCATATAAATGAAAACCTGCTCTCTAGGACTTGTTAATGAGGGATACAGTGGCATTTTTTTACTGTGTGTTGAGCTAGTGAGCTAGATAGACCAGTATTCATTTCAGCCATTTGTTCCACTGACATGACCAAAGAGGCATCATTTAATGGGAAATAGTCTTCATACATTTAGTGTATAGTAGATTAAGTCTTGGAGAAGCTGGTCCAAGATTATTTTTATGTATTTATACATACCGTTAATAAAACTAATTTAGTTCTAAACTAGATATGTCAACAATGATTTATGATTTAAATGATTAATGTTCTTCCTTACTAATGGTAGGACAGCAAGGCATTTATCTGTGCTCAGTAGTGATGTAGCGTTGTCCTGAGCGAGTGCCTGCGACCGACGGGGCATTGATTCAGCGTTCTCTAGTAAATACCAGGTCACTACACCTGCACTCCATCAGGCAGGGGTCAATCACAGCCCAATGGGGAAATGATGATAGGACAGAGTCCATCTGAGTGGGTGTGTCTTTATGAGGGTAGTTGTGTATATGCTATCAGTGTCCTCAAGTCATTGATTCGTCCCCAGTGTCAAGAGTCTGTCATCGATTCTATGCCGGGTCAAAGTGGAAACTCTTGGCTCAGCAGGGGCTCTTAAGTTACCCATTTGTGCAGGCATGTGCACTCATATCAAGGACATGCGTAACACAGACACACTGTATACGGCTGCCCTGTGAATGCATGATCCATGGAGAAAAGATAAACTCAGTTTTGGATCACAACATGACAGAAACTAAGTCTTGAACAGAAAAGTTGATCTGATTTTTCACATGTCATTACCTGGGCAACCAAACACCGTGGCAGGTATGACCAGACTCCTTTTCTGGAGTTGAACAGGTGAGAGGGACTGGGAGCAAGTTTTGTGGAGACACTGTAAAGGACTCACAGTTTGACTGCGTAAGGAGTAGGGATGGGTATCATTTAGGTTTTATCCGATACCGGTGCCAAACCGGTACTTTTGAAACGGTGCCGGTGCTTAAACGGTGCTCGAACCGGTGCTTAAACAATGGAGAACACAAACTTTGTCCAAAAACCTCTTATGTTTTTACTTTTAGCAGTCTCTTTTTTTCTGCAAAATGATAACCAAGTTAGCCTTTTCTGTTGATACAACATACCTCCTTTGGTTGGAACCGGTGCTTAAACAATGGAAAACACAAACTTTGTCCTAAAACCGCTCATGTTTAGCAGTTTTTTTTTTTTGTAAAAAGATAACAATGTTAGCCTTTTCTGCAGCTATAGGGCATATATGGTATCACTCTATCAAACAAGAAGACAGCCACATGTAACTACGACGATGTTTGCTAGTGCACCTTACATGCATTAATTTAATAACGTGGTTAGCCTACTCAATGTAAATTACACACGAACAACATTAAGATACTCACCCAGAGAAGAACGGCTGCTGCTGCCATCATCATCCGTCACACTGGCAGGGCTAGGGGCCAGGACTCTCCTCTTCGGGTTCTTGGGGTATGTTGCTAACTCCGGGTCCGATAACAGGCACCACTCCCGCAGTAGATGTGCTTGGTGTGGGGTCTTGCAGCAAGCTATCAAATACGGTGCATTTCTCAGCTTTTAAAAAAACGCTATGCATCGGCAGGTGTTTTGAGATTCGAGGTGTTACCTCCTTTGCGCATTATCACCTTAAAGCACTTGTTGCAGGCTGCTGAGTTTGCATCTTTTGCTGTGAAGTACAGCAAGACTTTTGACCGCTTTGCCTTGGGCATTTTTAATCTGTAGCTCTGCTCTAAAAGAACGTACGTACCTGGTATCAAGAAAAAAAAGCACCGAAATGTGCGCTGCTTTTCAGTCTGGTTACTACCGTTTCCCTAGTAAGGAGTCTCCAAGGCAGCTTATCTGGTCTTCATCAGGTGGCAGTGCCTCTAAACTTTGGACCACTTGACGCCATAGTTCAAACCAATCCCCCATGTAACTGTATTTTTAGTTGCAAAGACTAGGATTAAAGTAGGAGCTCTCACTTGATCAGCATAATGCTGAATACAGGGCAGTTTTGAACTGGGAAATCTGGAGTCCTCTGAGAGGCACTGTGAAAGTTTCACAGTGCTGTGATATGCAGCAGATAAAAGAAGACAAAGACAGTTCCCTGAGGAGCTCTTGAGCTACAGATATCATTCCTGTACTCTCTTATTGGAGTCATTTTTTGAGATAGCCATTCCTGGTGTTCCAGCTCTTCTTTTTTTGTATTTCCTTTGTTTGGGACTACCACAAACAGCACACACTTGTCTTCTTGCCTGAATGTTTGCAGTGCAGAGAGCAGAGATCTAAGCAGGTGATGTTTGGAATCTGTGCAAGCAAGCTCAGTCAGTCTGTTGAAGAACAAATGTAGCTCATTGGCCGACATCCACCTCAGACATCTTACTATTGCTACTGAATGTCTTACATTCATAGCTTCAGTTCTAAAATGGTTAGCCTGTGTTTTCAAAAGACGCATCAACATGTAGCACTGCATGTTTTTTTCTTGATATTTTAAATAGCGTCCCAACTTTTTTTTTTTAACACACTTGTACATCTTGTCCAAAGCTTCTTTAAATAAAAGGGAGCAGATTAGTTTTGCCGTTGGCTGTCACAGCCAGCAGTGCCCTTGTCAAACTTGCACACTGCCAGTCAAACTTGGATAACACACCCACATAAGTGATGTCACATCCAAGGCCACTCAAAGTATGGTGTTGAGGGAACATTTTGTTACCATCTGGCTGGCGGAGCCAGTATCGGCCAACTGAATCAAGTTATTGCCTTTAAACTGACAGTTTGAGGATTTGAAAAAAGATAAGTGGGCCACCATGGTCATATAGTCTGCACCCATGGGGTCCTTGATCAAAAAACAGGAAATCTGACAGACTGCCTCGGACAGAAATATGGAGGAAAGGGTCCTTACAGCCAGCCTAGCTGCTCTTTTAATTGGTCTTCATGAATATTTAATGATCAAGATGGAATTGAATCATGTTTTTTAACTGCTATGAGAAAAGGCAGTGGTGTGCATGCCTCTATAACCTGTACAACATATGAACATTCTTTACATCGTGCATGTGTTTGACTGAATGCTTGTATGCATCTGCATGTATTATTTGTACGCGCCAGCTGTTGTGCATGTTATCAGATAGCATACTACAGTCCATAGTGTTAGAGGCACCGCTGTAATGGCAGCAGAGAGCTGTGTGCCATATGCAGGTGGCAACGGCTGTCCTTTCTTCCGCTCAGGAGGAAGCTGCTCTCAGAAGGAATAAATCTTTTATTTGGTTTGTTGTATTTTTAACTGAGGGCTCCTGGTCACGCAACAAAGGCCTGCTTTCCATCCCCTACGCTCCCATGCTTTTTTTTTTTTTTACCTTTTCGAAGGACCACGACATGTATTAATTGAAACTGCCATAGACATGGAGGCATGATCCCATTTTGAATGATAAGAAACCAGTAGAGAAACAACATCTTGGGGGGGGGGGGGATCCTTTGATATATTTATCTGATGCCTGAGATTATAATCTTTATGTTTTATTTTTTAAAGTCTCGTGTTCATTTGTAAATTTTACCCACTAAGTTTGCAGCTTACGAAACCTCATGTCCTGAAAACCTGTATTCCTCTGACGTTATGATGTACTTGAATTTAGTGGGGCAGACAGCCACACCCAAACATAACCTAAAAAGCTCATCCCATTAGCTCATTCTTACCTCATCTCCCCTCTTTGTTACCAAGGGACTATGAGTAAGATGCAGCTCGACACACAGAGACAGGCAAATGCAGCAGGTTCCTTTTTTGCCTCTAGAGTGCTACAGATCATTTCAGTCCTGGTGTTTGTGTGGCGGTGGTGGGGCTTAACTCTATAAGCGTCCACAGAAGTCAAAATAGTGACTCACACAAGGTGATTGGACAGTTTTACCAGATGAGGTAGACAGAGCGAAGACAGGATGAGAGGACCAGAAAACAATGGAAGATTAGTCAGGCTGCTGAAACAAAGATGCTCTTACTCAAAATCCCATCAACCATCGACCTTCACAGTGACCCTGGATATATGATAGGAAGCTGTTTGTGAGCGTGTTTGTGTACGTGCGAGTGTGTGTGCATTTCTGGGACTCGGGGGACAGCAGTGAGACTGGATGCAGATGTCTGTTTCCTGCAATCTGACACCATCGACAGAGCGACAGAGCTGGGGGTAAAACCAGGATTGGTACAAATATGCACAATTTTATGCACAGTAACAACTGATGCATAACAAGCTGCCAACACTTAGACAAAATGCCTGTAACTTAGCATACTCATATCAAATTATATGCAATGTATGCGATCAGAAAGTTCCAGGAATCAAAAACCATCCTGATTTAAATTTGTCTGATCGCTCCATCAAGATGATCTTTTCTTATACCTCCAAGTGAGGCTATGTTTAGATCACTTCTTGGAAGTTATGACTATTTGCACTGTGCAAAAGCTGAGATCATTAATAGACATTACAAAAGAAATTGCAACCAAACAAATATCATTCACATTTGATGATGACATGATGAATATCAGAGCAATCATGACTGTTTGCTTCTCTCCATGAATGACATGACATAAATGCAGTGGTTACTTTGTGTGTACTTTCCTCAAAAAGTAACTACTCCTTTTATTTACCTGAACTGCAGAAGGTGTCTGTCCCCTTTTTTATTTTTATCCACTTATCCAGTTGTTGAAGTGCAGTTCCCTTTCACAGGGCGCGAATTGGGGTAAACCCTGGACAGGTCATTAGTCCATCAAAGGGACCCGCATTCACACCAACAGGGAATTTAGAATTCCCAATTAATCTAACGTGCATGTCTTTGTTCTGTGGGAGGAAGTCAGAGTGCCCGGAGAGAACCCACACATACCTAGGGAGAACATGCAAATTCCAGAGATTCAAACCCAGAACCTTCTTGATGTTAGGGAACAATGCTAACCACTGCACCACCACACCACCCCAGACTGGTTTCCATGGTTGAGAAAAATAATTTCACAACACATAACCCAGTCAAAAACACTCAAGGAGGTAGTGTATATCATTGTCAAGGTCTACAGTCAAGAGACTACTTTGTGATGATTACATTCAAGAACAGGAAGGTCACTTTGTTAGAAAACATCAAAAAGAGCCAGCACCACTGTGAAAACATGATGAAAACTGAGATGAACTTGTATTGGAATGATGAGAAGAGTAAAGCATAGAGAGTTCATGATCTGCAGCATGCTACATCATCTGTCGAACACAGTGGAGGTAATGTCATTGCATGGATTTGTATGGCCGCCAGTAAGACCATGACGCGAGTGTTTACTGATGCCGTGACTTCTGATAGAAGTAGCAGGATAAATTGTGAACAGCTATACTCTCTGCTCATGTACAGACAAATATTGGAGATAAGACAGTTTCACATTTTAAATGGAAAGTGACCCAAAGCATGCTGCAAAAACAACCCAAGAGTTTCTCAGGAAAGGGAAATTCTCCAGATATTGTTTGATTGTCCACATATATACAAACCTACCTGTATATGCCACTATACACACAACTGGAGATAAGTTATCTGAATTTCAGGAGCGAGATCACGCTTCCAAACACGCCCTGTCCGGTTCTTATCCAAATGTGATCTCCCAGTTCTACAAGCTGGTCGTTCTCATTTTCGTGCCCCACCCTCCCTCCTTTTTTAAAATTCCTGCACTTCTCATTAGTACAGGGGGATCTGCCTCTGAGACCTTCCCCAATCTGCAGTTCAATTCACGTTTAAGCCATTCACCTTTATCTACTGAAAAACGCAGCCAAACCTAAAATGAGGACGTGGGCCCAGCTAGTGAATGGGATATACACTTGGTGGCCGTAGCGCAGGCTATCTACTAATCGAAAGACTGGTGGTTTGATCCTCGGCTGCTCTAGTCTCCCTGACAAAGTGCCCATGCCTTGAGCAAGATACTGAATCTCAAGTTGTTCTCCAATGTGTTCATCAGAGTGTGAATGTTAGATAGAAAGCAGATGTAGAAAAAAGTGCTTGAATGACTAATTGTTAATGGATGAATGAGGCAAGGTATAAAATGAGGTATAAAATGCTTTGAGTGCTCGAGTAGAAAAACGCTATATAAGAACCAGTCCACTCCAGTCCTATGAACTTTTGCTACTACTGTTAATAAAAAAAAAAAAAAAAATTATAATAATTATAATTATAATAATAATGCTATTATAATTGCTATTATATAATTGCTAATAATGCTATTATAAATTACCAAAAAACATCCCTATACAACATGCTGTAATATTTCCCAGTTCACAGAGGTACACTTTAGTGTCCTTCAACGGCATCAAATTCATTTTTAAAAATTGAAAACTGTGAAAGTAGTTGGGTGGTGGCTTTAGCAGTGTAATTTAGCCATATTGACTTTAAATTAATTTGAAATGAGCTACAAATTGATGGCTGGGATTTTAGCTACTCATCCCTCCCACCCCTGCCAGGCGGGGCCTCTGCCTCCTCTGTCCGTTGACTCTCTCAGCCTTTCTTTTCTGTGTGATAACAATCAGCAAATATGAGAAGTAAATTCTGGAGGAAATGTTGGCAAATGGGTTTTGGGTAGATTGTGAATGAATATTTAATTTACTCATAAAGCAGGGGTTTAGTACATTAATGGCTTTTCCACTGCTGTCACTCGATTTGACTCCTTCCTCCTCCTCCTTTTCCCACCCAGATTAGGATGGTGACACCGTCTGCTATCTGGCCTGCTGATTGGTTCTCTTAATGAACTTATTTATACTGATCAGAATATTGTAGATTCGGTTTTTTTATTGGGAGGAGGGGGTACATTGTTGGAGTAATATTATAAGCCTGTTTATTACACACACACATATGTGTATATATATATATATATATATATATGTATATATATATATATATATATGTGTGTAATATTCAAGAGAGACTAATCGAAACTAATAAAAAGAGAATCTAATAAAGGCATTTATATAGAAACGCAGCGGTTCATCTTTTAGTCAGAATATCAATTTTACATTTTGTTTGAAGTCTTTGCAAAATTGCTTCTTTCCACTTATGGGCGTAAAGATCGAATATTGAAGAACAGAAGCACTGACCCAGGCTTACTGCTAAAGTTGCCTATAAAAATAAAAAGTTAATTATGGTCTCCTATAACACAGTTTTAAGTCAATGTGTGACTCTGGTCTCTTGGTCTGTCTCTGTGTTGTTTACTGTGCTGCTGGCCACAGAGCCCCAGAGTCCACAATGGCTGGCTGGACATGATGACAGCTGGAGTGGCCGTCACCTCTGGCTCCCAACTGTTTTCTTGTTTTCTGACCTAATAACACTTAAACTGGCATTCAGTCTGGATTCACCTGCGGTAAACAATGTGTGGATTTGAGGCTGACGGGTTTCTTTCCAAATAATAATTTCTCCTTCTTGGATTTTTATTCAAACGTGCACTCCATCAGTCATCAGGTCGGTGTAATTAGTATCTGTTAAGCTGTCAGCCATAAAAGGTATAATTTCATTGCAGTCAAATATCAAAAGATTTTTTTTTAAGGATGAAATCAATCAGAATTAGTCAGAAACAAATATTTAATGTATTTGATTCATCAGACATTATGGCAGTGAGGGGGCAGTGAGGCTGGGATGGCTTCAGCCAGGGTGTGATCCCCCAGCTCTTGGCTATGTTTGATGAAGATTAATTCAATCCTATTTTCTGCCTTGAAATGCTTTTGCTAATGTGATTCTGTCTGTCTTGCTCCCTTTTCACTGTGCGTATGTTTGTGTGTGTGTGTGTGTGTGTGTGTGTGTGTGTGTGTCTCCTAAGCACGTTATTCATGTTGAGGACTAACAAAAGCAGCAGGAAGATAAAGCAGTGGTAGTGTGTTGTAATTCTCTACCACAGATTCAGTATCTGTATATACGTACTGGCAGGCTGAACGGCGCTTACACTTTGAATTTGGTGGTTACAGATTGAGTAAGAGTGTGTGTGTGTGTGTGTGTGTGTGTGTGTGTGTGTGTGTGTGTGTGTGTGTGTGTGTGTGTGTGTGTGTGTGTGTGTGTGTGTGTGTTCGTAGGAGAGTATAAGAATGGATGGGCTGAGTATGAGAATAGATTTTAAAATGTTATCAGGGTTTAAAGTGCCTCGGCACTCTGCATGTTGTGCGCACATATGTCTGATTTTCTACAGCTGTACCATAATCTTAATAAAATCTGAAACATTTTTTAAATGCCACTTCAGCAGTCACTCCACCACAGTTTCACTTGCAGGGATTTCTAGGGCCAGTAGAGGGTGCTACACAATCCCAGTGATAATTGAATCAACCTCTCTGCTAATGCATAAACTTCCGTTTTAAGAAACTTAAGACGAGACATTTCTGCATTTGTTTTTTTACTTCCTGGTAATTCAACTTCTACATGCGTGTCTGTTTCACATTTGCGTGTCTATTTCACACGTGTCCATGGACGTCATAATGCAGAGCTTGATCTGGACCGTGTAAATCTAACAATATACGTCCAAGCAGACAAAATAAGAAAGAAAAATATATAATTTTTTAAAAAGAGAAAAAAAGAAATAAAAATAATGTGGTCTGTTGCTGTCCAGCAGCAATTTTAAGAATAAGAGGTGTCAGTGTTTCTCTGTGATCTCTTAAGGTGGTAGCAACAGCCCTGTGCATGTGGATGTCTGTAGACGGTAGGGGCTCTGTGTGTGTGTGTGTGTGTGTGTGTGTGCGTGTGCGTGTGTGCGTGTGTTTGTGATCTCAGCTTGTCTATGACTCATGATGTCACAGTGACCTCTACCGCATACGTGGTCTCCCATCACAACAACTGTACCTCTTTCACACAGCACTACAGCCACATGTGCATTCACATGTAACATGAATATTTACACTGCTCCATGTTCTGTATGGGAATGTGAGTGTGGCATGAGTGACATTTTACTCAAGGCTTCATAAGTAAATAAATCTACCTGTAAAACAACCTGCATGCCTCCACCCTCTCATATTATCACATTTCAGCATCTTTTTTTGTCAGACCACTAAGAAAATACTTCTCAGCTTTCTCGCGATGGTTCAGTCTCACTAAAGTAAATAGAGGACTGTAACCTCCTTGCAACTAGGAAATATCTGTGTATCTGCAAGTTGCAGAGACCAGCTGATTTCCATCTACTGCTTTTGTCATCTTTTGATTACAAGGCAGTTGCACGGGCAAACTGTCTCCAAACAATCACAGTCTGATCTGGACTGCAGTCACGCTCAGGCTGATTTGTGAAAGTTTGCAATTAATTACTGTCTGATTTATAAATGCAGAGTGTCGACATGTTGGCTCTGAGTAGGTCTGTGCCAGTGAGCATAACTCATCTGCAGCGTGTCTTTTTGTAATGAGGGACTCGGCGCAACTGGTTGCCAACTGTCTGCACTGTGGTTATACTCCGATTTAAAAGCAAGATTGTTAAGCACCTGTTTTATGTTGCAGTTAAATAACCGTCCTGCAGTAACTACATCAATACTTATGGAGGTTCTGAATGTAATTGGTTAATATGAATGTCAATTTCTGCCTATGTAGACGGCACTAGATTTGCGATTTTCACTTATTTATCAGTTAATTGCAGCGTTATCACAAACCGATTGTATGAAATTGCTGTTTGACCCCATTCAGTTGCAGACTGACTCGGTCTTATTGCTGTTTTATTGTCATCTCAATGCATCAAAGTTGCTTTGAAAATGAAACTGGCTGCGAGTGGTCACAGATCTGGTCCCCGTCTTCAACGCAATCATGAGGAAATGAGATTGCAACTTCACTCTACACAGTTGCAGGAATTTTAGTCATGTCACCATCTCCATCCTCCGTCTTCCCTGTTTTTTTTTTTCCTTTAATATTTTTTTTTAGCACAACCTTATTACAAACCACTGATACCCACATTTTGTCTACATAAAATTTCTCAAAGCACATTCTCATCGTTATCTTCATCCCACCACTTGTATCGAACATTTTGGTTAAATTTTATAGAATTAAAAAACTGAGTAGTGTGACTCACTGCGTTCTTGATTGTCAATACAGTGGCAGATGAAATGCACTCAGTGGACCTCTTTCCACTTGTATTGTATATTATAAGTCACTCTGAGTAAGAACATCTGCTAGATACTAAAATAAGTGTTTAGTAGGCCTATCAGAGAGTTCCACTCCAGGCAGTGCTGTATTTGAAGAGAGAAGGACTCCAAGTATGTTGAGAGTCTCTTTGCTTATCCCTCTCAGCAACTGGATAGTGTGGTGCTTGAATATTAATGATGTCTAAACCCAAAAGCTTGCGTTGACTGTGACCTAGCCATACCGTCTCTCTCACTCTCTCATGCACATTTATGCATACACACGAATGCGTTGTGTGTGTGTGTGTGTGTGTGTGTGTGTGTGTGTGTGTGTGTGTGTGTGTGTGTGTGTGTGTGTGTGTGTGTGTGTGTGTGTGTGTGTGTGTGTGTGTGTGTGTGTGCATACTTTCCTAAAATGTGAAGATCTTTCCCGTGGGGACTAGTGGATGAGGAGGGCTGAGGTGTTGATTACTGCAGTGCTTGACAGTCAAGTGTACATGTCTGTGATTTTGTGTGTGTGTGTGTGTGTGTGTGTGTGTGTGTGTGTGTGTGTGTGTGTGTGTGTGGGAGGCCAGCAGGTTAAAGAGAGGGGTAGCCAGCTAGCACCCCCCTAATACTCCTTCTCAGCTGCCGAAGTCGTCAAGTGTAAAATTGCGCACTCTTTCAAACGCACTCCATTGAAACCGAGGAGATCACACTTCCACGTGCACCCACTCACACACATGCACACGCTGCTTTGGGAAACAAGTTTGAAAAAAAGACAAGTTTGGTTTTGCAAACTTGTAGATTGCAAATAGACTGCAAACTCAACAATGGTTTGAGTAGTGTCTCAAACCATTTTTGAGACATCACAGTACTCTTAAAATACAACTACAAACACAGCCGCGCCACACATGTTAACAAACGTCGATACAGAATTACCCACAGAGCGTCAAAAAATGACAAATAATAACTTTAGTAAATAATCTTATTTTACCATCAACTGTGAAAGCTGTTAAACTCAGCAAACTAATTTGGCAAATTTGAGCATCTCTGCAGGGTTTATAAATGAGAACTGTGATTGATTATTTCATGACATTTGACTTCTTTTATTCTCTCCTTTTCTTCCAGCAACAAAGGCGTCTAGACCTGTTAACCATCACCAACTCTGGTAGGTGCCTGAATTTCTGTGCTTGGATTTCATTGTCACCCACAATCCAACCACCGCAGGACAAAAAACACAACACTAAAAGCATTCTCTGATGCACACTCAGTATTTTATCTGTTTCATAATCTGGTTTGATATTGACTTTTCCAAAAAACATAATAAAGCAAAAATATTTCGCTCATACCCCACTATAACTGCTTAAATGGTTACTGCTTGAACAGCTGGGCAGTTGAAACGCAGCGATAAAACTGTTTGTGTTGTCAAAAACTGTGTTGCAGAACCACTGCTGATTTGATGGCTGCTTGTCAGTTATTTGAGCGTGTGTTAAGGGATCCTGTCTCATGGTGTGATGATTTAAATGTCCAGTAACTAAAGCTTTCCACCTTGGGATTAAATGGAAGTCATGATTTCAGCTGTAGTGAGAGCAGTCACAAGTGCAAGCATGTTCCCTAAACAGATTTTCAGAGTATATAGAAGCATGTTTGTGTGTGTGTGTGTGTTTTGTTATTTTGAATGTCTAGCAGAATCGTTTAACATGTTTTATTGTTCAAAAAGTATATTCTCTCTCTCTCTCTATCTAAAATGCTGCATTTCATGCCCTATCTCTTTAAAGCCCCCATCATGGAAAGCACCGTCTGCTTTGATTTTTCAGCTTGCACAGAGAAAACAAGACCAAAAAAACACTGGTTATGCACCACAACCCAAGGTCCTGAATATAATGACAGCCTTAGAAAAGATGCCAGTTACTAACATTTGAAGCACAATCAGATCCAGAGCCACAGACTTCTGCAGAAGTTTCTACATAGTTACAACTTATATTTGGATGTGTAATGTCAAAAAATTAAAAACTCAGGTAAGTTATGTTGCACTGAAGCATAAAATGTGACCCACACCCATTCCTTCTTTACTGGTCTCTTCTCCAAGTTTATACAGTTTCTGTATGCCACCCAGTATTATGACATTTATTAGTAATAATAATGTAACAGGAAACAAATCTAAGCAGGATATGAGTCATACAAATCCATCCTTCCATTCTCTTCCAATTATCTTTATCAGGGTAGCAGGGGGCCTGGAACTTATCCCAGTTACGATGGGGTGAGACGTGGGGTACACGCTGGACAGGTCACCAGTCAGAGGCAGGGCTAAAACAGAGAGACAGACAACCATTCGCACTCACAATCACACCTATGGGTAATTTAGAGTTATCTTAACTCCATTAATTAGTGGAGTCTGTCAATCCTATCTCCTGACTTGCATACAAGACCCACTCCACCCTTCTCCAGCTGAGAATCACTGTATAACAAATGTATATGTAATAAACTAAAATCCTAATTCTGATGAGTGAAAACAGTGTCCATCAAAATGCTGCAGAAATAGACAGTTTGCAGACATCTTGCCTGCTCACTTTTCACCTTGCTTCTTTACAACTTTCTGTCTTGTGTTCACACTTCTGCTTTGCTCATACCTGAGACATTTTAAACATAGAGTTAGTAGAAACAGCTCTGAGTAAATAAAAGTGGCAGACTGAGAGGCAGTGGGAAATACTCTGTGTATGTTGCATGTTTAGGTTGTCTTGTATATCCCTGTAACTCTGGTTAACGTCTAAAATCCTTGCAGAAGCACAACTACAATGATTTGTGCTCATTCTCATGCACTCCTCCTCCTCCTCCTCAGTCCACATCACTGAACCAAATATGCACAAATCCTGCTACAACATCGTAGATTGTATTGGCGCTGATAATAAACAGACAACCAGGAGCAAGCAACTTTAAAATACAAATGATTTTAATATATTCATTATGTAAATGCTGATTTTCATTCAATAGTAGCTTTTAAAACTGAGTAGGTGAAAAACAGGATTTTTGTTGTTCATCTGAAAATTTCAGCATCTTATAAGAATTTAACATTTTCTGTCAGTTTCTCTTTGAGAGGATAATTTGTTTGTGAACAGTTTGTTGGTGGATTTCGTCTCCTTTTGAGCTGACACGAGGCACATAATGTGCGTACGTTTTCTGCAAACTAGTTGGAATTACATCCACCATGTAGCTAAAACTCATAACATGTGGTTATGCACACATATGGTGCTCCAAGTTTGACTCGATGTGGAAACGTATCACGAAGTAGTTGCGATGTTAGAAATCTATGCCAGTCTCTCAGAAAAGCAGCTGTGTGAACAAGGGATTTACTCAGATGGAGAGCAACGGGGGAAAAAAATTCAAAAAACAGGGGAGGAGAAACAGATGGTGACGGCATGAGAATACAGAGACCCATATGTCTAAGGTATCTGGATGATCTAATATGCTTTGATTAGAATAATGCATATGTGAAGCTCATGGAGACCCGGTTAATTTAGCAGGTTTGCTTTGCAGCTGTTGCTCAGGCCTTGAGTTTAGGCGCAACCCACCCATGGCTTCCACAGGTTGACAGAGAGCAGCCGCACAGAAAGAAAAGGTGGGGAAGTTGAGGAAGAGTGTAAGAAAGATTTTCGAGCGTCACTTTGCGTGGTCGAGTGAGAGAGAAAGGCATCACGCGCCGTCCGGACATCGAATGTTTAGAGCTGAGATGTGATATAGCACATCAAAAACACATTTGATTAAATGCAGTGCTAGACGTTGTCAGCGTATTTACAAATGCATTTCTTCATCCCACTATTGCGTCTCAAAAGGATGTATACATTTCCATGTACATTAGTTTGTAGTGAATGAATGTAGCCCGCTTTGAAGAATATCAGAGCAAGGTAGGTAAGGAAAACAATCTGTCTTGGAATATATTTTTTATGGATGGTTTATGATTTACCTCAGTTTGTGCAAAAAAGAGAGAAGCACTGATTCTTCAACATTGTCGTCCTCTTTCGTCTTCAGTAAACGCTGGTCATTGCAGGTCTTGTTCTTGTCTCTTCTGCCTTTTGAGCACAGCTATTGTCAGGCCCCTGAAAGAATTCTGGTTAACTGTTTTGTTTGTGTACGCTTTTGGTCAGAGGTGAAAAGGATCTTCAGCTTGTGTTGTTATGAAACATAGAACAGCTCCTTGAAGCATGTTGCTACCTTCAAATATCACCTCTAAGAATGGGAAGATGTTTGCACAGTGGCTTTCTCTCTGTCTTTTTGTCCTAATGATAACAGTGTTTGTGTTACTACCGTGGGTGCAAGTGAGCAAAAACAACAGCGTTTTTAAAGGGAAGCACTGCTCAGCAAGACGTTTGATAGCTAAATCTTTAATCCTCAGGTGTGATGTCCTTATGTTAACTGCGGTGGATCTTATCTGGTTAACCGGGTATCTGGTGTCAAAAAACAAAATTGTAGTACAATCATTGTAATCATTCTAATAGTATGACAATGATAGGCTGTTTAGTGTAAGCTATACTTGTTATTTAGCACTATTGTTGTCCAGTTTGAGTCCATGTTGGACTGGTGCAGAGCAGGCAGTGGTCTTCATGGCCACTCTCAGGGCCCCAGTATAACCGCTGCTTTGATTGCTTCGCCCTCACCACAGATCTTGTATTAGCGCCTACGGCACAAGAAGAAGTCACAACAGGAGGGTTTTTCGTTTTCCAGAAAGTCTCATCTTTCCAAACTGTTGGAACGCCTTCCACTGTATAATCTTTGAATCTCTGACTTCCTGTACTGATATGTCATTGAAATGGTGAAAAAAACCAAGTCAGTTGTACACTTGTGTCTTAAACTTGGATGTGGCTACAGCATGTGTGCTTCTCGAGAGGTGCGCAACCTGATGAACTGCCACCAGAGCGATGTCACTTTGTCGTGTTGTGCTATTCACCATGGGGAGAACGTTGAGCATAATGGGGCCTTTGGATTATCAAACTGTAGTGCAGGCCGTGGTGATGAGGGGGGGAATAACCATGTGAAAAATGTGAAAAAAACAAGAGTTAATTAGTGAAATTGAATTGATGATATGCACCTTTTTTTTTTGTTAATAGTTAAATTCAACACAGATCCTTTTTTTTATTGTTAATGTTTGATAAAAACTGTCAACGTTTTTTCTTCTTCTGGAGTTGGACATGTCAGAAAAAGTGTGAAAACCACTGAGTGAGATCAACGGTAGCAGCTGTCAGTTTAAATTTAGGCTGATGATGCTGTTTAGTTTCCTGCATTCACACTGGCTAAGGCCAGGAACACAGTTATGTTAGCACACATGCAGTAACATCTGTTTACATCTCGTTACATTAAATGGTCTAAATCAACAAAGAGTAGTAAACCTAAGAAACACAAAGAAAATAACTTTACTACATGATTTATTTTGAAGTGTTTCTTTTCACCGTGCTGCACTGCCACGCCCGTTCTTAGAGTTCTCCCACGTGTTAAGTCCCACTTTTACACCTGATTAATACTCTAATGACTCTGTAATTGTCTTACATTATGCCAAGTAGATTTATGGCCTCTTTCTGTTTCACATTCTGAGATCTGTTCAGAGATTTGTATCATCGTTCTTGCAATGATCACCGTCAGTAACCCTATTTGTGCTTGGGTATGACTCAGCAGACCTTTGTATCATAAATAGATATGAGTGAGTCACAGCACTCTCATGACCAAACATTTCCTACCTGTTTGGGTAATTGTGCTATCATAGCTCTTAGCTTCTGATAGTCAAAATGGAAACTTAGGTAACACTGATTTTTATTCCATAGAAGCGTAATGGAAATGTCCATTAGTGATTTTTTTAGGGCTTGGATATTGCTGATTACTCATGTCTGAAATCGGGGACAAATTTTGGTCTTTATATTCTTTGGTTCCTTCAGAGGTTGACCTAAATGGAGAGCAGAACAGCTTTCTACTGTCTCGGAAGTGCAAACATTAACAAAGCATAAAAAAAGAGAAATCCCAAAATTAATACAAAGCACAAGAATAAATTCAGATGAACAGAGGAGCACAACGGACGAAGGAAAAGAGGAAGACGCTAAGTAATCAAGATGCTCAGCAAGACAGGAAGTAAGAACATCAAGTAAATACCAAAACAAGAAGATCCACACTAACTAAACATGATACAGGGACAGTAGGAAACAGGAGCACAAAGAAGAAATGCAAACATGGAAACACTGGGGAGACTAGAGTAATAATGAAATCAAGAAGGCAAAGTCATGAACCAAAAGTCCAGGACTGTGACAATTTTTTTCTTCTTCTGATCTGTTGCAATCTAATTCAGTTACTGCATCAAGGCGCTATCAGTTAACAGGCAGAGTTGTGAACTACTACACTTTGGAGCCGGTATGTGACACAAATCCCTTTGGGGTTGGATTAGGAAGCGCATCCAGAGTAAAAGTCTGGCATGTCAAACATGTGGCTCCACATATTTGAATGCTTTAACACAATTTCATTTTTTTTGATTTGTTTACCACTATGCAGCTTAAAGTTTTAGTTCTACATGACGACCTAAAGGTTTGCACCAGATAGCACTGCCTAATAACTGCTGGGCAACGTGTTTTTTTTTTTTACAGCTATAAAATGTTTTCTGTTGCTACATAGTTAATCTAAGGCGATAACGAGGTGTCCTGTTAAAATGACACTTGCTTATTTAATTTACATTAAAGCTGCTTGAAACTCGCCACCTCCTTCTTAGCTCTAGCTTACAGTAATGTGCACAGCAGGAGTGCCTTCCTTCGGGGTTTAGTCTACACCCACAGAGGGACCCTCTACAGACTGAAATAGCTTTCAATTATTTCTTACTGAAAGGATTCCTTCTCTGACCAGTGTAGAGCTCAGTGTGCTGTGCAAATTAATGCAGGTCATTATTCAGGTTGTTGTTATGAGTGGCCTTGAAGGGAAGTCTATTATATCCTTAACTTGGCAGACATATTTTATCATGCCCTGCTGCTTATTACTATTCACAGTAGGTGAGCAGATGTGCACATTTACACACACAGACACACACACCGTGGATGTGTGAAGGTTATTATGATGGCTGTATGAAGAGCAAGTGAAGCTTTCAGATGAGTGATTCTGATAGGGAAACACAGGCAGGACACTCTCTCCTTCCCCCTGCAGATTAAAGGAGTTTCCGCTCCTTTGCTCCTTTTCTCCTCGTCCACCAACCACCTGCCTCCCTGTTTGCCGTTGACGCTTCGTCCTCTGCTCGTTTGACTTAACGGCACTCGTTATCTGCAGCGATTTATTAGTAATCTTATTTTATCACAGTGGCATTGTTGTGAAACATCTGCCCGTTCTTTCTGCATCCTTTTCCTCCTTTCCTTGTGGTTTTATTTACTTTGCCTCATCTTGCTTCATAGCGTGAAGAGGAGGAATCACAGGGTATAAATAAACTAATAGTCTCAAGTGGCTTCATAACGTACTGTGTGTAAAGGAAAAGAAAAAAGAAAAGAAAAGATTTGATGAGGATTCTGCCCCTGCCGCTCTGTTAGCTTCTGTCTCTAATGATGTTCATTAGTCACTCTGAAGAGTGACTCACGCTAAAACACATATTCACACATAATAAATAAATCTAACTGAGAGCTAAAGTGACACCGCAGCTTCCAGGTTTTGTCCCGAAAGTAAGAAAATCTCATTCAAAGCGCCTCTGACGGCATGTTCATATATTTACATGAATAATAGATTTTTTTTAAATGATCTAATATAGTATATTCAATATTTATGTCTGCACTGGGCTTCAATAAACACTCCTTCCTATTCTGGAAGCCCCCAAACTGATGTTAGCATACTACACGTCACAGCCCGACAGAGCGGAGGAGTTGCAGCCTTTCTTTGTAGACCCTGGAGATTAACATCCAAAAGTTTTAGTAATCAAAGTACCTTCTCTACCACTCTTTTAGTGGAGCTTTATGTCTTTCTGTGCTCACAAAGAAATCCTCCTTAACTTGTGGATGACATGGCGTCTTAGACTGTAAACCCCGGGACTTCAGAAAGACCACTGCAAGAAATGCTGACTGAGAGATTGTATTGATTAGTGAATAGCTCGTTAGTCGTTTCTGAGGCTACCCTGACAAAAGCCTGCTCGAGTGTGTGTATATATATATATATACACTTTATATATACTTTATATGGTATATTCAGGTCCTATATACAGATATTTAGGAAAGCCAAAACAAAACACTCAATATCTGATCCCTCCATCTTTCTCATTTCACACACACTCCCACACACAGACCCACTCAAACCTCACTCGGCCTTCTTTAATTGGACACTTGAGCGGCGCACGACTGCATCTGGCTCCTGTTGAACACAGCCTGACATTTCAGACTGCTGACCTTTCCAGCCCCGCCACAACTAAATAATGATTAGTCCTGGCAACTGTTCCACCACAGCAGCAGCCAGGTACGTACACACACATTAACGCATAATGCACGCACACACGAACAGGCACAAGAGCGAACAACAGCAGCAACACCTGCATTAAAGGCTTTGTCTTTTAACAGTGAGAAAATGGGGTGCAGGCATTGATTTGAGAGGCCATTGTCATTCTTTTGGCTTATCGATTAGATTGTCCTTTTCCATATCTGCAGTCAGCACCCAATAATGTGTTGTTCTAAATTAACTCTGCTTGCCTCTGTTTAGTTTCTCCTTTCCCCTTTATGCACTCTCAGCATTACAGTGGAAAAAAGGTCAATCATATTCATGAGATCTGGGCCGATTTGAGAGGAGGGTGTCTGAGTGCGTGCGTGTTCTCATGCGCACACTTTTGGGTTTGTGCACAGAAGCGTGCAGCGTGTGTGTCTAACGCAATGAGGCAGCGTGGAGATAATAGGCAGTTCTCAGATCTCTCTTCTGACTTTCTTTTCTTTCAGTCTATCACTTCTCCCTTTGTATCTCCATTTTCCTGCTGTTTCTGTCAGAACAGAATAGAAATGTTCTTCATTAGAGTCCGTCTTTTTACAGATATTCTTTGTGTTCTGTGCTTTGCTTTCACCAGACGAAACCACAGTATATATCTCTTAGGTCAAAGGTCACATTTTGAACACTGAGTGTGTGAATCTTTCATTACAGATATGTATAGCTACAGGTCGACTATTGTAGCGTGGGAAGCATTTTAAAGCAGTGGTATGCATATGGTGCGTAGTATTAAAATTCTAAATATTATTGCATCTTGGTTAAAGAGGCACATCATTTTTTACCCTTCGGTCGTAAAAGGCTGATGGGGTACCGTCGCCACCCCGCCGGGCGGACGCCATCCAAACAAGGCGGCGTAGGAGCTTCAAATTGGTACCACAGATGTGTCTGCTAAAAATCTCGGAAAAGTTTGAATCTCAGTGACCTCGACCTAAAGGTCAGGGTCAAAGGTCAAGTTTTATGAAAATCTTGTCAATGCGATAACTCGAGAAGGAAGTGACCCAGGATTCTCAAATTGATACCGTAGTTGTGTCTATTAAAAATCTCAGACAAGTTTGAATCTCGGTGACCTCGACCTGAAGGTCAGAGTAAGTTTTCTGAAAATGCTGTGAATGTAATGACTTGATTTTGAAATTGACACGATGGGTGTGTTTATTAGGAGGCTGACGAGTAGCGCTGGCGGTTGCTAGTATTAACTTTGTTGTTTAGATAATATGTAAAGGATCTAGAGCACGGAGGTCAAACTCATTTGATTATCTTGCTCTTAAGTAGACCAGTGAAACTCATCTTTCTGTCAATAATGTCTTAACAACATAACATAAGAGCTGAGTGAACATTATGTCTCTGTTTTTATACATAATAAATAATTAAATGCTGCTGTAATAACTCATATTATGAGAAAGAAATTACACAAAATGTCATTTTTTTAAAAAAAATTTGCTTGTTTGTTTGTTTTTGTTTTTTAACTGTTGACTTACTTTTAAAAAATCCAACATTAGTGAAAAAACAGCTCATTTAATTATTTTACTATTACTTAATTATGTTGATGTAGTATAAATATCCATGTGGGAGATTTTTGTCAGTAGGAAAATGCTGTAAAATGTATTAAAAATACAGTTTATGTCCTCCTTCACATTTCCCAAAGCTGTCCAGTGGGCTGGATTGTAGTCCGTGCTCGGCTGATTCAGGCCCCCGGCCCTTATGTTTGACACCCCTAACTTAGAGGATTCAAACTAATTCATCTTATACCAATTTCAGACACAAAGCTGCTGCTTTTTCCTACATGTCAAGTTATACAGCCCTGAAGATTGCACATAACAAAAACAAGTTGATTCTGTTACTTACTGTTAATGTAGGTTATCCTGCTGTGAACTGCAGAATAAGCATTATGTCCTTTAAACAGGAGGAAATGAATGAATGAATGAGAACTTCAGGTCTTTGAATTATATGTATAAAGTATTTAATATTACAGAGACGTAGGAAAAAAATGCTGAATGTTGACAAACTGTTAATTGTTGCCATCGTTGACTTGGTTGACGTTGGTCCTCTAGTGTTTCATGGATGTCTGTCTTTTTAAATATTATTTTAAAAATTCTCCTCTGTACTCTACAGTTCTAAGGTGGAAATGCTCAGCCATGTAACTCACTGCTTCTTATGCTTACAAAAACATGAACAGGTTAAAAACGTAACCTATAAATTCCCTGTATTGTTTTCCACAGACACGTACAGTCTCTACAGTGTCTCAGTATTTCAGAAAACACCAGAACACGTTGTCGGTTTCTTTGAACTGAACGGTCTCCTGCATGAGTTTGGGGTCAGCAAAGTATTTTTTCTCTCATTTGTACCATACAGCAGCCTGACTTTCTTCTTTATTGAACAGATAAAAGTCTCTGACCAAAACAATGCAGTGATGTATTGTGAAGTCATGCCCTTGTTGAGGTGGTTCATTTAGTTTGAATCTGATGTACTTTTCATGGCCTTCATGAAAATTGCATCTGTTGAGTTGAGCCACAGTATTAGTGTCCAAAGACTGTCTCTAAAACGTGACATCCTTGCTTTGTGAAATACAAAGAGATTATTATTTTAAGTTTATGTTGGTACAATTTCTGATTTACTTTAATGAAAAGATGTTTGTGCCAGAACAGTAATCTTTCCGTCTCTTGCAGGAAAAAAAATAATTAAAGTTAACCCGCTGGTGTGTACCAGTTTCTTTTCGCTCGGCTGTAGACTTTCATCAGCTGATCTTTATCTGTCAGACCAAATTCCCCTTTGAGTTGGGCTCAAACATAAGAAATCTGCATTTATTTATGACGTTTTTCTTTTCTACTTCCATCTTTTCATAGCCACACATCCTGGAGCTTAGAAGCAACAAAGCAATTACACTTTTGTCTTTAGCACCTTTTAGCCAAGCTCACTCTGTTTCTCTGAAATGTTAATTAGGTCTCCTTTTTTTTACTTCTGAGCTACTTACACATTGCTGCCCTATCACCTGGTCCACCTACTGTAGTCTGTAGCAGCTTCGGCACTGAGAATAGTCTTTTTTGCTGACTTCAGAGGAGGAAGAAGCATTTCCAGCCAGCCTGGGTTTATTGAGAAAAGGTGAAAAAAGAACTGTGGAACAGCCTGCGTGTGACCTCCTGGTTCCTGGTGTACAAACCTGAGCTGATCAAGTGTCTCGATGAGTGCAAGCTTGGCTGACTTTCAGAATGTCAAGCTGCAGAGATTTTGT
Organism: Maylandia zebra; assembly: GCF_041146795.1. Classification (NCBI taxonomy): domain Eukaryota; kingdom Metazoa; phylum Chordata; class Actinopteri; order Cichliformes; family Cichlidae; genus Maylandia; species Maylandia zebra. The sequence continues at coordinate 4,870,578 of NC_135188.1, read as the reverse complement.
TTTCAGTGGATTGGAAGTATGATTTTACACCTAGAGGGAAAAAAGGAGGAAAGAAAAAGTAGGAAAAAAGGAACCAGATTATTTATATTAAAAATACTATCTGGCTTTTGTGTAAATGAGCAGCTGTGAAAACAACACCTCCTATTACTGCCCTGATTTTATTCTTTCTCTGTGAATTTGCATATTTTATCTCCCTCCTCTTTATTATGGGGGACCTATGCTTCCATTTTGATGTGGTTTAAGAAACAAACAGTGAAAGAGATGAAGGGCGGGTGGGAGGAAAGAAGAGGGCTGCGCTGGCCGCATCATATTGAGTATTTTCCAGTTGATTTTGTTGAAGGCTTCTCAGCAGCGTACCTAAATAAGCAGCAGCATGCTAATGAATGGAGAACGAGTGTGATAATTTACCAGACAAAGAATGGAGGACTGTGAGAGAGAGCCAGAGGCAGAGACAGAGGCAGGGAGAGAGTTAGGGGCAGCACGATATTGAAAATATTTTGAAATTGTTTGTCATCAAACAATTATTTAACACCTGTTTCTATATAGCCCATATGCCGGGAGGTTCTTTTTCTCAAGCTTATCCTGATAATGCTTAGAATAAATATTCGCTGTGTTACAAATACAGTAATTTCATGCACTGTTCCCACAGCCAACCATGTGTTTCATGTTTTTGCATACAGAAAAGGGGAGAGAGATGGGGGGGGTGGGGGTGTAGGGGCTAAACTCAGAGGACACTAAAATGACAACATAGAAGCACAGACTCTGTCCTCTTTCTAAAAGGACGATGTGACGAAGGCAGTAAACAGTCTGTGAACAGGCTGTGGGCTCTGAGATTATTTCTTTGTCACCAGCAGAGCCACCAGTGTTGCTGAGCACTGCTGTGGAGCAAATCCTCCTAGAGAGGACTGATTGGATTTTTGTTCCAGGGAGCCTTTTGTGTTAGCAGCATAGGGACTAGATAATAGAGGTTGATGCCATTCTGTCTCTGTGTTATGGCTGGTGGAGTGAGTTTTTGCACTGTGTGTGTGTGTGTGTGTGTGTGTGTGTGTGTGTGTGTGTGTGTGTGTGTGTGTGTGTGTGTGTGTGTGTGTGTGTGTCTTTAGAGGACCTTGTCTCTCTAAACAACTACTATATTACTTTTTCCAACTTATTGCAGTTCTCCTTGCTTTAGAGCTTTCAGGATGATAAGTATTCATTTATTTAAGTTACTTTACTTTCTCTTTTAATCTATAGTTTTGACTATGACGAGGCATTAAAAGTACCGCACTGTTAAAGCAGGACATACTGCTGGTATACATACAGTAAACTGCCAAGAGACTCAATGTCTGGTTGAAGGTCATTTTCAGCCTGAGTCCTTCTGTCAGATCTATGTTTGGAGCATGTGGCACAACGGGTGTGTATGTTGAGTCCTGAATGTATAAATAAAAAAATATACATAATTTATTTCTGTAGGGGAGATTCTTTTTTTTAATTGCCGCTCCAGACGCTGAAGTCTTTTCAATCTAGAAAGTTCCTCAGCTCATTATGTCTTTCTGCTGTTCTGTTTGTGTGTGTGTGTGTGTGTGTGTGACTTTGTACTGACCTCTGTTGGAGACCAAGGAACTATACAGATAGAGCTTTACTGGCCAATCATAGTCAACAAACCGCTTATAGCAGACATTCAGGAAGGGAATGGTTATGTTTAGGTTTCTCGATAATTCTGCTTAACTCTGTGTTTCTTTTTTAAAAACATGTTATTTGGAGACTGAATGGTTTTTGTTACAGGAAACATTTTACCATTTGTACCTGACCTGGTTCCTGCTCGGTGGGCTGACTGCAGTGTGCCTGTGTGTTTCAGGCCTTTCAGCGGGTGATTGCCAGATTTGTGTTGACTGTTTTCTCATCCATAAAACTAAATGTGTCTCTCAGCACCGGGAGACAAACAGTGTTTCCCATTGTCACATCAGCTGGCATCCTGCATCTGGACAGCATGACATCTGGCTTTCTTTTTTACACTGAAAGCAAGAATCTCAGGAAGTCTGTGTGTGTGTGTGTGTGTCCTGGCTGAAGAACAGAGAAAATGCAATGTTATGCTGTTTGTGTTGTCTTTTTGATGTAGAGGAAATAATTTTTTGGGAAATATCTGACAGGTAGTGACAGGTAGGCATAAAGTAGGGCCAACGTAAATGGACACCACTGCATATATGTACACAGATTTAAATGTGTTTTGTCACCATTATTTTTTTAACTGAAACAGGTCCATTTGCATTGCAGATTTAGATATAAATTAAGATGTTAATGGAAGCATAGAAGATAAACTCTGCTGTCCTTTAGAGACTCACAACTCCTTTAGCGGAAATTAGTGCAAGAAAATAAAGTAATGTGGGGAAAAAATAAGCAGATTGTTGGCTTTTTATATCCTTTTTCAAACACAGCAGCTGCACAACATTAAGCTCAGATTCAGTATTAACCTGCCCAGGTGTACAGTAAGCTGTAGTGGAGAGATTTGAGGTCAGTGACCTTGCCTGTCCTTGACTACTGTGTGTGGGCGTGGGTCTGTGGATGGCCAGTTGGTGGTTAAATAAAGGCCGTTAGTTGTCAAAGCTCTTTGGCCCTCATCATGCCCCTGCAACCTCGATCTGATCCCCCACCCATCACCACGGGCCTTCCATCCCCCAGTGAGGAGTGGGCTGCTGGTTGGCCCAGGTTTTATCTGCTATTATCTGTCAGATGTTATGCACCCATGAGCCTGGCTGCCCCTCTGCATGACGGGCGGCTTTGGTCGCTCGTCCAATCCCAGCGGCTCCCCGCTGTCTGTTACAGCTGCAATGAAAAGTTCTCTGGCTGCCTCCGTCTCTGTCTGACAGCTGCCCTGGAGGAAAGGGTAAAAGAAGCACAGGGAAGAGGAGGAAAAGGGGGGAAAATACCATTAAGATGAGCTGTATTCCCACAGACCAAAGCCTGCCCACCAGCCATGTGCTGCAGCTCACCTGGCTGCCAGATAAGTGGAGATTAGAGGAGAGGAGAAGGTGGAAAAGGTATTAGAGGCATAAGAAAAATTCTCTCTGAAACCCGGGGACAGCCTTGATACTTTTAGGATTTCTTGTGTCGTGCCTGACATTTGATGCCGACGCAGAAAGGGCACAGAGGCAGACAGCCCATGCTGCTATTACACAGATAGGCCAATCTGCACTCTTTCATATATTTCTGCTTGTTTGTTCCCTGTAGTCTATTGTTCGACTTGTTGCTGCAACTGTATAAATTACAGTTTAGCGAGTTTCCTATCTAGTTAGCAGAGAATAACAGTCTGGTGACACTGGCAGGATCAATGCAGGTCCACAGCAGGAGGCAGAGTGGCCCTAATGAACTGAATTGACTGGTGCTGAAATATGATCAGTATTTCTCTGGTGGTCATTATGTTCCTCGTGAAGAAGATCAATGTCTCCTGGGTGAATCACTGAGTATGCACAGCATGAAGTCAAGGCCTGCACTGATACCATTCTAAATACTTAATGAAGTATTTATTCACAATAAGCTTTGCCACCGCATGTGTTTGTGCTCCACACACGTCTTTCTTATTTCTGTCTCGCTTTCAGTCAAAGGTCTGTTTTTCAGGCCCCGCAGCATTAGTAACTGATGTCCTTGTTTGAGACTGCGCTGTTCATTTCATGGGCTATCACTTTTTAAATTGGTGAATGCCTTCTTCATGGTTGATTAGTAATTCATGCAGAGCTAATTAAGAGGCATAATAAGAGAAAGCCTGGTGAGATGATTCAAACCAAAATAGGAAAATGGTTTTACCCCGGACAGTAAACAGTTGTGATTGATTGTAGCAGAGCGTTGACCATAAAAGACGTTTATGCCTCTCTGAACCCGTCATCGTGGAACCGCACATCCATATCTTCATTTTGCTCGGGGCTACCCCCATCTTGGAGTTTATTTCCAGAAAGTTGCCTTAATGATCCCTGGCTGCCTAATGCCTGGCATTGTCACTTTGCTGATTGTGGTGTCTGCATGCTGTGGCTGCCCTGCCAACAATCATCACGCACACACCTGTACCAGCATCTGTCCAACCTGCAGACAGGCACAGGTGTTGCCTTTAGATTGGCTGTCGACGTGCACTAAAGTTACTGCGCACACTTTCTTTCCATCTTCTGCTCTTTTTCTCTGTGCATTTGTGTGTCGCACATACAAACGCACACACGCGGGGCTGTAAACTTTAACTGTCCGTCCATCTGTCCGTTCGTCTTTGGGAGCTCTTTATGATTCCAGGCGCAACACTTCATTCATGACGTGTGTGCCCACAGTCCAATTCCATCATCAGCATCATTACTGCTATTATCCCGTGTCTCCCTTTAATGCAGGCTAATGGATGACCAATAAAGATAGATGAGCCTGGCAGTGTGGAGCTAATAGGCAGGACATGATGTCTGGCTTCTGTCCTGACTCGAGTCTTTAGCCGATCAAATTCCCCCACAGATAAAATATTGCTAAAATATTATCTTGAGTTATTCCTCCGCTTTAATGAATCGCTGTAGCTCCAGCTCATTAGCGTGCCAATAGTTTAGGATAAATCAGAACAGACTTTGTGGGCTTGACTAATTGTTAAAAAAAAGGAGCATTATCGATTTATTAAATAAATAGCAGCTGTGAATTTATTTTCTAACGGTTAAAACTCAACACACAACAATGAGCACAGAGCATTTCACTTTAAACTGTTTTTGTTTAACAGCATTTTCGGTGTGCAGAGGTCATTTCAGACCTAGATTTGAAGGCTCCTCGGTGGCAATAACTTGCAGATATCCTCGGCCCATGTATTTCTGTTTATACATAGAAAGAGAAGTTGCATAATCACATAATTATATATGCTAGAGTTTGTTTATTTTGATAAATATCCCAGTCCCGCTCTTTGTCCTTTGTAGTGATAATTTAAACATATTATTTTGTCCCTCTCCAGTCCTCTTACTCTAATAAATTAGAATATTTAAAATTATACAATATTAACTGCTTGGGTGGCTTTGATTTTTTTTTCTTTTGTTCCATATTGTTGCAAAATCCAGTAGAAATCGTAGAAAAACAGATCATATGTTAAGTAGTAATCAATACTGAAGAAACTTCATAATCAGTCAGCGGTTCATTGGGGTAAAAAAGTGGATTTAGTTTGTAGGTTTTATATAAATTGCACACGCCATCCTTACAGACTAAACTTATGGTATAAATACTATGTTATCATATTTAGTTTTGAATAAAATATTTGTACATAAAAATGCATTATAGCAAGCAGTTTAATGTTTTCAAGGAGCTAAAAAATCTGTAAAGCTGATTAGAGATACCACAGATAATTCAACAATGCAGAGCAATGATAGTGAAGTGGAAGACCAGTGAACATAAAAGAGAATATATTCCTTCAATTTCACTGTCTTCATAGGTGCAGTGCAGTAAAGTGAAAAATATTTATCTTTGTGCATATTTGTCACACTTATGCTTATTTTCTTTAATATTGTTGAATCATGAACGCTGACATTAACTGAGGCAAGCAAGGACCTGCAGTTCTTTAGATGTAGTTCTGGGTTCTTTTGTGACCTCATGGATGAGTCGTCGAGTAATTTTCATTCACCACTGTTTCGAATGTCCTCGATTTGTCGGTAACTGCTTTCACCGTGGTTCTCTGAATTCCCAAAACCCTAGAAATGTCTTCGTAACCCCTTCCAGACTGATGGATTTCAGTGACTTTGTTTCTCATCTCTTCTTCAGTTTCTTTAGCTCCTGGCACGATTTCTTTCTGATCTTTTAGTCAAGTTCATTTTGTCAGACAGGTTATATTTAAGGGATTTCTTGATTCAACATGTCTGGCAGTAATCAGACTATCGAAGGTGAAATCAGCTTTCAAAAACGTGTGGTTAATCACAGTTGGTAAATGGCCTGTAGTTGTATAGTCCCTAAGGACCCCAAAGCGCTTTACACTACATTCAGTCATTCACACACTGGTGATGGCAGCTACATTGTAGCCACAGCTGCCCTGGGGCGCACTGACAGAGGCGAGGCTGCCAGACACTGTCCTCTGACCACCACCAGTAGGCAACGGGTGAAGTGTCTTGCCCAAGGACACAACGACCGAGACTGTCGGAGCCGGGGCTCGAACCGGCAACCTTCCGATTACAAGGCGGACAGCCAACTCTTGAGCCACGATCGCCCAGTTAATCCTCGATTTAATAAATGGTGGGGGTGGAATGGGTGGTTTATTATGGCCAGGTAGGTTTGGATAACTTGTTTTCCTTAATGAATGAAATAGTCATTTAAAAACTGCATTTTACATTTACTCAGGTTATCTTTGTCTAATATCAACATTGCCCATGTCCACATGCAGATACTGTCGTGGTTGACCCAGCATCTAGTTTTAGGATGTTTCGAGTTTTCTTTGAGATGTGGTTCATGTCCTGTCACTGTATCTAGTCCTCAGTATAATATTGTTTCTTGTGCTTCTGAGTTTCCCTTTGTTTCCAGCCTGTGATCTTTTGTGTGTCTTTTCTGTCTCCCCCAGTCGGTCATGCCTTCATGTTTGTTAATGTCCTGTCACTGTATCAAGTTCTCATATCTTAGTCCTTATCTCAGTGTTTGTTACTTCCTATTTTATTTTGAAACTCCCTGGTCTTGTGCGTGTTGTGCTTAGTTTTGCTTCCCTATGTCTTGCTAGTCTGATTCCGTTCAGCTGTGTTTCCTGCTGTTTCCAGTCTCCTTAATTACCTGGTGTGTATATGTTGTCAGAGTCTCTTTTTGTTCTTTGTCACCTTATCCGCTGTGGTTTTGTCCTCCTTCGGGAGTACGTTCTCCTTATTGAGTTGGAGGTTTGGTTTTCCTTGTTTTGTTACCCTTGTTATTTTGCACTATTAGTTTAATAAAGCCATATTTCAGTTTACCCCTATGTTTGGGTTCTGTCTCTGTCGGCCACACAACCAGACTTGACAGATACAATTTCTTTACAAAATGTTGCCAATTTAGACTGTAAAGTACTATCTTTAGCATGACTTCGCCATTTCATAAGCATTTGATATTAACCTAAAGTATACAGGCACATAGTCTTGTCTTTGAAGCATAAACTAACAAATAAATGATGATACTCCTCTCCAAGCTACAAAGCATGTATAAACAATTAATATATTTAACTTTACAAAATCTGGAGTTTCAGTTCCAACTGAAAAGTTGTTTTTTCACTCTTAAATTTTCTATAGTTTGTACACAGGCTATTGTTAAACGTGTCAGAGTTCCAACTTTGCCTCAGGATATCAGATATCCTCATCTCAGCTGCTGCTTTTATGTATCTGTCATTCACCACTCCGGTATGTCCCGGTAAATATGGAAATCCTGTATACATGTGTCCATCATTACTGATAAACAGCTTTATCATATTTATTATGATTGTAGTTGCTTATTATTATACTGATAAGGAACTTACCAGATGGACTCCAACTAAACTTTCTTATTCTTCACTAAATACTAATTTAAAGGCGGTTTTGAGTTTGCCGCTTGCGTGCAGTGTTTTCTCACCACGCAGTGCACGAAGGAAGCAGAGGAGATTCTCACAGCTGGTAATAATGAAAACAAATTCAAGTTGTTTATCGTCACTGATATCTTCAAATTAAGGTTGTGGTAACAGAGCACTATATAAACGCAAACAGTTACATTTTGCTCCCTATCAGAGAGGTGCCACTCTCCCCATTACAAGTTAGAGTACAATAAGAGATGATTTTCAAGATGTTATTTCAACCCAGAGCAAAGGAAGATTTAAAGTAAGATCTCATCTTAGTTGAGTATATTTCTCCTAGTCAAAAGTGAGCTCAATAGAATATCAGAATTAGATTTTCACCACTTTCTCGAGCTTCTTAATTTCAACTCCTGAGAAACGGCTTTCCTCTCATCTCAGGCTTATCCCAGTGTAAGATCCTGAAATACTTTTTTCCCTCCCTCATTGCACTGATCTGTCTGATCTGTATTTGTCTGAAATAATCAACTTTTAAGATAACAGTACAATCCAAAAGCATACTGGATAGACTTATAAATGAGCTTCCATAGTAACAGAAATTTGTCACAGTGATCAAATTCAAGTCTCGTAGTATGTTTTATCTGTTCACACTTCTAAGACCTATATATAAAAAACATTTTGTTATTGATGTATCAGAAATCTAATTATGCTTGTGTGTCATTTAAAATACACATCTGCTGGTATGGTTTTAATAATATTTATTTTCAATTTAAATCAAAGATGTAAAACTTCAGTTTTCATTTATCATTCTCACATTTTTTTCAGCAGTATTGACACCAAACAGTTCATCAACCATACATACATTATGGAAGCCTTTGCTGAAAAGAAAAGAACAAGGGACAATGTTTCCCTGCCTGTAACAGAGTTACTGGGGCCTCTCCCTGGAGCCAGCAAGCAGGGGTGCGAATACTTGTTTCCCCTTTGTTTGATGCACGTACATTTGCCTGCTGGGCAAGAGGGTTGTTTCCCTGTTCCTTAAGGTGGGGAACTAGTCCTATTATTTGCAGGTATGATCACATGGGCAATGACAGTGAAACCTTGTGGGGTGTGATCTTAGGAATGGCCTGTCAGATCTGAATCTGAGTGGTGTTACATTGCTGGATTTCTGTGATAATCATAGTTTGTCCAAAACAAACACATTCACTTGGCACTAAGCTCTGTGGCAGGTCAATGATCAGTTTTGTGTTGATATAACTGGAGCTGTAGCAGCACATCTTAGACACTGCGATGTACAGAGTAGCGAAACTGTCAACTGACCACCACCTGGTGGTGAGTTGGGTCAGGGAGTAGGGGAAGATCCTGGACAGGCCTGGTGCTCCAATACATAAAGTGAGGGTACATGAGGTCCCGGTCCTTGAGTTCTTCAACTCCCACCTACAGCAGAACATCAACAGCATTCTGCAAGAGGCTGGGGGGACTGAATACAAATGAACCGTGCACCTCCACTGCTGAGCCACGTGACCATAAGGTGGTTGGTGCAGGTGGTTGGTGCAGGTGGTGGACTCTTGAAGTGAAGGGAGTCAAGATTAAGAAGGAATCCTATCAGACTTGGTTAACCTGTGGGATAGTAGATGCAGCTGAAGGGAATCAACAGAATGCCACATTGACAATACCTGAATCAAAAACTTAGGTATGGAAGGTATTCAGAGAGGTCATGCAACAAGACATCAGGAGAAGAAAGCAGTGAGAATCAGAATCAGAGAGACTTTATTTATCCCCAAGGGGCAATTAAGAGAATGTAGTGCTGTTAACTTGAAATGAGGACAGGCCAGGCAGTGGAAGCAATACTTTGAGGATCACCTCAATCCCACTGACGTGCCTTACATAGAGGAAGCAGAGTCTGGTGATGAGGGGATGACTTGAGGTTACCGAGGTAGCTAAACAACTCCTCAGTGGCAGAGCTTCTTGTCGTGGAACTCTGTTAATTATGCTAACAGTCCGTCCAAGAAATCTGTGCTAGAGACTTAGTAAGGGAAATGCTAGAATTTTATTTGTGTTCCTTAACACTAATTAGCAGGTATCTGTCCCTGTGCAGCACACTCATAGAGAACATGGATGCACCTCGTTAATGTGCAACTTCCCAGAATAAGTTACTAATTTAGCTGCCACCTTATTTTACAAATATCAACATTTCTGGCTACAAAAAAAACCCCAAGATGACAATATTTTTATTTGTAAAATTTCGGTTTTGGAACAGCACATACGATGGCTGTCACTCTGACTTCAATCAACAATGAGTTATGGGGCTTTAACACAGGATGTACAGTGGGGCAAAAAAGTATTTAGTCAGCCACCGATTGTGCAAGTTCCCCCACCTAAAATGATGACAGAGGTCAGTAATTTGCACCAGAGGTACACTTCAACTGTGAGAGACAGAATGTGAAAAAAAAAATCCATGAATCCACATGGTAGGATTTGTAAAGAATTTATTCGTAAATCAGGGTGGAAAATAAGTATTTGGTCAATAATAAAAATACAACTCAATACTTTGTAACATAACCTTTGTTGGCAATAACAGAGGTCAAACGTTTACTATAGGTCTTTACCAGGTTTGCACACACAGTAGCTGGTATTTTGGCCCATTCCTCCATGCAGATCTTCTCGAGAGCAGTGATGTTTTGGGGCTGTCGCCGAGCAACACGGACTTTCAACTCCCGCCACAGATTTTCTATGGGGTTGAGGTCTGGAGACTGGCTAGGCCACTCCAGGACTTTCAAATGCTTCTTACGGAGCCACTCCTTTGTTGCCCGGGTGGTGTGTTTTGGATCATTGTCATGTTGGAAGACCCAGCCTCGTTTCATCTTCAAAGTTCTCACTGATGGAAGGAGGTTTTGGCTCAAAATCTCACGATACATGGCCCCATTCATTCTGTCCTTAACACGGATCAGTCGTCCTGTCCCCTTGGCAGAAAAACAGCACCATAGCATGATGTTTCCACCCCCATGCTTCACAGTAGGTATGGTGTTCTTGGGATGCAACTCAGTATTCGTCTTCCTCCAAACACGACGAGTTGAGTTTATACCAAAAAGTTCTACTTTGGTTTCATCTGACCACATGACATTCTCCCAATCCTCTGCTGTATCATCCATGTGCTCTCTGGCAAACTTCAGACGGGCCTGGACATGCACTGGCTTCAGCAGCGGAACACGTCTGGCACTGCGGGATTTGATTCCCTGCCGTTGTAGTGTGTTACTGATGGTGACCTTTGTTACTTTGGTCCCAGCTCTCTGCAGGTCATTCACCAGGTCCCCCCGTGTGGTTCTGGGATCTTTGCTCACCGTTCTCATGATCATTTTGACCCCACAGGATGAGATCTTGCGTGGAGCCCCAGATCGAGGGAGATTATCAGTGGTCTTGTATGTCTTCCATTTTCTGATGATTGCTCCCACAGTTGATTTTTTCACACCAAGCTGCTTGCCTATTGTAGATTCACTCTTCCCAGTCTGGTGCAGGTCTACAATACTTTTCCTGGTGTCCATCGAAAGCTCTTTGGTCTTGGCCATGGCGGAGTTTGGAGTCTGACTGTTTGAGGCTGTGGACAGGTGTCTTTTATACAGATGATGAGTTCAAGCAGGTGCCATTCATACAGGTAACGAGTGGGGGACAGAAAAGCTTCTTACAGAAGATGTTACAGGTCTGTGAGAGCCAGAGATTTTCCTTGTTTGAGGTGACCAAATACTTATTTTCCACCCTGATTTACGAATAAATTCTTTACAAATCCTACCATGTGGATTCATGGATTTTTTTTTTCACATTCTGTCTCTCACAGTTGAAGTGTACCTCTGGTGCAAATTACTGACCTCTGTCATCATTTTAAGTGGGGGAACTTGCACAATCGGTGGCTGACTAAATACTTTTTTGCCCCACTGTAGCACTTTAACGCTTGCTGCTGGGTCCAGCACACAGTTCAGTCCCAGATTACCCCAGAGCAGAAGGTGGAGGTGAAGCATAGCTGCAGTTTCCAAAACTTTCAGTGGGTATCTGTGTTTTCTATGCATTGCTCTTTACCTCAAGAGTTTTAAAAGATTCATAAAGCTATTAGCACACAAGAAATCTAAGGTGCACTTAAACAGGGCGCCAATTTACAATAAGCTATGTAACTGTCAAAAACAGAGTTATTATAGTTTTTTTAGGTTTTGTTTTTATTTGCTTTTAAATTTCATTTTCAGTTTAGTTTAATTTTAGTTTCAAGTGTGGGTACGCTCACTTCAGTTTCCTAAATATAATTCTGTTCATGTGGATGAAGCGTTTTCAGTGGGAGAAACGTCTCATTTAAGTGACTTCTTCAGTTTTTTGGGATTTCCTTATCTGGATGATTGAGTTTTTGTTTGTGAATTTGATAACTGGAGTTTGAAATTGATACCGTGGGTGTTTCTCCCCTAAATCTCTGATGCATTTGAATCTGTTCCCTTCATCACGCGGGGTCACCACAGCGGGCAGCTCCACGTTTGATTTGGTGAATTTTTACACTGACACATCCCCAAAAGGAATTTTTGTCTCCTCCAAGGATGTTTTGCTTGTTAGGCAAATATGTAATCACTACGATATAATTTATTTACTTTAGGCACAAGATATAAACCTTTCCTGCATTTTACCATCCTGCCTGCTGACCAGCTGAATGGATCCTTTCTGTTGCCTGCACAGGCAGTCACTGCAGTACACAGCGGTCAACATTCACATTTGTTGACCCTTTGAACCCTAGTTGCAATATATATATATAATCAATAAGCTAAATAATTACGCACACCCCACTTTTCAGTTATTTATTTGTAAAAAATGTTTGGAATCATGTATGATTTTCATTCCACTTCTCACGTGTACAACACTTTGTGTTGGTCTTTCACATGGAATTCCAATCAAATTGATTCATGTTTGTGGCTGTAATGTGACAAAATGTGGGAAAGTTCAAGGGGGCCGAATACTTTTGCAAGACACTGTATCTGTTTACCAGGCTTTACAGTTGTGTTTCTTTTGTTATTCCTAAACCAGACAAGAACATTTGTCTTAAATTAGTTTATGAAAGACAGAATTCAGAATCTAATAAGCTTCAGATGTGAAAAGGATTATCGGGTGGGGTGGGGGGCCGGGGGGAGTATTGTAGGCAGCAATTTTTCTTTCTTCTAGAAAGGAAAAAATATTTGGATGATGTAGCTGTTGTTGCTGATGATGATTGCTTGTCCTTTTACATCCAGCTGGTTATCAGAAGGTGAAAAAAGTAAAAACACCTGTGTAGGTTGACCGTGGTAGTTTGTGCTTTTATATATTTAGAACTAAATCAATACGGTGTTGTACATTTATTGGGTCTGCAATATTTTGGTAATTGAGACTGGCAACAGTTACAATAAATCTTATTACACCAGTCAGAAACATGACACACATACCGCAAATTCTCAATTATTGATCTCATGTTTTAAACCACAGTCTTTAGTGGATTGCTGCATTTGTGTCCTGTTTTATTACTGCTGCACATCTATTTCTTGTGTTTACAGTATTTAAGGTATGCTCATCGTTTCCCTGAACGTACTGCAATCTCTGGGGCACCTTTGTTGAAAAAATTGTTTACATTTTCATTTAGCTTCTCCAGGCAGCAGGAATGATATCGTGAGGTTTTAAACACTGGTGATGCTCCAGAAACTGACCCGCCTTATGCTGAAGGGCCCAGCTTTAAGGACGGGAGAGCCACTGAACAGAAGCTCAGATTAACAATAATCCCTTGTTCAACTTGTTGAGAACTTGCTCAAATCTCTCGTCTATCACTCCCATTCCTGTTTTATTTTGCCGGGTGTGCCAGACTGCTCCACTTAGTGTAGACACGCAAGATACCTCTGCCTCAGCCTCAGCCTTCTAAATAACTGTCGGTCCATTCGCTTTAAAATGTGGAAGAATTCAGCTTTTGTAAATGTATAAGGAATGTGTTCAGCTTTGACAGTTCAGCTTATGGATTCTTCACAGAAAAGTGAAACGAGCTGGTCTCTCAAATCAATAACTGGCAGATGTAACTCTGCACTGAAAAGAGTTTCAAGTGCTGCTCCAATAACTGCAACAAAATGAGAGGCGACGTAATATGTTTTTCAGAGTTATTGTCGTTTCTTTGTTTGTTTGGAAATGTTCTTGTATACATCAACAGACTCAGGGACGGGTCACACAGGAGAGTGAACAAACATCACGGGGAAGCTGGCATTTGAAAGAGGCCTAATCACAACTAAACTAAATGCCTGAAACTATGAAATGAAATATCAGACGTGTGTGTGTGTGAGGGGGGGGGGGGCCTCTATATAGTTCTGCATCAGTTACTTTTCAATTACAGCAGCCCAAGCAGAACGAAATTGTTAGTGTCATTTATCGACTGTGGTGCCCTCCATTAGAGTACCAACTGAGAGAAATCCATCCTGTTGTATAACCACCTGGCTGTCTTACAATAACAAAGAGTTCATTTCTGTCAGCTGGCCTTAAGTGTTTTGGGTGTTATACAAGGAACAGATGAGAAGTATACACCAGGAAACGCAGGAAAGCACACAGAGACCAATAAAGTCTAACCAAGCAGGTAATCATCTTGATGGCTTTTCTGAAACAGTTAGAAGACAGAGTGAAATACCAGAGGTGCCTAAATGAATGAGATGACAAATCATAAAAAGTTACAAATATTTTAAATATAAATATTTATTTGAGCAATTTTAAAATTAATAAAAAAATTTTTGTTGCTTTTGAATACCTTCGCACCCGAGCACTTTCTAACAGCACAGTTAAAATCATGTCTATTACTTATGCCTTGATGATCTACCCTGGTGATGTGGACCAGACAAGAGTAGCCGAGCGCAGACAACATCCCCAACCCCCCTATGTGTATATTTTTTTTAATACTTTGTGAGGAAAAACTGTCAACCATATCCAAAGTGCAGGACCAAAGAGAAGTAAATAATGTATGCTTTTATTAGATTCTTTGAAGACGATATGTGCTACGCGTTACCCGTTTCAAATGTGGAAGATTTCAGACCTCTGCACAAAACAGATTTTGATAATCAGAAGGTGTATCTGGTTCACAGAACTGAAGAGAATGGCAGCGCAGGCCAGCCGTGCGAAGCACAGATCCTTGCCCTTGCAGGTAAGTTGTCCTCCTAACGCAGGAGATTTTGTCTTTTTTAACGCTTCTTTTCGCCGTCTGACCAAGTAACGCTGATGTGCGCGAAACTCAGGAATGTGTCAAACCAAGTGTTTTCTTTTTCCTTTTTTTGACCCGATCTGTCAGGACGTGATCAGCTGGAATCTGACACCGATAGCAACAACAACGTCCTCGGCTGTGGCTAGCTAGATATGCTAGTTAGATATGCTAAGATAAGTTTGGTATGTAGTCATACCTTGTTGTCGGTGTTTTATATGTTCTTTACACTTACTGCGCCGTGTCTCTTAAGTTACCCCTCTTGTTTGGGTTGGGTAGTATTGGTTGTGTCGCTAAATACGTGGCATGTAACGTTAGCGACTCACAACGGTTGTTTACAACACGAAGCTAACGCTTGCTAGCTTGCTTGGTTTGTATTGTTCCGTGTTAGCATGCTACTGCCGACGTACAGACGCAAGGCTGTCACCGTATTATAAACATATTTGACAGCCGGTGACTGATCTGTCATTATTTTTGAGGCTCTCAAATGTAGTTGAGATGCCAATCCGGCGGCTTTGGTGGGCTGCAGTCTGCATGTTAGCTTTCTTATCGGCAGATTCGTGCCACAGAGGGGTTGCGGTGCTGCAGTCGTTGCAGACTACATACAGCAACCTGTCAGTAACATGTCAGCATCGCAGCCGTTTCATGTAGGTTTATCGTGCAAATGTGATGAAGTGTGCAGGTGAAATGCTTTTGCTCGTGTTTATTTGGAGTTGTAGAAATGTTTGCTCACGGTCGTTTTCTATGCACGATCTTTAGCTACATCACTAATCCCCGAGTCTGATCTGTCTGAGCTGGGAGATCGGTACAATGTCGCCAGCCCAGGACCATTTGTACCGCAGTCCTCTGACATGCTTACATTCCTACCTCATTTAATGCTAAAGTCGCCTTGATGAGGCAGAATGGAGAGGCTAACCAATACAGATGAGAGCACTTCCGTAGATACTTTGAAAAGCATACTTGTAAAAGTCCCTAAAAAGTTGCATGAATTTTCAGAGTTTATTCTTGCTTCTATTTCCGGGGCTCACAGATACAGTAGAAGAATTTGAAGACAGTATAACACAAAAGAAGATGAAAATTCCCAAGATGTCCACGAAGAATTCAGGAAACTCCATCGAGAACAATTTTGGAGAGGAAAGAATGCCACTCAGGCATAAAAAGGTAGGAAGATCAGAGGTACACTGTGGTTGTTGGGCATTGCAGCAAACATATGTGTCTGCTGCAATGCACACATATTGCATCATTTATACCGTCAATCATGTATAAATGATCTAAATCAAAAGGTGTTTAGACTTGTTTATGTTAGTAGTATCATGATAGTCTATCACACTGGGTCCGTGACATGCATTTGAGTATACTTTACATTAAAACTAATTGCATTAAATGTCATCTTTCAAATAGAAAAATTACTCAAGCTTTGCCTTTTACTGTGTCAGAGAAAACCCAAAAAAGTTAAGTAGTGAAAAAAGGCCACATCAACACTCCAAGTATGGGAGCATGTATAACTTCACATGTAAATTTTTTGCAGCGATGCTCTGATATCTAAATATATCTATCAATGATACGTCACATTTTCATAAACTTGGCTGACACCCCAAATCCCCCACACTATTTTTACCATATGCTGGATTAACACAAATTCAGCACTCTGGACAGCTGCCCTTTCACAGACAAATCCTCTGAGCGGCTCATCAAAGAACTCTGTGACTCCTGTCCTCCCATTTCCTATTGAGATTCGCATGTCAAAACAAACAGTTTGAAGTCTGCCTGTCGTGTCATTTCAGACAGATTTGTGGTTTTACGTAATATTTTTCTTCTGTTTTGAGTGGCGTCAGTCATATATTTAGTCAGTCACAGCAAAGGATTTTACACAATACTATCTTGATGCATGCTCAATCGTCTGGGTAAGAAAATCCCAGAAAATAAATTATGTTCTTCTGGATGCAGCGTTTTCAAAGTTGAGACTGAAGAAGTTGATTGGATGATTGATGAAGTGTGTCTCCTAATGGCAACACTATGTCCGGATGAACAGAATCGACTTTGTGGGAATACTTGTACATATGAATAAATATTTTAACAGGCCTAACACCAGAGTTCTCAATGTCCATGACATATTTTTTTAAATATAGGTCAGATTTCATTTTGCCCACCTATGTCGTCTCCAAATTGAGTTCTTACTCTCCTCAGGCCCTGTCACAGGACCATGGACGCCCCCTTTCTAACTCATCCAAAAGCCTAGCGGCGGTAGTGGCTCGCCTAGAGAGAAATGCAGCCAGCTCTTGTATGGAGGGCGAGGAGGACCTGGATGAGGACCGGCTGGCTGAGGTGGGAGAGGATGCAGATGACGAAGATGATGATATGGAGGCAGAGCATCAGCGACATCATCACCAGCAGCAACAGCAGCATTTGGCGGTGGACACGGATTGTGTGCCTGAGGTGGCTGCCGCTGTTGTTCCCAGAGTTCTGTACGAGGAGCTGGTTCACAGCTATAGGCAGCAGGAGGAGGAGATGAGGAGGCTACAGCAGGAGTTGGAGAGAACCCGCAGACAGTTGGTGCAGCAAGCCAAGAAGCTCAAGGAATATGGCAGCTTGCTGACAGAAGTCAAAGAACTGAGGGACTTCAACAGGAGACTGCAAGACGTACTTCTCATGAGACTGGGCAGCGGTGAGAGACCAGTAGCACCCACACACAAGCCAACAAACCAGTTACCAGTACCACAAAGTTGATTAGTGAACTTTAACCTCGTCAGTTGTTAAAGAAAACGTTTATATTTAAAATGAATACATATATAGTAAGGAAACTGACAAGTGAAGTGTTTCTTATACAGAAACATCTGAACAGCAATAAAGTCACAATTTCAGTGGAAGGAGTTTAGCAGCAAGCGTGAGGATAGATATTAAGTTTAGTGTTCACTTTATGTCCACACAGCACAGTAATTGTACCATCTCTCTCCTGACAAGGTCTGGATGACAAATGCAGACAATAATTTTTTTTTTTGCAATTATGTGCAAAAAAACAAAAAAAGTGTAAAGATGAATGTCTGTGAAGGTTCTCAGGTTCTCTCATCCAGGAAGCTTCTTCAGTTCAGAACTAAAGAAGCTTCTTGGATGGTGATGATGATGATGATGGCTGAGTGTCAGTCAGTTAATCTGCTTAAGAACTGATTCTTTTATAAAACGAGAGTCCTACCTACTTTATAGGTGTCTTTAAGTTCGATTTTTGTTACTGTATATGGGTGCCATAAATGTGCACATTCTATTATTGTCGCTGTTGCTGCTAGATAAGCCCTTACAATATTAGAGAAAGAACCAGACGATCCTCTTTGAGCAAGAAATTGGTGAGGGCGGGAAGGAAGAACACTCTTTTAACTGGAAGAGAGCTCTGGTTCAGGGAGGGGCAGCTGTCTATTGCGAACAGTTGGATGTGAGGAAAGAGGAAAAGAGAGACGAGGACAAAGCACCGGTGGGAAAACTACGTTTTGATTTCACACAAGGCTTGAACCCCAGTCTGTTGGGTGAGGCTCATGTGACCCATTCATCCAACAGTACCTTGTCCCTCTTTTGCTTCTCCCACCACCCACTAAGTATTTATTATGTCTTTCTCTCACAGTACAAAAGTTCTAAAGTCCAAACAAAGTGATGGTCCTGGACTAATGTTATTTTGATTTAGGAATATTAGACACGCAATTATATCAGATAAGCCTAAAGAAAAGCACTAAGCTTACATTTAAATCAGATACAGTTTGTATAACCCAGTGTCCCATACAGATTGATCATAATTACCATAACAGGACTGGTTTCTGCCAGAATCAGGATAAGATAAAAACTGAAGAAACCTTTGGGGAATGATGTATACATGTGGAGAGAGATTATAATCCAAAGGGATTTTAACAGGTCTATTGCTGAAGTGGTAAATCCAGTACTGGAAGTTGAATAAAATGCACTTTGGTTGTGTGATTAAAAGTGGTGTCATTGCAGTGCACAGTGCTGTACATACTCGAGCTCTGCCAGATGCTGGTCTTAACCTCAGACCCCCTGCAGATCTGAACAGAGGCGCCCAGCTACTGGCTAGACCATCTAATGGACAGGCTAAAGATTAAAGCACCCTGGGGTGCTGTCAGGCAGTGGATGGAGTGCGCTGACCGATATTAAAACTCATCAGCTACATTGGAGCTTAGCGTGGCCAGCCACCAAGCCAGCTTAGTTACTGGGCTAAAATAACTGCCTGTCACAAGGCACAGGCAAGCCTGTGCCCAAGGCGCATAGCAAGCAAACAAGCAGGTGGGCACTGCTCCAGCGGTGAAGGCAAAAAACCCCTCACTACTGTAAGAATTCAGGTGCTAGTAGCTGTTTACACCTAGCATTTTTTCCCTCGTTTCTGCTGTATTTTAGCATGTTTTAGTTTCGCCAAGTTGCGTTAAGTGAAAACAGAGGTTTGTCGTTGCTTTTATCTCCATAATTGTTAACGTCTCCTTTATCTCCTAGAGCCTATGCATGACAATGGCACCCAGACAATCAAGGCTGAAGTGGTTGAACCTATTGTTGAGGCCCAGGAGACGTGCAGAGAAGAAGCCAACACCAGTTCCAGCTACTCACCCTCACCTAGAACAGTATACACCTGCAACGACGGCAAGGTACGTTTCTCCGAACTAAGAATTGCTGCGTATTTAATTGCATTTCCAGTTTTCCATTTTCGCTTCAACTAGTACACGAAGAAAACTTTTATTATTAATTTGTGTAATTTCTTGTCTGTGCTGTTTCATGGCTGCATAAATCTGTCTTTTCGTGCTGACATTAATTCTTTAAAGCAAAGTGAAAACAAGAGGATCTTGTGCACGAAAATTCAAACTGATGTCATAAAAGTGATTGCAAGGCTGTTAGCATAGTCCAGTTAATTTCATATTTTCTAATGTAGGAAAAAGAATTGTTCTTGAAGTTCACTCAGTAGTCAACAGGCCTGTTTTTTCAATTATGTTTGCATATATTTAAGTGAACTTCTAATTTATAGTGTAGAGTAGAAAGGGCACTAAAACTCTGACTATGATGGTATCTTAATAACCAATTTTGAGAGCTTCGAATCATTTGGTCCCCTTTCATTTTTCCTTGTGGGTGGCTGTGAACAGTATCCTGATTTTACAGGAAGTGCTGCGTTTCCTCTTAACACCCGTGAATCTGGGAACATGCTGTCATTGTTGATCAGTCCTTTCCCCTAGCTGCCTTACCCTTGCAGGTAAACAAGGTTGAGAAGATTATTATTGTTCCTGCAAGCGCAGCCAGCATCGTCGGTGTTTATTAGCCTGTTAGGGTTCTTTACTGCCCCCACTGCTGTAACTCAACCAGCGTCCTGTCGCTGATGACAGGGGGGGAATTGGTAGTACAAGCTCTGGGGCCTGCAGCCACTTCAAGCGTGAAGAACACTTGCAAATTAGAACTGTCCTACATGAGGGACCCCATATTAATTATTTGCACGAGAGGAATTTAAAGTGACTGACAGGTTAACCCTACTGAGAGTGCGCTGGGAAGGGTGGGGAGGGGTCGTGGAAAAAGAAGAAAAAGAAGAGGCTTTTTCTACCTCGAGGGCAGTAAAAAGCTTGTCTGCTGGCCGGGGGCCTAAAGCACATTAGCTGCACAGGGAAAAGCCTTTTGGATGCTAGCCTAAAGACTTTACGGTGATAAGAGAGTAGGGAAGGGAACGAGAGTCACATATGCAGCCCCTCCGGTACAGTAGCTCACCTAGAAGACCAGGGCAGTCTGCCATGGCTGGCAATCAGCTTGAAGTGTTTGGTCCAGGCTTACGCAATGTACAGTGACTGTGTAAAGAGCCACAGCCTAAGTTTGTAATGAAGGTAATCCGTGCTACAAGAAGATAGTGGCCAGAGCTTGTTTACGTATCCTAGAGGGTGAAAGTGACCCTTCTTGGAAAGTTTGATTTAGTCTAAGCGGGAGGTGAAAGCTGAATGTGTCCTGCTATAATTAGCATGTACTCTGTTTGTCTTCACACTACCAGAATTTTACTAGTCTGTACAAAATCGCTGAGATTACACCACAAGACACAAGAAAAAGTAAAGCACCATCAAGCTGCAAACACACACACACATCTTCTTCATTATATTTTGAAAATATTTTGGGGAAATGATTAAGGAAAATCTTACGTTTTAAAAGTAAGCAGTCATTTAAAATCAGTGAAAGGTTGAAGAAAGCTGTTCCAAAGTTTTTGGACTACAAACTCAAAACAGCAGTCCCCTCTGGATTTAAAATAAGAGCACAGAACAGTTAGGAGACCCTGATCAGATGATCGCAGAGGCCTACTGCTGTCAGTAGCTCAGATATATATGCAGAAGCTTTGCCACGTCGGACTTTATATCATATTAAATTTAAAAAAGGGGTGATGTGTAAGGGCCTGCTAATTTTTGTAAGCAGCCTAGCTACTGCATTTGGGATCAGTTGAAAACAGGCTGAGGAGGATGTATGTTTGTACTAAAAGTTCCAAATCATTGGATGGCAGTAAAGGTTTGATTTTTCTAATGTTTCTTGGATGGAAGAAACACGAGTAGATGAGCTCTGAGATGTGATGTTTCAAACGCTGGTAAAAATAATAGCAGGTCTTTAGCAGAGGGTTTGATATTGCCGGCGAGCGGCCCGATGTAATGACTGACCTCCTTAGAGAAGTTTTCAGGGCTGAATACAAGAGCCTGATGTCATGATGTTGCCTAGCAACCACCTACCAACGGTCTAAAATAACCAATTTGTAGCATTTATTCACCTATATCACATTATAAAAGCATTGTGTGATTTTTGACTTCATGACAATAGCTTATCATCATATTATATCCACCGTCCACTAATATTATGCATGATATATTATTACATCATGTTGCTTAGCGATGAACCTACCAGTGGGCTAAAAGGACCCATTTATAGCATTTATGCACCTAAAATACATTAGGGACACCTTTCATTTCACAACAATAATATGTAACTTTTATATTTTTATAATAGTTTTACAAATTTCACAGCTATGGGAAATTTGGGTGAGTTCAATTATACATGCAAGTTTGTTATTTTTACAGAAAAATTATTTTTCTGCCCCAAATCATGAAAGACAGATGTTTCTTTTTTTAAGTTGTCTTCATGCTTTCCCGTTTGTCTTGTTTTTTCTCTTTTGGTCAAGAGCTATGAACATTTCTGTTCAACCATATCTGACTCAAAATCCAATTGCTGTGTCTTCCAAATTCGACCTGTAAAGAGTCACAGTGTAACTGACGTTTGATCCTCGAAGATCTGGGTTATTCCCACTTTTTTCCCCCACAAACAAACAGTTGAATAGATGTGAAGCTGTAATGTTCTTTATCTAAAACACGGATATCTACTTTGTCTTCTGTTGACTAAAAATTAATAAAACTAGTTGAGTGTCACAACAATAAATCCTGACACCGTGCCGGTGACAACATACTGTTTGTTGTATAATGAGCCGTAGATGGAGAAGAAGTTGTTTCCAGTTGTGCTTTTCACAAACCTTTGTTTTACGTCTCTAGGTACACCTTGGTGGTGGGATCTGGGTGGAAGAAGAGAAATGGCACCAGCTGCAGCGGACCCAGGGAGATTCTAAGTTCACAAAGAACCTGGCTGTAATGATCTGGGGCACAGAAACCCTCAAAAACCGCAGTGTCACTGGAGTGGCCACTAAAAAGAAAAAAGATGCCTTGCCTAAACCTCCACTGTCACCCAGCAAGCTGAAGATTGTCAGAGGTAAGACAAACTTTTCCTTTTTCTTTAAAATGTATATTTCAAACGTTTGACAAACCCTTCTTTGGACGAGTTGCAAAAATGTTTTAGTAAAGGTAAATTCTTTAGCCTTAAGGCGAGGCCAAAATGAGCGGCTTTTAATTTGATGTGGTCTGATTACTCACACTCGCTCCTTCCCCAGAGTGTCTCTACGACAGAGTGTCTCAAGAGACAGCCGACAGTGCAGAGATAACGCAGAGATTGTCCAAAGTGAACAAATACATTTGTGAAAAGATAATGGACATCAACAAGTCCATCAAGAATGAGGAGCGGCGGGAGTCCAAGCTGCTCATCAGACAGACAGTCAAGATGGAGAACTTCACCTACGATGGCATATAGTGATCAACTGTCACGCCAGCGCCTTCTGCCCCGCGTGGTCTGCAGGATATTGAGGGGACTTGATATGGGTTGTCGGGGGATGCTGTAACCATTTCAGGAGCGGTCGTATTACTTTGGCACATCGGATTGGTTGTTATTTGAAATGTTAAAACAAAGAGGCCCCTTCGCCCGCCCCTTCGTAAAGAACCATCATCACATTTCTGTGAGCCCGCTTTTCTAATTGGCCAACAGACAGCTTTACCCAGTGGTTAGAAACTGAACATGTGAGCTAGCTTGACATAGGCTGGTGTGAGTGTTTTTATAAGCTTTACAGTGGCATTGGTACAGAGATGCAGATTCTTGAGGTTTGTGCATGTGTGTCAAAAGAGAAATTAGGTGTGATTATTACTTTATTGTTCTGTGTCAGAACATAATTGTTGAGTCCTTGAACTTTTAAAAAGTAAGAGATTATTTCCCTGGGCGAACGAATGATGCTAGTTTGCATTAGAGCTTAGATGCGTGAGAGGTTGACTGTTATGGTGACTACTCAATAACTGCTGGGAGTTGGTGCGGTTGGTACTTACTGCATAGAATGGGACATGAGGGTCTCAAATGCACAAGTCTTAATTAGTAACAGCCATATTTCATTTTGCAGCAGAGATTCTGTTGCTCCTAAAGAGATTAATTATGGGCGTGTGCTCCCACTTAACCGTATAACTTTATTATAAAGACAGCTTACTGAGATTTAATGGGACTCTGTCGAGTCTCTAGAATGCTGTATTTGTTTTTTATGTTTTTTTAATGTTAATCTTTATGAATATTTGCCATCCACGAGGGAGCACAGGAGACGTTTTGATCGGATATCTGTGTGTTACTTTAAGGAAACTTGACTGTTGAGTTGCAGTGGTACAGGCATGTTGAGACCTAGAAAGGCCTTAAATGGATCTGGCAATCACCAGGCACTGATAAGCTCCTGGGTTTTCTAGTATGCTGTGATTGTAAATGTATTGTAAGCTGAAGTCACGACGCTTCATCTGCACTTTGCTGTGAGAATGTACGAGGTGGCCAGGTACTATTTTCTGTGTAGTTCACACCATTAAGTTTGGCTGAGCCGGACCGCTACCCGGATGAAAATCGAGGCACAGCTCTGGTCATCGTCTTGTGGAAGCGGTGTTAGCTACGGGTAAAGCTGTCTGGGATACTATTTTGCTGCTGAAGCTGTCTGGCCCTGCTGAACCCCATAATAACCCCCTCTTGTTTAAGGCACGCCACTGGGGAATTAGAGTAAGGTTGCTCCAGTGACAACTTTCCCTGAGCTATGCCATCAGAACTTTTAAAATTTAGTCTCTTTCTTGTTCTTTCATGTTTTTATTCTCCTCTTCTGTTCTGTGTGTGTGTGTGTATATCTATGTATACACACACACACTTTCTTTTTTCTTTTTGATCCAAAATGGCTTGGGTGGCAATCTGCAGGCTGGAACTAAACGCTGCAGATTGAAATCTCAACTGTGACCTAGCTGTGGCTAACTGTGAATCTACTGCAGAGCTGCTCATCAAGCCTTTCTCCTCCTCACAGTCTAGATTCTTGTTTGTCTGTTGATTTATTTTTCTGTATCATATCGTCCGTCTCGGTTTTTTGTTATTTCAAAAGTTCAGATCAGCCTTTTCTTAAGCTACTTTATTTCAGTGTACATAAGCAACTCTTTATTATTATTATTATTTTCCACCAAACATTGATATTTCAGTTTGTAGTCTCGTTACAGTTTCAAGCTTCTGGACAAGTTTGGTTTAGCAAATTGATGTTGTAATTCCACGTTACCTATCAATTTCTTGTGTTTCTTTGTACACTTTTTTAATTTTTTTATATGAATTGTTGGCTTTAAGCTTGACGTTGTAATCGAACTTAGATCAGCTGAGTCTACAAACATATGTTTTAAAAAGAAAACAAAAAGTATCCCTCTCTCTTAGCCAAAGCGATCTCTGGAAAATGAGACGAGGCTTTTCTTAACACCCGATTTCAGCCGAGCCTGTACGTTATATTTACTATATCTGTTATTTGGCAAACCTCACTTAGGATCTACCTGATGATCACGCCATAGTATAAAATTCTGTATTGTTAAACCATTGCGCTCCAACGGTTGAGATGCAGTAGTTAGATCAACACAAATCATTTACATTGAATGCACTTTAAATGGGCAAATTCTTCGATCTTAAAGAAATGTTTTTGTGGTATTTGTCCTTTATTTTTATTTTTTTTTAATTAAAAAAAAACAAACAAACAAACATGTCCTCATAGATTAAGGCCTAACAATCATTGTATTATCATGAAGCACCTTAAGACATTTTTTTATGGTTTATTATGGCAAGAATGAGTTTTGGTACATTTTGATTCATTTGTCAGATTTGCCGCTAACATGCTTGATAGACTTTAGGGCTGCCCCACCCCCCACCCCTCCAGGAGTCGGAACATTCTTGGTCGACCTGAAAAGGAAACACTCACTTTACAGGAAGTGTCAGTCACTCATGGAAACTTTTTTTTTTCTCGCTTTTTTTCACACACAAAATCCAAAGCGTAGGAAGGTGACAGATAAATATTTGTCTGTCAGTCATCAACCTCAAACATTGGTTTTTGTTTCAAATATGCAAGTAGGCGAATGTTGGCCGCTTGGCATGGCCGCCGTCTTTAGACAGCCTGCTTACTGGTGATTGCAGCACAATCAGAATAATTACCTCTTTTGCTGCTGTCTGTAACAGGCAGAACGCTTCGTCCATGAGTTTGTATAATTTTTTTTCTCTGGTATGTAGCACGGTGGTAATGGTGTTACTTACAATGTTCTGTCTCAGCTTTCAAACCACTTTGTCGTGCTTGACAAAACACATTAGAAAATATGTTAAAATATATTTTGGATTAATTAGATCACGGTCACAAAAACTGTTCAGCTAGGAAGATCTTTGGTCAGGGGCAGCCCTAATAGATTTAACAGGTTTCTTTAAAAAAAAAAACTGCATTTCAGTAAGTTAAATTATCTCAATAGTTTAATCTGCAACTCCGTCATGGTCTCGAAAAGGAACGGTTTAAAAGAAAAAAACTTAGTTAGAAAATTGATAACTACTACTATCTGCAAAATGTGATTCGCCAGTATAAAAACTGACCAATGAAATGTGCAAGCTGACTGGAATATGCGCTTTAAACTGATGCTGGTAATGTATAAATATGACTCCTATAGAGATAATAGTGTATTTTTTACAAATGAGTGGTAATTGTGAGCCAAAGTATTGAATGCTGAGATCGAGCTAAAGACGGGGTTTAGAATCAGCAGGGTTTGCACAAACAAAACAAATTTTTAAAAAATGGCCCCGGCCACAGTAACCGAGCGTAAAGCGCCACCTTATAACGGCGATGTGTTATTGATATACTGTTTGAGGGGGTTCCCTAGAAACGTCCCTTTTTCGGTGCCCTCTGATTTCTCGTTTTGTTTTTCCCTGTACAAAGGTTTATGTGCGCTAGGCTGTGCATTTTAAAAGAAAAGATTTCTGCTGTGCAAAGTACCTTTGCTAAAATTCTAAGACATTGTTGTGTATTGTATTTGTGTTTGTTTCTTTGTTGTTTATGCCAAAATGGGAGGGGTGTGGTTAAAATGATGCTTAAAGAAAGACCATTAATAGAGCTATTACATCATCAAAAATGTTAAGGCCTGTTTCCTGGATGGCCATTAAGCCTAATCCTTTAACTAAAACCACCTTCAAAGGATGAAAGCTGTATGGAAGGACTGTATGTTTTTAACCCAGATTTGGCTTAATCTGTAAAGGCAAGGCCGTTCTTTATCAAATGTACCGAGTCACTTGCAGAAGAGCGGTTTGGGTTTTTAGCAGCATATCAGTAACATACTGTACCGTTTTATTCACAAGCAGAGCCACTAATTTTGGCTTTGCGTCACGACACCAGACCAGTCGGTGCTTTCACCGTTACACTTAAGTAGTGATAGGCAGGAAACGTAACCGTGGCGGCTTTGCGATCGTCTTTTTATGCCACCTTTAGTTTTTTTCTCTCCTGACTTTCATGTGGACGATCCTGTCCTCCTCGCTGTTGTTTTGGCTTATGTTGTAAACACCTGTTTAAGCTGCAGAAGGGAAGGAGCTTTGGGTTGCTTTTTGACAGTTTGATTAAGGAAAAAGCGATCTGGTTTTAGCTTCACTGTGCGAAACAAGATAAATGGCTCTGTGCCACTGTTTTCGGAGCTAGGTGTACACGAGACACACGTTTGAGCCACAGATACAGTGTCAGACTTGGTTTAAAATGAGAAAACGGAGAGGAACACATAGTTTGGCCTATATTTTTATTACAGTTATCAGAAAATTTGTATACAATCCACAAACCGGTTCTACTTCATCTAACTTCACCGTCCTACCTCATTGTTACTCTGGTGTTTGTTTGTCAGTGACTGTAAACTATGTGTGTATATTAAAAAAAAAAATCTATAGGAAAAGGTATACCTGGTTACTCTCAACATGTACAGCATATTAAAAACTTGTAAAACACCTCAGTACACAAATATCATTCTTAGGAGGAAATCAGTTTTATTACCTGCTTAAAGATGCTGCTGTAAAGGGGTGTCTGTGTGAGGGGTCGTCTCCGAATATATATCTTCGCTCTTTGCTATGTTGTGCAGTTGATCAGTGGTTGTGTTCTGTCTCTGTATTGCATTCTGAGATTTTTACTGGTTGACGGTGCTACCAGCAAACAGTTCGAAAACTGATCTATCGGACCTCAAATGGTGCTGTTTTTCTATGTTTTTATCGTCATACGGCTATGTTTTATTCAGGTGTGTCAACCGCCACTATCCCCTCAGCTTACTCGAATTCTAAAGCCAAAATATTTCACAAAAATCGATAACCCTGCTTTTACTGTATCAACTATATGCTATCCATCCAAATATTGTAGATAGTGATTATATCCTCAGCTGTGAGTTTCAGAAGTACCTCAGAAGTTGCCGATTTCAAATGGATGCATCTGCTTTTAGCACCTGTTGTCTATCAATTTACATTGTTGCAGTGTATTTTCGGAAATATGCATTTTTACTGATTAGATCAGGTTACACTATAGATAATAGATGATTATTAGCTCACACTCAGATGTCGACGATGTGAAAGTTAGAGGAAGCCACTGTTCACTGGTCGCATGCCACGCAGGAAATCTCAGTCAGACTGGGACGATGGAGTAGAAGAGGTCCTCAGCAAAAAACAAAACCACACGTTAAGTTTGAGTCCATGTTAACCTCAGATTGTGTTCTAGAAGAGGGATGAAATGACAAAATACCCACGTAGAGGAATGTGTCAACTTCTAAAATTTGGACCATGCCAAAAATGCGATCAGGGTATATTCACGAAGACTGTTTTTTGTCGACGTTCCTGTCCTCTTGAATAATTATCTGTGATTCCCCTGTTGCATCGCTTTTTCCCTCACCGTCACTTAAATGTAATTTAAATGTTAAAATTATGCATTTAGTGTAAGAAAGTATTAACGATTGACTTACTGTGAGTAATTATACAAAGTGCATTATATTTTCTTTTACCCTGTACCAATGGAATCTTTTCTGCACCAAAGTGTTTTTCTGTTGTTTTGTTTTTGTTTCTTTTATTGAGAGAAAAGGGTTGTGTCCCTTTTCAGTATGTTTCTATGTTCTTACTGATGGTTATTGTTTTCATTTCCAACCGTGCTGGTGAACATGAAATGTGCTGGTACCTCTCTACTGTGGGAAGAGCATGTGTTCAGATACACAGCAGTCGTTTTCACGGAAGCACTTAAGCCATTCGTTGGACTGTTTTAATAATAGTTCAATTGTAAGCTTTGCTCTGGTCCAGGGTATTGACCCAGGGAGTTTGTGTGTAATTGAATTCCTATGCAGGTGTTGAGTTACTTACCTGGTACCACATCACTGTCGGGTAGAGGGCCAACTGCGGAGATGGAAAACTGGGCCTCGAGATTGAGTTAAAGGGGACAACGGCGACATGACAAATCCATACAGACCTATTAATGACATTTTCATACTTGTATTAAGTGAGCTATACAGGGCTGCTTGGATATCTACCTGTCTGTATTAGGTATAAACGCATTGCAGTGATCATTAGGGAAAGACAGGGTTATTACTGTATGGAGTATTTCCAGTTGGTATGATAATGTGAAAAGAATTTCAAGACTTTTGGAGTTGACACTCCCTCATTATTATAGCCTCCCAGAGGCAACCCTACATTTTCAGAAAATGTTATAAGTATATGCGATAGAGAGTGTACATGTCTTTGCTAAACCGGCCACACCTCTGCTATGCGAGCAAGTCTTTGACGCTTAGCATCCTGTTCTGTGTTTTCTCTTGCTGCATTCAGGAACACCTGTTTAATGTATAGATAAACAGAAATAAAATTGAGACTTTTATTCTATCAGCACAAACCTTGTGTCTGTGGTTTTTTGGGGGGTTGTTTTTGTTGTTTGTTTGTTTGTTTGGTTGGCTGGGTTTTTGTTTGTTTTTTTTTTTTTTTTTTGCTCATCTTCCTTTGGGGGAAACTGTTAGATAAGACTGAAGAAATGCATCCCCATCCTTGTTACAGCCCTTTCTTCATTTTATATTTATTAATTTTTGTATTTTTTGATGTGAAGAGTTTGTTTTTATGCATGCTAGCAGCATCGCTAAACCAGTTTGGTCCATGCACCCACATAAAATCTGGAAAACTGGAAAGCTCCTTGAGAGGCAGGCCACCTAGACCAAACAAGTTCAAGTATCTTGGGGTGTTATACACAAGCGATGGAAAGGTGGAGCGTGAGCTGGTGAATCATCGGCAGCAATGTGGGCATTATACTGGACTGTTGAGATGGTGATGAGCCAAAAAACCAAAGTTTTCAATTTACCCACTGATTTGGTAAATGGCCTGTATTTGTATAGCGCTTATTTATGTTGCATCCCTCACCTATGGTCATGAAATCTGGGTGGTGACTGAAGGAGTCGGCCGAAATGAGTTTCCTCTGAAGGGTGGTTGGGCTCAAACCTCCGGAGGAATCTTGGAGTAGAGCTGCTGCTCCTGCTCATCAAAAGGAGCTAGTTGAGGTGGTTCAGGCATCTGGTTAAGATCCTTCCTGGGGCGACTACCCTTGTAAGTGTTTTGGGTGAGCCAAGAAACTGCTGGAGAGATATTTCCAGTCTGGCCTGGAAATGCCTCAGAATCCCTCGGCAGGATCTGGAAAGTTTGGTTGGGAAGAAGGATGTGGTGAATACCCTGTGATCCCACTTCGTAGAAGAGAAATGGGGAGAGAGATAGATGTACTACAGGGTTGGTCCACCGTTGAACCTCAGAACTGCCTTACTTTTCGTGGCATGGATTCAGTTAGATGCTGGAGGGATTCCTCAGAAGCTTTGGTCCATATTGACATGATCGCAGCCTGTCTACAGATTGGTTGGCGGCACATCCCTAATACGAGTCTCCCGCTCCACTACATGCCAAAGGTGCTCTATTCGATTGAGATCTGGTGACTGAGGAGGCCATATGAGTACAAGTGTCATATTCTCGAAACCAGTTTGAGATGAGCTGAGTTTGTGACATGGTGCTTTATCCTGCTGGAAGCAGATGGGTTCTTCGTTTTAGGTTTTTGGGGGGATTTTTTGCATGCATCTTTCAGAACCTACAGCAAAGAAACTGCAGTGAAACCCCCCTCCTTCTTCTTTTTCTTCTTTCAACTGACCCTTTTAGGGGTCGCTACAATGGATCATCTGCCTCCATCTCTTCCTAGCATACTCCTCTGTCACATCAACCATCTGCATGTCCAATTTAACTACATCCATAAACCTCTGAAATCTTGATGTAGCCACTTTGATGTCACCCATCAATTTTGAGCTTCACAGTTGGAGTTTCAGTGTTGGTATTATGTTTCCAGATAAAAGAAACTCCAATAGAGAAACATGTCAGTCGTAAAGTCACCCCAGTCAAAATTATTGACTGAGCCCAAACCTTTTGGGTTTCAATGGTGGGAAGTTGGAAATTTTAACATGGAAGTCTGTAGGAATTAACTTTCATTTGCAGCCATCCTCTAGCGACGCCTGCAGTTGATGTCACTTCCACATTGGATTCATTTTTCACCTCTGGAAGTTGCCTCTTGACTACCCGTGTTGTTCACTGGCACATTTTCAGAGGTTGGAGGTAAACTAAACTGAATCAAGGTTAAAAATTTCCCATATCTTGAGGTGTAAACTTAGTTTGAGTCTTAAAGGTGTTATTTTTACGCTGCAGCAGCACATAATTGATGTCAAAAGAGTTTCTCCATTTTCAAATTGGGGGCTGTGTGTGCGGAGTGATTCTCATAAAACCTGAATGACCCTTAGGCTAATGCAAATTCTTCAGCACACAGAAACCTAACCAACTTTTAATTTAAATGGAAAAAGAGACATTTTTAAATTTAAGTTGGTCATACAATACCAGAGATTTACGTTTGCAACATGTCACCCACGAGTTTAACACAACTAAGACTGAGAGATTTCCAGACCGAGGCGAAGGATGAAAGTGTGATGTGTAGCTTCACAGAGGTGTGTAACCGTTTAAGTTCTTTGTGCCTTTTCACATCTTACCTTACATTAGTTTTCCATCGTCACAGGCTGTGTAATGGACTTCCGTCACCACACAGATCAATCCACTCGCCTGTACGTTTTGCACTTTTATTCTAAGTTTAGTGCGTGTGGGGTTAACGCACAATGTTTTCAATATCATAAACGACATAACAGGGTGATTCAAGCTGCACTGTGCCACATGACATGCCGATGATTGGCAGCTCTGTCTCTAACGTGTCACTTGTACAAACCCTATTGCATTAACAGCTGAGATGTATAGACCGAGATAACACAGAAATGGGGTGTTGACACATCAGACTGATTGTAAGATAGCTCTTTTTTTTTTTTTTTTTTTTTTTGCAAATGAATCTAAAACGAACATTGTCTCTGAATGTCCTCCTTTTTGTATAGTCCACAATAGAAACTGATGGGAAGAGTGCCTCCTTTCTTTATATACAGACTGCACCTCCTTCATTTCTCCCTGTCCCTCTCTCTTGTCTTGCACACTGAAGCATTTCCATACATTATTGCCTCTGTAAGCAAGTGTGTCACGCGCCCAGGCTTTTCCTACAGCCCAAGAGGACTTCTCAATGTCATTATCGCTAAAGCCTGCCACATGTCTATAATGTATTGCTGCCTTTCTTTATTGGCAGCGTGATGATTCAGTAGTGGTGATGATGGATTAGTGCTGGCTGGGTCGAGCTGGGCTGGGCTGAGTCCGTCCAGACTGGGCTGGGCTCTGCAGCCTGGCTCTCTGTCGCATAAACACCATGTACTCCTCACACACTGCAGTATAGAGGGAGACATATTGTATTTATGTCACACACACAGTCTAATGAATATGGTCATTTCGGTGCTTTTATGGAGCTTCTTGGAACATTGTCTGATTCATCGTGTTCACCTTTTGAATTTAATGCAGACATGGCGCACGCAGCAGCTCTGCATAATAGGTGGCAGTAATGCATTATCTTTATGACATTGTTAGTGTTTTGAATGGGGAAATATAACCGCATTTGCCTCGTGGAAGGGGAAGTTCAGAGTGGGTGCGCCGTGTGCATATGTTACCTCAGAGTAACAAGGTTTGTTTCCACGATCATAAACACGTACACACTGGGTTTAGAGGAAGGACGAATAGTGGCATGTTTTATTGCTGAATATGAAACACAGTCCACAAAGCACATCCACCCAGACTGAACTAGATTTAACGGCACACTGGCCACCAACTAAAAGTCTAAACCCAACGCTCAGGACTAGATTATAGGATTTTGAGTCTCTCCACGCCAGCTTCTTGTTGTTCGCTGTCATGGCGGTTTGGCTTCAGCCGCACCACGAGAAAATAAATGGACATTAGTCTTAATTTCTTATCGCTTGCAGCAGTATCTGACCATCACCGCTGCTGCTGTAAATCTTTCCCGCGCCGGCAGACAGAAGAAATACATCCCGATCCTTGTTGCAGCTCGTCACAAGCACGATGGAAATTTGAGCACACATGCAGCAGTTAACATTTTCAGTATTGTTGATCAGGCCCTATATTAATTTTGTCCATCACCGACTGATGCGATATATTGACTTTAATTCCCTTTGCACTAAACCGAGTTATTTCGCTTATCCTGCAATATTTTCTCCCCAAAGGCAGGGAAGGTTTTTCTCATTATGGGAAACAATTAACTAAGTAACAAAAGAGTTGAGCTTATGCTTTTCTAATCGATTCTCGTTCGTGCTGTTGTTGTGACTGTAGGTGAAGGAGTTATTTGTGTTTTTCATTTAGAGCAGTTTGGTAGTTTTATCTGTGTACCACCTATTTACACCATGCAGAGTATTTATATATATATATATATATAGTCAAGTAAAATATGCAAGAGCCTTCATTGCCATCTCTGCTGCTTTGTTCATTTCAAAAGTTATTGCAGGTGTGACATCAACTTGGTACTTTAGCAATTCTGCCTTTGGTCTTTGCACACATTGATGAAGCACCACCCATACCTTCACCCATCTGGGTGTTCATACATTGTCAGTTAGCTGTACGATAAGATACGCTGGTAGGTCTTGACTGTTAAATTCCTTGCTGCCAGCGATGTTCGGAGGTCCTTATCGTTTTTAAGGAGCTTATTTTGCTGCTTCAATGATAAAAACTGGAAAAGTTTCGAGTCCATCAGCCCCTCCAGTAAGTGGATGCAAAACTCTGCTCGTCTACCCTACACACATTCGTGCACATGCATACATACCTGTGAATGCACGCACACACTGGCGCATGCATACTTAAATACGGAGCATCCAAATGGCCTCTATTAATGCAGATGGCTCTCCCAATTAACAAGATTCAAAGCGATGATGAATTTTTCACTCTCTGAACAGTTAAGCTAATTATGGCCCAAATGAAGCAGGTTCCAGTGAATCGCCATGGCAGAGGCTGCCAATGGCAGACAATGTCACTGTCACAGTGCCACTCTGCAGCACCACCCTAATCACTACGGGTGCTTAATATTCATCTCCCACTGCTCTCTCGTCGCCTCCATCCTTCCTGTCTCACCTCTCGTCTCGTGTATCCTCTCTTCATTTCTCCTCCCTCCTCTCATCTCTCCTCCCGCTTTCCTCCACTGCCCTCCTTACACGAGTCCCAACCATAACCCCTCTGCACCCACCCACCGACCCACCCACCACTTTGTGCCTCTCTCACCATAGATGTGTTGTTCATAATGGAAATCAACTAAGTGCGCTAATAGCATTTTAATGATAATTTAATGTAGTAAATAAAACTTGTTACAAGCTAAGCAATTTTGCTGGATTTCAAGGGCAATCAATCTGTGTCCAATACAATCTGCTCTCTCATGCAAGCTACAGATCAAACTACACTTGTCTCGGCAGCTACAGATGCGCAAAATTCAGCGGAAAAGCACAAAAAGGGAGCCGTGTGTTAAAATGATCGGTAAAGTTAGTATAACAGCGTGTTCGTATTATTTCATACTTCAAAGGCTTAGGGTTGTGTTAATGTTTTAAAAGTTGTGCTTAAATCAGTACAGATATTACACATATCCTTTAAACTAGTGGCTCTAAAAACGATCTGATAACTGCTACGAGATAACGTCCACATACAGTATGGACCCCAGAGGTCTTTCCCCCCCTCTGTTGCACTTTGTGTATCATTTGACATTATCCCTTTTCATCATAAGGTCTTTTTTTGAAGCAAACTTAATGCCCGGTGGTTATTCGTGCCATTTTCTTATTTGTTGTTGATTCAGATTATAATAATCAATTCTCCTCAAGAAATTAACATACCTGAGTCATTTCAAGTCTGCTTAGCTTTGTGAGTCATTGTTTTCCATTAAAAGAGATTAGATTTGCCTTGTAATCAAAGATGAATGCTTCGTTTTGCATTTGGATTCTTCTGCATATTATTTTATCAAGCATACCCCCCAGACCAAACAAATTAAAAATGATGAGGAGCTTGAGCTAGAAAGAGAAAAGAATAAAGTGAGAAAGAAAAACAATTTATTTTCTCTTTTAATGTTCTACCAGTGGTCATTTAGCTAGCCTCTTTATTTAAATGGTAATGTGAAGCCGACTAAACAGGCACGACGAATCAGCCCGAGAAGAGAAGGAGACTTCAAAAAAAGAAAAAGAAAAGAAAGCTGTGCTCTTTTCAGGCTCCAGGAGTTTATCTGGGTCTTTCCTCCTGTCGTCTGACTGAATGAGGAGCCGATTGAGCGACAAGTATAACTCTTCTCAGTGCTGGACTATAATTAATTAGGTGGGATAAATTATAGCATCTCTAGCGAACCCTGGTACACATGCACACGGAAGCACACTCGCAGCAAATGCACTCTGTGCACTCCGTCGTGCAAACACGCATACATGCTTAACCAAACGCGTTAGTATCGATGAACATTGGAAGTGAAAAAAATGAAAGTGAAAATAAACACATGTGACAGTTATGATTAATTTCTATTCTCATCACGCCTACGGTTGTGTAGCATACTCCCTTTATGCTACTTTAAAAAATAATTATATATGGATGAATATGTAATTTAGTCATAGAATGAAGCTATTACTCATAGCAAAGTGTGGAGGATGAGTTCAGCAGTCTCACAGCCTGAGGAAAGAAACTGTTTGGAAGTCTGGTGGTAGT
This sequence comes from Maylandia zebra, assembly GCF_041146795.1. Taxonomy (NCBI): domain Eukaryota; kingdom Metazoa; phylum Chordata; class Actinopteri; order Cichliformes; family Cichlidae; genus Maylandia; species Maylandia zebra. The sequence continues at coordinate 4,835,086 of NC_135188.1, read as the reverse complement.
GCTTGCCAGATGGTAGCAGGTTAAACAGGCTGTGGTTGAGGTGGGTATTCTGTTTTGGTGTATTTCAGGCTGTGCCTCACCTTATCTAATCTGTCAAAAGAAAGCACGTTCTATCACTTTAATAAAGATGAAATACACATGCTGCGAGTGCTCAGTGTACAAAAGCCCCATTTAAGCAATATTATCGACCAATTTCTGAAACAATAACTTGATGTAATAAAAAGATAATCCCTCAACTTTCATACTAAATGTGGATTGTTATGTCTAATTATTATTAAATGTGTTATTTTCATTAGAAGCAACAGTATTGTTGGTCTCTTGTTTCCAGACAATGAATCTAAGTGTGCCCTCTTTACCACCTGCACACCCTAAAAGCCCTTCGATGGTAAACAAGCTTTTATTTATGTCTGTTATGGTAAAAGTAGAAGAAGTTCAGGCTCTGCTTTAGCAGCATCACCACATAACTCCTGCAGATGGATTGAACAACCGTCGCTGCTGCTGTAAAATGTCTCCACTCGTCCATCAGTCTCTAACATCTCACATCGGTGCTTTGCGCAGCGCTGCTGTCTGATGGGATATGTGGCTGAAGAACAAACTGACACTTGTCTTCTCTGCTCACCGTCAACCCGGACCCCAAATTCGTGGCTATGAATTACAAACACACACCACGCAGACACGCGCAAACGCCCTGCCAGCAGGTGCTTTTAATGGCCTAGTGTTAATGAGAGTCTTGTTTAGAGCTGTCAGATGACCCTAGGCCACGCAGGCTGACACTGACTCCATGTTCACAGCTCTGGAGGTCACCGCACAGTTTACGCAAGAGTGTGCACGGATCAGCGCGCGTGTGTTAGTGCTACACAGGAAATCATTTATCAAACCTAATTGCTTTTCGAATCAGTATAATAAAGTTATATTAAAATACCTTCGTTCTTTAAGTTTAATATTGAGTCATTACTGTTGATGTAATCATTTAAATCTTATCTATGGAGTCCGTTCTCATTGTTTGATTGAAGCTAACAAGAACAATCAAGACACAGGCTCAAAAAATAAAGAATAAATGATAAGAGTAAGAATAATATTTGGCAGCGTAAGTTTATAAAATGATTTGATCAAATAAAATTATACACTTTATATAATCAGTTCATTTTCTCAGACTTTAACAGTAATTTCATCCAGTATATTTATAACAGCCACAAAACAAAGTTGTAATGGTGCCTTTATGAATCCTCAAACAATGTTTTTCTGAAAAATACAAGAAAAAATTCTCATTGGTAAGTATTCAGATCCTTTGCTTAAGCGGTGTCATAGAAATAATCTGTCTGTGAAGGTTCTCAGTCATCCAGGTCATCGTAGTCAAAGGAGCTTGCAAAGAAAAGCGTCTGGACTTCTTTAAGTTACTTGAAGACGTTTCACCTCTCATCCGAGAAGCTTCTTCAGTTCTAAGGTCAAATGGTGGAGAGTCCCAGATATGATAAAAGAGCATCACCAGTAAAACTGACTAATTATGAGTACAAAGGTAATAACTATCAAAAGTAAAGGCTCTCGTTATACAGCAAATGGCTGCTTTTCTACTATTACTATTATTATTGAGGCATGAATGCTTAAGTAGGTTTTTTATGTTAAGGCTGGTTGACGGTACACAAAGCTCCTTATGTAACTTATTTATGTTATACAATAAATGAACTTATAGCAACATGTTGCATTTTATGAGCTCATTGCAGTCTTTTGTCTCACTTCATCTTTAAGTTACAAGTAACTACATCTGTTTAATGAATCTAGTGGCGCACGTGAAGTCAAAATGCACAAAAAGTGGCATCTGCTCAGAAATTCCTAAATAAAGATCTATGATAAAAATTAAATATATATTCAATTCATTGTAAAATTGGTTTGTAAAACTATTTTTTGTACTGTCTCTGCTGTCTTTTTAAGCATTAATTCAACTTCATTAATATATTTTTAAAAAATCAATGGAAAACAATCATGAAGAAGTAAAATGTGACGGGATGAATACTACCCTCTGTTTTTGTGACTTTATGTATATGTATGTATCTGCACTAAAGATAATATCAGTGTGGCTGAAGCACATGAATGCATGAAGATTTTAAAACGCTCTTTTTTGCAGTTGCAGTGCTTTTTGAAGTTTCACCCTGATATAATCAATTTTCTCCTTTTTTTTCTTTCTCTGTGATATTTTCCTTCTGCATCTCCAGCCTGTGTTTTCCAACCTTTAGCACACTTGCTGTTATTCTTCCTTTATGTGTTGACAGTGAAAGTGTAATCTAGCTCTCTGTGTGGAGACCAATTCACAGAGTGGGAAGCGCCTGTGTGGAAGCCAAGCTGCGTGTGTGTGTCTGTGTGTGCATATATGTGTGTGTGTTTAAGTAAAGGAGACTCAAGCTGACAGTTTGCCAGCAGCCTTGCACCTGCACACAGCTAGGTGTTGATCTCAGATGGGGGGGTGAAGCGGGAAAGTAGGAGGGGAAGACAGGCGAAGGGAAAAGGAGAGGCGGGGATCCAGCGCGAGGTGTTGGGGATGGATTAGAAAAGACTAGTGAAGAACACAGGATAGGAACTGTGAGAGGTGGCGTAGCTGTGACATGTAATTCCTGTTTTTATGTCTCTTCTCTGTACACGAGCGTGCACATGCCACAAGTGGAGGGAAAATGTGTGGCTGTGACAGGCGGGGCAGGAAAGCCAATTGGATTGATGCATTCTTTCATAGGAAACTGCCAAGTACCGAGTGCAGTCAGGGCCTCATTTGTCAGACTCAAGGAAATAGCATTACGGCGTGATGTTTCACTCTGTCTTTGGCACACACATCAACAAACCTCTGTTTCAGGATTGAAGAACTGATGTTACCGAAACCCGCCGCAAAATTTAATTGCGGGTTAAAGTGGCAGCGATGGGATGTAAGCGTCTATATGTCATCTCACTCACTGCTGCGTGGTACTCAAGTGGCGCACTTGGAAGATCTTCGGCTTCTGTGATAGGTTTCTCTGTTTTACATTCACTGACTTGTTAACCTTTCAGCAGCGGCGGTGAGTTTGCCGCTGCCCACAGAGCAGATAAACTTAGACAAGCTCTCTGGAAGATGCTCGGGAGGAAGACAGGGCGGCTCAGTGACGCTGTCAGCGTGACGCACTGTTGGATAACCTAAACAGGAAGTCTGTGTCACTGATAAATCAACCCACTAGATCTTTTTTTTTCTCACAGGGGATTACAAAATCAAAATCAAAAATTAAAAGTGCAAAGTGGAAAAAAATTTACGTTTTTCAGGTACAGAGTGATTTAATCCGGCGTCCTGTTCTGTTCCTACTGTAGTCGAGATCCTGCTGGTGACAGGAAGTGTGACAGAAATACAAAGAGGGTTAATTTGAGCTGACATGTGTCCAGTGTTTGTGTGTACCCATATGCTTGTGTTGCCTTGTTTGCTCCCTCCATCATCACTGCTATCAAAAACCGCTTGTTGCTTTAGTGTAAAATAATAAATGCAGACTTGTTTCTTGTCTTTAACGGTTTGTTTTCTTCTTCTCGTTTAGTGCATTGTGTTTCCCATGTGTCTGCATCGGGGGTGGGTGAACTGTTAAAAAGTAATCAGTAACCTCTTTCCAAGTACAAAGTATCATGCCGTACAATTGGACAGCGTCATAAAGTTTTATTCAACCAGAGAGATTACATTCATTCTCTCTGTCTTGCTCACTGTGTCATTCTGTCTGTCTGGTCGTTGGGGTGTGTCCCAGCAGGCTTGCCGTAGACTGGCAGAGTGTTGATCTGAGTGTCAGTGGGACGGGGGGTCTCCTTTCCCAGCACTCTTCTCTTCCACCAGCTGACAGACAAGGTCAGGGACTCATCCCGCCTGTCTTTCTTGGCTCCTGACAGCCTTTCCTCGGGGAGACAAACCCCAGACAACCCTGCACAGCCTGGCACGCACCATCACCAATTAATATTGCATCACCATTTTCCAGCCCGCTCCCTTTAAGATCCGCTTCTCTGGGTGCGATTGGGCCACCTGACTCGCTTGTTTCTTGACCTCACTCAGCCTCCATGAATAATGGGGAAAAAGCAGATTGGTCCACATGTTTTACTCATCTTTGTCGTTGTTGACGATGTTAGAGCTAATGAATATTTATGTATGTTTTAAATTAAAATTGACTTATTTTCACACAAAGTAGATTTATTTTATCCTCACCTATTTCAGAGATGAAGGGTTTACTGTACCGATGCCCTTTACATTTTTCTTTCAACTTTCTAGCAGCATTGCTCGAGGGATGGTAATGTCACACAGCGGTCAGTCCACCACTTTAGATCAGAGCAAAATAGCTCAACAGCTCTTCATTAGAGTGCCAAGACATTTTATTCTGACAACACTGTGGCCAGCCAATGAACTTTACCAGTTTTGGTGATCCCCTGATTTTTTTCCTCAAGCACCAGCAAAAGGTTCACAAAAAATATCTCGAAAAGTTTTGAATGATTTCCCATTAAAAGCTTTGATCTAGGTGAATCCAGGTGAGGGGCGATGGATTGGGGGGATCAAGAGAAAGAGAAAAGAGGGCACAGGGAGACAGAGATCTGATGACATGCTGTAGTGGTATATAAAATTGTGAAAGGAGATGAGTGGAGAAGAAGTGATGAGGGCATCACATGAGTCTATAACAGCATAACTAAGGTGTGGTTCAAGGTCACCTGATCCAGCCTTACCTGTAAGGTTTACCAAGAAGGAAAGTTTAGCACATCTTCAAAGAGCCACAAGCTGTAGCTTACTGTAGACTCTTACTGTCCCAGTACCTGTTTAACTATATCCTTTTTTACTATGTACGTTACTTGTAGTGAATTTTTACTTTTAAATGCTACATAAGAGAAATTGCAGAAATCTGTATCTACTGTTAATATACAGTAAGGGTTGAAGCATTCTAATCAAAAAATGTGTAAAAACTAGTTAATTGTTTCATCTTATAAAAAAAAAAAAGTTACAACCTCAGGATTGAAAAATGTTTGTAAAAGTCATATCAGAAGAAATACCCTTTCATCTCCAGGGGGACAATAAGGTTGTTTTTTTCAATAAATGTTCTCTCAAACAGTACACAGTCTGTACTGTTAGTAAAATATAGCACCGTATCCATCTTTGTCTGGCGTGTGATGCCTCGGACAGACCCATCAGAGGGAGATTATTTTATGGATTTCTTCACCGCGTTGCCACGTTTTATCATTCTGATTGTGGAGCTGCTGTTTCGGCCTTGTAGCTCCATTCTTCAAACTCTGAACTACTTGCGGTGAGAGACATAACGCCTCCTGCGACCTTAGCGGATGACTTATCCTCCTACCTTGGGGACTGAGTAATGTGCTTGTGGCTCTGAGAATAGCTACAGTGCTGTCCATCTGGGCAGGGGTCGGGAGCGGCGCGGCGTATTTGTCTGAATCACAGCTCCTGGCTCGCCTGTTTGACTTATCCTCTCATGCGTAGACACACATGCAGTTAGCTGACATACGGGCACACATGCTACTGATCAGTATAGCGTGATAGAAGAGCGCGGGGCCCATGTATGACACCTTGGCTGCTAAAGCACTCACCTGGCTTCTCCTCGATACTGATTTATACTGGCCCTGCAGGGGTGGCAAAAGCACACGTGCACAGATTGTGCTCTAGATCACTTCTTCTGGGCGTGTTTCTTGAAAAACTTCAGCCACGAGTGTGTGAAGGAGAGGGAAAGAACAGGAAAGGAAAGTCAGCCTGAAGTTACGGCTACTTCTCGTATCCCGTCACAGGAGTCAGCGGGAAAGATTTTCAGCAGAGGAGCTGTCTGTGTGTTTCTGATTTTATTCACAAAGCTGACTTCTTCTTCTTCTTCTTCTTCTCAGCTCGTGTCTGTGTATTTGTGCGTACGCACGTGTGAGCGTTGCACAGATCGCTGATCTCTCTGAAGTCCTGTTTGTTCTCCAGGTTTGCCCCCACTACAAACATTTCCCTGATCAAAGCTGCTGAAAAGGCCTGCCACTTCAAACAAAGTACACACACACGCACGCACGCACGCAAACACACGCATCCATCCCAACGCAGCCCTGCACGTTGTCATGGCAACCTCGTTAACTCTACACCGACCGTCACGCAGTTATTGCATCAGGCGAGCCAATCGGGAGTGGGAGGAGAAAGACGCAAAAGGGCGTCAGGAGCGCAGTTACAGTTTCAGCTGGTTTCATTTCACATGTGCCGTGGGTATGAAGGCGGCCACGCAGCTGCTCTGAGCTGCACACGTGTGTCGCGGGTTTCATTGAAAAAATTCACTTCCACTATTCGGTTTCACCGCAGCAGCTTTTTTACCCTTTCGGCAGTTACACAACAGTCCAATTTTTCAAGACATTCTGTAAGACATTTAATTTCCAGAGATAAGCAGCGATGTTATCTGAGACATTTGATGTCAGCTTTATCGGGGAGTTGTATTAACAGCAGGTGATACGCTGCGTTTAAATCCTTTCAAGTTAACTTACAGAGAGATTAGTGAAACGGATAACTGTTAGATTTTTTTTCTAAATCCTACAAACAAAACCAAAACTTGTCAATTTGTCCTGTGGATAAAATTAAATCTGTTCTTTTATTTTTACTACGCTGATATTTGGACTAGAATGCAGAGTTTACCATCAGTGTAATTCAAGTATGCTAATATATTCAGCCTGGGAAAGAAATTGGCTACTACTGTACAATCATGTTGTTTTGATTATTCTGTTTCAAATTGTTTATCTATGGACTGGATTCCCGCATTAATGGAGGAGGCTGAATGCATTCGTTATCCATTTGCCATTAAAGGAAAGCAAATGAATAAAGGATTTTTTCCAGGCCCCTCCCGACCTGGATTGGAACACACTCAGTCCAGCTTGGATCATATTTTCTTTTAAAGATTTTGCTAAGCCTAAAAATGATCCATTGCGCGTCTTTATCCTGTCAGCAGGGATTCACGATCACGAATCTTCTCATATGAGACTTTTACCACATTTTCCTGCATCAGCATCAGACTCCATCAGATTATGTTTGAACAAGTGTCACATTTTTTGGAAAAACTTTAACGTTATTGCACGTTAACCGCAGCCGTGTTGAATTCATTTGGCAGCTACTGGATTGACAGACATGCCATCGCACCACATTGATTTTTCTCCCCTCCTTTTCATTAAACAACAGTGGCTTTTAAAGTAATTTGCGCTAAGGGCAACCAGTGGGAATGTTGATGCCAAATCAGGATCACAGCGATCAATGAGCCAGACTCATCAAACAACTGGCAAGATGGCAAATCCCAAACGACAGCTTTAAAAATGTTAAAGATTCATGCAAAATCTTTCCAACATCCAAAAACGGGCCGCTTTCAAGAGGCTGACAGGAGCGCGTGCGAGTATCTGTCTGAAAAGCGGAATGAAGAAATGCCTCTAACTGGAGCTGATATTCAGCTGAAAGCTTTGGAAATCACTAAAGAGCTGAACATACCCACAACCGAGTTCAAAGTCTGTGTAACCGATTGATGCGCCGAAATGGACTGTGCCTCCGTTGTGAGACTTCTTGCCCAGAACTTCCTCTAAGACTTCAGAGAGAAGCTACTGATTCTGATAGAAAGATGATTCTCTTTGAGATGTTAAAATGGAATTAGAAAAGCCTGCAGGCTATAGTTTGGCAAGTTTGCTGTTTTTATTTAAATAACTCGGTTGGAAAAATGCGATTATTATTATTATATATCAAGCAATATTTACTCATTTTGATTTATATGTTATGCTTTTTTCTTCTTACAATGAAGTATATCTTGTTTTACACTTTACCTTCAGATTGTTCGGGGCAGCGGCATAAACTGAACCTTTTTAAAAACATAGATTACAGTTTAAACTGAGCAAACTCTGAGTAAACTGCTTTTTCTCCAGTGTTTTGGTGCCTTTGCCATCCAAGCTGTCTTTACAAGCTGCAGATGTAACAATAGCCCGTTTGTCTGTGTGGACAGCTCGCTGCTTAAACCAGTGCAGCAGAGTGCATGGCACACAGTTTGTTTTTTATATGAGAGGAGTTCAGCCAACTAAGAAGAGCAGACTGCAGCTGTTAAAATGGAACACACAACTAACTGTCAAGGATAAAAAATGCCAGAAAGTGTACAAGCGGAAACAAAATACTGCTGTTGGGAACAAACGGAACATATTTATTTTTGCTCTCTTTTTTATTTGTGTGTGTGTGTGTGTGTGTGTGTGTGTGTGTGTGTGTGTGTGTGTGTGTGTGTGTGTGTGTGTGTGTGTGTGTGTGTGTGTTACTCATGTTGTGGGGACATCAATCTTTTTACTAAGTCAAACTCCGGGGAGCTGCCTCTGTCATGTGGACAAAAAACAACTCCCACAATGCAAATCATTAAATTTTAAAATGAACGCTTGGTTTAAAGGGACAGCGAGCCCAAGAATCACACACACACACACACACACACACACACACACACACACACACACACACATATACATATATATATATATATATATATATATATATATATATATATATATATATATATATATATATATATATATATATACCCCGGCGGAAGGGGCTACATGAATAGGATGATGGACCTATGGATATATATATATATATATATATATATATATATATATATATATATATATATATATATATAAAAAAACACCCAGCACGCCCCTGCGGGCGGTTTATCCTTCAAGCTCGGGTCCTCTACCAGAGGCCTGGGAGCTTGAGGGTCCTGCGCAGTATCTTAGCTGTTCCCAGGACTGCGCTCTTCTGGACAGAGATCTCCGATGTTGTTCCCGGGATCTGCTGGAGCCACTCGCCTATCTTGGGAGTCACCGCACCTAGTGCTCCGATTACCACGGGGACCACCGTTACCTTCACCCTCCACATCCTCTCGAGCTCTTCTCTGAGCCCTTGGTATTTCTCCAGCTTCTCGTGTTCCTTCTTCCTGATATTGCTGTCATTCGGAACCGCTACATCGATCACTACGGCCGTCTTCTTCTGTTTGTCTACCACCACTATGTCCGGTTGGTTAGCCACCACCATTTTGTCCGTCTGTATCTGGAAGTCCCACAGGATCTTAGCTCGGTCATTCTCCACCACCCTTGGGGGCATCTCCCATTTTGACCTCGGGACTTCCAGGTTATACTCCGCACAGATGTTCCTGTACACTATGCCGGCCACTTGGTTATGGCGTTCCCTGTATGCCTTGCCTGCTAGCATCTTGCACCCTGCTGTTATGTGCTGGATTGTCTCTGGGGCATCTTTACACAGCCTGCACCTGGGGTCTTGCCTGGTGTGATAGACCCCAGCCTCTATGGATCTTGTGCTCAGAGCTTGTTCTTGTGCTGCCATGATTAGTGCCTCTGTGCTGTCTTTCAGTCCAGCTTTGTCCAGCCACTGGTAGGATTTCTGGATATCAGCCACCTCCTCTATCTGCCGGTGGTACATACCGTGCAGGGCTCTGTCCTTCCATGATGGTTCCTCGTCTCCCTCCTCTTTCTTGGGTTTCTGCTGCCTGAGGTATTCACTGAGCACTCGGTCAGTTGGGGCCATCTTCCCAATGTATTCTTGGATGTTCGTTGCCTCATCCTGGACTGTGGTGCTGACACTCACCAGTCCCCGGCCCCCTTCCTTCCGCTTAGCGTACAGCCTCAGGGTGCTGGACTTAGGGTGAAACCCTCCATGCATGGTAAGGAGCTTTCTTGTCTTTATGTCAGTGGCTTCTATCTCCTCCTTTGGCCAGCCTATTACCCCAGCAGGGTACCTGATCACGGGCAGGGCGTACGTGTTGATGGCCCGGATCTTGTTCTTACCATTCAGCTGACTCCTCAGGACTTGCCTGACCCTCTGCAGGTACTTGGTGGTTGCAGCTTTTCTAGCGGCCTCTTCATGGTTCCCATTCGCCTGCGGGATCCCCAAGTACTTGTAACTGTCCTCTATGTCTGCAATGTTGCCTTCTGGTAGTTCAATCCCCTCAGTTCTGACTACCTTCCCTCTCTTTGTTACCATCCGACTACACTTCTCCAGTCCGAACGACATTCCAATGTCATTGCTGTATAGCCTGGTAGTGTGGATCAGTGAATCGATGTCTCGTTCACTCTTGGCATACAGCTTGATGTCATCCATGTACAGGAGGTGGCTGACAACTGCTCCGTTCTGTAGTCGGTATCCGTAGCCAGTCTTGTTAATGATCTCACTGAGGGGGTTCAGGCCTATGCAGAACAGCAGTGGGGACAGAGCATCTCCTTGGTAGATCCCGCACTTGATGGTGACTTGTGCTATGGGCTTGGAGTTGGCCTCTAGTGTTGTACGCCACATCCCCATTGAGTTCCTGATGAAGGCTCTTAGGGTCCTGTTGATCTTGTACAATTCTAGGCATTCCAGTATCCAGCTGTGGGGCATTGAGTCATAGGCCTTCTTGTAATCAATCCAGGCAGTGCACAGGTTGGTCAGTCTGGTCTTGCAGTCTCGGCTGACTGTTCTGTCTACCAGTAGCTGGTGTTTTGCGCCTCTGGTATTCTTGCCAATTCCTTTCTGTGTCCCGCTCATGTATTGACCCATGTGCCTGTTCATCTTAGCCGATATGATGCCTGACAGGAGCTTCCATGTAGTACTGAGGCAGGTTATTGGTCGGTAGTTGGAGGGGACCGGTCCCTTCTTGGGGTCCTTGGGGATCAGGACCGTCCGGCCTTCAGTTAGCCATTCCGGGTGTCTCTCGTTAACTAGCAGCTGGTTCATTTGTGCTGCCAGACGCTCGTGGAGTGCAGTCAGCTTCTTCAGCCAGTAGGCGTGAACCATGTCGGGCCCTGGTGCTGTCCAACTCTTCATACTGGAGACCCTTTCTTGGATATCTGCCACTGTGATGGTTACTGGACCCTGTATATATATATATATACATATATATATATATATATATATATATATATATATATATATATATACATACCAGTACCAGTACCTGGGGATCCCTGGCCAAATGGGAACCATTAAGAGGCTGCTAGGAAAGCAGCAACCACCAAGTACCTGCAGAGGGTCAGGCAAGTCCTGAGGAGTCAGCTGAACGGTAAGAACAAGATGTGGGCTATCAACACCTATGCCCTGCTCTTGATCAGGTACCCTGCTGGGATAATAGGCTGGCCAAAGGAGGAGATAGAAGCCACTGACATAAAGACAAGAAAGCTCCTTACCATGCATGGAGGGGTTCACCCCAAGTCCAGCACCCTGAGGCTGTACGCTAAGCGGAAGGAAGGGGGCCGGGGACTGGTGAGTGTCAGCACCACAGTCCAGGATGAGACAACGAACATCCACAAATACATCAGGAAGATGGCCCCAACTGACAACAGAAATGTTGCTCAGTGAATACCTCAGGCAGCAGAAACCCAAGAATGACGAGGAAGAGGAGGAACCATCATGGAGGATAGGCCTCTGCACAGTATGTACCACCAGCGGAGGTGGAGATGTACCAGATAGCGGAGGTGGCTGACATCCAGAAATCCTACCAGTGGCTGGACAAAGCCGGACTGAAGAGCAGCACAGAGGCACTAATCATGGCAGCACAGGAACAAGCTCTGAGCACAAGATCCATAGAGGCTGGGGTCTCTCAAACCAGGCAAGACCCCAGATGAAGGATAGACCACCCGCAGGGGCACGAGGGGAATTTTTATGTGGAAGTCAGGAACATTAAATGCACAAATATGTATATGTTTAACTATCTCTGGTCAATATGTAAACATCCCTAACAGGGTGGAACACATTCAGAGGCAATGTTTCATAAAACTACCTGTAATTACTATTTTATCCATCCCTGAGCTTGACCGTAATGGATTTCATATAGTTAAACATGTCAGTATTGAAACAAATGATAACAAAATCTATAAAAAATAAATCTTTTTTTATTTTCCAAAAGTTATGAAGCTAAAATGTTGCCGCAAAAAGAGAATCACCCAAAGGTTTGTGAATAAGTGTGGTCTAATTCATAAATGCAGACAGATTAACAACACTGAAAAAAGTGAAACGTCTAAACGTCATTTAGTTGAATTTAAATTTTATATTGTCGCAATCGAAAGTTCAGTTTTCTGGTTTGAAACTGTTTTGTTTTTTTTCACTTTACCTAAATTTAAAACTCACTTACCCTAGAAAAACCAACAGAAACAGTTTGCCCTTAAGTAAATATCTTTAAGTCAAAGGTGATTGTGTCATGTGACTCACATTCCTGTGTCCCCCCATTACCTCACTTCAGCAGTGAACATACGCTGAACAGTTCCAGACAGATCTATACTCTTAAACACACCTTTGATGCACTGCAGAAACTGTTTGTGGAGATAGAAACAAAAACAACGACACGTAGAATCTGTAGTCTCAGTGTCAAGCATTGGATTAGCCAGAGAGACATGTGGACACTGCATTTTTTTGTTTGTAATCAGAAACACTCGAAAGAAGTATAAAGAATTTCTGTTAGATGTTATTGTGATGGAACAGATTTAATTTGATTTGAGAGAAATTAGAACCACAGCATCTGATTTTTTTCCCCTCGATTGTTCAAAGGGTTCTGTGTGTTATCTTCATTTTATTTAGGAAGCAATGAGAACACACGGTGTTAGAAATGCTGTTCATGTTAAAGGCTGTTACATTACCAATTTAAAGGTGAGCTGCTCAATTTGGCATATTTTTGTTAAAAAAGAGGGGTTTGGTGGGGGTTGGGATGGGGAATCATTTTTTTTCAATTTTGTCTGGTTTATTTTTGTTTGCTTGTCTTTTCGCCCTACGCAACTGTTGTGTTGCTAAAAAAAAAAAGATAACATAAAAATTTAGTCCTTCAAAGGAGAATTTATCTTCATTTCTAACAAGTTGATTTTAACTTCAAGAAATCAGCTTTTTTTGTAAAACCACAGCTTTTGTTTTATTACATTTTAAGGAATAACATAGATTTTTGTGAAGCTTTATTAAGTAAGTTGAATGAGGACATAATAAACCAATTTTCAATTACGTATAAGTAGAAATGGTATTTCATTACACTGACTAAAAAGTATAAGTTGAATGAACTTAAAAGATTGCATGTAACAAAATTAGAGTCAGGTTTTACCAAAGCAGTTAGTTTGTTTCAATTTACATTCATGATTCTGGAAAAATAAAGATTTTTTTTTAAATACAAATTTACATTTTCAGTCAAATCAAACTTGTAGTCTTAGTAAAAATAATAAATTTAGCTGTAACAAATTAGACTGATTTTTTAAAAGTTGGTTCAAAAGAACATTTTTTTCATTGAACATATTTCTCCACCAATAACCGTAGCTTTCATGCTACATGTCTCTTTGCACTAGGGGACTCAATACAGCTGGTTGCTAACTGGTTGTATTCTGGTTACATGCTTATATAACAGCAAAGCTGCCAAACACCTGTGTCAGTTAAAACCTGTCCTGCAGCAACTGCGTCACTTTTTGTGGAGGAATTTCTGAACTTGACTTTCAGATCAATTCTCGCTGCACTTTGAATGTAATTAGTTATCATAGATCGCATTTAATTGCCAATTTGATTCAGTCACAAAAGGATAGCAGACTGACTTTATCTTATCATCATTTTATTGTGGTTTTGATCCACCAAAGTCATTTTGAAGACAGCATCTGTGGTCCCCCCTTCAGATCTACATGGATAAAGGTGCAGACTAAAGGCATGATATTTTTTTATAGGCCATGTCTGTCATGTTTGGGTAAGGTTTAGGTTACAGCATGGTGGTAGAGTATTTAGCACTGTCACCTCACCTCAAATTCAGTCTGGGGCCTTTCTGTGTAGAGTTTGCATGCTCCCACATCCTTCCACAGCCCACAAACATGCATGAAGGTTAGGTTACCTGGTGATACGAAACTGAATGTGAATGTTTGTTTTTCTCTATGGGTGTACCCCACCTCTCGCCTCTATGCTAGCTGGGATAGGCTCCCCCACGATCCTGAGAAGGATAAGTGAAAGAGAATGGATTGATGGTTGTCAGCCTCTGTGTGTTAGCCCTGCGACAGACTGGCGGCCTGTCCAGGGTGAACCTCTGGGATAGATTAGGTGGGGTGGGAGACTTACCCCTATTTACTTTTTCGGTGAGTTAGATGGCACATTTACTGCAATATTACAGACAGATAGCTAAGGATCTCCTTACAAAGAGATTAGCTTAGCACAGAGGCTGGGAATAGGGTGGGGGGGGAGGGAGACATTTGTGCAGGCCTTGTCCAAAGCTCAAAAACACACTTGTCAGCACCTCTCATGTGACACACTTTGTTTTACAAGCATCAGTCACTCACAGTCTGATCATCAGAGTGAAGTTGGCAGGCTACCAGCAGAAATGTGGCACATAAGTATTTGGGGAAAGATAAACTCTTGTTAAACTTTCAAATGCAAACCAAGCAAAAGAACAAATGGAATGCAGTTTGCAAATATCTGGCTTTTGGAGTCCCAGCGGTAGTACTAAAAAGACTAACTGCAAGCTGGTACTACTTTTAAATCTATGTGTTTGTGTATTTTCATGTTCCAACACAACCATTCCAGCGTTAACATGCTAAAATATTAGCCTCCTAAAAGAACCGAGCAGCAGTAGCAGCAAAATAAAAGTGCATCTAAATATTATGATCATATGCACAAATTGGTTTAATCTTAGACGTTTGCTGCATGAAGTGGAGTCTCTTTGTGCTCTTTCCTTTCATCTTTGCAACTGTGTCCTTTAAATTGTTGACGCGAATTATGATAGAATATGGTTTTAATAAAGAAAAAGGGCATATTATCTCTTTGTCTCTGTTATTTTGTTATTGTTTTTTGCGTGTCCCAATGGCCTGTTGATTTGAGACAAGCACTAAGTGGCTGTTAATGGCACAAACATGGCTGTGCTTTTAAAATAGCAGACCGCCCATTAGACTGGTATTAACAAGGTAATGGCCTGTTACTAAACTGCTGAATGACATTGTCGCTGCCGCCAAGCCGAGCTGATGGCCGCAATGCACACATGATCACACACACACAAAGCCTGCATATATTTCTTCCATAAACAAAAAAGAAATGCGAGTGATTTGCATGCTGCGTATGTGTGTAAGCAAAGTTGGAGAGGAGTGAAAGTGATTTACAGTAACTTTGTGTTGCTGTCGAGACGTGAGGAGAAAAAGATGAGAGACAAGAAGACAGAATCTAAAAGAAAGCGAAGGAAAAAGACAAAAAGAATGAAAGACATAGCTGGAAGGTGTTATGGTAGTTATTAAAGCTGGGATGCACTACGGTTGTTTACCTCAGCCTGACTGTATTGTTGTGGCTCAGAAATTATTGATAGGTACGAAGAGACGGAGTAATAAAGAACTACACATCAGTCCTGTCTGTACATCTGACTGCCTGTCTGTTCTGCTTGTCGGATCGGTTTTAGTAACCGTTTCTCTTAAAAGCAACAGTGGCCCGAATGACATTTAAGAACAAACTCTGTCCTCGTCGTCTCTTTAGAGCTCGAAAACAGGCGGAGATGTGTTGCACGTATTGCACGTTGGCTTGCACGTCGTATGTTGCATTCTTCGAATACACGGTTGTGTACAGTACACACACACTCTTACACTGCGGTGCAGCGATAGGGCAGCGCAGTAGGGGGTATATCCCTGGGAAATCATTTCTCCCTCTCCTTTCTTCCTATTTGTAACTTGTCCTTTCAAGCAAGACGGCCCTTAAAGTTCAGTGGCGCATTCTTCAAAAAAGGCTATTACTGGCTGCCTCTGATTCTGTATCATGCCGTGCACAGACCAGCCATCCCTCCTTTTTATGTTCCTCTCCTCCTGTCATCATTTTCTGAAGCCAAGAGAGGAGAAGTCAGAGTTTCAGAAAGGCCCGCAACCAGTGCCTTTAAACCCTAAGCAGTCCCGCCTCTGACTTTGCGCCAGACGGCCATATCCTATCACCAAAAGGGCCTATTGCTTTTGATACATGAAAGAGCTCCCTCTTTGTCTCTCTCTTAGTGGATCTTTGTCTTGTCCTCTGTGACAAGTGCCTATCGCACCCATGCTCAACACTTAGGGGCTTTCATAAAGCCGCATGTGACTGCAAAGAGATACGGGCTGCTTCTAAACGGCATGAGAGAACCACGCTGTTGTTGGCCCTGAAGACCAGACAAAGAGTAAAATAGATCAAGGCGAAAGCAAACAGTGGTCGCGAGGAAGGCTTTCTCAACCCTTTCTGGCCTATAACTGAGTTTGTTTTATCCTAGGATTTAAAAATAAGGATGTCCTGTGTTTTAAAGGACATGAATTTGGAAAAAACAAATAGATTTCAAGCCAACAGATGCCATCAAATCTCCAGTGCAACACGGCACACACGTTAAAACCTCCAAATGCTGCCAGAAATTTTTACAGTGCATAAAATAGAAGAGTCATAGAGCTTCCACTTGAGTGCTCATTTGTTGGCAGAATGTGACCAGAGCTCGCACTGGTGGCTCTCTGCTCTGTGGTCAATGATGACCAAAGGCCTGCATTTCACCACCACCTCTCAGTTAACATAATTAGAAAGCCCTTCAGCTCAGGCTTGAATACTGATGGCTGGCTAGCACCTTGTTTAGGACCGCACGTTTCCCCTCCGACGCTCGTCTCCTCCCGTCAGCGTGTCTCACTCTGTCACTCCCATCGTCTGTGACCTCCACTGTCATCACGACTGCCCTTGAAGAGCAGAAATCTCTCCATTTCACAGGGACCAGCCATAAGGGGGCTTGATTGCGGCAAATTGATCCATAATCACACAGTGCTCAGTGCTTTTTATCCTGCCGCCTCTTCATCTCCACTTAAGAGGCCCGCCGTTGGCATATTTACATGCTGTCTTCTCGAGGGTTTCCTCTGCTGCCACCACTCTGTCTCCCTCCACCCTTCATCCCTTTTATGACTCTCCCAATTTTCTTGTCTCTCCTTCACTTTTTCCCTCCCCCTTTCCCGTCTGGATGCGATGCCAGTCGGACTGACCGTTCCCGAGGCCCGTGCTGTCTCTCTGTAAAAGGCACACACACACATTCAGACACACCTCTGACCAATGCATCTCTGCTTTTGATTGCGATCGTCAGCTTCACACACACCCAAGGTGGTCAAGAGGATGAAGGAAACAGAGAGGGAAACGAGTGCAGAGACGAGCAGACGACAGGATGAGTTTGTAAAGGGAGAATTCAGAGGTAGAGGCGGTTTAATCTAGCACATACTCTATCATACCATATGTCTTCGTGTCCCCTTTTACCTTTGGCTCACTTGCCTTTGTCTTTCTGTCCCCCTCGTCCAATTCAAAATTACTTTTCTCCAATTTACAGAGGGCTTTCAAACAGCAATTACGCTGTCATGTTGAGTAATACAATTTACAAGACGTAGCCCATAATTGAACAGTGAGCTCAATAAATAAAGCCAAAGGCAGCAATTAAAATTTTTGACCCACCATTGTAAATTTTCAGATAACACAGCAAAATAACATGTACGACAGTGGGACAGTTGAGCTTTTATGGAGGCAGCTAAGCTTTTGCTTCTCCCTTTCAGCTCAGGCTTGAGGGAGAAAAGCAAACCATTATGAACCCTGAGAAGGGCTCCCTACCTAGTAAGCAGTAACAGAGTTACATTGATATTATGTACTTTTTCAATGCTGCGCCACTCAGTTCTTGCTATGACTTCTTCACAAGCTTCTGACTCAGAGCCATCATATCGGTTGTGACATGAATCAGGTGCGAAAGAATTTCAGATCCGCTCTTCTGTACAAGACTTGGACTGAATGCCAACGAAGCCGTAGAGACGAACCCCGACAAAGAACCTGCCGGGCGACTTTTGACACATTTAGTGATTTGGAATATATCCAAGTTGTTGTTATCGTTATGACCGCAGTTATCTTGAGCTGAGGGTGAAGAACGATGTATTTTGGCTTTGTTTACAGATCATTAAGTCATCCCACTGTAACAGTTTTTAGGATCCCTCCCATAAGATGTCAGAGTGCAGCATGACTTTGACATATTTTTTGTCTTTAACTTTCCTGCTTTTGATTTCTTCTTTAGTGGCATCATTAAGCGTAAGAGTGGATTTGGGAGTTTGCGCTTTCACAGATTACAAATAGCTTCGTATCGCTGCAGCCTAGCTACACTGGTAGACTAACTTGGGCAATCAGGAATTAATGCGAGTGTGTTTTTATGCAGCAGTTTATAGGCGATGCCCTTATGCAACGATCTTATTCACTCGCTAAGCAAATTATAAAGTAGCTGAGTAAAGTTTCTTGTGTTTGTTTTGCTGGTTTTTGGCTTCTCTTTGTTTTCCTCTTCGCCTCTTGTCTGTTTGCTTCTCTGTCTCCCCCTCACCGTCCTTTCTCCTTTTATCTTTCCAGTCGTCCTCTGTGTTTCCGTCCTCACACCTGTCTGTGTAAATATCCTCCACTCTGTAGATTTCATTTCTTTGTCTGTTCAGAGAAAACACCAGGATTCCTATTTTCATGACAATTAGTAACGTTCATACTGTTTTCCTCCTTTAGGCGTCTCTCCTCCGCTCCCTCTCCCACCCCTTCTCACCTCTCTGAGAGTTTAGCTGTGTAATGTGTGGTGTGTGAAGCGACAGGGGATGCTTTATTAATGTGTGGGGAGGCCTTGGCGGTACCCCTGCCTCCCCACAATAATATGAGATGAATAAATCTGAGACACGCCACAGGCTCTCGAGCACCTACAGGCGCAAACACACCCACATGCACATACACAGAACTTAAGTCGCGGACCTGGTCAATTCCTGGGGAAGAAAACAGCATCATAAAACTCTTATCACTTTAGAGCCCTCTGCTCTTCAGCACACACCGCCATCTCTCTCTGTCTCCGCTTTTTCTTTTTCTTCCTCTCTCTGTCTCTCCGGTTGTCCTTGAGGTGGCAGAGGGGTGGTGTCAGCAGGTGGAGTGGGCTGGGGGTGAAGAAGCACAAAGCTTTGATGCTTGTTGGGTCTCACTCAGCTGGGCAGTATACAGCACCGCAGCTCATCCCAAGGCTCTGTATAAATTCAACGCCAGTGACAATTTACAGCTCGCGCCCATCCTCAACATGACACACCAAGCAGAGCTTCAAGCGTGTCTTGTTGCCATCTCACCAAAGAGAGGCTAATTTATTACAGTGTAAAATCCACAGAGCAGAGTTAGGGGGGGAGGCAGAGAAATAGGGAGGCCTTGGTCTGGAGACTTGGTGTATAATATGCTTTTTTAAAAACTGTGTATATGGAAAAGGGCTGCAGTATATGCAGGAGCACATTATCCCTCCCCGCAGTGTGCCAAAGTGTTTAGATATTCCATATTTCATCTGCTTTAATATAAAACCAAAGATGCTATTTAGGGTCCAGTAAAGTGAGGATAGTCACAGTTTAGTGCCTTTTACGTCAGAAAGTTTGGACATCAATAATATTAAAGCACAAGCTAAGTCTACCTCTATCTCCCTGAATCAAATTTAGTCTTAAAAAAGGGTAAATGTATTTAAATATATGCCATGTCTTCCAGAAGGTCTTGACGGGGCTTCCTTTGTACCCGCCGAAGAAGAACGATGAAGAAGATCTCAGTTAATTACATCACGTCACAACTTATGAGACTGAACCCCAAGTTCCCGAGCCTGCTGTCACAGAAAGAGCTGACCAGCACAATCAGGGCTGACCTTCAGAATCCATTAGATTTATGTTGTTTTTCACTGGCACTTTCCTTCTCGCTGGTAATTTCCATATTTATCAGAGCTGATCATAGTTTGACATCCTTTAATTTTTTATTTCCTCCTGGCGAGCTGCGAGAGAATGAGCGGTAATGTGCAGTTAGTGCGGCTCGTGACTTTGGCAGGTGAGAAATATGCTGAGGGAGCTCTTTGATTTGGTAGCGTGGGTATAAATTTTGCCTCCGCTGCCTTCACTCACTCATTGTCAACTCCCCCTCCGCCCCCTGCTCAGCCGCCTCCCTCTCACTGTAGCGTACGCCTGCATTCTCGTTCTCACCTAACTCTTAGATTTTTTTTAGTCATGTTCTGAGCTGTTGTGACAGGCCAGTGGAGCCGTGAAGTTAAAATTAAAGAGATTCGTAATTGAGAAACATAACCTTTCACGTGTAGGCACTCGACCACGTCTCCATGGCGGGATGAAGAATTTACGTCACAAAAACGGCGCCTGATGGATCGCTAACATATGTAGATCACAATTACAGCACTTCACATAAATCACAACAGTGATGTACAAATACAATTATATAATAAGTAGAGTCAATATGATACTAAATTTAATACACTTAAATAGATACTATATATAAAGAAATATACGCATTAAAAAGGCCAAATAAATAACTATGGTTAAACTAGTTGCAGGTAATTGATGTAATCCAATTCAGTTGTATTTATATTGCGCCAAATCAAAGCAACGGTCACTTCAAGGCGCTATATAGCAGATATGAAACCCCAACCACTATGAAGAAGCACTTGGCGACAGTGGGAAGGAAAAACTCCCTTTTAACAGGAAGATGCCTGCAGCAGAAGCAGGCTCATATTTTACAAATAGCAGGCTCATATTTTACAAATATGTAAAATAATTGTTTACTTTTTCTTCTTCTTTGGGCTGCTCCTGTTAGGGGACAGAATCATCCTCCTTACGTCACACCGACCCCCTGCATGCCTTCCTTCATCATATGTCCAAATCATCTCAACTTTGCCTCTCTAATGGTTTGTCCAAACCCTCCGACATATTCATTTCTAACCAATGCATAATGGAAACATCTCTCATGCTGAAGACGCACCAGCCGTCTCATCCTAACACATGCTTATGTTTCTTATTTCCAGCACTGTGTGGTCATTTGCTATGGCTATGTATATTTTGGTTTGGCAAATTAGCAAACCCCCTCTTTTTTCCCCCCTGCATGTGGCTGATCTGTGAGTGCCAACATGAGACACAGAGGACAAAACTATCCGTGTGTTTATATAGTATCACCATTTTTGGCCATGATTTTGAATTCAACCCAGAATAGTTATGAAATGTTTACTAAATCGGTCAATCAGCTGTCAGTTTTTACAGATATTTGCACTCATTAATCCTTAAGTTAATGAGTTATGGCAAAATATAATGTCACCTGCTGGTTCCAACTTGTCATGTCTATATTATTTGATGATTTATATTTCTTTTATATCAGCTTTGTAATAAAACTATAGTTTCAAAAAAACCATTTTGGCTTGTCAAACAACTGAAGTGAGAGTGATGCTAGTTTGACGTTTCCTACTCTTGAGGAAAAGCATTCATTGGTGGAGGAATGTTCTCTGTTTGTACTTTGATTCCTGAGAACTGTCAGCAAAGACAAACAAAAAGATTTTTCCAGAAAGGCGAATGAGATCATTTGTGACGCCTTGAGAAAGCTACCTTTCTTTCTCTTTCTCTTTTCCTCGTGTCTTCCAAGCTGCTCTTCCAGTCTCGCTCCACAGCCACCCGGCTGCTGATCTCTACTGACACCTTGAGGTCAGGAGACGCTTCTGCACAACTATGCTCGACACTCAAACGAAACTTGACCCTAACCTTTGTGTTACCTTTGTGCGACACACACCTCGGCCCGATTTCCTTTTATGTATAACCTAGCTGTGGTGCTTGTATCCTCCAGGTTCCCTGCGGGTGTCAGTGTGCCTATGGAATAGTGGGACTTAATTTTGTGCTACAGTGCTTGGCTGCGCACAGTCAGATACAGAGGAATGCAGAGATACAGACACATAAACACAACAACTACTTGGGGAGTATTTGTGAGAGCCCTGAGGAGACATAGTCTCACACACACACACGAGCAAACACACGCATACACACAGATACTCACAGAACGATGTGGGATAAACAGTACATCCATTGTAAGCTCCAGGAGCCTGCTGGAAGAGATTGTTTTGATGAAGCAGCAAGGGCACACTAGCACTGAGACTAAATGTAGCATGGCTATGATGGTTGAATTCCCAGACAGTCGGGACCTTGGCAGCTGCCTCCAGTTTGGCTCACAACTTTCTGGGTTCTTGGTTTTACTGTAGGGAAAATGGCTGTGTGCCTTTTTCCCTTTTCTGATTGCAGCTTTGCACTGTACAGTGAGTGTGTGTATCTGAGTGTGTGCGATGGCTGTGCTCTTGGTTCTGGAGCCTACACGGTGGCCCGGGGTCGAGGCCAAAGTAGAATTTGTAAGTGATGGAATTTCACAGACACCGAGCACCCAGCGGCCAGCGAAACCGCAAGCACTCACATTTACAACAAACGCCCTGCCCCGCTCCGCGGAGACTCCTGAATGGCAAAGCCATTTGTCTCTGTGAAGGGCAGAGGGAGGAAAAAGCGAAATAAAATCAGAGGCAGAGTGCTTAAATGGAACAATGCTTTTTTTGTTTACGACTCCAAACTCCTCAGACAGACACTCGTGTGCTCCCACACGCAGAGAAGCACACACTCATTGCTCTGAGGTTAAATTGGAATTAAAGAGAAGGAAAGGTGCATACCCTGTTGCTAATTAGCATTTTCTGTGCTCAGCAGAAGAGGTGGAAGAATCGATAAGATATTAAGTTTGTGTATCGCAATGAAGCTCGCAATCACTTTCATCCATTAGCAACAGCAGATTAGAAGAGAAACACGAGCCAAGAAAACAGCGAAACTTTAACCTTTGTGGTTTGAATGAATAAATCCTGTTTGGCTTTTTTATGTTATTTAGCTTTATGTTGCTTAGTTTTCAATATTAGTAATGCAATCATGCTTGAGATGATTAGAATATAGTCATTCACACTGGTATGAAGAAATATGATGTTGATGTTTAACCTCAAAAGGTTTAGTGGTCCTTGTGTGTGCAAAAATACACCAGTAAAGCGGAAAAGCTCAAGAAAAGTCAAACACATCTGTGCAACAACATCTCCAAGGAGTATGTGTGGAGCGTCGAGCCACAGAGAATTCCTTAGCAAGCCTGAAGTCTTAACTCAAAGAAGACCTCTATCAGGTCACACCTGTTGCAAGCAGAGCCTGACCCTATAGATGTATAATTCACCTTATCTATTGAATATTCTGTGGCGTGTGTTGGTTTGATGATTGATTCATGTGTATCTGGCTGAAAATAGACTGTGAGGTCAGCCTGTGTTTTGACCCAACCTCTCACACCGGACTTTTATGGGTTACATGTATATCTAAGTTTAATACCAACTCTCAATTGTTATTTTGTGTCCGAGAATACGTTTTTGGAGTTGCTCTAAAGGTCTGCTAGAATTTTATGCATTAACAGCACCACCTCTTTCTCCCTCTGGTACCCTGTCTTTACCTTTCTTCTCCTCCTCGCCAACTCCTCTCACTACCCCTGTTTAGACCACATGAGTGCAGAACGGGAGAAGAAGCTGGTCTTTCTCACCGCCCGCGTTCACCCCGGAGAGTCTCCCGCCTCGTTTATTTGTCAAGGTAAAGTTTTAATGGGAGGTCATTGATTCAAATGCAGAACCACTCACCTGTGTGCACAGCAGCAATGCGGTACGTATACATTTTGCTGTTAGTAACCAGGATGTTTATTGATACTGTTGACTCATGTTTTACATCACTTTTTCAAAAATTCAAAATCATCGTTGCACGCCCTGAAAATGAAATGAAAAAAATGAAGATTTATTTTATAATCCGTGGTTTCTCCAGATGATGTAACGGCTCAAAATCCTTGTTTAAAGATCTTTCGTTTGTTTAATTTTTTTTAAACTTTTTATTTCTATTAAAGAGCCCGTTTACCAAATTATCACAAGCCTCAGAAAAACAAATATCAAGAGTACCAAAATGTCTGATCTCCAGCTGAGATTACATTATTATTACATTATACCTCATTAGCCTTTTTCAAACTGGAAAATTCTTTCCAAACATGTTAAATGTAGCACAATCACATTTGCAAAAAAAAGTTGAGACACAGTGTAAAATGTAAACATTTAAATAAAGGTGCAACGTAAACATGTCAAATGTTGGAAATGAGAAATGCTGTTGTTGTCATCTCAATGGTCTTGTCTGCTCCTCTTGTTGTATTTTTCATTTCATAAAACACTAAATGCTTCCAGACAGATCTGGACTGCACACAGGCTGCCTGTGCTGTGGATAGAGGCAAAACAAACCATTAAACCAGACTAATTAACAGACTAGCTCATCGTACTAAAAAAAAAGCTCAACATGTGATCAGTAATAACACATCTCTGATATTGTCTGGAAACTATATGTAATGAAAAGGGATGAGCAGTCAGTCCTTTCACACTTACAAAGGAATTATAATTCTGACCTTGCACCTGAGTATAATATGCTTGAAACTTAACAGAAGAGATACCTGAGCCTATATTTCTCTATAACAACTCGAACTATAGTCCTGAAATACAGTGGTGTTGTGGTGTCTTTGCTCCTGAGCTCTGGTAACTCAAAACTAATAAAGCATCTTGAAAAACTAGGAACCTTTGGGAAATTGTCTTTTAGCAAGATTTAATGGCTCTGTTGCTCCTTTCCATCGGCTCAGAGTGGTCAGGTTAGCTCCTGCTGGGTTCCTTTGTTTATAGGTAATGGGACTGAAAAGGAAAGGTAAAGTGTGCTCTATCTATCTATCTATCTATCTATCTATCTATCTATCTATCTATCTATCTATCTATCTATCTATCTATCTATCTATCTATCTATCTATCTATCTATCTATCTATCTATCTATCTATCTATCTCAGTGTGCATATGCATTATCATGGATCAGATGAGCTGGCTTTTAGTCCGCCGTGTGTCTGTTTTTCCAGCGCCGTCAGCTCCATTCCATTTGTATCGATTTAGGCTTGACGTCTCCTATTCCTCCCTCGATTCTGATGATGCCCCTCGCTGTCCTTCCTTCTCCTTTTGTTTCTCAAAACTCAATTAACTGCCAGCCTGCCTTTGGTTTTCTTTTCAAGTCTATTTTCCTCCGTGTGTGTGCCTGTGTTTCATAGGTGTGATTGACTTCCTGGTGAGCCACCACCCTGTTGCTCAGATCCTGAGAGATCATGTGATCTTCAAGATAGTCCCCATGCTAAATCCCGACGGAGTCTACCTGGGCAATTACAGGTACACAAATGTGCATGTTTTAATTCTTAATTTTAAACCGTCCCTACACTAAGTAGAACTCACACATTACATGGTTTTGTATCACACTCTGTGGGGTTATATCCTCTTAACTCCACCTTTAGAGAGCTTAATGAATTCATATAGCTCACAGCAGTGCATTTGTTAGAAGATAGTATTTGGCTGTAGGGCTGTTCTCTTTGCCAGTCTCTCTGTCCATCCTCTCCTCCACTCTGTCTTTAACACTGCTGCTGCAGCTCTGTGGGCATCCTCCTCTCCTCTGTTTTCCTCTCCTCTCATTCCCTTCTTCATAATTGCCTTTTACTTAATAGGCTCAGCCCTCAGAATACTAATGCTCACCAAGATATGCAACACACTCCCACTGTGTTTGTGAACGCCATCTAGTGGTGGTGCCTTGCCCCTGTCCCCAAAATACATGTGCAGGGATTCTTTAGTTGCTTCCCACAGTGACAATCTCAGTAATACCATTCAGTGCGACTGGTGATGGTTCAGGCTATTGTCATTGGCTTGTTTTTGCACTGAGTGGTGATAACCAGAATATTGACAGTAGGTGAATAGTTATAGTCCTCATCCGTGGACACAGACACACAGAACGCATACACAGAAACCACACAGCTACCTCAGCAGGACACAGTGGAGAGCAGACTGAAATGGATACATGCAGAGCAAATAATCAATTGCAGTTAACCTGGGATGAGTATTTTGTTCATGGCTGGCTGCGTTGCTTAGTTGCCCTGCAGTATCAGTAACTCCTGTGTCATTATCACTGGCTTTAGCAAATGTCAAAGATCGACATGTCACAAAGCACAGCAGATTAGGGCGCATATTTAGATGTAAGCATCCCATTATGGCAATTTGACACTCCTGGTAACACTATAAGGTTGGGCGCCACAGCAGCCTAATGTTTGGGGCACGTGCCACATCATCCGTGGTTCAGCTGCCGGTCAGCCGGACTTTGATTACAAGTTCAGGCACTTCCCTCATTCCCAGTCTGCTTCTAATGCGTCTACTGTTTCTTACCAATAATGCATCATGTGTATTTGTTGCAAGGATTTTTTTCCTCTCTTCAAACACTTGCCGAGCTGAATCGAGTAAGAATTTGTGGCCTACATTTTTCTGTCCTGAATCAATCTCAGTTTACTATGTAGGGCATCATATTTAGCAGCTGCCCTTTTATTAGAGGATTTGAATTTCGAGTGTGCAATAAATGCTAGTATACTCGTAGTAGAAAGATAGCCATCGTGACGCCACCCACTGGTTACAGAGCCCTCAAGCTGAGCGTTGGTGTTTTGCAACCATACAGTGAAACCGAGGACACCACAAGCTGATTGGCTAATGAATTGTGACTGATAAATAGTTAGTTAGAGAATGCACTTTACGATCCTCCTTTATAACTTTAATAGTTTTATTCAGTAAAAAGTGAAAAAGCCCTTAAAGTCATCAGAAATGTATTTACTGAGGTCACAGAGGCAAGGAGTCGAGGGCTGTTTTGTGTACAGTCAAAACCTATTTGCAAACAGTGAAGTCGCCCCCTGCTGTCCATTAAAAAGAATGCATGTTTACACATTTTACAATTTACACTGATGCTGCTTCCATCTTTTATTCCGTGTTTGTATATTTGGAGCTTTTTACAAAGAAACAAAAGTGCTGAAAAAAAGAAAAAAGATGACAATTTACAAACCTGATATCCTGAATGTTTTAAAGAAATTACTCAGTCATTTAAGTAAGGAAGTGATTTCAGGCACAGGGATGCATTTTTTTTTTTATATCATTCTTATAACGCGGCAGTCTCAGCATGTGATACTAAAACCATCTTTTAATTAGTGAAGAACTGTATAAAAAAGACAAGAGGTCACTTTTAAACTTAACCTTTGAGCAAGTGCAACTTTGCACCGTTTGTGGCCACAAGGTGCCTTTAGTCATTTGTAAGGCAAACCGCATTTGATTTTCCATTATCTGTGTGTGTGTGTGTGTGTGTGTGTGTGTGTGTGTGTGTGTGTGCGTGCACGCGCATGCTTGTGTGTACAGGTGTTCTCTGATGGGCTTCGACCTGAATCGACACTGGCAGGATCCCTCTCCGTGGGCCCACCCCACACTGCACGCTGTGAAACAACTCATAGTGCAGATGAACCAAGACCCGGTGAGTGTGTTCTCACACACACACACATGCACGCGAACAGACACAGTCCTCTGTTATGTGCTCAACATTCCTTCTCCACAGTAGCGTCTACTGAGCCCAAGAACAGTTTTCTTTCTCCCTGCTTGGTTCAGCATGTTTCTCCAGTCTGTGTTTAGGGTGTGTGCGCTGGGGAGCATGAGGAGGCCAGTCAGCACCTCTAGAATGTCAGCTAGGCTCTCCTGGCCATTCAAAACATATTACTGAAGCAAGACTGTGTGCTTTCAGTCTTTAAATCTACTGTAACTTTTTCCTTCTCTACTTTGAGACTTTCAGTTGGAGGAACGCTACACAGGGAGGCTAGGGATTTTTCATCTTTGTTCCTGATGTTAATTATAAGCAGAGCGGCAGGTTGGTGGGATTACTGAAGGTCAGCGTGTGTCCTGGGAATACTCTGCCCTTTTGTACACTCCTCTAATCCTGATAAGAGAGGGAGCAGGCTGGGGCGGGATGCAGGGCAGGCCAGAGATGGGGTGAGGCGCGGGGCTGGCATCGGGCAGATTAACCTTTTCCCTCGACGCTGACACGCTGATCGATAGACTCTGTCATGGCAGGGTGATCCACTCATGCCTGTCATTCACACACACTCACACACATACTCACACATACTCGCCTGAGCAAACAGACACAGAATGTACACAAACAAACAGCCACAAAACTGCAGCACTGCTTAGAAACATGGATGAGTGAATGTAATGTGTTTTCATCCTGAAACGCGCGTTCTTATTCTCTGTCAGATGCATTTCGTTTTTAAAAAGATACTATACCGAGTCTTTTTCAGCACATTTGCACACATTCATTCTCAAGCAGATACAATTAATGGAAGATTGTTTTACAATAAAATATGCTAATTGTAGCAGTACTGCTGGGTAAATGAAGAGCCCAGTCGATATCACAGAATTAGACCATATGTTTCCCGAGTCCACTCCTGCGGGTCAGAAGACTTGAATTCCTTCTCCTTTTCTATTGATAACCATCCACCAGCACTTGTCGTGCTGTAGCCCCCTTCTCCCCGATGATTGCCTTCAGTCTTGCAGAGTTAATTTGGAAGCTTGGGCAACCTCTCCTGTTCTGTCTCTCTTTCGCCACAGCCAGTTAATCCCATCAGACACACTACTCATGTCTGGGGCTCCCAGATGCCAGTTTCGATGCCAACTCTGCAGCCAGGAGGCCCTGTGCTGCTGCCCTCCATTCATGCTCGTCTCACTTAGCGGGCATAGAGTCTAATGAGGCTACCATGGTTGGAGGGCTCTGCTGGAGGACTCCATTAACAGGAGAGCAGCAGCAGCCACAGCAGAACAGTTGGGCTAAGCTAGCATACTGTATGTGGTCCATTTACTAGCTGGTAACTCTGCGTGGCTATTTGTTTAAAATACAAAAGCTAGAATAAGCTTGAAGACCTGGGAATCTGGATTATTCATAACACTACCAAACAATTAAGCATTGATAACACTTAAACCATATTAAGGAAGCAGTTGAGAGACTGTTGAATTAATCAGTGACTGTTTGAGCCGCCGCTAAAGGAGCAATCGCTAAAATATAACTGATTGCCCCTCTTAACATTACACAATCTTTGCTTGCTGTAAAGTATAAATTAAACATAAATATCCTGACCCACGCTCGCCCGTTCTGTAGAATATTCATCATCGTATAGCTTTAAAATATCCAACTGGCACATTAGGCACTGCAGTACAGTTCCCCCAAATTCAGCACGTCAGTCAAACAGGTGGGTGGCAGCTTTCAGGGACTGCAGAGTCACAGCAAGTAAACTAAAAACAGTTTGAACAGCAGCCCCGGTTTGCCATTTTAATGTCGCTGCTTCATGTTAGCTGTCTAAAAAGGTGTTAAGAGTGCAGGTTTTCATAATGATGCCTTCACAGGGCAATTGCAGTAATGTTAACAGTGTCTGCTGGCTACAGATGACCTTTTAAATGGTAACGAGTTTTCCAACTCATAACAACAAACTCCAACATCAAAATTCAAAGAACTTAGGTTTGCTGGAATTGCAGCTTCAACTTTTGACATGACATGAGAACATATAGTGAGCCCTATGAAAAAGAAGTATTCCATTACCATAGGACTTGAGGTAAGGCGCAACCAAGCGCTGCTAATGCTCTTGATTAAGTGATCAGCAGAGAGTGTAAGCACCGCGATAAAACCAGGAGTTTTAGCAGTTTGCAGGTCTGGAGTATTCAAGTGTGTGTTAACATAAACCCAGGACTAGACATCACAGTAAAGCTATATCAGACTCTACAGGCTTCAGGCTTCAGTTAGCATGTTAAATGTTAAGTTTTAATGTTTAGAAAGATTGCCAGGAAAAAGCTCTTAAAAAACAACAAAAAAAAAAAACCATGTGCAGCTTAGCTTTAGAAAGTTGCATCTGAACAAATCACAAGAACTCCTTCGTATGGACCTGACCAAACTGTAGATATTTGGAGATAATGCACAGCGATTAAGAGCAAAAAGCAAACACAGCATGTCAGCACGAACACCTAATACCAGCTGTCAAGCACGGTGGTGGAGGAATGGTGGACCCAGGCATCTTAAAGACATAGAGTCAGCCGTGAACACCTCTCTATACCAAAATATTCAAGTCAAATGTGCATCTGGCATTCAGTGTCAGATGTATGCTGCCATGCAATATGAAAAAGTTCCCAAACACAGCAGCAGATCTACAACAGAATGGCTAAAAAAGCAACTAATGAAGGTGTTGCAACGGTGCAGTCAAACCCAGGCCCAAACGAAATACTTGACACGATGACTTACTTACAGAACTTACATTCCCTAAGATGTTTTTTTAGACAGACTTTTTTCTCTTTTTTTTCTTTTGAAATGGCAGCAGATACATGTAAGTCGACTTTTGTTTTGTTTTTTCTGTGTGTACATCTCTGTTTGCATTTTGCCTAATTTGGGTGGTTTGCTAATACAGCTCTAACATCATGTAGATAATTTGTTGACCTCTTCTTATATTCAAAAGTCCAATATGTGTCTCAAACCTGGATTTCAAGATCAAATCCAGATATGCCAGCGGCAATAAGTCACCACTTCAGGGCGTAGTTTATCATAAACAGTTTATGCATTTAAATGAGCATCATGACATAAAAAGTAACGATTAGCCAATAAATGTTGCGATGGAAGATCGAAATGTCGTGTAACAAGTTAACAGTTCTATCTCATCTCAGGTTGAAGTTGCTGTGAGCCATTATGAACATAAATCTGACCCCAAGGCCGTGTCACCACGACTTCTTTACTTCTTTAAACACCCACATTTCTATGCATAAGGCATCATAATTCAAAGTCACAAAGGAGCCTACCAGCATTCAGCTTCAAACTCCATCTACCGTTCTTGAGACGCATACCTTAGTCACTCCAAAGTGATTCCCAGTCATTGTGAATGCAGCAACACTCGCTTTCTGTTGGTAAAATAACTTCCTTGTTCTGTTCAGGCAATGACTTCAATAACTGTAAGGAGCTTTCCAGACAAGTGCCATTTAAAATCAAAGCTTGTAGCAGAAGCAATCTACACTGCATTACCACTGATGGCTGAAAACTTTTATTTGACTAATATTTATGGAGAAATTCAACACTTTTCGGAGCGCACCCGTGTTTATGCAGAATCTGACCTAAACAAGAACTGATGTTTTGAAAATCAGAGACTTAGGTCCCATCAACCAGCTCACAGTTTCTGGTAACTGTTTTTATTGATCTATAAATGCAGAAAAACTGAACAGCAACAGTTTGGCGGGAGGGAAATAAATTAATTGCACCCAAAGAAATAGTGCCCGCATAAAAATGATGATTAAATATTCCTCCTGTGGAGGAAACTAAATCAAAGTGTACAGGTGTTTGCAGATATAGCGAAGCAGTGAATGTTTCATTTTAAAATAATCTATTCATCAAACATAAACAAATACACTGTTTACCCCAGTTTGTAATTCCTCAGCATTTAAAAAACAACTAATGGTTGTCAGCCGATTTTTTCTGTATGATCTCCAGGAGATGTGTGTTTACTGACATCATTTTTACTATGCTCCAGTCACAGAAAACAGTGCTTGGAGACAGCAGCACCAACACAATTTGAAGCTGCTTCGAAGACGGGGACCAGGTCTGCGATTGCTCGCAGTCACTTATCACTTAAAGACAATTACAGTAGCATGCAGTAAAAGATTCAATTCATTCAATTTTATTTATATAGCGCCAAATCACAACAACAGTTGCCTCAGGGTGCTTTATATTGTACAGTAGATCGTACAACAATAGATACAGAGAAAAACCCAACAATCATATGACCCCTTATGAGCAAGCACTTTGGCGACAGTGGGAAGGAAAAACTCCCTTTTAACAGGAAGAAACCTCCAGCAGAACCAGGCTCAGGAAGGGGCGGGGCCATCTGCTGCAAACATTTGGGGATGGAGTCTGCTATCACTTTGCAATTAAATGGGATCAAGTTGACAATTTTTATGCATTTTTTTTGCAATACCCCAGTGATGAACTTTTGTCAAGAACAGAAATATCTTCCCAAAATACAGGCAGAGTTGCTGAAGGATGGCAATTTAGCTGCAAAATGACATGCATACTCACCAACCTCGGCTTCATATAGGAATATAAGGAGAGCTGACTTCCCTATTGCAAAAACACACATTACACACGACTGACTCAAATTAACTGTTATAAACGAGATGGTTATTATTTGAAAACGTTCACTAATCTGTCTGAGAGTGACTGCAGACAGTCCCAGTCAGACCACAGTTATTTGGAGACAGGTTGCCTTGCACCAGGCGACTTGTGCAATCGCATAACGAGTAATGTGGTTGCCTCCATGTTAAGGGTGTTGCACAGTCAACCTCTGGGCGACCGGTTGTTTACTGCAGCTGTTAGCAACAGGTATTAGCAACCACTGATTTTTCGTTGTTTCAAGGAGGTTGCTGTTTAATTTTCGCTCTAGTGTGACTGAGCCATTTGTGACCAAGAAATGTAGGCAACATCTCGACCCTGCACGTGACTAATGTTACTCTGTATATTATATCAAACAGTGTAAGAGTGTGAACTATATTCAAGATTTGAGGTATTTTTCCAGCGCTATTTGCGTGCTCAATTGGCTTAAGTAGATAAAATGTAACCTTTCTGTAAGGAGCCAGTTGCTTGTTGATATTAGAAGCTAGCGTTGCACACTGAGGCTCTATTCACACATTGGCAATAAAAATGTGACACATTATTTTCAGTTAATTTGTTGACAGGTGATTAATTAGAAACCAATCTCTCTCTCCATTGTAGAGGATTGTAATAAGATAGTTTAGCTTTCTGCCCAAAGGTTCTCAAAGGCTTTGCTCAGTTTTTTGTTTTTTTTTTGGTTTGGTTGTTGTTGTTTTTTTTTTTTTAGTTCAGTATTGATTTAAATTACTGCCTGAGATTTTAAATGTCACTACTGATCACACTGAGAATCAGACACCTGCACTTCTTTGGCGCACTTTACATGATTGAATCAAAATAAGTCTCACCAGATTCCTGAAGTAAAATCAAAGGGATGAGGTCTCACAAGCTGGATGTACCTGACTGGTTGTTACTGGGGTAAAACTCAAACCTTACATCAGTAAATTTAAGCCAACAATAAACGTCGATCATAATCACTCCAAAAAGTGCACGTCGTCCTTCACTGTCATCACCGCTGTGCTCTTGTTTATGCTGCTTTGCTAATTTCAAACTGTCTCGCTGGGCATAATGATGGAGTTTCACACAGTGCAGTGGAGACAGTGTGGATCTTTTGTGTGCTCGCCGTGTCTTTGGGAAGTGCCCTTTATTGTAGCACAGGGAATATTGTTGCCAATTAATCAGTCAAAGACTCCCATTTGTTTTAGGAGTTTGTGTGGTTAATATTTATAAGGTAGCAGGAAAGAGGTCCCTACTTAGACGCGGAGAGTGTACTCAATTGCCTGTTTTATTTTCCATCCATCCATCCATTTTCTTCCGCTTATCCGGGGCCGGGTCGTGGGGGCAGCAGCCCAAGCAGAGAAGCCCAGACCTCCCTCCCCCCAGCCACCTATCCAGCTTATCCGGGGAAACACCAAGGCGTTCCCAGGCCAGCCGAGAGATGTAATCTCTCCAGCGTTTCCTGGGTCTGCCCCGGGGCCTCCTCCCGGTTGGACATGCCCAGAAAACGTCGCCCAGGAGGCACCCAGGAGGCATCCTTGTCAGATGCTCGAACCACCTCAACTGGCTCCTTTCGATGTGGAGGAGCAGCGGCTCTACTCTGAGCCCCTCCCGAATGGCCGAACTTCTCACCCTATCTCTAAGGGAGAGGCCAGCCACCCTTCAGAGGAAACCCATTTCCACCGCCTGTATTTATGATCTCGTTATTTCGGTCACTACCCACAGCTTGTAACCATAGGTGAGGGTAGGGGTGTAGATCGACCAGTAGACCGGTACAGCGTCCACATCACTGCAGCCGCTGCACCAATCCGTCTGTTGATCTCTCGCTCCCTTCTCCCATCACTCGTGAACAAGACCCCGAGATACTTAAACTCCTCCACTTGGGGCAGGGTCTCGTCCCTGACCCGGAGTGGGCACTCCACCCTTTACCTACTCTGGGCAAAGGGTGGAGTGAGACCTGTTTTATTTTTATTTTTTCAAAGTTCACTTGGCATCAGCTTGAAACGTGCGTACATAGGTGGAGGACTGTAGTGTGGTGGGGTGCCAGGAGCCTCGGGTTCACCCTCTGGTGATAAAATTTGCATCGCTCAAACACAAGCAAACCCTCGCATACTCGTGGGTGCAGAATGTGTAGGACCACATTAAGATGCTCATTTTGTATTCTTATAATAGTGTAAGGGTTTGTTCCTATTAAAGCCACAGGAGCAGATGATGAGCTGGTGATACATCACTGCTTCCAGTCGTAATTGTTCATATGCATCTGTGCATGTGTGTTTTGTGTTTTTTGACGTAGTAAATGTAATCGAGTAAAGCCCATGTGCGAATGAGACCTAAGCATTTGCTTATAAGCTGCTTGTAAACTTTCCCTCCATCCATCTCAAGG
The DNA here is from genome assembly GCF_041146795.1 of Maylandia zebra. NCBI lineage: Eukaryota > Metazoa > Chordata > Actinopteri > Cichliformes > Cichlidae > Maylandia > Maylandia zebra. The sequence continues at coordinate 4,800,830 of NC_135188.1, read as the reverse complement.
CATATTTGCTCAGACTGTTTCAGAAAATTCCATCATTTACCATCTGCAGCTGAACATTGGTCAGCAGGGAAAATGGCTGAAAGAGTCAGTGATGCAAGGAGCTATAATCTGTTCCCAAGCTACCCTGTTGTTTGTTTTGAAAATAGAGAAATGGAGAGGGAGGGGGGGGAAGAGAAGAGACCAAAGAAACAAATGGACCCATCTCCTTCCTAAAGCGTTGCTTTTCCAGCTCATTTATCAAAAGCAGGAGAAGAATTCTTTTTGATTGGCTGATTACCAGAAGCATTCATCACTGGCCGATGTATCCCCACCAATCTGACGTTGCCATTTTGGATAATTTGTTAAGGATGACAAAGAGGTCATTGTTGCTTTGGCTTATTTTTGACCTTTTTAATATTAGAAAATTAATTTTCTCCCCGAAACAAACGTATTAGGTCCTGTCACAGCATCCAGATTGATTTTGCACCTTGAAATCCTCCCTAATGCCCTACTTCTTCTACACTGACTGCTCCACACTCTCTTTTTCCACATCTGTCTCTTTTGTTCAACGGTCAGAATCGCCTTATGTGTGAAGTTAGCGACCTGTGTGTGCGGTTTGCACATCTATTTGTCTTTTTCTTCGCCTCTCTGTCTTCTCCCTCCCCTCTCTCTGTGTGTGTTAAAACGTCCTCTGGTGTCAGCCAACCATTTCTGATCCATTTCTGAGATTTACGGCCAATTTTTCCCCATCATCCCTGCGTCGTTTCTATTCCTCCAACATCCCACTCTTTATTCTCCCTCCGTTGGAAGCTGAATTGTCTGCTTTTCACAGGAAGATACAGATGAAGCTCTCATACTCTGGCGATTTTTATGCGATTTTTCGCAACTTAGTTCAAAGGATTTTACCTTATCTTAATTTTTAACATAATATTTCAGATTATTTTTTCTGCGGCTCCCCTCTTGCTCTCTTTTCTTATCACATTTTCCTCTCTGTACCTATTACGCTCCTTCGCTTCCCCTTCCTGTGCTTTCCTGGCAAGCCCTCCCAACAGATGTGACAGCTTATGTGACACTAAAAGGGCTGAAGCAGAGAGCTGCCTGTGCCCGTTCAGCCTGATTACAAGTCACCTCTGTGTTCATAAACAGACAAATACCACCATCAATTTGAGAGCATGATGCAGACTGAGAGGGCGAAGGAGAGAGGAGAAAATCAGATAGATGGAGACAGACGGTGGCAGAGTTTTGTGTCATTTACTCTCATCCATGAAGCAGGTCATGCCATCTGCCATGTTCTGTCACTTCTACATCATTAGTGGGTCACTAACCATGTGCCCCTGTGACCTGAATCAGCTCCTCTAACTAATGAAATAAGGGTTAGACTTTTACACTGTTTAAGTGTCATTATGTTGAATCCTTTCATGCGGGAAACTTTCCCCGGCAAGAATATTTAACGCTAACTTGGTTCCATAATAGAACAGTGCCTTCTTCATAGAAAATATGCTGTTAGGAATTGATTTTGCCACCTGACTTGGGTTTGGAAGTGACCATTTTCTGGAAAGACCTATCAAGTAAACTGGTTTATTCGATAAGGTCCTGTGTTGGAATCCAGGATCTAGCTGACCCCGTGTCTGCGTGGTTTCTCTCTCGTTCACAGTTGAAAGACATGTAGTTTGTGGGGTTAGGTTAGCTGATGATTCGACATCGCCCATAGGTCTGAATGGTTGTCTGTGTTAACCCTGTGGCAGACTGACCATCTTTCCAGACTTCCCTCGCTTGGATAAGCGGAAAAGAATGGATGGGTGGACGTATCCAGATATATGTAAGCACAGGAGGCCTCTACATTTTGAAGAAGTATGCAATACACCGCAAACAGAGACTGCTGGTGATTGTTTCCTATAGTGGTTTTTTGAAACATCTCTCATTGGTTTGTGGACCCCATTTTACATAAAACAGACGCAGCCAATAGGTGTTTCTAGATGACACCTAGCAGAAAGTTAGCAGTCTGGTCAGAATCCAACTAACAATCAAAGTATCCAAGCTCCTGATAAATCCGCGGTTTGTTTAAATCTCTGAAGATGGAAATTAGGCTTCAGTCACAGAGGCCTAGAGGTTGGTTGTTGACCCCCTAGCAACCTCCAGGAAAAATGTGTATTCCTAGACCATTTGAGGAAAGGTTGCTGGAGGCTGCTGGCTGTCATTGAGTGAAATTGGTGGCAAAGAAGATGCTGCATCACAGATCTCCTCGTGATTGCTAGCAGATTACAGCGGCTGTCTGTAGCCTGCATGGAGGATGCCGACTTGTCAACACTTGCAAACTTCCTTACAAGTGGTGGTGAAAATGCCGCACAAGTCAGAACCAGAGACGGGATGCCTTCAAACTGAGCTGTGGCTTTTGAAAAAAGCTGGTTGCAGCGCTAAGACTCAACTTTTACTTTGAAAGCAAATCATCTGTTTCTGCTCAGAGAGCGATTAGCATCTTCCATCCAAACTACAGGCAACTCGGCAATCTGTTATCAACAAGACCAATCTCAAAGAGGTTTTCAGTGCTGTGCTACATACTCGTTTGTGACCAATTTCTCACAGCGACAACTACTAGCAACTTGCTAACGGTTTGGCTAGAACAAAATCTTTTTTTGCACCATTTTATTTAAGGTATTTATTTCACTCGCTGGGCCCACGTCCTCATTTGAGGCTTGACAGGGTTTTAGTAGGTAAAGGTGAATGGCTTGGACATGAACTGTGGTTTGGGGAAGGCCTCGAAGGGGACTGGCAGCGGCTCCCGGGCCTGGCAGATCCCCATGTACTAAGTAGAAGTGAAGACGTTAAAGAATTGAAAATGGGAGGGAGGAAACGAGAACAAACAGCTTGTAGAACTGGGGGAACATATATAGATGAGAACCGGGAGGAGCGTGTTTGGAGGCGTGGTCCTGCTCCTGAAATTCAGATACTTTATCTCCAGTTGCTTGCATCACGCTTACTTGTGCTGTATAGTTTAACAGGAGGAGTGGCTTCTGTTGGAGCCAGACTCAGGTCTCTTCTTTAGCTTTATTTTTCCACCCCTGAGCTCACGTTTAAAGTCCCTTCATTGTTTTTGAATGAATCAGCTGTGAACTTGTCAAAGGGGCTAGCAACGTCCCTTTCTTTGTAACTGCCAGTGCTTCATATACTGCCATATTGCAGACAGAAAAATGCACAACAGTCCTCCCACAGGTGTTATACTGGATAATTAATGTGGGATAAAATGCATTATGCTAGTAGACTTAACTTTTTTTCTCCTGAACAAGCAGCAGTTCCCCTTCTCCCCAAAAGGTATGCTGCTGATGCCAAGAGCTTTATTCAGGAGCTTGTAATCCTGCTTCAATCAGCTCCTTTTTCCTTTCCGTGTAAAGATAAGCCCAGCATTTACGGCCCTCATCGCACCCCCGCACCCTGCTCTAATTAATATGCAGCAGATAAGTACTTGTCTGACAAAATTCATTCATTTGACCTTCTAGGTTTTACACTAAACTGTTTTCCGCCACTGCAAGTTCACCGCAAGTTGAGAGTTCCCTGGAGTTTCTGCGGCTTTTGTTTCTCTCTGAGAGGTTTCATTTGGACACTCGCTCACTCTCTGTTTCTCTCTCTCGCACTCTCAAATTGTCTTCTGACTTTCTTTCAGTAGTCTCTGTTTCTTAATTGCCCCTAATTGCTTAATTACAATTTCAAATGAACAATTTTGGAGGTCAGAGCGGGTTGTTAATTGAAGCATCAATCACACTGGTGGGGCCTTCAGAACCGTCTCAGTTTGATTGGCAGGGCATTAGCTGAACATTGTATTAAGCATGGACATGACATTGTGGGGGTGCCATGGCTGTTACTGCCTCTTTTTTAGTGTCCTTCACAATATAGTGCGAAGGAGACCTTTGTAGCATGTGGCAACCATGTGGGTTTAGATTAGAGCATTGAAATGATAGAACTGAAGGTGATAGATCAATAGACAAGATAACTAACTCCCCCTGCTAACTAACAAACAGAAAGACAGACAAACAGAACCGATTACAGCTTCCTTCCTTTTGGGGAGAATAATATGTACACTATAAATCTAAGGAAAACAACGGCATGAAGGTATAATACAAAAATATGTGTGGGATCATATGCCTGACAGGTGTGTTCACCTGTCACAGAATGAAGAGTTATTACACAGCTTTATAGCGCTTATAGATTTATCAGGATTATCTGGTTGTCTCACTTTGTGAACATGAATATGTGAGTCAGGTAACTCAACTTCTCTCTTTACAGTGTTCCTGAAGCTCAGCTTTTTCTTCCATGAGTCTGTGGGCTCGCTTTCAGTCTCCAGAATAAATTGGCAAAAGGAATCTAGAAAAGGCAGTCAGTATACTTTGTGTACTTTGGGGCATGGTTTGGTTTTTGCTCCAAAATTATGTTGCTGCAGATTAATAATCTCTACATGCATTACGTTATGTTATTGAGGTCATGGGGGGAAAGGAGCCATCGCAGCTAGAGTGAGCCAATTCATCGCAAGGTTAACACACAGAAACGGACATCAATCCACACCCATGTCGATGTTTATACAGCCAGCTGTCAGATAAACTAACGTGTATGTGTTTGGGGTTTGGGAAGAGGCAGGATAACAATAACCCAACAACATTTAAGATGAATTCTTAGTTGATAAGATATTATTTTGTCTTCTGGCCTCAAGAGACATTGCCTAGAGTCAGCTGGCAGGCTGTTCACAGTGTTATTTATAATAGTTTTTGCATTTCTACATACATTTGATTAAAGTGTACACACACCTAAGGCTCACTGTTATTCCACACAGCCATGTAACACCCGTTTAACCTCTAATCTGCACCCAATCTACCATTTACCTGCTTGCCCGCCCTCCTCCAATCTAGCCGTTTCTACCTTCTCCTCCTCTTATTCCTCTCACTCCTCCCCCTCCACATATGGGGAGAGCCAGGAGATTATTAGGCTGGTTTCCCCGGCTTTGCCTGGCACACCTTGAGCTTCCTTTCCTGCTCTCTCCCTTTCTGTACTTTCTCCATCTTCCTCCTGATTTGCTTTTGAATTCTTTGCCCTCGCTCTTTTATTTTTACCTTTTATTTTACTTTAAACATACATATGCATGTACATATACTTAATACACGTCTCCCTCCGCCTCCCTCCCACCACCACCACCGCTGCTCAGTTGGCTGCATTTACCTTCGTTCCATCTTGCTCTTTTTTTTGTTTGTTTTGTTTTTCTCTTGTTTCTCCCTTCCTCTCCCCACGCTCCCCCTACCCCACCCAACCCTACCCTCTCCTGCTGCTGTTCCTCTCCTCTGGGGCTCCATCCATCAGGTTGTCGAGGGCTGCTAGCGGCCGACTCCCAGCCACCATATTTCACCGCCAGCCAGCCAAGCAGCTGACAGCACAGCCACCGCCAGGAAATTGCTTTGGCTGTGAGCGGAATTTCAAACACAGGCACACTGCGTCGCTTGGGCCGCCCAAGCACTGCTTCCCTCTCTCTCTCTCTAGTCTCTCTCCTGCCAATCTCCCTACACACATCTCTATGTCTCTCTCTATCTCTTTCTGTCTTTCTCTCATTTTCGCCCTCTCTCTGTTCATCTTTATATACTTATTCTCTCCTTTTCTCTCTCTTTCCACCCCCATCTCTGTGCTTTTCTGTTTTCCCACCGCTGCCCGACTGTCTCTCCACACACTCACACATACGCACAGCCATGCGCATTGTTTTCCTTATATGCCTTTTGTCCATCTTTGCTGTTCCCTTCTCCTTTTGGGTTTTCCTACCTCCATCCTTCCCTTCTTCGACCCCTCATTCACTCCATACCCTCTTCTCTCCTTTTCCATCCTTTCATTCTTCCATCCCTCCTCCTCTTTACGACCCACAGGGGAACAAGGTGTGGTAGGGAATCGTTAATGAGCCGAGTGGGAAGGAGGGAGGGGAAGAGATAAAGAAGGAAAAGAAGCAGAATGAAAGGATAAAAGTAGGAAAAGGGGAACAATGTGATAAGATAGAGGAGGGAGAGAGGAGGGATGGCGCTGGCGGGTGTTGCTCTGGAGTTAAGGGTCTGGAGGTGTGTGTGTGTGGGGGTGGGGGGGGTTGTGTGAGGGCTTGTGTGCTTGCCCTTGTCAGAACCAGTGTAAGACTGCTGAAGTGAGAAGGTTTTAGCCAAGTGAGGTCATATTTGCCAGTCCTCTCACCACACCTTGTTTCGCTTTAGGATTCCAGTTCAGGAATTATAATCTCAGTGTGAGATAAAAGCAGGTCTGTGTTTATTTTGAATTGTATATAGTTAAATTACGCAGCATGTTGTCATTTATTGAGAGAAATGCAAAAACCAGATAAACCGCTACTGCCAGATAATACTATAAATACTACCATCCACATTTTGAGTGATGCTTTGACAATTAGTGTGTACTAGTGTGTCTTAATAACTTGAAATGGCACAAGAAAGAAAATCTGCAAGTCAGTCACAGCTGTAGAAAACAAAGGTTTGAATGTGGAAAGAAGAAAAAATCGAATACTTTTACAATAATTATATACTTTAATGTTTCCAGGAGCCATCTAACTATTGTTCTCAGTTTGTAGACAATCACACCCATTAGCAGTGCTTTCAGAAATAGAGTGAATTTACTCTTTGTGTCACACTCAATTATTTTTCTGTGTGAACTTCATGTTGTCACGTGTTTTAATTAAACGCCATTTGAATTAGTGTGACTGCACTTCTTTAAATTGGCTGTTCTGATCTGCACTCTGATTGTTGACTCAAAAAAAAATCAAATCTTGTGACGTTGCACAAATCATGTTAAATCTTTCAAACTGGAATGTTGTGATTCTCACAGCTGGTAGGTAGAGTCGGTGTTTGTGGGAGGCATCTGGAGTAATACTCATGTATGATGATGGTCCTGCATCTTGTCATATTATAGCAAAGGTTGTAGCTGGAGGTCAGAAAAATATGTCATTTATTTGTATCATAAGATAAAAGTCTCTCTCTCTCAAACTCTGTGTGTGTGTGTGTGTGTGTGTGTGTGTGTGTGTGTGTGTGTGTGTGTGTGTGTGTGTGTGTGTGTGTGTGTGTGTGTGTGTGTAGACTGAGTGATAGCAGAGTCAAGCTGGAGAAACAGATCTTATCAAATCCATTTTACACAGAGTGTACTAGAGAGAAAAGACATTACACTCTCAATATGAAGTCGGTATTAACCTGATAAATACATTTGGTGTGCGTGATGAATCTGCGACGTCCACCTGAGCGTGTGTATTTTCACGATATTGCTCTTGGCTCACCCGACCATGTACGTACTGAAACCGTGCCCTTCAGAAGGACAGCCTGATGGAAGTTATGTGTGGGTGGTTGGCTCCTTTTAGGTATCAGCGTATTTTCGGTGTCTGGAGGGTTTTGTTGTCATCCCATGGGTGAAAGCCTCTCTCCGGCGAAGTATCCCCAGAGCCGAGAGAGGACTTTCCTTACTCCCAGTGGAGAATCTCTGATGTGGAGTGTTGCTCACTGACAGAAAAGTATCCCGGCTAACCTGATGTTTTTTATCATCTGTCTGTTTCCCTGTCCCTCTGTTCTCTTTCTCTTTTCCTCCATCAGAGAGTCAGTTTGGAGTTCTACATTGATGTTCATGCCCACTCCACTATGCTGAACGGCTTTATGTATGGCAACGTGTTTGAGGACGAGGAGCGCGTCCAGAGACAGGCTGTCTTCCCCCGACTGCTGTGCCAAAACGCGCCAGACTTCTCCTTTGTAAGTGATACAGACAGACAAGTGGGCTCGGGACCAAAATTACACCAACTTCGGCCTTCGGGTTAGCTTGAAATGAGAACATGAAATAGTCATATCTCAGCAAATTCTGGCAATGCTGTGTTCACCGAGGCACTTAATTGCCAACTGCTGCAACCTTAGTGGCAGTCAGTTGAGAACTTACGTAGCTTGCAATGGGTACCTTTCCGTTTTTACTGCATGCCTTTGAGGTAAGATGTTGATTTTAAATAAAAACACCTGCTTGGTTTTAGGTGAGAGGAAAATACAGACTACACACATATTAATTAAGAGTGTGCTTTGTGCCCAGCAGTCACGAGCAAAAATATGAAAATATCCTCTGTATTTTCGCCTGCGTAGAGGATTTACTGGCAGGGGAAATCCACAAGAATTGCAGTAATTTTTTTAAATGTTGTGTTATACGAGGTTTCAGTGCCTCAAGCAAAACAGACTTTCGTTTTAATCAGAAACGGTCAGAAATCTATTTAGATTTCAGTCAAATGGGATAATGCAAATTTGCTGCCTTTACTGAACAGAGTCGTACGCAGACCCACTCTGAGCATAGATCGTACAAATGCATGCATTCCAGAAACGATTTTCACCTTGTCCAAGGATTAGAGGAAGGGTGAAGGGAAGGGGAGCAAAAAGAGGGAACGCTGAAGCATAAGGATTACGAGAACAACAGCTGGAATGCTTTTTTGCATAGCGTTCGGGTTTCCTGGATTCCTAAAGAAGTAAAATCTAAAAAGGATTCTCAATTGTGTAAAAATGCATATACTCATAATGGTGAATGTGCATTTATGTTGTATCCAAGCACAGAAAACAAGCAGAAGGTCATGACGAAGCACAGGACTGTAAGTAGGCCAGGAGACTCTGTGTGAGTGACGCAGGTGTTCTGCTAAAGCGCCCTCCTAGGTGGCTAAAACTGAGTTTATTTTGGACGGGAAGGATTGTGCAAACCGAAGGGGGTGAGGAGGAGAAACAAAGGACAACAGCAAAAAAGAACAGAAGGGCACGTGGGTGGAAATATTCACTCAGTGACTGTGACGCTCCTCCACCCTGCTACACGTGCAGAACCTTATAACACCTTTTCATACAGATACATTATCCGCCAAGCTGGTTCGTCTCAGCCCCGGGTCCCTTCCACTGACCTTCGTTCTCTCGGTGACAGTGACATTTCATAGCAGATCCACTTACACACATCATAAAGAATAACCTTTATTGCCCATTGACACATAGGGAAGCCAGACAGGCAGATGTTCAGCCACACACATATGGAAATGTCACTTATTGTCAGCGTCTATACTCTATGCCGCATTACGAAGGACAAGTACGACGCTATTTCTGGAGAACTTCTCTCGTTTCTCTGTATTGCTTGTGTGACAGCTGGCCCAGGGGTCATCTCCCTCACTGTGCTTTTGTCCCTGTGCCCATTCAGCACTACCTAAAACCCAGTGCAGCAGCAGCAGCAGCACAACACAATCATGGCAAACTCCCACTGGTGGCAGCCAAGTCTGCATTTCAGCAAGGCAACTCTCAGTGCACCAGAGTGGAGTGACAGTGAATGGAAACTTTTTTTTTCTATGCACTCCTCCCAAGACGGCATCATAGCCGTGTAGTATAGCTGACAAGCTCAGAACTAAAAATAAATGTAATTTTTCCCTGCTTTAGCCATTTACAGCCAATCTTTGAAATGACATTGTACAAAACTACTTCAAAGAACTTCCGAGGCACAAACACGTTTTCACTGAAGATACTAATCACAGCAGCTTTTTAAAAAAAATTTCTTTCATTGGTTACTTTAGAGTAGATATGACTCAATCAAGATCTATATCTATGTAAGAAGTGGACTAACCCAACTTCTGTTCTACAAGGACATACCGCATTCACTAAGTAAAGAAATCACTAATAATAAAAGTAGTGATATCAGTGAGACCTCCACTAGCTGGAATGGTATCCAGTATAAAAATCTGACAAATCAGACATCTACCCACTGTGGCGACCCCTTGTAGCAAGGGAGCAGCTGAACGTAGGAATATCATTGTCCAGTAGACACGTTCCTTTGGATGTTTGGATAGCTGAATGAATAACAGAATGCCAGCCTGAAAGTGATCCACCCACCATCTCACATTTGCGGAACTGCGACCTGGCCAGCCAATGGAGGCGCTGGCCCAAATGGTGGCACGCAGAGGGAGCAGGCGGCAGTGTTTCGGCCCGAGTGCCGGATGCAGCTAATACAAAATCTGGCAGCTCGGCTCGGGTCCTGGTCGATACCGTCACAGCCGCCCCCACTGACGTTCCTCGACTTCATGAGAGTAGCTGATGTCCGGTTTGCTCCGTGCTGACTCCTGGGGTGAGGCCAGCCAGGACACAGCCTACCTCCACACCCATACCCACTCTGCAGGTGGGAGCAGCTGGTGCCAGAATCCCACCCCCAACCCCTCCCGGAAATTACGCCCCTGTCGTGCTCAGCCACCTGCTCTGCCGGAGCTGGGGGTCGTGGCGCCGGAGGGGCATGCTCTGTCTGAGCCGGCGGACAGCGAGCCAGGGATTCTGCACAGCTGGAGACAGGGGAAAGTGCGGAAGGGACCTGCCCTGGCCGAGTCGAGGGTCTGCGCACCAGCTGGACCTGCCTCGCTTCCACCAGAGGCCAACGCCGGCTGCCTGCCAAGTCGCCTGTAAGCCTTGGCTCACGTCCGCATCTGCTGCACCACCACCGCTTGCCACGCGGTCAGCCTGCAGACCAGTTCCGTTGCCTCCGCTGGAAACGCGGTCGGCACCCGGGTCTAACACATCCCTGCCGCTAGACCATGGGCCGAAGATGCCGACAGTCGTGGCTGATTCCCTCTCCTACTCGCAGTAGGTTCGGCCGGATGGCTCCCCGGCCTCAGTCGGGTGATGGGGGTATGTGGCGGGGCGTGGTCTGTGGCGCCGCTGCGGTGAGGCTGACACCGACTAAAGCGGCATCAGCAATTACACCTCACCTGCATTGAAGAAGAATGAACTAGCTCCTGTTGTTGTTGGTGGTGTTTGTATGGGGCTGACAGCTGAAAAGCAGCAGCCGTGAGTTGTAGAGACATCAACCGGGAAATAAAGTGTTTGAAAGTGCGAATATGTGGTTGGGTCTGTCATGGGTTTGTTACAGCCATTCAACCACTTCACATGATTTTTATTTGATTTTCATTTATGGAAGGCTAACCTAAGGTGTTAGTAATACTTTTTATGTAGCCGGAAAAGTTGCAATGTGCCACAGTTCAGGCTGTTTGCGCTGAATGTCCTCCCTCAGACTTCTGTTAGTATTATTAACACTCTGTAGGAGATTTAATGCGCACTGTTGGGAAACAAAGCACACTCCTCCTGACCTGATGCCCTGCCTCGTTTTTGCACTCTTCAGCATTGAGCTGCTGAAATCAGTTTTAACTGGAAACCAGCTTTCACCACCAGAGATGATCTTCGACATGAAGGTGTCATGGTCCTGGGTCTATTTTCGGGTTTTTGGACTTTCCAGTTTAGTTTATATCAGTATTACGAGATTCCAGGTGTGCTTAGTGTTTGTGTTACTTCTTGTATTTGTTCCTGTTATTGAATTTAGTCTTGTTCTTTGTGCTTTGCTTTTAGTTTTGCTTCCTGCGTCTTGTTTCCCGTGATTTAGTTCACCTGTGTCTCGTTCTCCCCAGCTCTTCCACTCCCATAATCCCTCTTCTGTGTAAATATAGTTCCCGTCTTCCCCTTTGTCTTTGTCAGAGTGTCACTTCACTTTCTTCTCATGTATTCCAGCTCCTGGACACTAGATTTACTTCTCACTTGAGGTTTGCTCTTGTACCCCATTTAGTATTTTCACCACCACTTTAATAAACGGCTTGATTTTAGTTAAACACACTCTGCCTCTTCGTGTCTGCAAGAGAAGTTTGCATTCATGTTTTGTGGACATTTAGGAACTGAGGTGAAATTTAAGATGTAGAAATAGTTAACTTGCAAGCACAAGCTTATTTCTACATAAAGCAGACTTGGTAAAACATTAGTGTTTATTTTCTGATTCATTAAAGGTTTGGGGTGTGCGATTCTTCAACAGAATGTAAGGAATTAACTGTGATGAAGTTATGCCAGAGATGTCCGATATGTTTTGTGCTGCAGAGCTATCTACTGAATTACGCTAACCAGCTAGCCTCATCTCATCTTCTCATCTCATACCACTTTGAGATAATGTTGAGATAGTAAACCACTAACATCCAGTTTGTCCTCGCTCCAAGAGAGGAAGAAATTGTGCTGCCCAGAGAGTTGCATAACTAGGATTGTTTTTAGCCTAACACTAGTTGCGTGCTTCAAACACTTCCTGAAACAGTCACACCAGGCAATGCAGGGAACTTGAATCCTCTGCATGGTTTCTCTAGCCAGTCATTGTGCTGTGTGTTGTGATTTTCTTTTGATAATTTCTAAGCTGTAGCCGTGTTTGGTTAAAACAGAACCTCTAAGGATCCATCAGAAACAACAGAGATGTACTCCACTTTTCAGAAACTGGTGACAGCAAACCAAAAACCAGCACATTGGACTGGAAGAAGGTGTCTGTCCATTCAGGCTTTTGAAAATAGTGTGACTACTTGGTCTCATGTCATACACCTCTTCTTTCCAGATTAGGTTTTCTGGGACTTTGGGAAACATATTGTAGTAGAATTCTGTAGTTTTTATACTATTTGTTGCATTACAGACTTAATGCAACAAATGCTATAACATTCTCCAGACTCCAGCATCTCTGCCGACATAAAGACTTGAATCTAAACCTTTAATGTATCTCAGTTTTTTTCCATCTGTTTCTCTAGTCCAACACTTCCTTTAACCGTGACGTGGTGAAGGCCGGTACCGGTAGGCGTTTCCTTGGCGGTCTTCTCGACGACACGTCCTACTGCTACACTCTCGAGGTGTCCTTCTACAGCTACATGACAGCTGGCAGCACTGCTCCTGTTCCCTACACTGAGGAGACCTGTATCCTTCACTGTGTGTGATCTCTCCATCTTTAAAGTGAAGAGACCAGCAGTAATGTTCTCTCTTCATTTCTCCTCTTCCAAAACACACCAAACAAGCACTGTTTCCGCAGCAACAATCTCCCACTGAAATCAAGCCAACTGATCTTGTAATCACTGGAGTCATTATTTTAATGTTTGTGTTTTGAGCGTTAGCGCATGTGTGTGTGTGTGTGTGTGTCAGGTCATGTGTACTCACTAGAAAAGCATGTTGATCTTTTGTTGCCTCTTGTTGCGACAGATGTGCAGTGACAGAATAGGGATGTGATAGCTGTGTCTATTGATTTCATTTACAAAAGAGAGAGGAGAAAAAGGGGCTTGTGTTGGCATATTTAGCGCTGCGCTTGTGTGTGCGCAGACGGAGCGACGGTTTCTGTAAAACAGCGAAACAAACGGGATCTCTGTCGGCTACAATCATGAGCGCAGCCTTACATTTATCACGGAGACTGAAGGTCACAGGTGTCTTAATGGAGGCGGACGGGAGGAAGTTTTCCTTCGGCTGACCTTCTCAGGGCTGAAGAGCTCCTGAAAGCTGGCCGATGGGGGTTTGATCTTACCGATAGAGTGAGTGAGAAGAGGGAGAAAGAGAGATTTAGAGAGTGAGATAAGGACCCTACATATGAAAAGTATGTGCTCCCCTACACATACTCCACAGGCGAAGGGGTGGGTGGATATAGATGCAGCCCTAGTGCCCTCTAGTGCCAATAACTAGCAAAATCTGCCTCGCCAAAAGAAGAGGCAAGTCACGATTCATTAACACATGGAAAGTTAGATATAGGAAGATCAGTTTTACATATGCATCACTACTAGTCTTTATGGTAATGTTGTTTTTTGGTTTTTAAGTGACAGACGAGAGGCTGAATAAAAACAAGTCTTCTCTTCCTGCTTATAGAGGCTAAAAAAATGCATATTGTGATGTTGCATGTGTGTTTTCCACAAAGGTTTATGACTTTAATGCTTTTGATAGAAACATCTCAGCTCGTTGCATTGCACACATGGAAGAACCAGCATGTGTACGCACATAGAGCAGCCACAGAAAAAAATATGGTAATACACGGAAGAGACAAGTGTCTGGCTGTTATGCTAAACAAAATGCACATAACAAATTCCACTCTGTGTTTTCGTTTGAGGTGGCGGCGGCGCTGGGTTCAGAGCCTGTTCTGTTTGTGTGTGTCTGTGTGCATTTATTCTGAAGGTCAATTTATGAGAGAACCCACGTCTGTTGGGAGGACTTTTTTCTTTGTTTTCCAAATGTGTGTGTGTGTGTGTGATGTAGGTTGTGAAAAGTGAGGGTTCCGAAGAGGAGGAGCTCCACAGGGTGGGTACGCAGCACAGGGACCTGGTGTAGAGTGGAGATTGAGGTCAGGCAGGTTGAAGAAACCGACCATGTAAGTTTTTATGCCCCAGCAGTCAGCTCGATGGAGCGTGCAAATCATCAACAGAGACCTTTAGCATCTGCCCCCCCACCCACCCACCACTCCTCCCCTTTCTTGTTTCTCACCTGACACAAACACACACACACACACACATGCACAATCCACTAAACTAATACATGACAAATAAATAATAACCTAGGCCCCTAACTCCTACCACCTTCCAAAAATGCTGCCCACGCCCTTTCATTTTTCCTGACTCTCCTCCACTGCTGTGACTTGTAGCCACCAAAATTGAAATCTTAACCTTTCACACAGCCGAGGCTTTTGTCACAGTTTGAAGGTGCTCAGAAAACAGCGTAATTCAATGTGTGTGTCTGTCTGAGTTTGTTTTTTGATTCCTCCTCTCCTTTCGTGCGTCTCCTCTATTCTGTCCTTTCCTCTCATCTCATCACCCAGAACATAACAGCTCATTATATCATCTAGTCAAGCTGAGAATCCTCTTCTCTGAAACAGCAGGGACAACCTCTATTGTGTGTCTGTCTTCTCTTTGTCCTCTAATCATTTAACACCTGTGAGCCGGTTTCCATGTGTGCATGCTCATACCTCCTCTAGCACCTATATTTTCTTTATGCTTGCATGCTCTTCTTGCAGCCACTTCCATCAAAGTAAATACCACACAGCAAACTCACAGTAAAAATATTTTAGCCTTGTTTATTGTCTGCACTTTCTTCTTTCTTTTTAAAAAAAAGTAAAACTGCATTTTTTGCAGTTTTTCTGAGGGACCTTCCGGTTCACACCGTGGAAGTTCAGCTGGAAGGGAAAGGGGATGAAGGTTGAGATAAACTGGGATCTTGTTCAAAACTCTGCGTGATGCTTTCTGTTGTGGGTTTGTGTGCGTGTGTAACATAGCCAGTGTGTTTTTCTTTTTGTGTAAGCTTTGGGAGCCTACTTACCTTGTGTGTGCGTGTGTTCTTTTTCCTGTTTTATCTGAGCAACAGTGATCTCTTTGACTTTGAAGAACTAGTTCAAAATTTCTAAAGCCATTAAGAATTTGCTTCCCTGGAAGATTTTGCACTTGTTTTTCCTGTTTTGAAGGGAGCGTCGTTGCTTCTTCTGTCATAATAGAGTCAGGGTTTTTTTTTTAATTGTTGTTGTTGTTTTTTAAAGGAGCAATGCACTTTTCTTTTGTGTTCTCTTTCTGCAAGTTTTTTTTCCTTCAGTGGCGAGATATATACAAAGAAAATGGCATTCTTCTCATCAAAGGTGGTCACTCCTGATTTAATCAAGCAACAATGTTTGGGTCTTTATTCACAGCAGTAGGTTAGATGCACTGATACAGCATGGATTGACAGCCAAGACAGTTGGCTTTGACATAAATAAAGCTACATATCTGCACACTCTCAAACACATGTGCATACGCACATAGACAAATAGGTGCTCCTCTTTATCTTCATGCGTATGTGATGTCTGTCTGCCAAAGCAACAGCACTCGACAGGCACCTCACCATAACAGTGGGACTCCATGAATACCAGAGCTGCCAATGGAACACAGTATGCATCAGTGAACCTGACACCCAATGGACAGGCTGTGACAAGTATGCAAATGATATAGCTTGGAGGCAAATATGCTTCACTACCACACATCATCCACATCACATCACACAGATACGCGCAAATGGATAGGTGCTCACATATGCAAGCCAGCGCACATAGACACCCGCATCTACACACACAGTTGATTGCACAAATCTGGTTGCCATGCTCAGATGAACAGGTGTCCTCATATGAGTACTCACAAAGATGCACAAACACATATGTACATCACCTGTGTTTTTTTTCTTTTTTCTTTTACATATGTTGATAAGGCTGGAAAGCCTAAGAAAGTTTGCAGATATTATTCGCTCTAGAAAATGCAACATTTCTGCTTTAAAAAAACTTTTGAAGTACTAAAAGAAGTTCAATTTCAGTTCAGGTTCAAATACTGAGAGGAATCAAGAGCTTCAAAATACAGTGGAGCTGGAAAAGTCAGCTGACGTGCAGCTAAAGTGCTGGAGATAAAGGCACTGACATTAAATTTCAAATGTAAGAGCAACAGAAATCAGTCGAAATGAACTGAGAAGCCACAGAATCCACTGTTAACATGTGTTTGAAAATTTCTTAAGCCTTTGATTTAAGTCCTGAAAGTAAATAAGGAGAATGCTAAAGAAAGGAGACAGAGAATAATGGACTTGGCCATATATTTGTTTTGGAAAATAATTAAGTGTTTAACAAGGAGTGTCAAAAAACATGACCTTTTACTTTATTTAGTAGCCCAACACGCTGTCATCCCAAAACGTTGGCCACCCAACCCGTCGGAAACATTGGAAAACAATATCTAATACCAGGAGCGTCATTCTATTGAATTCCATCCACACTCCGGCGCGTATCATAGGGACCTTTTGGGTTACTATGAGATGCCTCAGGACGTGACAAATTGTCGGTATGTTACGCATTGGGAATGAGAGCGTTTAGCTTGTGCTCTGAAAGTTGCAGCTGAACTTTCCTCCACACTGACTAGAAGAAATCTTAGTCTTTTCCACTATTGAAAACATGAAGTGCTGAGTTTGGGTCAGAAGGTTAACATGACCAGTCCAAAGCCTCTTAAGCTTTAATTACTCTTGAACCATTCTGACCTTTTCTGTCTTCAATTCAATTCAATTTTATTTATATAGCGCCAAATCACAACAAAAGTCGCCTCAAGGCGCTTTATATTGTACAGGAGATACAGAGGAAAAACCCAACAATCATATGACCCCCTATGAGCACTTTGGCAACAGTGGGAAGAAAAAACTCCCTTTTAACAGGAAGAAACCTCCGGCAGAACCAGGCTCAGGGAGGGGCGGGGCCATCTGCTTGACAATTCACTGTTAGAATTCACAGGCCCAAACATAGCTACTACCACCACCGTCTTTCATGCGATTCCTACGCTGGAATGCTGTGTTTTCCTTCCTCGTAACAAAATGCTTCTCATTTAAGCCACAAAGTTGTATTTTGGTTTCCACCCATCCACATATTGTTTAAGCAGTTTTTGAACTATTCATGTGACCTGTAGCAAGCTGCAAATGTCCTTTTTCACAGAATTGTGGCATTCACCTTTCAGCCCTCTCATACACACGATTGTTGTGTAGCGCTCTCCTAACGGTGGACCTATACACATGAACATCGACCAGTATGAAAGGCCCCTTTAAACACTTACAGATCACCCATAGTGACCTCACAGACCGCTACAGACCGTGTTCTTCGGGTGTTTTTTATGCACTGATCAGAATGTCTTGAATTTGCTCCATTTGTACAAAATCTATCCAGCTGTGGATTTGTGGTGTCCAAGCTATATAGATATGGAGATATGGTTCAGTGCTGAGTCGAGCAAAGTCTCATTTTTTTACGCAGTGTTTCACTTCCATAAACCTGTGCTGTAAATGTCACAGCTGATTGTCAAACCTTTAAATGAAAACAATTGATTTTAATTTCAAATTGAAACTAACCACTAATCCACATACATTTCCACCCAACAGATAAATCATATTTTCCTCAATAAATAAATTGCCAAGTCCAATATATTTTATCTCTTCTGTTCAGTCGGGCCCCTTTTTTATGTAGCTTTTGTGAGCACTTGTGTGAGCATCACTATATCTAGTTGTTTTTATTGTTTTTATTTTTATTTATTATCAGTTCTGTCATAAGATTGTACCACTATAAAAACAAATACATAAAGGATTAATGACAGCAATAAGAAAGAACATAAAGACACACTTTGAGCTATAAACCACAGGTACCAGATGAGATATGTGTGGATATTTTTAGTCACATTTTGTTTTTATAGTACTTTTCTTTTATGAACTTTGAAAACAGAAGCAGTCTTTCTTAACTAACAAAAAAACTGAAAAAATAATAATAACTGGCTCATAGAAATAGCATCCATTATCTCGTTTCAGCGATGATTCAAAAGATTTTGATATTAGTGAATACTTTGGGAAAACAGGAGCCTTTTTTCACACTCATTTCGTTACTCGGGCTTCGGCGCTTGTCTCCTTGGCAGTGTCAGGTCCTCCTGTCAGGGATTTAAATCAGCTCCTGTTTGTCCCTTTGGGTAACAGGACGTGAGGTCTTTCAGCCTACTGATTTGCTACTGGGGACAAAAATGTCCCTTTCTGTATTGCTGTTGTTGACTACCCTCCTGATTAGCATTGATAATTAGCTCTCTACGTGTCAGTGCAGTGACAGGACCTGTCAGTGGCCCGTATTGATGACTTGAATGTCCCCTTGCTTGTCTCCTCGTTAACTCCTGTCCAATCTCGACAGCATTCTCCACGTGTCTTGTTCATTTTACCACTAGGGGCTTTGCTGTCTGCTCATCACCTTGTCTGTCTGTCTGGCAGGACCAGGCACGAGAGACATAGCAGTGAAAGCCGCTAAATGCGGTGCTGACAGCAAACAGCTGCAGTAAACAAGTCATGACGCTCCCCATCCCCTTTGTCTCATGCGTCCCATATCTCATCAGCGTCTTTGCCGGCATGCCCTTCAGCCATGACAGTGACCGCCTATTGATTAGACAAGACCGTTATGTGTACCAAGATGTTAAAGAATACACACACCTCAGCAACAGATCCTGACAGGCTGCACACACACTCGGACACCCTCTCTATGTCCTTCCCAATAATGGATAATGATTATCCAATGATAATGATAATGTTCTGCGCTCCAGTTAATGAGACAATATTAATAATATTTTGAGTATTAGTCCTTGTGTTATTCAACAGAGACTCCCTCAGAGTGCACCGAAGCAGCTAAAGCAGCTTTTCTAAATATTTCCACCACCATCCACCACTTTAATCCTTGCTACAGCCCGCCGACTGTTTCCTGGCTCGCACATGCATCACTTCCTGCTGGAGCAGCAGTCTCATTCCAGACCCTACGGTTTCCCCCGGCAAAGTGCCAGGCAACAGTCAGGGCATCCTCTCGGTCTCCGACCATTTACCCTGTGGAAGAAGTTCTCCTTCAGAGGCTGACCGTCCATCACAAAACCTCCTGTAATAGACCGTGAGTCGTGACAAGCCAAGCTGAGAGGCCATCTGTGCACGGTGGGGTCCGAGTGATATTTTTGTCGCCGAGCGTGCTTGGCCAGAGAGCTCAGGACTGGCACCAAGCTCTGCTGAGGAAAGAGAACTGAGGAAAACACCGAAAACTTTCCAGAGGTCAGAGGGAATACGCAGAGTGGGTTTTGCACTTGTTTATCAGTATCTGTTTACATCTTTGACTAAGGGCGTGTTTGTGTGCAGATTAATAACTACATATTTACATATCTGCTATTCTTAGTCACAATATAAGCTTGAAATATTAGTCTGCGGGTTTGCTGGTAAGCTCATAACTTTGGTCCAACCAAGAGAGTGTATATAGTAGCTGACATAGTCAGTGGGATGTCCACCTTTGCTCTGTGGTCTTACAGGCATCAGCATCTTGGTTTTTTGAATTTGGAAGATCAAGGGGTTGATTTGGCTGAGAAACCCATTACACTGCACAAATAAGTAGACACACACTGCTCTGTCATTGGTCTAAATTATATCATCATTTAAAAAATAAAACAGCGCTATATTTCGATTAACTTAAAAGTAGAGACAAAGTACATAAACTCATCACAAAAGTGCTTACAGAAGCTGTAATCAAGCAGTTGGTAGGGCTGTTTTTCAACAGACTACACAATTGCTCTTCTTTTTTGCCGCTCCTTGCCGTTAGAAGTTTTTATATCTACATGATGAATTTATTCCAGATGGTTTCTTGGCTTTACCGAGGCCCAGTTTAAGATGAATAAGCATTATTTAAACTACAGGGTGGGCCATTGATATGGATAAACCGTAATAACATGGGAATGGTTGGTGATATTAAAGTCATGTTTGTGGCACATGAGTATATGTGAGGGGGAAAACTCCTCAAGATGCGTGGTAACCATGGTGGCCATTTAGAAGTCGGCCATCTTGGATACAACTTTTGGTTTTTCAATAGGAAGAGGGCCATGTGACACATCAAACTTATTGGTAATGTCACAAGAAAAACAATGGTGTGCTTGGTCTCAACGTAACTTTATTCTTTCATCAGTTATTTACAAGTTTCTGACCACTAAAATGTGTTCAATGTGCTGCCCATTGTGTTGGATTGTCAATGCAACCCTCTTCTCCCACTCTTCACACACTGATAGCAACACCGCAGGAGAAATGCCAGCACAGGCATCCAGTATCCGTAGTTTCAGGTGCCAACCATTCCCATGTTATTACGGTTTATCCATATAAATGGCCCACCCTGTATTAATCCTACAAAGGTAATCATGAAGGGTTATTACATCTCAAATGCTAAAATGTTTTAAACATTTTCTGCTCGATCATGCCCAATTTGCTTAAGATTTTTATCACAGAAGGTCTGGGTTAAATAATGGTTGCTGAGAAATTTTAACTTCATATATGAAGTACTTTTTAGAGTCTGTCTTTTTTTAATGGTTGGTTAGCCCACGCCCAGCATGGTGAAATTTGAAGCCATGTTTGATCTTGAATATCTAGAAAACTATTAAAGATAAAAGCCTGAAATTTTGACCTTTCTCACCATCAAAACGAATCAGGATTTCTTATTTGGACAGGTACAGGTACTGGCTAGGTAAAATATGAAAATAGTTCCAAAGTTCCATATTTGAGCACACACAAATAAAAACACTTCATATTGAAAAAGACAATTAGTGACAATTTCTTAATGGCATATAGTTGATTTCATAATAATGAAAATAAAAAATGCAGAATTCTTTTGAATGTTAAATTCAGAGGAAAATGCTATTTTCATCCCAATTTCATGCTGGATTGAGCAAACATGACAAGCTGTACAACAAAAACCTAAATGTCAATAGATAGTCTAATCTCAATACAACACTTTTCAGATGGTACTCTTAATTAAATATTTCATTTAGTTAAATATATTTATATTATTCATTTTCAAGACTAGCTCTACCTAGACTTAGTTGAGACCTACTGCCTTGGAGCAGGCATATAATTCAGGTCAAGTTTAAAATATACAATAATATTTTCAAAAAGATATATCTTGATAAGTCTGCTTATCCTCTTCAGGGTCGCGGTGGGGGTTACACCCTGGAGAGGTTGCCAGTCTGTTGCAGGGATACACTCAACCATTCACACTCACATTCACAATTATAGGCAATTTAGAGTTTCCAGTTAACCTGTCCCCACTAACTGCATGTCTTTGGACTGTGGGAGGAGGCCAGAGTACCCAGGGAGAACCCACGTAAACACAGAGAGAACATGCAAACTCCACACAGAAAGACCCCGGCCTGAAGGTGGAATTGAACTCAGGATGGGGTCTTTCTGTGAGGCAACAGTGCTAACCACCGTGCACCATGCTGCCTTATCTTGAAAACTATTTGATATATTACACATATATTTGCAGTAATTGTTATGTATGTCCAAACTTTGGATCATAGATTTTTTAAGGAAATCGGAGATGGTCGAGAAGAAGCCCCATGGTGATTTGAGATGTTAAGACCGAGAAGAGACTAAACTTTCAAAAGGAAAATTTGCCCTTTTTCTCAGATATGTGTTTCACCCCAGAATGAATCACAGATTAACTCTTAATTTGTGCCATCGTCATGTCAAAATGATACTCTCTTGATATTACTACAAACTGACAAAACAACATAACCTCTTTCGTCCATCTGTAGTTTCATTTCAACCTAATCAGTATCATCAGGTAGCAGCGCCGAGACAGACTGCCAGGCCCCTGCCCACACACATGCACACACACATTCACAGCAAGTCTGGCCTGATGCAGGACTCACAGACAAACAGCCAGATGGGGTATTAACATAGAGTGTGGAGTCGTGTGGAGAGTGTTGCCATGAGCCTGCCGGGTGAAGAATGAAGTCGTGTGCAAACTCCTCAACACTCACATCAATGCATCATCAAAGGCCAAGGTGACGGGCTCTTTCCGTATTTACAGGCCTAACTTACCAGGTATACCGCTGGGATTTTGTGTCTTTGTGTTGCTTGAAGTATGGTAAATGGTAAATGGCCTGTATTTATATAGCGCTTTACTAGTCCCTAAGGACCCCAAAGCGCTTTACATATCCAGTCATCCACCCATTCACACACACAGTCACACACAAGTATGACAAACTACAAAGCCAGAAGGGTACACCAAGACAGCCTGTTCAAACCGTGGATGGATAGTTTACAAGTTAACAGCTTTGGCCAACTATTTGTCACTTTTATAACGATCATAATTTATGTGGCTTAAAAAGTTCGATGGGAAAAATAAAAATGACCAAATCATCCATCCCATTTTTCCCCTCATCATGCTAAAGCTCTTTCTTCTTTTTTTTTTTTTTTTTTGTATGCCAGTGGTTTCAATCACATAAATAGATAGTCTCGCAGATGACAGGTCATATCTGAGTATCTACAAGGTAATGACAAGGAAAAGTGACAGATTACGTCTCTGTGTTGTTCCATCATGCACGAGCCTTTTGAAGAATGGAGCTAGGTAGAAGTGAGTGCCACATGATAGGAAAAACCCTCATAAATATGTTTTGTTCCAAGTTCTGCATGGATGGATGTCTCGTAAGGATGAATATGTTTATATATAGTGTGACAGGGTGGCTAGATTGATAGGCAGCTGGCACTGATTTTGGTGTTTTTACAGTTCACTCCCTTCAGTGACTACATGAAATGTACGTCTGTTAGTAACATTGTTCTTATTTATCTGAATTTACTCTGTCCGCACTCTTGGTGATTGGGGACGTTGTTGGCATTCGGTCGTTCACTATTTCTCCATTATCTGAACCTGATTGACATCATTACTTGTCTTCCTAGCCTAATGATCACAGGCTTAGCAACAGCACACATGGACGCCTAGCTATCTTATAAAAGCAGTCGAGTTATTGATATTGTTCCTAATGTAGTGAGAGACAATTAAGCGAGGGAATGATGTGTGCAGTCACCTCTGAATTTAAATGAGGCTTCAGTGTATATGTAATTGCTTTTGTGTGAGTCATACCACCATCATGCGTTTGGCTGGGACAGTTCTGCAGTGTGTTGTAACCTGAGGACTAGATGCTTCTCACCAGTTATGTACTGTACCTCAGTGGGTGTGTTAGTGATGACAAATGGGATTCTAATCTAAAATTTGAATGCGCCGTGCAAGAATTAATTAAATCACAAATATATCTAGGTCTTAAAATGTATCCATCCATCTTGTTTTTTGATGCATATCTGGGTCCAAGTTCTGGGAAGCGCACGGATGCCCAGACCTTGGTCTTCCTGACCACCTCGTTCAGCTCTTCTGGTGGACCACCAAGGCGAGCCCAACCAAGTCAATCCACATCACCTCTCGAGCTGCTCCTGGGTCTGCCCTGGGTCCTCCCCCTAAGTGGACATACCTGAAACACCTCACCTATTAGGTGTCCATGCCCAAATCAGCTCCTCACACCATTTCTAAGGGGAAGTTAATTACTTATTTATTCATTCTTTCTGTCCCTACCCGAAAGATAGGATAGCAAAGATAGGAAGTTGTTGACTGGTTGTGCAGTCTTGCAATTGTCCTCGAATGTCCTTGAAAGGTCATTACTTCAGCTTAAACTTGTTCTCAACGCAGACAAAACAAAACTCATGTTGTTTTCTAAATCAAGGAGACGAGCCCAAACAATCCCATCAGTAACCACTCTTGAAGGTAATAAAATTGAGTTGGTTCACACCTATAAATATCTGGGAATCTTAATTGATGACTTGCTTACCTTCAAACCACATGTAGAGAATCTTGTGAAAAACCTGAAGTTAAAATTGAGATTTTATTTTCAAAATAAGTTGTGTTTCTCTTTTAATACAAAGAAGCGGCTTGTTGCTGCAACATTCTTGCCTGTGCTGGATTATGGTGATATTCTATATATGAATGCTTCTGCTCAATGTCTTCGAATGGTTGATTCTGTGTATCGTGCTTCTCTGAGGTTCATCACTAACTGTAAATTTCAGACTCACCACTGTGAGTTATACTCTCAGGTAGGATGGCCTGCTTTGGTAAGTTGGAGGAACTCTCATTTATACAGTTTTATATATAAGGCGATACTTGGGTTGCTGCCTTCTTATCTATGTTCCCTGCTTGTAATGAAACATGCTGGTCGGTATTCTCTTCGTCCGCATGGCTACTTGTTGCTTTCTGTTCCATTTGCCCGAACTGAACTTGGTAAAAGAGCTTTTGTCCATTTAGCACCCTTGGCCTGGAACAAACTGCAGAAGGAATGGAAAATGACTGAATTCATTTCATTAAGTGCTTTTAAATCTAAACTACAAATCCTTGAGGCCAAGTCCATAACATGTAACTGTTTCAATTAGATTGATTGTCATTTTAACTGACTTTTTTATTTTTGTTAGAATTTTATTGAATTTTATTTTTTATTTTATTTGTATTCTTTCACTTATTGTTGCATGTGTGTTGTTGCTGCCTGGGTTTGAGTAATTTCTGTAACTGTGAGACATCTGCTGCTGCCTATCTTGGCCAGGTCTCCCTTGAAAAAGAGGTTTTTAATCTCAATGGGATCTTCCTGGTTAAATAAAGGTTAATAAATAAATAAATAAATAAATAGCAGCTTCAGTGTTTGATGACCAGGACGAAAACCACTCTAATGGATCTGAGTCTCAATCACCCAGGCATAAACCTTCTCGGGGTGATTGGAAAGGTTTAGGTAACTGTGACCTCATAAAGCATGACCATGGCATTCATATGCCAAGGTTAACAGTGAAGTCTGGACAGAAATATGATTTATGCTTGACTTGTTCATAAAACATACAGTTGTATGTGGCGTGTGGAAGCTTCTGTTTGATGCTTTGCATGCATGTTGCAGTATCATAATGTTAAAATGAAGTGAGAGAAAATCAAAATATAAAGCTTCAGAGACCATAAAATAAAAACAATCAGAACACAGTTGCTGTAATCATTCACTGAGCTGAGGGCAATGGCACAATTAGCTAATGATTCTTGTCAGTTTCATATTACATATACCCATTTGACCCATTTTATTCATAAAAATGAGGATATTTCCAGCTTTATGCCTCACTCCACACTTTCCTCTTGGTCATTTGCACCCTTCCTATAATGATTCATTGTTTCTAAGGCTCATTCAAAGGCACTTTGCTTTAACGCCATGTCCTCAGACATGAAGTTGGGCAGGAATGTGGCTCGAACCTTCCTGGATTACTACAAACTCAATAACTTCGTTAAGGACAACAGACCAACTCCTATTCAAAGGTAAAACTGTATGGCACTAGAATTAGATATTCATGAAAGCAAATCTATCTGTGACTATTGTCAAATCTACTTTTGTTTTTCCTCTTCTCTGAATTTCACGCTGTCACTGATGTTCGTCTGTTTTTGTCTCCAGTTCTGGGGTGATGTCCCAGACAGGCAATGGTGTTGGCAGAGACACAGCAGACAGAGAGAAGGAGAAGAGCGAAAGTTTCGGGCACTAGACAGCCAGCCAGACGGACACAGGCTGAGCATGTATAAAATGCAGAGCACTGAGGCAGGAGAATCCTTCACACTTCATTGTGTTTATAAGCTCCACATCTCCCTGGCTATAAAGACTTATTTTCACAGATTTGTAACAGTGGGATGACTGGTACTTGTAGGACTAAACCCAGAAGAGGCTTCCTCCTGGGTTATAAAGCATGGACTGTTGAATACCAAGAGGAGACAGACTGGTTATTCATCTATGTTTCCATCCAAGGCCTTCATTTGGCAGCTCATTGTTTTGTTGAGAAGAAAAAAGTGCATGCGCTCCTGTTGTCCCCCCCCCCCCCCCCTTTTTCCCCCCAATTTAAATTTTTATCTCTGATTGTATTATAATTAGTCATTAAACATTAAAGCAGTTAATTATTATTTGTACTTGTTGCTCTATTATAACAATAATATTGAGGAGAGCTTTACAGTATATGAAGAATAACTTCAAAGCTTTTTAAAAAATTTTATCTGTGTTCATAGTGCTAAAAAAGAGCATTTTTACATGGTGACTTGAGGTTTTAGGAAACACGAACACAAATCCAGGCTAAAGTGCGGCGATGTGAGCACACGTGCAGTGATTGTGTGTGCGAGACAACACGCTTTTGATTCGCCACTTCTCTGTCACGTGACCCCACATCCGCTCCGTGACTGTTGCTGTTTGGCAGCTATGACAACGAACTTTGAAAGTTAGATGAATGGCCTCGGTGAAGAAGAAGTTTTCCTCCTCTATAGGGTATCAACATTGTCTGAAATGCACGGTGTACTTGGACATTCAGGCAGTAAGTGCGTCTTTATGCTGCTGCTTTGGTACGAAATTCAAAATGTGACCTGATGCCGTAGCTTATTAACGTTTGCTAGCTAGCGAGCTTACGTCCTCTTTCAGCAAACCTTCCGTTACGGTTCCGTAAATACACAGTTAGCTTACCAGCTAACCCTAACTGATACACCAGGGTTATCCTGACATGTCTCATTAACTTACTAATTCCTCCTTGTCGTTAACGTTAATACTGATGCTGCCGTAATTATTCTAATTGAGTCACTGCAATTAGTGCAAACAGTTAGAGGTGATACGAAAGGCATGAACGTAGCATTGGTTCTTTTACGTATTAATATTTATGTCTGAGTCACTTCAGTATTAATCTGTTTATACATAAACCATTAATAGAAATATTGATGTCCACTAATGACCCCGAGGTTCTGCTGTAAAAGTTGATTGTAGTGGTTTGATGTCCATTAGGTGTTTTTAAGTAACTGAAAGTAATTCGTTTTTTCATAATTTATCTGTGTACGATAAGCGTCATTTCCTGTTTCAGTAAACTTTGGGTTGACCTTAAAGCCCACTTTATGCGTGAGGATGATTTCCGTCCCGTTTATTGCTTCAAGTTCATAAAAGTCAACACAACTGACTGTCACAAAAGTAGGTGTCAATATGAAATACTTACCATAGAATACGAAATTGGGAAAATGAAACGGAAGGTTTACAAGACAAGAGGCCGAGATGGAGGTTGCAGAGTTGAAGATGCTAAAAGATCTTCACGACGAGGGACAGCATTAGAAATGAGTACATCAGAGGGACAGCTAGTGTTGGACGATGTAGAGACAGAGTTAGAGAGTCAAGGCTGAGATGGTCTGGACATACTGTATGGAGTGGAGCAATAGTGGCTATAATGGACAAAGTATGTTGAATATGAAGCTGCCAGCCAGCAGGAAAAGGGGGGAAAGACCACAAAGAGGAGGAGAATTAAAGGAGGACATGCAGAGGGTTGGTGTGACAGAGAAGGATGCTGCAGATAGGGTGAGATGGAGGCAGATGATCTGTTGTGGCGACCCCGAAACGAAATAAGCTGTAGAAGAAGATATGATAGGATATAGGCCGAACCTTGAACCTGCATAGTTTCTGTGTATCTATTAAGTTAGATATAGCAAAATTTGACACTAATGTTTTCCACATTGTTCCACAAAAACATTTTCTTTGACCTTAAATTACCAAGATTGTGTTACCCTAACAGCAGTAACAGTAGGAAGTCTTGATTGCACATGGATTGCGTATTTTAGTAATTGTTTATTAACTGCTGTTGTCTTTGGGATATTTGCAAGTGTGCTTCTCTTGATGAATGCACTCTTCCAAACACGTTTGAAAACCATAATAAACGAACACAGTAGAATTTGTGCCCTGTTATACTGTTCATAACCAGGTCACATGCCCGGGAGTGCTACTGTCTAAGAAGTATGATATCTACCTCCGTGTCTGCATCATGGGCCAGTACAGGAAGACTGCCTGTGTGCCTCCGGACTTCCCTTTGCTTTTCCAGCACAAAATGGTTTTTGTCAAGGTGAGAATAAAGCAATTTATTATAGAAATAAAGGACGGCTCCTTGATTTGGGCACAAGATTTCCATCTGCCTGTGGGAGTTTTAGACTTGGCAATAAAAGTGTACATATGATCATTAAAGTAAAAGGAAATTCAGACAGACATAGATTTACCCTACATTAGTTATAGTGTACATTAACAAAAATATGAAAACATACAGTATTAAAGCCTTATCATACAGTTTTTGCTCTTAAGACTGTCAGAATCATCTTATCATTATAACTTTGCATTAAATCTTAATAAAGTTTGTGCTGAGCTAAATTTGCGTTTTTAATGCACAGCTTAACCTGTGATAATTAACACATGCGGGTGACATGGGCGGAGTACATAAGTTCTTATTGCTAAGTGGTTTTTACACATTAACTCCAAGGATGGAAGGCAGGACGGCATACAAAATGTGTCCTTGCTCACATGTAGCATACACCTGTTTACCTGCTCTTATCTTTGCTCTGCCACCACACAATGTGTTTTATTTTTTATTTTTTTTGTCAAGGTCAGGGTAAAGCTATTTGCTACAGAAATAAAGGATGCCTCCCTGTGTGAGACACAGGATTTCCATCTGTCTGTGGCTGTTTTGTTTAGACAGGATGCAGGAATTCTAGTGGCTTTATGTCTATATAAGCTTTACTTTTATCTACATTTGATTCATCTTAAGAGGTGTCCATAAGTGTTTTAGGTGCTTTTTAAAAAAAAAACTTTTTTCTTAATAAAAGTGTTACCTATATGTTTAAGCCTTTTGTTCTTTCTTATGTGGGCCAGCATTCATCCATAGTTAGTATTCAGGTGGTGAAGGATTATGAGCCCACTGTGCCTAATAACCAGCAACCCTCCAGTATGAACATTAGTGTCCTAACTCTTAGTGAGAGGGACCTTGTTTTCCCTGGGGAGACTGGTACGCTTAGATACTGGCCTGTCCGCCAGATCTTGTTATAAGTATTGATTTGCTTTGTCTGTACTCTTTGTGTTTTCCCAGATATTCCCCGGCGTTGTTGACCCTGCTGATGTAGCTGACCTCCTCGAAGGTAAACGGCCTACTGGGATTTGCTTCCTCATCTCTTAGTCCCGAATCCTATCCTATGAAAGCTTATTGGCTATTAGCTGAGATACCGATCATTAGCTCACAGTCTGTTTATACTTTCCTTCCTTCCTCTTAGCTGACACAACATCTTTTGAGCTGATTCAGTTGGTGCCTCCAGGTATGCTTTCTGATGATACCAAATGGGCCTCTTAAGTCCCCACTGTATCCAGTCATTACACTGCAAAACAGGATATTTAACTTGGACTGTGTGTGTGCATGATCCTGGGTTTTTTGTGTGTGTGTGTGTGTGTGTGTATATGGGTTATAGAAGGTGAGGTACTTGCCACAATGGAGGAAAGCAGCAGAGATTTCCTGTATCCAGGTCCCAGGTGGAGCTCAAGAGTCGCAGAGCGAGAAATACTGATGAAAAGATCATCCTCATTTCCTGTAAGCGTTTTCTGTTTATGCCAACATCCTAACATTTATCACAATTATGTGTTAGAAAGCTCTAAAGAGGCCATATAGGTGGTTTTTTGTTTTTTAAAGTTATACGTTGAGTGTGAGCATTAAGGCCCGTTTATAAGTGACTTACTGCTACTTATGCAAAAATCAAAACATAACTTTAAAAGTGTCTTTACAGCAATTTTATGATCGATCTCATATATAGTCAGTGAAAGAAAATAGTCAAAGGTTTTTTCTGTGTTGTACACTAACAAAAAAGATGTTTGAATTCTTTACATGCATGCATATTTTAATCCCTTATCATACACTTTGCCCTTTTTTGTTTTCTGTTTAATGATTAAAATCATCTTAACTTTTCATTAAGTCTTCAGGACATTGAATTAGCGCTAATATGAAGCCATTTTCGCACACGCTAGCACACAACAGGATGCATTCCACAGCAAACACAGTTAGGAATACTGTGCCTGCTGTAGGGGAAGGTGCAGGAAATGATGCCCTCCCGCTCACTGTAAATTTAACGGACAGTTATATGCCAGCAAATCAGAGATTCCTCAGAGTTTGGACCTGGAAACTGGCAGGTTCAGTGTCTGGTCTGACTACATCAGTCATTTGCATTCTGACATGCACCTTTGTCAGGTAATGTTTGGAAAAGTTCAGGGCTGCAGTGTATTTGTGAAAACTGCTTAATAAAAGTCAACAGCACGCCAAGTATGGACAATAAAGGTGCAAGGAAAGTAAATGCAAACACAAGAGAATCCAATTGGAGGCATCCCAAATAAATCAAAGATAAGAAATAAAGGTTGTTTAATATCCTGTCAGTGCATAAATGTACATGTCAGATAAACATAAGCCACGGACACTGGTAAGTTTCAAGTTATTTTACAGCAGGCTGGTAGTGAGCCTTTACTATTAAATACTCAAATGCCAATAAACGGGATAAATGTTCTCTTTAGGCATACAGCTTTATCTAACCTTGTTTTTCATCTTTGGTGAAGAAGCAGGAAGCAGAGTTTTTCTTCAAACAGAGTTTCACAACCCAAAAGTCTCCAAAAGAGCTTGTATGCTGTGCAAAATGTAAATAAAAACCAGGCTGCAATATTTTGGACGTGATTTAGACACAATTCTGTGGTGGAAATCGCTGTGTGGGCCTGAGAAAACTTTAAAAGAGCACAGTTTGTCACCATATCAACAAATGCAAATGCAAAAAATCCACCATGCAAAGAAAAAAACAGATGCAAACGAGATCCAGGAACGCTGCTGCTGCATCTGGGTTCGAGCTCGTTTAAGATGGACTGAGGTTAAATTTAAAAAGCATCTCACGGTCTGATGAATAAAAATGTAAAATTCCTTTTGCAAACGTGGACGCTGTGACCTCTGAGCTTGAAAAGAGAGGACGTCTTTTTTTTTTTTTGTGGACATGTGTGAAGTTTGTTACATAACATCCATTCTTAAATTTTCAAGTAGTAGTCAAAGTCAAGGATTTAAACTTTAGTCTCTCACTGAAGTTCGAAATGTTCCATTTGGCAGTTAAATGCACGAGTGTATATTTCATGCCTGTGAAGGGTCCTGATAGTAATTTCAAATAGCACAATACTGAATTAGTTAAAGGAAGGAGGATATTCCTGTCAACATAATCCACGTGTCACAAAGACCGCACGCCGCGTTCACCACGGGATCCAGTTTGAGTGGCACCAATATTGCTCGTGTCATTCATTGTTGCTCACTCTAAGTGAGTCTCCTCCTAATCTCAGTGGCTCTCGCGTCGGTGCACTTGACAGGCAGCTACACCACCAAGATAACCAGTTCAAAAGAACTGTCTTGTCTTAAACTGAAGTATTGTCTTCAGAAAATATGGCATTTTCCTCGTGCAGCTGTTGACTGTCTTTGCTATACAGACATGAAAAAGGAGCTGAGAACTTCCTGTCTTTTCAGTCATTTTTCATCTTTTTTCTTCTTTTTTTTTTTTTTTTTTTTTTGCTCCCCCCTCTTTCCTTTTTATATCATCCAAGTCTTCTCTATACCTCTTTCCTGCCATACTTCATCTCTCCATGTCTGCGGGTTGCTTTTCTATCCTCCCCTTGTCCTCCAAGGCACTAACTGGCAATATTTAAATGTCTTTAAACACCTCCCCCCCCCTCACCATTGCTTTTATGTGTTTGTGTTTGAGGTCCTACATAGCAATTTAGATGTCTTTCTCCAAATGCCGTATTATTTAAACATCACTGGAGCCTTTCTCTTCTGTGAGATTTGTTTTTCTCAACCCAGGCGCAGATTGAAGATTTGCAGTTGTAAATTGGTGTTCCAGGCAGCTCTGTTATTTGTCTTTTTGTCTTCATCTCCCTGTAAAAACCCCTGTGTTTCGTCTATTGTCCCTCTCCCTCTAGGGAATCTCCCCTAAAGTAGTGTTTTCCACGACATCAGTCATAGAAGACAGTGATGGGAGAGACAACCGGACAGCCTCACCTGTAAGCGTCTTTTTATTTATTACATCTTTGAGGTGTTTGCAAACCCGCAGTCGCACACTGTGTGTCCAGTTTTAAATTAATTGTACTTTTGCTGCGTGCTCGGCATCGCCGTGCCAGCGTTGACCACAACTCGAACAGCGAACATTGATCTGTGGAGGGCTCTAATAGGAGGTATCGCTTGCCGCCACATACGACCGTTTCCACTATACATATCCAACTTCTATTGTTGCCATGGCTACTGCATTTATCCATCCATACTGGCAGTGTTTCAAGGGTATCTGTTCTCTGAATGTAATTACAGGGAGGCAGATTGGTGATGCTGATAATGAGGCTTGTCTCACATGTCCGAGTGCAGGGAGTTAGAACAGAATCAGCCGGTTAGGTTTGTTTTTGGGTTTTTTTTACTGTAATCATGCAGATGATGGGTCACCTATAAATCTTCTTTGTGGATTTTTAAGGTTTACTGTGCTTAGGTCGGTGCAATGACATTTTAAAATCTTTTTTCCCCTGTTAATCATCAAAAAAGGAAACTAGGAATGAAGTTTGCCACGGTTTTCTCATCTTAACTTTACAGCGGTTTGATTTCTTTGCATGTGGGGATTCGATGGGTTGTTACTGACATCTGAAGAGAATTTAATATCACTAGGACCTGGCGTCGTTGTTGATGTGTTCAGTTCTTATTTTGTTATGTAGGACAATAAGTTATATATCGAATCATTCTAAAAACTAGTACTAGCCTTAAGCTGCAGCCACAGGTATAACAGCTGATTCGTGGTCCTGTATGATTCTGCGTACATGTGCAGAGTGTTTGCGCAGGTTATTTCAGGAGATGAACGCCGAGAGGGTGGAATAATGATGAAAAAGGTATTGGCAAAATATTTCACCAGCTTTCTAGTTACGAACATGTTATCCATCACACAGAGGCTCACATTCCTCCTCTTCCCCCCTTCCCCCCAAAAAAGAAGAAAGAAATGCTACGGTGAATTTCCCCGGTGCGGTAACCTAACCTATTTGTTTAAATGGGATGTCGGTGACAGTGAAGCAGATTGTCAGCGTGTTCCTCCTGGCCCCTCGGGGTGGATGTCTGGATCAGAGCACCACTGTGGCTGTCAGACAGTAGAATTTCTCCATTTTCTCTCTCCTAATGGCTCTTCAGCATCTAGGCAGCTCCCTGACTACCTGCCCACCCAGCTGACAAATCATGTCTTGTTCTAACAGAGATCTGGAAAAATTGTGACTTTCAAAAAAATCTCTAAAAGTGTTCTGATGAATACGCTTTTTGTGTGTTTTCTCATGCTGTGTCCTGAATCCTCTTTAAACCCTTTTATCTGACTTACAGATGTTATGCTAATGTCAGTTTGTGACTTTGGGTCACACCAGAAAATAATTTAGCCACTTCTGCAGTTTGTGTGAGTGAAATGTTGTTAAATTTGGTACACACATGAAAGTGAGGATGAATAGCTTTTGCAGATATGTCCTATAACGTTCCAACTAGCACCATCACACCGTCACACTATAGTTGGTGAAACTCCCCCAAAAACCCAACTTTTTGTTTAGTTCACTTAATGTTGACATGAATTGTGCTTTTATTTAGCGCAGCATGCTGAAATGACGATTGTCAGTATTAAATCTTGCTTATTGCCATTGTTGGATTTGCAGTATGTAGTCATCTCAGCTTGATGAGTGCATTGATAATTAGCTCGATGTGCCACTGTGCAGCTTTACAAAGCCTCTTGCATGTTTTCTGTGGACTGTATCCCGAGCTTTGTTGAACTGTGTCTTTATCACACAAACCCAGATAAGACTTCTCCACTCAGCCGGCCACAGGAAAAAAAATGATTCGCTCTCGGTGACCATCCACCAGTGAAGACGAAGAAGAAAAGAGGAGCCAAAGGAAGTCAGAGATGGTGGGGGATTAGAGGACGAGGGCATACTTGTCTTAATTCTGTTAAATCCGATCATTCTCAAATGGCACCAGCCACAATGAGAATTTATTCATCATTCGGTTTCTCTTAAAAATAGTTTTAATGTTGTGTGATTTCCCTAATTAGCATTTAGATAATCTTTGTTTTACAGCCAGGTAGTGCCTCTTTATCATATTAGACTGGAGATGGCCATCAAATGCAATTAACATTTTATCTTAACTTATTTATCCCCGGCTGGCATTACCTGCAGGAAGTGGGATATTGCATGGGAGAATGATGTTAGTGGCCATTAGAGTTATTGAAGTAATTCTGCAGAGGTTGTCTCCATGGCAGTGCTGACTGCGAGAGCTGTTGTTGTAACACTTAAGCTGAATGATTTAGCTAATGGTTTAATGGTTTTGTCCAGGGAGAGCAAGTCTGTGTCAAGAGTGAGAGCAGCTGCCTTAATGGCTAAAATGGCCGATGCGTCTGCGAAGGAACAAACTGTGCGGTTTGCAGAGAAACCGCTCAAATCCTGTGTGTCTCCTTAAAATTCAAATGTGAAGCTAGTTCAAAATGTTACAGCAGCATAACATTTTTTTTCCTCTCTCATGTTCTGTCACTTCACCCCAGTTTGGCTGTGTTTCTCCAGCGAGGCCATCCTTAACCCTTTCCAGACGGAGTTCAGCAAAAAAGCCTACCAGCGGGCATTTTTCCAAAGCAGATGGTGGGAAGTGTGTCTCTTTGAAAAGTGGGAAGGACAAGCTGAGTGTTGATGCTAAAATTACAAACTCTGCACCGTCATCAACATCCAGGCAATCCCCGCCAGGCCGCAGTCCTCCAAAAAACAAGAAGGGAAAAAAATGCGCCCTATCCGGAGTTTCTGCCGAGCGCGGCTACCAGCAGCCCACCGTTTCCTCAAGGACGCGAGCCCTGTCTCCTTACACCCACCGGAGGATGTGCCAGCTGTCCGAGGATGCCAGGCAGAGGCTCAGCCACCTCCAGCTGGGGCCTCACTACTTTAGGAAAGAAACCGAGAGCCCGACGCCCTTCTTGGTTTGTAGCATTAAGGGAAGAATAAAAAACAACAACTTAGCATAATGGTTCATTTAATGCCAAAAATACACATGTTCAGTGCAGAGGGGTTATAAGATTAATGGATTCCTCTGCTGATGTAGTTCAAACCTCAGTGGGAGCGCCCCAAAATTTTGCTTAATCTAGTGAGCGGATTAAGTGGAGGGCATATTAAGAGAGCATCTTAATCTTTTTACCTGAGCCGTTAATGGATTTTGACGTCACGTACATGTTTCACTGTGTATGCGTGTAATATGGCCTATTATCCTCACCGAGGGGCTCGAGCACACTTTTAATAGCGCGCGTCCTGCATTTAGGTCGGGACGCTTTTATTTGTTAACACTTTAATTATTGCCGTATCGCTGCTGTTGGAGGTTTTCGCATGAAAGGGAGTGATTTTTGTGATCGCGCAGCCTTAGGGGAGTGCGTGCGATCGATGGACAAGAACAACACAGCCTTTAGTCCTCCGCCCCTCCCCTCTGTTATTTCTGCTTCTTCATTTACATCAAATCTAATCCCGAGATATGAATATCAGACTCCACTCGCACGCTGTCATTAAAGAAATTATTAGGTGCTGCGTTTGTTTTTGTCACACACATGAATGGAATTAACTAGAATACAATGGGCGTTTTATTAAGGACAGGAGCGTGCTTTTGCGCCTCTGAATTTCCTGGGGGAATCTCCTTTCGACAATTAACTCTGTTAATTGAGAGTCAAGCTGCAATTAACAAATAGATACCTAATGAAGTAGCCCCATTAGCCCCATGGTGAATGCATTATCAGTGCACATTTCAGAGCCTCAGCTCCTGGGTTGTGTGCAAAGGGAAGCTCAGCCCTACAAAGAATCAGATGTGTTTTTCTGCGTAGGTTTTTCTTTTGGATTTTTAGTCGGAGAATGACTAGGAGATAACAGTGGGAAGAAACAAGTGATTGTGGTTAATGTACACTGATGTTTATTTCATTTATCCGCTGTGACAGGAGAGACGCGTCTGGATTTGTTGTGCAAAGTGTTGCGGTTAAGGTTTTAAAAAGGGGTAAAAACTCCCCAAAGTCCTCATTGTTCACTGGCGTTGTTTTACTGCACATGCAAAGTAAGTTAATTACGTTGTATAAAAGGAAATGAGCTTTTATTGTTGTTTGGTGCCAGGTTTCTCGCTGCAGCGACGTCTCTGAGATGGGAACGTTTTCCTCCTGTGCACTAAATACTAGCGTTCATCGGCGCTCCGTGAGCTTCTCGGCTGACCCCACAGGTAAACCTTCTAAACACATAAACTCAGTCCATGTATTGTAACACATTCATAGCTATCACATAGTGTATTTGCTGCAGGGTTTGTTTGTTTTCAAGCGTTTTTGGACAAAGCCCTGAGTGTGCTGAGTGCTTTGTCCAAATGCAGCCATCTGGATTTGGTCTCATAAAAAAATGTGTTTACTTTCTTTTTTGGTCTGATGCCTTTAATAACATCCGAACGATAACATCGTGTAACAGTCTTGCAGATTGATTTCTGCTTTGGTTTGTTGAGCTCGTTAGGGGATATCAGTAAGTATGACGATCACTGATCAAATGCTCCCAGAATTCTTATTTCCTTCAGTCCTTTCAAATGAAAGCTACTACAAGTAGACACAGATGTAAATGCTCATCAGGCCCAACATTAAATCCTGCTGCCCAAACAGCTTTTACCTGTCGGGTTATGAACACAGCACCTCTTGAAGTGTCCCAGTGGGGTTAGGGTTGTTATTCAGGTCTGCATATTATGACCGGGCCTGTGCCACTGCATCCCGTGGGAGTGATTGGTATTTCTGGAGTTTCGATGCCATCACTCTGAGTCACATTCCTCTTGCTCTTCCTGGCCAGCTTTTGTGTAATGGTGGGGCCATAAACAGTGTAAGTAATGGATGTAGCTTCTGATCCTGAAAAATGAAGCCATCATCATGGTTCCACCCATCTTTTCCCATCTTTTTCATAAATAAGTGGGATCCAAAATCCTGCCGAGGATGGCCGTTGCCACCTGGACTCCAGTTATTTTGTCCGTGTTACAGTAGCACCCATATGAATGCTCGGACTCAACGTTTCCCAACATTGCATATGAGCAAAGCTATTCTCTTCAGCTTCAGTGGTTTGATTTGATTGGCTCGTGTGTGCATATGCCTGTTTGTACAGCTGTTCTGTGCTGGAAAAGTTTCATTTATACTTGTTTGTGTTGAAGAAATAAGCGGTGCTTCTTATTTAAAGGAAATACTGTAGGCTTACTCCGAATTGTATATTTTCCTAAAAACTTGCCTTTTCCTTTCAGATTCTTCTCTGCTTGGGAGTTACAGGCCAAGAACAGCGAGAGTAAGTCCAATTATAATATCAGTAACTGTAAAATACAATGAGTCAGGAATACTTCTGGTGCTACAGGACATCAGCACAACACTGTTCTGTAGTCTTCTCATTCTGCAGGTTAGGTTTGGCGGTCCATGCAGCTCTGATTTTAGTCATTTTATGAGTATCAGCGACAGATAAACACATTTTATTTATATTTTATTTATATTTAACCGGGCAACCTTCCGATTACAAGACGAACTGCCAACTCTTGAGCCACGATCGCCCTCTAAACCCTTTTGCCCTCTGAAATCTTCTAGGTGGAATCGGGATTTGTGAGGGAGGACTCTCCTCCAAAGACTCCATCCCGACATGAACCCCAAATTAAAGGCCTGCTTAGAAGTTCTGCCTCAGCTCCCTCCAACCTGACTGTACAAAACTCCAGAAATCCTTTGAGTCGCAGCAGCCATTCCCTCAGAGAAAGGTAATCCTCTTTTCTTAAAAATATTTAAAATGATTGGATGTGTCAAAATTAAAACCATTTATTCCTCATTTTAAAAGAATCTAATGGCCAGAGAACAACAAAATCTGATTTAATTTCTCGTCATTATTCTCTGGACAAACTGAAGGCAGGTGTCATGTCTTCATTCATTACCAAAAAGTCAAATAAAAGCTGTCAGAAACTATTTGAATGGCATATCTGAGAAATGAGTAGGGGTTCATTCACGCTAAAGCTGACTGTATATAAGTGTAGTCTACTTTGAAGCACACAGACAGGTTAGAAAGCTTCCAGCATCACCAACCTCTGCAGTTTTTTGTTGATTCACATGCTGATGACAGAAAAAAGCAAATACGCAGTTAATGCGGTGCATGTTTGTAACCCGGCGAAGCATGAAATCTTAAGGTGTTTATCAGGAAAACACTGTGAGGATCACCTCTGAGCCCCAGAGTTAAGTTTTTCTGGCCACAAAAAACAAATCTGATTGTGTTCATACTCGAGGTACACACAGGAGTGAACATAATCCTCCTTTTTTTGTGATGTTTGCCATGAATTTATCCTGATCCATCTGTGTAAATCATTTGTTTGCTCAAAAGATCTTAAAAGCAAAACATGCACCTGTAGGAGTCTCATTACAGTGTACAGCAAATATATGGAAATCCCGTGAGATGTTAGTCATACGCTGCTGCTGCTGGTGCTGGTCTGTGAGGTGTGAGTGTCTGTGTGTTTGTACACGCACATCCAATCTTTAATTTTGATCACACTCGACAGGCAGGATGAATTCCCCTCCACCTTTTAAATTACAGAAGCTGATGTCTTGTCATGTTTGTTCATTACTGAGAGAGGAGGCAGAGAGAAGGGAAAACAAAGAGGAAAATGGTATTGATTTGTGTTTCAGCTCGAGACTGATGCATTTGACCCGATGCACACTTTAATACATTCAGAGAGACCTTGTCATCGATCACAGCAGCTGCGAGTTGACAACGCCGATGGGACCGATGCTCCGTTTTGTTTGTTTGTTTGTTTGTTTCTGCTTCCCTTTTCCGTCCGCTCAGTCCATAAGTAAACAGTGGAATCAATGGACAATCTTAAACTGCAAAGTAAATTGCAGGAAATGAATGATACTTTTCCCTCAATTGGAAACGCGACAGGATTTGCTGGGTGGGAGATTAGAGTGGGCCTTTGTAGATTCCCCGCGACAGGGAGAGGGGCACGTCTTACCACGAATCTTTGATCTATAAAGAAAATGACAGATGCCAGTGGCAGCGTTTGCCCCCTAAGCCCCGGAGTCTCAGTCTATTCATGTCTCTGGATGATTTGTCCTTGATGACTTTTTGAAGCAGGTAGTGTGTTTATCTGATTACAGATGAAAAGCTTCCTTTCCGACACGAGCCGGGCCGAGACACCAGTCAGTCTGTCAGTCATCACCCCTCCGCCACCGACAAATGAACGTGGATGAGAGGCGATGCCGGAATTTATTTTTGTTAGTGGGATCTCCAGTTTCGTAACTGTCCGCGGTCAACACGCAGACACATTTACACTGGGCCGATGGAGTCCGTTTATGCCGCCAGTTTAACGCGTAGCTGGTCGAGGCCCCACAAAAATGTAAATGCGGAGGAATGAAAGTCAAAATGAGGGTTTAGGTGGAGTTTTAAATGTTGTTTATGAAGGTTATGCACTACCAGGGTGTTGGCCCTGTCAGCCACTCGTCTTACCTTGGGTTACAGCACAGACTAGTGGACAAAAGAAGGTCTTGTAAGGAGAACAGTGTTTTTGTTAATGTATTTATTAATGAAGAGTCTGTGTTGATCACACACACACAATGTTAATTAAGGATTTATTAGAATAAAATTTTTATCTTGGGGACCCTTAAAACAAAGTCTATATCTATGCTTAGCTCTGAGGAATAAACTTTGAGGGTTGAAGACAAAGATCAAATTAAGACGAAGCTGTTGCAGCAATTTTTCTGTCTGTTTTTTGTTCAGTAAGGCCTGATGATAACCTGACACAACGACCAAGATACCTGTTAGTGAAAGTTTTCCATCTGCCTCTTTGTGTTCCAGACTCAGAGCCAGTCAGACCAGTCCTCCACACTGGGAGCAAATCCATAGCCGAGTCCAGAGGATTCTTCAGACTCACAAAACAAACCTGGACCAAAGAGCAAGCTTTGACCTTTAACCCTCTGATCTGACTTAGAAGAGACCAAATTATGGAAGTTGCCGTACTCAGAGTTTTAATTATTAGAGCAGTAACTGATAATGCACATATCACAGTCATATTTAAAAACAGAGGTTCTGCAGGCTACCAGTTTTGTACATACAGACACTAACACGTTAGCCTGTCACAGATATGCACATGTATCTTAATTAAGCTCTATTTCTTGTTCATTTAAATTGCAAACCTTCCCAGCACGTGCTGATTTGCTTTTGTTGGTGCAGAGGTTACGTTCAAAAGCATCGAGGCACCACTTCACTCCCACCTCTCAGCTGGGCTTTTTTTTTTTTTTTTTTTTAAAGGAAAAACCTGATGCTGTAACCAAAGTGAGACATCGCCTAATTTCGCTAAAGCTGTGTGTGAAATTGGCTCAGGTATAAAGAAGCTACAGTTTATGTGCGTGTGCGCGCGTAGGAAGTGACATAGTGGATGTAAGCTGCAGCTGTTAAGGGCTCATCTCTTGCAACACAAAGAAGAGACAAGACGGTAGCCAAGAGCCACTGTTGGGATCCAAGAGCTACAAGAGACTGCAGAGATTTGAGAGGGAGAGTGAGGAGGAACAAAGGTAATCCTGAATGAAAGCACAGCAGACACAGAGCTTTAGCTTTAATGAAAAAAAATTAAGGCATTCGCTTTCACAGCCTTACACCGAAACATCTGAAGTGTGTGTAATGTTTCTGTGCTACTGACACACAGGTCGTGTGACACAGAGGTATTTTATTCTGCTGTCAGAGTGGAGGCTCGTTTCACCTTGAATTGGAACTACAGCAGATAACGACGCAGTTTTGGTTCTTCGGCAGCTGTTTTTGTGAGTGGTTGTTGTTAACATAATGCAACATACAGCTGCACGACTTTACAGAGACTTGTAAGTGGAGGGATTTAACCATGCTAAGGTAACTTCAGGGTTAACCCTGATTTTTCAGTATTACAGGAGCAATAAGTTTAACACCAAAATTTCAGCAAAGAACATTTTGACAACCCCAAAGTTTTTGTTTCAGATCACGAGCTCTTAGAAAATTAATGAATTGCACCATGATTTTTAAATTTTTTTTAATTGTTCATGCTGTGTATTTTAGTGGGACTGATTGCTGTGCAGCAAAGCATTTACACTTGAATTGATAAAACTAAAAGTTCAGATGTAAATATGAGCATGTACACCATATTTAATGAGGACTATACAAGGATGTTTTAAAATATTGTTCTTACTGAATCAACTTGTCTGGGACTGTGTGTTTTATACAGCCAGCCTCTTGATGTACACACATGTAAACAGTCTATCCGAAGTGTCATGAATGAGTGTTTAATTTCCAAAACATTAAAAATGCTTCAAAAAGCCATTTTGTATTGATGAGCTTCATTTCTAAATGAGAGAAACGCCCCTCAGAGTCACTGTTCATCACATCAAGTCTTCAGATTTACTTCTTATGGAATTTCTTCTTCTTCCTGTTCTTCTTGCCAGCTTCCTGTGCCGCTTTCTCTGCCATAACATGCTGGTACCTCTTTTTGTTTTTCCTGGGAAGAGAAGGAAAGTGTGTATTTAATGTTTGTCTTTTTGTATCCAGTAACTGTGGCTTGTAAATTAGTTTATTTCTCTGCCGTAGCAAAGGTAAAGATCACTAAATGTACGAGTCAGATAATTCTACGCCTCAGAAATGAAGAACTGGAACAGACACGTGTTGTAAATGTCTGTAATTATTTGTGACGGACAGAAATATTTAGTCCTGTGTTTCATGCTTATCTTGGTAAGCGTGAATAAGAAGTCACCTCGTTCAAAAAAAGCATTTCACCTGTGAGGTTCTAACAGCTAATGGAAGCGCTACGAATTTAACTGGTAGTGTGGTTCCCCTGAAGGTGGACACTGCCCCACCCTCACATCATGTGTCATTCAGGTAGGTCAAGGTGTGAGTGGGAGTTAAATTGCCTGGGAAGGGATCTCAATACTGCGTTACACGTAGCTTAGGCCTCCACATTAGTTCAGCGATGGCTGTTCCAGGCGGATGTAAATGACCTTTGCTCCTCAACAATTCACATGCAAAAATTCACATGCTGTCTCATCATGTGACTAACGACTCCGATGACGACGGGGTGGGTTAACGACTCAGGACTATCTGGAACATGACAACCTCACTAAAAGTGAAATATTTCATCACCTGTCAGAAGCGAAGAGCCTTTTGGATGACGTGAAACATCTAGAAACCTTAAAAGAAGTCTAGTTGCCGTTAAGCTCAAGTGGTTAAAACTACCGTGATGTGAATGCAGACCCACACGGACAAACCCATTTAAATTTTACTTTTCCAACTACACCTGAGGATGCACAAACTAAATGTCTACAATAATTTGTCGGCTGACATAATGGTGGCATTGTGGTTCCTTTTATGCTCTTAACCATATATAATTTAAAGTGACTGAAAAATATATAATTTCTGTTAATTTTTGAGTGAGTATTTCCAAGTCTACATGCCCAGTGGAGGTAGAGGGTGGAAGGGGAGATGTCTCATAATAAAACCACACCCACTGCAGGTGCCCACTTACTGTCTGAACTCTGCGTCAGCGAGCAGCTCCTCCACAATGGTTCTCTTCCTCTCCTTCTTAGGGATACGGGAATGATAGAAGTCAGCAGCGTTGTCCACCACTGTACCAACCTGCAACACACACAGGAAAACATCACACTCAGCACACGCACTGATATTGATAGTGTAGTCCCTGAGTGCTCTGGACTATAAAAACAAAGTTAACCAACTTTTACAAAATCAATATTGATAACCACGAGTGTAAAGAACTAAGAAGCAGGAGGACAGTTCCACCGACCTGAAAGTATTTGGGAAAGCCATCTCTGTCGTTCTTCTTGTAGAACCTCTTAGGATCCAAGGATGCTCTCATCTTCAGCACTTGGAGGTCTCCTTTCAGCTCCTGAGTGATCTCCGGGGCCTTCATGTTAAACCAACCATCCCCTGTTGACTTCTCCCTCTCTGCCTGGGGAAAGAAAAGTGATGCAGACTGCTAAGAAACAACGTTTGTGATGACTACCGTTTACTCTTTTAGGTATGTGTCACAGGTGACTGCACAAATGCAGAGAATAAAACTAGAATCGACCAATCAAAGCAATTTTTTTTCAAACTTACTCTGCGTTTCAGCTTTAGGGCATGTTTGGATTCACTGTATGGCGGCACAGCATCCTTCTTTTCAAAGTCTGGTCCAATCACACTCTTCTTCATCACCTGTGGACATCAACACAAACCACAACTCTCAAAAACAACTGAACTGTCAGAACACTCCACTGCTCCAAGATAAAAAGGTCAAAGTCAGTGAGAACTGTAGAGAAACCTTTAATAGCGCCACCTCATCGCCCTTGCATAGCTTTGGAGTTCATTATTCATTCTACACCACAGATCACCTTCAAGAAGAGGGGGGAAAGAAAGAAATCAATCGCTTATTTACCTCATCTTGGATCTTCTTTTCCTTTAGTTTTTGCAGTGAACTGGAGACAGGCTTTGATTTGCTGCCATCAAAACTGATGTATAAACCCCCGAGCTCCTTCACTTTGAGGCCGGGGTCAATACGGCTGGACAACTCTTTCCTGAAATTAATAGGCACAGGAAAAAAAATTCCTCAGGAGGAGCAGTCGTGTCTCATTTCTCACCTCTGCACAGGTATAATAAAATCTAACGATGTGTCTGAACACCTGGCTCCACCATCTGCATGCTAACCTCACAAAAAGATTAAACCCAAAATGAGCTGATGCAAACATATTCAGCTGTGCTGCAGATACACTGCTGTCCTCAAATAATAAAATGTTATATATTTACAGTCCCACATACACAGTGCATGCTGCCAGATAGCATATAACACCAAATGTGTCTCAATGCGCAGCTGCAAATAGTCCCTAACATTATTGTACCTAAAAGTTTTTAAACACCACAGAGCTCTGAGGTCTTAGGACATTATTTTGGCTTGATTTTTTTTTTTTTTTTTTTTTTTAAAAGGTTAATTTGTGCTTCAGGTTGCTGCTAAATTTCTTCATCGGCGCCATCATTATCAATGATACCTGGCAACAGTAATATGATGTAGTAGAGGTACTGGTGCGGATTTTTCCCCAAGCTAATAATTTCTCGTTTCAAGTCTCTATGCTAAGGTAACCAGCGTTACATTTACTGTGTGGAATCGATCTTCTCATCAGAGAAGACGGTAGGGCTGTTCGATATAACGATATATATTGGATGATGATATAAAAACGTTTCATTTTACGCTATCGTTTGTTTCGTGGTGTCGCAAAATAAACTGTTTACGGCAATTTTTTTCATCGTTTTGATGGTCACTGTAGTGGCTATATTAATTTCTTAAAGTTCTCTCTTTATCTTATATTTTATATAACCACACTACAGACGGACAAGCGCCTGTTTTTATGCGTTGTGGTTAGCAACAACGACGGTAACAGCATCGCGTGTCCGCTTGTTTATGTTCCACATAAACCTTTCACAATAAAGCTCAAGATCCTGTTGAGACTTTTCAAAATAAACCGAATCACGTGAAAGAGCCGATTATTTACGGATGAGAATTTAAAAAAAGAGCCGCCAGGTGCTAAAAATAAACCTTAGACTCAAACGTTAGAACAGGCTTTTCCCCGCAGCACGCAGTGTAATAAATACTCACAAAGAAAACGGCAGCTGTTACAACTTATGTCTAA
Organism: Maylandia zebra; assembly: GCF_041146795.1. NCBI lineage: Eukaryota > Metazoa > Chordata > Actinopteri > Cichliformes > Cichlidae > Maylandia > Maylandia zebra. Next base: position 4,756,121 of record NC_135188.1, on the reverse strand, counting down.
AAATGTATAGTTTCATGCATCGGTTAAAACACTGGACTCCAGCTACATGACGCACAGCTGGAAACACTTCACGCAAGTCGAGCTGCCCGAGATTCTCAGAATTTACAGAAAATGTTACATTTTTGTGATTTATATCATTATCGGACGATAGAATTCTTATATCGGGATATGAGATTTTGGTCATATCGCACAGCCCTAGAAGGCGGTAAAAAAAGTTGTCCTTTCTGAAGTGTCAAACGACTGTGTTCAATAAAGTATTGCTCAAAATTGGTTCTGCCAGAGGTGTCTTCCTGTTAGAAGAGAGTTTTTCCTTCCCACTGTCGCCAAAGTGCTTGCTCATGGAGGGTCATGTGATTGTTGGGGTTTTTTTTCTCTCTTCTCTTTTCACCTTACAATATAAAGCGCCTTGAGGTGACTGTTATTGTGATTTGGTGCTGTATAAATAACATTGAACTGAAACTTTCAAACCATTTAATGAAATAAAGTGTACCTACACATCTACATTTTTTAAATCTGATAATCATCTACATCGGGGTGTCCAACTCCAGGGCTCAGGGCTGGTATCCTGCAGGCATTAGATGCGTCCTTAATCCAACACAGCTGATTTAAATGGCTAAATGACCTCCTCAACATGTCTTGAAGTTCTCCAGAGGCCTGGTAATGAACTAATCATTTGATTCAGGTGTGTTGACCCAGGGTGAGATCTAAAACCTGCAGGACACCGGCCCTGAGGCCTGGAGTTGGAAACCCCTGAGCTAAATGGTTACCAAAATATTCTAATGTATTTGGTATTTTGATTATTATCAAACTATGAAATGACCCCTCTTGCTCTGTAGATGGAGGTATTGCTTTCCTTGAATAGACCACTCCCATCTGGATAAAAATGTTTCATTACAGGATAAAGATGAGCACTACAAAACCATTTGCCTTGATTCAAGTGACCATTGCGCCCAAACCACAGATTCCAAAGGTTCAGGTTTTTCCTTTAATCTAATTCCTCTAATGTACTTACACATGAGAGTTTCTGCTCGAGAACAGGACTTTAGCATCGTTGTCATCATCCTCGTCCTCGTCGCCAGCCTCATCCACGAACTCCTCGTCTTGCTCCTCCTCCTCAGTTCCTTTCTGCGTGCTTGCCTCTTCATCCCATCGCTCCTCTTTGTAGTACAGCTCATCTGCGTCTTCTCCCGGCCGCTTGTCAATCATAAACAGTCCCTCAATTGATGCAGCTCCAGCTTCTGACTTTCTGCAAATTCCCCCTCTCCTCTCCTTCCCCATGTATCCCGAATCCTCCTCTTCAGAAACTTCCCTCTCCTCCTCATCCTCCTCCTCCTCATCACTGCTGTCCAGCAGACTGACTGCTGTCCTCTTCTCCACGATGACATCTTTGGGTTCAGAGTCAGAACCTGCTGTAACCTTGTGCTGCTGATATGATGTTACCTGAATGGACTCAACCACCTGCTGAGATGTGCTGACTTCCATTTCCTCCCCCACACTAGGCCGGTTTTCTACGATGACATCATCATCCACAGACTCATCTGGCAGAGGTGGGAGGAGGTCCACAGCTTTCTGCGTCTCCTTGGCCTCCTCTGTGGTTTCCAAGGCCCTCTCACATGTTGTTTCTGTAACTGATTGGCAAGGCTCTAACCGCTCTGGTGATGGGACTGTTTCCTGCATCACTTCCATCTCTAAAGTGTCCTCGTCTTTATTTCCAGCAGACGGCTCCTCCTGCTGGTTTTTGCTGACCACTGCAGGCTCGCTCACAGGTTCTGAGGGAGATGCATGGGAATCTTCTTTAGAGGCGAAATCCGTTTCCTTTTTTCTACCCGCTTTCGTGGACGACAGTTCGGTACTATTCACACCCTCGTGATCTTCTACCGTTTGGCTCTCATCTTCCTCCACCACCGTTTCATCTGCATCCTCAGCAATCAGTGTGCTTTCTAATTTAGAATCGTTTAATGTGCTGCCCTCCTCGGCAGATTCTGATACATTTTCTACAACGATGCTGCAGTCCTTGGCTGAGCGCCTGGAGGCCGGAGCACCCCGGCTGCTGTTCCCCGAGCCTGTGCGGCTGCTGCAGGGGGTCCCTCTGGCTCGCGTGGAGCTGGGGGTCCCCACTTGGGAATGCACATCCATAGCGTCTGAGTCTGAATCCATGGCTCTGAGAGTTGTCGACCTGGTCCTCCCACTTCTGCGACTGGTCAAACTGTAAGTAGGCCCGGACTCAAATCCTTCAGAGTCACAAGACGGAGGTTCACTAAGCTCTGCAGGGGCTGCAGCCTTTCCTCTCACTGCCCTGGTCTGTCGACGTGTTGGAGCCGGAGACTGAGAGCTTCCTGACGGCTCGTCTAGATGCATAGGAATGGGACTAGTTTTTCTTCTGGATCTCGTAGCTCTGCGAGTAGTGGACTTGGACACATCAGCTCCTGACACACTGGAAATGCAGCTGTCAGCGTCGGAGAGCTCAGACTCCCCAGTTTGGGGTTTGGCAGACGATCTGGTACGAGCTTTTCTCTGACTTCTGGTGGCTCTCTGGGAATCGGACACCACGGAGCTGCAGGACCCGGTGTCCAGCTCCAGGACAGCTTTTACATCTTCCACCTTGACACAAGCAGCGTCTGAGCTTTCAGCCTTCTTTCTCGCACTCCTTAGACCACGTTTTGATGCAGACACTGCAGATGAGCACGACTCCACCTCAGATATCTCCTCCTCTTCCTTGTTAACTTTGCGGGTCTGTCTCCTCCCCCTGGTACGCGTCACTGGCAATTCAATGTCGGACACCACTGAGCAGCAGGACTCCGCCTCTGACACATCCGCCTCATGGATGGAGCCCACCGGGGTGGAGGGCTGCTCTGGACTGTGAAGCCTTGAAGCTCTGCTGCATCTCTTTTTTGTGGTGGTCGAGGGAGAATCTGAATTTTGTGCAGCACTTTGCTCAAGCTGACTGCAGGACTCCAGAACGCCATCGTGGGTAGGACTTTCTGCTTGCTTAGTAGTCCTCCTGGTTCTCCGAGCAGTGGAAGGAGTGGCCTGTGTGAAAGAAGCAAGGCACAGTTAGTGGTAAGGCTAGTTTACAGCAACATGGCTGAGACGATAAGCAGAAGATAAGTCTGGTGACATTTTACTGTCAAGAACTCAGACAGAGAGCTTGATATCCTGCAACAAATGCACTAGTTTCCAATACTAATGTGTCACAAAAAATCCTGTCTAATGAACGGCATGTACAATTTACACCTGGAGAGGCTTTTAATGGCTTCCCTCTACATCTGATCGCTTGGTCTGTAACAGGCCAGTACGTAGCCTGAGATCCTCAGACAGAAACCTTTCATCTGTTTCCGAGGCATGGCTGAAAATGCCTCACAGTCAAAGCCCTGAAGCTTTGGAACGAGCTGCCCAAAAAAATCCAAGTATGCAGAGTCCATAACCTTCTTTAAATCCACTCCAAACACTTTATGCTAGATTAAAATCATAGCTTTGGTACTTCTTGTTCAGGTGTTTCATGCATTTCCTTTTTCCAAACATAACGCTTCTCTTTTCACCCAGAAAGTCCTGGTCAGCAGGGAGCACTTCAACAGGAAATCGAACCTCATTCAGGCTTCTAGCTTGTTCATCTGATCTTTAGCGGACTGCAGGTGGGGGAAGAGCTGTCCTTTTTACAGAGCCGTGGTTTTCACCTTGCAGCCTTGCCCCCCCCACACAGAGGCTTTTAATTGCTCAGTTGCCAATACAAGTTCCTTTCTGCCCTCACGGACTGCAAGCCCTGCTCTTACAGCAATCTCTGTTGATCAATCACTCCCGAGCAGCGCAGCAGTGAATCGTCTCCTTATGCTTGCCTTCCTGATCAGAATTATCATCCTTTAACTTTTATTTTTAGTCTGACATTTTTGTTTTCAATTTGAGTTTCAGTTTCCAGACTAATTTTATGAATGATATTTTCAGATTGTCATCCTCCTCCTTTTGTCTGCTTCCTTCAACACATGTGTCACTAGGTCTATAACACTACACTATTGGGCCAAATATGTGTTTTAGGTTATTTAATAATAAAGGATGCTTTACTCATAAATATACACTGATTAGTGAGTTATTAATTTTTTTAAAGAAATTGATGAGTTTCCATAAACTTAGAATTAATCAATCAAAAATATGCATAACGAGGTGCTGGTTAGTGAAAGCCGCCATGTTTGACTGAGCTGTACAGTGACATCACCCTTCAGGCGTCTAACACACGAAAACATGTATAAAAATGTTGCGTTACTCCTAATGTTGTTACAATTACTTATTGTCAGTAGATTAGACACGTGACCCTGGTGTTTTAAGACAATAACAGCTAAATTATGCAAGTTAATGTTGGGCTCCAGTGTCACGTTTCCCTCTGACAAACAGTTTGTTACAGTCTCACACTGTGTGACAGTTTATTCGCTAAGTGTCCAAGTCCAACGGAGTTAGGTCCACTCTAACGAAAGTTTCATAGTCCTACAGCCTCCTCTACATAAAACAGACACGGACACCAGCCGAGGTAAACAGCAGACTGACAGCCTACACGCCAGAGCTGTTTGTCCTACAGCGGCCACCGTAGACGGGATTATTGCACACTTAAACTGGGAGGGATAAATAAAAACGTAATTCGGCTGATCGAACGCCTCGGTCTACTGACATCTAGTGGTGAAACCGTGCACACTAAACCTTTAAAAATTTCACAGCAAAATAGTAAAAACAATACAAACACACTTGCAATAAACATATACAACCATGGCTAAAACTGAATTTTTAAAATTCGTTTTAGTTTTTAGCCTAACAGTTAACTAAAAAGGTTTTTACACCTACTTTTTAAATTCTCTACAATAAACTTGGCCCAATGTATTTGTGCATTAACTCATCTCCACCATTATGTGGCGTTAGAAATCCTAATAGCTATATTAAGCTAACAGCTAATAAATAAACAGTTAATAGCTTCTCATTACCACCTTTTTCTTGAGGTTCGCGTAGTTTTGTTATACAGAAATATAACTGGAGTCGAATATATTAATGTGGGCCTTCTCGTGATCTACTTTTAGCACTTTATGTGGAAATCTGTTGATTTTTAGGTCATATTTACACAATAACATGAGATGTTTACTCAAGCAGCACTTTATGAGAGTTAGACAGAAAACACGAGTAGGAGAAGAAACTAAAACTAAGAGATGCTGTTACTTAGTCCGCATGTTTCTGTTTTCTGCGCGGATCCCTCACAACATGAACACAAGCTGGTACAGGGTGAAGTCCACGTGAAGCTGGGGCAGATCCACACATCAGCTCTCACACACGTGCCAGGCGTATAACTCACTACCTGGACCTCCAGGTGACACCTGAACATCTGCAGCTTCCAATAATCTCCCTCTGTGACACGTACCTGGACCTCAGAGCGCTGCTCCGGGTCTGTTTTAGCTGGGGAGCTCACACGCACTCCTCTCCTGGTGGCCACCATCTTGCTCTCTCACAACTCTACTCACTTCCGGCATGAAGGCTAGACCCGACTAGTCAAATGAACGGAAATGAGACACAGGCCTAACAGCAGATCACAGAGCAGCCGACTAACTCTCGAGTTGTAGTTTATTTATTATAATTATTATAACTATTGTAATTGTTGTATTGGAAGAATTACTCAGTGAGAGTTAACTAGGGTGACCAAGAGGACACTTGGCCCAGTCATGAAGAACTTTAATAATACAGTTTGCTTAAAGAAAACTTCAACATATTTAAACGATGCCTTCTCTGTGAGGTTAATGAATGGTGGAATAAAAAATGTCATGTAGGCTTTTACAAGTCAACAAATGCAAAAATAGAGGACGGTTGGTCACACTAAGTTAACATACAATCCCTAATTTTAATATATCCTTTGATAAACTGCTAAGAATCACTAATTGGGCCCATCTGTGTCAGTTTTAAGCAACTATTAACGTTTCCAGTTGGGTTTAGACCGCAAAGAGACGGTTAATTATTAGATATAAAAGCCTAATGCTCAAAATCAGGAGCAAAACAACCTAAATTGCATGCTCTGTTTTGATAAAGGAGCACAAAATGACAAAATAACCAAAATTGTGTCATAAAGCATAAAAAAATTGGGGTGGGGGATACTATCTACTACTATGTTCTTTATTAAAACAACACAAGCTTGCATATTAAGCCAGGGGTGTCAAAAATAAAGCCCGGAGGTCAAAATCGGCCCGACAAAGACTCAAATCCAGCCAGCTGGACAAATTCTTAATAATTCTTATAAATAAATAACATATTGCTTCATATTTTCTGTGAATTAGTGAAACTTTGTTTTATACTTACAGCAGTCAGGCAAATAAGCTGCCGAAGTTTTTCTGCAATTTTACACCGATATTTCTTGCTTGTTTCTTTCTTTACTACAGCAGCTGAAATTCTTATGTTTAGACATTTCAGCTAAATGTTTAGCTAAACTTCTCACTGACGCAAAGGCTAATTTAACCACTTTAGATCCCTCTATTAAGTCTTGTATCAGCAAAGGAGGTCTAGCTGCATAGGACTTAGGAAAGTATACACTTGGTACACCTTGCTAGTGGCTTAGACCCCATTTAGCCTTCAGAGATGCCTTAATTCCTCAGGGTCTAGTCGGCAGATTTGCTGGCTGCACATCCATGATGCTGATCTCCTGTTCCCACAAAGGGGCTCTGTTGTATTGGACCATGGAGATCATTTCAGTTCACTGATTATCACATAGAAGAAAGCAGCTTGAAGTTGAGTTTTGTGACATCAGAGGGTGGGTGGACCGAGGCCATAAAGGGATGTACGCGGTCAGCAACAACGCAGGCAGGCTGTGGTGTTTAAACCATGCTAACTGAATCATAAACTTGCTGGCGTAACATTACAAAAAGCCTGTTTTTTAATCGAATCAATTCAAATGAAGACTGACCCCAAATACTCTGCAGGAGGAAATTATTCACCAGTGTTAATTATTTTATTTCATTAACATTTACACAAGCCCAATCTTTTTAAACCCCTCACCCCACCGTCGATTCCAGGTCTTCATTTTATCAACACCCAATTCATGATATACTTACAGGAGACACTTAATGTTAAACATGTTTTACAGTACGAGTAAATTCCGAGGAGTTCCTGGACCCTGTCTGCGATTCACAAATACAAACGTATTCCTCAAAAGTTTTTTCACATCTCCTCGGCACGGAGATTCCAGTGCTTTTAAACGACACATTTAAAAGTCATTTACTTTTAAAATACTCTCCCTCTGATTAATCTCATGAGCAAGATTGGGAGGTGAGGGTAAAATTTTTGATGTCATCTTAAAAAAAAAGTACATGGTTAAAAAAAAAAGAAATGAAAAAAAAAAAGAGCATAACTACGGAAGCGTAGAGCTGCCACCCAGGCAAAAGAAAAATACAAGTGTATCACGTTATAAGGTGAAAGGTTTATTGTTCTAACAAGATACTTTTCCTGTTTGTACAATATACTTTTCACGTTTGAACAACATAATATCACGTTATTACAATATAGGATCACGTTCGTACAATATAGGATCACGTTCGTACAATATAAATATTATATTGTACGAACGTGATAATTATGTATATTGTAATAACGTGATATTATGTTGTTCAAACGTGAAAAGTATATTGTACAAACATGATAGTATATTGTACAAACAGGAAAAGTATCTTGTTAGAACAATAAACCTTTCACCTTATAACGTGATACACTTGTATTTTTCTTTTGCCTGGGTGGCAGCTCTACGCTTCCGTACATAACGGAACAGAGTTATATGAGCTCACATGTCTGTCTGCTTTACAGGTTAAAGTCTAATTCAGACTCCCATCATACCACCACCCGAGTACCCAACCGTCACACGCATGTTAACGGTTTTATAACCGAAGGAATGTAAATATTATATAGCATGAAAAATCCCGCTCCCCACAAGTTATAATTTCCCTCTTTCCACATACGCTTCTCTTGCTTTAGCACTTATTTCACTCAGACTGGTATTTAAAGCATGATTCACACAGACGCGGGGAAGACAAAGCAGGGTTGATAACAGGAGGAGCAGATGCGAGGCACTTCATATCAGAGTATGGTTGAGAGACCTTCGTCATGGAGGTTTAACGAGCAGCACCTTTAAAGCGGCCTCTGGTGCGCTGATTTACACCAGATCTGTTACCTTACTAGTCACGGTGAGTCACCATGTGTTAATCTCAATTTATCAGTCTTTTCTCTCAAAGCTGACAGTGGAGTTGATCTTTGCACGTTCATGTCCGACTTTAAATCTCATGGAGACAGTGGTAAAGAACACCCGCGTGTCTTTAACCGAATGAATCACAGATGAGGAAGATGCAACCCGTCCGTACAGTTAAACAATGACTTCATGATTCATAATGATTGGCAGCACCCATTATTCAGAGCTGTAACTTTGCATGTGTGTGAATAAAAACGGAGGAAAATGGCTTCATCCCGCTCTCTCTAGTTTGGGTGCTAGGTGCTTGTCTTCTTTGCACTGACGAGGTAGCCCTTAGACTTGATGATGCCCCTGCTCTTGACAATAACGTTGTAGCGCAGGACCCACTCCAGCCTCCAGTCACCGATGTTCAGGTCCTGCGCTCCCGCCCGCACCGCCTCCTGAAACGTGTCTGCAGATATCAGCTCTGGAAAAAAAGAAATCAGTGCAAAGAAGGAGCAGTTTAAAACTCAATAAATAAATAACAGTCACAGTTTACTGTAAACTACAGAATGCAACTTATACTACACAAAGTGGGAAGTCACAAGCATCCCACTAAAGCCACTGAGCAGCCCAAGGACAAAGGACATGGAGAGGAGACAGCAAAGCAGGGAGACAGAGCAGGGGGAAGACATGCAATAAATGGCCTGAGACTGGGTTAAACAGCCAGGCCTCTGATTACCGGGTCACCTTATCAACCCTGCAGGTATACCTGCATCCCTGGTATGCGTTTTTAATCTTACAGGAATGATTTAGCTGCTCAGAAAATTTTCAGTGTTCTATTTTGTTTGAATATTTGAATTAGGACAAAACTTGAATTGGAATAAATGTTGCATTTATAGAAACATTAGCTGCATTCCAGTTTTACTTAGTAACAATTTAAAAACAACTATATGTCCAGCCGTCAACATCTTTACCTTTGGGATCATTGTGCGTCAGCAGCTGGATATCAAACTCCTTAGCAAACGCTGTCAGGTCTGGAGGCATCACGCAGCAGGAGGCCAGGTTGACCTGGTTACTGCTGGGCTTTATCTGCTCCGAGAAAAGGAAGGTGATGAGGGAATCGTAGCAGATAACAGATCGTTGTTCTCATGTGCTATCCTAATCAGAAGTCAGCATCACTTTTGACTGGCGATGACAGATTAAAGCTCGCATGTACAAAGCTTCCCACTGACCTGAGCCCACTTATAGAGCTGTTCCAGCAGATCTTTGTCCAGGTCAGAGGTGCCAATAGCGGCGATCTGCTTGCTTCTAACCAGAGCCTCCAGCTCCTCCCAGGCTGGCTGAAGGTGGGCCAAACTTTGGCTGTCGCCGTCTGAGGGCCCGGGTGGAGCAATGATAACAGAGTCAAGCTGGGACACTGCCAGCGTCTGGCAGGCTACGGATAACAGACAAATAAGGCTGTAGGTTTTAAGAAGCTTTTTGTTTTTTACTTTTGTTGAAGAAATTTAAAGCTCACCCATCTCCACTGCGTCTTTGATGGAAGACTGACCAGACTCATGCAGGAACAGCTTGACTGTGAAAACAACAAAGCATGAATAGCTGGTTCCTCTGGTGACTGCCACTTCTATCACTACCAACTCTATTCTGCAGTCAGCCAGATATTAGGTGGAGATGCTCTGAATTAATCCATTAGTTATCTGAATCAGGAATTTAATTTGGATATTATCTGATCGACAGGAGGACGTGTTGATAAAAAAAAAAAAAAAAAAAAAAAAAAAGGTGTGGTGACATCAAAGTTCATGTCGACTAAAACGTCAACCATGACCCTTAGCTTAAATCGCCAAGCTGGGTGATGAGGTACCTACAGGTCAGCGAGTAACTGGCTGATCCAGCTCTCTGCTGGGACAGCAACCAACACTGACCTGAAACCTTCAACTCCTCTCTCTCTTCAGGTGTGATTGCGTCTGTTGCCTCTGGTATGGAGAACTCCAGTGTGTCAGTCAAGTCCTGCATTAGACAGTAAAGAAAAGCGGTCTGATCACCGCCCTCATCCGACATGAGAAATGTGGCACGGCCAGTCTCACCTGGTTTTTACTATATGTGTATGTTGTACATATGTACAAATATACCATTCAGGCCATAAATATGACAGAGGGACAGGTGACACTGGTGAGGAGCTTTCTCACGTGCTGAACCGTGAACTTGAAAGATTTTATTGGTGGCCATAAGCGAGAAGAGACTTGCATTTGGATATATTTAAGGCCTCTTACTTCAGCTCTTTCAAACCTCCCACTGAGTCCGGTGGGCCTCGTGATATAAGCCGAGGCAGATTAGCTGATCCAAGCAAAAAAATACCCACAGTGGGAGTGAGTTCAGCAGGAGAGCTGGTTGACTACAACAGTTCCTAAAGCCTCCTTTATTTCATTTCAGTATTTTGAGACCATGATAAAAGGGTAAAAACACTGCATCCAATGCCCTCCAATTTATTTTAAAGTTAATGGGGAAAAAACTCCTCCATAAAAGGTTACGTCCCACCCCCCCCCAGTCCCTTAAGCTAACAGACAGATGCACATTTGGTATGGCGCCTTTGGCAGGCAGCACTGCATGAACATTCACCATGACAGCCTAGAGCCTAGAGAATTTCTTTGATGTCCATCTACATCTATTGCGTTATTTTACTTTCCCAAGCACTGGACTCCATCTGACTGACAGTGAGACATTCACCTACTGCAGGTCTGACTATCGCAGCTGTGTATTACCCAAAGGCACAAACTCTCTGACAAACTGGTTTATATATTGGAGTTAATTACTACGGCTGAAACATTAGAAAGCTGAAATAGTTTTCCCACCTTGGATGACAGCTTTGTTGTGGAAATCCATTCGCTCAGCGAGGCTTGAATGCAGTCTCGAAGCTGAAACATCAAAACGGACTTACGGTTAGGCCAACGACCATGAGACATGCAGACAGCTGGAGCTCATCAGCAGACTCCCAAACAGCTGGAATATGCTGCTCCGAAAACATGACAAGTAATGACATCAGCTGGACCGACTTTAAAGGTATCCAATATCGGTCCAGTTTAAGGTGAACTGAATGCTTTGTTTATATAAAGAAAAGTCAACCTATTAACCTATGAACACAAAGATATTTGTGACATTTGCTGCATCAGTTGTTTTGAATTGAACGAGTGAGACAGGTTCATTAGTGTTGTGAGACTTTGAAAGACAAACTGTGACTGGTTTAACAGGATTTGTAGCTGCTGAAAAATGTCTTTAATAACCTTAGCTTTGACACCTCGCTCATATCAGTCAGATATCACAAATGGCAAAAGGCTCACAACTTATTTAAGGTGGTCACATGATTGCAAAGTTGGCCACACATGAACACACATGTAGTAATTTGTCCTACAGAAGTAAATTACATAACTGAACACTGCCCATAGTTTGTGCAAGGCAAGGGCTGCAAAAGACTGTGTCGAAAAAATTACTTCCTAAAGCTCGATTTTGCTCCCTATAGCATTTTGTGAGAAGTTAGCCACATGTGTCGTGTTCCAAAACAGATTTTCAGTAATGACCTTAAAAGCCTACCCTGTGATAACTCATTTTTTCCCCTGTTGTGGCAGTAAAAGTTGTCTTTGATTGCAGATCTTATATAGAGAGAGCCACCAAACCACCTTAAACACAATTCTGACTACAGAAGACAAACGCAGGATCACACTTCATGAAGAAACACACATACAGGACGGAGAAAGTCTTATTACACTATTCAACATGCACTGCTCTGCACACCATTTGCAAAAAAACAACAACAACAACCTGTCCACTATGCTATGGCTGATAAAAAAAGACTACAAGTGCCACTTTAGGGTAAGTTACACCCAAAATGTAGCCAAGAAAACTGCAAGCCATGTCTTTATTTTTGAGGATTTAATGAATGAATGCTGTGCTGAATCAGGAACAAGTCGAAACCAAACCCTCCCAGCAGTCCTGCCTTTATATAACACTGTAAACAATTCAGTTCACCAACTATTCAACTTTCAACTACTAAATCAAAATGCTGACAAAGGATTTTATTAAACGAAATGTTTAAACAGTTAAAGCTTCAACAAAAGTGAAGATTAGTAGTTTATGTTTAGACAGTTATGTAACTATTAGGCTCTGGAGCTCTGACATGTTCTGTTCATTGTTTAGCCGTGAATGACTCATAAACCAATCAACCGCTGTATCAATATGTTTATTACTGACACATGAGCATTTTATGAGAGTAGAGCACACTGTAAGTGCTGGTTTTGTTGTCACATTTCAGGCTGTCAGTTAATCATATCACCTGCGGGTAATACACCTGTTTGAAGCTCTCGGGTCTGTATTTACAGTGGTTTTCACAGCCTCGTGTCTGTAAACTTTTACCTTAGGCCGGATCGTAAAGTTGGTTACACTACGAACCTTTAACACACTAGTAAAATTAAAGTGAAACTGATGAGCTACACCACTTTAGCCCACATATGCGTCTAAATATGGACGGATGGGATATGAAATGCATATTTTCGAATGTATTTCAGTCATATTTCTCTTCATATAAGCTCTATGTGTAACCTTACCCAGGCCTATCAGTTACCACTCGTCGGTATCAATATCAGGTTGAATAATTAGCTAGGCGCTAAGCTAACGGGCTACATGCCACTGCCGTTTCCAACCGTCTTGTTATGTTTTACCTCCTCGCTGGGAGAGCCCGGACACTTCTTTTTCAGGCGACTTCGGTTGACCAGATTCCCGGTGTGGAGCCTGAAGGTCTTCGCGTGACTCAGCAGCATCTTCGCCTCAGTGTTGGTGTTGGTAGTGTTTTGAGAATCCATGTGCTCTCGGACGCTAGGCTAACAAGCTGCTAAACTGTTTAGTTGGCTGCGGTGAAATGTGACATCAGTAGTGTTGTCACTCCGTCACTGACTGCTGGACAAGCACACTGCAACACAGACCCCCACCGGCACTGTCAAAATGATGTGGTCAGGATGACTTGCACTCCGCGCTGACTAGCTGGTTTGGTTGTTACTCGTAAGCCGGTGTGTCACGCCCACATAGCGGCGGCGGTGGAATGAGAGAGCTGGTCCGGATAACAACATGGAGTGACATCCAGCACTGGATTCATGGAGCGGATTCTTGCACCGAACAAGTCCCACCACTGGATGGCGGTGTCTAAACATTACTAACAAGGCATTTACTCATTTGCCTTCAGTGCCCGGCTTAATTCTTTGTGGCGTGAATTCAGCAAGGTCCTGAAAATAGTTCTAAGACATTCTGGTGCATATTCACATGATAACATCACACAGTTGCTGCAGATTTGTTGGCTGAACATCCACAGTGAAAATCTCCTGTTCCACCAAATCCCAAACGTGCTCTATTGGATTGAGATGTAATGACTGTGGAGTTCATGTGAGTCATTGCCATGTTAAAGAAACCAGTTTGAGGTGACCTAAACTTTGTAACATGGACTGTTATCATTCTGGAGGCAGCCATCAGATGATGGGTTCACTGCAGTCATGAAGGGATGGACATTCTCAGCAACAACACTCAGGTAGGCTGTGGTGTATAAACAATGCACCAACAAAAGAGTGCCAATATGCACAGGTGAGCCTGTGCAAACTGTAGCCTCAGTTTCTTGTTCTTAGGTGACAGTGGTGGAACCTGTTGTGATCTTCTGCTCATGTTGCCTATCTGCTTCCAGGTTTGACATGCCGTGCATTCAGAGATGCTCTTCTGCATACCTTCGTTTTAATGAGTGGTTATCTGAGTTGCTTTCCCATCAGCCCAAAGCGGTCTAGTCATTCTCCTTTGACCTCTTGCATCAAGAAAGCATCTTCCCCCAGAGAACTTTACTTGATATTTTCTATTTTGGGGATCATTCTCTGTAAAACCCTAGAGATGGTTGTGTGGAAAAATCCCATTAGTTTAATAAATACTCATAAAACAACGATGCCAAAGTCACTTAAATCATCTTGGTTCCCAATTCTCATGCTCAGTTTAGCAGGTCATCTCATCAACATTCTTAAATGTACTGGTTTGCTGTCATCTGATTGACTGATTATATATGTGCATTAAAGAGATGTACCTAATTAACTGACACTACTGTGTATAATGTCGCTAATGCTTTATTTAAACTTGCATGCATTTTCAAATTTTCAAATTCAAATTTAATTCCAATTTATTTTCTAATACTTTTGACTTTTTATAGGTAACAGCTTTAGTTAATAGTTTCTATGATTTTGTATTTTCTAATTAGTTTTTAATTAAGTTTAGTTTAGATTTGTTGTTTTCACTTGTTTTTTGTTTTATTTATCCTTTATTTAACCAGGAAACTATGATTCTTTAAAGATTTAAAAGTCTCTTTCTCAAGAACGCCCTGACCAAGAAAGACAGAAGTACAGCCAACAGAGTTGCACAACCTAGAACATACAGACCCACACACACACAGGCAACAAAAAAATATGCAAAGTAACAACACTAAAATACAGCCGATAAGCAAATACAACACAAAAACAACCAAAGTTTGTGAACCTCAGTGGCTATGAACTCTGAAACATCAATAAACATCATCGCATTGGGCCAAAGAAATAAGTGAATCACGTTCAGACAAAACCTCTACAGTCAAATCATTCACAATCACCTTGAATTCATTTAGTGAGATCAGTCCCTTAAGTGTTTTGTTAACTTTGGAGCTGTTTCCAGAGGGAAACAGTTGCGATTGCATTCGAATTCTCCTAATGTTTTTTCTAAATTCATTGTGAATCTTTGGAACAGACAGAAGGTATAGGTCTGGGGACCTAAGACAATAACTTCCCACATTTTTCTGTAATTAGGATGCGATCTAGCAAGAATAGCTTTATAAATAAGAACACAGCAGTGGTTGAGAGAGTCTATGAAATGACAAAGCAAACCATCGACCTAAGCATACAACATACAGTGGTGCGTCAGAGTTTTAAGGTTTGTAATAAATCTCCGTGCTCCATGATAGACAGAATGTAAACATTCTGAAGATGCATGCAAATACATGTAAATAACATGACCATAATCCAGGACTGACACAACGGTGGAAGCAACGGTCTGGTTCTTGCCTCAAAAGACTGTTCGTGCATCAACTATAGTGATGGACGAACAGTTCAGCGGCTCGGTTTTGTCAGCATTTGAAGCAAATATTAAATCACCCAGGCTTTGTTTCCAGCTAGCAGTTTTCTCATTTTGTGTTTATTTTTCTTTAGCTTAACTGTCAGTCTGTTTAGCATGTTTTAATATAAAGGGTTTTTGTCAGGGAAGAGTTCTCAAGAGTGCAGAAATAGGTGTTACACAACACTTTGTGAAAACAGTCAACTTACTGTCATGTAGACAGTTCAAGCCTCAGTAAACATTTGCCTCAACAAGCAGTTTGTGCTGTCACTTTTAACCGAACTGCCAAAGACTGTTTTCATTTTGGTAGCTTTGAAAGTACACTTTATCTCTTCAGTTATTTTTTTTCACAAGTCTTTTTTCCCCCAGTTAACGAAAGTAACAACTATAATAACATTGTTCCCAATTGGCTGTATCATTTCTTGTACTTCTTGGCACGGGAGAGCATTATTACACAAGAAGGTTGTCCTGTCTTTATCATACATGAAGATTGGCACTATATGAGTCTGAACTGCTTTTGCTTTGCGTGTTAAGATTTAAGTTAGAAACCGTATAAACAAAATGTAAAAACAAATTAGCTCCACTTTATTCGCTGCTGAATAACGTCCATGCATTTGTTCCATCTAGTCCAGACTCTTGTCATCGATTATCAGGTTGTTCTAAAAGCTTAGCTTAGTTATGCTGCTTTAGGTTCGGGCTGCTGGAGGGAATTCCCATGATGCACTGAGCATTTCTTCTCCTCTCAACTCTTTTCACCTGTGATACGTTTGTGCCAAATCTGCACATCGTTGCTTTCTGTATGCTTTCTCCTGTAGTTTGCATTATCCAATCCTCGATGAGGTTCTGCTGGACACCTCTTCCTGCTGAAATGCAGTTCTTCTTCCCCACACTTGAAAAGTGTGCTACATTTGCTACATTTGGCACATTTGGTAGGTTTCCTGTTAATACTTTTTTTACTTCGGTCTTTTACTATGACAGCCAGCGATAAAATCCTAAGAATGGGAAATGCAATACTGTGAGACATGGTATAAATATGCAACAGTTAGAATAAAACTTAATTAAATAAGAATCTGCACCATAGTCCTACACTGTCAAACTCCTAAAATCCCAGCAATGAGAAGGGCCACTGTGCAGTTTGTGCTTTTAGTTATGATATTCTGTCACATTGCAGATCATTTATCTGCACTTTACTCAAGAAGTACTTTGAATGCAGCACCCAGAGTAAAAAAACGAAGTTCTGTAAATCCTCGCTTCTGCCCCCGTGTTTTCACTCCGAGGCTGTTTTTCGTGGCATGGTTTGTTCTGGTAAGCCTTTTCTTCGTTACAGACATGCCGACATGTCACAGAAGGAAAAGCCTAAGGCTAAAAAATAACATTGAGTTCCACTTTGGCCCTTGAGATTCGTAGTCCTTGAAAAGAACACAGCAATTTTTAGAAATGTGAGTGTTGGCCTCTCGAGTAAAGTACAAGCATTTACTTTACTGTGATATACAGGAAATTAGAAAGTGTGTGTTTGCTTATTTTTAAGAAGTCAAGAGAAAGCCCTGTTTCCTGTTGGAAATGACACAGCCCTCAAGCACAAAGCGAGGTCAATGAAGCTAAATCCTTTTTCCAGTTTTGGTGTAGAAGTCTGGCCAGAGTGTAGACACTAATATCATCTAACTCTGACTGCGAGCCAAGCGTTTTCAGACCTTTTTAACCTGGTATCCACGCCTGACCTCATAAATGTTCTTGATGAAAGCCAGGAAATTCCCATGAGCAGGGTTCCAGGGCCCACGAAACGCGAGGGCTTTTATAGCTGCATATTTGGAGGTGACTGATTCACAATCAGATATTTGCTGAATACAGATATATGGTATCTAAGAAAGCAGCCCCCGGGTTTCTCCCACTGTCCAAAGGCATGTTTGTTAGGTTTAGGTTAGGTGTGAATAACTGTCTGGCTCTCTGGACTGAGGACCTGTCCAGGCTTCAGCGCCCCTGCAATCCTGACTTGGATATGCAGCTAAGAAAGTGGATAGACTCAGAAGTAAAATTTATAAAGTAGCCACATGTTGCAGCCACAGACCTGCAGGACGTTCGCCATCTGATAGATGCATATTGAGAATCTTGTTTGTATCAGCGTGTTTCAGAGGATGCAAGAGGGACTCATTCTTCAACAGTGTGTACTAAAAAATGGACAGTGTGTTCGTATCTTCTTTGTTTGTGCTGGGAACTCCCATGTTTTAGCCACTCGGTGGTATTTACATGATTGCTTCTTGGCTCCAACACCAAGAGCACAAATATTTACCACTAGAATATTATCCCTGGCAGTGTGATCTAGGCCTTCCTGGAAAGTAATATAAAGATTGACAAAAAGCAGAAAAGTTCAATGTATCAAAGGGAACCTGCCATGCTCTTCGTCTTTTGTTTTGTTTTTGCATGTATATACTAGTTTAGTAGCGGATGCTTATGTTATACTTGGCCAAAGTTTCATATAATCAAGTCAACTTGTGTACAAGTAATCACTGTGAGCCTGGAGCTCCAGTTAGAAGGGTTTTCTGATCTTGGCTCTCTGTGTTGTTGTTTAGAATAGATTTCTGTAGTATGGTCATGTATGAAACAGTGAGAGCACAGGAGCCCCAACACCTGCTGTTCAAATCGTCTGTTTGCAAGGAGCAGCCAATCAGAAGTACGGTGGCTTAAAGGGACACAGGTGGTAAAATGGCTTTAGACAGAAAAGCCCAGCATGAGATAAAGGATCTGGACTGGATGGGTAAAATTTATGACAACTTCTCATGTAGCACCAAAAAGAATCTCTTCTCAGGAGTGGTATAAACAGTAAATGGTTGCAGCTGGTATTAGAAAACACACAGTAAACCAACTTTGGCCGCTGTCATACATCTGGAAAGCTTTAGTGCTGTGAGACTGGATCAGTGTTTGTGTGAAGAACTGTAAATCCCAAAGCCAAACCTCTCTCCTTGGTCTTGTTCTCTAAACATATAATTTTGAAGGCGATCATTTTCATGCAAGACCCCCTGCATGACTCCGTCCTAAACATGCGGTGCAGCCAGTGTGAGACTGAAATAGATAAACTCCAATTTTATCTTCATTTTTGTCAGGCACACCTTGTCTGCGAGGAAGTTTGGCGATTCGCGAGATGCATTATCATGAAAGGCATTGTTGTACATGGGGTGTGAGTCAGTTGCTTAACACCAACTGTCATTGGGTGGTACTGACATGTGTGTTGACGAGCGTGAGATTCCCTTTGCCCACTCCAAAACAAGTGGCATTCAGGGATGAAGTTGGAGCGCTGACAATTCTGAGTGGGTGTGGCACAAGATAATTTGGGGGAGGGCACAGCATGATGTGCAATATAAGAGTGCTGCTCTTATATGGACCAACATTTTTCCTTCTAGGACATCTTTTGAAAGACTGGATGTGATCAGGTACGTTTCTCTGAAGGCTGATAAAACAAGCAGCTTGTGCTGATCTTTCACAATCTGGATTTTATAGAAATGTTTTTATGTGTTCCACATGTATTGAGGTTAAGCCAGTCTGAGCGATAACAAAAGAGTAGGGGTTCTAGCTGTAACTCCCGCTTTTTTGCAAAACATCACTCAGAGTGCTTGAAGAGGAACAGCTGTCAGCAGCTGGAAGCCTGACAGGGGTCAAAGACACGACTGTATTCTTTCACAAGAGCTTGAGGGGAGGGATATGCTTTGGAAAACAACTGAATGTTTGCCCAACATTTTCAAAGCAGTGGGAGTGATAGAGTCTAGCTCCAACTTTCAGTTTGACTTTGCTCTTTGTCTCCTTGTGTTTGTGCAGTGAACAACACATCAAGAACAGCAGCAACAGCAGGAAGAACAACGGCAGCCATGAAGTTTCACGCTCTTGTCTTGATTTTGCTCTTCGCCTGCATGTACCTGAGTCTCGCACAAGGTAAGTGCAACAAAAATGGTCTGGTTTCACGTCACAAACTGCAACATTTTCGTTTAAATTTGGAATGTTTACAGAATGCACCGAAACGCAACCATGCAGATTTTTACAGTAGCTGATAAGCACTATCTGTGATAAGTGGATCAGTAAAAATATGCACCCATAGTTGGTTTGAAGTGAGCATTACTATGTGCTGTCTTGTTTTAATCATTTCCCCATGCCACATTCCTTTAAAACGTTTTAGTGAACGAGATAAATGCTTCCACTCCGAGCCCTTTATCACAACGCTTTAAGCGCAATCTGTCATCTTGACTTCATGTGGCGACTTTGCTTCAGATTTAAGCAGCAACAGAATAAGTAAAGTTAAAGATAAAACAAATTCATAAAATAATGGATGTTTATGTCTAAGAAACTGTCGTTTTTGGACGCAGCTGTAACATTAGAGGAATACAGACATTAAATAATCAATACTTTTGATCCACTTATATGTGTAGATCTTTTTAGTAGTTGTGTACTGTAAGAATCTAAAAGGATCCTAATACTTTTTTAGCCAAAATATAAAAGCAGTCATTGAATTTCCAGTATTTTTAGACTTTAGCGCAGCTCTGTTTTTCATGTAAGACCACCGCTGTCAGGTTTTAGGGCATTTGCAGTCTTTTCTCAACCAATTTTCAATGCTGTGTTTTTTCTGAAATCACTGAATGCCCGTTTTTCCCCCTTGATGGGTTCTTGGACCCCAATGTGCCACTGCATTTAACAAATCCTGGAAGGACTCCTCGTCTTAACAAAAGCTGGCTTTTTCTTTCTTTTTTTTCTTAGTGCATGCTGTGAAATCAGTTGCAGCCTCTGCCAAATATGACAGTTCGTTTTACATCAAAAAAGTAGCTTTACTGAAATGTAATAAAAATTAAATATATAAATTACAGTATAAGCATTTTGGCTTGGCGTTTACACAAGGCTGCTTCATCCAGCGGAAAATACATTCAGCGATGGTAAAGATAAGGTGATAAGACCGTGAAAGGCAGTTAGATGGCATGCACTCGCTGATGCCAAAAACTCTGTTTCTGTTCCCGAAATAGATCTGTGCTACTTTTATTGGGCAACATGGAAATTCTCCCGGACACTGCTGGCCGAGGTCCAGATCTGTTAAAATCCTCAAAAGGCCCAGTTATATAAATTCTTTATCGTGGATGTATGGATTCTTAGACATTATATTTTCCTTTTTTGTTCTAGTAAATAGTCCAAAAAAATAACACAGGACTAAATCGGAACTAAAAAGAGAAAGTTACGTTTGTTTTCATAGGCTTTGGGCAACGAAAGCTACACACACACACACACACACACACACACACACACACACACACACACACACACACACACACACACACAGTGATTGCTCAACTTCCCCAAGAGCGACATTTTCAAGTGCGATAGTTTATAAATCTCTAACTTACTTTACAGGCTCGTACGGGAACTGCTGCCTCGGCTACGTCAAAGAAATTAGAAAGAAGGCAAACATCATCAGTTACACCAAGCAGGAATCAGATGGTGATTGCAACATCAAAGCAATTTTGTGAGTATCAATTTTTAAGTGCTTAACCTTTGACGCTTGCTGACCATTTGCTGTTCGCACATCGTTAAATTCCACCATAATAAATTAGCAAAAGTCCTGTTTACTGAGGAAGTGACTGATCCACATGTGTGTCCACGACTTGACATCTCTAAATAATGACGTCCATGTGTATGTTTAGGTTTACGATGAAGAGAAGGCCAAAACCTGTGTGCGCCAACCCAAATGACGAATGGGTCAAGAAGGAGATGGGGAGGCTAAATCCGCAATAGGTAAAAAGATACAAAACATACTCTCACAATGACATACACTCTCAGTGACAATGCACATTAATCATCATAAACCCTGTGTCTTTGTAGGCCACCAAAAGGAACAAAAACAGAAGGAGAGAGAGAACAGCGGTCTCTTCAGGCCTCTGTCAGGCATCGTATATCATCTTTAACGAGATGGATTGTGTTTCAGTAGATTAGGCATTTCCTGTTGCTGATGGTGAATCATGTACACGGTTCTCTGATACAGAAACAAACTGTATTCTTAAAGTTATATCCAGTATAACGAAAAGTCTTTTATATGAACAGTCTATGATAGTGTTCCCTTCTCTGTGATGTGTAGCGCCTGCTAGGAATGAGCCACTCTTTGGCAGCTTTGAAATGTGAATAAATGTATTCTGTATGTGAGAAAAGAACGTGTGCAAAAAAACACTTTAAGACTAAGCTGAGTTTGTTTTGTTTTTATATATACGTATATATCTACGACAGAGTTCCTAATTTTTGTATCAGCACTCTAATTGTACTCTGTGTTTTTCTATTGCAAATAAAGTCCAAATGCAAACAAAAACTCTGGTTTCCATAAAAGTGAATAATTAATTAGAAATGCATCCAGCTGCTTTAAATCATTTTGCTTTGTTCTAGTGTTTTCCGGAAGATTCCAGTAAAAGGAGGCCAACTCGCCTTTGGTCCAGTAATCTCGAACATATTTTTTTACCCTCAGCTTCAGCTGATAATTGACTACATGAGCCATCTGTCAAAGCTATAAAAGAAGCTATTTGTTCTACTGTACACTAAATCCAGTATTCACTAGCTTGATGAGAACATCATTAAGATAAAAGTGAATGCGTTATCTCAACCGTTCAATCCAGATGGGATTAAAGCACAAACTTAACATACTTCACGTCTGTCTTAAAACAGCAGTACATGCTGCCAATGAAAAGCTCGAGTGTGTTTCCATTCTTAGTGAGATGTCCGTATTACTCACAGTCATCCCATGAGGATGTATTTAATTACCAGTCACAACTCAAGGAAACCTGCTGAAATTCACTTGGGAAAAATAGCGATAGTTTTTGGTTTTAACTACAAGTCCTTAAGTGAAAAACTCAAAACTAGACTTGATTAAAAGCGATTTAGTAAATACAAAACTATAAAAATCAAATGAAGCATAGCTTTTATATATGTATTAAACGTCAAATGTAATAGAAATAAAAGTATCAGAAAATGCAGAAAAGTGCATTATTATATATGATAGCAGGTCACCTTATTAGGTACAGCTCCTAATGCATATAATAATCATGTATTTAGAATCAGAATCAGAATCAGAATGGGTTTATTGCCAGATGTTGAGGTTTACAACATTAGGAATTTGCTGCGGTGCTTCAGTGCAAACAATAAGAATTAAAGTGCTATGTAGAAAGAAAGATATGTGCATGAGATATACATTAGATATATACATGAGAATAAGAATAAGAATTAAGAGTGCTACGTAGAAGGATATATACATGAGTGCAGGTGGTGATCAGTGCCAGACATGAAATGATGCAGTGACACAGCGTAGGGTCATGTGTGAGTGGCGGGGACAGTCATGTGGTTATTGTTCATGTGTCCAACAGCAGAGGGGAAGAAACTGTTCTTGTGGCGAGAGGTTCTGGTGCGAATGGACCGGAGCCTCCTGCCTGAGGGGAGCAGGTCAAACAGACTGTGTCCAGGGTGGGAAGGGTCAGCTGAGATCCGGGCTGCACGCCGCAGTGTCCTGGAGGTGTACAGGTCCTGCAGAGATGGGAGTCTGCAGCCAATCACCTTCTCAGCAGAGCGCACAACACGCTGCAGTCTCTGTTTGTCCCTGACAGTGGCTCCAGCGTACCACACGGTGATGGAGGAGGTGAGGATGGACTCGATGATTGCGGTGTAGAATTGCATCATCGTCCGTGTTGGCAGGTTGAATTTCTTCAGCTGCCTCAGGAAGTACATCCTCTGCTGGGCTTTCTTGATGACGGAGGTGATGGTGGGCTCCCACTTCAGGTCCTGGGTGATGGTGGTACCCAGGAAGCGGAATGAGTCCACAGAGGTGATGGGGGTGTCAGTCAGGATGATGGGGGGGAGTGGGGCTGTGTGCTTCCTGAAGTCCACAATAATCTCCACTGTCTTCTGGGCATTCAGCACCAGGTTGTTGTGGCTGCACCAGGACACCAGACGTTCAACCTCTCTCCTGTAGGCAGACTCGTCCCCGTCCGAGATGAGTCCAATAACGGTGGTGTCATCTGCAAACTTGATTAGCTTGACAGACTGGTGGGTGGAGGTGCAGCAGTTGGTGTACAGGGAGAAGAGCAGAGGAGAAAGAACACAGCCC
Organism: Maylandia zebra; assembly: GCF_041146795.1. Taxonomy (NCBI): domain Eukaryota; kingdom Metazoa; phylum Chordata; class Actinopteri; order Cichliformes; family Cichlidae; genus Maylandia; species Maylandia zebra. Next base: position 4,732,692 of record NC_135188.1, on the reverse strand, counting down.
TGAGGGGAGCCGGTGCTGATGGTCCGGGAGTCCGAGACATTCTTCCCCAGCCTCACGTGCTGCTTCCTGTCCGACAGGAAGTCAGTGATCCACCGGCAGATGGGATCAGGCACATTCATCTGGGAAAGCTTGTCTCGGAGATGGTCTGGAAGGATGGTGTTGAAGGCAGAGCTGAAGTCCACAAACAGGATCCTGGCGTAGGTTCCTGGGGAGTCCAGATGCTGCAGGATGAAGTGTAGGGCCATGTTGATGGCGTCGTCTACAGACCTGTTGGCTCTATATGCAAACTGCAGGGGGTCCAGGAGGGGGGCCGTGAGGGTCTTGAGATGGGAGAGAACTAGGCGCTCAAATGACTTCATGACCACAGATGTCAGAGCCACGGGTCTGTAGTCATTTAGTCCAGTGATCCTAGGTTTCTTGGGGACAGGGATTATGGCATATAAATGTGGTCAGATGACCCAAAATTCAAACTGAGCATCAGAATGAGGAAGACTTAAGTGATTTTGAGTGTGGCATTGTTGTTGGTGCTGCTCATGCTGGTTTGAGTATTTCAGAAATTGCTAATGTGCTGGGATTTTCCCACACAACTGTGCGTGTGGTTTACGGAAAATGATCTGAACAAGCGAAAAATATCCAGCATGCAGCAGTTCTCCTGGGAAAAATGTCTTGCTGATACCAGAGGTCAGAGGAGAATGGTTAGACTGCTTCAAATGGAGAGAAAGGTAACAGCAACTTTTTCTTTTTCTTTTTTTTGCCTGTCCCGTTTGGCTCTTTTGCCATCAGAATTATTGTCTAAAGGCGAAGAAAGAAGCCCAACGGATTTACTTTACCAAATGGACCATCCCAGCCTTGCGGTATTGGTCTATTTGATTCACCTTTTATTACTTATTTTATTTTCACTTGCTAAATACGGGACAGACTTGACTGGGGAAAAGAAAGGGGAGAAAGAAAGAGGGAATGAAAAACAGGGACGGGGATAAAGGGCAAAAAACAAAAAACAAACAAAATAAGCAGACAGAAAATACATATATCAATCACCTGGATCACCTGTGGAGAAAGGAAAAAGAGAAAACAAGCAGAAGAAAAAAAAAGAGCAACATAATAAACAACATCACGATGATCTATGGGAATATAACTGTAAATACTAAAAATTATTGTGCAGCACGTAAGATCGACAGCGCACAGTGTGCTTTGAGGTAGGAGCCAAAAAGGGTGTAGTTTGTGTGTGTGATCACCCGTGTGTACACCTGTGAGCATGAGCACGCTTGTATTTAAAAGGTTCCTTCATGTAATGATCTGTTAGAGGGTGTGTGTGTGTGTGTGGGGGGGGGTACAGCCCCGTCCTCCGGGGCATGAAGCAGGTATGGAGGAGATCAAAACTCCAGACATCCAGAGGCCCCCAGAACACAAGAGACTAAGGAAGACCAACAGAGGGGCAGCTGCACCACTGTCCCAGAAAGAGCTGAGGAGAGCCCCAGATGAGGGGTCACTCAGCAGCCGCGGAGCAGAAGCCAGGGGGGGTTGCAGTGACGCGCCCGTGAGCTCCGCCGGCAGCCAGCTGTGCCTGAGTGACCGAGCCCCAGGCCGAGAGGCTGAGGGCACCCCACCCCTGAAGTGGCCCGAGCGAGCCCCAGGCTCCAGGCTCCTACAAGCAGCCACCAAGGAGTGAGCCGGTGTGTACCTGGACCCCCATCCCCGGACGCAAAGAACCACCAATGCACCGATGTCTGAGGGAGTCCGCCACTGGCAGGGGAAGTGGTGGTAGGGGGAGATAGGCCTCCATACCTTGGAGGGCCTGAGATGTCCCCAGAGAGGTGGCGTCTGATACCCAACCTGACATATAGACACAGAAATACAGGCACACACAGATACAAACATCCATTCCCACCCTCATGCTCTCATATGCACTTACTCCACACTCAACCAACGTGGAGACATACATAAAGAGACGCTGTACACCCGATCACACTCCCCAAGCGTACTCTACAAACCGGGTCTAGGTACCCTTGCCCCTGGAGCAGGAAACTGCACCCAGACCCAGGTGGTGTTACCCTTTTCCCTGCGGTGGGGAGAAGCAGACCGCCCCGACTCGGCAGCAGCAGGGAGGCCCCACATTCCAGACCCCAGTCGGACGGCAAACTCCTCCTCCTAGCCCCCCACTCCAGCAGGCCACAGAGAACGGGGGTGAGAGAAGACTCCAAACCTCCCTCCGTCCGCTCATATGTAGTGTTGATGCATGTGTGTTCTAAGGTGCATTTAAAACCTAGGAGGGCATGGAGCTACCTGCCAGAGAGCAGCATGTAAGCGCATAGCCCCTCCTGATAGCCCTCAGTGTCTACGTGTATTTAAAATTGAGAGGTGGGCAACGACGCCAGGGGTGAGGTGTACACCCTGATGGTAATTTGGATTCCGTGTAGCGTGCCCACCCCCAAGATCCTATATGTATGTGTAATGAGAGTGTGAGTAATGTGAATGTCTAAATTGTGGGATAAAATTGAGGCACAGGCAGCCAGAAGGGGACAGAGGGGGGGGATGCCTCCCCTGCACCCTGGTGACACACCTTTACCCGAAGGCCCTGCATGTGTGGGTGATTGTGGTGGAGCGGGAAGGGGGAGGCAGCTGGAGATGGAAGGAAGGGAGGGGCAAGTGACCCCTCCCTGAGGCCAGCTCCCACACTGACCCCAGTAGGCACCCCCATACTCTGCAACCCGCCAGGGAAAGGGGTCCCAGGCCCATCCTGACCGGGGCCCAGTTCAGCAGCGCCGCCTGGCCCCGCAGAGCCCAGGACAGCCTACACGACCCCACCTCAGAGAAAACTGCACCCACCCCTTCATCCACTCATCTTCCAGACTACACAAGACAATAGACACCCAGGCTGAGATCTTCCTCCACCTCTCCTATATCTCCTCCTGCAGAGTGAGTTCCTGAAGAGAGGAGAGCTCCTGCAAGATATAACAGCCTCCCCCACCAGTTGAAGAGCCCCCCAGGTGGCTCAATGCACTGGCAGCACCCCGCGCCAGGGCTGGGCCCCCATACACCCAGCCGCCCACAACCCGGCAACACACCAAACAGGACCCAAGCCCCAAGGCCCAGCCAGGGCCCCAGCCCAGAGATGGAGCACCCCCAGAACCCCACGCCCGTCCCGGACCCACCCAGGGGCAGCCAGGCTACCAGGTCAGTAACACACATCCGTCAGCACAGACCCTCCCCCAGCCCCGCTGCACACAGCCACGAGGAAACAGTCACCTAAGAGCCAACAGAGCCCTTAATAGGCCATGACAGCAACCCCGGGTTGAGCCCTCCAAGGAAGGTGACAGCAACTTATTAAATAACCCCTTGTTACTGCCAAGGTGTGCAGAAGAGCAGTTCTGAATGCACAGCATGTCTAACCTTGAAGCCAATAGACTAATCCTGCTGGTGGTGCTACTGTAATGGTAGGGGGGATGTTTTCTTTCTATCGGCCGTGTAGTACCAGTGCTGTGGTGTTGGTACCATTGGGCTTACCTGAGTTTTGTTGTAGACCATGTCCATCCTTTTATGACCACAGTGTACCCATCTTCTGATCGCAGCTTCGAGTAGGATAAACCTCCATGTCACAAATCTCAAATCGTGTCAAACGGGTTTCTTTAACATGACAATGAGTCTGTTGTACTCAAAGGAACACCACAGACACCACACCTCAGTCCAATAAAGCTTCTTTAGGATGTTTTGAAATGGAAGATTTGCGTCATTGAGGTTAAGCCGATAAATCTGAAGCAACTCTGCGATGCTATCATGTCAATATGGGCTAAAATCTCTGAGGCATGCTTCCACCACTTTGTTGAATCTGTGCAGTATAGAAAGGAGGCCTAACCTGGTACTAACAAGGTGTACTTAATAAAGTGACAAGTGAGTTTAGCATGTTAGGAAAGAATATATTCAAGACCTCCTTAAAAGGAGAAACTATTATATCACCAAAACTGGCCTCATTGTGCATTTTATCACCTCATTTTGTTTTACAGCAGCCTTTTAATTTATTTAGGACAAGCTTTCCTTTTTGGAGGAATGTTGCTTTAAGGTTTATAGATAAAACACCCACACAGAAGTCTACAGATTGAAACTTCTTTACATTTTTACGCACCATGTGTGAACAATAAAGTTTACACAAAATGTATTTGAATAAAATTCTGGCACAGGTCTCTTCAGCATCAAAGGATCACAACATGTGTTAATGGAAGCCCCAGTCGACAGCGAATCTGATTAATTAATCTTGCAGTACAACCAAAAAGCAGAAAGTGGTCTTTTGAGGGTCCAGGAGGTCTGGGGCCAACTGTTTTCCAACAGTTTATGATCCAGCCTTGCAGCTCCTGCAACATCTGGCAGCCGGGGACAACGTTCATCCCTCACACATCGAGACGTCAGTCATTTCGAAGAACGTGATGGATGTATTGGGAAATGTCTCCAGACGTCAGCACCAATTTCAGGGTATCATGGTCTATCTAAACCACATGTCCCTGAGTGAAAACACAGCCAAGTATCTTTTTAATCAGGTCCTTAATCCTCCCACACCCGCACCCCAAATCCTCAACTCACATTTTTTTCCCTTTCCTTTTATTCAACTGTTTACTTTCAAGCTTGTGCAATAGTGTGTGTAGACATGTTCGACATGAGGACATGACATTAGCCTCCATAAAACAGGAAGACTGATCAATAAACTACACGAGCAGGCAGAAACATTTTTCTTCAAAAACGTAATACTCACTCGTTTGTTTGTTCTCTAAGTATTTCTGGGGCTGATTCGCAGAGTCAACAGTTTAGTTAGTTAGTTTAATTTCTTCAAGCTGGAACAAAATCCTTCCTCTTCTTTGTTCACTCAAATGTAGGACACAAAAAATGGAAAACTTTGTCTTTAATTTTCCCAGCATGGAAGGATAGTCGGCTTCATCAGTGAGTTGCTCAACAAATTTTGTCATAATTTAGAGCTTAACTTGACCTCTTAATACCAGTGCTTGGTGAAGAGAAGCAGAGGTCTCTATATTTGGCACTGTGTTGATAAGACCACTGAGAAATGAAGATATCTGAAGCTGGAAAATTCTCTTTGAATATGAGTATATGCTCTGCTAACACTCACAGGGTGACTGGTTTTAACTGCTGATCCCAGTAGATCAGAAATTATTATGTCTTTAACGCTGAAATCCTTTCAATGAGATAATAATTTAGCTCTCACATGAATCACCAAGTTCAGATAAGGATGCATACTTTAGTGTTGGTGTAATCAACAACGGTTGAGTACAGGAAACAGACAAACTTCATTACTCGTCCTCATAAAGCTGCCAGAGTTTCACAATCGATTGTCTTCTCGGTTCAAATCATATTTCTGTGAGAAAAGTAAACTAGTTAATGTTCAAAGAGCCGCAGCTAAACTCTGAAGGTGAATGTTGCTCATCCTCCTCAGTTTTTACGTGACAGACTTTAAACAGCTGTCTGTGCTGCAGGTAACAAAAGTGCTGAACATTTGTTGTAGTTTTAAGAAATTAAACCCTGAGACGTGTTACGTCTTGCTCCTATTTGACAGACACTTAACTTTCTCTTCTTTCCTTGGAAGAGCGCTCACATTCAATGGCTTCAAACAAACAAGCAGCTGCATACTGAAACCAATCAGTGCAGATAAAAGCAGCTGGCTATGCAATAATAAATATAAATTAAGGGTCTTTGTTCATGCTGATATCAAACTAAAACTAAACCATTTATCATGTCTTAAAGTGAGGTGGTTTAAAAGGTAACGACTTTGGGGAACTTTTATTTCTCTGGTGGAGAGATTAGGAAAGAGAATAAGCAGGGAGGTGCACATACATATGTTTAACATGCAGTCCACTATAATTGCAGTTTTCTTTGTTTTCTTTTGCAAAAAACCTCATAGTTAGTACAAATTGCCCATATTAGGAATGTACTGTTTACTATTTCACAACCATCTCTTCTCTGATTTGTCATTCATTCGGAGCTCAGGGGTTCTCTTTTACTGCCAAGTACCATTTCCAACAAATGCAAACTTGCTAACGAAGACAAAAACTTGGCTCTTTGTGATAATCCCAGAGGATGAGTAAAGGTAAAAGCAGAACATTAATAATGTGAAAGGAACAAGTGTAAGAGAAGAGGGAGAAAAGCAAAAAGAAAAAAAGACTAAGACTTTGATTATTATGTGATCATATGAGCAAATTCATAGATTTGTCCTTCTGGTCTCCGGCTTTACATCGCACAGAAAAATCTTCTGCTTTTGTTTGGTGAAGCTGAGTGATATGTCTTTGAATGTAAACTCTGGTGGAAAACAAGCAGCTTACTTTGCAGCCATGCCCGTGTAACCTTTTGAACCCCTTTTTTCTCAATGTTAAGTTCACAAAGAAAATTAGCGATTAGATCTGTGAGCAGTTTAATGAATGACTCTGCTGAGACTTGATGATAAGAGCTTTCTCAGGTGGAAATGATAACAGACACTTATTGCCCACTGGTACTGAACAAGAGCAGAGTCATAAATAAACAGCGAGTCAGGACTAATTCTTGGCACTTGTTCGGATCTTTGTGATCTCTCTATATGTCTGCGCTTGCCCGCGCAGTGTGTTCACATTCTTGTGCGAACAGGCTGCGGGTTGAGGGCTAAATATTTTATTGCAAAATATAAAGCTTATGATAGTGCCAAATACCCATCAGAAACAGAGCAGGTGTGTGCAGTCATTGACAGGACTGACGTCAAGTTGTAATGTTACTGGTCCCAGAGCTATACCTGGTTTAGAGAGACTGCTGTACCCTCAGGGAGAAGTGCAAGTGATGGGAAAATGAACCATCATTAACTGGAGAGAGAGCCAATTCGTTTTTATATGCACTTGGGGTGAAATGACACGTTATGTTCGCAGTGCACACTTTCATTTTTCATAAACTCCTTTTACCGAAAGGGCTTGAATTGACTCCAAAGTCAGTTCCTGAGAACTGGCTCGAGAGTCGAGGATTTATCGAATTTCAAGGCTTACAAATAAAGAAGATCTCATTTTGCATCCCAGTAGAAATTGCAGTTTTTAACAATATAAATCTGGAGTCTTGCATGCAGCAGAACGAGACGATCACATTGTCCTGTGATAACATGCCTCCTGCTGGAAGGAAAGAATCGGGGGAGGATGTCCAGATGAGGAGATTAGAGGGGAAACAGTTTTAAATTACTGTTTGAAAATAACTTTATTCTGTTTAATGAATCTGGCCTTAATCTTTGCTAGAATTACTGATACAGCGTGGCTTGAAGCTCAGGGCAGCATCCCTGGAGGATTTATGAAAACATTGCTTTAAAATGTGAGCAAACATGAGAATAATTTACAAAGATATGAAAAAGATAGATATAATAACACCAAGGTAAACTCTCAACATTCATTGTGCGCTTGACTCTCCTCCTTAGTGAACAACGTGAACTGCATTTATAATCACTTTTACGTCACATGCATACCCAATGAAGGCATTTGAGGCATTTGCTGTAATGCAAATGCGGTAGGCTAATTTTACAATTTATTTTTTGTTTTCTCTCTTTTTCTTATATTTCCTCCTGATACACATTTTCTTTTTTACTTTCTGTTGGGCCAAGCATGTTCCCTTGTGGCTGTCTCATTAGGCTTACCTGGATTAGGTCAGATTTATGTCCTGACTAAGAAGGATTGGAAGATGCTGATAGCCATTTAGTGATTGATAGGTGTTTTGCGTCAGTAATCTTGCCGTTGGTGATGTAATCACAGGCATGTCCTGGTCTATGAGCTGTAATTGATTTACAATGTGGAAAACAACTGTCCACTCTGACGTCCACATCCACTGCCACTTCAGTCTGTGTGTAACATAATACCTGGACTGCATGAGAGCGCACACATGTGATAAAGTCGCTTTGGTGCCACAAATGAAGGAGTCCGGTGCAGCTCTTTGTCGTTATAGTATTGCACATACAGTGGAAGGATTGTGTTTGTCAACTGATGCTGCAGACCACTTGCTCGGACTCTCGTACTCATCTGGTTGGAGCACAGAGTAACCCACAGCCTCGACCAACCTCCTCTTCTGGACTCGATGGAGGAGGATCCGATAGGCCCCTGTCAGTGGATTCCTGCAGTCCAAGCAGGGGTTATTCTGGAAATGAAGCGCCACGACCCCGAGATCCGACAGCAAACTCTTTACCTCTTGCTCTTCCACGCACAGAGTCTGATTTGTCTGTGCAAAGTGAGCAGGAGACAGTGGCAACGGCGTATAGGGACGAGGGAACTCAATCCCCTTCAGCCAAGCACTGTCTGAAATCTGCGTTAAAGAGGAGCGATCAGCAGGCACAATCCGCAGCATGCCTTTGATGACCAGCTGGCACGGATCTGGCACATAAGAGGGGATACGGTAAGCCCCCTGGAGGATGCAGCGCTTCAGCCTGCCCAGATTTTCCCCATAAAAGGGTAAAGTTGCTGTTGTCATGAAGTACAAGAGAATACCTAAAGCCCAAATGTCTGAGTAACGTCCGGAGTATCCCTTTTCCTTAAAAAGTTCAGGAGCAGCGTAGGGCGGAGAGCCACAGAAGGTGGTGAGAAGCTCAGCAGGGCTGCTCTCTGTGCTGAAGCCAAAATCCCCAACTTTGATGCAAAAGCTGGTGGTGTAGAAGATGTTCTCCGGTTTCAGGTCTCGGTGGATGATGTTGCAGTCGTGCTGAAATGTGACACACACATGGACAATTTTAGAAAGAGTTCTCCTTTAATGCTCACAGAGAACGCCAGCGCACTGGTTTATTTCTGCACTGTGGGGCAAAACACTGATATAGCAACATTTCTTTGCTTCATCTTATGATAAGTTATTAATGCATTTGTGTTGGATATCTACATTTTGATTTAAAGAGGATTGATTTTTCACTCTGCTCATTTTGATTTTTGGACCCTATCAGAATAGCTTTGCAGTCAGTGTCAGAAGTCAGTTTGTGTCCGATTGACTGAGGCCACTCTGACATTTAATATGAGCAGCTGCTAGCACTTAGCTGATCCCATTATTTGAAACTTTGCCCACTATAACAGCTTAACTAACCTATTGTGAAGAAAATGAGACGCTCAGAGGGGATAAAGACGGACAGGGAACTAATTAACTATTATTATTATTATAACACCCACATGCACTGATGAAGCATTGTTTGGCCTGGCCATTCCAGGATACATTTTCCTTCTGCTACACAGATGTGGCTCATGTATCGAAATCTCCCGAATCAATAATTTTTACAAAGAAAAACGTTATTGGGAGCAGATATTGTGAGTTACTCATGACTCAGACACCTAAATTACATGCTTATCATCTGTCTACACTGCAACTATCTATAATACACTTTAACTAATATTTATTTATAATGCATCTTCTGGTTTTAGTTTATTTTAACTGAATTAGTGACTCTTAAACTGTTCTCTTTGTTTACTCATCGAGTGGTCAGTGGCGCGGTCTCTGTGCTCTACCCTGCATGTCAAAGTATCCTTTAACACGATACTCAGATTTGACCCAGTTTCACATTCTCATCTCTACTTATTGTTAGAGGCCTTAAGGTTTCAATCTGATCACGTAAGTCTGGCACATTTTGAGTCAAGCTGGGATTTTTTAATTCATTCCATGCTTTCTCTCCACATTTCAATCAGCGAACATATCACAGACTCATGCTGTGACCAAGGGTGAAACCGAAGCTCACCATGTGCTTAACAGCAGAGATGATTTGTGCGAAGACCAGCTTGGCTTCCAGGTCGTTAAGCTTCCCCCTCGTGGTGATTCGAGAGAACAAGTCTCCACCGCTGCCGTACTCCATGACCAGATACAGCTTCCGGCTCGTCTCCATCACCTCATAAAGGCGCACTATGTTGGGGTGGCACAGCTTCTCCATGCAGCTGATCTCTGAGGAAGTCAGAGGCTGTTTCTTCTTATCCAGATGCAGCTTGTCCATGATTTTAACAGCTACTCTCTCTGAGACAGGAGAAGGGGAGGGAGAAGGCTTAGCTGTCAGTGACAGATTTAAAGAAGGTCTGATGAGGTTAAGGACTGAAATAAGGACGGATGTACATTTAGGAGATTTAAAACAAGAACAGACGAGACGCATCTGATCAAAAGGAGGGGAATTAGCTTTTAATAGGATGATTGTTGCAGCGTTTTTTAAAGTCTGCACTGATTTATGGTGCTCTTGAACACTTATTCAGAACACTGGAATGTGAGTGAAGCAGGAATGAGTTTGAAACACATAAAAAAGATGACTAACGGTGACTGAATAACTGGGACGAACATCCTAAATAACTGACGGTTCTTTACCTTTCGTCAAGGCATGGATGCCCAGCCTAACTGTAGAGAAGTTGCCTTGCCCGATTTCTCCACGCAGCTCGTAAAAGCCGATCCTTCGACCGAGCACGAGGTCATTGACGATCTTCTCGTTGTGGGTCATGTCATAGACGATCCTCTCAAACGGAGACTGCGCTCTCCTCTCTGCGTCAGTCAGCTGCGGGGTGGCACACGTGGCAGCAGAAGCCAGGGGCTTGGCTGGTTTTTGCGTCTTCGGAGAGTCATCTTTGGATTTTTTGCTCGTTTTCTCTTTCGGCCATAGACGCATTTTGACGGCTTGGAAGTAAAAGCAAAAAAAGTGTGAAAACGTTGCAGCAGTGCTGCGTGAAATAGCAGAAATATTAGGATTTCCTTTAGATTTGGACCGAGACGACATCGCTTCTTAGACAAACACCTTTGTGTGTGCAAGTAGAGCTGTATGGGACATGGATAATAAGGTTGACCTCCATGCTAACTTACCTGGTATGTAACTGTACATCCCACATAAGTCAAAACATCAGGTCTGTATTCTGCCTAAATTTAACCCGAGTTTCTATCTGCACTTTTAAGCTGTCAGTGGATATTATTGAAAATGATGCTATGATAGACAAGAATGTGGCAAACTGGGTTTTAATTTATTTTGCTATCACTCATCTGCTTATGTTATATTCTTTTGCTTTAGGAGAACAAAAACAAAGTATAATCTGAAATGAATAAAACTGAATCTCTTCTCCTGGTTAGAGCTTCCACTCACACCGTTTCTGAAAATACTAACATTGCACCTCTGCGGTGTTAGTGTTGTGACCACTATGCAGGAAACAAGATTTTTGGATCACGGTAAATGGATTTCAATATGTGTGTTTTCATTTTTAATGGACAAAAGCAGGATGTTGACCGTTTTTTCTGCTCTGGGAATTGAAGTTTTCTTTTTTTTGGACACAGTTCTTAAGAATCAGCACGTTAATTACAATTTTTTTTTTTGATAGTGTACAAATTTCTCTCAAACAGAACAATGCTTTGGCTCGAACGATTGCCTCGTACGGCGTTTCTTTTGTTTTTACAGGAAATTGTGCAGTACAGTCTGAGCATTGCATAGAGTCTCAAATCTGACCCAACAGTCAGGTCAGGTGCCAGACCGGCTACTTGAATCCTGTGTGGGCGTCTTGGAGAGCACGCATAACCTCTCAAAAACGACTGTGAGCAAAATGAACCAGCCAGTCAAGTATTACCAATAATAATAAACAAATATTAAACATTACAGTGTGATTATGTTCTTCCTCCTCTTGGACTTTGTCGATCAAATATAGCCGAGGATTACTTGGGTTTTTTAGATGGAGAATTAGTGCCATTTAGCTTGCAGACAGCTATTTATAGGATGCTAATGAAGACTAGACTGGCAAAACAAGAATGAACAGAGTTGCCAAATTAGGATTACACTTCCACGCTGCGTATGAAACTGAGCAGGCAGATGATTATTATCAGCATTTGGATCCATGTGAAACTGCTTTTCTATTATTCTTGTTAAATCTACCTGTAAATGTAACAGCTTGTATGACTGGAGCGATGTAGTCACTGTGAAAAATAATAGCAATGAATGAGATTTAATGAGTAGCTTTGAATCATCTTTTGTGGAAAATTCACATATAAGAGTGGAGATATATTCAGTTGCCAATCTGGCGCTTCTGAAATAAAATACAATTTTAAATCATCCAAATATGGGTTTTCTAAATCTAATCACCAAGGCTACAGTTGATAAGAGATTTTATACAGATGATTTAAAGTACTTTTTTTAAAAAGTACATCTAATTTTAAAAACAACATGAAAAAGAAACGAATCACATTAGCTGATCAATAACAGTAATAAAACTAAAATATTTTACCTGTGAGCTGCGAGTCCTTCATATCTCTTCCTCAGAGTGTAACACCTGACTGTGGCTGAACATGTGAATGGAGCTTCAGTGGACTAAAGCAGTCCTCACAATCCTATTAACAGAGTGTATTAGTGGAGTGCTGACATGACCTGACACAATGGAAATGATGCAAAGATACTTTCAATGAATAAAAATAAGCATGCCTGCTTTCATAATGATGATAATGCTCATGTAACTTACACATGAAAGCAAGTTCGTGGGCGTCAAGCTCTGACAAAAAATATATAAAAATATTATAAATAAATAAAAACTAAAAAGTGTTTTAATAACTTTCTGGAATAAAATAAAGTGCTAATGAAAACAGCTTCATACATTAAAATATTCAGGTAAGAAGAGTTTAATGTGCTATTTAGATACTCTATTGCAGGTGGACTGGAGCCTATCCCAGCTACTATAGGGTGAGAGGCAGGGTACACCCTGGACAGGTTGCCAATCTGACACAAGGCTAACACAGAGAGACGAAAAACTATTCACATTCATCCCTGTGGGCAATTTTGAATCACAAATTAATCTTTGGACTGTGATAGAGCCAGACTACCTGAAGAAAACCCACGCAAACACGTAGAGAACATAAAAGAACTAGCAGATTACTAAAAGCCCAGCTTTAAGCTTTAATAGCTCTTTAAGCTCTTTAACACTTTAAAGCCTGAACCATATTAAGCATATTAATATAGTGATTTTCTCAAATAACTGCCAGAAAATTATTTTGTTTTGCAAATATAGCGTTTAGGGAACCTTCTGATGAAATAAGAATAAATAAATTAATATTAATTAATTTAATATTAATATCTTATTTGCTACATCTGGCTTTTTTGCCATTTATTCCTTAAAAATGCATATAAGGGAAGATGTTTTTATTTATATAGGCAGAAGAAGAAGGTTTGTGGGTCTAACACTGTACTCATCGGCGAAAGTGACAAGTTACCAGAGAGTCATAAGCATTGCAGATTTTGGTGATTATGAGGGAAACTATCACAAGGAAAATAAAGCGGCAGTATATTCTGAAATAGAGGTTTTGTAGACTTTTGATTTTTTTTTTCAGTTTTACACAGGAGAAAATATGATGTGAAGAGACACAGACATATATGTCTGTCATAATTGGCTAAAAAATGCTAATATTGTCAGATATGGATGAAAAGAAGGTTTGAGAATCTATGAATTCATTCAATTGAAACTCAAACACTGCTGTCAGATAAAACAGCAGCTGAAATAACAGAGAATTAGTTAATAGAGACTATCACATGAGACCATAAGAGCAAACTTCAGCTTCCCATTAATCATGCTGTATTCACATAACAAGAGAGAGCTTAAAAAGATTGCAGGTGTTGTGATATTAGATGGTAAAGTGTTCAGCCATAGCCATACACCACATCCACACTTGGATGACCTCTGTGTCAGCTGATGAAGGAACCCACACAGTGCGTTGAATCTAACAGCAACAATAATCATTAAAAATAGAGCTAATACTGGACACCAGAGACAAACAAAACTTCAAATGAATACAATTTTACTGACTTGTCATTAAAGTCTTTATAAGCCATTTATATTTCACAATAGAGTTCACAATAAGTTCACAATAGCGTATACTGATGCACATTACTATGCAGTTGTTTTTAATAGTTTGTTCCCACTGCCCCCTAGTGGAAATATTGAGGAGTACAGTTGAGTTTTCCCACTTTTTGGTAAATGTCACAAAAAAAATAACATTTAGCGCATACACAAAATAATGTAAAATTACAAAGTTATAAAAACGATATATTTTAACCATACAATAGCAAAGTGTTATTTGTGGCCAACTTCACCTGCGACTTCGTGTCTACACTCGGACCCCTTGGTTAGTAGGGCTCCGGCTACACCCCGCTATCTAGGCGGCAATGTGCGGTGAATGACGTTTAACTTTAGCCAATAGTGAGGCCTGGATTCACAATCTGTCCAATCACCGAAGAGGATTAGTTGGCGGGGCCTGCACTCACTGACGAATCAGCGCAGGCCTTATCACGAAAGCCCGGAACCACATGCTGGCGCGCGCCCGCTGCTGTTGTTGATGTTATTATCTGTGACATGTAGCTATTAAACTATAGTCGTTTCTACGTGTGTGTTTATTTCTTAAGTCATATAATTAGCGCAAAATATCAGAAAATGGCAGCAACAGTGACGACGAGTCTTGTGACCGCAACGGAGCACGACCCTGACCGGTGTGAGAGTGAGGAGGAGACCCGCGGGGCCGAGGCGGAGGACAGCGGCCAGCAGCAGCAGACGGGCCCAGTCACGGTGAGCCACAGCCGGCTGTCCAAACTCCCGCTGTCCCGCATCAAGGCTCTGATGAAGACCGACCCAGACGTGGCCCTCGCCAGCCAGGAGTCTGTGTTCATCATCGCTAAAGCCACGGTGAGACCACTGATATCCTAACCGGTCCTGGTAACACGAGTGCTGACTCTATATGACGCTAACAAACTTAAGTGCAGATAGTAAATAATCTATTTTCTATATGTTTCTAATTCATTTTAGTTTATTTATCAAATTACTGAAATTACTGAAGTATATTTAAACTTTAGTGTAGGTTAACCTTTGGAATAAACGCAGAGTTTACTCATGTTAATGTCTAACTAAAATGTTAGAGTCAAACTGAACAATCATCATGCTAGATAGGGAATGAAAGCTAGTAGAAGCAAGATGGGATACATGTGTGAATGAGAGGGAGACAGGTGTAACAGTAAAGCTGCAAGGAGCAGAGGTAGTGAAGGTAGATGAGTTTAAATACCTGGGACAAACCGTGTTCAAGAGAGGTCAAGAAGAGAGTGCAGGCAGGGTGGAAGTGAGTGTTGGGAGACTGTGTGACAGAAGGATAGCAGGGAAAGGGAAGGTTTACAAGGCCTGGTGTCAGTGAGATGTACGGTTTGGAGATGGTGGCGGCAGGAACAGAGCTGGAGGTGCTCAGGTTTTCGTTGGGAGAGACCAAGAGGGACAGGATTAGAAATAGAGTGTTTTAGAAGGACAGCTCAGGTTGAGTGCTTTGGGGTTAAAGACAGACTTCAGAGACAATGGTTTGGACATGTTCAGAGAAGAGATGGTGGATATACTGGATGCTGACTGTGGAGCTGCCAGGCAAGAAGAAAAGAGGAAAGATCTTAGTGGAGGTTCATTGATGCGGTGAAGGAGGACATGCAGAAGAGCATGCTAGCAATAGGGTGGCATGGAGGCAGATGATCTGCTGTGGTGACTGTTTAGGGAGCAGCCAGTTGTGCAAAAACAGTTGCATTTCAGCACAAATATATTTTATCAGTGGCTTATGTTAATAAAAAAAAATCTATTTCTGATCGTTTCTCTGGTTCATTTTGAATGATTTCTTTTTGGTTTCTTTTTGTACAGGAATTGTTTGTTGAGATGATCGCCAAAGATGCTCTAGTGTATGCACAGCAAGGGAAGAGGAAAACTTTGCAAAGAAAAGACTTGGGTAAGTGGATTAAACATGTGCTTAATTCCATTTAAAGTCTACTTGCATAAATAGAAAATGGGCTGGTGCTTGTATAGCATTTTCCTGTTCTATCAAAGAACATCAAAGCACTTGTGCCTGTGTGCTTCTAACCTAACCGGGGCACAGTCATCCTCCAGCGGTGATCAGTGTCTTACCCAAAGATAATTATACAACCTGCTTCATAAGCCTGAATTTGACAGTTGTACATATTTCTCAGAATAACAACTACATCACGCTGAGATTTGACTTGAAGAAACAGGACGTGCTTTAATTTTAGGCCCCTGTTCCTTTTCTGTGACTGTCATTGCAATACTCAGCATTTTGCAAAATGTTGCAAATTCACAATTATATGACACCATGAGTAAAATATTGTGATAATATGGTATCATTTGTTTTCTTTTCCGCAGACAATGCAATAGAAGCCATAGATGAGTTTGCATTTCTTGAAGGTAAGCCATACAAAGACAAAAGTAGAAAACAACTTTTAAAGTTGTCTGGATTACGATGCTGATTGAATTCGTCACATGCACAAAATTCAGTATTCCACTTAATATTGAATTTATTGGCTCTGTTTTGAACCAGAATATGTTTTACTGACTTTATTTTTTCTGCAGGCACACTGGATTAAAGACTGCTTCAGGAGACTGGTCAAAACTGTTTGCAACCATCCAAGTTTTTATTACAGGGTCATAATTCACTGTTGGAAACTTTCTGCTACTTTTCTAAGTCAAAATCTGAAATTCAACATTTATTAATGCTTTTATACGATGGTTCCTCAAGATTTTTCATGCTTAACTTTGAAGACTTGTGATGGAAATGTGTACATTTTTTGTATATACTTGTGAAATACTATTCACTGTACAAGAAATAAAAGTATGTAAACAACAGAATGAAGTCTGTGCAGGTGTGTGTCACACTCAGCATTACTGGTAAAGCTGTAAGAGTAATAATATCAGGCTTCAGTGGAGTTTTCCAATTTAAAATCTGCAGAGTGACATTAAAAGCAAAAAGATTCGTGCACTGCAAACTTGACCCCAATTTTAACTAGTTTTTCAGATCTCCCAGAGGTAAACAAGAGATTAAGCATCTTCTGAATAAGGTTCAACATAAGAAAAATGAATGACAAGCACTGTGAGCAACACTCACAGCTGAGAAACTGAAGTGCATACTTTAAATTCCTTTTTTACTCCTGCACAGTTCAGGGGGATGTATTTTTGTTTGTTTGTTTTTAAAGCAGCCTGCTCTAAAGTAAATGTGCTCATCCAGTGATGTCAGAGCTATCCAGGGTCCTGCCCTTGCTAACACATTTGTAGAATTTCCTCCTTGTATTTAAATAATAGAATAACATCTTGAAGTTTTTGGAGACAAATCAGATCACCAATTTTTTTTTGTCTGTATAAATGTCTTGAGCCGTCTCTTGTCTCTTTATGTTTCACTTCTAAGAAATCAGACTTGTAATAATTTTAGTGGTTTTGAGAGCAGTTCTGCAGGCTTTCCTTTCATATTGACTGCTTTTTCACTCATTTTCAATCCAGTCCTTGGACGTGAGCTTTTTCAGAAGAATGTTTTTTTTATTAAGCCAGTTAACACTGAGCTATGAATCATTCAAACATAACAAAGGCGCCCAACTCAAGCAACAAACTGGTGTTGTGTATAAATATAAAAGAACACTTGGCAAAGAACCACTTTTAAATAGTATGTTTTTGCACTTTGTTACACAATCTGTTCCCTTTTCTCATGTTCAATCTATGAAAAATACCACAGTTTCACCAGCATAAAATAGTATTTATAAAACTTATGTCAGGATGGTTTGCTGTGTGTCCTTAAAACATTTCAGGAAATTGGTTCTGTGAAATTCAAAAGAAATTGCAGGCTTAAAAACTATCCGATCAACAGCACTTGAAATTCATGTCCTTAAGTAAATGTGGCCCATCAGCTGCTCCATCTACTGTTCACTGAAGCAGGCAGAAAAGGCTGAGGTATGCCAAATTACATAAGAACTGGGCTGAAAAGTGATGAATCCCAATTTGACATTTTATCAGTGTGTTTGGAGATTTTAAGGAGAGAGGTACACTACTGTCGTCAGCCATCTGTAAAACAATGGTGTCTCTTTCATGGTTTGGGGCTCCATTTCTGCCAGTGGTGCTGGAAATCTGGTCAAACTGATGGAATTATGAACACAGAAAAGTACTACACCATACAATACCATCTGGAAAGTGTCTGATTGGCTTCATTTTTCAGCACGACCGTGATCCCAAACACACTGCCTATGCAGTAAAAGCATCAGTCATAAATCTGCCTCCCCAGAGCCTGTTAACTGTTTTTAAAGGACTTTAAGGGATTTCTAAATGTCTTTGTTGTTTACCCTTCCCTTGAATCCTTGTCTGTTATCTCCCAGTGGGGACATAACTGCAGTAAACTAATTTGTAGTAAAGAACGTACTGAATTAATTTTGTTTGATATTTTAAATTTGTGGTGGAAAAAAGGCTACTCTCAGCAGAACGGCCTTTACTGATGTTTACTGATGCCCCGGGGTATTTTGGCTCTACAGCAGCCTCAAGGTCAGCCTAGTTTTTAGAGTTTTCGACTGCATCTCCTGAACAATTATTTCTGCAAACTTGTTCTTGTCATACTTTTCATAACAAATAAAACTGCAGGTGACACATGAAAGATGCTCTGCATTTAAGACGATGGCGTATTATGTGAGATGTTTATTTTTTCAAATATTACTAAGATAATTCTCTTGGAATAAATATTATGTCATTACCATTGCTGGAACATTGAGTTTTGGACTCTTACAGAGCGCACCGCAGCCAGTGGTGAAATGTTGAAGGTCAGATTTCTTGTGCAACACAGCGACCCTCGAGTTTGCATTAGGAATGTGTCTGGATCTCTGTGGACATAAGATGTGTGCTTTTCTTCTTGGCAGCAATTTTTAAACATATCCAGAGTGTCCAGTTTCTCACTCCAGGCTCAATCAAGACCTTTTGAGTTTTGGTAGTGCGGATTTTCAAAATAAATGCTCGAGTGTGTTTAAGCAGATTTTCTAGGTTTAGTGTTTCGGGTGTGGGGAGGGGGGGTAATGAAACAGAGCTGTGTGAAGCACAGATATTTGGGTCCCGTCAACTCCCTGCAGAGGAATGCCTGACTGGCACAGGGGAGCATGCGGTGCTCTATTCTAATAAAATATAATCGCATGTTGAAGCATAATTTTATTTCCACAGTCGATTAAGACATTCCATGAAGGAAATCTCATGTGAAGATAAAATGCAGAGCTTTCCCGTGTCCAAAGCAGAACATGAAATATGAATCCAGGGCCGGTTGGCCTAATGATTCGCTTTTATAATAATGGGGGGAAATGGCATGCTGGGATAAGCTTTAACCCCTTGGCTTTTTAAAGCTTAGTTATTTATAACAAACTAGTAAAATTAAAGTGGCATTTAATACAGCCAAGACCTCTTTTCAATTTTAAGAATTTTAATTGCACTTATTTGCATTCTTTTTATTTAGATATGCAATGATTACCATAAAATGGACACAATAGCTCTATCACAAGGTTAAGCATAGGATTTTGCAATGCTCTCCACATGCTGGCATTGACAACATGATTTTTAGCTGCTGCGGGGGAAATAAGTATTTCTCTCCCTTTTTAAGTCATAATTTTAAACACTTATGAAAAAATGAAGGAAAGAAGTATCCCCTTGGAAAATATGATTTATTACTTGGATTAATTCTTGTTGGCAAGCGGAGCTGTCAAATGTTTCTTGTAGTTGGTCACCGGGTTCGTGTGCACTCAGTGGGGATTTTTGGCCACTGCTCTTCATAGATCTTTCACAAATCCTTAAGTTTTCTAGATTATCACTTAGCTACACAAAGCTTCAGCTCTCTCTATAGGTTTCATACCACTCACATTACTGATGTCACCAAAACAGTCCATTTGTCAATATCCTGCCCCAGTCTTCCCTCACTTATGAAGGACACCTTGAGATTCTTGAAGTTCTCCATTGGGGGCAGTAACTTGTCTCTGGATTGGAGTGAACACTCCACCCTTTTCCAACTGAGAACCATGGCCTCAGATTTGGAGGTTAAGCTGCAGGTGCTGCACAATCCTGTACCCTTTGCAGATTTACATCCCCAATGCACAATGCTGCCACCGCCTGTTTGGTAGGGATGATGTTCTTTGGGCCATAGTCAACAGTCATTTCTTTCTAAATGTTCAGAGCCCAATTTTGGTCTCATCTAACAACCTTGAAACGTTTCTCCGAATGGGCCTTCTTGAGCAAGTTTTCAAACCACAACCTGGCAACTTGTCACCATTGGTTTTCTTGGTGAGCGGGGTCCTGCTTTGCATTCCTAGGGTTATCCCTTGTTGTTCCCATGATCACTGATGATGCACATCTTGGGGTACCAGCCTGAGGGCGATTGACAGTTACTCTGTCTTTCCTTCATTTATTAATATGCACTCTGCAATCATGTCTCCTATGTCCTTAGACAGCTCTTTGGTCTCTCCTATGGTGGTGAGGTTTAAAAAGGAATTGCAGGTTATAACTTGTCCTTGAATTTTGTGCACTCATTTCATTGGAACTTTTTGCTCAGTATTTTAAGCACAAAAAACAATGAAAAAAATGTGCTGTGCTTAATTCAGTTTTCAAAATTGCATTCCACGCCGCTTGTTGTCTGTTTTGTACACCTCCCAGTTTGCTGCCTTGCAAAGATTATATCAAGCATTTGCCCCCCTGCATCTTATCCCTTACAAATCCCTTTTTGGGAGCACAGTCCGATCTGTTAAGACCGTGTGTCCAGTTCAGTGGGTTGAGCCCTCCATCATCTTTTGGAGGTCAAACTATGCCTCTGTACAACTCCAGCTCTTAACATTACTCTGGTCACCCCGATCGCTCACTGCTGTTATTTTTATTTTTGATTTCCCTCGTGTTTCTGGGTCGCCACACCTTGACAGGAGATATTTAATCACTGCAGAGATATCCGTAAAGTGTAGGGCTAACAGGCAGACCTGTAGTCATGTGGAAGGTATGTTTTTACAGCTGAGATTCCAACCTGATTTCTTGGGTCAAATTCTTGAATCCCCCTCTCTTTTACATGCGCACGCACACACACACACGTACACAGCTTTACCCCAAACACACCCCTCAGTCAACAGTCTGCATATTTTCATATCCAGGGTTCCATAGGAGACATTTTGTTGCCATGTTGTCTGAATATTTCTTGGTATGTTGCAGTAGCCAAAGGATAATTTGTTCCTTCTTAAGATCTGTTGAGCCACAGGAACTTAGACAGCCCCACATCAATAAAATCCAACAAAATGTGTCCATTATATGTGCTACATTAGTGTCTAAAGCAATATTTCTCTACATGAAATGCAACTCATTGTTCCAGCACTGCCCTGCCAGCATATTGAAAGTTTGTCTAATGCATTCTTTTCTAAAGTACAGTAAATCCAGAGTATTTATAGTAATGAAGTTTGATGGGTTTGAATTTGCAAGCTTAATTTGTGTGACAAGAAGGGAAAATATCACCTTTACCCCCTTAAAATATCCATATAATTATTTAACGGCTCTTTTCTACCAAATTCACCCAAACAGTTTTTTAAGCCTTGTCAGCGCAGAATGAGAACAATGTACATTACATTCCTGTGTCAGCTTTGTTTGATGATACTTCATGTTTCTCCCTGCAGATACATGGCCAAACCTAAATAGCAAGGCACCATGTCAACTGAAGTCCTTTCATCTTCCCAAACCATCAACTATGAATGTCAGGCATTGGTGTCAATCCAACACGAATAACTTGCCACAGCGGATCAGAGTAAAGCACAGTCATGAGACCCCGCTACGTTTCTCTTTGACATACGCGCTCCATGTTAGTTGTCAGCCTGGGTATGACGTGATAGCTTTTGAACAAACAGGTGATATTTCCTTAACGGTGTAACAGAGTAACTCCACACACACCTAGAAATGATCACTACAATTTATTTTCACATAAATTTTCACACAGCGGATGATGCCAACTATGAATTTCAATTTCTAGGCTTGCACGAGTCCAAAAACATTCTTTAAATATGATAGCTGTGATATATTGTCTGTGTATTATCACTTATTGTGTACCACACCTATAAGAGCTATAATTCTTCTTAATAAGTTATTAGTTTTCCAGACACGTTAAGTGCCTTCAGCCCTATGATGTGGGAATATTTGTGCATCTGTCACACTTAATCCAGCCTTTGATTGATCACTTTATACAATGTTGCTGGCAGCCTAATCAGACTTTGACAAAGTGTGTTTGTCATTTTTCTCGATCATAGGGCCAGTTCAAAGGAATACCTTCCTGAGACAGATGCAGGCCTACATCAGTTTCTCTAGTTCCTGTCTGTATAATTAGATCCTGATGTTGTTTTCTGTTGAAGTCTCCCTGTAATGGATGTGAGTGTGCTAACATAGTGCCTCCAGCGTATTCGTGTGGTGTTTGGTTAATGAAACAAAATAAATGAAACAATGTTTTATAATGATTTATGGTTAGAAAAGGAGAGACTACAAAAACATTTAGGACATATTTTCAAACATCTGAGTTACTTTATTAGGTAAATTTATAACATTTACTTGGTGACAAGTTTGCATCAGCATGAGCCAAGGCATGCAAACGAAATTATAGTAAGAAAACCAGACTAGAATTAAAAGGCCTCAGATTGGTTTCACATTGTTGCCAGATTTTCTACGAAGGTCTGGACTTTGACTGAGCCACTGCAACGTTCTTTTGTTTTTCAGTTGTAAATTTGCTGCTGTGCTCGGGATCATTGTCCTGCTTGCGTGACCCGACTTTGGGCCAAGCTTTAGCTGTTGAACAGATGGCCTTACATGTAACTCTGGGTTGCTTTGGTATACAGAGGAGTTCGGAGTCAACTCAATGACCGTAAGGTGTTCAGGTCCTGTGGCTGCAAAACAAGCTGAAAGTATGAGGTGTTCATGCTGACAGCCTGTGTTTGGTTTGGGCTAAATATGGCACTATGGCCAAAACCGTGTCCTCATCTGTGGAAAGAACACTGTTTCAGAAGTCTTGTGGTTTGTTTAGATGTAATTTCACAAAAATTAAGCTGTGCTGCTATGTTCGTTTTGAATGGAGGAGACTGTTTCCTAGCAACCCTTAGAAACAAGCTATGGTTGTTTAGTGTTTTTCTAATTGTACTACCATAAAGTTTAACATCTAACATGCTTAATGAGGTCTGTAGAGTCTGAGATGTAGCTCTTGGGATTTTTGCACATCTGACTCCAAACAGAACCTCTAAAGCTTCAGCTTTTATAAAGGTGCTCACACTTTCTGATAATCAGTTAGCAAGTGCATTTGACAAGCAGCATGGCTGCCACTTACCATCTGTATTCCACCAACAAAGGTGCTAGCCCTTTGTTTACTTTTTGAATGACTGCTTACAGCGGTGCATCATTAGCATAGAAACGTAACGTTAACATGAAAATTAACAGTGTAAGAGGCCAAGGAGCTCAAAATGAGCAGATAAAGGGATATTAAGCATGTTAAATGAGAAAACTTTTTTCTTTTATGTAGCAGTTTAAGCCTTTAAAGCCTGAACCATGAAATATCATAATGTTTTGTGTTTAATGAACCTTCTGATGGCAAAAAAGTAATAAGATATTTGTATCAGATTTGCTACATCAGACATTTTTTTGTATTTCAGTTTTTGAAGGAAAAAAATCACACTGATGATATCTGAATAACTCACAAAAACTTGGCTTTAAAGAGTTAAAGGAGCATAAAATGTATCTAAAAAAAATAGATTTCATGAATCTGTCTCAGACTTTTTGATCTATTGTAAAATGTTACATGAATAACATTTATTGCCATTTAAAATGACAACTGAAAGAGACATTTTTAAAGCAATCACTCATATTAACATCAGGATAAAGATATACTAAAGGAGGCAGACAGAAAACTCTGTGGTAAGAATGATCCAGATAAAGTTCAGATACTACCGCTTCCCCTACAGCCCGTACAGCTGCAAACCATTTTACATTCATTTTGTTATTTGGAAATGAAAAAAAGCCAAATAACTGGATTTATCATGGGAATTAACATAAATGCTGCATGTTGAATACTTCTTGATAACTCGCCTTTTATCTATTTTGGTTCTCAATGAGAAAAATGCAGGAAAGCAAAGGAAAAAAGAATGAAGGAGTAATTTAACACCCTAAATGAAATAAATCAGGCCTGGCATCTTGAGTGAGGAGACTGAAAGGGAGAAATGAGGGAGAGGTGAGATGAATGTGAAAGAAAAAGAAGGAGGGAGTTAGTTGAGCATAAGAATGAAAATGGATAAACAGACGGTGGGAGGGAAAGACAGTAAGACAAAAAAGAGAGGTGGTAAAAGTGAGTGAGAGATGGGCAGGGAGGTATAAAGAGAGGGAGGGAGTAGTATAAGAGAGGCAGCCATAGAGGGAGAGGTGACAGAGTAGATTATCCTCCTCTCCTCTCCTCCTCTGCCAGCCTCATCATGTTCATGCTGCAGATGTTGACTGTTATCTCTCTGACTGTTATCCTCTTGGCATCTGTAGAAGGTAGGACATAACCATACTTTCTATGTGTGTGTGTGTTGCATGGCTTGCATGCACCCTGCAGGTGGACACTCTAGCATAGACGGTGATGGCGAAGACAGAAAAGGAAAGAAGAGGGAAAGAGGAATAGCAGCAGCAGGAGCAGCAGGGAGGGAGGCATGGATGTAAACAGAGGAGCAGAAATCACATCACACACACACACACACACATGGAGAAAAGACAGCAACTGTGTCAGGGCTCAGTTCGCGTGATCGTGTAGTCTTGTCTGTTTTCTGAAATGTAGTCAAAGCGCTGGAAGTGCACTGATGTGGCTGAGGATGGCTTCAAAATCATTTGTGGCATTACAAAGCAGCACTGTCCTATTTTGCTCCTGCTGCCTCACATCACACTTTCAGTTGTTTACAGATTTGGATGAAGGGACATCATGGCATTCCTTACACACAAACACCTCGCTTTTTCTACCACTTTCTCCCGTTTCACTGGCATGCTCGTATGTTTCTCAGCACAACGGGATGCCATTATAATTCCTCTGGCATTCTAGTGTGTGTCCATATGTGACTCTGCGTATATGTGGGGCATGTGCAAAATACTCTGCTTCGGTCTTTGCTAATATCAGAACAGGGACTTGACAGTGCTGAAAAACTATAAATATGAACGCTCAGATTTAGGGTCTGATAATCTGCAATAATTTCTATTATTTGAAACTTTTCTGCCTGGCGTGATGCTGCATTAGCATCCCGTTTTCACAAAAAAGTAATTGAATGTGAAATCTATTCAATGATGTGAAACACCTGAAAGTTCAGCATCATTCTGGCAGTCTGCTTTCGTTTCAGTGACTCATTTGTCTTCCTTTGTCCGTGTTATTTCCTAGCCATAGGTGTGCAGATGAAGAACGATGTCCAGTGCTGCATGCTATACTCCCACGGCAAGGTGCGTACCAAAGATGTGTTGCGGTTTGAGGTGCAGACCGAGGGGCCCGACTGCAGTATACAAGCCATCATGCAAGTATTTCAACTATCCACTCCTGGAGCTAAAGAGCACACAGCAATCTGCAGGAATGGAAAATATGCCTCTCGTTAGAGGAGGGCAGAGCTTGGGCTGAGAGGCATTGTCATCTTTCCAGGTCATGTTGTTATGGCAGGGCTTAGAGCTGTAATTGCCAGGGAAGTGAAAAAGGAAATATGTGGGAATAACAAGCCATCTGAAAATACCTTCTGAGCCAGCTGAGCCCTGCTGCAGCCAGTCAGTCAGTCAGAACAGCAGGGTTTATTTAAGTAAACTACATTGTGATACCTATTGTTTCCAGCAGGTCAGGGAAATCTGATGAAGCTGGGGAATGAAGAGCTTGCTTATTCATGTGGCCCAGTTAACAAAAGCACTGAATTCTCATCCGTTGGATACGAGGCATTATTTTCGTTACCTGTTTTAGTTTGATCGCAATTTGTTCTTCGTTATACTAGAGGGGGAAATACAAAATTCCCTCTTTATCATCTTATAGTATATAAATATTCATTTTAATTTGGGCTATAGCTGGCAAATACCTTTGTAGATCTCAGCATGATCTTCTCCTTCTTACTGCAGCACATTCAAATCGGTGTGTTTCCATCCTTTGTCTCGAGTCTTCAGCACATCCTTGTACTGTCATCCTGCAACTTCTGCACATAATTTGCATTTGTCTTTCAAAGACTGTACACGAAGAAGGCGGTGAAGTGTGCAGACCCCAGAGACCGAAAGGTAAAGAGGTTGCTAAGAAAGCTCATCCAGAGACAGAGAGACAAGGCCCGCCAAACCAAATGGTTCCTTTCTGACAACCTTCCTGTCATGTCAGAGGTGAGACGCAGTCTGTTACACGGCTACTTTACTGTATTCTACACCTGAGATGTAATAAAGGCAGCTTGATGAAGTGAAACTGAGGAGTGTTGCAAAGTCATAATTTCCATGTCTTCAGGTCAAGAAGGACCACTTGGTGGTTCTCAGTGTGGAGTGATGGAGCGATGGAGGAAATATGGAGGAAAAGTTGTAGTCATAAGTAAGGCTCTTTTCCGTATGTTATTACTCATATAAACTTGGTATGTAGGCTATATGTAAAGTAAATCTCTAAAAGTCTCATCTGGGATTTTGAGCTGTCTTCCTGTGTTTCTGCAGGCCAAGTAAACTTTCAGCAGCTTGTCATCTTTACATGTCAAAGCTCGCTGACTCTCCAATCATCGTGTCTCTCTCTCTATCTACACTATCCGTCTCCCTGGGACTGGACCTGGGCAGCAATACATATTTAGATATTTAAGAATGAACTCTGCTTGAAATATTCCCAGTATGTGGCTGGAACATTCTCAACAAAGGGGGTGTTATTTGTAAGATATGTTGCAAAGATTTTTTTTAAAATGGCTTATACTGTTATTTGCCAGAGACTGCCTGAAAGTGTCTCCCTCTATAAAAAAGCATAACCACTCCTGGCTGATGTGAAATCAGTGAAACAGATGTAATGAAATGAGCAGTGATATGAATATTGTATATCACCAAGATACTCTTATGGTTATTTGTGACTTGTATACCTTAAATGTGTAATGACACTTCATACAGTAAAGTAGATGGGGTTTGGTTACGGTACACTGAGCGTGCAGAATATTGAGATAACATGTCTCCAGTGGTATGGTTTACAACTCCTTTTTCAGGCTATATTTGACTGTTTATAAAAAAAAAATCACAGTTGACTCAGAGTGAATGTTTCACCTGGATGCAACCTTCACTATAGCTCAAGAGCAAATGTTCCTAATATTTTGTCCATTTTGTATATTGCGTGTTTGTAAAGTCCTGTATGAAATGTGACTCTAACACTAGGCCCTCAGGCATCAGCGACAGATTTAAGTATCTATTTGGAGTTTACATTTCTACGTTTAAACAATAGTTTGTCACTAAACTATGCCAAAGTGTTCATGATTCAGTTCACCACATGGCCAGGCTGTTAAAACTTAGAGGGCTCGACTGTGTGCGAAACACACAAGCATTGCATCGTAGGAGAATGCACTATATGTTAAAACACAGCATCTCGAGTGAACAATTTTATAAATAAATCTGAAATAATAACTAGAAGGGCTGCAGCGTCTTTTTTCAATCTTGAGATGTTTGCGTATCGCTTTCTACAGCGTGCTACTGATGTAGCTCAAAGTCAAACAAAAAAGAGTAAAATCTCTCACAACTGCACAGACATTCACTTTTATTTATATAACATCAAGTGTTTTAAAGGTAAAGACCCTACAGTAATACAGAGAAAACAATCAAATGACTCCCTATGAGCAGTGTTGGGAAGGTTACTTTTAAAATGTATTCCATTACAGATTACAGAATACATGCCCCAAAATGTATTCTGTAACGTATTCCGTTACGTTACTCGATGAGAGTAACGTATTCTTAATACGCTGGATTACTTAATATATTATCATGCTGTTTACAACTACGTGAATGTACTATTGCTGTGATTTATTACTGTTACTGAAGGCTCCGCGGCTCCGAACCGTAGTAAAGGACCTCTGGCTAATACAGTGGGTTCCGTGTCGGGCTCGTAGCCGAAAAATAGCTTTACTTTGTTGTCTGGGTCAACTTTGCTTGCGAGAGACAGAGAGAGGCGTTGAAAGGCTGCTCCAACGGAACTTATTGTTTCGGAGGAAAACACCAACACAGCGTACAGTCGAGTCTCAAGAGCGTACTTACACCTGGGCTCGTCAGGCACTCTTCTTGGCTGCAGTGGTTATTATTTTATTTACATGCTTCCAGCTCCCGTTTTTGCTTGATGACAACTCCTACTTTTCCTTTTTCTCCCTCCCTCGCTCACAGACACATAACGGGTACGGCAGTCCATTCTCCCTGCAGCACGGACTACACTGCCCATGATGCTACATCCTATAGCATTCTGCCTATTAGCTTAGCACAACAACAACAAAAAGGCGCTCTCTCACCCAGGAAACACAGAGAGAGCGTCGCCCTGTAACCATGGCAACCGTAACGCTGCCGCCTGGAACAACAGAACATAGCTGTCAAACAAAACCCAAACAGTCCTGACCCGCCACAATATGAAACAGGGAAGTACCGCCGTGTAATCCATTTATTTCAACAAAGTTACTGTATTCTGAATACCACCTTTTTAAACGCTACCTGTAACGGAATACAGTTACTCATATTTTGTATTTTAAATACGTAACCGCGGTACATGTATTCCGTTACTCCCCAACACTGCCTATGAGTAACAGAAGTAATTATCATAAACAGCTACAACATTAAAGCTACAGCAAGTCGTTTTTGAGGTTTTATTTAATTGGAAAAAGGAGATTATGATTGAAAAATGATAGAAAGATAAGTATGTGTAATTACATCTCCCAACAAATTGCATTTTCATAAACTTAGAATTAATCCGTTAAATATAGAAGTTGGCAACAGTTTTAATTTGCGCCTGTACAAGTGTTAATTTTGCAGACCAATAACTTTTGTCATAGTTTTTGCCCACAATCTCTTTTTTCAGACAAAAACAAGATAAAAACTAAGGCATGAGGACAAAACTATGATAAAATGTACTGACACCAATAAAACGAATGACAATGACATGAAAATATTCGGGAGATCCAATCAGAGGTAATCTCCTTATAAGATTAGATCCACACATTTGAGCTGCCATCAAGAAACAGTACCACTACCTCATGAAAACGCAACAAAAAGGAAAACAGGAAAAGGAAATATAAGAGCCTTTGTAAAACATGTGAAGCAACTCTCACCAGATTTAGTCTAACAACACTAAAACTAACAGAACCGGCAAGAGTTAAGAATATCCTCAAAATCTCTCCTTGGTATTGTTGCCATTGGTCAGAAGTGAGTTTACCTGACTCACTGACTCATATTGGACTCCTCCAAAGTTTTACAGCCTCCTCAAGAGTGAAATAACATGGACGCATATTGACAGCTGCGGTAAACAATGGACTGAAACCCTACAGTCACTACATATAAACAGGAGCCACCGTAGGTAGGATTGTACACTTGGGAGCGCTAAGAAAACAGAATACATTTGACTGCAATCTGCAATCTACTGACATCTAGTGGTGAGATTTTACACAATGTAACTTTAAAATAAGATAATAATGAATTGCTGTTTCATTATGTTTATGACTCTGAAAAGTCATTATACATAATGAGAATATTTATTTTAGGTACTTTAGATATACTTTAGATATATATATACTTATGTATATACTTTTATACAACTTGTCCTATATTAAACTATGTAAATAGTGCTGTTATTATTTGTACTAAAGAAAAAGCAGTAAATTGTGTGTTGTGTTTTGTAAACAGTTTTCTAAACTAATTTTATTTCTGATTAAATATTCTGGTTTCCCTATCACATCCAGCAGTGACATATCTGTAGTGCTTACAGCAGCACAGCCTGGGTTAACTTAACTATTAGCTTTTATATAAAAGGATTTCAAACTTAGATGAAATGTTCGTAATAAAAAAGAAGAATTCACCTCATCCATATGTGAAATTTGTTTTTCATATAACATTTGACCCACTGTTTTCTCTAAGAGAGCAGCTGAGAGTGTCTGGAGGGGAGAATATCTTCCACAAGGGGTAGCCACAATCACAATAATGAGAATCACAGTTCATTTCAGTTCCTGAGACATTTATTTATCATGTTTTTTCACACGCTGTCCATCAACATGTTGAGCTGCTCCTTCATCAGAAATAACAATTCTACTGAAATAACTTAAAGCAACAAAACTCTAACCTGCAAACAAAAACTCGAGACCTCTTAATGGGCATGAACTGGTACAAAATCAGACATGTGTATTCACACCATCACTTTTATAATTATGCACAACACTGAAACAACTGTGTAGGTTCTCAAAAGCATTCACCAAGTTTCTTCACTGCACTTTTTCACAAAACCATCAACTGTAAAGTAACCAGCAACACTTCAATCAAAATATACCAAAAATCCAATTACATGTTGAGTAGATAATAACATATAATGCAGAAAACACAGACCGATTGGTGTAATAGTGTACTAATGTTTAAAAACACTGTTGCTATCAACAGGAGGAAAAAAGAAACCGAGAATATGAACACCTTCAGTATTGCAGCTATTTCTGTTTAATTACTCCTTTAGCATTGCAGTACTGTGCCCATATAGCACCAAATAAATACAAGAAATACACACCAATATCCATAAGAAAGCACTGGGGGTGGGGAACAGTCTATAAAGTCATTTAAAATATATCAACTAAATAAAACAAAGGAGTAAAAGTTTTCTTTTTCACTTGTATCCAGTGTTTAACAGTCACAGTTTTACGATTAAATCGTGTAAGCACACTTAAAAGAGGAAGGAAACAATACTGCTGCTCGTGTATTTACATCCAGCTTTATTTTTGTGTAGTGCTGTGGAAATCCCACATCTAAGTCCTATTAGAGGTAGTCATTATTAGAATGACAAAAATGGGTGTTTGCAGTGGACAATGTTTAGTCATGCAGAAGAACTGGGCGAAGTCTAAAGAATAAATTCACAAGACTGAAAAAATAAGCTGGTTTACATTATGAATGGTGTTGTTTCTCTAATAATGCTGTGTTTTCAAGCTTGAAAGTGAGATTAT
This sequence comes from Maylandia zebra, assembly GCF_041146795.1. Taxonomy (NCBI): domain Eukaryota; kingdom Metazoa; phylum Chordata; class Actinopteri; order Cichliformes; family Cichlidae; genus Maylandia; species Maylandia zebra. The sequence continues at coordinate 4,701,773 of NC_135188.1, read as the reverse complement.
TTGATGGCTTTGAACTGCATTTCAAAAAAAATAAAATAAAAAAAAAATCACAGGATGCTCCTAAACAACACGTGAACATTAGTTTCTGTCATCAAGCTGTCCCAGGACAGGCGTCACTGTGTCGTATTTCCCAGATAAGCTTTTGTATTTGAGGGAAAGATGTGAACCTCAAGCATTGGCTATCATGTTCTCCATCACTGCATCATGCTAATGCTTCTGTATGTTCATGCCGTTTCATGTGATTCCCTCGCCTTCACATTGTGGTCTCGCTGTTGAGATGATTGACTATGTCATTGTCCTGGCAAATGAGCTGATAGGGTTTCTCGTTCTCCTCGATTACAGAGTTGCGCACCTCGGCGTCCTGATTCTGCAGCTCTTTGCGGGAAAGGTGCTCCACAATGCCGGCCCCGAGGGAGTCGCCGAGAACATTCGTGGTAGTACGCAAACGGTCCCTGGAGTCACGAGAGAGAGAGAATAAGTGAGAAAGACTAAAAAATGACTGCATATATAAGTGGAAGAAAATGGATGGATGGATGCTATGAAAACAGTTGCAGGCTCTCTTATCCATCACTCTGCATTATGCATCGATAACCTTTGTAGTTGTGGGACCTCTGGGCTCTCTGAAGCTTTACAATGACATTTAAGCTGGCACAATCCCAGACCAATCCCCATCAAGCTGACATTTAGTGGGAACTCACAGGAACCAATCCACAGCGATGATCAGCGTTATGTCCTCCGTGGGCAGTCCCACCGATGTCAATACAATCACCATGGTAACCAGGCCAGCCTGAGGAATGCCTGCTGCTCCGATGCTGGCAGCCGTTGCTGTGATACTGAGTGGGCGGTGGGAGGGATGGAGAGGCGAGTGAATGCATTTAATAAAAGGAAACAAACAAACAGCACATGTGCACTGCTGGTGGGTGTAGTAGAGTGTGATAAAAGCACACGAGGAATACTGTCTCTACCATATGTTCTTTAAAATGTATTTTTGTTTAATAATAGTAATAGCAGAAACACACTTTTAATATATGTTTACATGTTTATTAACCTCTCATTTCCCTATCTAGTAATAAAAAGTGTGATCAGAAAGAGGAGTAAGCTGGAGCAAATCCCTATCTCACGCGTTTACCTTGTTCTGTATTTGTGTATGTGTTGTATATAGGGGACAGCATGGAAGTGCCAGAAACTGCAGTTCCTTAAATGGACACTAGAGGTTTGATGCAAAATATTTCCATAGGCTACTATGTTAAAATGACCAACTTAGCAGCAGAATTAAGCATGTTTACACACATAGTCTATAGATTAGCACCTCCTTCGTAAACACCGTATGGATATTCTTGCATACCAGTTATAATTTTTAAAATTGTATTGAAGCTAAAATCTCAGCAATTTCAAGTGACTGAACTCGATCTAAAGACTTTATTTTCTCATTTTGCTGAGTGAACTTTGAGTATTTTATTTGTAATAGTGTGGCAGTTTACACACCGGAGCCCTGATTTGATCCCAGGGCAGACACAAAGCCCTTGGTGGGTTGCAGTAGGAAGGCCATCCTCAGTAAATATTTGCTAGTTTAAATATACAGAGCTGCCCGTTATGGCAACCTCTCGTGAAAAATGGAACAGCCAAAAGCAGTAGGAGGTATTTAAACCTACTGGCCACTTTATTAGATACACTTGTTCAATGGCTTTTAAAGCAAGTATCTAATCGGCCAGTCACATGGCAGCAACCCTGTGTGTTTAGGAATGTAGAAATGGTCTACAGCAGCAACACACCACACACACCTATGCCACCTCTGACAGCTAGGAGCAGGAAACTGTGGCTACAAGTTGTAGCACCAATGTTGGACAATAGAAGATTGGAAAAATGTTGCCTGGTCTGATCAGTCTTAGTTTCTGCTGTGACAGTCAGAGAGTAGAGAGAGCGATCATCTCTTTATGACCACAGGTTGCCCATCTTCTGGGAGGAAAGCGAGGGCTCAGCTGAGTACTAGCAAACCAAAGTACTGTTACCTGATGGTGAGAATCTGACCAAAGTTTAGCTCCATGCCATTGACTTGAGCAATAAAGATAGCTGCCACTGCCTCGTAGAGGGCGGTGCCATCCATGTTAATGGTGGCTCCAACGGGAAGGACAAAACGCGTCACTCGTTTATCCACCTGGTTGTTTTCTTCGAGGCAGCGGAAGGTGATGGGCAGGGTAGCAGAGCTTGAAGCAGACAGGATGAGACATGTTAGCATTACCATAAACACGAGCAGAGACTGGCCTTTAATGCTGCTAAACACAAAGGAAGTAATGCAGTGCTTCTTATGATGAGATTCAGAATGAATGAATAACAATGTTTGAATTATGCAGAAGCTAACCTGGAGGAGGTTCCCAGAGCAGTGATCAGTGCCTGCAGCAGGCCGCCAATGAAGCTGTAAGGATTCTTCCTGGTTACCAGGAAATAAAGCATTGGCAGGACAAAGAGGCCGTGGATGAGAAGACCCACGATGACCGACACAGTGTACATCCCAAGCTGACTGCCCACTTCTGCCAGATCCTTCATCTCCACAATCTTCCCAGCAATCAGAAACAGGATACCTACTGGAGCATACCTGCAAGTTTGGAAACATTGTTTTACTATAATGGTAATTTTATTGGGTTAGTTGCTTTTATAGACTAAAGGAAGAGTTTTCTTCAGTTAAGTCTACTCAGAATCTTCATATGGTGTGGATGCTGGGTTTTTACTAACCAGATGATGATGGCCACCAGCCTCATGATGGCTTCATTCAGGCAGTCAAAGAACTCTCTAAGAGCCTGGCCCTGCTGTTTCATGTTGCCAATGACCAGACCGAAGCACATGGAAAACACCACCAGACCCAGAGCGTTTACTCCGCTCGAGGAGCCAGACACAGGGACGACCTCCTCCACAGTCTCCTGTGGTTGAAAACGTTTTACACACAAATCAATACGCACTGTAGTTTTCTTTTTCATAGTGATTAAAGTATTGCACTTATACCTGAAGATGCTTGTAGACACCCACCTGTATGGTGTGCAGCACCGTGCTGAGGTTCATGCTCAAGGCAGAATCGGTCACATTGAGCGAGTCGGTGAGGTTCAGGGTTACGGTCACATTTCTGGTGTAAACAGTCTTCTTGTACACTGTTTTATACTGCAACAGACATGAAATGTTTTTAAGGTAGTTACATAGCAATACATGCAATGTAATAGAGATTAGGAAAATAAAACTATATGTTTATCAAATTTTTGTTGATCAAGATTTAGAGATAAAGGAGATTTTCTTTCTTTAAATGAAATGAAGTGTTCCATAATGAAGAAGATATGAACCATGGCTGGGATGAAAACAAAGGCTTACCTGCTTGAAACAGGCTTCTACCAGATTAGGAGGAAACATGTTCCTAGAATAGAAAAAAGCAAAGATCAAATGAGCCACATATACATAAATAAATATGCCTAAAACCTAAATTATTTTAATAACCAGCAGGGGGCGACTCCTGGGGTAGTCTATGGGAAAACAGCACTCAGTTGCTTCACTCTGACCTCAGTAAACACGTTCCTGCTAACTTTATGGGCTCAGTCCAAGTTTCAGGTCTCACTGAAAATAAGATTGAGTCATTTTTGTAAATCACTGTCATTCTATAAGTCAGAAAGATGCTTGTGATGTGCTGTGGTTTCTCAGTTTCAAACAAACTTCACTAACTGATCGGTGACATCATGGTGGCTGTGCCCATCTTTTACACTGTCTGTGGCTAAGTATAGCTCTGCAGCCATTTAGCATCGTTCAGAACAAATAAGGGAAGCAATGGAAAGAGCCTGACTCCATCCAATTGTTATGTCTGCCATCCAAACATGTTAGGTTACAGCTTGTACCTTATAAAGACAGAGGTGTGAACACCATTGGGTGTTTTGGAAGTTATCCTGAGCTAAGTAATTTGATTACTGGCAGTAGCTTCATATAAAAAATAGTGGTATCAATCTATTAATCCATCTCTTAACATTCTTGTTAGACTGCTCTCGTAATATGAACTGCGACTGTCTGTGGAAACACTGTGTAACCTAACACATGAGTCAAGTTTCTGAGTCGTTACCTGATGAGATCCAGAAAAGCATCAGTAGCCTGAACAGGTTCGATATTCCCACCGTTGGCCACGGGGCTGTCCCTGTTCCCTTTCCCCGGCTGGATGATGACGACGATGACAATGCCGATAAACACAGCAATCAGCGTGGTCACCATGTAGTAGACCACTGCGTGCAAACCCATCTTACCAGATGCTTTACTGTCCAAGGAGGAAATGCCTGAGGCAGAGAACATTATTTTCTCAGTGGACTGATGAAAGTTTGAATTTGATGTTAAATTAATCATAGAAACAGCTTGCTGGTAAATACTGAAGACTACGATAGGATATCTGCTCTCTTTCCGGATCTAGACAGTACTGTGCTGAAGCAGTGTGGGAAAATAAAACATATTTGCTTTTAAGTGCTCATTAGAAGCTAACCTGTGATCAGACTGGAGACAATTAGAGGTAGCACCAGCATCTTCAGCATTCTCATTAGGAGCTCCCCAGGAAAGGAAAAGTACTTGATTTCCCTCAGGGACAGATTGTAGGGGCGTAGAGCAAAGCCCAGGATTATACCTGGCAAATAAATAAATTAACTAATAAATAAGCATCGAAATGCACAAATATAAAAGCACAAGCGGAAAAAAAACCTCCATTTGTTGTTCCTTTCCACTCACCCAGAGCCACGGCAGCGATGGTGAACAAAACGAACAAGTTCCTCTTCAGGAAACCCTTCACACTGGCCTTGCTGACGGAGCTCATCCTCTCCTTCATGCTGCTTGCTCTCCTCTCCATGGCCCTGCGTAAGCGCCTCCTCAGGTCTACTCTGTCTGGTAAGGGTGGTTTTTCTGTGTCCTCGTTTAGGAAAAGGCTGGCACTGGTGGGGGGCTTCTCGTTCATAATAAGCTCCAGCACCTGGTCCAGGAGGCAGGTCTCGTGTGAAACTAAGAAAAAAATAATAAAAATTATTTGGTAAGTGTGAAGTTTTTGTCACGTGTAGTTTCTGGAGGGACGGCACGCTTTAAGACATTCACAGAATATCCACACACATCGCATGTTGCTCAATTGCTCGGGGTGAAAAAAAAAAAAAAATAGAAAACAGGATGAAACAGCTGCTGCTGTGTGAAACACTGAAGCACCTGTTTAGGATTACAAATCAAAACCTGACCTAGCTGTGGCACAGTAACTAAAAAGCCTGAACCATGTAACCTACCAGTGCCAACTGAGATGGAGAAGATTACCAAGCTGAAATAGTTTTATGAATACACAGTTTTCTTTTTTAGTGTTCAGAGAATAAACATCCCCTTTTTGTGTATAATTTGGTTCAGTTTAGTGGTAAAACAGTTGGTGGACAAAACATTAATTGGCCACAGTTTGGATTAATCTGTTCTTCAGCATCTCACCTGCCACTTTGTTAGGTACACCTTCAACTTTAACTGTTCATTAATGCAAATAAACCAGTCGTATGGCAGCACCTCAAAGCATTTAGGCATGTGGAAATGGTCAAAGGGGCGTGATGAAATTCAAACTGAGCATCAGAATGGGGAAGAAATGGGAATCATGTGACTTCTGATGTGGCATTGTTGTTGGTGTCAGATAGGCAGAAACTGAGGTCTGCTGGGATTTTCCATCGCTAGAGTTTACAGAGAATGGTTTGAAAAAGAGAAAAAAAAAAAGTTCTCTGGGTGAAAATACCATGTAGAGGTCAGAGGTCACAGGAGAATGTCCAGACTCGAGCCGATAGGATAGCAGAAATGACTCAAATAAGGACTCGTTATGCTCACATCGTTTTATTTTACTGTGCTCAACAATCACCAGATCTCAGTCAAACACAGCACCTTTGAAATATCGTGGAGCAGCAGAGTCGCATCACAGGTGTGCAGGGGCAAAATCTGCAGCAGCCGTGTGATGCTATCATGACAATATGAACCAAAATCTGCGAGAAATGTTTACAGCATCTTGTTAAATCTAAGGCACGAACAACTAACTAGCAAGGCATTCCTAACAAAAATATGTATGAGCACTTCAATATGACCTCATAGTGTACAATAGCTTGTTTACCTAATTTGTCAAAAAAACAATAAAGACACATTCAAGAGCATGAACTCTAAAATACACACTGCCACTATGACAAAAAGCAGACTGCAAGCATAGTTCTGGTTTTGCAGTTACAAGCAAAGCTGGACTATGTGCTGGTTTAGTCTTGAACCGAGTAAGCAAACATGAGCCGTGTCTTTTTCAAGCCTTGCTTTGCAGTTTTTTCTATGCTTAAAGCTATAAAGTAGACTTCTTGATGCGTGTTCAATCATTCAGGTAATAAATCTCCAAAAGTTGATTCTGTTCATCTGGACGTAGCGCTTTGTGGGAGAAACGTTTCGTCACTCATCCAACTGACTGCAGGTTTCCCCAATCTTACAAACAGTACATTTGCATAATGACTGAAACCAGCCCAGTGAAGGAACGCTACGTCTAGATGAACAGAATCAACTTTTAGAGATATAAAATAGACTAAAACCTAACATGAATAACGAGCTTTTTCAGTCTTACCGTGTTTCCCTTCTCTCTCTCGGTGTGTGTGTAACACATGGACGCTGCTCGCACTTCCTCCTATCTAAGTAGGCTACATTGTTTCCTCTTAGCCAACCACTGCAAACAAACTTGAAGTCCCACAGAGCGGGTAATAAACAGGCAGTGTCCTCATCTGCTTATTCTTCACATCTACTATAATCACTGACCTCACACAAAAATCATTTTTTCATTCTTCCCCAGAGATAAACACTTTATTTTGAAAACCAAAAACCGAATCTACTCAAATCATTTTATAAGGTTTGCATCAATCTATACATAATCTACATGTAGTAAAAAAGAAAAAGTTAACCACGCAAAGAGATGGACGTCTTCTTAGTTCTCTCACAGCACGATTCAGACCTGCTGTCTATAAATGTCTGAACGAATGTGTAGCGCGGTCACAATGTTCTACTATCTGGAGGACTGGAGTGGACTGATAACCAGAGGTGGGACCAAGTCATTGTTTTGCAAGTCTCAAGTAAGTCTCAAGTCTTTATCCTCAAGTCTCAAGTCAAGTCTCAAGTAATGTCAGGCAAGTCAGAGTCGAGTCTCAAGTCACTGGTGTAAAAGTCCAAGTAAAGTCACAAGTCTGAAACTTTGAATTTCAAGTCCTTTCGAGTCTTTAAAAAAAAAAAAAAAAAAAAAAAAAGCATGTTGCAGTTATGCTAAATGTAAATATTAGACCATGTAATTTTTAAATCTGTGTTTTTCTCAACACATACAAAATAGTGAACTTAGAAAATATACACAAATTGTGAAATTGCACCTCTTTAAAATGCAGCTCAATTAAACTTAGCTCCAAGAATAATTTTCACCGACAGTTCTGAGATACGCTGCATGTTATTCTTGGATGCGGTTGTAGGACCGGCTTTAAAATCGCATGACAAAAATATCATACACATTAAAAAAACTGTATCACCAACGTAGCCTGGACAACATTTGCTAGTTAGATGAAGTCAGCTATCTCATCGTAGCATATTTATATGCATATTTATAATTATACGCTTCTTGGAGTGAGTGCACACACTCATGAAGTTTAGTAACTTCAGGTCACTGCAACAAGCCCAGGTACAGTTTACCGCCGGATGGGTGCAGGACCTTGAAATGCACAGTGTAGAAAGTAAAGACCATCGTAAGTATCATAAGTTTACCAGTCTCACAAATCGTCGTCATAAATACACATTCGTTAACCGTTTATTAATAGGACCTTTGAGCTCAATGGTAATTAATTAGCAGTGGAAATTGAAGGAAACTGTTTCCAGGGCCTACTCCGTGGATCGGCTTCCTCCGAGGCGTGGACGTCTATCAGCAGAGAATGTCCCTTAGTCTGTAACACAGTCAAATATATTCTCAAGTAATATTCAAGCATGCCATTCAGCGTGTTAGTACGAGCAGCTCGGGAGCAGCTTGGGAGAACAAGAAAACAGAGACTGCTTTAGATTGTCTTCCCAAAGTGACTCAACTTTATTCACAAGTACAACAGTTTATATAGAGGGTAAAATTCATGAGACAGCAGATTTATCAGTTTAAACCAGTACAGACCAAGATAAGGCAGCGTCTTCCTGCCCTTGGGTGAAGAAGCATCCTTTGTGTAGTGTATCAGTTCAGCTACAATTGTGATTATCTCAGCGACATATTTTCAAGGCACAAAACGAAGAGTTCTTTCATTAGTGAAATCTGAAACAAACCATTTGGCCTTCAACAGGCGTCTAAAAGATTAAGAAACTAATGTAGCTGAGGGAGTGATCTCTGTGGTATTTCAACCTTGTACCAGCCTGTGATTCTCACACATCAATTCTTGGGTCAAAGAGAAAAACACTGAAACAAAGGGGCCTTATTGAATGACAGAGTTTTCCTGCATAATGTCACTATAAAACAATATCCAGTAAATGCTCCCATGGTACTAAAATACCTAACAGAAATAATTTCTGGTAGCATCACAGAAATGCAGCAGTGACAATAATACTGTATGCTGTAATCGCACTGGACAATTAGTGATACAAAACAACTGTTTTATCCTGTGAATAAAAGTATATGTTTTTGTCAGTGTACCATAATAACAGAAGCGAAACGCAATATTGTGTCAGGACAATTCACTATTTATGCACAATAAATAAAGGAGCATAGCGCGACAATTTCTGTTCAGCGCCAGACTTGCTTGTAACCTATATCACCAATTATGTTATGAAAATGACGTATTAACTACTAAAAAACACTGACCTTCGTGTAAATGCTTGGAGCAGACTAACCTGTGAGCTGGAGTGTTCTGGGACGTTATAATTGGTCTTTGAATGGCTGCAATCCAGGCCATCCGTCGCCTCTTTGTTACTTCGGAAACATGGCTCGAACAATTTCTCTTCAACGACGTAATCCGATAACAACCGATCTCTTTACCCGTCGGCTTCCCGTGGCTGTCATGCGACCGGCTATTGCAGTTAATAATACAACGGCTTCTTGACATTTTTGTGTTTCTTTTTATCGCTGTATAACTGATTTTAATTGAAAGCCTGCGTGCGCTAGTACCGCTTGACCGCTTGCCACGAGTTCCCAGAATCCTTTGCGGTTCTACCCGTGAATGACGTCACATTTTCAATCTCTATATAATATGCATGTTAAATTTTATATTTGGGGTAAAATATCAAGTCTTTTCAAGTCCAATTCAAGTCCCAAGTCATTGGTGTAAAAGTCCAAGTCAAGTCACAAGTCTTAGAACATTTTTTCAAGTCAAGTCTAAAGTCATAAAATTAATGACTCGAGTCTGACTCGAGTCCAAGTCATGTGACTCGAGTCCACACCTCTGCTGATAACCCCATTCTAGTGTGTAATGGATAAGAGTGGATGAAGCTGCCAGTTTCTACAGCGTCACACTAGAGTAGGAATGAAAACAAAATGTTCAGTCGTGAAGCTCAGTAAAGGCAAGACTAATGAAAAAGGAAGTCTCAAGGAAGGAAAGGCACTACAGCGAAGGGCTGAACATTAAGGCAGTTCACAGGTTATAATATAACAGCATTACTACATAAATCTTGTGATGAACACAATTAAATGATCAAAATGTTCCTTTCTGCCTCAATACAAGTCAAGCAGTGAGAGAGCGGTTTGATCGTAAGCTGCACCGCATGAGCTAATTTTGTCAGGCTGGAGCTGACCAGAAACTTTCAGCTGTGAGTCAGCTTAATGTTTCTTTTTTTAAAAACTTCTCTGTGCTTCATTAGTATTCACATGCAAAAACCTAATTCCCAAAATATCCAGATGCTGATCAGGCTGCAAATGAACAGAAAGACTGCAGAGTTTCTGTTTTAAATCCCTGTTTCATTCACAGTTTCAGTAAAAAAGCTGCAGTTCCAGCTGCCTTAATTTTTTTTTGACAAATAAACACTGAAACCTTAACTCAACGACCAGGAAATATACCATAATAAAAGGGGCATTGACCCCAGATAATCATCAGGCGTTTATTATAATGAAGAGATAATATTAAACTCTGAAATCCAAGTGAATACTGACTAACAATAAATCTGTCAAAACATGTGAACTCATGGTGGATATATGGCTGGCAAAAGTCAAGCAGCTTGTAATGCAGGACATAATTCATGAATACTAAACAGGAAACCCCCAGCATGTAAAAAAAAAATTTAAAATTAGTCCGTGTTCCAATGCTTTATTATTATTATCACTTATTATACAACACAGTCTCAATCTGTGGTAGTTTTTGAAATGCTCAAAACCTTTAATGCACTGATTGTCACCAAGTACAAAAGACGACGTTTTGGGTTAAAAATGCAGATTTTTCCACCTTTTTTAACGCTTTCTTGGTTGCCATGGTGAGGTCTCCCCACACTTTCTGCTTCTGACATGAAATACAATGCTTCCTAATTAAATATATTACTTACAACGTTACTCTCACTCACACAAAAAAGGTGGAAATTCATGTCCATGAGCGCAAAACACAGTTTGCCTGGTTATATTACAGTTGTCATATTTTGTAAACTACATTGATACTATTCAAAACACTGATTAATTTATGCCGATGAAACACGACAGCTTTCTTTAAAATCAGACCAGGTGCAGGTCTTATTCTGTCGTGGTTACAATCCCAGCAATTTCTCTGTGAAATTGAGAAATAAAGGCAGGTATTTTTCTCGTGATCGCACAAAGTAGCGATTGGAAAAAGCCTTTAAGCTGTCTGACTACTCACCACTCATGTTTTAGACTTTGAGTCAAGCAGTCCAGTTAAAATCAGGTAACCGTCAGAGCTTCACCGCTGTGGACGAGAGGGTCAGGATGTCGCGTGTGTGAACCTCCGGAGGTGAGTGGAGAGTTTGTCTCAGCTCAGCTTTCATAACAAGACAGACATGAAAGACCTCTCATATGGCCTGACCTTCTCATACACACACACACACACAGCCAATATTTTGTGGCGTGTGACAAATCAAAGTCAGACAAATATGCCTACATTCCTATTTCTAATCGTCAACACTCCACACAATAACCTTTCCATGTCAAACAGCATTCAGTAGAAAATGACACAGTGATGTACATGATAAATGTCCAGATCACAGCGATTCAAAGGGGACTATTGATTTTTCCCATGAAGGTTGAATTATTTCAAACTCTTCACAGCCCGAGACAATAAACTGTCAGTGTAGAACAACGTGTAGACAGGAAAGACAACAATAAAGAAGTTGAATCTTCTCTTTGACAGTAGCTGGATCCCCTTCCGGACTGCTTTAATCCTTCGTGGCAGAGATTAAAGAAGATGCTGGAAGCATTTCTCTGAGATCTCCATATTGACATGATAGCATCACACAGCCGATGCCACCACATCCCAAAAGTGGTCTGTTGGACTGACTATGGAGGCCATTTGAGTACAGTGAAGTTCCCTTCTTATCTGTCGAGAGTCCCACCCAGTGTGGTCTTCAGCGGCTGTATTCCATCTGCTTCAGGGTTTAACGTGCTGCACATTCAAAGATGCTCATATGCACACCAACAACAAGCACCCCAGTTTTTTTCTCTGTAAACTTCATGGTTGTGAAGGAAAATCCCAGCAGATTATCAGTTTCTGAAATACTCAGACCAGCCTGTCAGGCACCAGCAACCATGACACTTTCAGAGTCACCTTTCTTTCCCATTGTGATGCTCAGTTTGAACATCAGCAGGTCGTCTTGACCATGTCTACATGCCCAAATGCACTGAGTTGCTGCCATGTGATCGGATGATTAGATATTTGCATTAATGAGCAGCTGAACAGGTGAACCTAATAAAGTGAGCAGCTAAGATAACAAACAAACAAACCCATCTGCACTGCATACGTCTTTGTTTACAGTTTTTCTCAGTCGCTTTGGTGCGTTTCTCAGAACACCATTAACATTTGCACAGCAGTTAGTGCATTTCCCAAAACAATTAGTGCAAACTGCAAAACCTAGTGGATAGCCTGCAAAAGCACGTCACATGCACAGAATTGATTATCCATACCTCAAAAGCAAGTATCCATGTCAATGAAACTGTCAGTGCCATCAAAATGAAAAGTCTTGACACCATCTTTATGAACAAGATAGTCAAATGGCATTGTCATGTTTCCACTATGACAGTTTATAATTTCAGTGTTTCCCATTGCAAAAACAATTGGTGACACCTGAAAATGCTGACGACAGCACTATGGCCTACCTGTACAGCCATCTGAAATGTGCAGTAAAGTCACTGTAGATGTTATGGGAGTCTTGGGAGTAACTGAGACACTGAATACGTACGTTTCACATTTCCATTGTGTAGAAGTGTTTGTAATCCTACAGAATTGTGCAAAAGAAAAATATGCTACAGTCACTTGTTCACTGTAGAATACATGTAAACATAAAATCACCAATTTGGTAGAGCCTCCTCATGAGTGACAGCTGTAATTCACCTGAGATCAATTGTTCAATTTCGGAGACATTTCCAGGAACAATGATACAGAAAGGTATAGGATTTGCTTGACAGATGGCCAATATTTGGCATGTGATAACTAGTTCAACAATTTTGTGTGTGATGACTTAAGCAATGGATGTATGACTATTAGTTTTATTGGGAATGACTATTCAGCATCCATAGGTATGATTACTTTTGACTGACATGACATAAGCAAATGGAAATGTCAGAAAGCAGCAGGGAAATGTATGGAAGCAACTGATTCATGTCCAAAATCATTTGCAGTTTGTTCAGAGAGAGGAGAAATTGCTACTATGATGTGCACAAATGACTGAGTGTTGTGGAGGTTGAACTAATAGTTATGAGAATTTCAATTCTGATCTGAGAAACGCACCAAAGCGACTGAGAAAAACTGTAATACAATCTGCTTTCTCTATTACAGCAAACAAATTATGTTACCAGTCGAGAAAATACAACTTTAGTGCAAAAGTCTTTTGGATGCAAAGAAGCCAAAAGGTGGCAAACATGTACCAACCCTTCAGGAAACAGAAATATAGAGCTTCGTTTCCACTCCACTACATCTTTGTTTCCAAATTATTTGTTAAAAATAGAGAAAGGTGAGAATTAGTATAGCAGTATAGCAACAGGAGAAAATTCAATCCAATCAGACACACACATACATTCAGGCAAGAAATGTGTGAACAGTGGTCTATGTGTCCATAGATAGATAGATAGATAGATAGATAGATAGATAGATAGATAGATAGATAGATAGATAGATAGATAGATAGATAGATAGATAGATAGATAGATAGATAGATAGATAGATAGATATTTACCCTGTTTCTGTTTCTAGATGTGCTGAGCTGTCATAGATCCTTCCTGCTTTCAGTTGTCCTCCTTCAAGTCGCTGCAAGACACAAATTAAAACTTGACACAATCTTGCTACAACTTTGAATCTGACGGTTTTATCTATGATGCCTCCTGTAATTACAGATTAACTTGCTCCAAAAACGATTGGAAATAAACTCTCACACACCTCTTTCTGTCCAAGACGTTCCTCACACAGTCATGTAGATGCTTTCCTCTCCACTAAGCAGTCGATAATGAACAAGTGTCGCCCACCCACTGTACCCCCCCCCCCCCCCCCCCTTCATCTTTACTGTTAACTCCTGTTTTACTGTGTGTCGGTTTCTGTTTGTGCGTGAAGCCTCCAGCCAAGCTGAGCACCTGGGAGGTCTGCGTGGGAGGAGGAGGTTAAGGACTCTTCGGGAGAGAAAAATAACGATGAAGATAAGCCGCCTGCTGCCCATTCACGAGCACCAAAACTGTGCGAAATGCTTCATCGCAAATCAGCTATCTCGGTGGGTTTCATGATCACGTCACATGCCCTGGTGGATAACCGGTTTATGTGTGTAAAACAGCACAACAGATCCACAATAAATCTCACGTGTAACTACACGGCACTTATTGCTATGACAACATGCATGTGCTAGTTAGACTCTGGGGGGCTCGTGTATGCGTAACCCCGATGCCATCCAGCTGACCGGCTTTTTACTCGCACTCCCACGCATCATATCCACGTTCACAAACGATGGATTAATATGCATGAACACATACAGTGGGGAGAAAAGTAGCTTTAACATGCAGTCATATAATATACACAACTGTGTGGCACGAACAAAGAAACAACAAGCCAACAAACTGCGCAGGATTTGGAGACGAGTTGAAACATTTTCTATTTGTTTCTTTACTCGTTTTATTGTTATAAAATAACAATAAAACGCCTCTTTCTTGGTCAAGTCACTGTCGAAAAGGAGACTTTAATCTCAACGAGATAAATAGAGGATAATTAAAAATACATAAGTAGATAAATAAAAGCCATTGAAAAAAGCCATTAAACATAACAGTGGATGAACTTTTATTTTTCAGAGTGAAACTATTCAACAAACAGAATCAAGATGTTGTAGAGGTATTTTAATTTTATTTTATTGGGCACCACCAAATGTGACTGCTGAGACTGGAGACTTTGGAAGCTGTTCTGGAGCTTTTAATTGACAGTTTGGTTAAGTTTGATGTTCAGAGACAAGAAGACTAGAAATTTAAAACTTATTAAAACTTTTGCTATGTTGAGTTTTTGTCAACTGTTCCAGAAAGATTTAAGAAAGATTAGAGATAAAGAACAGTCTCAATCTTCACACCACGGACAAAAGGCAGCTCTAGAACCAACTTCTTCTCCTTCTTCTTCTTCAATTTTGATTCCTTTATGATTTTTGCTTATTATGTTTTATTGTAAAATGCATGTTATTGTAATCTAGCATTGTCAGAAGCTAAATAGAACAGCTAAATAGACAGGACTGTACATAGGACAGGACATTCCTGTGAAAAAACTAAACATACCCTGACTGCTTACATGGGAATTAAAAGGGTAAATACTTCTAATCAAATGCATGCAGTGAACTTTACCATCCTTCATGAATACTGAAGTTTGGGGGTTTTATTGTGTCTGTGTTAATGCCACAATCTTCCCAGGAGTAGAAATCACAGCAAGTTCACCCCAAAATCAGACCACGCAGTGCTAAAATAAATGGAAAAAAAACAAAAGTTACCATACTAAATGTTAATCTTCATGACAGTACAGTTAAAGAAAGACTGAACAAAATCAGTCTTTAGAAAGCTTGTCAGGTGAAAGCCTCCTCTCTCTAAAAAGAACATGGCAGCATAGCTTAGCTCTGCAAAGTTATATCTGAAAGAACCACAAGGCTCCTGGAACTGTGACCTTTCCACAGATTAAACTGAAGCAGACATGTTTGGCTATAATTCACAGTCTGACAAAAGCAAAACACAACATATCAGCACAAACACCTTTTACCAGCTGTTAAGCACTTTTGGTGGATGGATTTTGTGAAAAACAAAAGATTCAACATGCTGCAACGGCCCAGTCAAAGTCCAGACCTTAACTAAGTGCTGTGAACTGCAACATTATAAAGAAGAATAAAAAAGAATGGGTCAAAACTCCTTACAGTGTTGGTTTCACAAGCTGTTGAATCATGGATGTATTTAGATTGTCACAGGACTGCACAGAGTCCTTTGGAAACTTTCTTTTTTACATGACTGTATATAGAATTCAGCTTTAAATATATATTTAAATATTTTAATTTTAAATTTAGGAGCATCATTCCTAAACTGATGAACTGTCACAGAATGGTAAGCTCTGTAACATTTCATTTTTGAGAGACTCTTTAGGATTCTCCTTTATTGTCAATGTCTCCAACATTCAGCTTTCAATTCAGCCTTATTTATGTTGCGCAACATTTCAGACTGAAAGGTAAATCTTTACAATGTTCTAAAGAGAAACCCAACAATATCCTCGGATCACCAAACCCCCCTCCCTTTTAACAGGAAGACATCTCTGGCAGATCCAGGCTCAGGGAGGTTGACCATCTGCTTTGATCAGTTGGGGTGAGTGGAAAGCGAAGACAAAAGAGAGATGATAAACAATTTAGTTTTTAATGGCGGTAGCAGCAGATCAGTAACGTGCAGCACTTGAGCTAGAAAAAAAATGCAGAAAGAGTGAAAACACAGAAGGTTACAGAAATAGTGCAACATACTAATAAATGCATGGTGGATGAGAGAGGAAAGCAGAGAAGATGCACAATATAGCATCTACCCCAGCATTTTGAGCCTATATCACTGAACAACAGATCCAACCTTAAATATAAGATTTATAAAAAGGACTTTAGGCCTAATTTTTTAAGTAGACGTGGTGTCTGAGTCCAAACCGGGAGCTGATTCTACAGAACAGGGTCCTGAAAGTTGAAGGCTCTACCTCCTACTATACTTTTTAGAACTCCAAGAACCACGGGGATATTATGAGTCCCACAGGCAGCCAGTGATAAGTGGCTAACAATTAGATATAAATATGGTTTTGTCAGGTAGTAGAGCTATTAAACAGCCTCGCAATAAGGAATTACAACAGTCCAGCCTAGGATCGGGATACCTCTGTAGGCTTCCTTCAAGTTCCAATCTGGCGTATGACCACAGTGATAGGAGCAGTCCGCATTACCATGGCAACCCAATTATCCTGCCATAACGTGGGAGGCATGGATCATGTATGATCCATGTTTAGATAGTGTAATTATTCACCCGCTTGCAGGAAGAAACATTTGTCTTAGTGTTATCTTTCAGCAGCAAGAAGCTGCATTCTTACTCATGTCATTATAGGTGGTTCGTTTAACTACTGCTGACTGGTAAATGCTGATTAAATAATCACACTGGAATCAAATTAGGGGCTCGCTGTTACCCACTTAATAGCTGTCCATTAGTTACCTAGCAACACACAAGGTATTAATGTTGCGGTATTAGGGAAAGCCAACCTAGATAGCGAGTCTGAGCTTTAGCTGGTGTTTGCACAATCGCATTCTTGTCTCACAACATGGTGCAATAGTATTATGAAGCCCAGGTAAGTGGAATGGAGCATGCTTCCTCTGTCCTGATAAACATAACAAGCGCACACACACGGCTCGCTCATAAATTATTTCTCAAAGGGGGGATTTTAGCTAAGCGGTGCCCTAAATCGACCCTCTCCCATTATGTGTCCAGATGTTATTTTAAGACTTTAAACATTACACAGCACATTCAGTTCAGGTGTTTGGTCCTCAGAGCACAAATAATTCACTGGCAGTGCATTACACAACACCAAAAACAGCTTTTCCAAAACAATTTAAAATCACAGTAGCCCTGATCTATTCGAAATTAATAAAATACAAATAAAAACAACATTTCCTTTTTTTAAATTTTCCCCTTAAATAGCTTTAATATTTCACCTTAAAATCTAGAAGTACTGGTGCGAATGTTTACTTTTTATTGCCCTGGAACATAAGTGTACCCCAAAAAAGGGTTTACAATTATGTAGCTTGCAGGCAGAGAAATGCACTTCCAGTGTTATTTTGAACACACTTGTCACTGCGCAAAGTGGAAAATGAAATATTAGAGGCATATGCAGTTATAGCAACACAATGGAAAGGTTCCTTTCTATGAATTATCTGAGACCTCTGTTCAAAGGTATGCTTTGAATAGCTGATAGCGGACACATTTAAGAGATAAAAGAAGAGGTCACTATCAAAAAGCCTTGCTAAACACGGAAAGGTCAGGGAATAGATTCTTTGCTTTGAAATGTCAGCTGATTACTCTTTAACTGGCATGACGAAGCTATCTGAAGGTCCTGCAACATAAAAAAGAGGGGTAAAGTAATCAGTTACTGTATGTCTGTTATTCGCAGATTTTAGCACGTTTCACACATGCGGTCCTTTCTATTAACATGACATTATCTGAATCTGTTGGTTTCGTGTTCGAGCACCCTGACAACGTTTGGATCAGACCCAATGACATTAACATATCAAGATAGTACAACTCTAAACAGCGTTCAGTCGGCCATTGTTGAAAAAGCAGAACTCCTTTTATATCTGACAAACATTCCCTTTTCAAATGTTCTACAATGAAACAAACAACAAAAATACCAAAACAAACTTTGTAAACTGCCAGATGAGCACAAAGTCTTTAGCAAAATGTTTGAAACATAAAATTTTGCAGGCTAAACTTTTATAAAAATACCGCTATACTGACATTTTCTGAAGCAGTGGTTTCCAACAGAGCAGTTCGTCAAAAACTCTTAGAGAATCTAAGATGACATGAATTTAAAATACTGAGAGGCCCACATGTGCCTGTAAATCGACTCTACAGTACAGTATGAAACAATAAATGACCAGCAGCATGTTTGTTTGGTTTTTTTTTACAGTTATACAGGTATTTTATTTGAGCAAACCATTTATTTTACAAACTTGATTATTGCTTGTATAATATTGTAAAAAGTTTAATATTTTATAAGCAACTTACATATGGAAAAAAAAAAAAAAAGTAAGTTCACCCAAAAGTAAAAGAAATGTAGCAGAATATCGGTTTCAGTACGAAAAGGTTTCATAGCAAACATACTTATTAGAAGTAAACCAGTCATCTCCAGTGTCATTTATTACATGTTGCAGGAAAGATGCACTAATGAGATCATACCACACTGGTAAATTGGAAATGAATTATTAAAACTTAGTGTTAATACATTTAAGGCTCCTGTGCACATTTTCAAGTTAACAAACAACATTCACTCCTCCTTGGCTGATTTACAGTTTCAAACTGGACTTTTGTTCAGTGACAAGAAACAAAACTATTTAAACCTCGAAACAGTCTCAGTGGAGCTAACTGCTGAATATCATCTCCTCCAGGAAAAACAAACAAACAAACAAAAAAGCATCGTTCTCTTTCTGAAGCCGATAAAAGGTAACTGGAAGCAAATATGCCGAAAATGAGAAAGCTGATTTGACAAGTGTGCATCCAGAAACATCCAACATGTGAAGTAATGTTCATATGAAACACCTTTACTGTAATTCTGGCTGTGTAGTTACTTTAACAGATGAGAGGATGTTACACTGAATGCAACTTGAAAAATGTGATGCATCAGTAGAATTATCATTAGGGAAAAAAAAACACATTGGAAATTGGCTCTATTGACATTTTTTGCATAGATTTTATACAATACACTGTACCATTATTTAAAGAAAAAGAAAACTGGAAATACTAAATTACAAAAACTTTGATTTTACTTTGGCATTTGTTGCTGTGTTAGTGGCAGAAAAATATTGGTTCTTTAACTGAGATGAATAAACAACAGTGAATTTTTCTGGGTGTATCCAGTGTGTCCAGTTTAACTTTGGTCAGCTGCTGGAAAACAAATTAAACTCGGATTGTTCCCAAATAACCTTGTGGACAAATTACAAATTACTTAACAAATAAATTCTAAATGTGTGAATGACTTAACACTCCTTCCAGAAGAACCGGTCTATAAAATGTTCTCCAAATGCTAATTTAAATTGCTTTAAGTACAAATGAAGACAATCGCTACAAATATCTCAAATGCTGTTATTCAAGCAGCGTCATTTCACATAATTTACTGAGATCAGTTATAATTGGATATGCCACAAATGAGAGAAAAAAACAAAACAGATAACAGTCTCATTTTCTACAGACTGATCTGAATGAACAAACTGATTTGTCTCAGTTTGTTTACTTATCTATTTTTGCATTACTGGAGTATAAAGGCCACGGTGCAACTATTTGGGGTAGTATGTGTTCTCCAAGTGAGTCTTCATTCCTTGGCTATGGCATTAGTCTGTGTAAAAGTAGAGCCACCACACTAGTGTTTGGGATAAGAGCACTTAGAGTGTTTGACAGCCTCCTCAAGCGACTTCCTGGTTACTAGCAGTCGTACCACATCCTCTCTCTTCTTTGTTAGTTTTTTACGAGCCTGATCATGAGTCACCATGGTCATGTCCCAACCGTTCACCTGGAAAGAAGGAAGGAACTTAGTTTGAAATAAAAAGAATCAAATACCAAAAGTAAAAGACATCACAGCACTGCTCCTGAGGTACACAGTGCCATCTTGTGGATCAACTATTCCAAAAGAAAAACTTCATTTCACTAAATACCTGCATTATTTTGTCTCCCATCTTCAAGCCGGCCAAGTCTGCTGGGCCTTTAGGTGATATCCTGGTCACATAAATGCCCTGTGAAAACAAAGAACTCATCATTTCATTTTTTTGCCACAATTGGAGAGCAGGTCTGGTTTAAAATGGGTAGTCCAAAATAATACAGAATATCCCTGAAGGCCTTTGCCTTCAATACTGCCAGTCTGGCAGTACAGGAGGAGGATCCCAGGGGGAAAGCATCAAGTGCTTAAAGTGTAAAGGATACACTAGCATAAGAAGTTATTTTTGTCCCATTAAAGTAAAATTAGGATTAAAATAAAGAGAAAAATGGACAGAGGCCTGATCTGTTGTTAATTTAAGGGCACAGAGGACATCTCTCACAACAAAGTTCCTGTAATGCTCAAAAATATGTTAATAAAGGAAACAGTAAAAGTGTAGAAGCCAGTATCTAAGTCTTATTCCTCTCTAACAAATCAGCTGGTACATTTCTGTGCAGTCAGCATGACTTAATGTAAACCTGAAGTCTTCCTCTCTGTAGCTCTGCTGAGTTTGTTTAGTCACCACCCGAGGCCATGAGTAACGTGTTCAGGCCTTTAGTTAACCAAAACGATAAGTACTTTGTGGATACTTGTACCACTAGGCTTTAGCGCAATTGCAACTTGTGGGTGGATATTCAGCGTCTTGCCAAATTAAGAATAAAATCCACATAACCAAAACGAGTGACCCGAAGACAGAGCACCTCATCATCTTAAACTTTGATCACATTTATACTAAAATCCACCGCTGTATATGTATAACCATGACA
This sequence comes from Maylandia zebra, assembly GCF_041146795.1. Taxonomy (NCBI): domain Eukaryota; kingdom Metazoa; phylum Chordata; class Actinopteri; order Cichliformes; family Cichlidae; genus Maylandia; species Maylandia zebra. The sequence goes on along the minus strand of NC_135188.1, from coordinate 4,680,910 downwards.
GAAAACATGGAAAATATATAATTTCACTTTTGATAGGGTCATTTGTGGGTTTATTCCTTTCGGCTACATCACTATTGTCTACAAATATTCTATTAAGAACAAAGGGAGAGAATCAAGATGAAAAAACTGCACGTAAAGAGATGATAGCTGCAGATAAACTCACTTTGTCAGACTTGTCCTCAGAGAAGGGATTCTGCCCGGGGTCCTGGTCTATCCCTCCTCCGATGCTGAAGCCAAGGATGAGATTCTCTCCTTGCCGCAGCTTCTGAATCTCAACTCGTTCCTGTTTAACAAAAGAAAACAAATTTAAAAACATTAAATACTGTTGAGGAAAATATTGGGTAGGCTTATCACCAAGCTTTCTCGCGTGCTGCTCAGTCACGTTTGCTGAAATGTTCTTGTTTCCATCACTGCTAATGTTAATACGATAAACTCCAGTTAAATTAGGTTGACAGGACCACGGAAAGAACGCAATTGCTTCCCTTCACATTTCACTACGATCGGATTAAAAACTCTTCACTATGAAGGTAGAAAAACGAAACACTTCCATACCCATAAATAATCAGTGTTGGGCAAGTTATTTTGAAAAATTAATTATAGTTACTTGTTACTTCTTCAAAAAAAATTAACCGAGTTAATAACTGAGTTACAAGATTCTAAAAGTAATTAATTACTTGAAAAGTAACTATTGCGTTACTTGTTGTTTAACCCTCTGGGGTCCAGGCTATAATTGGCCATTTTGACTACTTTTGATGTTTCCTGGTTTGGCTTTCGTCCGTCAGATACACAACAAAGCACTATTTTTGGTAGAGCATGCTAGCGGGCCGTCGTTATTACCGTGTTGTTTGGAAAATACGGCACACTTAAAATCAATCCTTTGATTTTTCTGAAAATCGACAGTGCCCCTTATAATCCCGTGTGTCTTACTGTATGAACTCTGGTTGTGTTTACTGACCTCGAAATGATTTTATGTACACGGCGCTCGAAAATCTGTCAAATGTTTTAGTACGACTTTGCTAAGCTACGAACCCGCACCGCTTGATGGATTGTCGGAGCATTACGGCTATTGTTGGCAGGCGCCTCGCGGAGTGATACGTACTGTGCTTCAACATAATATTACCGTATTGTGTGTGTATAACCTCTTTTTAAGTTTTGTGGATATTATACATGGTTATGCTGAGGATATGTCGGCCAGTTTCCACTGGAAACGCCTTTTGGTTAAACTGTCAGCAAGGAATTTGCATTGTTACATTTTTATATAACTTTAAGGCACATAAAAAAACAAAAAAAAAAAAACAGCTGCTTCTTTAAGTGAAAATACATTGATGGGTTTTTTTAAACTAATAAAGTTGTGGAGTTGTAAAGTATTTTGTCTAGTGTCAATTATATCGTCAGTTATATCGTTATCGCAAATTTTCAAATGTATATCGTGATAAATATTTTTGGTCATATCGCCCTGCTCTACTCCCAACTGACATACACATCGCAGTAATTACAGAAAGATGGACAACTTATCTTCCCGTCAGGTAGTGAAGCACCGACTAATCACCACAGACTCATTTTCTAGATTTCAGTGCAGGCAAACGATGGATCTCAGAGGCTGTTTTTTCTTAACTTGAGTCCAGACAGACGGGCCCTACCCTTGACACTGACAAGCAGCTGCAGTTTCACTACATCGCAGAGACAGATGACTCAGAGAGACTCTTCAAAACACAAAGACTGGCTCTGTGTGCGCGACAGTGAATAATCAGACAGCCTCTCAGTAGTGTGGCTGATCCAAAGTCTGACAATGACTTGAGCTGCTTTTCTCAATGTGCCGGATTCACACAGTCTGCGTAATCACAAGGACCCTACAGGCAGACTTAAAAGTCAGCATGTGTATGCGACAGTATTTTTGACGTGTTCATGCTGTTGGCAAACCGATATACTCAATCACAGTGAGAAGTCTTTCTTTATATGCTAACAATGGGCAATTTCAGCTTGTTGCTAGGTGGTTGCTAGGGATGTATAATTTTATAGACATGAATTGAAAATCACACAACATTTTTAATAGCTGTTATTTGTGCATTAAAAGGCGTACACCAGTCTATTATGACTCCTCATAACATCTGATATAGATTAGAGCTTTCAGGGGGCTGAGGTGTACCTGCACGCCAACACAGGTGATTTAGTTGTTCGAGACTTGATGAAAAAACAAACAAACAAACATCTAGTAAGTTTGTGTATTACAGTAAACCTGCTTCAAAGGTATTTTTGTGTAGACCTGTGACATAATACTTATATGTACTGTATAAATTTTATTTCAAATTATGTAACTCTAACAGCTAAAGCAAGAAAAATACATTCCCACCTTTCGAATCCACTGACTTTTTAATGCATAATAAATGTAATATATTTACTGAATTCATGCGAATGATGTTGTGCTGTAAAAACTTTTCAAGTTACAAATTCTCAAAGTTAAAAAAGTAGGTCAAAATTTTGCAATTTAAAATTTGCCACATTTCTTTCCGGCATTTTTGATTCCTCATAACTTTATAAGCGCAAGAAGGAGCCACAAGAAACTTCCAGGCAGAAACAAATTTGACATTACCTGTAAAAATTTATTCAAGTTACATATTTTAACATTTTCTTAGCTGAATTATCAGGGGGAAAAGCTCAAACATGGAGTGTCTGTTATGCTGCCGTTATGTTAAATTGGTCATGCAGTTTTACTATTGGTCCTATGATATATCAAAAACAAAAACATTATTCTGAAAATAAAACAAACTTTTGGATTTATGTCTTTAGGTTTTGGCCCCTGGAGAGGGTGTGTGTGTGTGTGTGTGTGTGTGTGTGGTACAATGTTATGCAACTACCTCCTGTATGAGAGAATTCATGACTCAAAAAATGTCTGAAAAGTTAACGGGAATTTAAACACACCCACACGTCCTTTGAGGGCATTGAACAAAAAACAATGATAGTAGAGTAGCGCAATTATTGCGTAAGTCAGGACTTCTATCTTATAGTATTTCATTATAGGAGGTGGCTTGATCTGAAGTGTGTGTCAACCAGCAGGGGCACAACTGAGTGATCATTAAAAAAATATTATATTAAAGAATTAAAAATGTATTTTAGAAGACATTACAGAAACTGATTCTTACACACAACTGACTAGACTATGATTGGGATAAACAACCTCCCTGCCCGTGCACACTCTCTGATGCTAGGGGACACAGGCAACAAGGTGGATGTATTGGGTGGGCATGGATCCACCCTCATCCAATCCCCACAAATCACTGACTGCTGTTTTATTTGATCAGGACAAATTAAACGCAATGCCTCTTTTACGTCAATATTTCAGTCTATTTATACAAAAGGGACTCTGGGGGGACAAATGTTGAGCTGCAAAGGTCAAATAAAAGCAAAATAAGATCGAACAACAGTGATTTATGAAAATATATAAAGTTAAACAAAGATTTGACTCTGAAAAACTTGACTTATCAGTTAGCTCAAATCACAGCAATTGCTCAGATTTCCTAGTATTGATAATTTAGTGCTTGTCACACACTCTGCTCTACAACACAGGCCTGCTAAAATCCCAGCTGTCCATCTCCAGCTAGATCTTCAGCTTTGGAGAAGACCAGGAAGCCTGATTTACAAAGGTGGCGACGCCCATTTTCATTAACAGCAGTTTTCTGACGATAAACTCAGTTGTCTTTTAATTAACGGTCAACTTCATGTCACCCTTTGTGTCCCGCGTTAGTGCCCACTTCTTTGCTGCAGTGATTTAATGAGTTATTCGGTTAAATTTAACATTACTGGGTACATAAAGTGCTCATATCTGTTCAGCTGCTCTCACTCAACTGCTTTTAGCTAAACAAAGAAAGTCGCTCTGCTGTTAGCAAAAACTCCAGTTAGCTGGTTAGCGCGTGTAGTTACCCAACATTAGTTAATTCAGAGTTTGCACCGAAACGGTTTGGTGCTAAAGTCGGGTGAGAAGCTGAACAATAGAGTGCGGTTAAATGTGGAGAGCCACAGCCCTCAAACTTACCACAACAGCAGTCACCGGCTGACCTGGGACGAAAGACATACTCTCGCTGAGATTTTTGGCTTATATAGAGAAGAAACTTTCCGCTTCTGCTGTTTTAAAAACTAAAGACACGTCGATTCAGATAGCGGGACTACTTCCTAGATCCTTACATGAAACAGCGCAGGAAGATCCCGAGCTGGAATCCAAAGGCTTTAGGGATGATGTCACGTCGCCCCCAGGCGTTCGGGTTCGCGTGTTTTGTCTCACCTTTGTAGCCAGGGAGGGCGGTGTTTAAATGCTGGCAGTCGTCCCGTTGTGACTCTAAACAGAAATGAAAACAAATCGAACTCATTAAGGGGTTTTTGCTCCTCCTTTGCTCAGGCGAACACCGACAGCTGTTTTCCTTATATCGAGTTGGCTAACAGCGACATCTCGGTCGATTCTGTTTTCTTGATCGCACTTAGTCGACAGGATATTCGAAAATTAATTATACTTTGATCATGGATTTTGTACGACTTTACTTTACTTTTCACTTTATTTTTGCGCTCAATCACATAGATGACAATTTCCTCTAGAAAACAATATAACAAAAAATATTTAGAAAAACCCTCCTTATCGAGGCAAAACCCCCCAACGATTTTTATAAATATTTATGAGTGTTATATAGATGTTGATATTTGAGATTTATTGCTTTTGTTAAGCTGATTTTTTTTCTCTTACACAAGCTCATAATAATCATATAATAGCTACAGCACTCATACAGTAGCTGGTGAGTATATACGTGTTTAAAATAGTCTCAGCTATTAGTAACTGTTTCCTTCTGATTTAAAGTAATAAAGTAAAACACGAAAATAGTAACCATTTAAAGCCAGACACCTTGACGCTGTTGTACTACTCATTGTGCAAGCATCCTGTGTCTTTTGCTGCCACTAGATGGTAGTCCGTAATGATACAAGACTTTTCTGTCAGTACAGTGTGGAGGGATGAATAAAGCATGAATCTCCCAAAGTTGATTCTGTTCATCTGGACGTAGCGTTTCGTCACTCATCCAAGTAACTTCTTCAGTCTCAGCTGACTGCAGGTTTCCCCAATCTTATAAACAGTACATTTGCATAATGACTGAAACCAGCCCACTGAAGGAACAATGAGCTGGGAGGTCAGTTTCCTAATCTTAATTATGCAAATTCTCATGACCATTGATCAACAACCACTGACCAAAACCCACTGATTGAGCATGCATCAAGAAATAAAGAATGAACATTAGAAGTGCTTTTTTCTAGCTCTGTATTCTTTTAGCTATCTAGCTATAATTTTATTTGCCATAAAATCAAAATAATGTTTTTAAGAGCGCACTGCTGTATGTTTCCACCTGTAAAAAATGTACCAGTTTGGGTGTTCTCTCTCTCTTTCATCATCTCTATCACACTTCTGATCAGAGATCTGCATGTGATGCAGCAGCATGCCACCTTTACTCAAAGCAGCTGTTATTTCTTATTTGCATATGCTACGCAAAAATTCCCCTGAGCATGTTTAGACTTTAATATCCTACCAAATAAGTGTATGAAAAACTTTAACCTCAATTTGAAAGCATGTATGCAAAGATGGCAGGAGATTGGCTTCAGGTAGACATCTATGTAACAAATTTATTGCATTATTCATTTTAATGTGACACCTTTTGTCTGAATAGAGTTTTGATGTATGGAACATTTTAAAAAAATAATAATATATAATTTGGCACTAAATACATTTGCATGAAGGAGGCAGTTTAATCTATCCTATAATTTTATGCATAATAAATATTCCTTGCGACCTAAATGTTAAAGGAATAGGAATATTATGAGGCTGTGGCAGCTGTTGGCTTAGCTTAGCTTAACTTAGCATAAAGACAGAAAACAGGATGAGGCATCTATCCCGCCTCTGTTATCTTATACAACAGGGAAAAAAAGAAAACACACGGAATGATTTAATTAGTAAACTTTAAAGAAACCGATAGGCACATTTTGTGTCTAGTCTAGCTGTTTCACTGTGTTTCAGTGTCTGCATTAGCCAGTTGTAGACACATCCTAAGAATGAAAGACTGGTGCAATGCTTTGACATTAAGCCTCTCTTTAGGTGAACAAAGGTCATAAAGATAAAGGATCATAAAGGTTGGACGAATGCAGTATTTTCCACTTCCTCTCCTTTGCCCAGATGAGGATACATGTACACATTAACCTCTTCCTTGACTTGACACACTTGTTTATTATAGTTTCAGGTGATCACTGTGACCTGTCCATATTCACTATATTTTATGCACTCTATTTTCTCATGTGGATCCGTAGCCTGGAGCAAAAGGTGGAGGTGGCATATATTCTAAGGGTAACATGTCATCAGTCAGCTTCACAGGAGTGCAGCTGGAGGAAAGTGGTGGTTCACAAAAGGTCAGATCCCTCGTGATCTCCTGGTACTCGTGCTCATCATTTTCACCCCTGTCAGTGTTAATCTCTTCGTATGAATTATCCTGCAACGGGCCCCTCTTCTTTTGGAATTTCTTCTTGAAGTTCTTTAGGTTGGTGACGACTGACGGCTTTACTTCTTGATTCCTCACTTGCTGGTTGTTGGTAGTGGGCGGTTGTTCGGAGCCTGCAAACGTGGGCAGATTCTCAGGAGCAGAGACTGTTCTGACAGCCTGATTCTGCTTCAGAGCCATGCAGTCTCGAGAAGGGACTTCGGGAGGCTGGTTGGATGGAGGATTATCACCTGTATATTTCTTCCTGGGTGTTGGGACAGGCTGCAGATGAACATAAAGACAAACTTAATTTTTTATTTTTATTTTTAGATCTCTTTACTTCTTATTTTGAAAGTTAATGAAAACCTCATCTCAAATGTGCATCACCACAAATCCATCAACACTCAGGGTTACATTTACTTCTAATTTGTCAAAAATCTAGACTTCTCAGTCACTCACAGCAAGTAGCTCATTGATAACATGTTTTCAGGACCTGTCTTCAGTTTTTAGAAAATATTCATGCTACTATTTCAGTTTAAATCAAACCTGATCATCATAAGCAAATATCCTTTTACATGAAGATTTAGAGCCATACTTATTCTTTAGAGTCGTATAAAAGGATGCTAACTGCAAAGAAAAGCTTTTTAGATGAAAATCTTTTAACCATAACTTTATCAGACAATGTACGGAGATCTTTAGCTTGAACAATAGTTTTCAAGGCCATTTTTACCAGTGCTGGGGGTGGAGAGGTATTGTGCTGAAACTCATCTTCCAAAGAAGGGTAGAGTCTATTTGTTTGGCTTTTTGGAGGCAAAATTGGTGAGTTTCCCAAATAATTTGGGCGGTGAGGAAGGGCAGGTGGGATATCCTCTCTTGACCCTGGTGGATTTATGCTGGGAACCTGGAAGTTGTTTGGTGGCAAACTGGCCCTAGAGTCTGGACCTCTTGAGCAAAACAGTAGTTCTGCATAGTCAGTCTTGTCATTAGAAGCCTGAAAAGATGTAGAAAAGTTACAGCACAGATGTTTTATTGTAGTTTACACAATTAATCTTACTTAGCTTAGCTTGATTAGCTTATGCTGAGCTTATTTAATGTACTAAAAAGTAAACCTGTAATTTACAATAACATAAAAAAGCATGAATGCAGTTGAGACAAGCACATTTTCTCACCTGTCCACAAGGAACAGTCAGCACTTGAGTGAAAGGCATGATGGGAGTTCTACGATGAAAGTCCACCAGGTCATGCAGAAACCGGTGATACCTGTTTTCCCCCACTATGATGTAAGAGCCATGTTCCAGTGCATCAATCATAAAGTGTCTGCAGCGGTCCTCGGCACTGATTGGTCAGTACATTAGAGTGAACAGAGTGGAGTGTCAGGGTCACTAAGTGTGTGAGCACATTACTTTAAAAATAAGGTTTCCGTCATGCTGAAAACACTCACCGATACGAGAGAGTGTAGCCGATCCTGCTCTCACTGACTCTGATGAGGAAGTAACCCGGCGGCTTAGCCATTAGCAGTTCCTCTGCTGTCCTACACAAAGGACCACAAACAAAGGCCTCTTTCATGCATGCACTTCAATCTTTACATTTTATGGTTTGGGGTTATTTATAAACCGTAGCTGTCACTAAAATGTGAATCACATCATAGTGGGAATCAGCCTGGCCTTTGGGCATATTCTACAAATAGTTTTTGTATATCATATGACATAGTGAAAGAGTTCACACCTACAGCCAATTTAGAATCACCAGCTAGTCTAACATGCATGTCTTTGAACTGCTGAAGGAAGCCAGAGTACCCGGACAGAACCAGCACAGTCAAAGGAAGAACATGCAGACCAGCTGGTGGAGTCAAACCTGTGACTGTCTTCCTGTGCAACAGTGCTAACTGCTCTGTCACCATAATTAAAGATACTAAACTATCAAAAGTATACCAGTCCTTTTTCCAGCTATATTTAATAACTGATCTACAGCTTTAAAACATGGTAATTGTGCAATACATCCCATATAATCATCTCTCATAGTGCAATTGTACAGCACAGGTTTGGTCTCATATTAAGTGAAGTAAGCTACTTTCAGCTGTTCCCTTATTCACAAGACGTCAGGACGTCAGGTATCTTTGTTTAACGCTGTATCCCTAAAGGGATTTGAGTCTCCTTCCAGGATGGAACCATCTTTCACATGCTAGCTGAGTGCATCAACCATTACTCTATGGAATTACTGTGTAGTGACCAAAGTAAACCGGCAGAGTGAAAGATTAGTTTCAGTCTCACCGCCTAAAAATAGAGTAAAAAAAAACCTATAGGAAAAGTAAATGCAAATCTCTGCTGACACATATTTGTGCCTAGATGTTCATGGGCGGTTGAGAGAAAAAGAGTCTAACCCTGTGCTTTCCCAGAAATATCGGAATACCGTGGCATGTGAATGATTTAACAGTTTAATAAACATTAATAAAGAAATGTAGCATTTACAAAATGTTCAGTCAGTTAGACAATCACATCAGGTCATGAAAACTGATATCTTTCAGTCTTAGCTCCTCATATTTTGGACTGTTTGCCTTCCACTGGAGTAGATGGAAGGTAATGATATAGGTATGATATGATATGAGGTGAAGACGTGCGGCCTTCATCAGGGTCATTACAAAATACCAAACAGTGTGTGTTTAAATAAAACAGTATACTGCAGAAAAAAAGTCAAATGAACCAATCACACATTCACTCATATATTTAAAAAAAAAAATCAGTATTAGAAAATCTAATTAAAAACATAAAAACAAAATAGATTCTTATTCATACCTGCAGGAAATAAACTCTTTAAACAAAATATCCAGAATGCTTCTGTCTTTTCCCTGATAAAGTTCATATTACCGACTCTTTAATGGTTTCAATGCCTATAAAAAAATAAAGGCAAGCTGCAATGTTTTTCATAAAATGTCTTGCAACAGGACTGGTTAAATGATTCCTCTTTGTACAACTTAAATGTTCATTAATTTTCTCTTTCAGGGATGTTTCTCCTATAGATGTTGCATTACATAGGCACTATGTCATATAGACCACATTTTTAGTTTTATAAGCGATGAAGCCTTTAACATTGATGATGTTGCCACTAATGGTTTTACATTTTTATTGTACTAGCAATTTATGCAAGACCCACATTTAGAATGACCTTGTAGTTTATGAGTTATCAGGGTTGTTTCTGGGGTTGAAGGGTCCTGGAAAGCTGGAATAACCTAATGTTCTTCCCTCTTTTATAATGATAATGCGAGCACAATTATATATCTCATAAACTTACTTTCTGGAAATGATCCCATGAAACCACTCCGGGACTACACCGTTCCTGATGACAGACTGGAGCTGAGACTCTGTGAACCAGGTGTAAGGATCACGTTGTCCCTGAAACGTCTGACTTCCCTCCATCCTCCTGCGTAATGGTTCATTTAATCGACAGTTATGGCTAATGGAAAAGTCACTGAGCACAAAGACCTGCAAATGAAGAAGTTAGTATATTTAGTCTGTACATTAACTACGCACCTACAGTAGAGACCACATACAGGTGTGAAAGCTGGGTGTTAATATGCATTTTAAATATTCATTGTTCCTGTTGCAGGTGAAGTGCTCTGTGATGTCTATCAACAGTTCCTCAGGTGAATTATTATTAGTTCCCGTGCATTTTAACAATCTCAAACATAATGCAGTTTTCCTTTAAAATGGCAAAGAGCTAAAGGATGGAGTCTACTCACTAATACCTTTGTTTACAGCAGTACCTGTTGTAAGACTTTATCAATTATATTTGTGAATTCATCTTAAATTTGCAATATGAACACATAATTCATTACAGAATACTGATTTTGTGAATAAAACTCAATAATGTTGCTTCTGGCGTCAAATACAAACTCATAGGAAAAGTTACTCACCCTGTCTGGCAGCTCCGAGATAGAATGACACGGCTGAGCTCGCGCACCTGAAAAAACCTGTCTGGGGGCGGGGGCGGGGCCAAAACCCTACTCGATCCAAGTAGAATACAGTAAATTTTTAAGTACAGTAGAATAGTTTTTTTAAGAGACACATAGAAAACACTGAATAGCATCACTAAATAAGAAATTAAATTATTCAGATACTCCACATACGTTAAGGCTGAAGTTGCATGTCTTGATTGTATCTGTGGCTGTATGCACACAAGCACACATGCGCAAAGCTGTGGAGAAAATGACCTTCAAGTGATTGTTCTGACTTAACAGATTGGAGATAAAACACAAGTGAAAGGAGAGGCTACAGTCTGAGTGATTTTAAGCAACAACAACAAAAAACCTCAAAAGACTTTATCAGTACTTTCCAGCTCTCCCACGTTACTCCAGGGCCAGATTTTTACAGAGTGCCGAAAAACAATTTACATCTGGGAAACTTCCTAGACGTCACTGACGACATGCAGTACGTTCGCATCCCACAGCATTTTATGTAACTTATCATTAGTAAAAACATATTTTTTTTATATGCAGTGCATGATATACAGGTGAGCATCTTTTAAAGAAAAATAGATCCTGCTTTCAGGCATAATAGGTGACTTATTGACTGATTTATGATTCAATAAAAAAAAATTCCTGTAATATCGACATCCGCTTCAGAGAAAATCCACCGCCCACCTGACAATTGTTAAAAAGAAAAAAGTCAGAGCAAAGGTCAAAGTCTTTCTGGTGTGAAGCAGAAGTGTTGCGCTCCAGTGCAAATCTTTCTGCAGGGCTCTTCTCCATTTATACACAAAGTGCCCCCACCTACGCACTCCACCTCCTCCACAATTTTATGAAAAATACGTTTTTGGGTTTTTTTTTTTCAAACCTTGGTGAAGAAAGTTATCAGGGAACCACTAATGCTCATATGTCTTCTCCTCAAGCAAACAGGCCCCTATTGTACACCTTAAAGCTTCCTTAAACTGCCAACTACTGATAGAGAAGAAAATAAACCAGTGCCACATCAGAGAGGAGAACGCGGCAGGGAGAAGTAGCCTCAGTCTAATCATGGTTCCATCAGCTGACTAAAGTGAAAGCTGCAGCTCAGACTGCGGGCATATTCTTTCCCTGTTTGTAAGGCTGAGGAGGAAGTGCACGAGTACAATACGCTTGCTTACAGAGGGTGTGGAATAGATGGCATGCTGACTCCACAAATCTCCTCATTTGTACAGAAATAATCAAGTCTCTCAAGATCCCCGTGATAATATGAGGCGATAGACTGCTCCGCAGTTTTTGCGCCACTTCGATGCCGTAGGCTACACATTTGCATATTACCATGTGGTAGAGTGGCAGATTCATTTGCAACGCAAAACTCTACATCGCGGATGGGAAAACATCAATAAATAGATTTCAGAGAAACTGGATTATAGGAACCAAAATTTTCAATTTGTACTGGTGTCATGGTGCAACCAGTTAACCAATTGATGATATATAATGACATATACAGTGTATATATATTAATTCTGTTTATGGGACTGTGCTCTGGATCTGTTCGAGCCACTTACCTAGTTTGGGGTCAATGCTGAGGTATTTACTTCAGTGTACTCATGGATGTTTGCTGTTTCATCCTGGATGGTGGTTCTGATACTCAGTAGTCCTCGGCCGTCCTTCTTAGCAGACAGTCTCAGGGTGCTGGAATTCCATCTCATCCTTTAGCCAGCTGATTATCCGAGTCAGGCATCTGACTGCTCAGGACTTGCTTACTTTCTGCAGGTGTTTGGTGGTTGCGGCTTTCCTAGCGGCCTCTTCGTGATTCCCACTTGCCTGTGGGATTCCCAGGTACTTGTAGCTGTCCTCGGTGTCGTCTTCTGGTTGTGCAATCCTCTCAGTTCTAACCATCTTCCCTCTCTTTGTTACACTTTTCCAGCCTGAATGACATTGCAATATGTCTCATTTACTCCTGGCATACAGCTTGATGTAGAGGATAACAATTGTGCCATCCTGTAGTCGGTATCCGTAGCAAGTCATGTTAATGATCTAGCCTGGGCGGTTCAGGCCTATGCAGAACAGCAGTGGGGACAGCATCTGTCAGTTTGAACAGGTCATCTTGACCTTGACTACATGCCTAAATGCACTGAGGTGCTGCCATGTGATTGGTTAGATGCATCAACAACCAGCTGAACAGGTGTACCTACACAATTAAAGAAAAACATCAAGAGTACTTGTCCTGCAAATGTTTTGTGTTTTTGCACAGAAAAACATACTGGACACATTTAAGAATCTCATTTTTAATAAATCATCAAAAGTACACATATCTACAAAAAGTGTAGATCAATAAGATTTACGAAACTACAGTACAATCATTGTAGATCTTATTTACAATTGCTGAATTATTTACTTTATTCCACATGAAGCCCATCAGTAATCAGCAAAGAAAGCCAATTGTAGTTCAGGAATGCTTAAGATATGTGAACACAGAACTGTCACATTTGCAAAAGGGAGAGAATTACAGAATAAAGCAACGGCAGACTGTAGCTCACAATGCTGGATTTTCATCAAGCTGTGAACTGATTTTAACTGAGAGTGATTTTAAGAAACAGCCGAAACAAATTTAAACCAGCAAAGCTGACATTTCCTTAAATCCACAGGAAAACCGTTTTGTTACAGGTTTGATTGGATGACTCTTCAGCACCACTTCAAAGGACCAGCTTATCTGGCCTTTGACGTGATTTGCTCAATTTCCTATTTTTTGTCCTCTGATGAGCTCTCGATGTAATTGCATGGAGTGACAGCAGAAAATAATAAAACAAGATCAAGGATCCTCTGCACAATTCTAATCTCAAATAAAGCTCATTAAGTCAACTGTGCAAAGCCTTTTGAGGTTTCCTACGCACCAAGAATGCATAGATTAGATGGTCATAATACTGGACCAAAACAACACAGGAGGAGAGGTGGAAGAAGGTGGTTTCCAAAAGCATCAGAATCTACGCAAATGCATAAAAAAAAAAGTTCAATCACTAAGTGGGAATGTTGTGAAAACAAAAAGAAAATCTCTAGATTTCTGGTTTCAGTGCTCAGATGTTTTAAAGAAGCCCAGAGAGGCTCTGTGGAAATCTTGTGCATGCAAATTCTTTGCTTTCAGTTAAGACTTGCAATAAACACAGACAATAAATGTTAAGAAATCTTTTTTTCCCCAAAACAGAAAGAAAAAGGAAGAAAAGTGCATAATCAAGAAGAACATAAAAGGGCACTTTGTCATTTTGGTGCTATGATTTCTTTCACTCCATAAATACTGCTACAGCACAGCACATATCCAAGGCCCAGGAAACAGTTGTGTTTATGTTCCCCCATTGGAACAGACAACCGGAACAAGTACAAATGCATAAAACCACACTTTCACCATTGCTGTGACTCTTTCTGCTGTGTAGCTGAAGTTGCCTCCAGGTGGTCAGTGTAGGTATTGCTAAAACAGTGTGGAAAGCAACATGAAAAAGGAGCATGTGTGTGCCCTTAAATTACCCCCCTTTCTAAAAACCCAACCCTACTGCAGACATGTGAACACAAGAGAAAAATCAGGGCTCTTTCATACATTACATTGCACATAAAAGAGGACTGGAATGTTTTAGCAGAAGACGCGAGAAGAAAGGACACGTAAACCCCACTGTGGATATGATGAGTGACATGTGCTGGCATTACTCTGTAATACGGTGAATCATAATCAATTTTTATATATATATATATATATATATATATATATATATATATATATATATATATATATATATATATATATATATATATATATATTTTTTTTTTTTTTTTTTTTTTTTAATATATTTACACGATGCATTTACATAGATGTGGACATTAAGGAAAGAGCTAGACCACCCTGTCAGGACAAATATCTAGTATAATATCTTGTGTGTGTGTGTGTGTGTGGGGGGGGGGGGGGGGGGGGGATTGTACACATCACTTTGGAAGCACGGGTGACAATCGAAATATTATAAAAACACATGAGTGTAATACACGTATTCTTTAAGTATAATCTGGTCTTTTGTTGGTCACAAGGATCAAATACAGCGCTGCCTAAAGGTTTGTGGTGACTGGGGATCGTCCTTAAGGAAAAGGATATTTGTTTTTATGTAATAGCGCATTAAATTAATGATAAATGGAATTATTCATCAGGAACCATCACTGAGCTTTAATGGAGGATCAAGCATACATACCCTGTTTTCAGCAACCATCGCCTCTGGCTTCGAATGTTGCATCGTGTCACCTAACGCAAGTTTATCATGTAAGAAGCTGAAGAATGCTGTGCTGACTAAAGAAGCAAACGATGCGGCTAGTTCAGCGTCTGGAGAATCAGCCTTTGTGTGTTGGATTAAAGGCTCAAAACGCACCTGAAAAAGTTATATTCTTGATCAAAGAAATGCAACAGCACTTCCTACTCACTTCAAAACTAGTCTAGACAAATACATTCTTTTAAAAAGCTGCCAGATGAGGAACTGTGAGGCGTTTCTGTGTGTTTCTCAGACTTGTCCTATTGTTGTTCAGCTGGGCACTGGGGTCTCCCACTTCTCTTTCTCCTCTGGTTAGTGCTCTTCTGTGCACAGAGTTTTGGCAATGTTGTACATGCAACGTCCTTAATCTCTAAGAAGAAGAATACTTTTTCTTTTTTTTGTATCCAATCCATATGGTATTTAGCTGTGCACAATCAGCTTTTGAACATGATAAACTCAGGAAATGGCTGCTTAAAAAATTAGCCTCTCTAGTTACGTAGATATTAAAACTCTCTCAAATTTGATGAACGAATCCCTTAATTATTATCCGTCACTGCCGAAAGGTTGGATCTTTCTTAGTATTTAAGGACGTGACCGTTAAGAATCTTTCACTCTTGTGCCTACACTGAAAATATTAATTAATGGGGGGTGGGGGAGAAAAAAAGAAATGAGATTAAATATGTAACAGAGCCCACAGCAGTTAGATCCACAGGTATTAAAGGAAGACTGGTAAACCAAGGCGGGGGGGTAGACTTTTCCTAATTACATAATGACGGGACAAATCAGAAGGAGGAGGAAGACAAATGAAGAAGGATAAAACAGATCAGCGTGTGCTCTGTCCAGTTATGTCCAGTGGGGGGACACGGTTAAGGCGATGGTGGTTGCCGACGCACTCGTCTTCTCACAGCAGCGTGCAGCGGAAGAAACTGCTCTTCTTGGGTTGTTCTGTAATCTTTACTCCTTGATTGCTGCCCTGTGGGTTGTTTCCCTCCTAAAATGCACAAATGTTAAAGCCCATTAATTAGAAAAACATCCAAGACACCAGAAAACACCATTAACACCATACCTACTGAAACTACTGTGGGTAAGCTATTAATAGAGTTTTCACTTCTCTACTTTCTTACCAGCTTCTTGTCCATTTTTGCCTTAATGTCTCTGGCAAGCGTTAAGAAGGCCTGCAGACCAAAAAAAACCCAGAACATAGAAGATCATTACACCGCATCGAAGCAATAATTCAGTACAATTATCACTAAGAAATAAATAATAAACAACAAGACGATGTAATCCCAAACAAGTGTTCCAGCAATTATCACAGGGAATCTAAAGTGTTTGGACAATAACTCGTTTTTTTATTTTGTTTGGCTTTTAACTCAGAGTGGTTTCTTATTACCCTCTATTTATTATTAGAATAATGAAAACATCAAAAATAATCAATGTTTCATTGGATGTGTTGTTTTGGTGCCTTCTATGGCAAACATGTGCTATTAAAAAGTGCTCTATTAATAATTCATTTTCCTCTTAGGGTGGTTTGTTTGTGCGGTTTTGAATACGGTGATTAGATTCAGGCACAGCTCAGAACAACCACACCGAGACTCTTTGGAGGAGGTCGTTTGACCCAACTACAGCGTGTAGGCTGCAAGTTTGAGAGTACCACACATGTGCCGAGGGCAAAAACTGTAGTCATTAACCACGAAATGAAGTGAGGGCTAACTAAACTCTCCCTGTAATCCACTGTCAGTGCGTCCCAGGGCGGCTGTGGCTACAATGTAGCTGCCATCACCAGTGTGTGAATGTGTGTGTGAATGGGTGGATGACTGGATGTGTAAAGCGCTTTGGGGTCCTTAGGGACTAGTAAAGCGCTATACAAATACAGGCCATTTACCTTCATACTGTATTTGTTTTCAAGATTGTTTATTGTCCAGATGTGTCTGTGGCGCAAACTGATAATTCTTGTGTCTTTTATAGTTCCACATTTGGTTTGGTTGGAGTTTTCTCCATGTGAAAAGAAACCGAATACAAAAAAAACAAGGAAAAGCTACGAGTTTACAACAAAGTGCATGTGCATGTGAAAACGCCCCAAGACCAGAGGAAACCCAGTGAGGGCAGTTTGGTGTGCTGCACTCAGACTTCCTTGCCTCTGGCTTTAGGACTTTGGGGGAGACAGGGATATTAATCTGAGCAGTAAGAAGATATGTGGAGGGATTACACTTATTACGATTGAAAATTGGGGAAATCCCAGTCGTGTCAAAGCTCAGAAACATTCCTGCGGCCTGAATACTGAATTACTAGCTGCTGGAATGCGACCATATTACTCGATGAAGGAATTCATCTTTGCTATATCTCTTTGTATCCACTTTGAAGGAGCAAAAGGTTTGGATTCTGTGGCTGCGCATGATTAATGGATTCTGACCACACTGCAGCTGGAAACTTTCTCTAATGTGTTTAAAGACACAGAAACTCTTAACCATGTCATGCCATAATAGCCACATTCATTTCAGATAAAATTATCTCCTTCTTTTTTACATTATTAATTGTAGTTATATTCATGGTGTATTTTGGTTTTCATGTAATTGAATGTTGTAACTTTGTGTATTATGAATGTAAGCCCAACAAGGGACAATAGTTAGAAATTAGCAATAGCTATAAACTTATGTGCAGTACATCAGTTTCATGCTTTATATTTGGACTATGTTAAACTGCACTGTCCCTTTTAAACAAAGAATAAAAAGAAAGATTTAAGATCATTATTTGATCATATTAAAAGTTTTGATTTATTGGATCTGTAGTACTTTACCTTTCAAAGTTATTTTGAACTGTTATATTCTACCTATATATTTAGTCACGTCGTTTATGCTTCAAAGAAAAACTTAGCTAAGAGTATCAAAGTCATTTCCCAACCTTTGGGATAAATAAATATTATTAATAATAATAATAATAATAATAATTCTTTTTCTTATAACGTATAAATATTTGGTTTTAGGTATGCTTGTAATATTCTGATAGAGCTGCTTGAACCTGCTTCCTGCTAATAGGAAGTACAATTGTGTCGTTGTCCGGTGTGGATTTCAAGAGTTAAAAATGATTTAACATCTGAGCTGTCGCACATGTGCTGTCCCCTAGTTTTACAGAGTAAAAACATAAATTAAGCTGGCCATCTTCCACAACACCACTTTCAACAACTAGCAAATAATTACTGAAAACTGAACTCACATTCTCCACGTTGATGTTCGCCTTCGCACTGGTCTCCATAAATTTGATACCGTACTCCAGCGCCAGCTAACAGCAGAAGAAAAGAGTCATTAGTGGGACTATTCAGACACTACTTTTATTTTGCAGGGACCTCAGAGTAACATTATCACCGACAAATCAATTCCCACCTTCTCTCCTCTTTCTTTGGACACTTGACGCTTGTCATTAACGTCACACTTATTCCCAAGGACCATCCTTTCCACGTCTGCTGATGCATGCTGTGAAAAAGAAACTCATGGTGAACAGGTAGGAAAGCTACCTCATATATACTAAGAATATACTGGTATGTTTTCACCTTGTTCAATGCCACCAGCTCACCAGTAAATAAGAACATTGTTACTAAAGGTAACTGATGTTGATGTTTATCTGCTGTGTATTTTACACTCATTAAATACTGTGTTGGTTATTTATAAGGCTGACGAAGAAGGCCTCTGGATTTTTTTTAGTTATTTATTTTTTCACCAAAAAAAATCTTTATCGTGAATGATTAAAACTTTTGCATGAATCTGTATGTTTACATTTAATGTAGTAACATTAAAATAGTTCTGCTATTACGTTATAATTATAATTTTGCTTCTCTGGTACAACAGGGAGAATGAATAACAAATAACAATGCAAAACATGGGCATAAACATCAGCTATTGTCCAAATTGATATTCTAAGCACAAGAAATTCAGATTTGATACCAATCGTTGAGCCCTAACACAAAAATTATAATTACAACTATTCTGTAAAACCCAAATAGATTAAGCTGCTTAAATAAACCTAGCCCTGCAGGAGGATTTGGACTTTTATTTGTTGACAAAATTACAAGGAAAGGGATGTGCAGAAGGCAAAACAAGAGGGTTCCTGCAAAACAGGGCCTAGCACAATAACTGCTTTATCTTAATTATCTGGGTATAATAATTTTAATCGTAACAGAAACTGAATCAAAACTACAGCGTTACTCTATAGCACTTTGTAGAAGATCAAAATCAATAATTAACCAAAGAGGAAGAAATCTGAACAGAAAGAACTAGAAAAGTACGAGTAATGCAAGGTTTTTACCTCTTCTATATTCCGTATCCAGTTCTTGATGTTTTCAAAGGACTTCTCATTGGTAATGTCAAACACTAACATGATGCCCTGCAGAGGTCATAGAGCAGAAGACATAAGAAAACACAGTAACCTAAGATCAGTGCTGTCATCGCGTACTTCTTGAATCTATCTGATCCACAGAAACAGAGCTGAGAATCAACTCTAATGAAAATATGCAGCTCATGTAACCACTGTGAGATAACCACTTGTTATTAATTAGCACTATGTCAATAAAACGAAACTGAGATGAAACATCGTCGACCGGTGATGAATCATGTTGTGCTGGAGCAAAGTAAAAGGACTTTGATCAAAGGTAAGAAGGTCCAATTAGGTTTACAAATACAAGCATACTAACTGTATGCTTGTAGGAGGGACTAGCAAAAACTGCCAAGGTGCTGTAGTGAGCACACCTGATTTTTCAGGTGTACATGGCATTAACAACAATGTGGGGTGTGGTTCTAGTAGAGGTTTATGCTGCAGTACATACATCATTTCACCTACTCCATTCCCAGAGATTATCTCAGCTAATGTATCATCTGAAAGGCTAACGATGCAACTTACCATGGCTCCTCTGTAGTAGGCTGTTGTGATAGTCCTGAACCTCTCCTGTCCTGCTGTATCCCTACACAGAAGATACATCTGTTAACTGTCCTCACAGAACACATTAAGGGTATAACAGCTTTTTTAGAGATTTTTTTAAAAGCATACAAAATAGGGAGCAGGACCAAGTTTCCGAGTGTTCCATACAAGTGTTGGTGACTTTCCTCGCTTGACACAATCCTATTCTGGTCAGTTACAGTAGTAGATACTGTCCAGCAGTTATACAATAACTTGTTCAGCTAACACCAACAATGTGAGGTCATTATCGTTTGTGACGCTAGGTACCCAAGCCAAGGCTGTGTGGTATTTTGCTTTTGAATTTATCTCAAGTCTTATGAATAGGGGGACAAAGAAAATAATTCTAAGAATATCAAGTACTTTTTGTCTTTCTCTAAAATATACAGGATTAGATTTAGGGTAAGACTTAACATTAACCCCAAGAAGGGTTAGACCAATGGTGGCCAGACCAAATGTGGGGAGTACAAAGAGTCTGTTTGATTGGGAACTTTCCATCTGTAAGTTAATAAATACACACAGAAAATACAGGTATGGCAGTGATCATGTAGATAAGTAAATACAAGTAAATACCTGTTTTTAACGATAACATTGTTATGAAACATTCTTTCTGATTTAAATAATTTAAATAATAAATTTCTGATTTAAATTAGTTTGTGTTGCTGTTAAATTGCATTGCATCATACTGAAATGCTTCTTCATCAGAAATGCTTCTCATTTTAGAACAATTATTCTAAACAGTAAAGAGTGCAGGCATGCTGAATTATGCTGCTGACTTTCAGTTTGAAGGCAGCTTAATATCACTGTCATCCATCACCAAACCCTGTCAGATGAAGACAATTTATGGACTTGTCTATCTTACCATATCTGTAGCTTGATCTTCTTTCCATCTAATTCTATTGTTCTGATTTTGAAGTCAATACCTGAAGAAAATAAAAGTCACATCAATTGTCTTTTAGAAGCACCACAAACTTTGCCTGACCACCCCACAGACAGTAACAATATCTGTTTTTAATGCACGAGATAATTCACACTTTTGTAACGTTGGCAGCATGAGTGCGAAGTACAGGGCAGTCTGTCATAAGGGAAATGACAGTGCCAACTATCACTGTTAGCTTTGAAGCATGCTAGCTCAGTTTACCCCTGTTAAAGTATTTATTACGATAAAAATGTCAGGTGGGGTGCACTCTCATGGAAATCACATATATTTGAGGTTGCCAAATATTCAGGCCGGTTACAACGTCTGTGAGGTTTCTGGAAAGCCCCTCTAACTAGCCGGTTGAAAGCTTCCTGACTAGCCTGTAGTACAATATGAAAGCTAGCCAGAAAAGTTAGCAGAATTAGCCTGTCGGGATGGGCTACTCCTATGTCTCTTTTCGTCCAAAACCACACCGATAATTCGGCTTTTACCCACCTATCGTGGAGATAAACGTTGAGTTGAAGGCATCTTCTGAAAATCTGAAAAGCACGCAGGTCTTCCCAACGCCGGAATCGCCGATTAAAAGTAGTTTAAACAAGTAATCGTAAGTCTTCGCCATGTTATTAGTTAGCTTACTACTGCGGATATCCCGCCCGTCGCGTACAGGGAGGCGTCACTTCCTGCGAGTTTCTTTTGGACAAATCAAACGTCACTCCCCACTGTCGTCGTGGCTGCTCTCCCGAGGGGGTTTGCTCGTTTTGATGCCTGTGTCCACCCGGGAGAGTGTTGTTAATTAATCGCTTAACTAACCACTGCTCGTAAGAACACAATACTAAGCCGCTGGTTATGTGTAGTCCGAAGGAAACTGGAAACTGCACACAATTGTTTAACCCTGAGAGTTTCTAAGAGTTTTCTACTGTAGCTTTTAATTTATTGTTGCTTCTTATCTTTTTTTATTTATTTTTTTTTACAACAGGTGTTTTTAAGACCTGTTTAGATTTTGTTTTAAAAAATAAATAACTAAAAGGCTAAATTAAAGCAGACCTTTTCCAGTACACTTTCCATTCTCTTACAGCTGTGCTGTTTGTTAAACACGTAGTGTGCATTCAGCACGGACCTACTTAGGCCCCTCCCTTACACGAAGCCTCCGCCTACTCGATTCTTATAACTCAGACCTACACCAAACTACAGGTGGATTTAGTGACGAGCATAGCGGGCTTAGTTTGCTATATCATTTATTTACATTTGACGAGAAAACCGGACGATCTGAGCAAAAATGTCTGTAAGTGAAAATCTTCTTATAATTTTTAGATTTGACTGTTTTTGTTAGAAATATTAGAAAGTAGAACAGTTCTGACTGACAGAAAGATGCTTTAATAGTATTTTGTGAACTAAGAAATACAACATTGTACTGAATTTTAAAAAGAGTGGCAATAAAGTGAGTAATATTTTTTTTAACTCTTGTAATATTGAACTTGTAGCAACATGTTATATACTGCTATCTGCCCATTGTTCTTGTACTGTACGAATGATGCTTGGGCTTGTCTGGACATGTTGCTCCTCTAACTAGCAATTCATTCTTCAGACTGTAGGGGGCATACGGCTATAAAACATATTGCGGTACATCTCTTAAGACAATCCTGTCTTCTTCTTTCACCTCAGCGGATCATCTGTCTTCATCTCACCCTATCCCCATCATCTTCCACTGTCACCTTTATCCAGTATATCCAATATTCAGCCTCTTCTCTAATTTCCAAACCAGTTAACCTGAGCTGTACAAATTCCTGTCAGCTATGCCTCCTGTCGTTTTGTTAGTGCTGTCTCCAAACCATACATCACAGCAGTTTTACCATGATCTTGTAAATAATCATTTTCATATTCTTATCCCTCCATTAACCCCATCCTGTCAGTAGCAGAACAATTGAATAGCTCATGTTTAAAAAATAAAAATAAAAAATGCTCTGCCTTTTCTTGCAGCTGGCTAAGGATCTGATGCACCCAAGTTTTGCCGAGGAGAGGAGGCAGCATAAGAAGAAGAGGCTGGTGCAGAATCCAAACTCTTACTTCATGGATGTTAAATGCATGGGTAGGAATTTTGGCTCATGGTGCAAAGTTTTAGGATTTATTTTTAGTTATGTGTGGCAAGCTCTAATTGATCTGCAAATGCTCATCAGGGTGTTACAGGATCACCACCATCTTCAGCCATGCCCAGACAGTGGTGCCCTGTGCAGGCTGCTCTATAATCCTTTGTAGGCCACGAGGGGGGAAATGCAGACTGACAGCAGGTAAGTACAATGCCAAAAACAGTAGCTTTGAATAAGATCCTCCTAATTTGCTTGCAAGACCTTGCTGAAATGTTTGACATTTCTCCCTCTAGGCTGCGCCTTCAGAAAGAAACAGACATGAACAGTAACGAACCTGGAACCATGCAGCAGAAATACCCAAGGATAATCGAGGCTGAGCGATGCCATGTTGCAAATCCTCAGCAAATAGAGAAATTGCCTCTATTTATCTAAATGAGTACGATTTGACCCCCGTGTGGGGCTGAATGAGACAGAATCATCTGAATGCATGTACACTCCAAAGCAGATTGACATAATGAAGCACTTTCCTGTAAAGACATTGTCATTACTTCTTCTGCATGAGTAAAATGCAACAATCAAATTTGCAAAAAACTTCAGACAAGTCATGATTTCTGTAAAACATTTTAATAGGTTGACATGGGTGGGGTGGGGGTGGGTGAATGAAGTATTTCATAACAGTCTCAACCAAATGTGAGGCACTCTCAGTGGCTCTGACATGAGATGAAACCACGATGACATCACAAAAAAAATAAAAACATTTCATGAATTGTCTGTGTTGTGTGTGTTCTTTGGTTTTGAGAGTTCCTCTGGCAAAAAGGAGTGGTGTAAATGAAACAAAACCCAAGGAAAAAAAAATACAACTTCTCACATTACCTAACATTATTCTACTATATACAATAAGTATCCATGGTTGATAAAACTTGACTGAGCTTCCAGTGGTTTGGGGTTTAGCTCACTCATATTGTAAATATTGGCTACACAATGGCATATTGTTGGTAATGATGCATTAGGTATCAGTGGTCAGGACGTCCGCATCAGGTTCAACACCTTGGCCAAAGAGGCATTACGTTATAATTAAATGTAAAGAAGTCTTAATCACTGAGCCTTGTTATCAGGTCATCTGTTCACGTGACTGTTGTGCTGTTCTAACACAAAAAGAGACTGAGACGAGCACAGATCTGTCAAATATCTGTTAATTTGCAGCCACTGGAGATAAAATGGAATAATAATAAGAAAAAAAAATGTTGACTAACTTCAAATCACCAGTAGGTGGCGCTTAAAAGCCACACAAGACTGAGCAAACCCCTATGCCATATGTAGCCTATGTATTAAAAATAATCAGAAGTGTAATGTATGTGCACATAATGTGTAAAATTAAGTCTGTTTAAGTGGTTGAGTGACCAAATCTGAGGTTTCTTTGGACAAATTTAGTGCCAGTTCTTTGTAAGTGGTCAAAAACGAATTTCTACAAGAACATCTGTAGGTTTAAAAAAAATAAAGTAGCAGTGGATTCAAAAAATCTTTATAAAAAAAAAAAGAAAAAAAAAAGTTGTGCTTGAAAAAGAAAAAAAAAAAAAAAAAAAGGGGACAAGCATTAAGTTAATCCCCCTTTAGGTGGGGAATAAAGATTTTACAGCTCGAAAGGCGGAATGGAGTCGAACGTTTAATGGAATGTTAATGACGACCTCATCCTCTCCAGCTTCCTCTGTGTGTGTTTATAAGCTGTTCAGCTCCTGCAGGGTCTGGTCCAGGACTTGGTGCATGCCCAGATTCTCCTCTTTGGCATGTGATAGTTTCTCTGGGGAGAAGAAGAAGAAGAAATATGACACTGTGAACCCTCAATCACCAGTTAGCAGTGCTCGCTCATTTCATGCCACTGTAATCTCTTCGTGAGGTTTGTCACACAGCACCCCTTTTTTTAAAGACTGCACAAAGGTCAGTGTTACTGGGCAGATGTTTTGCATAACTGGTTTGGTTAAGTTGTGCCACATGCAAAAAATAAAAATCAACCACTACAGAGTACCTTTCATGCATAAACTGCTGGAAGACTGTTAGTGGGATCATACAGGATGGACTTTTTAAAGGACTCGTTTGCTGCACAGTGAAGTCATTCGTATATCCCACCTTGTGGAAATGGCATTAAGATCTATGCATACTTTATGGACATAGAAATCAGAAACTACCAAAGCGTGTAGATTAAAACCCAGGTGACTGCAAACTATTAATCCACACTAAAACCAGAAATGCTCACCTTTGTAAAACTGATATTCAGATGAACGCGTAGAGTAACAACTAATCATAAAATACACTGTTAATAAGAAAATCATAGTAACCTATATAGTTAGCTCAGACTTTGCATCAAACAGTTCATAATTTCCTTACACACTGGCAACAAACAAACAAAAAACAGACAAAAGCTGCAAACTAGGAAAGAAAACGAGCTTTAATGAATTATGTTTTGCATAGTAAGATGAGCAGAGGCACATACGATCAGAGGAGATGAACATTTAGAGGCACAGCAGACAGAGAGAAAGAGCGAAACATGTCTCTACAGAGATGTCATGTCATTGAGGGCATGGTCCAGCTCCTCGCTAATGGCCTTGTACTTCAGCTTCTGAGCATACAATTCATCTGGACGCCAGAGGTCGACAAGAAGCAGAGGCAGGTGCCAACGACAGCAGCGACACAAGCAAGCCGAAAGCAGGACGAGAGCGAGAGACAGATGGAGGCAAAGAGCAGAGGGAGAAAGGAAGAGACAAAAAAATAGGTCAGCCTTTTTAAAGATGCAGAAATGCTTGGAAGAAAGAATGATGAATACCTAATAAATGCTCAAAGCTCTTCACGTTTGTTTTTTGTTGCTGGGGGAGCTTTGAGCATTTAAGACTTTTGTGAAAGTCTCATAAAACTGATCCAATAAATCCATGAACTCAGCTGCCTGTGGTTCAACAACTGAACGATCCTGACCTAAAAAAAAAAATATGAGTACATTCTGTCCTCTTTGCTGCCGCTGCAGCTTCGTGGCTGACATGGAATACTTGTCCTTCAGTAACAAGGGTCTTTTATTAGCCTGTCTTAGTGAAATAGTTTCCATACATTTGGTTCCTGTGGAAAATCCTCTTTTCCACAGGAAAAAAAATTCCAGTGATGCTGAAATAGGACACCTCTTCTAGAACTCAGGCCAAAACTCAGGTAAGTGATTTTGCAACTGTGTATGAAGATGTGCTCGTAGTTCATCAGCAAATAAATCACCATTTAATGAAACTGAACGCATCTTTGCAGGTTCACTTAAAGCTAGCAGACAAAATGATTTGGGCTCTGGGTGGCTGTGGCTACAATGTAGCTTGCCATCACCAGTGTGTGAATGTGTGTGTGAATGGGTGGATGACTGGATATGTAAAGCGCTTTGGGGTCCTTAGGGACTAGTAAAGCGCTATATAAATACAGGCCATTTACCATTTACATGTTCTGTTAAAAAAGAAAAAGATTTTGGGCCACAGATGCTGCAAATCCCCCAAAAACCTCAATATGAATGTGACTCTCGTACCTTCCAGGTCATCGATGCTCTTTTCCAGTTTGGCAACTGTCCTCTCGGCAAACTCTGCACGGGTTTCAGCCTGGGAGGAATTCAGACAAAGCATGTCAAAACAAACTGATGAGCGCCAACAAACACATCCATCATGAAAGACTGCAACAGGAGAGCTTTTCAGCCAGCCTTGCTAAGCTTATGGAAATGTCACATTTAACATTTTAGTGATGGGGGGGAAAATGCTACAAATGTCTCTGAATGACTGGATTATTCTCACTATTATAATTTTATTCTTAATTCTGTGAAAACACCATCATCTCACCTCCTTCAGTTTGTCAGTCAGAACTTTGATCTCCTCTTCGTACTTGTCTTCTTTTTCTGAGTACTGGTGACAGACAGAGAGGCAAAGAAACAGCATTAGCTCACACTTAGCTTTCAGCAGCAAACGTGCACACAATGGGAGCACAAAACGGCACCATCCCAGGATTATTATTGCTTTGAGAGCTCATGGCGCCACTCCCTCGCTGGCACGTAACAGGAAAGGTGTTGGCTTGTCCTGGGAACAAGTTCTGCTGTTACGCTAACCACTGCAGGTCGGTTTCAAAGACAAGCCATGCCATATTTGCTAAAGAAAAGTTGTCATGAGGTAAACCTGGCATGAGGTAAACCTGGCATGCCGTTGCACTGCATGCCTGTGCACGGGCGGGAATGAAGCAGACACATTTCTGAGTGCGGCAGGTTTCTACTGGCTGCTTATATACACACACCTGAAACACCTTACGTAGCCAGTAACACCACTCATACACACATGAAAAAGGAAAAAAAAGCATCAGTGGCTAATTTGTCATGCGGTAGATAAGTTGGTGTGCAAACATATATTTAAACAGCTGCATATCAAAGGAGTTCAGGTGCCGAGCTCCCTTATATAATAGCTTGAGTGCAAAATAAATGGTTTTAAGGAGGGCCTGATGATACACAGTTATAATGGAGGTAGTATGAAACAGTCCTTTGCCATGTGGTCTCTCTCTCTCTCTGAGGACAGCTCACCCAAATTACGGTGCACCGAGCCATGAGTAAAGCCCTAATGATAGGATTCGTGTGTGCATGGTGCCAGACTTGGTGTTCAGTATATATATTTAGTTTTTCTGTTTGTGTTTGTGAAAGACAATGAAAGCAACTGCCTAAAGTTTTAGTTTGTTTTGTCATATTATTAGATGTTCACAAATCACATTGATGCATTTTGACAGGAAACCTTTTTTTCCTCCTTTACTGGATAAAATCAGATTTTTTTTTTCTATATTTGGAAGATTCTTGTTTGGAAAAACATCACCAATCTCCAGAAAGCCAAAGCAGAATTATTACTTCTTAAAGTGTCAATGCATTTCGTCTTGTACCTTCTCAGACTGGGCTTCTAAGGACTTCAGGTTGTTGGTCACATTTTTCAGCTCCTCCTCTAGGTCACTGGCTTTACTGTAAGGAGAATCCCACACATACTTTGTTTTAATCTGCGAGCCGCACAAGAGACCATGCATCTGTATGAGAGTCAATGGATTTATACATTTGTGCGCTTATTGCATTTACCATTCTGAGAGCTCGGCCCTCTCCTCAGCTCTCTCCAGCTCGCCCTCCAAGATCACCAGTTTACGAGCCACCTGAGAAAGAAAAAGAGAAATATTTTAAACTCAAAAAACTAAGAGGCTATTAACGATCTGAATAAGGGAATTTCTCTCTTGCACTTAAGCCGTCACTGTCAGAATCACCTCCTCGTATTTGCGGTCGGCCTCCTCTGCGATGTGTTTGGCCTCCTTCAGCTGCATCTCCTGAATCTCCATCTTCTCCTCATCCTTCATCGCTCGGTTCTCAATCACCTTCATTCCTCTGGGATGACAGGACACAGCGTGAGGAGAGGACAGACTTTCTTTTGTGAAAGTCAGGTGAACTAGATAACACATGTTCTCCCGCGCAAGGCAGACTTTTTCTCTACTTGTGTCTAATGCGAATAAGAAACTGACCTCTCGCTCTCATCTGCAGCCTTCTCTGCCTCCTCCAGTTTCTGCAGCGCTGTGGCCAGTCTCTCCTGGGCACGGTCCAGCTCCTCCTCCACCAGCTGGATCCTACGGTTAAGAGCTGCTACCTCACCCTCTGCCTGCAAAGGAAAAAAATAAAAAAATAGGAAGAACTTTAGTCATGCATTTATTCAACTTTAAGTCACCCGAAGTTGTCTGTCGTCCTCCACCATAAAACAGGAAGAGAAGGAAATGACACAATGACAGAAGTCGGGGGAAAGAACTTTTCACCCTGTTTTCAGCAATTGTTGCAACAAAAATCAGTGAATGTCCAAACCAACCAGAAGGACGTAATTTTAAAAGTAAAAGGGAATAAAAATTAACATCTTGTAGATTTAAGCAAGGCCTGTGTGGACAGGATATGGTGATGTCCTGTCTACACTTCCCTAACAACTACTGTTATCAGGAGGTTGAATCTCTGTCTTTTTTTAAACTTAGTTCCTCATCCAACAAATTGATGCATCACTTTAAAACCAAACCACATCTATTATGAACAAAAGTCCAAAAATGAACTCAAGTGTTGCATATTTCACCACATGAAACACTTTTTTTTTAAAGCTGTCAATGGAAGAGCAGCTATACAGTCACACAGTACAATGCCTACCCAGAACTCTGATAAAAATATTTAAATACAGCCACCTGAATATAATCATGGTGCTATGACGACAGGGAAATATTCACCCTTATCATTCATATCCTAATCCTCACTAACAAAGTGAATCCAAACAAAGGCTGCAAGTGAGTGAGTGAGTGAGTGAGGGGGAGACAGTGTAATCTACTCTGTGTGCTCTCTGGGGTCACTCGGGTTTCTCAAATCAAAATGTGACGGTTAAAATGTGAAATGGAGGCAGCTGGAGGTCGTTGGGAGATTCGTCCATAAAAGCAGGGCCCAACTCTAACCGTCTTTAATGAGAACATGCTGCATCTGGCTGGAAAGTGTAATTCCTTACAATGTAGCAGGACGTCTGAGCGAAACATTTAGACAAACTCAATTTCCGGTGATGCTCAAGCCACAACTGGGCAAAGGAGGGAGAACGAATGGGCTTCTGCTCGTCTGCCCTCGATAAACAAAAAGCCAGAAAGAGGAAAAAAGAAAGCAAACAGACAACTACACAAGAATTTCCTCTGTTGGTCGGGGAGTTTATCCAACAATCATCTCCTTGGGAGTTGCATTCAAAGTAAAAACTGACCTCAGTCTTAGCATAACACAAAGAACCTGCTGTTAAAATGAAAGTTCACAACCAGACCGATAAGTTGCTGAACCATTCACTGAAACCCGGAGTACTCACACAAGTTTATTATGTTTACAACCTCGCAGGCTGTATTCTCTGCTCTGATGAGGGCAGCAGTTAGTAGGTCAGTGACTCATTAGCCAGTTTTTCAGTCCAGCAATCGCTCTGATCAACCGTCAGTGTCTCCACCATTCAGCTTACAGGCAGAGGAGTCATTCTGCGCAGAAACTGGTGACCGAAAGTCACAAATAGAAAATGAGATGACTGATAAGAAGGACCAATGCAAAGAACAGAGAGCTTAAATATACTGAGACTTCCATTCTGTCATAGACTCGATATGTTCAGGAAATCCAAGCATGATGGCACAGGCTTCATTCTCATTTTTAGTATTTTCTCCATCTTGCATCCATCTAATCTAATCTTGGCCTGGTGACCCGCCACTCCCACCGCCGGTCGTCTGTGTGTTTTTTTTTTTCCCACCCTCTTCTTCATCCTCTCCCAGGTCCTCCCCTGCTGCACAGAAAGCTCACAGGGGAGGCCACCCATACGAGACAGGAAATGTCTGCCTAACTATCGCTGACGTGTCTCAAAACCGCCGGCACTTGACAGACGTTGAAAACCGAACCGGACACAGAATGAATGAAAAATCATAAATCGCTCAGAACATCTTGAAATCTCATCAGCAGTGTCGCTCGCACAGGTCTGCATCCATCGATGCCACATCTGGCTGCCCAGAAACGTTACCTAGTATTCAACTGCAACCTGAAATAACAGATATTGGTACTTCCTGTGTCCTGAATGGAGCAATGTCCAGCACGCAAACAAACATGCTATTCATCTGTTTTAGGTCATCTACGTTAGCGCACCAGCTGCTGTAATGTGCTTCCAGACACGCACACGCTCTGCAAACATGCAAACAGACACTCTTATTGCACCAATCTCTGCCTCTCTCAAACACACACACACACACACACACACACACACACACACACACACACACCAGCTATCCAGTCTCCTACCCAGTAAACTGCATTCAAGTATCAAAACAGACAAACATAAAAACCTCAGCTAACACCGGTATGGTGGCAGTGACAGAAATGTGTGCAACCTGGTGCCTTATCTGCCATCTGCTCATAGCAAAAAAGGCAGGGAGTGGGGGAGCCCCATACAGACAGAGACACCCTTGTGTCAGGTTTAAAAGGAAAAAAAATGAATGTATTTACAGGTTATCTCATGCTTCTAATTGACTGAGCTGTGAACAAAGAAGAGCCTTTCCTGTAAATCCTGAATGCACAGTTTTAGCCACAGACTCTTTTGCAGCTTTAGAAAATCATTTAACCTTGGCCGGTGCAGCCACAAGCCCAGCAGCAAAAGCGGACTGAAAAGTATTCAGAGCCTTTGTGCGAACACGATGTCAAAACAATGTTACCATAAATGCCAAGAAACAAGAAGTAAGGTTAACGACGAGCTTTCACTACTCATCATATAGCAAATGAGGATCTTGAAAAAAGGTGACAGGAAGTATGCTGCCCAACATCCTTTCATTTCCTCCCTTTGATTGTTCTTTCTTTCACTGCTCCGTCTGTCTCTCTGGCCATGCCCCTTCCTTTAGCACCCACTTTTCATTCTTTGGCTGCCAGGGACGCACCCTGCCTTATATGGTAAAACAAACTATGGAGAATGTTTGTGGTGGAGTATCAGGAAGACTGAGGCAACAACCACGCAGACTTTAAAAGATACTGGGACACAAGTAGCTGCTCTGTTGTCACCGTAAGTTAATATGTCACCAGCTTTCTAAGTCAGGAATGGAGCTTTACTACTCAGTGCAACCAGCAGGCTGTGTGGCTATTAGAGCCACAAGATTCCTAAAGCTTTAGCTCAACATTTCGGGAACTAAATTCTAGTGTGAGATTTAAAAAAAATAAAAATAAAAACCACTGTTAACAGTCTCAAAACACAAAACTTTGGGCTGACAAAATAGTCCCCAGCTACAGTGGAGACTATGGATAAGCTGCGGATTTAAAGAGCCTAACTGCCATCATTCCCAGCCAATAAATAGTGTTAATTAGTGAGCTTAGATGGGCTGATTTCAGCAGATTACACTGACTGACTGCCATAGTTTCATTTTATTGTGCAGCAAGAAAGCAGTGCAAGATGTTCCATGACATTAAGCTACCTTTTTAACAGACACTGCATTAGTAAGTGGCACAGACTACGGTACTACTGATGGCATAGAGTGATTCATCTGTCTTAGTTGAAGTTAGAGCACTCGAAGTGAGGCTGCAGACTGCTGGGAGTGACTTAAGAAATACCTGAGTGTATTACATATGTTAGAGACAGCATCAAGGACAAGTGAAAGAGGAATCTAATTACTGGCTGATTTCAGGGCAGTGGGCTAATGAGCGGCACAATGCTGTTGGGGTTCAGTGCAAGTTATTCCTGACTGCCTGCTGCTCTTAAAGTTACTCTGTGTTGGTTCGTGACAGAAAGAAAGTGTGTAATCATTTCCCACAAAGATCTGGCATGCAAAGAAAGCTGCATAAAGTATAAGCCAGTCTGTCATGAAGTATGTAAAAGACGGTTGTTAAACATTCAGACAAGCATCACAATGAGCTCCTTCAGCGCTAAACAATTTGTCGCCATTTAAAAGCATGTACTCAGACTTTTAGGAGGATCTCGACTCTGGTCTGAGTCTTCAGCTCAGTGTGTCTAATCCTAATCAGAGGCTGATTGCAACCCATTTGTGAACCGCACCACCAGGAATCCACAAACCATAAGAAAAACCAAATTTTTCCAGCGTTGATGCAATCTAACTTTCCAGATAAATATTAACAGGGTGATTTTTACCTGCAGGTCAAATATGAATCCCGGTAATCCGAGTTTCCTTCAGGTTACCATTTCCACTCTGCATTCACAAGCAAACAGACTCGCTGAAGTGACTCACTTTCATGGACTCTAAAAGCAGTTCAAACAACTTGGTGCTGTATACATGCTATTTAACGACATTACAGCAAATTCGCCTGTGCTAGGACTAACCGAACAAATATAACCCACTCCTCGTTTGAATGAGAACCCTCAGCCTTGGCCTGCATAATCAGCAAAGCCACAAGCCACTTACATGGGAGTGTTCCCCAGGATGCCAGCGACTGCCAAAAAGTATCAACATGTGGCAGTTATATTTGGAAAGTTGAGCTATTCCCAGGGAGAAAGTCCAAAGAAAACAGTGAAATCAGGAAGTAATTCTTTCCACAGAATCTGCTGGAGACTCCTAGAGGCCCAGCAGAAAGCCTTAGCTGACCGCACAAAGCAACAAACGAACACCTTTAGCTCAGCAGATGAGTGTGGGGACGTCGTTTTTCACGATAAGCATTTTTTTGAATGGCTTCCTGCAATTTACTCTCGATATGAGATGCAAGTAAACAAATACAGTTGCCATAAGTGTAGGATGCAACTTCAGTGTGTCTAATTAAATGTTGTAGTGCAAAAAAAGACTGCAGACTTCTGCTCTACATGGAGAGAATAGTGTTAGTAACTATAAGAACATAACAGGACACTAAAGATGAAGTGGCACATCAATGTAGAAATACCAACTTCACCGAGCACAGTAATCTTCCTGTTGATCAGGGCTGGAGCCAGGGGACAGGAAGTGTTGGGAGTAGAAGCGCAGGAAGTACTGGACCAGGGTCGGCAGCCGACATCCTGGGAGGGTCAGTCGGAGGGAGGGCGTGCGTGGGGATTCCTCAGTAAGAATTCCACTTCCCTTTTTATATTTATTTCTGTATTTCAACTTGCGTGTGGTGAAACACTGATGCTCACCATGGCAACTGTAAGTTGTCCTCACAACAGCCTCAATTTCAGAAAAGGAAGCAGATATTTTTTCCCCGTCTCTTTTTCTTATTTTGGTCATGACTGATTGTTTAAACTAATCGTGTCATTATTAAGTGTCTGACAGAAGGAGAAGCACTCAAATTTGCTTCCATGTTCCAAAAACAACTAATCTGCTTCATCTGTGCTCTTTACAGGACTCCGAACACAGTCAAAACGATCACCTCTGACCCGACTCTGCTGCGAAAACTGAACGAATTCATGTAGAGAAATAGTGGCTATAAACAAAAAGCATCACAAGCCTTTGACTACAACCTTAAATCATTACCGAGAGGTTAAGAAACATCCCCAGAAGCGTCAAAACCACAATAACATGAAGCAATTTTCTTTATCAGCGAGAGACGTAGCCAACGTTTTTGTACTCCCTCACACATTTTTAAAGAATGATTCATTACACGCAGCAAGGTTCTTGTTTTGATCTCCCCGCACTCAGAAGGATTTTCTGTGCCAAGGAATAACTCCAGGTTGTCCTAATTATTCACACATGGGACCACACCAGCCTCGCCACACAGTTGCACCCCTGTGTTCGACTTTGAATGGAGGGACATGTGGGACATCAAACTGCTTGTGCACGTTAATCCTGACAGGAATGAAAAAAAATTTTTAAATGCAGCATCCACTCTGAAGATAAGAGTTTAACCACACCCTCCCATTTCAGTGTAAACACACTATACAAGACATACTTATAAGTACTGGTCAACAACTATAAGTTCACCTCTGAAACCTGGTTCATCAGTTTTGAAATGCTGGACCAAACTGACCAGCCAGTCTGTCTCATATGCAATAAAAAATTTTCTAACAATTAATTTCTTAAAAAAAGCACAACCCTTTCAGCTCTTCATTGATGTGAGACCACACATGCACCCTGACAGCAGATGTAGTTATACGGGGCATCCCCATATCATTCATTCATTCAGTTACCATTCCTGTGTCAGTGTTTTGAAGTTCATGCTGCAGTTTGCACAAACATTGAACAGAAACACTTGTAAAGTACACAAAGCACCCACTGAACAACCACAAACTGCAACACAAACAAGCCAACTATGAAGCCAAACTTCTTAAACCGATACGGTATGTGAGTCCATACCAAAATAATTACCCACACACCCATTGGCCAAATTAAAAAGGTGGCCTGTTACCTAATAGCCATCCTGTAACAAAGGGCTTTGCCTTGCAGCAGGCCCAACTCCTTTCATCAGTTCAGCTGCCATATCTTTACTGCCACACCTTCCCCTCCCACCCTCCTGAAGTCTTTCTCATTGTCCTATCATTAAAATAACTCCTATGCAAAAAGTATGGCACTGTGTGCCATAAAGCAGCACGTGAAACGAGTCAAAAACTGTTGCCTAACTGTGCTGCTACTAAGCGTTTCTCTCTCTCTCCCCTCCAGCCACTACCTTTTCTGCATGTGAAGCCATAAAACTCGGATGTGGGCACAGTCAAGAGACAGGCAGGTGACAGACCCGCCAATTACTCAATATATGAGTCACATCTGACACATTGAAGGCAATGGTTAAAGACGCTCAATTTGTGGAACTTTAGCAATGACTAATTTCAGCCCAAGCTGAGCAAATAACCCAAACTTTACAGTTTAATGTAAAGAGGTGTGGAAAACAGCTTTCAGTTGTTTCATTGTTCAACTTCACCAATTTACAGTTTTATAATAAAAAACTTAAAGGTGATCTCAACTGTTACTGACTGTTGATTGACTGATCAATGAAGCAGCTGATCTTTTGCTTCTAGCTGAAAACAGCAACATTTTTAGAGCTACTCCTTTGTGTCCCTAATAACAGAGGAGACACTCTTTAACTGTGCCCTGTATTTTCCGATCATCTGTGGAGGCCCGAGGGTCAGCCCTTCAACCAGACAGCTGCCGAGGGAAAACAGCCACCCTTGCCGAAGTGCCTTTGAGCAAATCAGTGTTAAAAAGTGAATTCCATTGAAATTCCAAGTCCAAAACATTGTCCCATTAACCCGCAAACCAAATGGAATCTGACTGAAAATATAGTCACAATTATGATACAATTAACACAAGAATTGTTTGACTTTAAAAGAAATAAACTGGTCAGGCTAATAGATTCGCCTCAATTTGCACAATCACTTCAACGCTGTCTACGTGGTCTAATCACTGTAGTTTCACAGCGGCCTTCAAGTCACACGGAGCATGCGCGAAGAGCTGTAGGAATCCAAACTTTTTTTTCGTTGCAGACCAACGCCTTGCATTGTGGCACATTCACGCCCGCCACCAGTGAATCAATGACATGAGACTAATAAGACTTTCTAGAGCCCGAGAGGCGAATACGAACAATTCAGTCCGTGTTTAATGATTATAATACATGGGAAATGGCGACAATAGAAAAAGCTAGAACAATAGAGGAGTTGATTGTCTCACTTTTTCCCGGAGCTCCCGTTCACTGTCCAGCTCTCTCTGTAGGACCTGAGCCCGATCTTCTGCGTCGTCGGCCTGCTGCTGCAAACACTGAATCTTTCTCTTCACAGCATCCAGAGAGTTCACACCTGCCATTGTTTACTATTTCCTTACTTAACTTAAGACTAAACGTAAAAAAATAAAACAGTTATGACTATGTATATGTTGTGCAAAAACGAGGCCACTGATTCCTGCTTATTTGGTCTATTCAGAGTAGTTGAGTAACAGAAAAATAAGACTTTTGTTCGTTGATTTAAAAAAAAAAAAAAAAAAAAGAAAGGAAAAACGAGAAAAATAGGCGTGAGTCCGGAGATAAAGTATGAGGAATGTAAAGGAGTCACTCAAGTGCAGCAAAAAGTTATATAACTAGGAAGCGTGAGTGTCCAGGTGTTCCCCGAGTGTTTCTTCTGGATTGTAGGAATGAAAAGTTCATGAGCGGCGCAGAAAGTGGTCCTCGGGAATGTAGGTAGCCGTTTTGGTCCGGACTCAGCTTCAGTTAGAGTTTGAGGAGCATACAGAATAAGCTGCGCGGTGAGAAGAGCGCCAGACTGTGGCGGAGGAGGAGAGTGAGTGATTGGGTCGATGACGCCGAAGAGGGCGGGGCTTGAGAGTGAGTGAGTGTGTGTAAAAAGCTGATCCCTGTGACTGATGTGAGCACTGCTGCGAGACTTTGAAAAGAAAAAGGAGAGCCAGGATGAATTACTTTCAGTCATTGTGAAGGCGCAGTGTCCATTGTTTAGTTGTCTCACACAAACTTGATGTGACAGTTAAATTTCCCCTGAGTTTGTACTGCCTCCAGTGAAGTGTGAATAATTTGAGTATTTCCTCTTTTAAAAACCCCCACACAATTATATTTCATTCTGTCATCGTGGACTACTGGTTAAAGTGCCACTCTGCATATACCATTCTAACTTCATGGTGGAAATCCAAACCTAAGCAGCAGCGATTAATGTGTTTTGGATGGCAACAGGTTATTTAACCTTAAACGACCACGTGGTCACAGAGAAGCTGTTGCTCCATTTCAGAGGGGTCATACAACTGGCCTGCATCAAGCACAGAATACAGCTAAGGAGAATGATTAAAACTAGTGAGGAAGAAACACTTATCAGTGAGGCTCAATGGAAAAAAAAAAGGCTTGTGTTTGCTATGGGGCATAAAGATAGGACAAAGGTCACGTGGTCTGATGAGTCCAGATTTGTCTTCTTCCAGAATGATCAGTGGATCAGGCAGATAAAGTGATGCATCCACATGCATCTACTGTACAAGCCTGTGCTGTGGGGGCAACACTAATGATCCGAGGCAGCTTTACCTGACCGGATCCAGGTTCAGTTAACATGCCCCCCAAAAACTGAGGTCACCTGACTACCTGAATACACTGAATGACCCGGACTTTCTATCAATTGATTTTTTTTCTTCTCTGATGGCACATGCATATTTCAAAATGGCATGCTAGGGTTAGTTGGGCTCAGACTGTGCAAGTATCCTTATTATTCTTGACATGAATATAGAGCAGGGGTAGACAACTCCAGGCCTCGAGTGCTGGTGTCCTGCAGGTTTTAGATATCACCCTGGGTCAGCACACCTGAATCAAATGATTAGTTCGTTACCAGGCCTCTGGAGGACTTCATGAGATTTTGAGGAGGTAATTTAGCAATTTGAATCAGCTGTGTTGGATCAAGGACACATCTAAAACCTGCAGGACACCGGCACTCGAGGCCTGGAGTTGCCTACCCTGATGTAGAGCAAGGGGCAACCTCTAGAGGTGAAGCTAGCAGTAAAGTACCAAAAACGGCAATACCTTAAATTGCCACTTGAGGCTTGCTAAAAGCAGGTAAATTTAATTGGCTCAAATGTTCAAATACTAAACTTCACTGCAGAAATAAGCATGTTTAAAGCCAGATACTAACGCGGGTTTTTTTTGTTTGTTTGTTTTTTCCTTTTATGACCCATTTTAATTAACTAAAGTGATGCACAACTAGGCCCATGGTCACACTGAGCAAACATATGCCAGCTAGGTTGCTATACTATCTGCTAAATTCGATCTTACCTAATATGAGGAGGTCTCTGAAATAGACCTCTCGGCCATATTTGAGATGTTGGTGTGTTTTTTCAGCAATTTTAATGCAGTAATCAGACAAATAATATGGCAGTCTACAGATACACGCAGCTAACCCAGGTTGCTACTGTTAGCTGATAACCTATCTCTAGATCTTCTCGTCCATATACGGTCACTTCAAGCTCTAAAAAAAGGGAAAAAATGGTGAGACTTCTCACCAGGTCTGCACAAACCAACGGGTAAGGTCACGATGGCTATATCCATCTTTTATTTACAGCATCTGGTCTCAAGTGACCACTTGTGTAATAGAATGTCATGCCCCTGCTCAATATGACAATAAAGACCTAGATTATTTCAGTGGGCAAAGACCAGAAATTGTGACTGGTGTGCTGGAATTTAAAAGAAGACGTCAGAATAAGTATTCCTTGGTGTGTTGCAGGCCATTTAAACAGCCCAAGATGATTAGTGAACCTCTAATATATTTCTAAATCCTTTTCAAAATTTTCATTATGTCGAATAAGACACCACCGGTGCCCAAAGGAGTACACACACTGTTTTTGCTGAGGACACGTGATTACTTGTATGCTGCTTAAAGAATGTGGCCATATGTGGCCCCGGCACCCTCCAGATGTAGTCAGTTATCTTGGGTTGACACCCACACTAACCAGTAACCTAAGCCACTAAGCCAAAAAGAAAAAAAGGGGGTAGCTAATGTAGGAGTGCAAAAAAGTGCTGCTGGTTCCAAAAACAAGACTCCATGTTCAAATACCGAGCTTTCAGAGCATTAAGAAACATGTCTACAGCCTCATGCAAAAAAATAAGATTTCCCCATCTAATATCAACTCATGGGAGTCTAGTCTTTTTTGTAACATCCTCATGGGTACTGGAGTTAGGGGTGTAACTTCTTTGATAGACAGGCATCCAGACACAGGCATCTCTAGCTGATATCTCTGGTTGGCCTCACATTCACTAACTGCAGTCACTGAGCTCGACCCCTCCACTGTGTTTATGCTGTTGGTGCCATTTGGTGTATTATATTACAGCTTACTTGTGCTTACAGTATTTTATTACTTAGTTACCATTAATTAGCTGATATCTAGATTGTACAGAACAGTTTATGGACAGAAATTGATAGCCAAGCCTTAGCTGATAACTCAGCACTGCCCTTACATTAATGATGTGTATATATATATATCCATCCATCCATCCATCCATTCGCTACCGCTGATCCTTTTCAGGGTCGCGGGGGGTGCTGGAGCCAATCCCAGCTGTCATAGGGCGAGAGGCGGGGTACACCATGGACAGGTCGCCAGTCTGTCGCAGGGCCAACACACAAGGACAGACAACCATTCATACTCACATTCACACCTAGTGGCAATTTGGATTTTCCAATTAACCTATCCCCACAAACTGCATGTCTTTGGACGGTGGGAGGAAGCCGGAGTACCCGGAGGGAACCCACGCAGACACGGGGAGAACATGCAAACTCCACACAGAAAGACCCCGGCCTGATGGTGGAATTGAACTCAGGACCTTCTTGCTGTGCGGCAACAGTGCTAACCACCGTGCCACCGTATATATATATATATATATATATATAAAATTCCAACTTCTGACCTCTCAGTAAACCCGCAACTCTCTAAATAGAAATGTGTTAGTGTTTGTCTTGAAGCAGAGAGCAAATACAGAATACATGAACCACTTCCCTGCTGACTGATGATGTGCATTGTGTG
Source organism: Maylandia zebra (assembly GCF_041146795.1). Classification (NCBI taxonomy): domain Eukaryota; kingdom Metazoa; phylum Chordata; class Actinopteri; order Cichliformes; family Cichlidae; genus Maylandia; species Maylandia zebra. The sequence goes on along the minus strand of NC_135188.1, from coordinate 4,641,323 downwards.
GGTGTAAATCAAATTTATTCTTCATTTTTCATGTTTCACTGCTTGCCCTGCCTGTGTTTACCCCCCATCGGCTCCTATTCACACGATCAGCCTGGGAGCTTGAATATGTCGGGCGGACGGGCAAGTAGGCCAGCAGATTTCAGCCGAGGCTCATCTCAGATTCAGTCCTGCTGTTCTCAACAAGAAGAACATGTCTCACAGTCAGTCTCATGTGTTGATTGAGCTGCTCTCTCTCTGATTTGGCCCTTGCACCAGAAAAGCTGGAAGCATTGATTTCATTAGACACAGGAGTGTGGGCCTTTCTGTTTGCCTTAGCTACATTCCTCACATACCAGAGCCCCCCCTGCCTGTTCTCTGCTCTCTCCGCCCGGCTGACCAGCTTTGCCCTAAAACTGCGACTGTTGCTGCTGTGATTGGTGTAATCAATGCCTGTACCAAGACCACATGCGCTAACTTTACTTTTCACTGCACTGTGTTTAAGTACTTAGATCTATAAGGATAGACTCTTCGTCTGGTGGCTTGAGCTAGCAATAAACAGTGATGATCTAAATATCAGCACGTCTGCTCTGGTGCCCTTTTTCATGAATCATAAACGGTTTGCTTGCAGGAGCTGCTGGCTCATTCCTCTGTTTTCCCAGTCGTTTTCAGGTTTCCAATTTTGGTCGGTGTGAATTCAGATGCGTAATGACTTGACTGCTTCCTCTAATAAGTGACATGTGGAGGGGAATTCATGGAAGTGGAGCAGAGCAGACTTCATAATTTGATGTCACTCTGTACTCTGTGGTAAATCTAAAAAAATGCCATAGTGGACATCTATTTTTTAACACAACTCGCACTGCTTGAGTTCTCTTTCCAAACACTATAGGACACCCAAGAGTGATAGCTACAGGTCATGCTCTGGGTTTTCAAGGGGCCCACTTGACCCAGTTTATATGTGAGGCTTCTCAGAACCATCCTGAGTTTATTTAATCACTGCGTGAGGATAAACCAGCATGTCTCAGCCCCTAGGTCTATGTCTATATAGCAGGCACTTCCCTTCTCTTTGTGTTTAGTGCAACATCACATTTCCCTGGGATATCCTCCATGAGACTAAAACAATACCACATCTTAGTGGAAGGTGGGGGAGGTTTGTGCATGACTCTTCTCTCTCTGTGCTCACTTTGCTTCGTAATGCTGTGGTACTGCTTTCCCCTACTTTTTATTAAAATGCCATTTAACTGATAAACAGGTATACTGTAAACAGTATTGTATGTTTGTGATATATGTGATTCCCCCTTCCACCCATACAAACACACAGTAACGGACACAAGCAAGCAAACACACAGCTGTGCTGCATGAATCACCACTGACAGATATACAACCATGTGGTTTGTGGTGATGCCAATCTAAAATATGACCGCCTTTCCCAGATTGCAGCTGATTAGGCTCAGGAGAACTGCCAATTCCAATGTTCTGCTACATTTACTCAATTAACTGTTTCTGTCCACAAACAAGATCCATATAGGATTTCTCAGTGGTGGTTACATTTATTTACATCTTTACATGAGAAAAAGTAAATACTCCAGAGCCAAAAAATGTTGCCATTGCAAGTTTGAGTTTAGTTAAAGGGGAAGTCTGTTTACAGCTTTTGGTCCAGCTGTGTCTCCATCATTTGGCTCTGACTGCAAGACTGCGAGTTTGACAATAAAGTAATTTGGTGGTGTGAAGTTAGAAATAAAAAAAGCTTATCAGACTTCTTTCACCGCCTCCTTAGTCATGCCTGAAGTTTGTGGGTTAAGCTACCTGAAGCTACAGCTAGAGGTTGAAATGCATTGTTGGATATGTAGGCAGTGTGCTTCTTAACGAAGAATTAAAAAAACATAATAGCTTCCAAATGTTCAAATTAGTCAGCTTGGACATGAAATGCTATTAAACCTGCTAAGTCGTTAGAACAAAGTCTGTTTGATGTGGGACTGCACTGATTTCCACTGATGTAAGAACAGCCCAAGTAATAGTGCTGCATTCACAGCGAGTGAGTGGTCGTCTTGTTCCCTGTCTCTTGTAAGTGCAATGCAGTGAGCTTACAAGAGGCAGGTTATTGACTAATTATCTCCCCTTGTGTCCTAGATGTGCCCATAACTTGCACATTCATGTATCAAACTGACTTTTAAATGCTACATAATTTATTTAGTTAAAGTCCAAAAGCATCATAAATACTTAAAATATTTAAAAATCCTTAAAGTACCAAAAGTGAATTTAGGCATATAAACTGTTTTGTGTTGTTTGTTTTAATTTTAGTTATCACCTTTAGTAAATTGTATTAGAACATGTGAAGTGGCACAAAATGAAAAACTCTTATATTTTTTGCATGTTTGTCCCTTTGCAATTTGTTGTAAATGTCCCTCCTCATGTTTGTGTAACTGTAAATGTCAGAACATATGTCATGATGAGGCTTACAGTGTGTGTGTGTGTGTGTGTGTGTGTGTGTGTGTGTGTGTGTGTGTGTGTGTGTGTGTGTGTGTGTGTGTGTGTGTGTGTGTGTGTTTGGGTGAATGGATTATAGTCTAACCGTGTGCTCATCTTTCAGGAGTGGCTGCACAGGAATGTAACTGTCTCTGAAGTGCTCCAAATCGTTCACCGAGGATCAAAGCAAAGCCACAGCTGGTGCCGGCTTAGAAAGAGTCCAGCTGTGGAAGAATGGTCCCTAGTTTTCAGTAGTGCCACAGTAATGTGTGCATGCCAGAGTCAGATGAAACAAGTATTAACATCCTTTGTTCTTCTTTACGGGATTCAAGGATTCAGTGACTGTAATGGTCATGGTTATTTGGCAGTTTGATTTCTAGTTTAACTTTGAGTAAAGTGTCCTGAAAATGAAGTGACACCGAACCCTCCTGTGTGTGTGCGTGCCGTTCACTCACATCTGCAGCTTTCTTCTCAGACAGTTCCAGTTTCTCCTGAGCATCTTTCAGGCCCTCAGAGAATTTGTCCAGTTCATCTTCCGTCTGCTTCATCTTCTTCTGCAGATCCAGTAACTCCTCCTCCAACTAAAACAAAGGATACTGTTAGTGCTGTTTTTTTCATTTTAACTCAGTTTAGCATGAAAACCTTAGATGAACCTCTATTCTATTCTAGTCTATTCTAGTGTAGTGTAGTCTGGCCTGGTGTTGTATTGGATAGGATTCTATTCTGGTCTGGCCTGGTCCATTCTAGTCTCTGTTTTTTTCTGTTCTTAGATTCGATTTGATTCAATTCTATTCTATTCTAGTATAGTGTGGTCTGGTCTGTTATGTTCTCTTGTGTTCTGTTCTATTCCCTTCTGGTCTGGTCTATTCTAGTCTCTGTTCTGTTCGGTGATTTGGTATTCTATTCTATTCTATTCTGATGGAGTCTGGTGTGGTCGGTTCTTCTATTCTATTCTTTTCTATTCTATTCTGGTGTAGTCTTTTCTATTGTATTCTGATGGAGTCTGGTGTGGTCGGTTCTTCTATTCTATTCTATTGTATTCTGATGGAGTCTGGTATGGTCGGTTCTTCTATTCTATTCTTTTCTATTCTATTCTATTCTGGTGTAGTCTTTTCTATTCTATTCTATGGTGATGGAGTCTGGTGTGGTCGGTTCTTCTATTCTATTCTTTTCTATTCTATTGTATTCTGATGGAGTCTGGTATGGTCGGTTCTTCTATTCTATTCTTTTCTATTCTATTCTATTCTGGTGTAGTCTTTTCTATTCTATTCTATGGTGATGGAGTCTGGTGTGGTCGGTTCTTCTATTCTATTCTTTTCTATTCTATTCTATGGTGATGGAGTCTGGTGTGGTCGGTTCTTCTATTCTATTCTTTTCTATTCTATTCTATTCTGATGGAGTCTGGTGTGGTCGGTTCTTCTATTCTATTCTTTTCTATTCTATTCTGGTGTAGTCTTTTCTATTGTATTCTGATGGAGTCTGGTGTGGTCGGTTCTTCTATTCTATTCTATTGTATTCTGATGGAGTCTGGTATGGTCGGTTCTTCTATTCTATTCTTTTCTATTCTATTCTATTCTGGTGTAGTCTTTTCTATTCTATTCTATGGTGATGGAGTCTGGTGTGGTCGGTTCTTCTATTCTATTCTTTTCTATTCTATTGTATTCTGATGGAGTCTGGTATGGTCGGTTCTTCTATTCTATTCTATTGTATTCTGATGGAGTCTGGTATGGTCGGTTCTTCTATTCTATTCTTTTCTATTCTATTCTATTCTGGTGTAGTCTTTTCTATTCTATTCTATGGTGATGGAGTCTGGTGTGGTCGGTTCTTCTATTCTATTCTTTTCTATTCTATTCTATGGTGATGGAGTCTGGTGTGGTCGGTTCTTCTATTCTATTCTTTTCTATTCTATTCTATTCTGGTGTAGTCTTTTCTATTCTATTCTGATGGAGTCTGGTATGGTCGGTTCTTCTATTCTGTTCTATTCTATTCTATTCTATTTGCATTCATCTGAGCACTGAGACCATCATATCTATTCTCACAGATGAATGAACCTTTGCAAAGATATAATGATGAAACTTTTATCGAGTTAACAACTGCTGAGCAAAATGATGGTTGAAAGGAAACCAAGTTAAGCAACTGATAAAGCTGCGGTGGCTAATTTGCAAGCAGAACTGTGTTTATGATGTTTGGAGAACATTTATTTAAATGGCATCACCCTCTCATGACAAGAACTCTGGTATGCGGTCTAATCTCTTTTCTCTTTCTCCCTTTTCTTCTCTCTCTCTCTCTCTCTCTCAGGGTTAGCTGTTCCCCCTAATCAGTGTTCCCCTCTGAGTCCATGAAGTACATCTGATAACCCTGCTGTGTCCCACACTGCCGATCTCTTCTGGGCTCTAAAAATACAGCTGTTATCAGCGAGAACACACAGACGCCTGGAACCATAAGTTGTGTGTGTGTGTGTGTGCACGCATGCACGTGTGTCTAATCCTCCATTTGTGTGTCTATGCATGTCCATTTGCATGCTTATTAAGGGTCACACAGTCTCCATAATGGCTGTTCTTTTAAATAGGTCCTCTCTATAAAGCGGTTGAGGTGGACTTGTTTTCTTTCCCCAAAGACCAAATCCTGGTCCTGGGTGGTCTCATCACTTGTGTACCGGTGGTGCTGACCAGTTCAAGTGAAGAGAAGTTCAAACTACTGTTTTCCTGCAGATCTCATTTAGTACAGCTTTGTTTAAAGAATAAAAAAGTAACGAGTGGAAACTGAAAGCCACGATTTGCACCTCATTTGATCCAAAGTCAGCAATTTAATAACTTCCAAACTTTCCTGGACCTGTGGTTGGATCATCTGTACTATGAGGCATTCCTCAGAAAAGAAAAAGAAAAAAAAGTTAAACTACTTCCTAAAATATTTCCCAGCAAAGTAAACCAGTAAATTAACTGTGAAGAATGTAGAATAAATAAATGTAAGAACTGTTTACACACCGTGTCCTTGTAGGTATGTCTGGTATGGTTTGAATGTCGTGATTAGTTTAAGAACTGGATAGAAAGAAAAGTCTTCAGAGAAAAGCACATTTACTGGGTGTGGACATTTCTTTTTTCATGAAAAACTGTTTTGAAATAAATTTCGCTTCAGAAGTTGCAACTAATCAGTAAATCTATAAGTAAACTATAAACTTAATCTATACATTTTTGCTTAATATACAGTTCTAGTTGCGTATTTCCAAAATCAGATCAATATCCCTAAAAAATATCTAAAATTTTTTCTATATGCGCTGGAATCCCTTGTGATCCATCTCTTTCTTGCTCTGTCTTTCCCACCTGCTTGCATTTGTCCTCTGCCGCCTTCTTGTCTGTCTCTGCCTGCTCGGCCCGGTCGATGGCATTCTCCTTATCCAGTTTCAGCATTTGCATCTTCTTCTTGATGGCCTCCATGGTGGCTGCTCGGCTGGATTTTCTCCCTCTGAGATGTTCAAACGCACCGTTAAAAGTTTGGGCTCTCGCTGAGATGTAGGAGATTCAGCCTTGCTTGCAGTGCAGGAGAAAGCTCGAGCTGAACAAAGCTGCAGAGAAAGCGAGAAAGCAAGAGAGGCAGAGACAGAAAAGGAGAGACAGATGGAAGGAGACAGAAAGAGCTGTGAACAGAGATGGAGAGTCAAGCCCTATAAGGATGGTTATTTAAACTTCAACAGAACCTGCCTCCAGTCTCCACTCACCACCCCTATTGCCATCCTCCTCCCATGTTTCCCCCTCCCTCCCTACATCCATCACTTTTCTCCATCCTCTCACTCTCTGTCCATTCCTCTCTTCATTCAGCCACTCACCACTCTGCGTCCACTCCATCCTTACTCCCTGGCTATCACTCTCTTAGACACACACTCCACCCTATCAAACCCATCCAAGCTCGCTCTCAGGAATGGTCTGGCTGCTCCGCTCTTCAGCCGTGGACGATCTCCTTATTTGGGTTGCTATGTTTTCACAAAGAGACGGAGATCAGACGCGCAGGTCCTGTTTCCACATTTAACCCCCTGTCAATGGCTACAAGTCCTGCTGGCACACAGCATCTCGCACTCAAAGCCTTAGAGAGTGCGTATATAAGACAAACAGAGATAGACGGGCAAAGTAGAAGGAGACAGGTAGAAAGGAGACTATAGAAAGGAAGTTTCCATGATGTGATCGCTCTATTGTGACTTTTAAGCCATTTAAAGTGAGGGTGTTGGCTTATCCCAATTCATTACTGTGTCAAGAAGACTAAAACAGAATAGAGGCATTGATGTGGTCTGAAAGGAGACATAAAGGAAACTCGTATGGAAGACAGATGCAAAGATACTTTTTTCGTAGATTAGTTTGTGCCACAGTAGTACAGGGTAGTTTGATGATTCAGCCTTCACATGTTGCCTTTGTCAGAGTATCATAAAGCTGTTTTGGTTTTATAACTCTATGATAATTTCCCTGCTGCACTTCTTCAAGTGTGATCATCTGCGTGACGATGGATTACGGCATGCTTTCTGAAACTTGAGCTCTGCATTCTGTGTACCTGATACTTCAGTTTGATGACTGAGGGACGAAATCAGACTGAGAGATTGTGCAAAGAATGGAGACCAGTGTCCACATTCGCCTACACAGAGAGAGAAATATGCAGAAAGATGGATGGCCCTGAAGAGAAAAGACCTGCATGAGTTTGTATTTGCATGGACACATGCGCATATATTACCCAGGACTGGTTGGCTAATGTTAAACTAGTGGTTCAGTAAGACTCGTTACACCAATAAAAGCTTTATTTTCATGTATTCTGTAGATTTGTTTTTAATTATTTTCTTCATATTTGTCTGAACGATCCTGTGGCTGCTTGTAAGTTCGGGTCCTCTTTTGGGGCCTTTACTGTTTCTGTTACATCTGCTCTCTTTTCAGCACTATATGTTTTGTTTTCTAAGTTATAGATCTTCCATAGGCGCTTGGACTGTATCAAAAATCAGATATTTGACTATTTTCTCCAACTTAATAAAGAGAAGGTAGTGCTTGTGCCCTCAACAGATTTGTGGTAATGGAAACTAGGTTCTCCTTGACGCTTTTGCAAAATCTTCTATCTGTCATGGCTTAATATTTGAGTCAGCCTTCCCCTTGGAGGCTCATGTTGACTCACTCTTGCTTTTATCACTTTCAAGTTGCCAATGTGAGTTCTTTCGTACCACGCTGTTAATTGGAAATTGTTATTCATGCCTTTATTTCATCAGAATGGACATGAGGGAATGTACAAAGAACTGGAAAGATTTGAGGGACAGATTTGTTTGATTTTAAAGGTGCTCTTTGTAAAATATCACAGCTAGACATCAGCAGATCGCAGACGTTGCAGTCAACTGAATTCTGTTTTATGCCTCCTCTCAATTAAAGTGCAAAATCCTATCTATGGTGGCCACTGTAAGACAAACAACTCTGGCCACCTTTCATCTATAGTGAGTCATTTCCTTGTTCATCTCAGCAGGTTTCCAAGTCTATTTTCTCTGGAGACTTTGTGAAAGGAGTCTGATATGAGCCGATGAGTCTGTGAAGCTCACTTGTTGTTGTGGATATCCTGAGTTTTTCTGTTGCTAAGCTCTGCTGTTTTTGCCACTGTTAGCTGCTAGCCAGCATTAGTGGGTCTTTCTTTGAAGTGGATCTAAGGTTGATCAATAAATCAGTAAATACCAAGCTGCAACTTTCAAGGCAAAAAACAAATTCAAAGTTAAATTTCCTTTCAGTTTAGTTCCATTTTATCTTATCTATATAGCACCAAATCATCCCAAAAGTTGCTTCAGTGTGGTTTATAATGAAAGGTCAAGACTCTAATAATAGAGAGATAAGAATTGCGCTGGGAGACACTTAAAATAAGTGGAGGATCTATCGGTTTTGTGAGGAAAGAAAAGATGAGAGGTAAGTGTGTAGGCTAACTATTAGCCTACACGCTTACCTAGCATATTTTGGTTCCTGCAACTGGTCCGTCGGGTTATTGTCTCCCCAGAAACACTTTTGCTTTTGTAAATCTGTTATTCCTATTTCTGTTTTCGTTTTCATTTTTCCAATTTCCGTTGTGTTTTGTGTGCTTTTGCAGCGTTTTTCTGGTGTTTTCAGTTTCAGTCTGTTTGGCCTCTCAGGGCCACCATACAAAAAGACCAATCTCCAGGGTTAAAAACAGTCCCCATTAGTCACAGTGGTTATGTCAATATTTTATGGATAATTTGTGGTAAAAAACTTAAAATTTAACTAAACATTAGAGTCTGAACTGAACACCTGAAGCCGGTCCAATTGGCTGGAACTGAACAATGTTGATGTACAGATCCACTCAGAGACAAATTGTACTAGAAGTCTGTGTGACCAACTTGACAAATTCTCATCCAGCAGCTCATCTGTACAGAACAATTTTGTTCATTATAAGTTGTCGCTTAGCATCTGGCAACATTTCAAGGTGACTGCAGCTAAGAAGTGAACACAGCTGGAGCAGTTTAAAGTTGTGTTTTCTCCTGTCTAAAATTAATCTTGTCTAGATTACCTGTCGTGTGCTTCACCTTCATGTCATCTTGTTGTGAAGCGGTCAGTTTGCTTGTATTAGTGAAACAGCAGAGTAGCTTTTCTTGACATTAGTTTAGGTCTCAGGACAAAGACTAAACCAGATTTATGTGAAGCCAGCTGGATTTCAAATCTCTGCTGCGTGTTTGCTGTCTTTAAAAAAATGAATTCTGGAGGACAATCATCTATAGAGATTAAATGACTCTCTACAGACATTCTATGTCAGGGTTTTTCAACATATGAGAATATTTTCCCTTAATAAAGAGCCTTTAAATTCATGTCTTAATTACAACAGTTACCAAGATAATCACATAAAACCTGAAAGCACTGACTCTGGACATCTATGCGTGTAAATACAGCAGCAGCAGAAGTTGCTCTGGTTTGAGAAGCAGCAGCTTTAAGTCTCTTACACATACTGTGTGAATGTAGCCCTGCTCCACCCGACAGCTCAGCCAGTAATTCAAGAGTATAATTTAGTGTCTTCAATATTTTCTCCCGATGTTCCAAGTATGCTTTCTCTTTCTGCAGCTTAGCCGCAGAAATGCTGCGGAGGGGCCCAGACTAAACATGAAGATATTTTGCAAATGCAAGCAGAGCAGCCAATGAAAGTGAATGTTTTTTATCATTATTTTTGATGGAGAACAGAATACCGGAGAGGATAAAGCAGCCAAAAGGCAGGACTTTCTGCACTGGAGTTCCTAATGCAAAGCTAAACAAAACGGCATCAAAGCTATTGCACAACTGAACCTCCAGTCCCTTCAGCAGAACAAGAGGTACTCTTTGTACATGTGCGTAAGTGAACTCCTGTGGCCTTGGGGTGGAAACAAAGCTCATGACTCTGCTAGACAGGACACCACCTGGACTCTGGTGATACGCACACACAGACACACATGCACAGATGGTGAGGCACATTCCCTTTGTAACTCAGAGTCTGTACGGGCGGAGGCATGTTTCCTGTATGACGACGAGGTTAAATGACGTCAGAAGCCTCCCATCCACCTCTCCTAACCCACTCACACAGACACATACGTGCAGTTATTTCAAAAAATATTCTAATGACTTACATTTTCTTGACTTGTGCTTTAACCATAACCATACTTTTAACCAACCTCAAATATAAACCTGCCCTAAACTGATTATTTACTTTGAGGGGACTTAAAAAAAATTAATGCATGTCCCCATGTATAGATCCCCTCAAGGTGATTAGTACTTACACAATCTTTCTCCACAGGCATTTCAGAAATGTTTGACTCACAGCTAGCCAATCAGAATTGACCTGGCATGCCTCAACTTCTCTTTGCTTTGGGGTAAGTAAACACATTGTTACGGGCACCGATTAAGGTGAAATCGCAGACGCAGCTGCATGTTGTGACCTCATTTCACGTTTTAGTGTTTTACAAATTCTACCTTTGTTCGAACATCTTGAATTCAGAAGCTGCCCAACCCAAATGTCCTGATGAACGTGTTGCAATGAATGGAGTAAGTCTCAGTCAAGTCAATCAGCTTTTAAATTAATCCCAATTATTTCCAACGCCTTTGCAATAATACTTAAGCTCAGTAACTCTGTAATCACAGCACAATGAGTCACTGTGTAATGAAGAATTGTTGTCAGGTCACCTAGAGACTAAACCTGCCACTCAGGTTCAGGTGGTGAGCATAAGCGTGAAAATGACTGCTCATATGTGAAGTGGTGCGATCTGGGAGTGAGGTGACTTTACTTTCTCCGGTTCAGCTCTTCCACTGTGACCTACTACACCAGAGTGTTTGCTCAGTTTTCAGGAATACACTAATATTAGCACTGAAAAAAACTATCCTGGAGTGTGAATACCTCTGAGCTACTGAAAAAGACACAACAGAGACTGTACTTTCTGAGAGTGCTTAGGAAGAACAACATCACACAGAGACTGCTGGTGTCTTTCTACAGAGCCTCCATCAAAAGCATACTAACGTACTGCATAGGCATATGGTACGCTAGCTGCACAGTGGCTCAGAGGAAAGCACTCCAGGGAGTAATCAACGCTGCCCAAAGGACAATCGGCTGCCCTCTCCTCAAACTGAAAGACCTACACAGTTCCCGCTGCCTCAAAAGAGCCCATAACATCATAAAGGACACCTCACACCCTGGACACTCCATGTTCAAACTGCTGCCTTCAGGTAAACGGTATAGAACAACATACACAAGGACTAACAGACTCAAACACAGTTTCTACCCAATTGCAATATCATGTCTCAATGCTACTAAAAGTAGATGACTTTCATTGCCCCTGTTGTCATTTGTGCCCTTGATGTTGGAATGCTTTCAGACATGTTTTGTTGGATGCGCTAACAAATTGACTGAGTGATTGATTGTTTGAGTGATATATCAACTAGGTCGTATGTTGAGTGTCTGTATGGGGCCTTAGGCCTGGATTGCTTGGGTGTATTTACTGTATGAGAATACTGTATCTTATATGTATTTCTATCTTTTATATCCTATTTATTATGGTTTTTAAGTATTTATCTTTCGTGATGTTGCACTGACCGGAGACATCTTTCAATTTCATTGTACTTGTGACAATGACAATAAAGAATATTCATTCAAAAAATATCCTGATATAAACAAGAAACTTGGGTTGGGCTCAAACGAGCTGCCATTATTATGAAATATCGACGATTATGACTGATGATCATTCAAGCAATTACACCATTACCCACTCACTGTCTGTGACTTTTTCATTATGCAACAACTTCCTGTGTATAAAACAAGACAGAACATTCCCGACTAATGAGCCGTATACCTTTCGAGGAAGAACAGGACATGCAAAGGCAGAAAGAGTCACAGACTACGCAGAAAAATTAGAGGCTTAAAAGGAAGTTATGACAAATATATCTAAAATAAATATTAAAGCAATTAAACGGTGGTGTTTGGTGTTTTATTAGAACATTATCAGTACTTCAATCTGTTCAATATTCCCTGAGTAAAGAGAAAAAATCCAGGGAAACATCGTAGAGTTTCCATTGACCAGCTGCAATTTAATGATGCAACCAATAATCCTTACAGTCACCCTCTATGTTTTACAGCTCACAATAATCCTTATATTTCCTTATTGTAGGCCCTGGTGCATTTTCTGTCTAAAACAAGCTAAATTTTGGGCTCTTCCTCCTTTATCACTCTCCCTTTAAGCCTACTTTCTTCTTCACAAGCTTCCTCCCAAGCAGAAGCTGGTGAGTGGGACTTCTGTGCTGATATGACCATATTACACATATCCACTCTCACTGACATGTCTAGAAAAAAAATACTGTAACTGATTGTTAAAGATGAACCCTGAGCTAGCTGCTCTGGATCAACTTTACTTGTGTTTGTTTAGAACATCCATATAAATGACTTCAGGTGAACAGAAAAATCCAACATCCGAGCTTATGACACATATAGAACAAGGTACTTTTTATTAATTCCCATGGGTGCACAATTGTGGATGGAGCCACATGTTAATTTGGCACAGATAACAGGCCACAGACTCTTCGTGAGCTAACGCTCGCGTTTATCCGGGCGTGCAACCGGAACTAGGAGTACAACAGCACGTGACCCCCCCAGCATGTGGCTCCTCCTGGCCTTGAACCAGGGACCTGTCACATATGACGTGAATGTGTTAACCATGCACCACGGAGCCACTTTATATGGCATACAGAAGCCACAAATATATTAGGTGAAGTCACAAATAAAATGTATTTAAAAGTATGAAGTGATGATAGCTAAAGCCCTAAGTAAAACTGACTGAACTGGGATAAACTGAGATACGCTGCAGAAACTGAAACATAATAAAACCACAATAACTCCTGTAGATCATAATCATAAGCGCTGACAAAAAGACAGGAAGTCAGACAGGGGCACAGTAGTAATGACCTCATAGTGATGACACACCAGCTGCTGTGCCAGGAGCACTGCAGTCAGATCTTCAGCACAGGCCTTATAAGGACAATATATTTGACTCATTCTGTGCTGTGTGAATGACTGACAGACTAACTGAAAAGGGGATGACAAGAGTAGTGTTCATTATCACCACACCACACATCTTCCCTCTTCTTAATCCCTCTCATTTATTTCCTGTCTCCTCCCACACTCCAATCCAATTCTTTCCTGCTTCCTTCTCTCTCCTGCTGTCTTTACTTGGTTCCTCTCTCATTTCCCAGCTTTTAACCGTGTTTTCACCTTCTGTTAAGTAGGAAGGTCAGCATGAGTCCTACACAGACACACATGAACACTGTCACATACACACACATCTGGCTGTAGCTGGATCTCACCACTTTGCTGGGAGTGCAAAAATGGAAGGAGGAGTGCTTTAAACAGGCAGGGCCGAGAGAGGATGAGGATGGGCTGGGCCTCCAGCTCCAGAGTTAGAGAGAGGAAACCCCTCCCACAGGAAACCAGCGCTCCACTCCACATGGCCTTTTAAGGTAAAAAACTTCCCAAAACTCTTCTCGCTTGGGAAAAGGGCTAAGATATAGTCATATTTAAAGCTACAGAGAGAGAGAGAGCTGCTAAAGGCAGGGAAGAAGACCCAATGAAAAGCAAGCAGAGGAAAATTCATGTGCTTGGAATTTATTGTGTTATTTTTTAAGTAGCACACCTCATTTGTCAAGAGCCGAGTCAGTTTCCTCAAGTGTTGCTAGTTTAAAGTCATATTTTCATAACATTTCACTATCAGGGCTTTTATGACTGAAAGCCTTCATTAGCTCTGGTTGTGATTGTATCTTTATGACCGAGTCTTTGACCTGCTGCATAGTCAACATTCATGTCAATTATCTCGTGTCTGAGTCATATCACGAGGGGAGGGGTGTGGGAAACAGACCCCATGCATTTCTTACACATGGGAAAACTATCTGCAATTTAAAGGAGATACAAACAAAAGATGCGTCCGCAAAGTGAGCCATTATGAGAAATTGGTATTGTCGAGAGACTTGCAAAGAATTCCTAATGTTTCTGTCGGATGTCCTCTTTGTGAGCAGTTACTGGATAACAGCCAGAGAGAAGTTTACTGTCAGCGTGGATGTTTCAAAGTCTTGCACACAAACAACTATTTGGCATTTTGGCCAAAATGCAGTTGTTTTTTTTTTTAATTTCTTTAGCAATGTAAAAGAATAAGGGAGAGCTTTAATATATGATATTTGGAATTTTGTGTGTATCAACATTTTACCTGTTTAACAGACTCACTGTAAGGAACCAACTTCCTTTGGGAGGAAAAAGCAAATTCACATAATTTAGAGTAGAATGAACTTTATTGTAGTTAAACAAGCGCAACAAAATTTAGACTGGCATCCCTCCTATAGCCGTGATGGAGGCCGTACCTCAGGGAAAAAGACATTGCCCAGTCTGTTTGTGTGTACCATTTGCCTAATGGCAAAACAAATGCATGTATAATACTTTGCTTAAGCTTAAGGTTAGAGGCTAATGTTATGTGGTGAGTCTCTAACGGTCTCTGAGTACTTCTGTGTCTTACAGACGGTCTCTTGGATGCACTGCCCTTGCATTTAAACCCCATGGTTTCATTTACTACTTTCACCAGCACACCTTATTGTATGTGTGTGTGCATTTCTATGCACGGCCCTATTTTTGATGGGCGCTGCCTTGTCTTGCCCTATGTTATCTGACTGTTTAACATTGCTCACAGCAAATGTGCAAATAAAGATCGTTGTCTCGAATGCCTGTCTTGCACCAGTTATTCACAGTTTTATCGCCTCATCGCGCTCATTTATCAGAAGACGGGCTGACAGGGAAGTTATATTACCTCCCTGTCAGAGGTGAGATGACACACATTTTGTCATGAATGGCTAACAGTGTGAATGAATGCAGCATGGATCATAAATTCATCTAATTTCACACTTACATTATAATCTCTTATAGTCCTGACTAAATGATCTAATATGATCTCCACCTGCAGGAGCTGCCAGCTTTGCCTGTCTGCAGTTTGGTGCTGGATGGCTGAAAATAGCTCCTGCTGCTGGAAATGAGGTTGATGAGAGCGGTGAGAGTGAACCAAAACAGTAAAAATGTAGGTTGTAAAACCAAGCCCAAAACGATGGCCCATAAACCTCCACAGAGCTGAGGGTATAAAATGAATCTCTGTGGGTTCATTCCAGCAAGAGATCTACACATTAGACATAAGAACCATTGTTCATATAAAAACACTGATTAGAACATCTTTAAGAGTAAATTATTTGCCTCATATACCACAAAATCGCACACATATAACAAACTTCTGAGGCTTTTCCTTCATTATTGTATGTTTAAGCAGCATTTGTACAGACTTTATCCTTCTTAAAGGTATTCTAGGACAAAGTTTTCACCATATAAACAAAGGCGTGTTGCAGAGGTTATCAAGGCTCTCCAGTTAAGAAGCCATACCGGAAAATGCATGACGTTAGCCTGATAGGCTGCAGATAGCTGCCAGCATATCCCAGTTAATTAAAACCTGAAGTGCTGCCACTGCCAGCTCGGTCACAGGAGGTCAAAGGTCACCGTATGAGTGATCGTTAGTCTTCCTGGATTAGAAATGAAACAAGGAGGTGTGGCGAATGCATGAAGACTGTGAGAAAATCACGACTGTAAACACTGCAGCCAAATCTAACAGATGTTACACATTTACTTTTTGAGTCAAGCTCTCTATTTAGACTGTAGCTTTTAGTGTAACTCCTCACTGGATGAACTTCATACTCTGCAGTTCGTCCAGAACGCTGCTGCCAAAGCCTCTTTTCTCACCCGTCTCCTGTGAAGCCTCCACTGGCTCCTCACATAAAGTCGAAATCCCATTGTGGAGGAACTCCTGAAGCTCGTAGACCATTTCCAGCCTTCCTCATCTGCACGGTTTGGGCTCAGTTTGTGACGGTGGGCTCTTCCTGTCCTTCAGCAACCTGGAGTTCACCTCCCCACAGCCTGACCTGAAATGTTCTCCCTCCTGATTTCGCAATGTGGAACTTCTTTGGTAAACTTTTGCTCCTCTCTCTGTCAGCATCTTTGTTTTTCAGTCAAATCATTCCAGTATTGTTCTCAACACTGATTATCTCTCTCTGCCTCATTAAGCTACATTAGCTTTTGTACCTCTGTTTGACAAAGTTGTAAAACAAAGCAATAAGCATCATGATGTAAACCAGAGACCGTGTGTGCGCGTGTCTTTTTGCCTTACCCACATATATTTGAACACATGGCTTCATTTAAAGACTAATGGCTGGGGTCATTTGTCATCAGCAGTACAAACAAAAGAGGTCTCACGCACACTAATGCACACATATTAGTTTATGAGATGTGTATTTTCCCCTGCAGCTTTTCAAAATCAGCTCATTTTATGATGTTTCAGTGTAGCCACACTCCATTTCTTTCAGTGCTGCCACAGAGAAGTACGACAAAATTTATGCTTATATTTTTGCTGAGTCGCACCCATTCTCCCTCTGTCCCTTGTTGGGAATATTGCTGTTTTCCATTTGTGGAGGTGTCCCCTCCTTTTCCCACTGCCTCCTCACCAAGCGTAATCACATTTTTTTGAAGGTTTGTCAACAGCTCCCTCTTCTGGGCTTGAAGAATATGACGTAACGTGTGCTGATTACTCTCATTTCTTTGTCGCAAGTGAGACCAATAGGAAAAACACTCACTGGCCACCTCGTTAAGTACATCTGTTCGACTAATTGTTAACACAAACATCTGATCAGTCAGTCAAACAGCAGCAGCTCTTTTAGGCGTGTAGACATGGTCAAGATGAGTTAATGAACTCAAGCTGAGCATCAGAATGGGGAAGAAAGGTGATTTAAGTGACTTTGAACGTGGCATGGTTGCTGGTGTCAGACAGGGTTTTCCAGAGATTTTCCCACATCAACTAACTGTTTACAGAGAATGGTGCGAAAAACAGAGAACATCCAGTTCTCTGGGTTAAAAAAATGCCTCACATCAAGGATGTAGCGCCAGCAATTCTGCTGCAGACGTGTGATGCTATCGTGTGATTATGAACCGAAATCTCTAAGAAATGTTTCCAATACCTTGTTGACTCAATGCCTCAAAGAATTAAGACAGGCCTGTAGAGAAAAAGGCTACTACTTCAGGGTTGTCAGGAGGCAGGCAACCCCTGACACGTAAATCCCCACCTGCAGCCATTTAAAGTCAACATGCATGTCTTTGAGGCATGTAAGGTTATACGACACGCATCGACTCAGTGAGAACATGGAAATTCCAAAATCCAAAAGCCCGAGAGCCAGGGTACATCTTGGACAGGTCGCCAGTCTGTCACAGAGCTAACACAGAGAGACCGACAACCATTCACCCCTATGGGTAACTTAGAATTAACCCCACTACAGGCAGCACATTGGAGTGGTGTTTAGCACTGGTGCCTCACAGCAAGAAGATTCTGCGATCAAATATGCAGGCTGGCCAGGATCTTTCTGTGTGGGGTTTGCATGTTGTCCCCTTGTTTGCGTGGGTTCTTGCTCAGTACTCTAGCTTCCTCCCACAGTCCAAAGACGTGCATTTAGTAAGGCTGCACAAAACTATCATGTAACGTAATTCTTTTAACTGTAAAATCCTGGCTGGGCTTGCTTTCACTCATTTCAAACTGCAACATTTCAACATGATGCTGACTGTACTTCCCAAATATGTCAAGGTTATTGAATGTGTTTTGGCATCAGAGCTATTAGAGCCATATCAAACAAAGTTTATCAAAATGTTAGTTTAACGGGCAGAGACTGCTCCAATCTCTGCTGTCGGAAGACCTCGTCTGCCCGTTTGTATTTTGGGTAACAGTTCGTGACATGACCTGACATGACAAGGCCTTCAAAATCTATTAACGATTCTTAGTTTTATGAAATATTGAGAGATTTGAATGAACAGCATTTGAAATGTGTTTTGCCACAGTGCACAGCGCCACACCTGTCTCCAAAAAAAAAAAAAAAAAACCCTCACAAAACTACAAACATATCCTAATGTTACTTTTTTAGTCATATGAAAAAAGAGATTAAAGGTTTATAAAGATTTCAACAAAAGAAAAAGGGGAATCACACCTACAGCCTTACAAGGAATATGAACAAAAACTGCATATGACGTGTTTACTGTAGGGGGAGGCATTGCATTGCAAGTGGACAGCCATGTGTAGTGTTTTTCTCTTTCTGGATGTACAATGTGAGTCCACACTGAAATACAACTACAGTGCGCTCTTCAAGAACTCCATTATTTTATACTGATTGTGATCAGTGTAAAAGAAGCCACTGCAAACAAACACGATCCTGCAGATAAACTTCTAAATGTTTTGCCAGCGGCGATATCAGATGTTACACAGACAGCGTAGGATGCCAACTCATCTATCTGTTTAGCTCAAATTGTGGACACAATGCTGTCATTATGGAGTCTAACACAGACTGGATATTGTGCGCTGCATGTTATAAAGAAAGGGAAAGCCGTGGCCCTTTGTGAACTGGGTCATGTCGGTAAAGAGGTTCACACTTGTCTCTGTCAGCAGAATGATGTGATTTGATAATTCCCATAACCTATGAACCCCCCTGAGAACCAAAGAAACCGTGATCCTTTGTCTCAAACTAACTATGTAGACATTTGTAGGGTCACACTGGATGTCAGGAATAGTGTTGGTTTGAATTAGCCTTGAAGGCCACCAGAAACTCCCATGAAAAACACTTCAGCGAGTTAGAGACGAAAAACCTCATGAGACCACCTCCTGCAACTCGAAAAAGGAGAAACCGACAGGATCGGTTACAGTAGCGTGGCCTTAAAAAAAGAAGAAGAAACTTTAGGATACTTGTGACATATGCAACAAGTGATGAGATCCATGCGAGCAGGAAACCTTTGGAAAGGATTGATTTGAAACCTGAATTCTTTTGTTTCAAGAATGTGGCATTGTAGTGCTTTAAAATGTTCCAAATAAAGCAAACTTTGGGCTATAAAATGTTAAGTCATGGTTACATTTCATAAGAAAAACGCTGAGATAGTGTGTGAGTTAACCCTCTGTCTAAAGCCAACATCCTTGAGTAACCTCTACACTTCATAAAGGTAATGATAGGAAGCATAAAGGTTATGGGGCCTCTCCGAGAGCTGTAAAAGTTGCTTGTTTTCAACAGACAACTTCTGATTTTGTATTTTTATTCACTATATTTGATGTCATTTAAGCCGTTTCCATTTTAAAATAATAAAAAGCTCACTCTGACAACCCAAAGGACACATGAACACACCACGCATGTGTTTAGTTGCACTTTGTTTTATTGATAATACAACCACAAGCAGACTTCTTGATGATATGTGTGTGTGGCCAAAGTTGTGTGAGCCTGGTGGGTGTGTCTTCGAATCCGGGTGATTCCTTTTCAGCCAATCACTGGAACCCTGGAGACCTTTCGGGAAGCCTGCCGGTGAATGATTAAGGGATGGGGGAGGGGAAGCTCTAAACCAGGCTGTAAAAACAGACCTGTTAGAGTAAACTGATAGTAATATGTTCATCTGTAGTAGCTTATCCGGCCAAGAACCCGTCTGCAGGCCAAGTTTGAAATCTGTGGCTGGATGTGACCCAGCTGAAACATCCATCCAGTATTAGTAAATTTCAATATTAGCTGTATTAAGTGAGGACGTTATCCCACTGTCTCTTAGAAAGGCAGATCTTATGTGTCCACGTGTGCACAGACATACTATAAAACTTCAAAAATAAAGCGGTCTGATGCATAAGACTTAACTGGACAAATTTCTACTACTACACCATGAGAACACAACATAAGGACAACTTTGCATGATCGCAAAACCGGGCCGACTGATTTAGTCCTTCATAAACAATAAATATTAAAACAGGAAGGATGAGTGCAAATTAGGTTTACAGGAACAAAAAGGAATCAAAGTTAAACATGCAATAAAATCTGCTGTGGATTCATAAAAAAATAAAAAAATAACAAACATGGCTGCTAAACTCTAACAATATGGAAACCATTTTAATCCGGTCTGATTCACTTGGCTCCAGTTCCCACTGAGAGCTCCAGGATGTCGATAACTAGAAATCCTTCTCCGGGACAATGTGAGGAAGTCCCGTAAGACGTTTTTATCAATGCAAATATCATCAACACAATGTGATATGTCAATAAAACCTCTCAGATCATTTGTACCTGTTATTTACTTAAGACTGAAACTGTTTAAATATAGAAAATAAATAAAATAAAGTTGCTTCCAACCTGCGTTCATTTTATGTTGTCAAGAAAGCAAATTAGGACATCTGCTGACATACATTTGACAAAAAACAAACAACAAAACAAAACAAAAGCTCTAAATGTAAAAATAGATCAAACTTATATTACATCCTCTTAAAATTCTAAGATTTTACTTATCACGGCAAAATATCAAACATCTGGTGCTCAGCAGGTCTTAAAATCAGGTAAATATGAGCTGAGATGAACAACAAAACGTGTCGGGGAGATGGCCTCACATTTGTCAGGTGTCCAGATCCCAAAGCTGCAAAACAAGCTCAAATGATCACCCTTCCTCCCCCGTGGTTGACAGGTGGTATGAGACGCTTGTGTTGATATGCCGTGTTTTGGTTTTCTCCAACATGGAGTTGTGTGTCTGCGTTAAGGCCAAACCATTTTGGCCCCATCTGCACAAAGGACATTGTTCCAGCAGTCTTGTGGTTTGCACAGTTGCAACTTAAACCTTAACTGTGCTGCGTGAATAATCCTTCTCACCGTATAATGTCGACTTCAAATTCTTTAGAAACTGCAAACCTCTGCTTTTATTGAGATGCTCAGATTTGCTGTTGTTCAGTTAATGAAGTGCTTTTGACCCGACTCCCATTTTCCCTTTTAATTCCTATGGAAGTAGCAAGGGTGCACTTATTGTTTTTCCACACAGCTTCGTCATTTTGGCTTTGTTATGGTTAAATAGATAATGCCACAAGTAAAATGTAAAAACTATTTACCGGTTTTTAGCACCTGCTAAGGACTAGGTGATTGTTATTAGTTTCTGATATGAAACAAAAAAAAATTAAGCCATTTAAACAGTTTTTACCATGACTGTATAAATGCACAACTCTAAGCCATAAATATCCACACATTAATTTAGTAGCACTTCCCACATCCAATCTACGCTGATTATGACTGCTTTCTTTACCATTACATAATCCCTGATTCCCGAGATCTCTAATTATGTGGCAAACTGTTGTAAACATGTTGCTTTTCTTGTTGCAGAAGTGACACAGGTGGCTTTTATTTTAAGCAGTAAAACCTTTGTTTTATTTGCATCACTTCCAGGTCGACTGATGTCCTGGTTCTGCTATTGTTCTAAAATCTTAAACTGTCACCTCTTTGCTCAGGATGAGGACACAAAATACCCTTCACACAGTGTTAGTCATGCATATGATTACTTCCTTCTCGTATTTATTATGAGAAGGAACCATTTCAGCACTTTCTTTTCTACACAAGGGTCAATAATTAGACCTGTGGGAGACATCTTCCTTTTTCAGAATCATTTCTGAATCACTGCAACACTAAAAACTGCAACATGATCAAGCAACTTATTTACAGCTTGTATGCTTTCTTTTACCAAACAACTACTGTGTTATTCTGTTGACTTTTAATCAGAAAATGTGCCTCTTTGAATTTGATTCCTTTATTTATATATCTATCCAAACCTAGTCTCTATATGTGGAAGAAGTAATTGGCCCCTAAATATAAGAACTGGTCGTGCAGCCCTTGGCAGCTATTACTTTTACAGGGCAAGTTTAGTGAGGTTTTTTTTTTCCATTAACAAATGAAATCATCATTTAAAAAATGCATTTTGTATTTAATCTGGTTATTTTGGCTACTAAAAAAATAGTTTGATGATCAATAACCTAAAAAAGGAAGAAATCTGAGGGCGAAGGGGCGAATACTTTTTTCACAGCAGTTCTATGACTTTTGATTCTGTCACATTTAATCTTGCCCACCAGGAGCTCTCTAACTCTGGGGAAATTTCATCTTGAGGACCTTTAGTTCCTTTAAATTCAACTTTTATCCTTTTTTATTAGTAGTAATTGATCTCCCCCCAGAATATGCTGGTTGTGAGGGCTGATTTTTTGGACATACCAGAAAAAAAAAGTGAGAATCTCTGCGCTATGCTAACTATTTGAGAAACATATCTCACAACTTCATTTGAAAAACTTCCTGCAACTGCGCAGGTATCTGTTAGCAAACAAGTCTGAATGTGCCTCTCCAGTGTGTCAGTGTTCATATCTTCCTGTGTCATGGCTTGAATTTTATAAGTAGTCACATTCCAGTGTGGGAAACCACAGGTACGAGATAAGCCGAAGAGAAAGGTAAGGAGAAATGAGATGAGAAAGACAGAGAGAGGTGAGGAAAGGAGAAGAGCGCCCCAATAAGGAGACGATGGGGGTCCAACACTGCTGTTTGCTGCTTTTGCTTGTGGGCTGCCATGAATGGATTACAGGTAGATTCTAAATACTGTCTGAATAAGAGGTCTTAGGACTGCACCTAAAATAAGCAGGGCTGTTTGTAGTCACATGTGCGTATGTGAGCGTCAGTCTGCCTGAGTGTCTGTGTGTGTATGAAATGGCTGTGTTTTGGTGGACTGGTCTGTCCTGGGCGAGACATGTCTCAACCTGTCCCCTCAGGAATGCTGTACAGAAGTGTGCTCTTGCAAAGTGTTATCAGCAGTGGAGAAAAATGTTTTGCTCACTTAGTCTTGCTTATTGGAGTGCATTATAGTGTATTTATGCGGGAGTCACTCATGATGGGCAACTAAAAATGGCTGCAAGCTACAGGGAATTATAATTTTCTTCCCTCAAGGGTTTCTGCAGTTAGCCAGAAAACACTCAGTAGATGGCAGATTAGTTTTAGGCAGACAGACAGTTAAAATTGTTGTGATTGTGCCAAGAGGATATTGTCTGGAAAGATTATTTAGGATAAATTTGGGTTTATTGCTGGATTTATTTTTTCCCCTTGGAGCATGAATGTGCTTAGCAAAGTTTGTGTCATTATAATCTTGATCGGAAGTCATGTTGAAGTCCAACAAGTTATGTATATTCAAAATGTTTAATATTTCTTTGCTTTAACAATGAAACTAATTAAAAAATCTTCCAAAAAGAATAAAGATATTTTTGAGAATTTAGAAGCAGCTACTTTTGATGCTCTCATTCAAGAGGGGGAGCCCCACATATCTGATTTAGCAAATTTTTACACCAGATGCTTCCTGGCACATCCTCCAAGGAATATGTATCTATTTGTCATTGAACTGTGGATGTTTTTCTTGCTATGCCCATGTGTAAACCACTGCACTATAAAGCTACTAATAGAATGAATAGCAGACTTGGATTCATGTCTAATTTTAAAGTAACTTTTTACAAACCATTGCTTACTGAGAGAGTGAATGTTGACACTTAGTAACAATCACATTTCTGGTTTAGGTTTACATTAATAAAGCACAGCAACATTTATTTCAAAACCTTAGCATCTTAGAATGGCCCTAGATAACAAGGCTCAACTCCAAAACAACTCCCCTGCTGTTTAACCTCCAACAGCTGCAAACACAACTTGCTGGAAAACAAAACAGAGTAAAGATTGTGTTTAAAAAACCGAATATGTTTCCTGTAATAAACAAGGATTTTTTAAGATTAGGAATGTGTCATCTGCATCAGGATTGACTTTGTGGTGTAGTGTGCCAA
Source organism: Maylandia zebra (assembly GCF_041146795.1). Lineage (NCBI taxonomy): Eukaryota > Metazoa > Chordata > Actinopteri > Cichliformes > Cichlidae > Maylandia > Maylandia zebra. The sequence goes on along the minus strand of NC_135188.1, from coordinate 4,617,685 downwards.
GTACAAATCACTCTGTAAAGGCTGCTTACAGTCATGACCAAGCTTTGGCAGTGGTGCAAATTCGGGACCTTCAGATTTTGTTCATCTGATCTTTTTGAACATGTTTCTATTATATTTCGAACCACAATGTGATATCAGCTTCTGGACTGTTATCTTTATTTATGGCATACTATTCCTGCCTTATCAGTGCTTGAAGCTGGTCAAGTGTTTCCGTTTGATCCCCTGCTTTATAAGGACCGACCAAAGGTTCTCAGTCGGATAAGGTTTAGTGAGCTTCTCAGTTGGCTAGCATGGTGGCGTTGTGCTTATAGCATTGGTGCCTTACAACAAGAAGGTTTGGGGTTCAAATACACGATCTGGGTAAGACTTTTCTGTGTGGATTCTCTCTTACTCTGGCTTTTTCCCACAGTCCAAATACATGCGGTTTAATTAGTTATCCTAAATTGCCTGTAGGTGCGAATGGTTGTCTGTCTCTGTGTTGGCCTTGCAACAGACTTGAGACCCCACTATGACCACTAATTAGATAAGTTGAAACGGGTGACTGGAACTTCTCAGCAATAGGAACATAATGTTAATTTGATTTATTGTAAGCCTTTAGTTATCACTTTTGCTTTGTGAAATGGTGCTCTATCATTTTGAAAACGGTACAGATTATCACCAAACTGTTCCTGCATCAAGCAGATGCCCACAAACTGTAATCAACTACAAATGCGGATAAGGCAGGAATAGATCACTATCAATCAGGATTTGGCTCAGATGCTGATATCCAGCATGCCATCGAGAATTGTAGTCACAAGCTGTTAAAATCAGAGTTACCTGAAAATTAGAAACAAAAATACTTTCGAAATGTTGCTTTTCCTCAGTAATAGGAACATCTTCCTTTCCAACAGGTGCCGTGAGTAGCATCAGTCCTTACATAAAGTATTACGAGGGCTTGTCTTACGACAGGGAAGATCTTCACAGGAGGCACTTGAGAGCCAAGAGAGCCACACAATCTCAGGACTATACACTGCATTTGAATTTTACTGCTTTTCACAGGTAAATTCATATTTCCGTCTGGGCGACTGGTTGAAAATGTCTGTCTATATGCAACTCTTTGGTTAAACTATTAGGAAATACCTGGGGACTTCCGGTTGAGCTTTGATGGAGTAGGACGCGAGTCTGGGAGCTCCCGCCGATTTCGATTAAATTGTTATTTATTCGCGCGTTTTGGCCGTATTTTCAGTCCTGTTTTGGTTTGTGGATTGTCTTGTTGAGAAGTTTTACTCGGGCCGGCGTAAAATGGCAGCAAAAAATGTTAAAACCCGCAGTACTATTCAGACACAACTGAGGCCTAGTTTGCAAACCGCGACCACACCCTCGAGTGAGCCGTCGTCTCCTGCAAAGCCCCCCACATGTCAAGCTAATCCTGATATTGAGGCTCTCAAGGTCGAGTTGCTGGCTTCGCTGAGGAAAGATATCGCCGACATCTTTAAAAAGGAACTTCAGGATACTCTGGGTGATGCTTTGTCTACCATTAAGTTCGACCTGCAGGCGGTGAAGACGCAGCTGGCGATCGATAAAGCTGCAAATGACGCTACCATGTCTGAGCTAAAAGGTACGGTGAAGGAGATGGAGCACGCACTTACTGTCTGCTCTGATGATATAGCTGAGATGAAAAACACTATCAAGGGTCTCACAGCTCATGTAGCCAAGCTGGAAAGTAAGTGTGAAGATTTGGAGTCCAGATCGCGGCGCAACAATGTTAGGATAGTGGGAGTACCGGAGGGCCCTGACACGTGCACCACTGTCGCCGTAGCTTCCTTGCTAAAAGAAGCATTTGATCTGGGGAAGGAGCCGCTTTTGGATCGTTCGCACAGGACCCTCCAACCCGCACCTAAGCCTGGCGACCGTCCACGAGCCATTGTATGCAGGTTTCATTACCACACTGACTGTGTCGACATTTTACGACGTGCTAGAGAACGCCGACAGATTAAAGTTGGAGATCGGACCATCTCAGTCTTCCCCGACTACACCGCCAGGGTGGCACGGGCTCGTGCTGCATTCAACACGGTCAGGCAGCAACTCCGTGGCATTGACGGTGTTCGGTATGGCCTGCTTCATCCAGCGCGACTCCGCATCACATATAAGGGTGTCGAGAAGGACTTTGTTTCGGCAGAGGAGGCCAGTGATTATGTCAAAACTTTGATTTCTGGGTGAGCCTCGTTAGCTCCTCAGTTTGATACTGTAATGCTGCTAAGGGTTCACGCTCTCCTTAGGTTTAACGCCACCTGTGCATTGTTTTCTTAGGCCATTGTGCTGGTTATTGTACTGTTGGTGTGCTGGTTCCTTTTATTTTCATTGTTATTTATTGAAACTGGATCATATAATATACTCTTGAACTTCGGACCAGTCCGGCACAATCTTCTCCAAGCTTGCTGCATTGATTTGCATAGGACTGAGTTGTTTTTCGTTTCTGTTAAATTTTTATTTATTTATTTTTTTGTTTGGTTGTTTTTGTTTTAATTGTTTATCTATTTATGTATGTTGTTTTAGTTTTTTGTTTTTTTAAATTTTATGCACGTTCGGTGATTTGTTGGAAAGTTCTCCTTCTGAGGAAGTCATATTTTGTACTGTGAGATCTTTTTTTGGTTGGTTGGTTTCCTTTTTATTTTTTTCCTTTTTAAAAAAAAAAAACATGTTTACTGTTACGCGCACACTGTTATGCTGTAGAGAAGTTGGTGAGAGGTTATTTTTCCCTCTCTCGCTTTTATTTTTATTTAGACAACAATTAGTCCAGTCACTTCGGTGAATCATTTTTGCTACTTTGGGGGTACACTGCTGTCTCCTTTGTTCTGTTCTGTGGAGACTTGGGGGTGTATTTGTGTTCAGGGTTGGGTTGGGGGGGGGCTGTCCCATTTCGGCTCTTCATGGCCACTGGCATTTTGGTTTGGTCTTTTTCCTCTTCCTTTTTGTAAATGGTTAATGGAAATATAGACCCCAGCATTGCTGGGTCAGGTATGCCTCTTAGATTCATTAGTTGGAATATCAGAGGTATGGGTAACCCTGTTAAGAGATCTAAGGTTTTTACTCACTTGAAACGTCTAAATTCTGACATAGCATTTTTACAGGAGACTCATCTTCGCATTAAGGATCATTATAGGTTATATTGCCCTTGGGTAGGTCAGGTCTTTCACTCAAATTTTAATTCGAAGGCTAGAGGAGTGGCCATTCTCATTAATAAGAAAGTTCAATTCACTTTGACCAATGTTGTCGCTGATAGGAACGGTAGATACATCATTGTTGCTGGTACCCTAATGCAGAAAAAGGTTTTGTTGGTAAATGTATATGCCCCGAATTTTGATGATGCTGAATTCGCTAATAGATTGCTGAGTAACATCCCCTTTCTGAATACACATTTGCTTATCCTTGGTGGTGATCTGAATTGTGTTTTTGATCCAATTTTGGATCGATCTAGTCCTCGTAATTTGACTCAATCATCTATGTCTAAAACATTCTCAGATTTTATGAAACAGAATGATCTTGTTGATCCATGGAGATTTCGCAACCCTTCAATCAAAAAATTTTCATTCTTCTCTCAGGTCCACCAGTCTTATTCCAGGATTGATTATTTTTTCATCGACAGAACTCTTAATTCATGTGTTAATTCTTCCGACTATTCTGGTATTGTAATATCTGATCATTCTCCTCTGCTATTGGATGTTCATCTTTCTACCCATAAACGTAGCCCTCCACTTTGGAGATTTAACTCTCTCCTTCTGGCGGATAAAGAATTTTGTGAATTTATTTCAGGCTCTATTGAGGAGTTCTTGTCCTTCAATCAGGATGATTCTGTCTCATATTCTCTGCTATGGGAGACTCTTAAATGCTACCTGAGAGGTCAAGTTATTTCTTACTCTGTCCGTGCTAATAAAAAGATTAATGCCAGGCTTAAAGAACTTATAGCTGCAATTAGTAACCTTGATCAAAGTTATACACTGAACCCTTCTCCAGAATTACTGAAGCAGCGCCTTGATTTGCAAGCAGAATTTGATCTTATGTCAACCAAAGAGGCTGAGCACTTATTACTACGCAGTCGTGGCTCATATTACGAATATGGTGACAAGGCTAGTCGCTTGTTGGCACATCAGTTACGACGTCAGGCCTCCTCGCGTGTGATCCCCATTATTAAACACTCTGATGACAATATTACTACAGATCCCTTGGAAATTAATTCTACCTTTAAAACATTTTACTCTTTGTTGTACAGGTCCGAATTTCCCACGGATAAAGCTAAAATGAATGCATTTCTTCATAATCTTTCAAACCCTGTTATTGGTGCTAATGATGCGGGGCAATTGGACTCCCCATTATCTGTTGAAGAAGTATTAAAAGCTATTACAGCTATGCAGTCTAATAAAGCCCCGGGCCCGGATGGGTTTCCAATTGAATTCTATAAAACATTTATTGGTAAATTGGCACCATTGCTTTTGTCTGTGTTTAACGAATCCTTGGAAACCGGTTCATTACCACCTACTCTCACACAAGCAACCATAGCGCTCCTTCTCAAAAATGACAAGGACCCAACCTCCTGTGGTTCCTACAGGCCATTATCTCTGCTTAATGCCGATGCAAAGGTATTGGCTAAAGTAATTTCATCTCGCCTTGAGGATGTGCTTCCTCGAATTATATCTGAAGAGCAGAATGGCTTTATAAAGGGACGGCAATTGTTTTTTAATACCCGTACACTCTTTAATGTTATTTACTCAAAGCGTCTCTCTGAACTTCCTGAACTTGTGATTTCTTTAGATGCTGAAAAGGCGTTCGATAGGGTGGAGTGGGAGTACTTGTTTGCAGTTTTAGAGAAATTTGGTTTTGGTGATAAATTTATTTCCTGGATTCGGCTTCTTTATTCGTCCCCTAAAGCCAGTGTTCATACTAATGATGTTTACTCTGATTATTTTGCGCTGGGTCGTGGTTGTCGTCAAGGTTGCCCTTTGTCTCCCTTACTCTTTGCCATTGCCATCGAGCCTCTGTCTATTACATTGCGATCTTCTTCTGTATTCAGGGGAATCATCCGTAATGGACTTACACATAAAGTATCGTTGTATGCGGATGACTTGTTATTATATATGACTGACCCGGCATGCTCCATCCCTGCTGTTTTAAGTATTCTGGAGAACTTCAGTTCGTTTTCAGGTTATAAATTGAATTTGGGGAAAAGTGAGTGTTTTCCTGTTAATACGGCAGCACGTCAACTTCAACAGTCCGATCTACCCTTTCGTCTCAGCCCGTCTGGGTTTAAGTACTTAGGGATTAACGTGACTCGCTCTCTAGCTGGCCTTAAATCAGCAAATTTGTCTCCTCTTATATCTAGGGTCACATCTGATATTCAAAGATGGGGTAATCTCCCCCTTTCTTTAATCGGTAAGATTAACGTTGTTAAAATGAACATCTTACCAAAATTTTTATTTTTATTTCAGTCAATTCCCTTATTTTTGCCGAAACATTTTTTTGTTTCACTGGACAAGATTATTGGTTCTTTCATTTGGGGAGGGAAGCCACCTAGGGTCTCTAAAACTTTGCTGCAGCGATGCAGATTTAGTGGAGGACTTGCATTACCTAATTTTTTAGTCTATTACTGGGCCGCTCACATCCATAAACTTTGCTACTGGCTAAAATCTTCTGGTTCCTCGTGGTGTAAATTGGAGCTATCATCATGTAAGGGCTCTTCTTTACCGGCTTTGCTCTATTCCTCTTTACCCGTGAGACCCTCTCTGTACACTGATAATCAGGTGGTTCTTAACACACTCAAAATCTGGTTTCAGTTTAGACGTCACTTTAATTTTGTAATGCCGTCTTCCTCGGGTCCTCTAAGCGACAACCATTTGTTTCCCCCTTCACTTTTGGACTCGACATTTTCAGTGTGGTGTGACAAGGGTATAAAACAGTTCAAACATTTATATGTGGATGGTGTTTTCGATAGTTTTCCCAACTTGTCTTCTCGTTACAATCTCCCTGTTACCCATTTGTTTCGCTATTTTCAAATTCGAAATTTTGTTGCTAAGTGTTTCCCAAATTTCCCCTCTTTGCCTCCAGAACAGCAGTGGGAAACTACGTTATCATTTGTTCCTCATCACAGAGGAACCATTTCGAAACTCTATGATGCTATTCTGTCTTTTAGTAACCACTCTAATGTTAAGCTTAAGCGTACATGGGAAGAAGAACTGGGATTTCGAATACATGAGGAGTCTTGGGAACAGGCTATAGCGAGAGTACGATCTTCCACCTCCTGTGCTCGTCTTGGACTTATTCAATTTAAGGTCATACACAGGGTGCATTTCTCTAAGTCTAGACTTTCTGAATTGTATCCAGAAGTGGAAAATAAATGTGATAAATGCCATGGTTCTCCTTGTCACCTTAGCCACATGTTTTTTCTGTGCCCTGAGCTACAAGGTTTCTGGACAAGGTATTTTGCTATTATGTCAACTGTTCTTGGGGTAACTCTTCATCCTTGTCCTTTGATTGCTGTATTTGGGATTCCTGCTCGCTCACTTACACTTGATTCCACACAAAGGGATATTATAGCCTTCACATCCCTATTAGCGAGACGTCTAATATTGTTGCATTGGAAGTCTGTTAAGTGTCCTACTATTTCCCGGTGGCTTAAAGATGTCATGTTTTTTTTAAAACTTGAAAAAATTAAATATACGTTGAGAGGTTGCACAGCCAAATTTTTTCACAAGTGGCAACCCTTTATCTCTTATTTTGCTAGTCTAGAGGTATTGCCTGTTTAAATCTACTTTTGTTACTGTTATATTCCTCTAATATGTTTGATGGTTGTGTTGATCTGTGTGGGACTGGGGGGGGGGGGGGGCGTTGTGTTTTGTTTTTTTGTTTTTTTTTGTTTTTCTTTTCATATATATATATATATATATATGTGTTAATTAGGAAAATTAAGAAAGGTTGATTGTATTTCGGTAACTGCAAGTACTGTTTTCTTTTTTCAATAAAAATATTTTCAAAAAAAAAAAAAAAAAACTATTAGGAAATACCTGATTGTGCAAACTCTTTGTTGTTGCTCCTAAACCTGTAACACATGTCAGACATTAGTCACTCATTAGTCCATATATCTCAGGAGATTATAGATCTGCATACTTCCCACAACACTACAAAGCTTTGACCACATCTGTAAGCTGTTTGTGTTTTTCTTCCCTTCAGGACTTTCCACCTGCTTTTGAGGCAAAACAGTGCAGTATTTTCCAAAGACTTTACACTGGTCAGTGAAAATGATTCAACGTATGTTGATCTTTTCCACATCTACTCAGGAATACTAGAAGGTTGGTATCAGAGAGATATCCTGTCATCCTGTGGGACTCCAAACAATTTGTCTACATTTGCAAAAAAAGAAAAAGGAAAAATCTATTTAACCAATTTCACTACAATCAGAATTTAACCTCGGCTTGATCTGGAAAGTTCCACCTGAAGAAACATCTTTAGTAATAGCTCCACATTGATTAGGCCAAAATAAACCGTGCTGGGCACAAGGATAAAAGATCCTCTGCAGAATTTCAAAAGTTCTCATTCAAGTCTCAGGTTTCAAGGTTTATTTTCATATGCAATGGAAAGAAACAGATTTCCCTGTACAATGAAATTCTTTCTTTGCTGTCCACAGATGCCAAACAGAATAGATAAATAAAGTGAATTATAATTTAGAAACCATTATGAAGAACTACGCAATGTACAACAAAAGAAATACAACAGAATATGCAAAATATATAAAAAGATTTTAAAAAGTAATCTGAGCTGCAAAAGGCTGATTTCTCTCTTACCCCATACCTCACCTTGTGTGTGCAGTTGCTGCCTCCTGTATTCAGGTTTCTGTCAGTATCATATATAATCTCACCTCTCTCTAATCCCCGTCTCTCCTGCCCTGGTCATGCAGGTGAACCTGCCTCCGCCTGCCATGGCTCTGTGTTACAGGGACAGTTTGAGGGAACTATCCATACAGAAAATGGGACTTATCACATAGAGCCATCTGACAGATACACCAGCAGTCCAGCAGACCACCACTCGATAATCTACCGTGAGGACGACATGGGTAAGACTGCTTCGACTTCAATGAAAAGGTTGTCCTGCACTCAAACTTCTAGTGCCTCTGGAGTAAGGGTCCCAGTAATGCTCACTGTGCAGGATATTTGTGCATTTGCAATCCAAATGATACACCATGACCTGAATTTCCTGGTCTTTGGCATAAACATATCAATAGCTTGATTAATGGCCCTTTTGGCAGTTTTACAGCAACACGTCTTTCCCACTATTTTTCATCCTCAGTGCTCCTCGCTTGTGTAGTATCTGCAGCCTGTAGTTCTCAAACTAATGTTACTACAGGTCAGTGTAGTACCCGGGGACCTTATAATGTAACAGAAAAGCCCTTTAAGAGGGGGTGTAGGGGCCCTCACTGCCTGGGCACTGGCCAAAGAAAAGATAAACCAAAGATGGTGTGACTCTTGAAACAGGAGGGGTGGGTGAGGCTTGGGCCTAAATCAGGAGGAAGAGGAGTGAGAGAAGGAGGTAGGTTTCTAAAATAAGGAGAAGAAGAAAGAAAGGCAATATGTGGCGACTTCTTCAGGGTTTGAGGGCTTTGGAGACAATTTCTACAACAACAGATTAAGATGAATTTGGGTTTGGCTAAGGATCATATGATCTATCCAGATGGGGTACATCAGACAACCGTCAAAGAGTATATGAATCAATGTGGATGCCAAAGTGTGATTCCCTTGCTGAAGGTGCACATTTGCAATAGTATCTGAATTTTTCCAAGAAAGCTTTTTACTGGAAACATAATTCACATTGTGCAAGAAACCCCGTCTCCCCCCACCGTTTCTCCAGAAGTCTGCACAGACTCCGCGGCTGCCTTTCCTCTCTAATCCTCCTGCCGTTCCTTCAGCGTCTTTCAAAGCTGTATCCAAACTTTGCATGCGATAGCATCGCAGCTGTTAACATCCTGCTCTTTCATTCACAAGGCCAGCATATCTGCAGGAAGCTGTGAAAGATTTTGCAGATGATAAATAAACAATCAATGCTTCTAAACAAAGTGGTAAATTAGACCACGAGATGGGTGACATAATGCGTCTGCTCTTGTGTATATTTCCACTTCCCGTGGGTGTCGTGTGGAGGCAACAAGGGACGCATGAGGAACTTTCAGTCCCTGATGCCATAACATGTTTCAGATCTGGGGGACAGGTCAAGCCAGGAGCGGACATATTGCAGCAAATCATCATAGTGCAGTGTGGTAACATTAAGGAACATATGAACAATGTGCCAAGTCATTTTGTCTGCACTGTGGGAACCCTTCAGCTAGTCTTCCACCCATAGATGATGGTCAGTATTGTCCTGGTCATTTAAAAATTTGAATAAAAACTCAAATTATCAGTATCTGTTTTGGCTAATGCAATCATACCATTAAAGGTCATTAAACTACATGCAAAAAAGTTAAAATGCATAGACATATCTTAGGGACATACCCACGTACTAAACACTAAGTCCATCCATCCATCCATCTTCATCCGCTTATCCGAGGTCGGGTCGCGGGGGTAGCAGCCTAAGCAAAGAGGTCCAGACCTCCCTCTCCCCAGCCACCTCCTCCAGCTTGTCCGGGGGAATACCAAGGCGTTCCCAGGCCAGCCGAGAGATATAATCTCTCCAGCGTGTCCTGGGTCTGCCCCGGGGCCTCCTCCCGGTGGGACATGCCTGAACACTAAGTTATGCATGTAAATACTATCAAAAAGGCAATAAGAAACAAATTTGTTTAATTTCAGGGCTGCATAAATAAAGATAGAGGAAGCTGGTTGCCCCCTAGATGTGTAAAAAAAACAATTATGTTGCAAAAATGCAGTTTATAACTATCAGTGTAACAAATTAACAATACCAAAAAGGAAGGAAATTTTTTAGTTTTACATTTTTATATATCTTTTAAGTTTACCTAAACATATCATTGACTTTCCATTGTGATTATGAGAATTCACTTTTTTAACATTTCTATTTATTATGAATCTTTTTAGCCATCTAAGACATCTTAAGTACTTTGGAAGTAAATGGTAAATGGCCTGCATTTGTATAGCGCTTTACTCAGTCCCTAAGGACCCCAAAGCGCTTTACACTACATTCAGTCATTCACACACACATTCACACACTGGTGACGGCAAGCTACATTGTAGCCACAGCTGCCCTGGGGCGCACTGACAGAGGCGAGGCTGCCAGACACTGGCGCCACCGGGCCCTCTGACCACCACCAGTAGGCAAACACGGGGTTAGTATCTTGCCCAAGGATATTTGGCATGCAGCCAGGAGGCAGCCTGGGATCGAACTACCGACCTTCTGGTTAGTGACTGACCTGCTCTGCCACCTGAGCTACAGCCACCCCAGTACATACAGTGTTTCAGGGAATGTGTACTCATTGCCCCTGAGATCGTGCATAGGGAGTTACTTGCAGTTACTTCCTACTGCTAGGGAGTAGCCTAGGAATGATGGGTAATTATTAACCTCAAATTCCTTTTGGTTAAATGAAAAGTAATACATATCCACATTTATTAGAACTTTTAATGTTTAACTGCTGGGTCCGTAATTGCTCAAACTGAAAGTGCCTTTACAATCAGGAAGTAGTCGTTGCCCACAATATATATCCTCTTCAGAACATCTACTGAGGATTTATTTTACATTTTGTAATCTTACAATGACATAAATGGACCTTCAAACATCTACTTTTTTGTATTTACTGATCTATTACATGCAAGCTTGGAGAATTTGAGAAATAACTCTCACCCCGGCTGAACTCCTGATATTCCAGCAATACAAGAAAGTCATTAAACATTTGAGTCGGTGCTAAAGTCGCTTCAGTTGTTGCATGCAGGTGATGCTCTGGATGGAAAATGTAAGAGTTCTTAGCTCTTGAAAATGATAGTTGTCCTTTTTGGCATGTAGCACACAAAGGGAGGTATTTTGTCTGAGTTTTGTTCTCACTGCTTAAAATCCAGGTGAGGGTGCTTCCTAATCCGAGTTTCCAGGAGGCAAGTCTCACATTGGGTAAATCTGCACAACAGGACCCCACACAGACTTTGCATTTTGCTGTTTTAATACCATTTAATCTGTTCCAATGTGGCTAGACACTTCAGTCTTGATTAATTCAGAAAGGTTCAGTGCATTTGTGAAAATGGCTGAAGATGCATCAAAATGTTCTTACATTATTTCAAACAAATACTCAGCAAGTGTCATTCATAGTGGGAAGTACCTTTAGCTGTATTTAAGTTTCATAAATTGCATAAATAGAGAAGACGTGGGTTGATGAGAAATATCTGAAGTAGGATCGCCAAGCAACTTCCCAGTTAGTGTGCAAATGACATCATCGGGTAAACTGTGACTCCACTGAATAACTGTTAGATCAAAGATCTAATTTGGGCAACGACCATGTGTTCATGAGTAATGTTCACCCCCTGGAAACAGTTTATCTGATACTACTGTATCACAGATGATGCTTGTGACACTTATAATTTTGTTAAATTAATATTTTGACAACAATAAAAGCGAGTACAATAAGAGACAGAGGCTATGGGATAAAAGAAAGAGAGATCTAATGTCCAACATGGGCCCGGGAAGGACAAACGACCTGCCCACTGTGTACAGCTGGGATAGGCTCCAGCCCCCCAGAAAATAGAAGGGGGGTCCAACAAGCTCATCTGGCCCCTAAAACAGTAACTTTAGGCCAAAAACGGAGCTCTCCTATGCGCACATATTTTATTCATTTCCATCCTCAGTGCCTGTTCTGGACCTGCTCCCAAACAACCCAAATCTCTTCACCACAATGCAACAATTTATGCACAGGAAGAGCATCCATTAAAGATTTAACTGTTCTGTGATTGTGTGGCAGGATTGTAATTTTTGTTTTGTGTGTAAATAATGTAACTGTTACACTAAAAAGCTGGAATAAGACTTTGACTCTGGATTGGATTATCTACATTTTTCTTCACGGTAGAAGTGGCTTCCAGCATCTGTTGGAAATGAGGGTCTTGGCTGAAATGTGACACTGATGTTTTTTTTCATCTGGGAAAATCCTTTTCTGTTTGCCCTGACTGTACAAGAGGCCATTCCAATTAAATCCATTTAGTTGCTGTCTTTGGTTTCCAGTTGGAAAAAGGTGTTTATTTCTTAACAAATATTATAAAGAAGAAACTATTTGCTTGCAAGTTTGACTACACAAAGATTTGTCTTCTGCTGTGAGACTCTTCAACAGACTAAGGAAGAGAACATGGACATGTGGTCTGGAAATAATTCAGTCTGTGGGTAGTTGACACCCAGCATTTAGGCCTCCGCATCTATACCCACCCCCACTTGTGCCATGTATAGGATGAATTACGGGGTTCTGATTGGCTGAAGGACTTTGGTATAATGGTGTGATCCAATCATGTGTTCTCTCACTGTAGGTTCATGCCTGAGTGTCTCTCACACACAAACTTTGCATTACCCCTTAAAGTCACTTATCATCATGTCATGTGACTCTACTGTAACTGTGGATTTCAATAATATTTGGTCAACATTAATGCAGAGTGGATTACATTACTTTCCATTTGCACTGGTTTCCTGACTATAAACCTTGTACTCTTTCAGTGTGAGCACCCTTTGACTTCTTGCACTTTTGTGAAATTCTGCGGCTTTTTCAATGCAACATGATGCGCCAAAACATGCAAAAGCAATACCCCCCGTGGCTGCAGACCCATCATTATTGCATCAGATTGAATGAGACAGCCTTCCCAGAGGTGTTGCAAATCATGGACAATGGTTTAATGAAATCAGAGCAGCAGTTATAACATCATTTCCACATGTGGCTCCATTGCTCTCACTCCAGACCAGTGTGCTGGTTTCCAAATGCAGGCCTATTTACAAATTGTGTGAGGGTGCTTCTGCCCATGATTGCTGCACGAATGGTCGCTCGTGCAACAAGGATCCAATCCCCAGCTTTTGCTATCGTTAGCAAATTCAAGAGTGGAACCACATGACTGATCTGCATCATGTGATTTGATTTTCGTGTAAGTTTCCAGTTTGAGGGCCTTTCACTTGATATTTTAAATATTCTGTTGCTCTTTTTTCTAATTGCTGATATTAACTTCCATTTGGAAATGACTAAAAATAAATAAAATGAAGTACAGCAGGAACAGGTCTAAAAGAGAGAATTTCAAAATTTCCCAGCAAAATCCAGAAACAGCTGTAGATTTTTTCTTATTAGAGGAGTAAAGTCTTTATTGTGACCTCATGCAACTATTTAGTAGAGAATAAGGATTGCACAGGGTTGTGGTTGGGGTACAGGGTTGGGGTTAGTTCTAGCAATCAGTACAGGCAGGAAATATTTCTGTGCAGTCCAGTTCTTACATGCATATATTCAGTATTTGTTCACTGATCATTGCCCCTAGAGAAACAAACATGCAGAGCAAGTTATTTACCATTATCATGTCAGCACAAATATCTTCCAAAGATCACACTGTGGCCGACGAGTACATCACATCATGTGTTTATTTTGATCTTTCTAAATTGTTCCAGTAAATTTGAATAGTTGCAGGTGGAGTAAGCCTTTGATCTCTGCTCAGTTATTTAGCATGACTGAAGAGAAAGCAACGTGAATAAACGTGCTCAAGGACAAGCGTCACTCATTGGCTTGGCAATCTGCAACTTTCTGTGTATTTGGCTAAAGGCGAGGTAGAAGAACAGTGCAGATTCTGTATTTTTGTGACTGTAAATATCTGTGTTTGTTACTAGCTCTGTCATACATGACGTCTGCCCCCGATGGATTCTGTGCTGCAAAAACTCTAAACGTCTTCGCCCAAAACCTCAGATCCAGTCAGGTATGATCATCCAGACATAAACTGAATGAAGAATCTACTGTATCCACTTTCCTCCTCTTTCCTCCTTTGTAATCTTTATTTATAGCCAATCCTATAACTGTTTTTGGAAGAAATTCACTCGTGTGTCTGATTCATCTTTTATAACTGACCATTCATTCACTTTTATTGGGCCTCGTGAGTCACCGGGTAAGTTGCTGTTTATAACTCCAGAAGGCTGTTATCACATCGCCGGTAGCGTGGTGACCAGCAGGGAGCTGAGCAGCCGCCTCACAGGCGACCTTGGCTGTAAAATGATAAGAACAGCTGTTATAAACATCTGCTGTATCAATTAATCTAATATTCCCCATGGGCACGTGGAAAATTGTTAACCTATGACCAAGTGGGTGGTGCTCTCAAAGTCTATTGTCAACAGTGAATGTTGGGACATTAGTATGAATCCATTTTTAACAACATACCTCCTGTCAGACATCACTTCCACTGTTTGGTCATGAGATGTTCTCAACAGATGTTTTTCCCATTTAAGCATCCAAGTTGTGTTCCTGCCACTACCTGTCCCCGCTCCCACTAGGTCATGAGTACGAGCTCTGTGTCAACATTTACTTTGAGAAAGTCTCACTTTCATCTGCTTTCATTTTCTTAAACTCTTGTATGTGCAGTTTTTGCCACTTCATGACATCTTTCTCCCTGAATCAGATCTGTAATTTCAGTACATTCTGTTGAATATTTGCTATGGAGAATAACAAACTTCAAATTGGTCTCCCATCAGTTTTTCTTTTGCATCACGTCCTTGCATTTTTATCCACAGGAGGCACCAGTGAGCCGGGCGAGGAGAACTCTGGATGAGTCAAAGACCACCTGCCTCCTCCACCTTCGTGCTGACTACCTCTACTACAAAAGATTCAAGTCTGTCGAAGCTGTTGTGGCTCAGGTGAGAAGTTCAAAACTGCTTTATTTGCCACTTAAGAAGTTTGGCTTCAGATATTCAGGATTGCTGCAAAGGTTAGAAAGATTCACAAAAATCTAAATAGAAACATGTAAAAAAAAAACAGAGCTAAGAATAGTTCTGATTCTTTGTGCTTTTTTGACATCACAAACAAAAGATCCCCTGCCTTTAGGGCCACAGGGCGCTCGTTTAAGAGCACAGTGTTTCTCTATTGGGACATCCTGCAGGAGCATCAAATCACAGCACATTTCCCCTCCTGTTGGCAGAACTCTCCACGCTTTGTTTACACACTCTTAACTGCATTTGGTGTCCTGGATTTTGGGTACACGGGTCACTTAATGTCATTCGTCGATAGTAAAGCCTTATCCTAATGAAACAAGTGCAATCATTAGTCAGACTTTAAGTTATCATTCAAGCCTCTTGTTTCAAAATACAGGCAGACAAAAAAAACTATACTAAATCTATGTTTGTTTACTGCTTATCATCCTTTTTGTAAATGTACCAGCTAGTAGTTCAGTACACGGCGTCAGGCTTTACCTGCTATCATATTATTTAAATATCAAAGGAGCATTATGCTGGGCTAAGGTTGGATTTTGGTCACGACTTAAACTTTTGTCTGATTTTGTATCGACCAACATCAAAGGATTGAGTGGACAACAATTTGTGCTGCATTATTTACCTTTGAGATAGTCAACAATAAAAGTGTTTGCTACCTTGACGCCGAACGAAGATGCAAATGCCAGGCCCCGCTCTGACGCACACAGCAGCTGTGGCGCAATGCACTGCAGGGACATTATGTTGCACTGGCTGCAAACATGGCTAAATGAGGCTCTGTCAGGTGCAAAGACCTGCGCCAGAATTGTTATCATTTTTCTAAATAGTTTCTTCAGTATGTTCTTTAAAACATATAACTGACAGCTATAAAACTGCCATGCTGAGAACAAGGTGAAGTTTAGATGTTAAATGCATGGTAAATGGTGAACTGTCCATGCTTACATTGCTTTATCTTGCCTTCCCTTTTTCACCAACTCTTTGAAAACTGAAGCCAAGCAGATAATAACTATGGCTGGCTCTGCCTACCCAAACACGGTCTTTCACATCAGAATCAAAGTTTTAGAAAATCATTGATAAAAATGTGATGAATGGTAAACAGACTGGTTCTTCTATAGTGCTTTTCTGGTCTAACTGAGAACTCAAAGCGCTTTATGCTTTGACATAGGCGATTTTTCTCCAAGCACGACATCCCAGTACACTTCAGACCCAGCCACACCCTCAGACAAAAACTGGTTCATCCCAAGGACAAAACTCTAAAACGCAAGCTAAATATGTAGTGCAGTGCAGCGAGGAGTGCTCAGACCTCTACACTGGAGAAACCAAACAGCCACTCCATAAACACAAGGCACAACATGGAAGAGCCACCTGGACATGACAAGATTCAGCTGTGCGTCTGCATCTAAAGGTCAAAGGTCACTCTTTGGAGTATGCCAAAGTTCATATTTTGGACAGAGAAGACAGATGGTTTGAAAGAGGAGTAAGAGAAGCCATCTATATCCGCTGTAAACCACCATCTTTGAACAGAGGCAGTGGGTTACAACTCCAACTGTCTGCCACCTACAGTGCAGTTTTGAGATTCCTTCCCAGGCACCTCAACACCCGCTTCACATCTTGCGTCAGATGATCTCAAAGGATCACTTGAAAGGGTTGGGCAAGGTCACACAATGGTTTTACCCGAAACCTCTGCTGATAATGACTCACACCCTTTTTCAGACTTTGGCTCACGTGGTTGGGCACATGATCAATGCACAATCTGATATCGTCATGTTGGTGTTGTTCCCAGATCAACATAGTAAAAGTTGTTCCAGGATCAACATTGCAAGTGACCAATCAGAATGTTGTGACGTCATACTTTTGCGACTTCGGGAAAAACCGCGTAAAAACCAAAAACTGTACTTAAGCTGCGAGAAACCACCTTTATCCGCCGATCAACGGACCCTGACCCTAACCCTTTAATAAACGCTGAGCAGAATTGATATTGTCCTTGCAACATTGGAATTTCATAAATGCACGAATGGCTTGGCGCGCCAAAGAATAACGTCACAACAATGTGATTGGTCACTTGCAATGTTGATCCTGGAACAACATTTACTATGTTGTTCCAGGAACAACACCAACACGACGATATCAGATCATCCCATGATCAATAGTGGGTCAATGACGCACTGAAGGGACAACTCCCACTACGGATTAAATACCTGGGACTCTCCATTTGGTTTTAGAACTGAAGAAGCTTCTCTGACCAGAGGTGAAACAAGTCCAGTCACTTTCTTCCCAAACTCCTCAGACTACCATGACCTGGAGGACTGAGAACCTGCACAGACATATTTATGTATCATTCATCCATTCACACCGATTTATACAAGCACTGCTTTCTATGCTTAAATGCTTTCTAGGCCAAGCTGGAGGTGGCAGAGATGATGTTTGGATTTTCACTGGGAATGACAAAGGAGAGGATTAGTAATAAATATATCAGAGGTACAGCTCAGGTTGAGCAGTTTAGAGAAAGAGTTAAAGTGAAGGCTGAGATGGTTTGGATATGTGCCGAGGAGGGACTGTGGATATACTGGACAAAGAATGTTGAATATGGAGCTGCCAGTTAAGAGGAAAAGAGGAAGATCAGAAAGAAGATTCGTGGATGTAGTGAAGGAGGAAGGTTGATGTGAGAGAGGAGGATGCGATGGAGACAGATGATCTGCTGTGGTGTCTCTTGAAGAGAGCAGCTGAATGAAGAAGAAGAAGGCGACAGTGCACAGTGCATCCGCTCTTTTCTTTATTTTTAAACAACACATAAAGCTTAAAGCATGAAAATCCCTCCTTTGTAATGTTGTACAACTGTTGCAGCTGTAGTAAAAGCCAACTCTGAGCTTACAGATGCAAGCTAAAAACATTTTTAATACTTTCCAGTTGAGCAGGCATTGAATTTAAAGGACATGCTGGGCTAAAATTCAATATCAATTCAATTTTATTCAATTTTATTTATACAGAACCAAATCACAAAAAAAGTCACCTCAAGGCTCTTTATATGGTAAGGTAGACCCTATAATAATAAAACATACAGCGAAAAAGCCAACAATCATGTGATCCTCTTTGAGCAAGCACTTTGGCGACAGTGGGACGGAAAAACTCCCTTTTAACAGGAAGAAACCTCCGACAGCACCAGGCTCAGGGAGGGGCGGGGCCATCTGCCACGACATCAGCAGACAAGCAGCTAAAAGCTTACTTTCTGCCGATGTCCCCGCATTGCCTCAATGCAGTCAGAAACATAATCAGACAGAGAGGTCACATGATGCATTACTTTAAATTGAGTTTAGTTACAAGATGATACGATAATGCAAAAACCCACTTCAGTATGATTATCTTTCTGATTCCTCCGAATTAAAAACCAATAAAGAGTCATTATTTTTGTGATAAAACAAGATAAGTGCACAGATGTGAGTTCATGCTCCCACGAATCTCTTTCTTGACTAATTAAATCTCTTATTAGTCAAAGTCAAGTCAGTTAATGAGTAAGTCAGTTTGTCCTTAGTTTACTTGTTATTCTCTCTGGAGTTTCTTGTGCTGTCCACCCTTTCAGCACCTCTTTGACCCGCCTCAGATTCTTTCCACCTTAAACAAGCACATTTGTTGTCTCTGGTTCAGCGCCAGACCTTTGTTGCACAGAGTGAGAAAATATATCGTTGAGTGTAAATAAGCAAAACCTTGTTGTCAGAGGCTCCTGTCCCAGTTTGAATGTCTCCTACATCCAAGCTGTCAATATTTACATTCATGAGCGTTTCCCCACAGGCGCTTTTGTACGTTTGTCTCCTGCTGTGCAGAATCAAACCTGCGCATGTGACCGGTGTGCACATGCTTTGCTGAAACTGTTACAATCTGTGCCAACCACAACAAAAACACCCAGTGCTTTATATAATACCTGACGCGACACATTTACATATATAACAGTCACATTGTTGTCAACAGATTTCTATTGTTCAATCTTTTCAAATCAGCAGGAGAAGGTTATCTTCAAGAAGAAAATATCAGTTATAGCACTGAAAGGATAAAATGCTAAACCTTCTGAAAATCTTGTTTTTATTTATAAATGAGATAGAATAAGTTATTATGATATATCACTTAATGTTTTCATTTTTCCTTTTCTTGTCTTATTGTGACTTGTTAAAGGCAAAAAAGCTAATTTTTTTTAGCTTAATTCCAGAGAGATTCCTGTTGTTCTCGCATTAACTGTGGTTTCTCAGGTCGCCTCGTACATCCGGGCTGTGAATGACATCTACGACAAGGTGGACTTCAGTGGAATCCAGTTGATCAACTTTAAAGTCAAGTCCCTCAGAGTAAGCTTCAGAACAGTGCACAAACTCCACAAACCTTTGAGCAATGTTCTTCAGTTGCTGATCGCTGATAACACAGTGAAGCTTTTACACATTCAAAATCATGTCATGAACAAGCTTTTTATTGAGATACTTGGGTTCATGCATCAGTCGGTGATGGTGCCCATGTGTCTTCTTCTGGGAGTGGAAGTGAGTCACAGCAGCAAAATAAGCTGAAATACAGGACCTCAGAACTGTGGTTTGTTTGAGTGTTCCTGTGTTTGTCTGTCTCCAGGTGATGACAGAAGAGGATAAAAATGACCCGCTGTCTCCTCTGTACATCGGCCCCGAGAAGCTGCTAAGTCTGTACTCGGAGAACAACTGGGGCAACTTCTGCCTGTCCTACCTGCTCACTGACAGAGACTACAGTGGAGTGCTCGGGCTTGCCTGGGAAGGCAAAGCCGGTGAGTCAGAATCACTTTGGCACTTTTACAAAAATCATAAACAAATGACTTCTTCATGTAACTAATGCATATGCAGCATGGTGGAAACACTGGTTTCCACAGGTACCGTAAATGTAATATTGTGTTTGGTTTCCTCACAAAAGAAGCACACAAAGAATTTGGAACACTTGTTAGGCTACGAATGAACCTTTACTCATTCACTAAATAATGCACAGAGCGAGTCAGGCTCCTGGAAATACGTCCACTGTTTAATAGACTACAAAATCATCGTGTAGCTCTCCCTACAGAAGTTTTACGAACCATCTATTGACCGAGACCATCATGCGTTGGACCAGTCAGTGTTAGCGTTGCAACTTTGCCACCCCAGTACAATGATTTAATTAACCGCTATTAAAACATCAGTATAAGCTGTGTTTTGGCTCCTGAATACGAATACGAGCTAAACTCTGGACTTGGAGGAACAACTCAACATTTTTCAAGAATTGGACAAAATAAACTCATTGTTTTTCCACGACACAGAGAGAATCAGTTCTCTTTCTCACAGGTAGCAGACATCATGATGCTATCTTCATATCTTCATCTGAAAGCAGTTTTACAAAGACCAAAAAATGTCATTATTTATTAAAAATCCAAACTTTTAGCATTGGTAAGCATTTTCCAGCAGTTAATAGAGACTAAAATATTTGCTGGAGCATTTCTATACTGAAAAATTAAAAAGGATGCATTGAGAACATAAGCCAGGCTCAGCGTTATGCAAATACATTATACAGAATTATACAGAATGTGTGGATATGAGCCAGACAGTGTTAAAAAGTTTGTAACCTGGAAAAGGAATATTTAAATAAGAATGTGCATTAAATGAGGTATCGTAGTGGGTGTAAGAACTATATACAGTGGAGCCCCGACTTACGAAATTAATTCTTCCCGAGGGTCTTTCGTAAGTCGAAAATTTTTCGTAAGTTGAAGCACCCATTGCGCGTTTTGAGTGAGGCGATGCTGAATGATAGGCTATAGGCTAAATGCTAACTAGGACAACAATATGTCGTTCAAGTGGAACAGCGAAGCGAAAGTACGGAAGCCAAGGGGTTGTCACCCGGAAGGCATTGTGGGCATTGTAGGCTCAGCCAATCAGAGCCAACGGATTTCGTTACTCGGGCATTTTGCCGTAACACGGGCAGAAATATTGCTGTTCAGTGCCTTTGTAACTTGAATTTTTCGTGAAACGGGGTATTCGTAAGTTGGGGTTCCACTGTATATAGAAACACATGTGTTTTATTATGTGCTGGTTGCCCTAAAATGCATCCAAGCATAGTTTTCCTTGTTCAAATGACAATGTTGCACAGTTACAGGAATTAGACAGCTCCCATTTCAAGGCTTTCATACATGCAGTGTTCGGGTCTGAGACATTGAAGTAATAATCCTCAGTTATTCACATACAAACCTGCATGTTGCACAAAGCATTTCTTTTGAAAACATGATGAATTTATTATTTGCATGTAAAATAATAATAAATAAACTCCCATCCCACTTTGCCACAGTATACCTGGATTAGTTCGTACGGTTCAAGCATTAGTCAGCTCCCGTAGGTGTGCAGTATCATTGGTGTGCTGGAAGGACTTGACCACATGTATGAGAACTGTTGCAGTAGGAGGTTCTTGCTTGGGTCTATGCCTCACATTCAGCATTTGATTGGTTAAACTCAGGGGTGTGAGAGCAGACCACCAGAATGACATACGATTAGGGTGCGCTGAACCTTTGACACACACACACACACACAGCCGCTCCTAGACGACTTAGAGAGGATTGGAGCTGCATTCCACCACATGATTGCCATGGTGACATCTCACATAAGTAACACACACACACGCACACACACACAGTTACACTGTTAGGACTTTTCAGGCTCATGTGATCTCCCATAGACACAGCAGAGAGGTTTGACCTCCACAGGCTGATACACTCGACCTCCGTATGACCAGTTTCTTAGTGGTTTCACCACTGGCCCTTAAACTCAAAGACCCCGTTTCCATCTGCAGCCTCAGCAAAGTGCTGCATTCACACACATGCGGACACACACAACCCCCATCCACCACACCAAACTCCTCCTCTAACCCCTCCAAGTTGCGTTTTTCTACGTTAGTGGAAGATGGGGGGTTGGGCTCAGCTCAGAGTTTCGAACCACACCAAGACATTAATTTACCAGACATTACGTTTAGCGTTAATGAATCTTTACAATGGCCTCGAACATACGTATACATACACAAAGGAGGGGATATTCACCAGCTATATTAGACATGGAGAAACTTTAAAGGAAATGCTGCAAAGAAAACTTGAGAAAGCACGGGGTTTTTTTTTCCATTACCATGGTTTGCTTTGAAAATGTAGCTTGTATCTGTAAAATAATTGCTGTATGAAAAGCTAGACAGAGCACAGCTGCTCTCCTTTAGATCCGACTCTTATTTGTGGTTAATCACCTTTCAGCTGGTGCCGGGGCATTCAGTGTAGGACGTTTAGATCTTTGTCACATGTCACCCACCCCCACCCACTCCCTTTGCCTGTACGCCTCTCTGTCAGCTTTCAAACATGGACAAAATGTCAAAGTGCAGTAAAATACAATGCAATGCATGGCATGCAGTTTGGAAAGCAGCGAAAGTATCTAATTACTATTAGGCCAGTTATTTGCTCTGTAACTGTCAGTAGACCAATTAAAGGCTTTATGTGTGTTGTACCAAAAAAAAGTCTTATTCAGATCAGGTGCATAAAATCTCAGCTATAACAAGCTGTTTAATAACCTTATTCTGTACTGGTGGCATGCAGGGCTCATAACTTGTGACTGAACTTCAAATTAGTCGTCATTCTGTCAGTGATTTTTCACACTGTAATCTGGAGAAATATGTGTGTAGTGAGTGGTAAGAACTAATAATATATAATATATCCACATATATATGTCCATATAGCCATATATATCCATAATATATATAATAACAAGAATAATATAATTTCTTTGGTTTCTTCCTCAAACTTTAATCATCTAGGGTCTCTCCTGACACAATTAACTAGAAAAAAAAAGTACTTTCTTAAGATTCAATGATTTTTTTGTTGTTATTGTCAATTTCCTGCATGTCCAGTACATGCAGGAGAATCAAAATACTGTTGCTCTCTCTCCTTATTATAGAGAAGAATTAGGAAAGATGAAGGACACATAAAAATCAAACCTATGTACAATGGTAACAGCAGTAATAAAATGAATGCGTGCAAATAAACAGCAGTGGCAGCCTTTTCAATGAAATAGTTTCATTTTGTTATACTGACATTATTGGAGCAGAAAAACATACAAAGCGTAAGACCCCGGCTGATTAACAGCTGTGCTACACACCCGTCAGATTAAGTCTTTAGTCTTTGACCAATAAAAATGCTTGAAACAGCCTCATAACACAGCAAATAAACACACACAACTGCAAGGTCATTGAACTCTGGAGACAAAGACAGCCTTGAGCGGAAGCCTGTATAGACGTACATTATTTACAGTACTTTTGGTTGCCTTCCTGAGTAGTACCAGCGTATTATCTGGGAACTAGTTGTTGTTTTTGGAACGCAAAATGTTCACTGCATCTGCTTTTGCTGTTAAAGGTCTTATTTGGGTACTCCGACTCCCCCAGATGTGTTTAGGTCTAAGGAAAGACCCTTTCCGTCGTTGTAGCGTTTGCTCATTTACATTAAAACCATGTGTGTTTGCTTGTGTGTGTGTGTGCTGTGTAAGCATCTCAGTGTTTGTGTGTGCTATGATGTTAACTGATGCTGTGTCACCATATAAACTTTTTTTCTACCGTTAGTGTATGTATACAATATATACACGCATGTTTCCTGCTGATGGTGAGTGCGTGTGTGTGTGTCGGTGTGTACATTAGATTTAAGCGAGCCAGATGATTGTTTGCTCATGGAGACTGTGTTTATCCAGCAGGCTAATAATAGGACTCTTTCAGTACGCGTCCTTTGTGTGTCAGAGACGAGAAGGAGAAAAGGAGAGGAACAGAGTGCAGGCCGACTCTGCGATCGCTTGCACGCTTGCTGCCAAAACCCACAGTGGGGACCTCTAAAGTAACACTCTTTCTAGGAAATGCAGCCCCTTGAATTAGGGGGACCATTTCAGGTCAAAAGGAGGGAATGGAGGAAAGAAGCAGCCAGCATTCTTCATCAATGTGACTGGAAAAGCCGTGCTCGGCAGTTTGACTTTTAACTATGCGGAGGATTTATAGTAATGGCAGTCTATCGTAATTCTTTTTGTGTTTTTATCTAAAGCTTAAAAGCCTCAAAGTTTCAATTCCCAAAAGATAAAATAGCCTCAAACCTCCTTCGCTTATCTAGAAGACATTTTATTTGCTACTGCTTCCAGCCTGGTGTCATAGGGTACGCTTCTGTTTTTGCTTTCTGACCTCTGATTGTCCCTGACCCTTCCTGTCACACTTACACCCACTGCGTAACAAAGACATGCAGGTGGGAGATCCAGATGCCAGCGACATTTTCCCACAGTCCGCGATGACACCTGGTGTGCTCGGTTTTCTCAGAAACGGACATGTACCTTGCAAGCTTTTCCCGCCAAAATGGTGGCGCTGATAACATTATGTAAGAGGATGTTACATAAAAGTCACGAGACTGCCAAGACCTGCAACCTCAACCGACACACGGGTGCACGGGAACCAATGAAAAGATGGGGAAGTAACTCCCCAGCTGTGCTTTGAAAACGCGGGTTAGACTCCTCCAATGTTCGGTGTGTTGTTGACAATGAGAAGAACTGAACCTATAAGACTGAAAATTTAGTTAGATAATGTCAAACTACTGGTATTCACATCATACTTTATCCAATGAACAGTCTTTCTGACCTATAGGTGTGCAGCCTGACCAATCAGACTGGTTTCTGTAAAGCTAGCTCTGTGGCTGGCCAGCTGCAACATGACATCACTTCCCAGATATCCCTCCATGTGATTGTGGACAGCTGTTTGTAATTGTAAGAATGGCTTTCAATGGATATTATGTAAAGTGAAAGGCAATGATGACCACCACAGGCTTTGGTGTAAAAAAAGGAGAGTTCACCTGACTCTAGCCACACCTCAAACTGGAGCCACAGTAGCAGAGCACTGTTGGTTTTAAAGTATTTCCAGTAGCACAAGGTCACTTATGCAATCTTATCACCCTGTAAAGTAACAGGTGCCAGGCTTTAATTAGATCTGCAGCTCGTTTCTGCTGTGATTGTAAGATCTTCCTTATCAACTCAGGAGGCATTCATGAGGTTACAGCTTTGCAGTGACCTGTATTTCTACCTTCCTCAGCTGCTTCAGTGGTTTTTAAAATCCTATGTGGATCATTTGGTTGCAGCACTCAGAAGCTCCCTTCACTCACAAAGTTGCAACAGACGGTCGCCCCTCCCACAGCCTGGTTCTGCCACAGGTTTCTTCCTGTTAAAAGGGAGTTTTTCCTTCCCACTGTCACCAAAGTGCTTGTTCATAGAAGATTGTTTGATTGTTGGGGTTTTTTGGATTATTGTCAATTATTTACCTTACACTATTAAGCACCTTGAAGGCATTAGTGTTGTGATTTGCTTCTATATAAATAAACAGAAATGTATTAAATCGACAGCTATACAAAGATATGAACTAATTACAGTTGCATATAACATAACAAAACCCTCTGAGACCTCTATCTCATCAACATGATCAATACCTGCCATCATTTCAACATGTTATGGACAAAACTCTTTTTTTGTATAAAATTAACAGTGTTGTTAACAAAAAGTTGCCAAAAATGGCCAATGCATCAAATGCAATACAAAAAAAAAAGCTATATCATCAAAATATATCATACAAAAAATGATACAGCAAAAAAAAAAATGTGGATTTTGTTCTAAGGGTTAATAAACATCTGAGTTCCCAAAAAATCTGAATTCTCTGGCTATTTTTGATGGGTTGGGTCTTACAGGATTGAGATGAATTCATAAATGTTACATAAATATATGTAAAGGTTTTTCAGGAGAACGCTGAGATAAATCGGAATGTTCAGAAGTTTCAGCTTTTAAACTATATTTACTTTAAGTATTAACTTTAAGTGTCACATACTCAGTGAACCTCACAATCTCAGATATTGTCTTTTATTTTCTTTATCTAAGGAAACTGGGGAGGAGTGTGTTCAAAGCCTGCGACCCTCAAAAACGGTGTTAACTGCACCCTGAACACAGGTCTGGTCACAATTCAGAACTACGGACAGTTTCTGCCTCCTCGACGAGTCCAGCTGACTTTGGCACACGAGCTCGGCCACAGCCTTGGATCTCCGGTCAGTCACCACGAAAAACACCAGCAAAAAAAACAAAACAAAACATGATTACAATTCAACCATACAACTTATATAAAGATTTTTTCATATATGTCGGAACTTGTTGATGTCAGTTGTGGTTTAAATTATATCTAGAAGGTCGAACAGGAGGCCTTTTGTAGATATTGCAGCTGCAGACAGAGCAAGTTGTATTCAGTTGTATTTATTAAGTTGTATTTATCTGAGTGTACTGATAGCATTTCAACATCTTACCTTTAAAAAGTACATCTCAATCTTCTGTGCTGCTATATCTCCATGGTGCAGCTAGCGTATGTTGCTAATTTCCAGAACTACTGCAAGGCTCCACGACCACAATTTCATGTTCATGTAAATCAAATTGTGGGTTATTAGACAGATGGTGCTTTTGTTGAGAGACAGTAATGACTTAGCATTAGCCTAGCTTTAGTGACAACAGTGCTCCATGCACCAAAATAAGGCCAGGTGATTTCTGACTGAAAGATTACCTGTATTGGAATCAGTCTTACTCATGGTTAAAAACTCTATTGAAATGAAAGCCAGATTGCTCAGCACCAAGAAAACAAAATCAAATATATCATGCCTTTTCTTTTCTTTTTTTTAGTGCAGCCAAATCTGCTGCTGTTTCTGTTTGTTGTACTAATGAGTGACGGTAAAACGTGAGGAGACTTTTCATTCGATTTGCACGTTTCATGGGTTCAGTGTATCCTGGATGTCTGTTTGCTAGTTTCAACCTGAATCATTTCCATCTTTTATTTAAACATAAAACGTCGTTGGCTGTTTGCTGAACGTGACGAGTCCCAGAGATTCAAAGTGTTGTGTCGCATATTCTCACACGGTTGTTTGCACTGGAACAAATTGTCTGTGAATGATTCACTTCTGTGGGCGTTGGAGACCTTGTCCTTTATTGACTGGTTTGTTTTTATAGGGACCCCTGTCTCAGTCTCACTGGTACATCTCAAAAAAGGGAACGGGAGGAGCTCTGATGTCAGTCACTTGTGTCCTATGGTTACTCTCTGTTTGTGTCCATAAGCAGAGCCTGGCAGTCTCTTCCGCCACCTCAATAACAGCACACATGTTATATAAGCACACAAATGCCTGCACCTCAGTATGTGTGACAGCTGCTAACACCTCCAA
The DNA here is from genome assembly GCF_041146795.1 of Maylandia zebra. Lineage (NCBI taxonomy): Eukaryota > Metazoa > Chordata > Actinopteri > Cichliformes > Cichlidae > Maylandia > Maylandia zebra. Next base: position 4,590,570 of record NC_135188.1, on the reverse strand, counting down.
CCTTTCTCCTGCTGCCCAAAACGCCAGCAGCACTCCACACTCTCTTTTCACCCTGCTCTCTATTATTCATATTACCACACACTAAAGAGCCCTCCGAGGCATTCCTGAGCAGATTAGCTCTGCTATGTCAGACCCTGCTGCCTTTTTATAAATTAAACTACTGTAAGCACACCTCGGCCCCTCTAATATCTTTGCTCCTGTGACAGCCATGTTTCCAGGCTGCATAGGATTGAGGAAGACATAAAGACACGTGACTGAAGGTCTCTCCTGCAACTTCATGGTGGAAAAAGCACAGGGGTGCACTGTGATGGGGAGAAACTTTGATTAAAAAGACGCTTTGGCTTTCAGAATATTTCTCTTCCAAACTGTGTATCTCTACACTGATTTTTAAAAATGAATTCATCAGGTGAAAGATAAATTGAAATATAAAGAGGACATCATTGATGGGTTGGAAACAAGACCAAAGTTTGCAAAGGCGACCTTCACTATCTAAACCATTACACCTTGCAACTGTAAGTCAGCAACAACAAAATGAATTTTTGAAGGTCATTTATCAGACTGGCTTCCAGGTTAATATCTGAAAAGTTATATCTTTTCTTTGCTTTACCTCTAATATAATGGATAAAAAGAAAATAACTATCAAAACCATCAAAGCAGATTTAGGCAGCAAGTCTTAATTTGCATTAAGTTGAAACGTCTTTTTTCAGGTGTAAAATGTAAATAAAAACAAAATGCAATGATTGGCAAATAAACTGATCTGCAAGGCCAGTAACATTGTGGGGATGGAGCTGGACTCCCTTAAGGTGGTGTCGTAGAGGCGGATGTTGTCCAAGATAAGGACAATGTTGGATAATACCTCCCACCCACTCTATGACATGCTGGCTAGCCACAGGAGCACGTTCAGTGAGAGACTGAAAAGCACCACTGAACGACACAGGAAATCATTCCTGCCCGTGGCCTTTACAACTGTAAACACTGCAACAGTTACACCCTTTTTGCACACGCTCTTTTCTACTCAGTAATGTTGTTGTCAATATTCTAGATATATATTTATAATCACCTCTGTCAATCCTTGATATTTATTATTGAGTGGTTTGTATTGTTGTATTTGTACTGTGCTATTTCTTACATCTGTAAATCTGTAACATATTGTATTGTTAAATAGTCTAGCCTGTTTCTGTTACTGTTATTCATATTCATATAGGAGCACTTTTAAGTTTTTCCCCTGTCCCCATATTTGTTTACAGGTGTTGCTGCTCCATAAATCATATTTACTTAAACTGTATAGTCATTGATTGCTTTATCCTTTGTGAATATTTTGTTGTCCCGCTCCTTATTTTCTCATTGTATTCTGGGGGGTGTAGTGCATAGAGCTTATGTATATTTGTATAAGAAGAAACATTCAGTACCTCATAAAATACAAGGAAATAGCACACCAGGTTTTTCCTGAATTGGAAAAGCTTTCTAGTATAAACACTTATCTTTGTTTTTGGTTATGTTTAACCTAAAATCACATCGTTTCTTTGAAAACAGCATCTGTAGACTGCTACAGGTGCTCAAAAAGTAAACAGGAAGTGCTGTTATATACATTTCTGCAGAGGTATTGAACACAGCTTTGCTTTTCTTCCTGTTTTTCAGCTTTAAAGAAAGCGTAGTTCTGGTATACACTAGAAGCGAATACAAGGTTTGGTGCAAAGTCTGAAGCCCCCACAAAAGAAACTGAGGCATGAGAGTGGAAACACAATTCAAGTTAGTTTTATGCATGCTGAAAGAAAGAGTTCCAACATCTGCTGTGTTGCAGTGCCCTGGCAAACCCAGAACTGCAGATAGTGACAGATAAAGTGACGACTGTATAATCACTAGTGTCTTTCAACCTAATCTTAAACATATGCAAAAATATCCACATCAATGCCGTTTCCCTCAGCATGTTTGCATGTTCACTTCAAGTCTCTGCATTAGACTAATAATTCATCAGAGACTTTGACATGCTAAGAGTATGAGCTCCAGAAAAAGAGGAAGCTCTAGTTTTATTGCACATGTGGAACACATCATTAGATGGACAGGGGATTCAAGATTTGTCTTTTTGCTCTTAAAAGTAAAACTGCCCTTTCAGCTGAGGCCTGCTGATGGACATGACTGGAAAAGCTCCTCATCGTGATCAGTGAAGGAAGTTGATTCCCCGATCTATATTTAAGAGGTGGAAGCAAATATCTTCATGCTTGCCGTTTTGTCTGTGTTTCAGCACGATGAGGGCGCTAACTGCGGGAACCTCGACTCCGATGTCGGTAAAGGCAGGTACCTGATGTTTCCTTACGCCACAGACGGGGCGCGTGAAAACAACGATAAATTCTCACCCTGCAGCATCAAACACGTTAGCAACATCCTGAAGCTGAAGAAAGATGACTGCTTCACGGGTGAGGAAGAAATATCAGTGTCCTGCATCCTGTTTACATTGTGCACTAGTTGCTGCAGCCTTCAGGCTATATCTGTATTTGTGTATCTGCTCATGTGTTTATCTGCTTGTCTGTTCATTTTGGGCAGTCAGTGATCAGCCCATCTGTGGAAACCAGATCATAGAGGAAGGTGAGGAGTGTGATGTCGGTAACAAAGATACAGATCTCTGCTGCTACAGTGCTAAAGAGCCTGTAGGAATCCAGTGTCACCTCAAGCCTGGTAAAATCTGCAGGTACTCCACATGTACACAACATCAAAGTGTGCGAAAATGATTTCCAAAACTGTAATTAGCTGTTCAGGTCTTTCTGAATATTTGTAGTTCAATCATGTATGGGTTTGAGGTTAATAAATTTAAATATTCATCATCAGTCTTTCATCTAAACTATTTATATTCTAGTTTCGAGATGCGGCTTTGTTTAGTTTAGATGTAGCTCTCATGTGCAGCCATGTTTGTGGTGTTTTTTCTCTTCCATTCATCAGTCCAAGTCAGGGCCTGTGTTGTGGTCAGAAGTGCGAGTTTAAGCCAGAGGGTCAGAGGTGCGACGAGGAGACAGACTGCCAGAAAGCGAGCGTGTGCTCAGGACTCTCCCCGCTCTGCCCCAAGCCAGCTGCCAAGGAAAACCTCACTGTGTGCAGTCAGGGCACGCGTGTCTGCCTGAATGGGGTGAGGCGGGCACATCCACCACACCAGAGCGTTACTTAACACACTCCGTTACCCAATGAGGGAAAGTGTGCAAGTGTGCAGCAATGTTGCAAAGCATGTGAATCTTGACCTTGAAAGCAGCACATGGCAATAGACTTTCAGTATAAGGTTCATTTAGTAGCTTTTCCAGAGATTTCTTTTTCATCATGTCCACTCGCCAGACACCTTATAAGGTGAAGATGGGCACAGTGTGGTCATAAGGACATGGTCATAGTTGGCAAAAATACTCAGGTAGGCTGTGGAATTTGTCAAAGCTAAATTCTGACTCTACCATTAGAATGTCGCAGAACTTCAAAGAGACTCATCAGACCAGACAACAGTTTGCCAGTCTTCTAAGGTTCAATTTTAACAATCCCGTACACGCGGTTTCTTGTTATGAGCTAATAAGAGTGCCACCTGGAGTGGTCTTTTGCTACTCTGGTTCATCTTTCAGAGACATGAAAAAGAGTTCTTCATATGTTGACACAACCTCTGACATCAACAAGGCATTTTCATCCATGAGACCTGCCAGTGAGTGGATATTTTTTCTTTATTAAGACCACTCTCTGTAAACCCTCGACATGGTGGTGTGGTAAAATCCCAGCAGATCAGCAGTTTCGGATATACTCAGACCAGCCTGTCTGGCAACAACTCTGCCACATGATTGGTTCATTAGATATTTACATTGTTCAGTTGAGCAGCGGTTCCTAACAAAGTGTTCAGTGAGTGAGTTTGTTGTGTTGTGTGTCAGCTCTGTCTACACCTAATATCGTGATCATACAAAAATATCAGTGTCAATGATATTTGTTGTATTTGGCACAACAAGCAACCTTTTTTTGATAAAACCGTGTCGCCTGCATACGCAGAAATTCACATTACAATTCAGCCAGAGTCTCACTTATTTTAAATAAAAGTTAAGAAATTTCTTCACTTGAAATCGTTGCTGCAGAAAGGTGATTTAACTGCAAACTAGCCTTGCTTTTATATAGTAGTTCTCTATTGCAAAGAGACGTGTTACAGATGAGTTGCAATCATCAGTGCAGACTGACTCAGACTGATTGCATATTGCAGACAGAATGCTAACATATAAGCAGTCTGTCTACTTTTATAGAAGAGAGCACAATTATTTGCAAACACTCACCAGTGTGTCTGAGAGTGCAGAGAGTGCAAGTTGCCTCCCATCAGCTGACTTGTGCATTTGCCTTCTGATTAAAAGTGATTGAGGGCGTTGCACACAAATAAGTTCGGCTGTTTCCAGTTTCTCATTTAAAATACAATCAAGTGCTTCCTGTTTTTGTTTTAGGTAGCACGAAATGAAAATTATCTTGAAATAATCAGAACATTTAAAACCCACTGTCTGTGCTTACTGGCAGGTATTACAGGTGTAAACAAAGGTGCCATTTTAACACAGCATTTCTGAAAAAAGAAGAGAAAAATCCTTTTTAACCAGCAGGATAACAACAGGATCTCCCTCCAAAATTAAACACAGACGTTACTCTGTCCTCTCAGCAGGAGAGCATTTATTCCAGCTGTGACTGTGGTTTTCTGGATATATTATTCTCCAGATGTTCTAACCTCATCTAACCTGGATGACCTGATCCGGGAACATAAAATATATAATCCCAAACGTAAAACATGATAAAAGGCTTTTAAGAAGATGTAAGTAATAGTGTAAACCAAGAAAGGTAAAACTTATCTTTAGTTAAAATTCTCAAATTCATCTCTTTTTTTTCACTGACACTGATATATTATTTCCAACGAAACACAAAAGAGAAAAAAAAACTTCAAACAAACATATTCGGTTCATCAAAACATGTCAAACATAAATTTACTTCAGGCTTAAAAAACAACAACAGTGAAACACATCTGTGATGCAGATCCCCACATTACAAAGTCTCAGAAAGTAAGAGGCAGTTTCTAAACTCTGTCGAACACTATATAAGTGTCTGTAAGTGTTATATATACTGAAAAAGTTAATGCAACACAAGCGCCCCAGTACCTCTTACCTGTCTGTTTCCCCAGTTTTCTTATGAGACATTAGCCAGGAGTGGTTATGAATGGCTAAATCTGATGTATTAACATGAAATGAAAAACACTCCCTAAACTAGCTCATGTCTTTTTGTGTGCGTACGTATTTGAGTATTTGAACTAGTGTTGTTTGAATTGAACCTGGTATACTTTTCTGTATTTTTTCTTGACTTCAGATCGTTCTTTAATGCCCTAGGCTCTGTATGACATCAAAGAGAGCACATATGTCTAATATGGTGCATAGGCACATGGCTTGGGCTGTGAGGAAAGAAGCCCCGCCCACCTTTAGTTCAAATCTCCTGTTTGTGGGAGGTAGCCAATGAGATATAAGAATGCTTAAATCGAGGGTCCAGTGTACGATAAATAAGGACCTTTATGAGCTCTGGTAGAGTCCTGTAATAAAAACATGGATCTGGAAACTAACATAATAGGTCCTCTTTAAAACATAAATATAGATATATAAATTTTAATTCAATGCTAATTCGCATGACTGACATAAACTGTAAGGTAGTGAAATAATCCAATTACCTACCAATCGAGTCAATATTTTGATCATCAACAATAGACGTACTGATATTGATGAACTTGAACTGGCTCTTATTTGTCTTAATTTCTTACATCATAGTTCTCCCAGCTTCTTCTGACTCTACATCCTAACTGTAGTATCTGTTTGTCTCTGAAGGTCTGCACTGGCTCGGTTTGTGTGAAGCACCACCTGGAGAAGTGCGACTGTCCCGGAGACTCCATGAGGGAGAAATGCCACATGTGCTGCCAGAAGCCCGGTAACCACGGGAACATGTGTCCTCTGCTACAGAGGAATGTGTTTACACGCTGTGTCTCAACAACTCAGGCTGTGTTAATTAGTGCTGAGGTTACATTTCTAAATGATTGTGTTCTTTTAGACCAATCTGTGTTCACAGATCGTAGTTATTAAAGGTCAACTGTTTCTCAAACTCCGGTTTCCATTTCATATTGTCAAGTTTTGAGTAAGTGGCATATCTCTTTATGATATACACACACAGGCTGGTATGCGGCTCAAAAAACTTGCTTTTGTAAAGTATAAACAGTATTTATACTCTCTCTCTCTATGTGTGTGTGTAATGTTTCTGTAACTTGATTTGATTTCCTTTGTTTGTATTTCTTGCAGATCAGCCTGAGACTTGTGCAAGCACCACATCGTCTGTTCTGTCCGATCACTTCCACAAAAAAGTGTTGCCCCTGGTGGGTGGTGCGCCGTGCTCTGGAAACCGTGGATACTGCGACAAATTTCACGTATGCCGCATCCTCGATGCAGACGGCCCCATCGCGAGACTGAAGAACTCCTTTCTTCATTTGGATGACTTCGACGACGTGGGAGAGTGGATGAAGGTGGAATCTACATTAGTGCGATAACATCAGAATAAGATAAATACATTGATTGTCAGGTTTCGCTGCATAGCAGGCACAGTTGGACCCAAGCGCAGGACCCAAAAAATGGCTTTATTTCTGAAGGTAATAGGGCAGAGTGGACACACCTGAGGAACACAGCTGAACAGAATCCGACTGACGAGACAGGGGAAGCAAAACTGAACATGATACATAGGAGACCTTAGACTATTAAAATAAAACAGGAAGAAACACTGAGACTAAGACATGAGGGATAGCTGGGTCTAAATAAATATAAATCTGCCTACACCTCAAAAATGTATTCGATCTACACATGGCTATAAAACATGCAGCTTGTCTACTAGAAGCTCCTCTACTCTACTTGTTGAAGTATACTTGCTCATCTGTATGAGTCTGTGAACTTTAGGTTAAAAGCTCTTAGGTATAAGAAAAGGTGCTTGTGAGAAAGATGGTTGTAGTAAGAAAGTACTTTTTGTGCTCAAATACAGAAGAAAAGTCCTCTTTCCTTCAGATTAGGTATGATCCAAAAAAGAGGTTTACGACTGACGGCCTGTAGATCCACGTGATGAGCCCATCCCATTATTTGGCTGATATGCATTTGGCAGCTGGAGAACATTTGTTTTCTCTATCGGGGCCATATGTTGTTCATATCTGGGTGTTCAGTGTTCAGTCTTAAAACAAAGTAGAGTCTTTTCTACAGTTTCTGGGTTGAAATGGTGTGGAAAGCACGTGCAGCTGGCCTTGAAGCATGTTTTCTTTCAGCCAGTGGATGCGTCAGAAGTGTTACTCAATCGGTAGAGTTACCCAAAAGATCAGCTACCATATGTGCTCCCTGTGTAACAAACAGGATGTTTAGCCATTGTGTTCATTTGAATAAAACAAGTAATTCAAAATAATATAGACCTTTTTTTTAATCCCTCTTGGTATCCTATTGGTCACTGGGAGAAACTGTGCATTTCCCAACCAGTAGGCGAGTAGTTGCAGGAGGTTGTTGGCTGTCACTGTGTGACATCAGTCACAAAAGTCACAACCAGTGGAATACTCCCTTTTCCCTAGCAACTAGTGGTTGCTAGGTAGTCATCAGCCAGTATATAGGTTATTGTGACTGGGACCTAACCAGTATGAAACCACAAAGCATTATAGACTGAAACTTTTGAAAGAAGAAACTGCACATGTAGTGTTTTTGTATCTGCTTCATAAACAAAAAGAGACACGATTGCAAAAGAAAAGGTAGATTAATACTCAGTGATAACATGGTAATAGCACAGTAATAACATTATAATGGCCTGTAATGATATTTAATTATAACATTATTACTAAATAATAGCTTTGTATCAGTGATGGGTTCTAGCTGAGTGATATTAGACTGATTTATGTAATGGGGGTAATAACTGAGGGAATAATATGAAAGTGAACAATAATGAACAATAAGGCAAAATCAGTGAGGTAATATTTTTGGTGAATAAAACCTTTGAACAATAAAATTATTGTTTCTGCTCAACATTTTAAATTAAAGATTAAATTAAAGATTTTTATTCTAGTGATCTTAATCTTAATCTTAAACCAAACGACACCAATGCTTCCAGCTTATTCGAAATCATGTTTCTGTTTATTCTCCTCAGGCTCACTGGTGGGCCATCCTGCTGGCTATCCTGACGCTGTCTGGAGTCATGGGCTGCACCGTCTGCCTCTGCAGCATTAAACTGGACACACGTAACTTGGAGTGACTTTTTATCCCTGAAGACTCTTGAATAAACGTCCTTTACCTGAGATCTTCAGGTGCCACGTCGAGGAGGATTCATCAGCTTTGTTCAACTGCCCAAAAACTCAGCCATGTTCACCGATGTCTTTGTGTAACTCTTCACATTTAGGAAAGACGCAAGAGTCTCCTGTGATGTATGTGTTGTGGAAAATGTTGCTTCTTCTGCTGCCAAATGTGGGTCAGTCAGCTGCCCCTCAGAAAGCTGAAGCTGCAATGTAAAGCCATCTGTCACTACAAAGCCTTAAATGCACGGAGCATGTTTAAGACACTAATTTCAGCTATGAGGAGCATCCAGCTTTCCATCTCAACCATAGCAACACCTGCAACTGAAGGGTCTGCGTGTACATAGAGTTTGACGGTACTTTCTTTCAGTAGATACTATTTTGCAAATCTTTGGGCAAATACTGTGTTTTACTCTGCTACATTTATCTTCAATCTTCTTAACAACCTACATAACAGTTTAGAATAAGATATAAAACAAACTTATCTACGAGGTCAAACCAGCAAGTTCCAACCTTTGTGGTCCTGTAAGGAACCAAAGTGTGGTTAAACTAAAGCTGACGCTGCAGTTTACGGTGTCCTTACTCAGCATATCTTTGGGGTCACCTTGACACATGTAGCCAAACACGTGTCACAACACCACAATTACAAGGACTTGCAGAAACAACACCGCTCGCTGGGCTGAATCCAGGACTGCTTGCACTTTTATATCAGAAACAGTTGTGAGTGTTTAAATTGTTAAAACTGTTTAGATCAAACACACTTTGATAATATTTTTTAACGGAACAAACAGCCTTGAGATGGTAAATAGGACTGATAATTATATTTTTTTTTATACTGAGCGAGCAAGGAAGAAAAGTTGAGCATTTCTCTCGACCTTTAAAAAAAATGCAAGCTCAAGATGACCTCTCAGGCGACACGCTGGTTTTATTAAAGAATTTATACAATACAGAGACGTATTTACAGCTATGTACAGTGATTACATGAACACACTTTTTATAGATCAATTCACAGAGAGGTGAAAATATATAACTAGCAGCGGTCCATATAAGAGACTCCAGTATCTATATTATAGTATTTACATTTATTGTACAGGTGAGTTGTTTTCTCTTTCCCTGTTTTAAGTGCAAAATACCTTTTTATAAAAGTCACAATTATTACAGTACAATACCTCTGAAGAACTGAGGTTCAAGTATTGCTTACTAACTGGAAATGCATAATTGAATGAGCATGAGCCAAAAAATAAAATCTTATCCACAGCAGACATTGCACTTTACAAAGACCACACATCACAAACATTAATAGAAGCTTTGCTTTCGAGCTCACACCGAATATTACATACTCGTTAAAAGAAGGAAGCCATTTTTAGAAGAGTATCCAGCACTTCTTTGAGGTGACAGCTTCAAAGTAACGTCTTCTTGCAGGAGTGAAGCAGTAAAACATGCAAAAGCATTTAAAATAACACCTTTTTCAGCTTTGAGTACTTCAGTATAAGTTCATACAGTAAGAACAACGGACGCCGAGTTGGAAGGCAACAATAAAAAGCCGAAAAGCTTCTGCTGCTTGTTTACAGTAAGGCACACTGATACAGGTCCCACAGTCACATACAGCGCTGAGAGTCACAGTGGTGAATGCTCGGTGACTCAGGTAACTTAGTACTTACTTAGGTAACACAAAAAGGTAACTAAACTGTAACCTACTGCTTAAAACACACAAAAAATACACCTTTAATATTATTTTTCCTCATTTTCAGAGGTGTCACTCTATTATATTTCACAGTGGTTCCTTTATATGAAATATTATTATTGTACTACACATCAGGGCATTAGTACCTCTACAACCAAACTTTGTTGATCTGGCCTGTAAGATTTACTAGTAGTACAACAATCAAGCAAAAGTCATTAAATTACTTTTTTTTTTTTTTTTTTACAAAGTATGACATAGTATTCACATACATATTGTTTTAAACATTATACCTATTTGGATATATACAAGGTGATAAAGGCTTTCAGATATTTACTGGTGTATAAAAGTTACTAGTGTATAAATTATCTGCTAAGTGCTGAAATGGACAAAGGGGATGGTGGAGAGCGTCTTGTCTTCACGATCAGTGGTTCTCCAGAGTTACTCTACAGACAGAAGCAGCAAATGTATTGTTATTTATCAGCGTTAGCAGTAATGCAATGGTAAAGAGTAGGGTTAACACAGAGGCAAGCTCACCTTCTCAGAGTTCGCTTTCTGTTCGTCCTCCACGGATCCTTACATTTAACAAACGTGAGCTCCTGTGTCAGCTTCTGAGCGTCAGGATCTTTTATGCAGAACACCATCCTGTGGGAGAAATTCATGAAATACTGCTTAACTGTGCGTGTTCAAGTAGCTCCGTGAGATTCTGCTTAAGCCTGTGCTTTAAGCTTGATATATTTTAGCCATAAATCCCAGTAATAGACACATTTCTATGAGGTCCATCATGGAAACTCCAACACTGGTATTTCAGGAAAACTCAAGGGAAGCCTCGAGTTTTTTGTCTTCTGGCAGACAGACATTATTTGGTAACTACACCTTTAATGTTCTGCAACTCACTTTTGTTGCGTCTCGCCCGCTCTAATGCGGATTTTGTGAACCGCCACGTTAGCGCCATCTGAGCTGCCAGACCACCAAGAGGAAACCATCTTCAGCATGCTTGACGCAGACCAGCCGTTTGTCTCCTCCCATTTAAACTTCAGCATCAGCAGGTCACCGATGTCTTTCTCCGTCACCAGCAGGAACGAATGTGTCTTATTTGTGACAATTTTCTCCTTTCTGCCAGACACAGGCGGAAAGAAATGTTGATCTCCACGCATACACATAGCCAGCATGTTTTATTTAACTGAGGCTTGTAAAGTATGTGCCATAAAAGATGATAAAATGGCAATGAAAGCACGCTGTAAAGGCCCAGCAGTGAAATGTGTTTGTGTGTGGTTGCCTCTTTCTGTTTATGGTTTCTGTCTCGTGCTGTTTTCTTTGATTACTGTGCAAGTGTTAAAAACAACTCGTAACTTGAAAAATGCAAGTCACTGTGCAGTAATTCTTCTTCATAAGGGTTCAAACCCTCACTCACAGTTTAAGCTGCAGGTTTTCAGCTTCTCCTCTGGTTCCATACAGCGAGACAGTAAGCGAGGGCTCCATAGCTGAGCTATTCACCTTACTGGAGAAGTGGATCTTCAGCTGATAGTGGTAAACTGCAAAACAAAGCAACAATTTGCACCATTTAAGGACCTGAAAGCATGCGTGTAAATTAACGTAATAAAACTGCTCCAGATTTAATGGGTTTAAGTTTCAGCCGAAGCAACTAGAATCTCAAAAGTCAACAATCCCAGAAAGTATGAGATGTTTTTTAGATTATTCTTTGCTTTTTGTTTCTGCAAATATATCAGCTTTCATGTGATAACAGCGATGATATTAAAGAGCATGCCGCTGACCTCTGAAAGGCATGGAGGATCGTGTCTTGGTGTACATCTGAACGCTGCGAGGCTTGCGGACCTTGTTGATGTCGTAGCCCACCGTGTTGCAGCGGCTTTTCCGGCAGCTCAGGCACATCCCGCGGTCGAACATGTCGTTGCTGCCACATCTGTACGCCATGGCCGCTTCCTGCTCGTTCAGCAGGGAGTCGATGAAGAGGTGAACCGAACGCTCGTGTTCACACTTGACGGCGTCCGACACAGCTGAGGAGGAAAGAAATGGATGCAATTTATTATCTGCTCTAATTCTCTACATTGCATACACATTACTTTTCCATTCAGTAGCTGACCGTGCTCCGGGTAAATTTACTTATTTTTAATCTGACCTTTCCTCAGCCATGTTTGGGACCCTCTGTTTATTTTCACACTGGTGTGAATGACGTCATTGTGCAGCTGTCATTAACAATGTCCACTGCTAAGATATTAATGACAGCAGCAAGCAGTTACAAGCTTCTAAGCGGCACACTCTGTGTATAGGCACTTATGTGTTTCTAAAAAATGTGCTTAATTTTGTTTTATTGTGGCTGAACCTCTGATCTGATTGCTTCATAATAAAGTTCATTAACGCTTTAACTAACTTTACCTGTTTCTTACTCTCTTCGTAAAAGAATACAACAATCACTGTGCAGATACAGTAAAATCAGGGCTGCAGTCATTTTAGTTATTTTTACCAAATATTCCAAAGTTGGCGATCTTCTCCAGCGCTCCCCTGAGGTTGCAGCCCGGCTGGTAGCTGCCTCCGTTGGGGTAAATGTCCACGTGGCCGACGGGCTGCTGGATTCCGATGCTGAGACCCAAAGAGCCGCGTGTGAAGGTGTGAAGGACATCCACGAAGTGAGCATCATCTGGGGAGAGGCGCCTGTGGGCGTGTTCGCCCTCGAAGTCGGGACCAGCGGGATCCAAACCTTCAGACAGAGACGAGGAGGACCAACATTACACGACTTTATTGTTGTGGTAATAGCTTTAAAACAAACATCTGAAATCTTCTGTCTTGTTTACCGGTGATTCTGCCGACTTTATTGGTTGCATGGCTGCCAGCAAATCCGGCCACGTGGGCCCCGAGGCTGTAGCCAATCAGGTGAATGTTCTCAAGAGGCATGTTGGTGGTCTCCTTGAAAATCAAAAGTAATTAAGTTAAGGAGAGTGTAAGAAATACTCCACATTACCTTTGGGTTTAATTTCATTCGCTTTTTCTTTGTTACTCATATAAACACATCGTTTAAATACTTGAGGTTAAATAACACTAACTCATCGATATTTTAATGAAAGGGCATTTAATGAGACCTGTGAAATCAAGAGCTTAACTAACCTCGATCCAATCGATGAACTGAGCGATCTCCTGCCCCACTGCTTTGGTTTTCTGAGCTGCGACCACATAGTGATTCTGAGCCGAGTTGAGCCAGTCCACCACGATGACGTTGGCCGTCTGCTCTCTCTCATACAGTGCCGATACCAGTTTAGGGATCCAGCTTTCAAACATACCACTCAGCTGTTGAAAAGACAAACAAACATCAATCCTGACAAGTGAAACTAGTGTACGCGTGTAATTTAAGCCACCTCCAGATCAACATGTCAGGAAATACTTTGGCTGGTTGTCAGTCAATATGATTTTTTTATTTTAGTGAGATGCCACCTCACCAGAATTTGGTGAAAGGTATTCCCGGTCTTTTATTCTCCTTTCGATTCAAAAGAAAACAAAGCTCTGGATATTTTGGAAAATAGGGGCAGGTTAAAACAAGCTGAAGCATCTCTGCTTACCGTCCAGCCATGGATTATGAGAAAGGTTTTGGAAGTGCCGTTGAAGGTGCAGGTTGCCAGGGAGTCGGGTTTTCCTGGAATGATGTAGCAGAGGTCATCATCGGGATGGGATGGCTTGCGCAGCGAGAATTTGGCAACAGTGGCATTGCTCTCAGCCTTGTGGTCAAAAAAGCCTTTCACAGGATCGAGGAAGTTACCTGACAGAGAAGATTATCCAGTTAGCTGGATGGTTTAAGAGAACTTTATACTCTTAAAAAAATAAAGAAGGGGAAACAAATCCTCTGGTTTCCTGGTGTTTTGATCAGATATACAAATCTTATCTAATAGTCTGGCTGGAAAGTCTGAGATGTCTGACCAGCTAGCTGAGTTGCTGGTGGCAATAAGGTCCGCCCCCAGGGCCCCTCAGAAAATGAGCTTCCACCTTAGAGGAGATCAAAGCTCAGGGGTTTAAGGAGTTCACTTGGTCAGGACTGAGCTCCACAGAGGCTCATAAGGGTTTCTCAGCTTTGTTCCTGCCACCTCACCGAATATAATCTGCCCAAGTTTCTGTGGTCCTGCTGGCACAGTCAGCTGACTGGGCCTTGTACTGATTTTCAAAGTGTGGGGAGGCGGAGACCAGACCCTTGCAAACAATTACCAAAATAAAGGCTCCAATAGTTTGAGGATCATATTGTGAAAATAAATAGACATGATGACACCCGGATAAATCAGTTTGTTGGGATAATTTGACAGTCTGACACATTTCAGTTTATTTCTCTAATTTCCAGCGTTAGCTTCAATTTCAGAGCGTCTCTTCCAGGGAATAGTAAGTGAGGAGAGTATCAGAGATGAGTTTAGTCATAGACACGTGACCTAAAGTATGTCCTATAGCGCGTTGATATCACTGGCAAGGTAGAAACTACTGTACACACACACAAGCACTGCGCTTGGTTTTCACCAAGTTACAGTTACACGGGAATTTTCACCTCACGTACCTGCAGAACTACAAACATACAGACCTAAATGTGGATGAAGTAACTGACAACTCACCAAAAATAGAATCGGCGAGCTCTTCCTCCAAGGACGTCACATTTTGCACAGCTGCATTCAACACCACGAAGCACAGAAACCGCACTTTCCACGCTCTCATTTCTTTTGCACTTTGTTCCTTTTGGAGAAAATATCTTTAAGGACGAAATCAGTCAATGAAACGCCGCAGCCCGGGAGTGTACGCAGTCCTGTAGTAAGGAATAAGCCCGCGCGTCCTGTTGCGCGCAGTGCGCTGATATCTGAACCACCTTGAACTGTCTGCGTCTTAAATAGCGCTTCTGAAGTTCTGACAAGCCATTGGCTGCTGGCCTCGGGCGGGGAATGGAAAGTAAATGTGTAAACTAAACCATTAAGCCTGCTTTATGAGGAGCGATAGCAACAGTGTTTGGCAGTGTAGCGACTCATTGAACCCCGAGAAAGCGCTATTTATTTTTTAAATGCATTCAGTGTATGTTTCTACCACACGACCACGGCCAGATCAGCAGGAGACACTGATTAGCATAAACGTTTGCATTGTTGCAGTGCTTCCTGTGTGATTAACTAAATCTGTAAAGAAATGCACTTTCATATTTAAATAGTGTAACTAGGCTGAATTGTATACATACATGGCTTTAAACCGATTTTTATAAGTCAAAGGTTCCACATCATTCAGATCATTCATCGTCATGTTTGCAGGGCTCCACTACTCAGAAAACAGTTCTTATTCAATATTATATTATTTTTTTAAACTGGAAAGATAAGACTGAAACCTAACTGAGCAATCAGTGAGGTTCTTGCAGTAAAGTTAGCCGCCATTGCTTTAAAACTCTGACCTTTGACCTATTACATGTGATAGGTCAATACCTAACCTATTTACTTACCAAATAGGCTAGGTATTGCTGATACAAGTTCAAGATTATGGACACATATTCATGCAAGAGTAGCTGGCTTTACAGCTGCTGAGTTGTTGCCCAAAACGTCAGGACAAGACACTAAGAAAAACTGGGAAGGAGGCCGATGAAGTGATGGTTGAAGAGTCAGAAGCTTGTTAAAGTCAACTGCACCATTTGCAAGATATAAAAAAATTACTGGTGCAGTGACTGATATATACTATGTATGTTTGTCATGGTCGGACGGTCCTTCCCGGAGCGACCTGTCTGTGTGTGTATGTGTGTGCTTCTCTCTCTCTCCTCCTCCACCCAGTGGCTGACACACCTGCACCTAATTTGCCATCCAGCTGTCACTGATCATCCTCGTTGTGGACTGAGGTACTTAACTATGTGTCCGGATGGCAGTCGACGCTGGACTGTACTGGAGGCTCGGAGGAAGTGATACGGAGCAGAAGGTTGGAGAGAAGGAGTCCGCTGGATTAAGCCCTCGGAGGAGAAACACACTCAGATAATCACTTGGGAGACTCACCTGCACACCACTGGGAATTTGGAGATGATCACCGTTGGATTTTTGTACTTCGCTTTGTGACTGTTTTTGAGCACTGTAAATAAACGCACTGTTTGCTTCGCATCCAGAGCTCCGCGACTGAGTCTGTATTTCCCCCATTACCCGTGACAATGTTAGAGTGTGTAATAAATACAGTACATACCAAATTAATATAAGTTCGGATCTTTTTTTAAGTCCATTTTAATACAATTTTCTAAATAAATCCAAGTTATTGATTCTGACTGCTAAACTGCTGCTACTTCACACTTTATTCACAAATCACTTGTGATCTGACTCAGACATGAGCACATATAAAATGATCATTCGTGAAATGGGACTCCCTGAAAGCTATTCAGATCACAAAAGACATATATAATTACCAACATACAGTACTTTACTAACCTATTATTGAAAATACCTTCTACACAGTGGCACATAAAAATAGCATTATGAATTTATTAAAGTATGGACTTAAAATGTGAAGCGCTTGCAGATTTTGAAAAATCCTCACAATACAGTATTTAGAATCAAATATATTTTAGCAGCAGCTGTTGTGTTAAACTCTTTCAAAGCAGAGAATAATTTTAACATTTTTGTTGTGATTTTTATTCCAGATCTGTGGAACTCTCCAGGTCACATTAAAACATGCATATTTAAATGGCCTGTATTTGTATAGCGCTTTACTAGTCCCTAAGGACCCCAAAGCGCTTTACACATCCAGTCATCCACCCATTCACGCACTGGTGATGGCAGCTACATTGTAGCCACAGCCACCCTGGGGCGCACTGACAGAGGCGAGGCTGCCGGACACTGGCGCCACCGGGCCCTCTGACCACCACCAGTAGCCAACGGGTGAAGCGTCTTGCCCAAGGACACAACGACTGAGACTGTCCGAGCCGGGGCTCGAACCGGCAACCTTCCGATTACAAGACGAACTGCCAACTCTTGAGCCACGATCGCCCCATTTACATTAAAACTGCAAAAAAAAAAACTTATATTCAGTTCATTTAAGATGAATATAGCCATAAAAATGAGCGTTTGATGGAGCATCTAACTTGGACCATGAGTAAAACCCTGCAAAATCAATAATAATACCCACTTTTAGCCTCACCTGGACTGGACACCAACAGTACAGTCTTGAGATTCCTGCCCAAGGGCTTCAACTCCCAGCGCATCTTGAGTCAGGTGATCTCAAGGTCTCAGAGTGGTTTCATCCAAAGCTTGTAGTGCTAATGACACACGCCTTTTTTCACACCTGGGCTCATGTAATGATGCATATGATTAATAGTGGGTCAAGGACAACCACCTAAGGAACAAACCCCAACTAGGGTTTAAAAACCTGGGACTCTCCACCCTTTGGTTTTATGAAGAAGCATTTTCAATGAGAGGTAAATGTCTCCAAAACACTTAAAAGACAACTGTGACCTGGATAACCGAGAACCTACACAGAAATATTTTACATAATATCTTCATTTTTGCTCTGTTACATGAGGTGCAGGCCATAATAAAAGCTCCACTCCTCTTCTTCCTTTTGCACACACTCTCCAGATGTTGGTATTGCAACAAAACAGCTGGCTTCATTACTTTTTATTCTTCTTTGAATATGATTGGATTTTCCTTGAAAAACAGTGACTGCATTTGTTTTTCCACTCCTGCCTCTGCAGCCTTTTCAGGGGAAGCACTCGTCCCCTGGTGACTAAAGGGCAGTGAAGAACATGCCGGACCACAGCCAAGATTTGTTGGTTCCAGCTGAGATGAAAAATGGGCAAACAGTAATTCCTCCTTAAAGTTTGGAGACAACAGAATGTCTTTAATTTTATGTACTTCCAAGATTATTTCCCAAGCTGATTTCTAGGAATGGCACATGTTGCATATGAGAAAATCACACAAAAAAAGACAAACAGAGTAAAACTTTGTGTTTTTTAGGCTTATAAAAGACAGCAACAGCTTTAAACCAAGCAAAAATATGAATAGTTAATTTGTTACCATTTATACATGCAGCGTTTTTCCTGAGCACTAGTTTCAGATTGGAGAGGGCAGCAGGAAAAATGTAAAAGTCATCTTTTTGGCTTCAACAACACTTGTTCACCAGCAACAGAAAGTCATGAGGGAAAGTTTCCACAGTGACCACAAGGACAAAAATGCTTTCCTGTACCTTGACCTTACACTTACTCACACCAAGTTCTGTTACAACTCTTTAACCTTCTTTGTGTCCCAGAAAAGTAAATGAGCAATGATGTTAGTGATACTTTATGAATAATGGGAAACGGACTCTAAGAAACTCTTTGGCTGAAGGTTAGAAATCCTGTTATTCCCCAGTGACACTGCCAAAAGAAGAAAATACTGATTTCTACAGTCCCCTCACATTGGATCAGGCATTTTCAGAGTATCAGAATTATAGAAAATGAAACATTACAAACAAAGTCGGGGGAATTTTTGTTGTTTTGTTTGGAAGATTAAATCACGCCATGACCTGATCAACTTTAAAACTAAAACAGCCGTCAGCTGACATTCAGATTGTGCTTTGAGAGTTTAAACAACTAGAATATAAAAAAACATCCACATCTCATTTCATTATCCCGGTCCAGACTCCAAATGTTGCACAACAGCTTTCCTCTTTTTAGGAAAGTTTAGGTTTAGGTGAGCTGTGGGGCTGTGGGGGCACAGCAAACCCACACCTATTCAGGTTCAAGTGGATGTGTCTACACAGGGCATACAGCATTTTGGGCCTTTGGGACTACTACATGGTCCACAGTGTACTTACCCATAGAAAACCCACGTGGAGCCTCAAAGGGGAAAAAACTGCTGTGGGCCCTGCTTGGGCACACCCATTTGAGGCCCATTTGAGGGTGGAGAGTCCCAACCAACAGAATATGTTGTTTTCATATTCTGTGAAAGTTCCCCAGTTTGAGCCTCGGAGGAGACACATGTGAGGCCCCAGCACCGAAGTCCACAGTGTGGAGTGGGGCTGAGGTGTGCGTTACAGGTGTGCCTGCTGTGGACCCGTGCGGGAAAGCTGTTACTTTTAAGTAATATTACAGTCTTTATACACAAGGGTAGTAAAAAAAGAGTGTTTACATAAACAATTCTTCTTTAGGGTAAATCATCATCTGTTGCCAGGCAACATCATCTGTTGCCTGGCACCTTATCCTTAATTTTACAGTACTGTGGTGAGCACTGATTTATGCACCTATATGGCTTGAGTCCTCCTAGCTATGGAGTGTACTTTTAATGAAAAGAGCAAAAGCAGTTTTAAGAACTGTATCAGTGGTCGAAACCGTTTTAGCGGCTGCTCAGGAAATGGTAACACGTGGGAAGCTGAAAGTATCATTTATTAAAATATCCGAGCACGCATTCTCAGTCAAACTAAACTGAAATTGTTTGAAAATGTACAAGCATGGCTCTCTCCACAAATACAATCAAGTACCAGGCCATAAAACTGCAAGTCAGCAAGTAGAGAGCATGAGTGTATCTCCAGCATTCTCGGTTGCTATACTTTTAATTTATTATCAAAGTAATCTATATTTAATTTAATTTATTTGTATAATCACAGGTAGCACTCAAAGTGGCCAGAATATTTTTCTAGCTCTTTTCACAGCAAGATATTTTTTTCCTTGTCTTCACTAACATTCACGATTTCAGTTTTATCATTTCATGAATGCCACACATGCAGAAGCTTTACTGGAATGAAAATGTAACGTTAGCTTCTTCTTCTGCCTCAGTTTCACCATCCTCTGTAATGCCATTCCCCTCTCACTACATCCACAAATCTTCTCTGGAGTCTTCCTCATTTCCTCCTGCCTGACAGCGCCATATTCAACATCCTTCATCCAGGATCTCCACCATTCCTTCTCTCCAATCCAATCCATCTCAGTTTTGCTGCTCTAACTTTGTCTTCACACTGCCCAACCTGAGTGGTCACTCTGATATACTTATTTCTCAACCTCTCAGAGTCTCAGAGGTTAGATAGGGCGTCATCTTGGCGCCCTATCTAACCTTCTCCATCAACACTCTGAAAGCAAACATTGCATCTGCGCTGCACTGCTCCTCACTAATCATCACCCTTCGTCTTAACCTAGCTTCAACAGCTCTTCCCCATATCTTCATGATGTGGCTCATCGGCATCGCCACAGATCTGCACATCACTCCTTGTTCTTGAGAACTGGTACCAGAACACATTTGCTGCATTATTTATATGTATGAGTGATGCTGATACATGTAGCCTTCATTATAAGGCTCTGTTCTTTTGATAGCAAGAGCTGTTGACCCCTACCTAACCAGCATCTGCACATGCTCAAAGTAGTGGTTCCATCAACAGCTAGAACTGGGACCAATTTGATCGATCCTTCCAAGGTCTCGCCCACAAAAACACAAACCGCTTGAATTGTAAAAAAATAGAGATGACAACGGGAGCCTGCCAAAATATATTACAGCTTTATATACAAATATATAAATGTACAATCAATAAATACAAGGTGAAGTAATCTTGAGATGTATTATGGCTGTCGTTTATGTCAGTCCATCACAAATCATAAAGGCTTGGGTGATTTTTTTGTAATGTTTGACCTTTTAGTATATGGCTATAATTGAGTGAAATGAGGTAAACTGTTTCAGGTGAGATGCTGTTGACCGAGAGGCGCACTTATCCTTTAAAATTTGATCAGTTTACCAAAACTAAAAAAAAATGCATATCCTTATTGGAGTGCAACCTCGATGACCTTAACATCTGAACTGCTTCGAGGGGCGGAGAGCCTTTTAAAGTGACCAGTGACACAATAACCAATAAAATCAAAGATCAAGCAAGACTTCAAAAGATCAGATATTACCATGTAGCTCATATTTGAAAAGATACTGATTAAGGTATTTACAAAGACCACTGTGATTCTCTATTCAGTAGATTGTAAATGCTTCTTTGGTCCCTGTTGATTGTTGGCAATTAGTGGTTAAGTAAAGACAAATGTTGGGCAGAAAATAATCACTTTGGACATTTAAAAAACATAAAAACCAACAAAGATGTGCCAAAATTATGCCTATCACTCTGGATTATTTAAACATCAATAATAATCCAAGTTCACAAAGGCTCAGAAAACACATCGCTTCTGTCAAAGTATATCAAAGTCGGTATAAACAGTACATATAGGATACAAAAAGCAAAAATAATGATTACAAAGCAGTTCAGCTACTTAAAAATGTCAGCACATCATCAAGAAGAAACATGCTACAGCAGCGTGATTTCTAGCACTGTGGATGAGGTTAAGTTGGTTGCACGGGAAGTTCAGTAAATACAAGAGCAGGAGAAGAAGAAAAAAACACAGCAAATCTCATATGTGTCCAGTTATTTGCGAAGGCTTTCCCAGCGTTGCTGTGTGCTGCCCATCTTTGGCTACGTGTGAAGGGACAGATGATACGCGCGGTGGGTGTTTGAGTGCAACTTCAAGCTTCCTGCTGCCCAAAAAGGCTGCCCTTCGTTTTAAGCTTGTGCGCCCTGGGAAGAAGAAGAGTAGAATGAGACATCTTGTCTTTGATAATACGAAAACAAAGCTCGCAGGACCTAAAGAATGCTATCTATAGGATTCAAATGTGATAATTGTTTTATTCTTGTTGCTCTTGTTTTCAGATTTCATCTCCTCCTGGCCTCCACACTTTCCTCTGTCATGCATATCCACAAACATCTTCGGGCCGTCCTCCTTTCATCTTGCCTGGTAACTCCTCCCCTCTTAATACATCCAGTAATTCTCCTCTTTGCATGTCTAAACCTACTCAATCTCCCCTGAACTGCCCAATGTCTCTGCCTAAAACCCTTTCTAATACATTTGTAACTGTTAATTAAAGTTTAATGATCTATTTCTGTGGTTCAGGTTTGATTTACTCATTTTTCCACTTCCTCCAATTTATCAGGTATGGGGAAAATTGAGTTCTCTACATCTCTCTAACAAGATAAATCTACTTTTTACATTTAGGCAAACACTTAAAGATTTTATTTAAAGTAGAAAATGTTTCACTGTCTTTAACTTACAGTTTTTCTTTACGGCTCTGTTTGTCTTCCTTTGACTTGACAAAGACGGCGTTCTCTCCTCCCCGGGTGAGGTCAACAAACTCTCCGTCCTTTGCATTAAAGATCACCCTGAATACACACAGAGAAAAAAAAACATTATTAACATCCTAAATGATTATTTTTCCGTCACAAGACTGCAGTGCATAAATGTCAGCAGGTCTGAACTTACTTGGACTGAGTCTCTCCACACTTGATGCGAAGTTTTCGGATGTTGAACTTGGTGTTGCCCCACCAGTTTGACCAGCTGATGTACGCATCCCGCTCCCAGCGCAGCTTCACAATCATCAGGTCTCCGATATCCGTGTCGGTGGTGATGAGGAAGGATTGAGTGGTGTTACTGTTCAGGGCTGGTCTGCAAGGTTAAGACAAGAGAAGCTGCTCAGATTTGAAGGTTCTCTACACGGATTGTTAGATTTGTCTACCTTTTCTTGTAATCTACATGTGCACGTCTTTGCAAACTTGGTTTTAAAGTTATAAAAGTAAATATGTATGCTGTTTAATGTACTCACAGAACAAAAGGAATATCTTCCTTCTCTCCATTTGTTCCATACAGGGAAATCTTCATTGGCTGCTCCGTGAAGCTCTGCTTGTTCTGGCTGAAGAAATGTGCCTTCACCTGGTAGTGGAAAACTGTAAGAAGGGGGGATCCAGTTGTTAGAGATTAGCCCACTTCTCTTATTTGACTGCTCCAAGTTTGTTTATCACTAGAAAAGCTTATGTAACCTGGACCTTTCTCTATCTCAGTGTGACCTTTACAGACTGGCATTTAAAACACGGATTTGCGGTAAATCCTGGCTGGTTTCATTTGCAAAGCCACATAAATGACTAACAGCCAGATTCCCAGACACGGCTCAAGACGTGTACCAGATTAGAGGAAAAATTCAATCAAGATCTTTGTTGAAAAAAGTCACTGAGTGGCGAATGAGGCTTGATCCATGTTGGAGACCCTATGTATCTACAAAACATGCTAAGCTGTCCACACAAAGTTTCTAACAATAACACTGTTGGCTTGTGTCAATAAACTTTTCCATTGCTGGTGTCCACTGGTCTCACTTTTCCTTAACATCCCCTCCAGATAAAGGAAACACCCATGACACCTTCTCGTAACCTTCTGAGTGCGTGATACTTTTTGTACACGTGTCGTTGCAGTAAGTCATCTTTCCTGGTCCACAAATTGTGCATAGCAACACTACCAGTACTACCAGTAATTCCAGCTTCAGGAAACCACATGCACACTAAGAACACCACAGAACAGTAGCTCATAGACTGAGGATTACTTTAATAAAGTATGTGAATGGCTTAAATCATTATAATCCTCCATAAAGTACATAAAACCAGCTGGAATTTTCTTCAGCTGTTAAATGTTAAATTTAATCTCTTTTGCACTGCAGGGAGCATCCATTCATTCTACTTTAATATCACTGACAGATACTCAAATCTTTTCACGTGCACATCCTTTTTTCTGGTTTTTACCTTTGAAAGGCATCGTTCCACGAGTCTTGAGGTACATCGTTGTGCTGCGGGCCGTGCGGACTTTTTTCACGTTGTAGCCGATCTTGTTGCAGCGGTTCTTCCTGCAGCTGAGGCACATTCCCTTGTTGAAGGTGTCTTTGGAGTTGCATCGGAAGGCCACGCTCTGCTGCTCGATGTTCAGCAGAGAGTCGATGAACAGGTGGATGGAGCGCTCGTGGGAGCATTTGACAAGCTGGTCCATATCTGCGAAACAGAGAGCAAAGAACATGTAAGGTTTCTGCACATCGCCCAGGTAACGTCACGCAAACATGGAAAATTACTTCCTCGTGTTGGACTTTTACTGTTTTTTTAACACATGCTGACCCACAAGCCATTTCCCACTTAATTCTGCTCTGCTCTGTTAAAGTACAACAGCTGAGGGGGCAGAACATCAGGAGGTACTTTAATCTCTGTCACAGTGCAAGTCTGTTATGACTGGAGGCAAACACGCTTTAACTGCGGCCCTGAAAGCTTTTATACAGTCAGTGTCTGTTGATGCCACGTAAACTTACAAGAACTGTTACAGACATTCGTTAAACTGATCGTTTATACAATTTAACCGATCACCATTATCTTCTGTTTTTGCTCATTATACTGAACATAAACACTCACTCTTGGTGTTGAAGAGCAAAGATTATGTGATGCTGCATGTGCTGTTATGAATCCAGGTTATATTTGTATTTGGCTGTGTGTTATCATCAGTAATCAAATCAAACCTAAACAAAGTGCTTCAAAGTGAATATTTGTAAAAGTGCAGTCAAGAGCAAAAAGCAAGGAGGGTTTGTATGTCATACTTTGGAGGCCTTTGATTCCTTCTAATGCAATTCCCATCAAAGTGTTCTGGATGTCGCAGCCTGGCTGGAAGGTGCCTCCGTTGGGGTAAATATCTATGTGACCCACTGGTCTCTGGATGCCAATACTGCGGTCCGGGGAGCCCCTGGTGTTGGTGTGCAGGACATCCACAAACTGGGCATCGCCTCGGGACAGTGTGCTCTGTTCATCCGCGTGCTCGAACGTGGGGCCGGCGGGATCCAGACCTGGAGAAAAAGAGGGATTTGCGTTTTTTTTACTGTGTCACAACAAAGAAAATATGGATAGATTTGGATGTACTAGAAGAAAGCGATCACTTTTATAGATAGATTTACTAACAGAGCTGCACATATTATTCTTGGCAGGTCAGACGGATTTCAAAGCTGGAGCAACGTCATAGTGGCAAAAAAAACCTGGAGCCACTAGCTGGCAGGAGCTCAGTAGATGTAGATACACATGCATGCCCAGATTATGTTTTACTGGCATGCCGAGGTGCTTTTAAGAACGGCACTGGAAAAAAATACTCATACATATGGTATGGTATGTTAACACACAGGCACTTACACTATATTTAGTATTTAATGGTATCTGAAAACAGGTCACAGTGCTTACAGCTAAAACACCTTACACAATCCTAACTGTAATGATGCAGTTGTGTGAGACTGTGCTGTCAGTCGGAACAGAGGGCAACACTGACCCATTGTGCTAATAAATCTATAATGTGAGCAGATAATAATCCATTTGATATCTTAATGCTCTTACCTGTGATCCGGCTGATTTTGTGGTTGGTAAGGTCTCCGGCAATTCCAGCAACATGCGCTCCCAGACTATAACCCAGCAGATGAACTCTGTCCCAGGGCAACTGCAGCTCGTTCTGAAAGGTAAGAAATGCGTCAGAAGAACATATTACACTCCCTTAAAACAGTTTGTAGAGAATCCTGCAGACTTGCAAGAGGGATCGAAACTATCTGTAGGTTATAGCTTTTCCAAATGTTCACAGAATTTTGGAAATCCTCCAAAAAAGGGGATCATTTTATGTAATTTGGGGTTTGCCAAATCTTTGCAAGCTTCATGTAAACAAATTCTTCACGCCAGTTCCCCTTTTAGCCTTGTTCAAACCAAAGCTGCGCTCCACTAAGCCTTGTTAGGAGACGCTGTTGTGAGCCACAAACGCGGTCATAAAATATTTTTATTGGCATTTAAAATCATAATCAGTAGGAAAACATATCCGCAGCAGCACCACAGGGTACAAAACATTACATCATGTAAAGCAACTTTCTCTGGCAGCACACTGACGACAAGTCAGCGCTGTGGTAATATGGGCGTCCAAAAAGAAAAAAAAATGTGTTAAGTTAGTTGTCAACCGCTGCTTTTCTGTGAGAGCACTCACTTGTATCCAGGTAACAAACTTGGCGACGTCACGACCCACTAGTTTGGTGTAGGCGGCAGAGGTCGGGTAGTGCTGGTTGGCTCGGGACAGCCAGTCCACCACAATCACATTAGCAGTGGGTACACGGTCATACAGAGCAGACACCAGCTTGGGCACCCAGCTCTCAAACATCCCTGTTACCTACAGGAACACACAAAGCTAGTGTGAGCTCAACTGCAGTATGGCATGATTTATTCTTGCCTTAGCCCTCGCTCTGTGTCCTGTTGTTGGAGAACAGCCAAAGCATCATCAGGTTCAAATTTTGCTGCCTGACTGGCCATAAATCACATTAAAACAGAAAATGCATGGACTTCCTATCATTCCTTACCCAGCCTGTTTCCTCTTACAAGTGTAGCTTTGTATTAAGTTTACAATTCTGCCCCAAAAATAATAGTACAATTGGTAGGTTTGGTTTTTCAACATCAGAACAAAGTATTTCTGTCATTTGCAAAGAGCAAAACATGGCTGTCAAGTGTGCTCAGTGTGACATACCGTCCAGCCGTGTATCACAATGAAGGTCTGTGTTTCTGGATTAAAGTTGCACTCCTTGATGGTTTCCGGCCTCCCAGGTACTATGTAACACATGTCATCATCCGGGGTGTCTGCGGTGCGCAGGGAGAACTTGGACACGATGTCGGTGAAGTCGGTGAGCCATTCAGTGGTATTCAGCAGTTGATCAATGGTGACTGTGGTGTTTGCTGTTACAACACACACAAACAAGCAGTGCTGGATTGTTATGATATGACAGAAAAGCGGGTGTCTGTTGACAGGTGAGACAAAGACACTTTTTTACGCTGTTATTAAGTTTCAGTTAAATGCAGCTTTTCAATAATGACGGAAAACTCTTCAAAACAATACGGTGACATAGTTTTTTTAATTAAGTGAATCAGCATCATTCTTACGCCTCGGACTGCTGATGCATAAAGCATTGTGAGCGGTGGAGCAGTAGGAGTGTAAAGCGTGGCGGTGTCGCCCCCTTTTGTCTCCTGGATTCCCACCAGCACAAGTTTTGAAAGTTTCGTGAAAAAATGAAGAATGTGGATTTTCCGGAAATAAAACTGGATCTTGTAAAGTAAACAATAATAACTTTTTCCCTATGAGACAGACTATGAAACTGAATTTGCGTTGTAACTTAATTAAATATGAGCATCGTGTTTTTCTACTCTAATATTTTTCATGTTTTATAATAAAACTGCGAAAATAAATGTGCGAATATTTTTTGCTTTTAGTTTTTCCTGTGTTGATGCCTTCTGCTTTACTCTTTCCTCGGACAAAAGCCTCTTGGCCGCAGTCACACATGGAGCTAAAGACCTAAACTCCGTCCGCTTATTACCAGGTTATTACCGGTCAACACGGTGCAGCGCGCATTAATTAACCTGCATCCATTTACTTAAACAGAGCAACATCGGGGTAATATGATAATAATAATTTAAGATAAATAAAAAGTATCTCAGCCACTTACCAAAAGCGGTGGTGTTGGATTCAAGGTCTGAAGAAAAAGTTGCAAAGATTTTTCCCAAAATTATCCAAGCAGTTAAAAAGCAGATATTTTGTTTTCCCATCTTATTGATGTGTTTCTTCGAAATGTTGCTGGATGCTGGTGGAGCAGTTGTAGATCCAGTTGATGTTGGACAGGTCAGAAAGTGGTGTGAAGCTGGAGCTGAGGAGTGAAGTTGCTTATGGTCTGTCACAGTTGCCGCTACAGGTCATCTTTATTGGTGGCTTATTTGAATATTCAAGTACGATTGGCTGGAGGTTCGAGGGCGGAGACTGATGTTTACCCCAGCTCTGAGTGAGCGAGGAGAAGGAGAACAGATCATCCACATCCCTTTACAGAAGAGCTGGCTGCACGGCAGAGTGTTTTATTTACGCGGTGATAACAGGGTTAGGTATGAATTACCATTCAAGACAATGGATTTTTAGAAAAACACCAGAGTTTCCTCACACTTCAGCCAAACAGTGACATTTAAAACAGCATATTAGACTCATTAACTGGTGTATGGATTTGGATGCATGTGTTATTATTTTATGCAACATATGATCATACTGCTGTCCGTCCTGATCAGGACATTCTTGTAAGAGACTTTTAATCTCAAGAGTTTTTCCCCTAGAAGGTTAAATAAAAAATTATGATCGACCTTATTGAATTAATATAAAAATGTTACCAAAATAATTTAAAAAAAGTATATTCAGAATCTTTACAATATACAGCTAAACGTCTTGCTGTAAGTTTGTGCTTCAAATAAAAGTGAACAAAAATGAGGGCAGGGGAAAACCAGCCCACTGAGTCATGACTTTAGTTGGGAAATGAACAATCACGCAGTCAGACAGTACGGATCGAGGCAGGGGAATGAATCCAATGAAAACATGTTGTGTCAGCGTGGAAGTGAGTGTTGGTAATTTGGTTGGACTTAACCTTTTAAATATCCAGATGGAGAGACGTGTGCTTGTGGGGAAACATCACTTCTGTGAAGCCTTGCGTGCCACAATAATAATTTTTTAATCATAGGCTACCTGGTGCCATGTTTTGTTAGTAGAGGTCGCTCCGTCTTTATGGTAAACACTACAAGTACTGGCTTTAAATACTGGAGTACATATTTCATAAGTTAAATATTCATTTTCTAGGTGTGAATTTATGGTTCAGTTACCTAGATTACGTTTAATTTTTAATGACTAATTAATGAAACTGGTCACAAGCCAGTGTACTCCTAATGCCAGCCCTGTCCATGTCCAGCACTAGGAGGCAGAAAAGGCATTCAGATTGTCACTAAGAAGAAAAATCATTTGTAAAACACAGAATAAAATATACAATTCATAATAAATGTATATTTATAAATGTATTATGAGCTTAAAAATACATTAACCTACTTGATGTTTCCTATTTCAAGATCAATAAATCGTCTACATCAATAAATCAAATCACTTTAAATTCTAAATATTTCTGCTTGTATAAATGATCTTTTCTTTTTTATTTCATATTCACATTTTAAACTACTTTGGCGGTGGTACTGGTATAAGTCTGATCTCAGCCAGGTGTTTTCTGCTTGTGGCATCATTACCCCAGCGGTTATTGTTGTGGAGTTGACAAAACAGAGCTTTTTGCAAACAGGAGAAGTGTTCCTTCTAACACATCTTGTGTAAAAAGGGGCATTTTAACCCTAACAGCGACGTTTTCCAAAACCAAACCAAACAGCTACTAAAACAAAATGTAAAAAATGAAAATACAGCACGAGCCCTATGCAGGAACACAAACTTGTGTCTTCTTGATCAAAAATCTTGTGATGTATTCACTGCAGACATGCCAACAAAGATGCTGCGCTGCAAGTTGAGAAATCACACTAGAGGGGGGACCCAGTGCATTAAAACATGACAATGCTTCTTATCAAGCATGATGAAGTGGGAGTGAAAGCGTGTTGACACAAAACAGATCCAAAGAAGCGCATCGACAAAGTCTTTGAAAATGCGCACGGGGCAGTGAAAAAATCCCAAAGAGATGTGAATCTGGAGATCTTTCTCCCGTGTGAGTTGAAGGCTTTTGCATCTTTGTGCCCCTCTGGCCCAACCTCTGATAATCTGTCCACGCCTTCAGCATACCTCCAGCAGATCAGAACAGCGTGGGTGTGCTACAGAGCCCCCTCTCTCATTGGTGGACCTCTGGTGAGCCATCAACTGTGTAGCAACGCCAAAAGCACGACGTGGTGTCTAATGCTTCACAGTGTCTTTGTTCTCTTTGGGTTTAGAAGAAGAATTTAATAACCATTTCCCACCCCTATACCATATATAAATAAAACAAGCTGCTTAGATGCATGTGCATACTTAAAGCCTTTTAGTGAGGGCCTCGGGGGAACCAAAGCAGCAGTGAAATCAAAAGCATGTGGATGTTACGAGAACTGCATTTCACTTTTACAATGATTTTCTTGCCAAAACACCTGTGTGAGAATATTTTGTGCCTCTCTTCTCCAGACAGAGGCCAACAAACACAGGCTGACTTTTAACCTAGATTACCCACAATGTAATTGTATAGTGTGTTCTCTGTTGTAAGCAAAGTTTATCTGTTTGATGTGAAAGATTAAAATATGTGGAGACTGAAAAGGATTGTGCACATTCTGCACACCTTTTCC
The DNA here is from genome assembly GCF_041146795.1 of Maylandia zebra. Classification (NCBI taxonomy): domain Eukaryota; kingdom Metazoa; phylum Chordata; class Actinopteri; order Cichliformes; family Cichlidae; genus Maylandia; species Maylandia zebra. The sequence goes on along the minus strand of NC_135188.1, from coordinate 4,560,631 downwards.
CCAACACTAAGTTGTTTAATTGACAAAAACGTTGCCCTTTTAAACGAGTATAAACAAATTCAATTTTAACGAATAAACCTTCCTCTCTGTGAATCTCTGACACAATATCTCATCAAATAAAAGAGAATAAGTAAGAATAAAAGCCAGCAAATGGGTAAAGTGGACCACAGAGACACCCAATCTGCTGCACTGACAGCAGAAATATCTTTACTTCAGTCTAAATGGAAAAAAAAGTTTGTAAAAAAAATATTGTAAATAAATAAAAACACAATAGCCTTTTAAAATTAGTACTTTTTACTGCCATGAAAGTTTGCAAAGAAAGTGAGAAACTATGTGCTCAGTGTGTTCATGACTTTCATCCTGTGTCCGTTAATAGATTTCTTCTTCTTCTGCTTCTTCTTCGGGTTGCTCCCTTTAGCGGTCGCCACAGCAGATCTTCTGCCTTCATCTCACTTGCCTCTGTCACACCAACCATCTGCGTCGTCTCTCACTACATCCCTGTACCTTCTCTGTGATCGTCTTCCTCTTTGCTTCCTGCCTGGCAGCTCAGTCTTTACCATCCTTTGTCCAATATTTCCACTATCCCTTCCTCTGCACATGTGTTTACAAGGAATAAAAAATAAATCACCCCTGCTCTGTTTTTCTTTATCTAAATATAATCCTTTTGTTTGTGTATGTGTGTGAAAGCTTGTGTGTGTCAGTGAATGCCAGGAAGGTGATGCTTATGGCCTGACCAACAAGCCCAACCCAGTGATTAGACAGAAGAGCGACGCCTATCCTTCAGCCTTTGATCAGCCTCGATCTCTGCTTCTAGTGTGGTTACAGTACCTTGCCCCAAGGGGAGACACATGCAGATAAACGACAGGGCCAGAAAGAAATAAGATGAGATAATCCAGAACAAACCTCAGTGAAATGATGATTAAGATCGTGGAAACAAGATTTTATTTTTCGCAGCTTGGAGATTGATAAAAGTCAGAAGAGAAAGTGCTGTAGATGGACAGAGAGAGAGGGAGGAGAACAAAAAGTCAATGATAATTACTTATAAAAAGCAGAGGAAACAAATTACCAGTGTTTTTTTAGTTTGTATACAGATCTTCTGCCTAGTCTGGTTTTGACTGCTGAGGAAATTAAAAGATCACTGCTGAGAGAACATAGATTTCCTGCCGGTGAGGAATTTCTTCACTTTGGTCTTGCAGCATTTTCATCTGAAGCCTTGCAAATCTAACGGCTGCACATTTGTTTCACATTCCTCAGCTGGCTCTGTTTGCACGTCTGAAAGATTATGCAGGCTGTAGCATTTGAAAGTACACAAGAGTGCAGACACTGCAGTACTTAATCCACAAATCATGCCTGGGCTCTGTGTGGTGTTTCAGGACTAATTGCAAATATTTAAATTAGTGGCTTCATTAGTTGCCTTATTTGTTTTGTTTTCCTTCCCGCAGTACTTACATGTGTTTACAGGGTTTAAAAGAGCGCTGTAGAAACACCGCCGCTCTGCAGGTGTATTTACATGTACAACTCAAGCCTTTATTATACGAACATACAGCAGGTCACAGATTTTAAAGTCAGGAGAAGTAAAGCAAAAACCTCTGAATTAAGCCTGAGTATAAACGATCATTTTGACGACTCACTGAGAAGGCAAAAACAGGGATGTGGTTTCATGAGACCACGCAGCGTAAATATTCTTGGTGAAGAAATTTGTGGGGGGCCCTGAGTTTCAGAGAGGTTACACTATGTGTGTACAGTAGATGGCTGCTCCTCATTACAAGGGGTGCTTCCTTAACAGCTAACTGCATGCGTTTTCCTTTTTATTGTCCAGCTCAAGGGTCAAGAGCAGATGCTCATGCCTACGTGTCACAGTGTGAGTGAATATTTGATGTTAAACTTCCTTCCTAGATTCAGAGCACATTTGCAATAAGCCCAAGGCCATCCTCTTATTGTTTTCAGCGCATCTTCGCATCGTGTTCTCCTCTTATCCAAATGTTTCCACTTGCTTTCATTGCCATATCTTTTTAGACTCAACAGGAGATTGAAACACCTACAGTCTCAACAATGCCACCAGTTTTATTTACAGTGTACTGTAAAACTCTAAAACATAGGAGGAAGCAGTATTCGGTTAATACCACAGTTCACTTGAACCGTAATTGCCCTAAACCGTAAATCCATTAGAAAAGCCAGATTTGCTGTGCAGCACTGAAAAGTAAGAAAGCCCTCTCAGTAGGAGTCGAGCCTTTTACGAGTTGCTCGCTAAAGACCCATTAAGGTCATAAAAGAGCCACAGAAAGAGTCGAGGGAGAGAATTGTTTATGTGAGGAAGGCTGTTTCTTATTCTTCTGTGACATGAAAAGGCTGCATCGAGCACTCGTGCTGGCAGTTTAATGAGGAAAACTGCTTGATGTGCGAAATGTGGGTGTTTGGCCACATGTATAAGCGCAAGGTCATTGCGTAGGATAAACATTTTTTTGTGTGGTGTCAGGTGCAGGCAGGAGTGGTGGTATGGAGGACCCAAAGTGCAGACATTCAGAGGCAAACGTGAACTCAAACTCAGCTTTATTGCTAGATGGCAACGCAGAACAGAAACTAAACAAACTGAGACTACAGATAACTAACTGGCAGACAGATGACCAGAACACACAACACAGGATGATGGACACCGACAAAATAAAACACAGGGCTTAAATACACTGAGGGAGCAATCAGGGAATGGGAAACAGGAGGGAAACACAGCTGGGGCAAATCAGGGCTAACAAGACAAGGGAAGCAATCCCAGATACATTAACACGAGACACGGACTTTCAAAGTAAAACAGGAAACATAACACAAGAGACGCGGACTTGACCCAGGTCTCCTAACACCTTGCAGGTGAGCCATCATTGATAAAATTAATCTACCATTTTTGTGCAAGCAGGTTCTGCCTAAATGGTACTAATGCTTATTTTAAAGAATATATCGTTCACAAACAGACAGACATTTTTTGTCCAGCTGTAACCTTTTTTTTCATTTGCAGAGAGTTTTTTGCTCGATCAAACCTATGGGCAGAAATCTGTGCCATCAGACACTGAATTTGAATAAGTTCAATTTGAATTTGAATTGCTCAGATTGAATCTGAATTGTAACTTGAATAAATGCTTTTGAAAACTGAATTTGAATTAGGCTAATTTGAAATTGAATTTATGGTTTGAAAATGATCATCACTAATTGAAATTGAATTTTATATTTTGAAAATGAATTGATTTGCTTTGAAACTGCATTTTATCCTTTAAAAATTCAGCTCTCGAATAATTTCAGTTTCACTTCTCACCATTCAGTTTCAGTTCTACAATTCAATTTCAGTTCCAAAATTCAGTTTTTTGGAACTTACATCCGGTTCCGGTTCAAGCGCAGATTAATAGAACTACGTTTTACTAGCGGACCGAAAGTGTTACTGACGGGAATCTACAGCGTCTTGAGCTGAATTAAGACTTCAGAAGTCATTCGTCATGTCGAATGACCAGCGGATAAACTCTCAGGTTGGTAATAAATGTATTACATGTATAAGAACAAGCGTCATGTTAACAAATGATAGCCGTAAGGTAACTTTTATGCTTATTGTAGCTGTTAGCTAAAAGCGCTAATTTAGCGTAGTTTGCCCTGAATTCAGATTTGACAACAAATATGATCGACTGTTTCTAGTAGAATTCCAGAGTTGTCATCTTGGACCCTCTCAGAGTACCCCTCTGTATGCTTGCAGAGACCCCTACAGTAGGGAAACATGCAAAACGGTGTCCAAACCTTTGTGTTTTAGCTTTATTTATGTCTTATGCTGGGCAGACACTGTGCGATTTTTTTCAGTCGCGCGATTCAGCTTCTGCTCAAACTGTACGATTGACTCGCAGGGGTTAGAAGTTCGTAGGTCACGATGCAGGGTCTCACACTATACGGCCCGATGCTCTGATGCGACCCGAGTGCTCACACTGTGCGTCCATAAAATGAAGGTTATAAGAGAAATTCTGTTGCTCGCTCTCTCTCTCTGTCTTTCACTCACACAGACACACCACCACCATCAACTTTGCTAAATTGCTAATGAAAAACATTGATCAGGCAGCTGTGATTGAGCAGCAATGTAAATCCAACTATTTTCACGGTTGTTGTGGTCGTGATAATTTTGTTAGGCCACATCGAAAAGGTTCGGGTGAGCTTGCCATAGTTCTACAAGTTGTGCCTCCATCGCTTGTGTGTCCAGATCACACGCTGCACTGCCGTGCTGCGCCGTCTTTTTCGCTGACATTTGTGTTTGCGCGTGCGCAGTGTGAGAAGCTGCGGCGACACCCTCACGACCAAGCGATTGATGATCGGGAGCTGGTCGTGAGGTGTTAATCGCTTCTCGTTACCCCACGTATACTACACGACGCACGATGAAGGCCAAAATCGGGCCGATCGCCAAAACGGTCGCACGACTCAAAAATCGGCTCAAAATGGGCCAAAAATCGCACAGTGTAAGCCCAGCATAACACAGCATCCCAACTCTTTAGCTAACTTAATAACTTTAGCTAAAGTGAATAGTTAGTCTAATTCATTAGTGCAGCATTACTGGATCACCTCTGTTTGAAGTGATATAATATGATATACAACTATCACTGAAACAGCAAACTTTGTAAATAAGCAAACAACACTTCTCATTCTCTAAACGTTTGGCCACAGCTGTAGATTACACTATCAGTGCTTGTTCACTCTTGACAATAATAACATTTCTAAATTTACTTTGTGCATTTACAGGTAAACAATATCTAATATTTTATTTAAATGACTGCTTTGTCTTTGAAAAGGGTGAAGAGCCTGAGGCCGGTGACAGTCCAGTTCTACTCTAAGTACATCCTTACAGTGGCTCACAGGACTAGGCCACATTCCTGTCCTGCCAGAAGAGAAGAGAAACTTCAGAGTCTTCATGCAGTTCAACCACACCTGTCATATTCCGTATGACAGGGGTCTCAAACTCCAGTCCTCAAAGGTCAAAGTGTCATGCAACTTTTCCATGCCCTCAAGGACTGGAGTTTGAGACCCCTGCCGTATGGTGTTCATGCTGTTTTCTACCCCACAGTTACAGCATGTCTGACTGCCTGTTCAGCATATGCAAAAATATATGATGAGTTTAAGCATGTGATGACTAAGGCCTTCCATTATGGTGTTTGTCATCACATGTCACAGACATCTGGATGATCATTTGGAATAAATAAAATACTAAAAACTTGTTACTTCATCTTTTATCTTTATTATTATTATTGTTCTTATTTTACACTTTTCATTGTTAGGCATTAGGTTTATTTGTAGTAGTCCTTTCCAACGTCTTTCCCTCTTCCATGTTACTGTGTCAGCTTGTCAGCATCTATTTGGGTTTGGAAGTGGAACAGAAAGTAAAGAAATCCAAAGTGCCATTAAAACCAGGAGAGGTTCTTATATTTCAGAAGAAGGGATTAATTCAAAAGAAATGACCTCAACGCCATATTTTATTTAGGAACCCTGGAGAGCACTTTGCAAAATAACACATTCTTATAATTTCACCCTCAGATGAGCCAAGCTACGACTGTCAGGGAAGGTGATGTAGGTACAGAGCATATGAGAGTGGTTAAGTTAATGTCTCTTGTCTAGATGAAGGCGCAAGAGGGATCAATGGCAAGGCGTAGAGATTCAGTATCTTCAGTCTTCAGTGGACACTCCATTTCTGGCACAAAACACCTGTAAAAGATGGTCGATTTAGGAGGTGACCCGACAACTTCAGCCTGTCAAACATATTAATGGAGCAGTGTGTTTAAAAAAAAAAAATTAATTAAGCATGCACTCAGTACCCTAAGAATTATTATGGTAGTTAAACACAGTGATAGTTGTATATCATATTATATCACTTCAAACAGAGGTGATCCAGTAATGCTGCACTAATGAATTAGACTAACTATTCACTTTAGCTAAAGTTATTAAGTTAGCTAAAGAGTTGGGATGCTGTGTAAGACATAAATAAAGCTAAAATACAAAGGTTTGGGCACCGTTTTGCATGTTTCCCTACTGTAGGGGTCTCTGCAAGCATACAGAGGGGGTACTCTGAGAGGGTCCAAGATGACAGCTTTGGAATTCTACTAGAAACAGTCGATCATATTTGTTTGTCAAATCTGAATTCAGGGCAAACTATGCTAAATTAGCGCTTTTAGCTAACAGCTACAATAAGCATAAAAGTTACCTTACGGCTATCATTTGTTAACATGACGCTTGTTCTTATACATGTAATACATTTATTACCAACCTGAGAGTTTATCCGCTGGTCATTCGACATGACGAATGACTTCTGAAGTCTTAATTCAGCTCAAGACGCTGTAGATTCCCGTCAGTAACACTTTCGGTCCGCTAGTAAAACGTAGTTCTATTAATCTGCGCTTGAACCGGAACCGGATGTAAGTTCCAAAAAACTGAATTTTGGAACTGAAATTGAATGGTGAGAAGTGAAACTGAAATTATTCGAGAGCTGAATTTTTAAAGGATAAAATGCAGTTTCAAAGCAAATCAATTCATTTTCAAAATATAACTTGTTACTTACTAATATTAGTCACGTTTTTTCTCTTTTTAGTCATAAAACATTAACGAATGCCTGATTCCAAAAGAAAGCATATTTTAAAACACCTAGGCCATTCACTAAGACTTTTCCCTCAATAACCTCTCAATGAATGCTTATTAGTCATTCTCTCGGAGTGACCCATTGGCGTATTCTTATATTAACAAATCACAAAAGAATAACTGGTAATAATAAGTATGGTAGATCTTAGAGATCTGTGCATGACCAGTAAAGTGGACAACTACAGTGCTGATCATACTTTAGGCTTGCAAGCTCTACATCTGCAGCTGCTAAACATCTGAAGCTTACATTTTAGTCATGTATGTATGCACATGATGCAGATGCACATGTACAGTGCTGCACGCTCACTAAAAGGTCCGATTCCATGCGTATGGATTGCTTAATTTTGCACCTGTGGGTGGTTCATCCATATTATATGAGTGGAATGCAGCAGATGAGAATCCTGAATGTGACGTGTGTTTCATCTATGACGACAGCTGCTCGTGCTGCTGTTCATTGGGTTTAAAGGACATGTGAGGAGCTGTGAGTACAGCCTGGTGTGACTGAGGTTTCGCAAGTCGCAGATGTCCCAACTCAGGAGGGAGAATATGTTTCATAATTATTGGATTTCATCTCCTCCAGAGGATACCACCGTCTGGGAGGCAGAGGTGAGACAAGGCTGCATGAATAAACAGGCATATAGTTGTTGGTCTTCAGACTTCTCATTTTGTTGTGTTGAAATTTATACCAACTAAGTTTAAAGGTTTTTTTTCTCTATAAGCATTTAATCACCTGATCTACAGGGTTGTTATTACTGGCTGATTTTCTTCACGGTGTTCCTCTTCTGCAGCTTCATCTGGGAACAAATCAGTCTTAGGTCTTCACTTGGTTTCTTCTAAATGTGGTTACAGAGTTTCAGAGTTTGGGAGCCAGGAGACATAATTTGCTTCATTGCATGTCTGCGCATGTGCGATTTTTATGTTGTTTCAACATCATGCAGAGCCGACCTCACGCGGAGGACGAGGATTTGCATTCTGAAGGTGCTGAGAAAGAAGTGAGGTCCCACCTTTTCTACCTCATCTGTGCAAACAGCTCAAGGCTACAAATGCAACTAAAATCTGAATATTGGATTAAAATCAGGGCTGTACTTGCACTGTGAATAAATCAAGGCACTAGGTTTGGCAGGTAAAAGAAAGGAATGAAAAAACACAACTGGTTCTTCTGCAGTAATTTTGGTCCTTATTTAAAGATCTCTGATCAAGCTTTGATACCATGTGTCCTTCATAGTATCAGCTACTTTATTTTGGTTTTAATCGGTTTTATTCATAAAGCACCAGCATCTTGTAGGAAGGCGGTCATCAGAGTAGGGCAAAGAAAAGTGATGAAAGAAAAACATAAAGAAAAAACAACCAAGACAAAGCAAAAACTATGAGAGAGGAGACAAAACTAATGGGATAGTGGCAACCAAGGCAAGGTTCAGAATCATCTGACTGAGCCGTAAATAAGATTCAACATTAAAAATAACATTTTAAACTTAAGTAGAGAAGAAGTCAAATCGTCTAATTTTCCAGCTTACGCTCTTGTTTGGAGTTTTACGTTTGTTAAAACATAACAAGGATGTTTTCTCAGCTTTGTTTTCCCTCAACTGTACAAAGAAGCTCCCGGTGGATCTCCCTGTGATGATCTTGGGTCTGGCCTTTCAGACCAACATATAGGAGAGCATTGCATTACATTACAACCCCTCCCATCGTGTTATCACACATGTAACACTTCAGAGTCAAGAACCATCCATCCACTTCCGCTTATCCTTTTCAGGGTCGCGGGGGGCGCTGGAGCCTATCCCAGCTGTCATAGGGCGAAAGGCGGGGTACACCCTGGACAGGTCGCCAGTCTGTCGCAGGGCTAACACATAGGGACAGACAACCATTCACACTCACATTCACTTGCACATTCACACCTAGTGGCAATTTGGATTATCCAATTAACCTATCCCCACAAGCTGCATGTCTTTGGACAGTGGGAGGAAGCCGGAGTACCCGGAGAGAACCCACGCAAACACGGGGAGAACATGCAAACTCCACACAGAAAGACCCCGGCCTGATGGTGGAATTGAACTCAGGACCTTCTTGCTGCAACAGTGCTAACCACCGTGCCAGCGTGCTGCCCCGAGTCAAGAACCTATCACAGCAAATGCTGCATATGAGCTCACTGGAAGCCTGATGTGAATTCCACAGTGTTTTTCTCTCTTGTGGGTTTGTCTCTCTCCAACATGCAATGAGATCCATTGGTTTTTGATCAATGGGGCGAATGTGGCCCAAGAGTTGGCAGTTTGTCTTGTAATCGGAAGGTTGCCGGCTCGAGCCCCGGCTTGGACAGTCTCGGTCATTGTGTCCTTGGGCAAGACACTTCACCCGTTGCCTACTGGTGGTGGTCAGAGGGCCCGGTGGCGCCAGTGTCCGGCAGCCTCGCCTCTGTCAGTATGTGTCTCCTCGAGAGATGCGTGAAATTATTTTTCTTAACTACTGAAATAATTCTGTCATCGTGCATTTTTTGTCTTCTGTGGTCTTTCAGGCATTTTGGTATCGATGTGCATCCATTGTTTTTAAGAATGTACCAGCTTGTAGATTCAACCCTCCCTAAAGGTTTTTACAATCTTTTTTAAAACAGTAGTCACCAAATACAAGTGGAATTAGCTGCAAATATTTTATCTGTTTAATTTGTACCAAGGGAACAGGACACATCTGGGCATGACAGCTAAAAAAAAAGCTGAAGGTCTGCACTTCAGTCACATTTAGATTGATTTAAAATCTCCTGAGGTGGTGCACAAAGGCACAATTACACAAAAAAGCTGTCTTTGTGCGAAGAAACTGTATGATCAAGGAAAGAGAGACAACCATGTCTGTAAAATCAAAGATGCAGAGTAAAGCTTGTCGAGACCCAAACATTATACACATCAATCAGTCTTCAGCTCCGAAGCTCATAGAGCCTCTCTGAAGATGTAAGAAACACACGTTGCATTCAACTAGCCCAACCTGCTGTTTCAAAAAATTTAAAAGTAATTAATGTTTTGAATCCCTTTAAACTTTAAAGCTCTCTCCGCTAAATCAACACTACAATTTTCAGACAGACAAAAGATAAAACTCAATAGATAAAAATCATCCGAAACAGATGAAAGGCAGCGTGTTTCTGTTTGAGTTTACTTCCGTCGATGATTCTCTAAAAAACGTGAGTCCCATATTTGTAGCTACCTGCTATGAACTGTCTATTTCTGTAAAATAGGTCTTTTTTTTTTCAAAGAAATACAAAAGAGAGACGCCGCAGAGACACGCAGGACAGCCCAGACATCAGAAAAAATGGAATTTTCCAAAGGCCAAGAATCTGGGTAAATGATGTTTCACAGCATGGGGGTCGATGTTGAGCATCAGTGTGTGTCTGAGTGCATTCCTCGTGTAGTGACCTCTGTGTGAGTGTGTGCACGGGTGCTTGCAAACCATATTTCTGCCTTGTGTCTGTGAAGTTTCTGCAGCTACGTCCAGGCTCTCTCGTTGTTTTCCGCCTCTCAGCAGTCAGTGATGTTGATTTAAGCGGGACATTCAACATCTGGCGGACTGTTTGTTCTTAAGGAGTGGCCAGTCAGGGTGAGAGATCCGTCTTGTTTTAACCTCGCTCACACAACCTCTGTGCCCCTGTCGTCTGTCCTTTTTTTTTTTTCTTACACCTGTCATTTGGGGATTTTTTTCTGTTTGCTTGTTTGTTTTGCTTTTGCACATAGAACATAAATTAAACAATCATTAAAAAATATATACTATTAATTTTTACACTTGCAATGACTGCCACGCATAACAAACTGACCTAAAAGCTAGATATTACCAGTCTGTTTCTATCTACGACTATAGGATGCCCTCTGGTGGAGAAAGAGGAAAAGAAAGAGGAAAATCTGGAAGATTTAGGGGCTTTTTTTATGATTAAACTAGTCTTAATGACATTGTAATTAAGAAGTAGCCCTCAATAATTTCCCCCCCAAGTTTATTTGCTAATTCTAATATAGTTTCTGCATTTTAAGAGTAAGATATCTAGGCTTACTGTCAATGGTCACTTTATTAGGTACACATCACTAATACTGTGTTGGACCCACTTTGTGCCTTGTTAACTAACATGTTTACAGATCCAATAAGTTCCCGAGACCTTGCCAAAAGATTTTGATCCATATTGAGATGTTAATGTCACACAGTTGCGACAGATTAGTTGGCTGCACATCCGTGATATGAAGCACTCATTCCACTGCACCCCCAAGGTGCTCTAGTGGGTTGAGATCTGGTGACTTTGGAGGCCGTTTGAGTTCAGTGAACCAAGAAATCAGCTTGAGATGATTTCAGCTTCATGGCATGACGTGTTTTGTTGCTTGAAGCAGCCCTCAGACGATGGGTACACTTTATGTGGCCGTAAAGGGATGAACATAATGAATAGCAATACGCGGGTAGGCTGTGAGCCCTGCGACAGACTGCCGACCTGTCCAGGGTGTCCCCTACCTCTCGTCCTCCGCGACCCTGAAAAAGGAGAAGGGAGAGGATGGATGGATGGATGAATGGATGGATGGGGAGGCTGTGGCATCCAGGCTTTCATGTTGTTCACATCAGATTCTGAGCCTACCATTCAAAATGCCTTTCAAACTCAGTACAAATTAAGTCCTATCAGACAGGGCAACATTTTAATTTTGGCAAACCCAAATTGTGGCCTCAGTTTCCGGTTCTTAGCTGACAGGAGTGGCACCCAGTGTTGTCTTCTTCTGCTTCGAGGTTCAATGTGTTGTGTGTTCAGAGATGCTCTTCTGCACCTTGTGACCTTTCCTATCAGCTTAAGCAGTCTGGCAATTCTCCCCTGACCCCTAGTATCAAGAGGCCAACTTTCCCCCAGAGATCTACACTCAGTGGATATTTCTCTTTTTCAGACCATTCTCTGAGATGATTGTAGTGGGAAAATCCCAGTAGATCTGCATCTTTTATTACTTTTTTACTTTTCTGAATCACTGTATGTGTCACCCTTAACACTTAACAACAGGATCCTAGGACTCATATTTAACATTGTTATATTTACATCAATAAATAAATGACCACGCTTAATATTTTTCTCCAGTTTGTTTGTTTTTATCTTTTTGCTAGTCCAGAAATATCAACATGTTAAAGGCTTTGCAAACATACAACAGGAAAGGATTATATATCACTGTGAGACATCATTTTGACCTCTGTTCATAACACCCACAGAGATGAGCACACACAGCTGTCACAGCTCCACGTATAGCTCCTTCCTTTTTTTCCTTTTTATTTTACATTTCAACAAAATAAAGCTACTTGTAACCTTTCTATGTTAGTTCTTTATTCCTGAAATTGAGTTCCTGTATTTTAACTTTTACTTCACTTCATCAAGACTCAGCAGATCATGTGTCATATAGTATGATACAAACTGGTGTTTAAGGTCATCCTAGCGTGTTCGTTCTTTTAAAGTGAACAAGCTCCAAAACGAGTCATACACTCTTAGTTTACAGCTTTATATTATTACTTTAAACAACTTGTGAGTACTTAACATTTCACACTAAATATGCAAAGCCCTTGTTTTTATTTTGCGCTCCCGAAACTCCCATCACCCCTGTATTTAGTCACCTGTGTAATCACAAATTAGTGTTTTAAAAAAGTGCAGATCTGAAAAGACAGCGCAACATATAAATGTTCATTGAACTTACTGCAATGTCTGCAGAGAGCCTAGGTGGAGTGCAAACATACAGAATGCAACACCAGATCTGACTATACACTTCTGATACACTTTAATACAGCGGTCCCCAACCTTTTTTGCGCCACGGACCGGTTTATCCCCGACAATATTTTCACGGACCGGCCTTTAAGGTGTTGTGGATAAATACAACAAAATAAAACTAGTACCGGTACTGAAAAAAAGAAGATTTATTCATAACACACGTGAAAAGACCCAGGAAAACCGAGTTAACGATAAAAACGATAACAAAATAATGCTGAAAACCGATAAAAACCCTGAAAACCATACATTTCACACCTGAGCCTCAACTGTCGCGGCCCGGTACCAAACGACTCACGGACCGGTACCGGTCCGAGGCCCGGGGGTTGGGGACCGCTGCTTTAATAGACCTCTCTGCATTGAATCATATCTGTTATTAATCTCTGGCTGTGTCCCAATTCAGGGTCTGCACGCTTGAAGTACGCGCACTACGCGTACTACGTACGGTGCGTACTATAAGTACGAGAAGTGTGGAAGTGAGAGGCTTGTGAAATGGGACGGTATACGCTTCGTCGCGCTGTTCAGGTTGCCTAGCAACCATGATACTAACACATGATACTAGCGAGACAGCATTGTTTGACAGAAATGAAGGAGAAAAATGTTTTTCTCCTTTTATATATATATATATATATATATATATATATATATATATATATATATATTAGGGGTGCAACGATACTCGTATCGATATTGAACCGTTCGATACAGTGCTTTCGGTTCGGTACGCATATGTATGAACAATACAAAATTTGTAATTTATTTTATCAACTTTCCTTCTGACGATGCTGTCTGTGTTGAGCGCTCAGTGAATCTGCGTTCGACTACTCCGCCTAGGCTGCACTGTCGAGCGCAGATCCACTGAGCATTCAACACAGACAGCATTGTAGCATGCATGCTACAAACTTTACCCGAGTCATTTAGACAGCCGTTAGCACATGATTCTCCTTATGGGGACCTGATATGTTTAATATTGTGGCGAGCTCAGACAAGGAGGAGACAGAGGTATCGTTTGGTCTTGCTTCCCGTGAGCTAGCCAGGGAGCACAGCCGTTTATTGACATCTGCAGAAGAACACTGCCGCTAGCTAACTGCTCAGCAACCGCATAGCAACAACAACAACAACACACAAGGCGCCCTCTGACCCCGGAAGGACACACCGTCGCAGCGAGAGGGCGTCACCCGTCACTATGGCAACATAAACAAAACATAACTGTACAAACAGAACCCCGAACAGCCCTGACCCGCTACAATATGCTGCTGAGAATATAGCCCAGAAGAAGCGTATAGTATAGCTTTTATTTTGGAAAGAGCCATTTCTCTGTAATAAACTCTCTTTTCCAAAGGAGTGATTCCTCAATCAGATACAGGTGTTACCGCGCCAGATCCGCGGCCCCGAACCGTAGTAAGGAAACCTCTGGCAGTTACTTGAAGGTTCCGTAACTGACTCGTAGCCGACAACAGCTTACTATACAGGTCAACTCCGCTAGCAAAAAGATCGAAGGAGGCGTAGGAAACTGCTTCACCGAACTTTATTTCTTAAGGCACGAACACCGCGTACAGTGGGCTGAAACAGTTTACTCACAGCGAGCATCGCCGACACAACTCTGGCTGTCGAGGGAGTTATTATATTCCTTTTATTTATTTTCTTTTCGTCTCTTCTGTAGCTAACCGTTACTTTTCCCCTGCTCCGCTCTCTCTCTTTACACACACACACACCAGGCAGTCCCGCTACACACATCCCGAATACATTTCCCATCAGGCTTCATCCTTAAAGGGCCATGCCTGTAACACAGGGCTTTCAAAATCGCTAGCCCGATGTCCCGGAGCTAGCGATTTTTCCAGTCGTACTACCAAAATCTATCTCTGCCCTGCCCGTCGGGCTATTGTAGGAAGGAAAAATATATGTCAATGCTTTTGCATTCTTTCGGAAATGTAGCTGGGTAATTATGTCATTGGCATCGGTGAGCCACTGTCAATATGTGACATATTGAAATCGCGTTTGAATTTGCGCTTGTTTTTTGCTTTCACTTTGCAAATGTCCAGGTGCCTTCTTTTGGCGCACCGGCCAGTCACGACCGGCGGGGGAAAAGTCACTCGGGTCAGAACATGGGGTGCCATCATCATCCCACTTCTGACACCAATGTGGCGAGCTCAGACAAGGAGGAGACGGAGGTGTCGTTTGGTCTTGCTTCCCGTGAGCTAGCCAGGGAGCACAGCCGTTTATTGACATCTGCAGAAGAACACTGCCGCTAGCTAACTGCTCAGCAACCGCATAGCAACAACAACAACAACAACACACAAGGCGCCCTCTGACCCCGGAAGGACACACCGTCGCAGCGAGAGGGCGTCACCCGTCACTATGGCAACATAAACAAAACATAACTGTACAAACAGAACCCCGAACAGCCCTGACCCGCTACAATATGCTGCTGAGAATATAGCCCAGAAGAAGCGTATAGTATAGCTTTTATTTTGGAAAGAGCCATTTCTCTGTAATAAACTCTCTTTTCCAAAGATGAGTGATTCCTCAATCAGATACAGGTGTTACCGCGCCAGATCCGCGGCCCCGAACCGTAGTAAGGAAACCTCTGGCAGTTACTTGAAGGTTCCGTAACTGACTCGTAGCCGGCAACAGCTTACTATACAGGTCAACTCCGCTAGCAAAAAGATCGAAGGAGGCGTAGGAAACTGCTTCACCGAACTTTATTTCTTCTCTAAGGCACGAACACCGCGTACAGTGGGCTGAAACAGTTTACTCACAGCGAGCATCGCCGACACAACTCTGGCTGTCGAGGGAGTTATTATATTCCTTTTATTTATTTTCTTTTCGTCTCTTCTGTAGCTAACCGTTACTTTTCCCCTGCTCCGCTCTCTCTCTTTACACACACACACACCAGGCAGTCCCGCTACACACATCCCGAATACATTTCCCATCAGGCTTCATCCTTAAAGGGCCATGCCTGTAACACAGGGCTTTCAAAATCGCTAGCCCGATGTCCCGGAGCTAGCGATTTTTCCAGTCGTACTACCAAAATCTATCTCTGCCCTGCCCGTCGGGCTATTGTAGGAAGGAAAAATATATGTCAATGCTTTTGCATTCTTTCGGAAATGTAGCTGGGTAATTATGTCATTGGCATCGGTGAGCCACTGTCAATATGTGACATATTGAAATCGCGTTTGAATTTGCGCTTGTTTTTTGCTTTCACTTTGCAAATGTCCAGGTGCCTTCTTTTGGCGCACCGGCCAGTCACGACCGGCGGGGGAAAAGTCACTCGGGTCAGAACATGGGGTGCCATCATCATCCCACTTCTGACACCAATGTGGCGAGCTCAGACAAGGAGGAGACGGAGGTGTCGTTTGGTCTTGCTTCCCGTGAGCTAGCCAGGGAGCACAGCCGTTTATTGACATCTGCAGAAGAACACTGCCGCTAGCTAACTGCTCAGCAACCGCATAGCAACAACAACAACAACAACACACAAGGCGCCCTCTGACCCCGGAAGGACACACCGTCGCAGCGAGAGGGCGTCACCCGTCACTATGGCAACATAAACAAAACATAACTGTACAAACAGAACCCCGAACAGCCCTGACCCGCTACAATATGCTGCTGAGAATATAGCCCAGAAGAAGCGTATAGTATAGCTTTTATTTTGGAAAGAGCCATTTCTCTGTAATAAACTCTCTTTTCCAAAGATGAGTGATTCCTCAATCAGATACAGGTGTTACCGCGCCAGATCCGCGGCCCCGAACCGTAGTAAGGAAACCTCTGGCAGTTACTTGAAGGTTCCGTAACTGACTCGTAGCCGGCAACAGCTTACTATACAGGTCAACTCCGCTAGCAAAAAGATCGAAGGAGGCGTAGGAAACTGCTTCACCGAACTTTATTTCTTCTCTAAGGCACGAACACCGCGTACAGTGGGCTGAAACAGTTTACTCACAGCGAGCATCGCCGACACAACTCTGGCTGTCGAGGGAGTTATTATATTCCTTTTATTTATTTTCTTTTCGTCTCTTCTGTAGCTAACCGTTACTTTTCCCCTGCTCCGCTCTCTCTCTTTACACACACACACACCAGGCAGTCCCGCTACACACATCCCGAATACATTTCCCATCAGGCTTCATCCTTAAAGGGCCATGCCTGTAACACAGGGCTTTCAAAATCGCTAGCCCGATGTCCCGGGGCTAGCGATTTTTCCAGTCGTACTACCAAAATCTATCTCTGCCCTGCCCGTCGGGCTATTGTAGGAAGGAAAAATATATGTCAATGCTTTTGCATTCTTTCGGAAATGTAGCTGGGTAATTATGTCATTGGCATCGGTGAGCCACTGTCAATATGTGACATATTGAAATCGCGTTTGAATTTGCGCTTGTTTTTTGCTTTCACTTTGCAAATGTCCAGGTGCCTTCTTTTGGCGCACCGGCCAGTCACGACCGGCGGGGGAAAAGTCACTCGGGTCAGAACATGGGGTGCCATCATCATCCCACTTCTGACACCAATGTGGCGAGCTCAGACAAGGAGGAGACGGAGGTGTCGTTTGGTCTTGCTTCCCGTGAGCTAGCCAGGGAGCACAGCCGTTTATTGACATCTGCAGAAGAACACTGCCGCTAGCTAACTGCTCAGCAACCGCATAGCAACAACAACAACAACACACAAGGCGCCCTCTGACCCCGGAAGGACACACCGTCACAGCGAGAGGGCGTCACCCGTCACTATGGCAACATAAACAAACCATACCTGTACAAACAGAACCCCGAACAGCCCTGACCCGCTACAATATGCTGCTGAGAATATAGCCCAGAAGAAGCGTATAGTATAGCTTTTATTTTGGAAAGAGCCATTTCTCTGTAATAAACTCTCTTTTCCAAAGATGAGTGATTCCTCAATCAGATACAGGTGTTACCGCGCCAGATCCGCGGCCCCGAACCGTAGTAAGGAAACCTCTGGCAGTTACTTGAAGGTTCCATAACTGACTCGTAGCCGGCAACAGCTTACTATACAGGTCAACTCCGCTAGCAAAAAGATCGAAGGAGGCGTAGGAAACTGCTTCACCGAACTTTATTTCTTCTCTAAGGCACGGACACCGCGTACAGTGGGCTGAAACAGTTTACTCACAGCGAGCATCGCCGACACAACTCTGGCTGTCGAGGGAGTTATTATATTCCTTTTATTTATTTTCTTTTCGTCTCTTCTGTAGCTAACCATTACTTTTCCCCTGCTCCGCTCTCTCTCTTCACACACACACCAGGCAGTCCCGCTACACACATCCCGAATACATTTCCCATCAGGCTTCATCCTTAAAGGGCCATGCCTGTAACACAGGGCTTTCAAAATCGCTAGCCCGATGTCCCGGGGCTAGCGATTTTTCCAGTCGTACTACCAAAATCTATCTCTGCCCTGCCCGTCGGGCTATTGTAGGAAGGAAAAATATATGTCAATGCTTTTGCATTCTTTCGGAAATGTAGCTGGGTAATTATGTCATTGGCATCGGTGAGCCACTGTCAATATGTGACATATTGAAATCGCGTTTGAATTTGCGCTTGTTTTTTGCTTTCACTTTGCAAATGTCCAGGTGCCTTCTTTTGGCGCACCGGCCAGTCACGACCGGCGGGGGAAAAGTCACTCGGGTCAGAACATGGGGTGCCATCATCATCCCACTTCTGACACCAATGTGGCGAGCTCAGACAAGGAGGAGACGGAGGTGTCGTTTGGTCTTGCTTCCCGTGAGCTAGCTAGGGAGCACAGCCGTTTATTGACATCTGCAGAAGAACACTGCCGCTAGCTAACTGCTCAGCAACCGCATAGCAACAACAACAACACACAAGGCGCCCTCTGACCCCGGAAGGACACACCGTCGCAGCGAGAGGGCGTCACCCGTCACTATGGCAACATAAACAAAACATAACTGTACAAACAGAACCCCGAACAGCCCTGACCCGCTACAATATGCTGCTGAGAATATAGCCCAGAAGAAGCGTATAGTATAGCTTTTATTTTGGAAAGAGCCATTTCTCTGTAATAAACTCTCTTTTCCAAAGATGAGTGATTCCTCAATCAGATACAGGGCTTGCAAAATCGCTAGCCCGATGTCCCGGGGCTAGCGATTTTCGCAGTGGGGCTATTCTCGGAAAAGTGGTTGCAGGAGGTGAGCTGGCTTCAAACAAATGATGAACGCACAGAGATGTGGTGCAGAATGTGCCGTGAAAATCCCACTCTAGCGGACAAAAACAGTGCTTTTTATATGGACGCAAACGCGCGTTGCAACTTCTTATCTGGTGCGTGTCTTTTATTTTGACAGCGAATGCGCACATGCGGACCACTTATGTGCACCCGTGTAAATAACATAATGTTCTGCCGGGTGTGTTGTTGGTTTTCTCTCGATTTCTGAGTCGACAAGCGCCTTTGTTACTGGGACCAGTCATTTTAAGAAAGGCCCCCATTAGAAGCCATGAGAAATGCAAGAAATGCATTATTGCTCAGTCTGCAATATCTTTCCCAGAACAAACACCAATTGCAAATAACATACTAAAAATAAACCTGAAAAATCTGTTTATAACAGCGTACTATGTTGCAAAGAGTGAACTACCACTGGCAAAATTTAGCAGTCTTTGCAAACTTCAAAAAGCAAATGGCCTCGATCTTGGTTCCACTTGTCTCTTACCCGTGACTTCAGCGGAAATTTCAAATTCAGGATCTGACACAGACTGATTCATGTCCTACACAGTTCTTACAAGTTCATAGAAATTTCTGTTCAATTAGAACCAAGTATTTGAGTTGATGATTGTAATTTTTATACAATGTTGTAATTTGTTTTTCAACAATTTTTTGATTAATGTTTTGTTTCCTTTACAATATTATACTTTAATGTATAATATTGTAAAGGAAACAAAACATCAATCAAAAAATTGCTCTCTTTTTTATTCGGGCTACTTACATTTATTTTGGGCTACCAAAAACTGAAGAGTCCCTGCCCGAAGGGCTACCAGGGATTTTGAAATTTTGAGAGCCCTGAGATATATTTATTTTTTTAATTACTTTTGTTTCAGCAACATTAAATTTAAAAACTGTACTTTTGAGTTAAAATATATATTTATAATTTTAATAAATGACAAATTAAAAAGGCATGAACATTTTTTTGTATCGAAAAAATATCGAACCGTGACACCAAAGTATCGAACCGAACCGTGAATTTTGTGTATCGTTGCACCCCTAATATATATATATATATATATATATATATATATATATCAATACATGAGCGGGACACAGAAAGGAATTGGCAAGAATACCAGAGGCGCAAAACACCAGCTACTGGTAGACAGAACAATCAGCCGAGACTGCAAGACCAGACTGACCAACCTGTGCACTGCCTGGATTGATTACAAGAAGGCCTATGACTCAATGCCCCACAGCTGGATACTGGAATGCCTAGAATTGTACAAGATCAATGGGACCCTAAGAGCCTTCATCAGGAACTCAATGGGGATGTGGCGTACAACACTAGAGGCCAACTCCAAGCCCATAGCACAAGTCACCATCAAGTGCGGGATCTACCAAGGAGATGCTCTGTCCCCACTGCTGTTCTGCATAGGCCTGAACCCCCTCAGTGAGATCATTAACAAGACTGGCTACGGATACCGACTACGGAACGGAGCAGTTGTCAGCCACCTCCTGTACATGGATGACATCAAGCTGTATGCCAAGAGTGAACGAGACATCGATTCACTGATCCACACTACCAGGCTATACAGCAATGACATTGGAATGTCGTTCGGACTGGAGAAGTGTAGTCGGATGGTAACAAAGAGAGGGAAGGTAGTCAGAACTGAGGGGATTGAACTACCAGAAGGCAACATTGCAGACATAGAGGACAGTTACAAGTACCTGGGGATCCCGCAGGCGAATGGGAACCATGAAGAGGCCGCTAGAAAGGCTGCAACCACCAAGTACCTGCAGAGGGTCAGGCAAGTCCTGAGGAGTCAGCTGAATGGTAAGAACAAGATCCGGGCCATCAACACGTACGCCCTGCCTGTGATCAGGTACCCTGCTGGGGTAATAGGCTGGCCAAAGGAGGAGATAGAAGCCACTGACATAAAGACAAGAAAGCTCCTTACCATGCATGGAGGGTTTCACCCCAAGTCCAGCACCCTGAGGCTGTACGCTAAGCGGAAGGAAGGGGGCCGGGGACTGGTGAGTGTCAGCACCACAGTCCAGGATGAGACAACGAACATCCAAGAATACATTGGGAAGATGGCCCCAACTGACCGAGTGCTCAGTGAATACCTCAGGCAGCAGAAACCCAAGAAAGAGGAGGGAGACGAGGAACCATCATGGAAGGACAGGCCCCTGCACGGTATGTACCACCGGCAGATAGAGGAGGTGGCTGATATCCAGAAATCCTACCAGTGGCTGGACAAAGCTGGACTGAAAGACAGCACAGAGGCACTAATCATGGCAGCACAAGAACAAGCTCTGAGTACAAGATCCATAGAGGCTGGGGTCTATCACACCAGGCAAGACCCCAGGTGCAGGCTGTGTAAAGATGCCCCAGAGACAATCCAGCACATAACAGCAGGGTGCAAGATGCTAGCAGGCAAGGCATACATGGAACACCATAACCAAGTGGCCGGCATAGTGTACAGGAACATCTGTGCCGAGTATAACCTGGAAGTCCCGAGGTCAAAATGGGAGATGCCCCCAAGGGTGGTGGAGAATGACCGAGCTAAGATCCTGTGGGACTTCCAGATACAGACGGACAAAATGGTGGTGGCTAACCAACCGGACATAGTGGTGGTAGACAAACAGAAGAAGACGGCCGTAGTGATCGATGTAGCGGTTCCGAATGACAGCAATATCAGGAAGAAGGAACACGAGAAGCTGGAGAAATACCAAGGGCTCAGAGAAGAGCTCGAGAGGATGTGGAGGGTGAAGGTAACAGTGGTCCCCGTGGTAATCGGAGCACTAGGTGCGGTGACTCCCAAACTAGGCGAGTGGCTCCAGCAGATCCCGGGAACAACATCGGAGATCTCTGTCCAGAAGAGCGCAGTTCTGGGAACAGCTAAGATACTGCGCAGGACCCTCAAGCTCCCAGGCCTCTGGTAGAGGACCCGAGCTTGAAGGATAAACCGCCCGCATGGGCGTGCTGGGTGTTTATTTATATGTATGTATATATATATATATATATATATATATATATATATATATATATATATACATATATATATATATATATATATATATATATATATATATATATATATATATATATATATATATATATATATATATATAGATATATATATATATAGATATATATATATAGATATATGATATATGACTGACTTTAATTATTAAACATTCGCACATAAATAAGTGACGTCATATTGAGTACTTTTGACAGTTCACTCTTCGGCCGCTCCATCTTATTAGGGAAATTCCATATACATAAATGAAAATTTCAAAACTCAACCCCATCATTTAATTTGTTTTTGATTGAAACTGAATATTACTTAAGATAAGATAAGATAACCTCTATTAGTCCCACACGTGGGAAATTTGTTTTGTCACAGCAGGAAGTGGACAGTGCAAAAGTTATGAGGCAAAAATTAGAATACAATAAGAATAAATACAGTACACAACTGTACAGAATAGAATAAAATAAAATACTATATACAGTAGAATAAAATAAAATAAATATACAATAAGATAAAAATAGAATACAAATACAAATACTATATACAACTGAGTAAAAATACAACGATGACAGAAAGGATTATTGCACTTAATATTATTGCATATGTATGGATGTGTGTGCTTGATCAGTTAAAGTCTTTATTATGGAGTCTGACAGCAGTGGGGAGGAAAGACCTGCGAAATCTCTCCGTCCCACACCGTGGGTGCCGCAGTCTCCCACTGAAGGAGCTGCTCAGTGCTGTCACAGTCTGCTGCATGGGGTGGGAGATGTTGTCCATCAGGGATGACAGCTTAGCCGCCGTTCTCCTGTCACTCACCACCTCCACTGGGTCCAGAGGGCATCCTAGAACAGAGCTGGCCCTTCGGATCACCCTGTTCAGTCTCTTCCTGTCCCCAGCAGAGATGCTGCCGCCCCAGCAGACCACGCCATAAAAGATAGCAGAAGCCACAACAGAGTCATAGAAGGTCTTCAGGAGTGGGCCCTCCACTCCAAACGACCTGAGTCTCCGCAGCAGGTACAGCCTGCTCTGCCCTTTCCTGTAGAGGGCGTCTGAGTTATGAGTCCAGTCCAGTCTATTGTTCAGATGAACACCAAGGTACCTGTAGCTGTCCACAGCCTCAATGTCCATACCTTGGATGTTCAGTGGTTGCAGTGGAGAATGCTTGTGCCTGCGGAAGTCTACCACCAGTTCCTTGGTTTTACTGGCGTTGATCTGGAGGTAGTTCAGCTGGCACCAGTCCACAAAGTCTTGGGTCAGACCTCTGTACTCCTTGTCGTCCCCATCAGTGATGAGGCCGACTATTGCAGAGTCATCAGAGAACTTCTGCAGGAAGCACTGGGTGGAATTGTGGGAGAAGTCTGCAGTGTAGATGGTGAAGAGGAATGGAGCCAGAACCGTTCCCTGTGGGGCCCCCGTACTGCAGACGACCCTGTCCGACACACAGCCCTGAGTCCTCACATACTGTGGTCGGTCGGTGAGGTAGTCCAGGATCCAGGTAGTGAGGTGATGGTCCACTCCAGAGTTCACCAGCTTGTCCTTTAGAACCGAGGGAAGAATGGTGTTGAAGGCACTGGAGAAATCAAAGAACATGATTCTCACAGTGCTTCCAGCGGTCTCCAGGTGAGCGAGGGAACGATGTAGGAGGTGAATGACGGCATCATCCGCTCCAATGCCAGGCTGGTAGGCAAACTGAAGTGGGTCCAGTGATGAGCTTATTAGGCGCCAAAGCTGAGCCAGGACCAACCGCTCCAGGGTCTTCATCAGGTGGGATGTCAGAGCCACCGGCCTGTAGCTGTTGAGGTCCTTGGGGCGTGAAGTCTTTGGCACTGGTACAACACAGGAGGTTTTCCAGAGCTGTGGGACTCTTCCCAACCTCAGGCTCAGGTTGAAGAGGTGCTCCATCACCCCACACAGTTGGTCCGCGCAGGACCTGACGACCCTCGAGCTGATGCCATCTGGACCCGCTGCCTTCTTGCCATTAATCCTCCTCAGTTCCCTCCTAACCTGGGTGGTTGAGAGAGACAGGCTGGAGCCTTGTGTTGAGTGTGTATTGGATGCTGCAGTTGGGGGTGGGGGGGAGTGAGCAGGGTGAATAGAGGAGGTGTGAAGTGTCTGAGGTGGAACAGCAGCAGTGGGGGTGGGTGAGTCTGCAGCCGATGTTGCAGACTGCCTCATGGCTGAGTCAAATCTGTTGAAGAAATGATTCAGTTCATTTGCCCATCTCACATCCCTCCCAGGCAGAGAGTTCTGCTGTTTGTGGCCCGAGATGGTTCTGAGGCCTCTCCAGACTTCACCAACGTTGTTTTGCTGAAGCTGGTTCTCCATCTTCTGCCTGTAGCTCTCCTTCCCATTCCTTATCAGTCCCCTCAGCTCTCTCTGCACCCTTTTCAACTCCTCTTTGTCTCTGGATTTGAAGGCCCTTCTCTTCTGCTTGAGGACGGTTTTAATTTCTGGGGTAATCCAAGGTTTGTTGTTGGAGAAACACCGTACAGTCCTGGTAGGTACAGTGTTATCCACACAGAAGTTTATATAGTCAGTAATGCATGTAGTAAGGCTGTCGATGTCCTCTCCATGGTCGTCACAAATCACCTCCCACACAGTCGACTCAAAACAATCCTTAAGAGCCTCCTCGCTCTCCTCTGACCATCTCTGTACTGTGCGGGTGGCTGGTGGCTCCCTGCGCACTAAGGGCTCATACACAGGGACAAGGTGCACCAGGTTGTGATCAGATCTGCCCAGTGGAGGGAGAGGTGATGAACTGTATGCCTCTTCTGCATTGGCATACAGTAAGTCCAGTGTTTTATTGACTCTGGTTGGGCAGGTCACATACTGGGTGAAGGTGGGCAGTGTGGAGTCCAGTGAGGCATGATTGAAGTCCCCTGATATTATGAGAAGGGCTCTCGGTGATTGTGTTTGCAGTCTGCTGACCACAGAGTGGAGAGAGTCACAGGCTGCATCCGCGTTGACCGAGGGGGGGACATACGCTGTTATCGCGATAACATGCGAGAACTCCCGGGGCAGGTAGTACGGACGCATGCTAACAGCTAACAGCTCTACTTAAACTCTCTTAAATTAACTTCCAATAAAAAAGGTTTATCATTGATTGAAATTCATTCAGAAATGTTTAACGAATGAGCTGTCACAACTTTCAAGTACAAAGTTGTTATGAAGTCTGTCACATTCCCCCCTTTTTTTCTTTTTTTATCCTTTATTTATTTATCCTTCTTATTTCATTGTACTGTATATTGTTACTCTTATTTGCCTTGTATGTCTACTGTACAAACTGAACTGGAATGACTGACTGTTCGCTTTATAAGTTCAATAAAGTTTGGAAGGACAAAAACCCTCTTCGGCTGCTCCCTTCTGCGGCAAAATTATCCACACCCACCGCCGGGCTATGAATTGTGGGATATATGGGACCACAAAGCGTGCATTGGACCACGCTTGATATTTGGGGAAATCGACAGCGCATTTGGAGTATGCATTTGAAGCACACTTCGAATTGGGACAGCCGTCGTCGAGTGGCGGTGACGTAACCGCACTTGAAATGCGTACTTCAAGCGTGCAGACCCTGAATTGGGACACAGCCTCTGTCTCTCTTTCACAGCATGTCTTTATCCTGTCTTCCTTCTCTCACCCCAACCGGTTGCAGCAGTTGGCCCCGCCCCTCCCTGAGCCCGGTTCTGCCAGAGGTTTCTTCCTGTTAAAAGGGAGTTTTTCCTTCCCACTGTTGCCAAAGTGCTTGCTCATAGGGGGTCATATGATTGTTGGGTTTATATCTGTATGTATTATTGTAGGGTCTACTGTACAATATAAAGCGCCTTGAGGCGACTGTTGTTGTGATTTGGCGCTGTATAAATAAAATTGAATTGATTTGATAGTTTGATTTATACCACTATCCATTTAGGTTATATGTATGTATGAATCCAGTCAATAATAAAACAGCCAAAAACTTGGGTTTCCTCCTGTAAAAATAATTAATTTCAACAGTAAAACTGTTCTGTTTGCTAGTGAAGGACCCAGTTACTCAGACCTGTGTCCTCCTAGTTGGTGGTTGCTAAAATGATTGCAAAGTGTACAACGCTGCTCTGAAAACTTCTGATTGCTCAGGTCGACAGGTTTCACCTAACAAGTTGGGAAATGCACATTTTAGCCAGGCGTCAAAGCTTGTTTTATGACAATTTTTCTGACCACATATCTGTATTAATTTCCATTCATAACCTTCTTTAATAATAATAATCAGGCCTCATACCGCTTCATTTCTGAGAGCCACGAGGACTGTTTCATAAACTAGGACAGGACATTTTCACTGCCATGTCCAGTAACTGTTGGTGCAATTTTATTTGCAAAAGCTAAATAAGCGAGTACCACTGATGCCACAATATCTTTAAAAATCTGACAAAGATAATGCGCATGTGCATTGTACAGTTTTATACCCGTGGCCCGAGCTTCTGTGCCACCGAGCGGCACAGAAAAGGTTTTAAAAACATCCACAAAACTAGAAAGACATTTGAATCACGACCACACATTTAATTCTAGAATTTATCACAAGTCTAAAAGGAAAACTAGAAAAACAAAAACGTTACAAGCAAGGAGAAACAAAGTGTGACATTTAATTTTAAAACGCTTTCATCTGCAACAAACTTTCACTGAGCATCTTTTTAAAAATGACGAGAACCTGAAACTCTCAAATTATTTTCAATAAAGTTTCATCAAAAAACAAAACAACAACAAGAAGAAAAAAAACCTTCTAAGGGCTTGGATACAGAAAGGAGGCTTGTGAGGTTAGGTCCAGGAACTCAGGCGTCTAAAGCCTCTTTCAGACATGCGCTCTTCTTCATTGAACTGACGGCAACAACGTATCAGCATCCTGATCACTCGTCCTTAAAAGACAAAAAATAAAAATGTGGAAATCTGTCTAGGTCAAACCTAGAAACATCCATGTATTATTGAAGCCAGCAATATTACATATCACATGTCTGAAAAGGGTTTAATAAACATCTGAATTTATTTTACACGCACGCACACACACACACTCACGCCAACTTGCGGATGCATAACAGCTGTGATGTACAAACAAGGTAGGGCTGTATGATAAATACACTATCACTGTATCACAAAAGGATAAACACACTTCCATCGAAAATCGATGGGAATTGTGCCAAAAAGGGAAAAAAAAAATCCTGAATTTAAAAAAATGATTTTTTTCTTTTCTTCTTCTTCTTCTTTTTTTTTACAAAAACAACATAACCACATCATTACACAACCGTCTCCAGACAGGCATCAGTAACGGCGGCCGAAAGCTCCGCCCTGCAGCCCGCTGCCCTGCATCAGCTGGTTCTGTCTGTTAAGCGCTCCGGACAGAGACTGAGATGTTCCCGTGTTCATGTAGCCGCCACGGCCTCTGAAATCAAAGACACACCGACATCAGCTCTGTTGTGAAACCAGCGAGGCTAGCTGCAAACAAAGCAAGACTGAATGCAGAAGCTACTCACCCAGCCATTCCTCCTCGTGTCATGTGGCTCTGTCCTGGGATAGCTCCATCCCGACCTGGAATTAAAAAAAGAAGAAAGATCCAAGTTAAGACAGCAGTGCTTTTATAGCTAATACCTTAAAGTGCAGGTTGACCTACCTTGCCAGGGTCTGTCTCCATCCATCTTACGGTTAGAATCCCAGTCACGACCGCCCTCCCTAATAAGACAGGAAAACGGCATTAGTGGACTATAAAAGTTGCTTATTGCGCTTGAAAAGAAGCCAACAGAGTGATATTCACCTGGGATTCATGCGCTTGTCATAGCCTCCACCCCAGGAGTCTCTTCCGTCTCTGCCGTGTCTTTCTGAGAAGTGCTGCAAAAGGACAAGACAGCTGAAATTTTCATATTCTCACATGCGTCTGCATATTCTACACACTAAAAGTTCAGCGTTTAGTGGCTTTTGCTGTTAGTTAAAGCTCTGAACCACAGCAACATATCAATACTGTGGGAGCTCACTTTAAAGAGCACTCGTGTTTGATATCCACACGCCAGGCCTGTGAAGCTGCAGTGCTCCGCTCAACTGTGTTTTATTTAACTTAAGTGGCTTTGCCGGTGTCCATGTTCCACATCTAGACTTCAACATGCAGAGTTTAGGAGTCAGGGTGGTGCCAACAATAAATATTTGTGGTTTTTGTAACTCATGGCGTTTCTTTTCCTAACAGAATAATATCTGGGGGGAGGATGCAGGGTTCTTACCTGACCATCTCTGTCAGCACCCATATTACGGGTGTTGTCCCGCCTGTCCATCATCATGTCGTCTTGGTAACGTCCCCTTTCTCTGTGATCAAAATCCTGATAGCGACCGAAGTCTGAGCGGCCGTAACGGTCATCCATGGCCATACGCTTATCAGGCCAGTCATCCTTCCTAAAAAGGAACCACAAAAACCACGAGGATCGACCAGTGAGCAAAGCTGTATCCAGCAGATAAACGCAGCATGCATCAGTGTCACACACACGTCACTGTACCTGCCGTCCATGTCGTAAGGCCTCTTAACGGGGCGCCGCTCCTGTTCATAGCGCAGCTGCTCCTGCTGCCGTCTCAGCTCCTCGCGCTCCCTGAGGATCCTTTCCTGCTCTCGCCGCCTTTCGTACTCAATGCGTAGCCTTTCACGCTCCAGGAACTGACGCTCCATGCGATCTGCGTCGAGGCGCTGCTTCTCAGCCTGCAAATGAAATCATTTGATTACAGTTAATTCATACATTTTTTAGAACTAACAGGGATTAAGGTGAGAAGTGTTTATATGGGAGGAATGAAAGAAAATGTAGTGATTATGTGCAGAGTGCATCGGATTGAGAGTTGTACCAAAGGACGCATATTTGGAGGCAGAGAGGAGTCATGTGACGATACCTCCAACCAGTGTCTCTTCTTCATCAAGTGGTTTCGCTCCTCCCTCTCCCGGAAGAGACGGATGCGCTCACGCTCTCGGTCAGGTCGGAATTCCCGATTGCGATCACTGAATGAAAAAAGAAAAATCAGCTGATATTTATTATCCGATCAAAACCTGAGCTAACTGCTAATATATAGAAGTGTCTTTATGAATACATTCTGTGTTGTTAAGCTCCATGATAGGCTAAGTGTTATTTCTGTATTCATGATCCTTACGTGAATCTGCGTCTCTCGACCTCTCTGATCTCCCTCTCCCTCTGCCTTTGTCTCTCCCTCTCCCTTTGCTCCTTAATCTGATCAAATGACAAGATGTCTTTCCTCTCCTTACTTGAAGAAGTTCGGTCCCGACTCTTGGTGCTCTGAAGAAAGAGCAGAAGAGTGTGAAGACGGGCATGATCTAACCACTTCATGCATCAACAAAACAACACTGATTAAGAGGGAGATGGCAGTTACAGGGTCATTAATCATTACTTACCCTCTCTTTGCTTTTGCTCTTGGTTTTGACACTGATAACAGGCTCTCCCTTGGACTTGTCCATAACTACAGTCCTCTCATTTCGTCCTGTCAAACAATCAAAATTATTAATGTCAAGTATGTAATAAAGGTTGTTTTTTGTTTTTTTTTAAATCATGTCCAGGTGGAAATTCTAACACATCTCACACCTTTGCCATCTTTTCCTTCTCCCTCAGACTTCTCATCCTTTCCATCAGACCTGCAGAAACATCCATATTGTCAGAAATCATTGAACAGTTAACCTGATCCTTATCTTGGTTTATACAAAGGGCTAAATGTCTGACAAACTACCCAGACACATGGCATGCTAAAAATATAAATACACCTGTGATATTTAAAACCTCACTGGGCCAAATTTTCCCAGCAGAAGAGGCACTTTTAGCGATATCACTCAAACACAAGTCAACGGTCTGGCAGTC
This sequence comes from Maylandia zebra, assembly GCF_041146795.1. Taxonomy (NCBI): domain Eukaryota; kingdom Metazoa; phylum Chordata; class Actinopteri; order Cichliformes; family Cichlidae; genus Maylandia; species Maylandia zebra. The sequence continues at coordinate 4,531,205 of NC_135188.1, read as the reverse complement.
TTACTTGGAGTCAGTGGAGTGTCTCCTGTCAGTGCTAGACCTCTTGGGGTCGTTCTTGTCAGCTGGCTTCTTCCCTGCAGGTTCATTTTTAGCCTGCAATGTTTAAACGGGAACACGTTTATTCACAAGACCAAGCTCAACATCAGCGTGTTTAAAGAAACAAATACCTCTGCCTTCTCTACAGCTTTCTAATTACTTCAGATCATTTCTAATCTTTGCCATTTCCAACCATTTTATTTGCTGCATGTTTTTTTTATTTAGAGCTAACACTTTAGTCTGATTACAACCATCAGTTTAACAAAGTTTTAGGCATTGCAATACAACTAAACAGAAAACAGACTGCTGCTTCCAAATGATCAGACTGTCAGATGAAATGTTAGTTACTTCTCCTTCTCCCCACACTCACCCGCTCCACAGAGATCATCCTGCCATGCAACTCGGTCCTGTGAAGGTGGCTGATACACTTGGTTGCTTCCTCTGTGGATGACATGGTGACAAACCCGTAGCAGCGAGCCCCGGGACTTTTGGCATTGGTCACCACCTTAGCTCCGACAACCTGCAGGACATTTATAAAGCCCATAAATATTATTTTTGCGTCCATGCAGAAAGTAACTGTCTGGTGACACTGGTGAGAGACTGTTTTCAATCGACTAACCTTGCCATATTTGCTGAAAAGCGTCTTCAGATCAGTCGCTCTGGTAGTGGAAGAGAGGCCACTGACCCACAGATTCCTGCTGCTGCTTGCTGCGGCCCCAGCTCCAGCACCTACACATGTGCACCATAAAATTAATGAGCACACAGCCACTGAAAACAAGACCACCAAGACAAAGAAGCCATTTGATTTACTCACCCTTTTCATCCTTCGACTCGGTCTTGCCATCTTTCTCCTCAGCGCTAAAGAAGAAGGGGAAAAAAAGCCATCAACCTACAACGGTGAGGATGTTGGCGAGGACATCCACGATCTTCTGGCACACATGTTTGTATTTCTGTTATATAGCATCTCTCATTGCCTACAGCGATCAACCCAACATGTACCATAGTGCAGTGATGTATTGGCGAATAAATGGAGTTATATCCTCTGGCAATCCGAATAGTTAGGTTTTTAATGGATAATAAAGTGGGACAGGTGAGTGCAAGGAATGAAAAATGGGGGAACCAAAACAAAACAAATGTACAAAACGTTTTTACCTCCAAAAGAGCATCCAAATTTTGCTAGCACAAAGGGGCCAAAGCAACAGAGATAACCATTTTTGGTTTCTAGTATACAGAAAGCAACAAACCTCTTTTTCTGATCATCGCCCTCTACAGAAGAGGACTCTTTCAGTGTCGAGGCTGAATCCGCAGCAGCTTTCTCTTCTGTCTTCTCATCCTCCTCAACCTTCTTAGCCCCCGTTTCTGAATCAACAGTTTCAACCTCGCCGCCCTGTTTGCTTACACTAACAGCCTGCGACATTTTGTTTTCACCGTCAAGTGTCTCTTCTGGGGCGTTCTGTTCCTCCCCAACCTCTTTGGGATCAGTCCCCACAACATCCCCGCTGCCCTCCGCATCTCCAGCGGCAGTCACGTTGGACTGGGCACCTGTGTCGGACACACTTTCTTCCCCTCCGGCGGTGGCTCCTTGGTCTTCTTCAGGGCTCGTCTCGTGGCTCTGGTGTTGATCTTCGTTATGCGGCTCAGATAAACAAGACCCGGCTACTTTGTCATTTTCTACGGATTTAACAGGAATAGAATGGCACATAGTTTAATCACTTCTGAAACACATCAATGGTTAACGAGGAACTGGCAAGGCCTGGATTAGGAACGTCATGACCACTGGCCTGTGCTCTTAGAACTATGTATTAAAACGATGGCCCTAAAGAGAGACTGGAAAAGGGCCCAAAGGCTGTTGGGACAACCGAGCAACTAAAGGGGCTAAAACTCATTTCTCAAGCTCAACCACTTCACTCTTTTCACCTGATCCAAGACAGACAAAGAGTAGAGTGCTGAAGAGAGCCACAACATCAGCAGTACACCGGAGGCTCGCTGAACTCCATCTTCTTTCAGCCTTTGAGACTTTTCCAGCGTCCATTGGTAGTGAGCAGACCTTCAGCTCAAGTCCAGCAGTTTCTTATCCAGCTGATTTATGATTCACCGTCTTTAAAAAGTCGTAAGAGTTGACAAATCTTGATGCATCTTCTTTGCCTTGACCTTCACGTGGCAACCTAGAAACACTACAATCACCTGCACAGCTTAAACCTCCCTCACCTTGAAACTGAATTGCTGGCAGTGTGAATCAACTTGTTAACCACAGTCACGTGAGCGTGTGAGAAGATATATGGTAACTTGACCGATATTTACAAATGAACAAAGAAAAGATCATATGTGGCTAAACAAATTTCAACACCAAGTCAGCAATTCCCTTTGGGCTTCCAGTCTCTCTTGTTGGTTGAAACTAAACAAAGTGTTTGCATTTTCAAGCTTAACACTGCACATCTACACCTCAACCTTATGATGAGCCAATTTCTTTTACAGTACCTGTTTCTTCTTTTGTGTCGTCAGCCTCTGGATCCTGAGCCTTTAACACAGAAAATTATGTCTCGTTCAAAACGTTATCGTGTTTTAACAGGCTCTGCAGGCGTAAGAAATACTTAGTAAACCTACCACATTGGCTGCTGAAAATGTTGCATCTTCATCCTTATCCAGCATCTCAAATTCATCCATCTGTTAAAATATATTCAAATAAACTAACATTAAAACAGAGTTACAAGTAAAGATTTAGCAGACAGGTTTCTAGTATTATCTCTCACCTCTGGACCTCTCGTGTCTTCTTCTGACTCGAGTGCCCTGTAGTCATTTTCTTCATTCATCCCCGAGTCGTCCTCTCTGTAAAAGTTCTCGCTTCCATACTCGTCATCTTCAGCCGGTATTCCGTTGTCATTGTCAGTCTCATCCAGAATGTTCATGTCAAGGATGTCCATGTCCTGCATGTTCTCATGTTCATGCTCATCCTCCTGATTATCCTCCTGATGAGACAAAGACGTTTTTAAATACATCAGCCATAGCATCCAAACTGGAGGAAAAGCAAGATAATCCTATCAATAAACTTACGTGGCCATCGCGGGAATCCTCCTCCATAGTGCCATCCTCCGGTTCATCGTTCTCCTGCTTGGTATCTAAAGAAAATACACTTTAGTTTAGTCTTCGCCTGATTTTGACAGGCGTCTAAATCTCTCCCACGCATATTCTGTTACCCTTGCTCTTGCTATACTCTTCTTTTATAACGAAATACCGTAATTGTTCACGAATGCTGCACAAGCACGAAATACAACGACATGACATATTACGTGCCACCTGCCTTGCAGAAGCCTCTCGGGCACAGCAACAAACGGAAAACATTGTGTTTTAAGAGCTTGCTGCAAACCTTACCTCTGGCAGCGCGTTTAGGTGTGACGTTGGCCTTTTTGGTGGTCAACTCCGGAGCGACGATAATCTCGTCCGGATTCCCACCCTCTTCCTCGATTGCCTGTTTGTCAAGAGCACGGCAAAAACGCTTTACAGGTTGTACATTTAAGCAACAGTTGAAATAAAAAACACGTCAAATAGGTGAATGCACGCAAATTAGCGGCATTAGCGAGTTATTTGGTACAAGCGCATGCTAGCACTTAGCATACATTTAGGGTCAACGGCCTCGTAGCGTAGTACGCTCGAAATTTTGCGGCTGTGTGAGCGTCAAACTAAACTTCTATAATGCAGGCCTTTATGTGCATTTTAAGCATTGTTATTCAGCGACTGGCTGTTTAAGGGACTGTAAAATTCAGACCTTTTTAAGACGCTCTGATAGCACGCTCTTCACGCCCGTCGTGTCCAGGTTTCGTTTCTTCAGCTCGGCCTTCAGGTCTATGACCCGCAGCTCCGACAGTTTGCGCACTTCTGCACCCTCCGGCACCTCCACATCTGCTGATGGGTCAGCCATCGCAAGACACGGGAAAATATCTCTTCAGCTTGCAATAGTAATAATAATATTCCTTCAAAGAGCCGTGTTTACTGGCGCCGCACAACGAATGGAAGCAGCGGGATTACTAAATTACTGCAAAATGGCGGATGCTGCAAGCAGAGGTGGTGACGACACAGCGCAGGCGCAGTGCAGCGATAGTGCGGCGACTGGCACCAATCAGCGACAAGGATCTGATGGCCGGGAGAGCGCAGAGTATAGTAAAGTAAGCAGCTGCTGTTATTCATGCAAGCGTTAAAACACAGACAGCTATTTTAGTTAGGAGCTCTTCTTTTCTGCTCCCATCATCTTCATCCTTCTTACCCTACCTCTTACATCCTCCTCTGTTACACCAAACATATCCACTCGCTCCACCCACTCCACCCTACCTGCACTCTTTTTCACATGTTTTGTGCACTTTCCCTTGCTTTGGATGGTTGACCCCAAGTATTAAAATTCTTCCTCCTTCACTGTTACACCTGTCTCCCTCTCATTCACACACTGCTGACTTTTATTCCTTTTCTCTCCAGTGCATACCTGCACCTCTCCAGGCCATCTTCCACCTTCTTCCTATTCGTGTCATCTTTGAACGTCATAGTCCATCTCTGCAAGCAAGAATGATCTCAGATGTAATCTCACCCCCAACTTAAACCCATATGTCCCTCCAGCTGCACCTCACCACTGTCTTACTGTCTTCATACATTTTTTTCTAATGCATGTTACAAAAAGGTTAAAGGTATAAAGTTTATGCTTTATTCTCCTGTTTTGAAGGCAGTCTTTGGGTTGCATAACATTGTTACAAATCCATAATAATAAAAAAAAACATTACACAACTTAATGCATAGTTAATACAAAGATCAGAACTTAAACGGCCCCCATACAGTCCGGGCCGAATTTAAAGAAATGCCATATTAACAGGACTTGTCTGTCAAGCTTTCCACACATTCATGATTTTGTACTGCCGATTTATTAGTGGGTAGAGGCTGAATCTCAGTCTCAGTAAGAATGAAAATTGTACATGTCACTGAACTTGTAGTTTGAGTCATTTACTTTACTGTGGGGCAAACTTTTGCTGGCAACAAGAGGTCGAGGGTTATCTAGTATTTCAGGACTGTCAGTCTCCTCTGGCACATTGGCACTCCTGGGTGATGTCGGGGAGCCACCGGTGAAAGACACACTGGCACTTTGTGCATGATGTGACCATGTGTTTGAGGCTGTACCAGTCAGGGACAAGTCTTCACCAAAGGAGGAGCATCCGGGAACGTTAAAAGAGTCGAGGCTGAAGGACGAGGAGGCAGAGCTGACGTGAGCTGCTCGGGGTTCGTGGAGATTGAGTTTGGAGACCAGTGGTTTGCCGACTGTTACTTGCTGCCTTTCTTGCACTTCCTCATCCATGTTGGAGTAGGTGTAATGAAGGCATATTGTGAATGTGAGCTCCCTCTATAAAGACAGTAAAAAGCACAATTTGTTTTGGGGTTCTTTTTAGCAGTTATGAAAAAGTATCGGCTTCAGTCTTCCTGATTTTTAAGTGAGCTGCAGCAGGCTTGGCATTGGAAACGACTGCTCTGAGGTCATAAATAGAAGAACTTATTGTAAAAATAGGGAAAAATGACAGACCTTGAGTCTCTGCAGGCTGCGGATGTGCGTGTAGAGACTGTGGGTTTCTGGTGAAGGAAGCTCCTCTTTTATCAATAATAAACAGCCAGCTTCCAGTAGAGACTCCTGATTGCTCTTCTTCAAATCAATGTCCACATCCTGCAAAAGTGATACGAAAACTCTGTAAAGCTCAGTGCATTTTCAATTAGATGCTTGTGCTTTAAGGAGCTGCAGCAGCAAATTTAGTCCTGGGTAAAATCTTGTCTGTTCTGTATTGAATCACAAGCTTTTTAAATCTAAGTGGAATAATGTGTCACACACCTCAGGGAAATCGGTAAGCTGAGCCGAGCAGGAGACTATTTCATCGGGTTTGTCAAGTATCCGAGTGTAGATGACCATGACGTTGGAGAATTCTGCAGCAAATCCAAGCTGAACCTTCACTCCACAGTCAAACTGGAGGTAACGGCTTTCAGGGAGAACTGTGAAATAAATAAATAAATAAATAAATACGAGTAGAAATGTGCCTTTTGAAATATTTCATCATTTCAGTTAATACTTTTTTTTACCATGTGCAATAGCCCACTGCAGGTTTCGAGCTGAAGAGGATGCAGAACACTGAGAAACCTGTATCCTGTCAGTGAGGGAGCGTCTTTCAGAGAGATTACTGCGGAGCTCCAGCGCCTGCCGCCCTCGTGTGATTACACAGCGACCCATGTCTGAGAAGAAAAAACAAGCTTTAATATTGGGAGCACAGATGTGACGTGTCTATTTTTCTGTTGCAGGACATTATTTTTGTTTAAAACACTTTAATAATAGGACTAATATGCATTTTAAAAAGGGTCATAGATGATCTTAGAGCTTTAAATAACTGGAAGAAATCAATTTAATAGTTTTTCTTGCAGGCTGTGTCACTAGATCTTAAATCTGTCATAAGACTAAACAGGCCATAAAATCAACAAATAATTGTAAAGATATTTAAAATAGAAATGATGCATTCGGTTTGCAGTTATAGTTTGCACCATTCAGTGTGGTTTACCCCAAAGGGTTCACAGTTTTTTCATGCTGCAGCATGTATAAGTGGGATATGACTGGACCTGCAACATCCTCCTTGTTAAACAGCATTTAGTGGTCTTTCAGGTTTCTCTTCATATCCACGTTGGCATATTGCTACACCTTGACTCAATCCATCTAAGTCTGGTAAATGTTGCCAATGAGTCAACATGCATGATAAGTACTTACATGAAAAATCAGTGAGTACCTCCCCACTGACCCCCTTGGAATCAGCTTTTCTTCCTCCAATAACTTTGATAAATTACAATGAAGCCATGAAAAAATTTACCTTCGTTCTATGAGCCATTTCCGGGTCACATGCATGTTAAAAACATAAAAGTGGCTTTAATAACGGTGCTCACAGTTCACACACATTACAAAGCTTCACCAAGGGTTCGAGCATCGTGCCAAAATCGAAAGGAATCAGTTTGTTGTTGATGCTCACAAAGTAGGAGATGGATATGCAAATTTATCCCAGCATTTCAGTAAGTGTCAGGAATAATCATTTCTCACTCCTCACACGACTTTGCAGAATTCCTGCAAAATGAAGGATGTTGAACTGTTTTCACAGTTGAAATAACTTGAAAAGAAAAGCGAATGGACTGTAAGTTTTGTGAAGACGTTTCACGGCGCATCCAAGAGACATCTTCACTTCTAAAACCGTCGGAGGTGTTTAAACCCTGTTGGGGTTATCCCTTAAAAGGGTCGTTGACCCACTATTAATCGCGCTTTATCACATTAGCCAAGACATGTCTCAGTGACACCTTGCCTCATCCTATCATGTGACCCATTATAGTAAACTGACGCAATATTTTGGGGGAGCTTGCAAAGGATCTCAAGACTGCACTGTAGGTGGCCAACAGCTGGTGTCAGTACCCAGCCACTCTGTTCAATGATTGTTATTCACAGTGGACACAAATGGCCCCTTTTACTCCTCTTTCAAATCTTCTGTCTTTGAGTTCCAAAATGTGAACATTGGCATCCTCGAAAGAGTGACCTTTATCCTTTAGGTGCAGGTGTGCAGCTTAGTCTTGTCCTAAGGACTTAAGAAAATCTGCAGGAGCAGTGCGGCACTGCCAGAGCAGTCTACTCTGAACGTGAAGCCAAACTGAAATTAGATAAATTTTTTTAGTTGAGGAATATTGCGATTATATCGTACAGATTGTTGAGTGCTCTACCTTCAGCCACTCTGTCGAGCATAACGGTGACCTTCTCGTCTTCACAAACTCGCTGTTTGAGGAAGTTTATGAAGATGCCATTTGACACGTCTTCCCTCTTCACCTCATACGCTTCAGCGTCTACGCATCTAAAAGACAGCAACTTTCACATGAGTTTGACCTTGTAGCCTGAAGTAGAAATACACAATAAGTGCTAGAAAACAACACCCGATACTAAAGAAATTCAAAACTGAACCGCATTTAGGACTGGGAGCTTACGTGGCATAACCAAACACTATATTTGCTGTGACCTTCAGCAGTCCAGGCTGCACGATGACATCATCGTGTGGGTTTCTGAAAAAGAAAACGGACAAACAGATTCAGAGGGTCTGCGCTGATTATAATTTCATTAAATAAAAACAAAACAAAACATACCTTTTGCGACACATGTCCAGCAGGAATACATTAAGACCAGTCTTTTTCTCCTGCATCTTTGTGAGTATATTCTGTACACACAAGCAGTGCTCTGATGTGTAGGAGACCGGAGCGTCAATGGGAACCATGAAGCTGTTTCCATAGTTCTCATAGCCATGACCAGCAAAATATAGCAAACCTTCAGAAGTAAAGAAAAACAGATGCAATTATTTATCCTAGTTGTATTCTTTTTTTAAAATTAAAAGTAGATTTTACAAACACAGTGCTGCATTTATTTTATCAGTAAAGCGCAGCGCAGTCGCTCAAATTGGACAGACGTACCGTAGACTCCTTTGTCAAGCAGCAACAGGAACTCAGTAACAGCGCTGTGCATCTCCTGCCAGTTGAGATCGAGCAAAGAAACCACCTTGAAGTCCAACTGTCGAAGAAGGTTGGTCAACTCGTGGACGTCAGAAATGGGAGCACACAGCTGCGTGTGGTAAATGTAGTTCATGTTACCAATCAGAAGAGCGACTTTGTCTGTGGCTGTGGACAGGAAGAGAATGAGCAGTGAAATCCACCACAAATCGACAAAAGTAAGACTCGGTATTTGTCTGTTTGCTTGCGTAAATTCACCATAAACGTCCTTGGCAGATGGGGGCGAACTGGCTAGCGGATGTGTTCCTGGTAGGTAGGTTTTGTGGACTTCCTGTGACTCTGAGAACACCAAAAGAAAAAAACATGCTGTGTTATCTGATAACTAACAGTTTGTTTAACATCTCGTTTTCACTTCTGTAAAGCCTGGTAACCAGACTTACTGTGTACTTCACATTAACCCAATTAACCACAGCTATCAGTAGCTGTTTTTTAGGTTACACATGCACACTATCTATAAATACCACTTTTTAATTACCTGTTATATTTAAAAAGAGGAATCAAAGTCAGACAGGACATAGGAATTACAATACTGCGGTAGTTCCTCTAAATATTCTACCAGAAATTAAAGAGTACCTAGACCGCGGTCAACCTCTACCCAGGAGGCGTCAGTGACAGAACTGGGGCCTGCATGAAAGGGGAAAACAAGAACAGTTACCACAGCACGGTACTGCGATTTTGTAACTATACAAATGTGAAGTGTCAGACTTATTGTAATGTGCTTTTACTTATTTACTTCATGCAAATATATAAACATTTTAACATTAAGAGCTTACTAAATTTTCTCATTTATGTTTACATTCCTAATTTAGAAAATACAAACAATGGCTCACCGATGGTGACTGTTGCCGTGCTGCTCCACACCTCATGATACAAATTGAACACCTTGCAGGTGTACTCTCCTCTGTGTGCTGTGGTCACACATGGGATCTGCACAGATACAAAACATACGCCACATAGAGCATTAAGCTGACATCAAGCTACAACCTGCAGAGACGGAAAATGAATGTGGAAGTGCTATAAACTTGTAACTCCTAAGTGAGTATGGGCACAAAAGTGATTCCCGGTACATGGAGTGATTTGGATCCTTACTGATAGTCACATCCCTCGTGGGAGACCAAAAAGCCATCACGTGACAGCCAAAATGTAAATATTTAGGTTTTAAAATGCAGAACCCAGAAACCAATAGATGCTCACGTGCCTATCTCCATCTTTTATATACAGTCTATAACCGATATAACAATCAGCTGCATTTTAATGTGAAAGTTTTAAAAAAAATTAAAGGTGTTGCAGACATGTGACATTTTGTTACAAATGTTAAATGGACTGATTCTTATATTTATACTTTACTTGAGTAGGAGACGTCTTTTTGCTTTCTATCCAACACTCACCGAGGAATGCATCTCAGGGTTCAGTATCTTACCCAAAGAAACTATGGCATGCAGACTGGAGCAGACAGAGATTGAACTAGCAACGTTCCGATTAGTAGATAAACTAGAATACTTGCTCTATCTCCTGAGCCACCCAATTTAGGATCAAGTGAACGAGGTTCCAGTCACAGAGGTCACGCAGTCGCCACCCATCCAGTAAGCACTGGTGGAGGTTGATATCAGTTGCTCGGGAAATTATTACTAAAGCCCAGGTCACACAGACCAGTCAGTGAACTCCCAGGAACCGCTTGCCACTAGGGAAAAATGTATTTTCCTTATCTGGTTGATAAAAATTGCTTGGATGGACATGACAGATGTGTCTACAAGCATTGCGCAGTTAATCTGTGATGTTGAGTCATAACTTCTGCTTTTAGGTGAATACGGTATTCTCTCTGCAACAAATTTCATTCCCCACACAGCTCCAGGACCCATCGCCACATAGTTGTTTTCCATCCCAACTATATCCACATGCACAAAAATACCCGTCTTTCCATCGCAAATGGTGAATATATCATATCCAGTGCGCATGACGTCACATGTAAATCCACCGTGCTCTTTAAGTGAATATAATTCAGTAGTTTTCATATCCAGTAGAGAAGCAGCTCTGTGCAGCATAGCTGTGCTGCTTACTTACCCTGAGTGAGCTCGTCTTTTGTTGTGGCATGGGCACTTTGTTGTGGTACCACTCATACTGTGCAGGTGGGTTTCCCTCTGCAGTGCACTCCAGGACTAGAGTGTCCCCCTCAGAGGCTGCCTGGGACTGCGGGCGCTGGATGATATGCAACCCGCTCACTGAACCTGGAAACAGACTGCTGCTGCAGCCTGAGAAAATTCACCAAAACATTACATGACATGCTGAAAGATAAATTAAAACAACGTCAGAGAAGCAGAAGGAAGAAGAACCTGCAGAGATGATCAAACGAACTTGAGCCCACTTGGAGAAAACAAATTTCTCTCCATGGCTTATCCTGCAGATATAGTGACCCTGGTGGGTGGGGCTTAAAGGGCAAAGAACCAGTTCTGAGGAATTTCCTGATTCCCCCAAAATCTATAAGACAAAAGAAAAAAAAATCAATATGCATAAGAGTTCATAGCTGAAACTGTATTAAGATATTAAGATGGCAAGCTATCTCATTGGCTCTGCGGGTTTATGCAGGAATCTTTTCCCTTCTTTTTATAGTCCATTAATCACAAAAATTTCAGTGACCTCCTGTTTGCCTTTGAACCACTGGTAGCCGAGTCCGGGGGGACCAGAGGCCCTGCAGGTCAATACCACATTGCTCCCAGGTGCGGCTTCCTGGGACTGCGGCTGCACTGTGATCTGAATCTGCTCTGCCACTACCACACAAACACACAACATGAGCAAATCATCAGATTTATGACACGTGCAAAACGACCAATACTGCTGTGCATATGTAAGTAAATCAGACTCATTGTAAATCAGTGGGCTCGTGCTTGCTGTTTACAATCTGCATACTACCTGCATACGGACACACCCCCATTTCTTTATATAGGGGAAACAGTTTACCTGAAGATGAAGTGGAAAGAGTTGTGATGTTGTAAGAGAGAAGCATACATCGCCGAGGCAAAAAAGAAGGAAAAAATGCGACTGGGGAAACTTAAATAATGGTGTCTGAAGTCTGAGGAGGTAGCCAGAAAAGGGGCAGCTTTCCAAAGAGGTTACACAGGCGTGATTACTCCAATTACTGGCTGAAATAACGAGGGCGCCGAATTACTTTTCCCTTGAGATGCTCACTAAAAGTTAAACTTGATATGAGAAGACTAACAGGGTATAAGAAAAATAAGAAAATGGGTAGAGGGAAAGGAGCATGTGATCTGTCAGCCGCAGATGATAAACTTACTTTATGAAACTGGACTGTAAGTGACGAATCCAGTATAGCCAGAAGTCATGTTTAATTAAAGATAGGATGAGATAAGAGATACTGGAATGTATCTTTTACATTTAAATGTGTTTAAATGTAAAGGTTAAAGCCTATACTTTACCATTAAGCATTCTGTTTTCTTTACAAGTCATTTTATTTTTAAATGTTGATGTATTTTGGGGAATTTTGTGGCTTATGGGGTTCTGGAAAACTGTCTGTAATTATCAGGGTTGGGGTTAGCCTTATTATTCGTAATAGTAGTATTTCAGTATTCATTTACGCACAGATTTGTGTGTATGCCCTGTTAGTAAATGAGGGTCAGTGGGTTTACTGTAGTCAAATGGCCTCCACAGTCACATGATTGAGATGACAGTTACAGTCATTAGAATTAAGGTAGTTCTGAAGGCAAAACTAGTGAGGTGTACCTAATAAAGCGGCTTGTGAATGTGTGTTTTACAGTTACGTGGTCTAAACAGGACTGTGTCTTCCTCCTGTTTATAAGGAAACAATAGGCAACAGTAGCAGTAAGAAACAGACTTTGCATATATAACAGCCCAGTGACTTCTCCTTTACCTGCAGTGGTGAGGAACTGCACAGCTTCCTGGTGCTCCATCTTCCTCAGGCAGTGGAGCAGGAAGTCCAGGGAGCAGGAACGCTCAGCCAGTAATGTCAGCATGGTGCGTGCCGGGCTGCCTGCAGCAGTCAGCACCTGGAGAGAACAGCTGGTCAGCTCCCGCTCACTGCAGGAGACAGGGCAGTGTGTGATGTTAGCAGATGGTGGCATAGTCAGTCTTGAGGGGGATCCATAACCCCCCATAACCACACACCATACAGTAGAGACACGGCTTAAGTTTTAGAAACTGTGAATAAAGCGTAAAGCTACCACCTTCACGTGATGCCTTCAAGGTCTCACCTGCAGCGGAATTTCGGCTGCTCGGACACCGCGTTAGCTAGCTGCCTCCATCCGCAGGTGGAGTTGTCCAACATCTTTGCCAGCTTAATTAGGATTTCGTCGCTGAGAGTACCGATGCTCCTTTTCCACTCCTCCATCTTCGTAATTCTTCACTACTAACAAAGCAGGACATCGAATTTAAACTTTAGGAGCTAAAATCGCCGAGTGACTGCGCAGTCGCGGTTTCTCTAACGCTTCTACCTCGAGGTGTGACTGACAGCGGTGATCTACAACATTGCTTTGATTGTTGAATGAATGCACTACTTATTCGCCTACGGAGCCGAAACGCCACTAACCTACGGGTTGTAAACACAGCCTCGGGTTTTCCCGTTTCTTACTTTATGAAAATCCGCCTATAACTGCACACGCCCGCGGATCATAGCACCGCCGGGAAGCAGGATGAAGACTTAACAACGAAACCCCCCGAAATTGAACTGAGTTGAACTCATACCAAACTATCAAGACGTCCATTAATAGCTGCGCCAAGTGCCGCTTCCGCTATTTTGCGCTACTAAAACCTTAGTTTTTGGGGGGATTTTAAGCCGTTAAATGAGCGCTCGACTTACCAGATTTACAACAAACCGGTGTTCAAATCTCAGATACATAGAAAGAGGAACAGAGTTACTTTTACATTAACGAGATAGATGATGCATCGTGATACAATCACTCTTCCAATCTTGCATGATTTGTTCCCCAGATGAGTCGCTTCTCATTTCGGTTCCTCGTTTCTGCAACCCCTGCTGCGCGCAGTCATTTGCATGAAGCGTTTTTATGGCAACACCACCACTGTAGCTAGTATTTAAAGATCAGCGCAATAACTATTACAAACTGCGACCCAGAGCTTTTCCTGTGACTTGGGGTTGGGCTGAAAAGCACCGACTTACCAACCGTGAACACAGCTCTACATTACAACCTAAAGTGGTGCCACATCTGGATACCTAATATCAATTAAAGCAATGGGACAAACTCAACTTTTGAATATAATTTCATTTTTATTTATAGACAGTCTGCACATTCACAAACAGGCAAAGTGATTTGCAAAAAGAAAACAAAACACCATAAACACATGTTCAAATGATTTAATCCAAGTTAAACACAATGAAATCCTTTTTTTCTACTTTTTGCCACAAAGTAACTACTCCAGAGCGTTCTAGTATACAACAGAAATGTTGAAAATTGTTACTACGACTTCATGAAAACTGGTCAAATTTGATTTAAACAAGAGTTTGTCTGAAGTGAGACAATAACTTCATTAGGTTCATATGATGTTCAGTTTTTGCCTTCTTGAAGGACTCCTTTGCAGTTCACGCTGTTATATCACCACCTTTGTTTAACACAAGAGAACGTTTGCATCAAACAGAACCAGCGATGAAGAGACAAAAGTCTCTCAGCTGTCAGGTGGGATAGACTGATCCAGAAGTCCGTTTCTGTCATGGTAATTCAGTCCAGGGTGTAAAACACTGCTGTTGCCCTCAGTAAGTCCAGTGAAACCCTACAACTTCTTCCCTTTATGTAGTCTGTTGAAACGCCAAATGTTTTCCTTCCTCAGACGTTTCCAATACTCCCAAGAGTCCGACTCGAGCTCGTTCAGCTTTTTGGCTGCTCCCAGGTTTAACTGGAACAACCTGAGTGAAAGAAAAGAAAAGAAAGAAAGAAGTGAAATATAACAACTACAACAACAACTCACAAAGAAGTTCCCCGATTACTTAAGCAGTGAGTCGATATGTCTATGATACAATATCAACTAATATAAAAACCAAAAGCACTCATATTTTGGAAACGGCCAGCATTCATAATCACTGCAGGTAGAAAGGCTGTGGATGCCTTTGAGTTTAAAAATAGATGTAAAAGTTAATTCAATATAAAGAAAATTACCTACAAATGGCACAGATTTCACACAACTGCCAGCTTCTCCTAACAAGTTCTGGCCGATTGCAGACTTTTTGCTGTAAAACGAAACATCCACCAAGCTCAAATTTTTAAAAACACTGCACACATTTTATGTTTTGCCCTTGATCTCGCTAAGCTCTCCTTTTTTCCTCCTCTTCTCTTTTCCTTTATTCTCTAGCTGGTCACAGTTAGATGGCTGCCTCTCCTCAAACCTGGCTCTACTGGTTTCGTCCTGTTTAAAGGGAGTTCTTCCTTCCTGCTCTCGCCAAGTGCTGCTCATACGGTATCGTCTGATTGTTGAGGTTTCCTCTGTAATAAAGACCTTGAAAGGCCTTTATCTTTTAGTTTAAAGCAGCTTGAGGTGACTTATGAGTAGAAATGCATTTTATATTATGTATATTAAAAATACAGGCTTATTTTCTCTAGATTTCTTTAAACAGTCTTCAAGAATAGTTCTCCGGGCTTCTTAAAGGACATTCAAAGGTCTTCTTTGGATCTTGGCTGGCTTTTGTTGCATTCTCTGTCAAGATGATCCCACACTGTTTTAATAATGTTGAGTTATGGGCTCTAGGGAGGACAATCCATGACTGCATTTTTCAATCCAGATATGCTTTTATTGCATTGCATGCAATAAAAGGTCTCATCTGTTAGCTAGCTGCTAACCCATAGTTTACAAATGGTTGTGAACACTCACTGAACCTGGAACCACTTGTCGAGTGTCTTCATATACTTTCATGGACACAGTGCACAGCGTGTTGAAATATGCTATAGATGTTCAGCTGGTCCAGCTAGTTTAGCTAATAGCTCTTTTGGAATCCCAATGTTGGTCCAAAAATACTATTTTATGCCTCTCAGCGTATTATCTTTGGCATTTTTTGTAGATTCAGCTAAAGACATGGGAACAAATGCAGCATATAATAGTGAATCCCTTGCCTAAGCTGCTTTTTGTCATGCTTGAATGGTTCATGAGTCTCTGTTAAGTGGCTTAACAAAAAAAAATGGGGGAGGGGGCACAGCCAATGTCCAAAGAAAAACTTAGAAAAAGTTCCCTGGAGAAAAAACGAAATACAATAAAGACATATAGTCATAGTCCCAACTCTGTGCTTCACTATTAAGAATAAATGTACTGTGGTATAACTGCTGAACAGATGTATTCTTATCACAGTCTGTGAGCTGCAAGAGGAACTCATATTTTACTTGATAAAGCAATGCATGTCTTTTATTGAGAGGTACTGGTGTAAGTAGTTCCCCATTCACTGCCATCATTTTCAGAGGATCGCACCGTGGCTCTGATTAGTGGCACGATGTCTCATTCTGTACCTCTCGATCACTGCTGCAGCTGTGTTTCTGCTTTTAATTTAATCACTGATCTTCCACTTTGTGCTTCGATATTTATAAAGATCTGGTGTTCACAGTCATTTCAGGAACAGGTTTATACATTTGGACTAAATGGAAATCGCACCTGCAGACAGATTTGTTTCAGGAATCACAAGTTTTCTAAGTTTTATATCAGTTTTGGAATTTTTTTGAAAACCAGTAAACTTCTGAAAAATGCCTATTAATTAATTTAAGCTAAGGAGGCACAACCAGCTTCTGGAGCCAGATGTGGACTTACTTTTCCCAGAACATCACACCATTTATTTGTTCAGTAAATGGGTGAAACTTCCACTGGATGTGTGTACAATGATGACACAACGAGGGAAAACATTAAATAAAACATTAACATAACGTGCACTCTCACCATTCAGGGTACTCCTCAGGAGGCTTCAGCTTGGGGTCTTCCCCTTGTTTGAAGATGTTGACCCCTACTGCATGAGATGTGAGTCTGACAGGGTCTTTACACACCTCTGGACCTTTCAGTTCCTCTTTCATCATGCCTTTACCCTTTCCCTTGGCCGCTAAAAAATGGAGGAAGAGATTTGTGACTCAAATTAGACTCATGTGGAATGAAAAAAAAAATCCACACAACATTTTAAATTTAATGCGATCTAAATGACACATGCATCGACATCTCCCCTTTTTGTTTTTATATAATCGCACAAAGTAAAGTAAACAAGCTTGGCACACAGATGTCCTCTTTACTCACCAACTTTCTTAGCATATCCACATGTCTGTCCTCTGTTTAATATGCTCACCCTGCACAGAAACGACGTGTTGTTTCCGGTGAGGCACCGCGCTACCGGTGCTATCCGTAATAAACTGTACCGTAACATTTTTACTTTATTTTAAAAACGAACTCCACCATGCTACAATTTGACATTCAGTTTTGCCTCAACTTCCGCTTTCTGCCTCGTATTTGCCTCGTTAGAAGTAGAGTACAGCACCCCCCGTGGCTGGGAAGAAACACCGCAGGACATTTTCATGCATACTTGGGTCGCTTCCTTTCACCTCCCAATAGGTGGCAGCACTGATCCTGATCCGTCTCTGTCAGAGCAGAAAGCAGAAGAAGACGACGACAAACAGCTTCTCGAACATGTCTGAGTATGCTACAGTCCAGAAAAGTGCCCTGAAATTAAAGGGTGTGGGAGATATTTCTGCTGGGAAAAAGTAAGTCTTAGTAGTATCAGCGCTTAGAAGAAAATGTACGAAAAAGACATCTCTGTCAAGTCGATGAAATACTTCAAATTATGTGGTTGTGTTCGTACCAGGCTATGGTTAGCCCTTTTGCTAGTAGGAAAACAAACCTCTTTGTTCACTGAACGTGTGTGGATATGAGTAATATTACGTAATATTTGAAGAGGCCAACAAATATGAAAATAACATTTAAACGCATGCTTCGTGGCCTCAGAGCTGTTGATAGTAGAATTATGGACTGTAACAGAAGGGGTAGCTAGCTAGCTAGCTTGGCAAAAACAAAACGACCGACTAATATATACTTTCTTTTGCACGACACTGGATACACATCCCTTTTAAATGTTAAAATCTAAAATACACAAAACCAACTGACTAGTTAGTTGTTCAGAAAACAGGAGACACAAGGTTTTGAACGCTAAAGACAGATGTGTGTTACGTAATACATGATTACTGCTGTAGTTGTGGGACTTTGCAGGCCTTAAGTGCTTACAGGATCTTTGTGTATTCAAATGAAACCTGTTTTTAGTGGTATTTGACTAACATACTCAAAAAAACCCCAACTTGAATGGTATGTGCAGTACTGTGCAAGTCTTGTGGCACCTCTCATTTCTTTGTGTTTTTATTTTTATTTTTTGCTGTAATTGTTTTTTTAGTTGTGTTGATAAAATAGTTGGCCAGGTGGTATGAAGGCATTTCAAAGGTTTTTATCTCACCTTAAAAATAAGGCAAATAGAAAAGAAGAAGTTGGAGGCCTAAAAGAAAATTCATCTACAGTGGATGAATAGTATTTGAAAGTGTTGTCCTTAAGAACATCCCAAAAAGACCTGATACAGAACCTGAGAGATGGCCCTTCAGTGGATCCATCTACTGTTTGCTGAAGCTTCATCAGAATTGTACTCAGTGAAAGGGTGGCTGTCAAGTAACCAGTCTCGAAGAAGGGAAATGAGGGGGAAAAGTATATCAAATTACTCAAGAAGTGGAACAAAATCAGTGGCACCAGGTCTTATGGAGTGAAATTTTTGGTACAAATTGTTGTTAACATGTGTGGAAGAATTCAGGAGAGAAGTTAAAAATGGTTGTTTTGTTTTTTTTTATCCCAAACACAGTTAAACATTAGTAGTCACCATTGGTGCACTCGATTAAAAAAAATTGCTGCAGCTATTTCCAATTTTTCTGGCAAAACATTTTTTGAAAAAGAGGAGTGGCTCAAGACCTTTGCACAGTACTGTCCTGCATGTACATTTTCTTGCACAAAATTGGTAATAAATTATGAGGAATAATAATGGTGTTTCTCTTATTTTTAGGAAGAAAAAGAAGAACAAGGAGAGCAAGCATCGCATGGAGCAGGTCGTTACCAGCCAAAGCGATGAGGAGGTGAAAACCAAGAAAGTATATCTTGACAAAAGGACACCGGCACAGATTGCTTTTGACAAGATGCAAGAGAAACGGGTGAGTTCTTTTTCTCCAGCGTTCAAGGGATTGAATTGTGAGGGGAAACAAAGCTAACATAAGTATTAATAGATTGTAGAAGTTTCTGTTTAGGAGAAGTGAATTATTTGTAAGGTTGGGTTCAAATTTGGCCCTTTTCAGGACTGAAAAACAAACTTGAGCTGCTTGAAAACTGCAGCCAAATCTATTATTCTCTGAAGTAAATTATCTAAACTCAGAATCTCTTTTGTTGTTTAGGGCAATATTTCCTAAAGCCATCTTTATTGTCAGTATCATGAATTATAGCAGGGTTTCAATAACAAATCTGCACCAGGTCTGCCAGTGGAAAAACATCAATTGCTAATGATGTTTCACTAAGGTATTGATATTACCTCTAAGAGAGAGCCAACAAGCTTAGCACTGTACAATAATTCCAAACTAGTGTAGTTTTGAAATACACATTTGCCTAATAAGCAAATTCCCAGTTCATTTCTGAAAAGAGACCCAAATCCCTTTGGGAATGGCATCCAGTGTGAAAATCTGCCAAATCAACTTTGGTGCTACCTGCTGCGGTGACCACTTGTGAACAAAGAAGCATCCAAACCTTGACTTGTTATGTAATCTGAAATAAATTCTTACTGTGTGTGTGTCAGTCAATCTTACTCCCACTAAATCCAGTAGTCTGTGTTAAGTGTTTTGGGGTTTTTTTTCTCCCCTCTGGCAGAGATTTAAAGATTGTGAATGTGTAAAATGAAAGTTCTAATGTAAATTGTTTGGCATTACATTTCTCTCCATTTCTTTTTAACAGCAAATGGAGCGGATTTTGAACAAGGCATCAAAGACCCACAAACACAGAGTCGAGGTAAGAGCTTCCTTAACTCGGCCTTTCAGAGACATAGATTTAAGACAACATTTACATAAAACTTAATATCAAAATTGCATATTTCTTAATAGAAACAGTTTGTGACATTATGTTCTTGTTTATCAGGATTTTAACCGTCACCTGGACAACCTGACAGAGCATTATGACATCCCCAAAGTCAGCTGGACCAAATAAAACCGGCGCAAATGTTCACTCTTGTTTCATCACTTGTACAAAATGTTTCTGCACCATGTTTTTTGAAATGTATATTTGTTTACAATTAAAATTCATTTGATTTCAACTTCATACTGTTGTAATCCCTGGTGTTTATACAGCAGATGTTTAACCAATCATGCTAATGTGCGTGCATGTAAGCAAGGAAAAAAATTGAAATAAGACTGAATTTATTTTAATAAATGCATTTCATTTAACGGACACATGGCATAAATGGCACACATCGTGTAAACCAAAACACACGAGGTACAATGTTATGTAGTGTTTTGAAGCAACCACAATGGCACTCCGAGCTGCAATGGTATCGACTACAAGCTGAGGAGGAGTTAAAAGTATTCTGACTCTGGAAGAAAAAAAGAAAAGACTTTACATGTTTACATGTACAAAATTAAGTCATATTGATGACGAAGCTTTACTGCTGCTACTTCTTAAAACATTCCCTGTTAAGACACAAAGATAAAAGGTGTGTAGAGCTGCATCAGCTGTTTCATCCATACCAAAGGACCATGACACAGTGCACTTTGAACTCTACCAGTATGCCAGATATTACGCAAGTTGCGTCATACAACAGTATGCCAGATTTTTTTGTTGAGAGATGAAAAGTTCAGGATCCAAAAAAAAATGCTTACTCAGTTCCACATCTGATTTACTTAAATACTCTTCTTTTGTGTAAAAGAGTTTTGTTTTTTTTCCTTTTCCTTGGGTTGTCAGTTTACTTTGGTCCCAGCATGTCACTTGGCTTCACCCACTGGTCGAACTGCTCTTCGGTCAGATAGCCCAGCTCCACGGCCACAGCCTTCAGGGTCGAGCCTTTCTTGTGAGCCGTTTTAGCGATGGTGGCCGCCTTGTCGTACCCGATGTGTGGGTTAAGCGCTGTGACCAGCATGAGGGACTCATTCATGAGCTTGTTGATCCTCTCCGTGTTGGCCTGGATGCCCACCACGCAGTTGTTGGTGAAGGAGACGGAGGCGTCGCCGAGCAGCTGTGCGGAGTTCAGCACATTCTTCACCATCATCGGCTTGAAGACGTTGAGTTCAAAGTGTCCGTTGCTGCCTCCGACGGTGACGGCCACGTGGTTCCCCATCACCTGGGCTGCCACCATGGTCATGGCCTCACACTGGGTTGGGTTCACCTTGCCCGGCATGATGCTGCTTCCTGGCTCATTCTCTGGTAGGATGAGCTCTCCAAGGCCTGAGCGAGGTCCTGACCCCAAGAAGCGGACGTCATTGGCGATCTTCATCATGCTGACGGCCACAGTGTTGAGAGCCCCGCTCAGCTCTACCAGGGCGTCGTGAGCTGCCAGGGCTTCAAATTTGTTGGGAGCGGTTACAAACGGCAGGCCTGTGAGAGAAGCAACGGTGGAGGCTACCTTTTCAGCAAACCCAATGCGGGTGTTAAGTCCCGTTCCTACAGCCGTGCCTCCAGCTGCCAGCTCATACACCCTGGGCATGGCTGCCTTCACCCTCTCAATGCTGTATTTCACCTGCTGGACGTAACCGCTGAACTCCTGGCCCAGCGAGAGCGGCACAGCGTCCTGAGTGTGTGTGCGCCCAATTTTGATGATGTCTTTGAACTCTTCAGCCTTTGAAGCAAGTGCGTCGTGCAGAGTCTGCAGGCCGGGCAGCAGGACCTGGTGGACCTCAGTGGCTACTGCAATGTGCATGGCTGTGGGGAAGGTGTCATTGGAGCTCTGACTCTTGTTGACATGGTCATTGGGGTGAACTGGATCCTTGGAGCCCAGTTTCCCTCCCAGGATCTCAATAGCCCTGTTGCTGATCACCTCATTGACATTCATGTTAGTCTGAGTTCCAGAGCCAGTCTGCCATACCACCAGAGGGAAATGATCATCGAGCTTACCGGCTGAAACCTCATCTGCAGCCTGGACGATTGCCTCAGCTATTTTTGGATCCAGGCCGTACTCCTTGTTCACCTGAGCAGCTGCTTTCTTCAGGACACCAAAGGCCTTGATCACTTGGATGGGCATTCTCTCACTTGGTCCCCCTATCTTGAAGTTCATGGTCGATCTGACAGTTTGGGCCCCGTAGTATTTGTCGGCCGGAACCTTGAGCTCCCCAAACGTGTCCCGTTCAATCCTGTAGTCCGAGCTGGCCATTCTGGACGTGCAGATGTGGAGTTTAGAGGTAGCGCTGAGCCTCTGCAGAGTCAGGAAGTTGCAGTTAAACTGCTGAACGCGTCCTAAAGACCGAAACATGGCTTCTCACTAGAGGTGATTTCGGGGGGAGGTCAACGTTGCTTTCCACATTGTAATATGTCATTGGGTGATCAGGAAACTGATCGGCGGTCAGCCAATCGCGAGGCAAGAAAGGCGGGATTTCCGCTGTGGCTGTCGTATCACGAGAAAACGAAGAGACAGCTTCATCCGGATTAATGAAGCTTTCCAAACATCCCACAACTCTATTTCCGGTGCGACAGGGAAGTCTGTTTGACTTAAAAGAATAAAAGTCGAGAATTTAAATAATTCAGTCATTTAAAATTGAGCGTTTAATCAAACCTGAAGACGACTTTTAAATACATTTTGTTGTGAAATAAGTGATATTGGGTATGTGTGAAGCTTGTTGGGATTGATGTGCTTATATTTTTACTTTTAAGAATGTCTGTCTTACTTCGCGTTTCTGTGTTTTACTATTTGAAAAGCATAAATTATAAAGACTCTTTATTGTCATTATACAAGCATAACGAAAATGCAGCCACACCACCCTTACATGGTGCACAAAATTTCAGTAACAGCCAAATATACTGACATGTATACGCATACACATATCCACAGGTTTAAATAGTGATGCAGTGTTTAGTACTATAATCTCACAGCAGAAAGTTCCCAAGTTCAAATCATTTCACACATCCGGGGCTTTCCTGTGTTGAGTTTGCATGTTCTATCCTGGTACACTGGCTTTGCTCGACAGTCCAAAGAGGTGCATCTAAACTGAACACTGAATGTGTGCGTAAATAGTTTTCTGTGTCTATCTGTCCAGGATGTACCATGCCTTACTTCCTATGACAGCTGGGAGATTGGATAAGCAGAAGAAAATGGAGCGATACATACTTCCCCACATATGTATGTAAATGCATGTATGTATTCAAGGATATTGCACGTTTACAGACCATGAAATATGCAAATAACATAGTCATAAGTATATGTCTATAGTATGTAAACATGTGGAACTGAACTGTATAATTTTGCATATATGTATTTAGTTTGTGTAAATTTAAGCTACACTCTTAAAAACAATATTTTCGTGATTTTTTTGTTGGTGGAAAACTAAAATTTGTTTAATCGCGGCCAAAAAATGTTTATATGAAGGAAAAGATAATTTACTCTTTAATTGAGTCGTTTTTTAAAGTCTTTCTTTTGAAGGCTAACTTGGCACCCTGGAGCGGAAACGGTTAGTACGTAGCGTCTGGCTTCACGCAGCTTCTCGCGGTAACGTTAGTATACTGTTAGCTTGGTAGCTAACACCACCGTTTCCAGGTTTCGTGTCGACCTGAAAACATCAAACCGAGAGAGACACAGAAAGACTGCGTATCTTAAACCTTTTTAAACCCAGGCTGTGCAGAAGAGAAGAACAATGCCACACAACTTCCAGCCCGGAGACCTCGTCTTTGCTAAGATGAAGGGATACCCCCATTGGCCAGCCAGGGTAAGCAAGCAACGTTAACAGCAGCAGCAGTCTGAGAGGCGGAGGAGGGGGTGGGCTGCTCTGCACGGGACGCTGTAGAAGGTTCTCTGTAGATGTTCTCCACTACGTTTATGGATACAGACAAACAGAAAGCGTAGGCTTACTTCTGCAGGGCTGACAGGCTGCAGGTGTGCACAGGCCCACTGTCAGCGTATGAGCGGCAAAATTTGCATGAGATGCTCGTGGCCTAACCTACACGGAGACGTTCACCACCCCAGCTAACGTTGTTTTTATGGAGATGACGTTTAAAAAAAAAATTGTGGATTTTTTTCCCCCTCCCCTTTTTAAAAACTTGCTGATATTGTAGAGCATATTTCCCTGCGCATTAAAATGGATAAAACGACTATCAGGTTGCGTTTGTTGTTGTTTTAACTGCTAATTGCACAAATGGCCAAGGGGCTGACCGTTGAAGTGGCACATTTACGGGGATTCTGATGAGCAGAAACAACTTTTCGAGCCACAGTTGTGTGTTCAGTCCTGTGTCTGCAAGTGAATGTGTGACATGTCATCTGTTTGCTCTCTTCATTGAAAATCATGCTTTTAAAAATTACGATTATTTTTTTTAAACAGATTGAAGATGTGGCTGATGGAGCAGTGAAACCACCTCCTAATAAAATCCCCATTTTCTTCTTTGGGACACATGAAACGTAAGTACACAGAGACTAGAGTTAAGTGTATTTGCAGAACTGTTTAATCTTGGGTGGATGCAGGTGTTGTAAACTTGCACATTGGCTGAAATTCATCAGCCATGTTTACTTTTTCTGGTTAAATCCCCTTTGGTAGAGTGACGTTGGCACATATAACTACTTTGATGTGAAACTACTGTTAATTTGAGTCAGTCTTAGTGCGCAGTATGTTTCCACAAGATGTGTTGACATATTTGAACTGGTGAGACACACCATCTGTTTGACAAGATGGCACCTGCAGTATTTTAATCTGTCACTAGGTGGCACAGTGATCTGCTTCAAAGTCTGGAGTCGAACACCAGCCTTCCTAAACACAAGTATAAACATCCTGTTCATTACTGAAAGCCTGGGACATCAGATTGTTTCCCGTCAGTTTGCTTCACGTTTTCTTTATTTTCTCTGTTTTCAAAGAGCATTCCTCGCACCAAAGGACCTTTTTGCCTATGAAAAGTACAGAGAACGATATGGGAAACCCAACAAAAGGAAGGGATTCAATGAAGGCTTATGGGAGATCCAGAACAATCCACATGCCTCCTACAGCGCCCCACCTGTAGTAAGTCTCTGTCATCTTCCCAAAATCCTGAAGCAGGCATAATTCAGCATGAAATGTAAAAGATACTGGAAGCGCATTTGTTTTTTCATAACCCTCATTTGGGTGATTTTTGTGAGCATAGATTTAGGATCTGCAGGATGTACTTGGTAGCGACTGGTTTGATTCAAATGAATCTACTTTTCCTTCTCATGAAAAATTCCTTGTTCAGACTTGGAGAGACTGTGGCCTGTGTGACCTTCACCAAAGCAGCTACTGTTCTTCACCAGTATCTTTGCTGCTTCTCCCCTTTTTGTCGCCCTGTTCAGATATTTTTCATTATTATATTTTATTGTGTTTTGTCTGCAGCCAGCTAGCTCATCTGACAGCGAGGCTGAAAATGCAGGAGGAGGAAGCGACGAGGAGGACGATGAGGAGGACGCCCCGGTTCCTCGGAAAGCACACACAGGAAGTGAGGTTGATTCAGATTCTGGGAGTGAAGACAGAGGAAGGGGGGGCGGAGGAGGAGGAGGGGGCGGAGGAGGAGGAGGAGGAATGAAGCGAAAGCCACAGGCTCCTAAGGTAATTATACGAGGATTATATTGTTAGTGGATGTGTGTCATTACAACTCGTCCAGTGATTTGATTTAAGATTCACTCCTGTTGTTTTTGATGTTGAGCTTGATTAAAATAAATGGTTTCCTTGGTCACAGTTTGGGCCACAAAGAAGGTTTTTCTGGCACCATACGTGACCAACTACCATCAGCAGCAGCCAAGTTACTGTAACAATTTGTCATTCATGAATAGTTACCGAGAATTTGAAGAGTTGAAAGAAGAGCACACATTTTCTGGTGGCTTTTTTTTTTTATAGCCGATGTTGTCGCAGCAGTGACGAAAGCTAAATGAGCCAGAAATTAAGGGATTTGTCTGCATGACTTGAATATTTGAGCAGTGAGATTATTTTTATATCTCAAGTGACCTATAACTGTTCAAATTTTCTGTTTTCTCACAAGTACTTTTTTTTTTTTGTTTCAGCGGCCTCCTCCTCCAAAAAAGGCACGAGGCTCATCGAGCGACCGAGATGAAGAAGAGAGTGGATCTCCTTCTGAATCAGAACCCACACCTTCGGAGTCTGACTCTGGGAAAAACAGTGATCAGGTAATAACATGTGCGTACTAGGGCTGCCACGATTTGTCGACTAGTCACGATTACGTCGACTATCAAAATCGTCGACGACTGATTTAATAGTTGACACGTCGTTTGAAGCTTTGTAAGATCCCAAAAGACGCAGGAATAAGTAGCAGGATTTAAGAGTGTAATAATGGACTGAAACAGAAGATGGCAGCACTGCATGTACAAGGATACCAGCTGCCGTTAAACCCCGAAGAAGAAGAAGAATCAGCTGTGTCCCAGAAATCATAGCACGGCCCAGCTTAGTTTCCAACAATGGCGGCAGCTAGTTAGTTTTAATATTACTCTTATTATTCTTTCTGGGTCAGAAAATAAACGTTTAACGTATTTTCAGGCGAGAATGTAGCTGTGTAAACCTCAAATATCGGCTCAGTTTATCAGGACACCACATATTTTCAAAAGCGCTCCTACGTTTTCGGAGACATCTGTTACCCACTAGCTCGATAGCTAGCCGGGGGCTAGGTCACTAGCGCGGTGAGAACACCGGACTCCCGGCAAATTGTTTTCTAACCCACCGCCATCTTTCGCTAATCAGGTTAAATATATATGAGTCACTTAGATAAATTAAAAATGTTGTTGTTTGGCTTTTTTTTTTTTTTGTATTTTATTTGTTCCTGAGTAAATCGGTTTGTCTGAGATTAAAGTTATAGTTTTTACACAGCTGAATAAACGTCAAGCAGACAGCTGATTATCAAAAGTGTGAGATGCTGGAGAATATACTCTGGTGTCCTGTTATATTTTAGATAGCAAGGAGTTCATTAAACTTCACCGAAACAATCTGCAAATTTCATTAAAATTGAATAAACTATCATCTTGTCTTTATTTTTAGTTAGCACCTTAAACACTTAAAGCTGTAAGCTAATGATAGTTATATAAGAGCAGATGCTGCTGGTGCAATAAGCTGTAGTTTTACGTCCAGTGGATGATGATCTGATTAGTCGACTAATCGCATAAATAATCGGTGACTAGTCGACTATCAAAATAATCGTTTGTGGCAGCCCTAGTGCGTACGCGCGTGATTGTGGAGGAGTCTGATGCTCAAAGCCACTTTTGGTTGCCTCTCATTCGCAAATGGGTTGCTATAGCCGCGTGTTTGATTTGGTAGATTTATTTATGTTGGATGCCCTTCCTGACACAAGTCTCACCACTCAGCTGCCAACTTGGTAGCACCTCTGTAGTCGCTATTTACAAATGAAATGAAATTAATTCACGGTGCATTCACGGGTCTTTGGATGGTGGGAGGAAGCCGGTTAGCACTGTTGCTGCACAGCAAGAAGGTCCTGAGTTCAATTCCACCATCAGGCCGGGGTCTTTCTGTGTGGAGTTTGCATGTTCTCCCCGTGTTTGCGTGGGTTCCCTCCGGGTACTCCGGCTTCCTCCCACCATCCAAAGACATGCAGCTTGTGGGGATAGGTTAATTGGATAATCCAAATTGCCACTAGGTGTGAATGTGCAAGTGAATGTGAGTGTGAATGGTTGTCTGTCCCTGTGTGTTGGCCCTGCGACGGACTGGCGACCTGTCCAGGGTGTACCCCGCCTCTCGCCCTATGACAGCTGGGATAGGCTCCAGCGCCCCCCGCGACCCTTGAAAGGATAAGCGGAAGCAAATGGATGGATGAAATTAATTTCTTTGGTCATGGTGGCATAAAAACTGCACATACAGAACGACCAGTCAGAGTTTGGTGGGTTTTGCCTCAAAGTAAGGTTTTAAAGCTTTTTTTTTAGGTGCAAGGTGCAGTAAATTACAGCTTTATATCAATTAATTTCCCAATTTTCTTCCCATTTTCCAATATGGCTTTTGATTGGCCTTTTCAGGGCAGGGAGGAGACAAACCGCTGTTGTGTATTTCTTTCGTGTCTCTCTTATAACGTCTCAGCTGCAAATCATTTGATGTTTGTTTTTCTTCAACAGGATTTTACTCCAGAGAAGAAATCTGGTGGACGAGGTGTGAAGAAAGCAGGAGGCAGAGGGAAGAAAAAGGTGAACCAGAAGGCCCCGTCACAGAAAGAATTACCTGTCACAAAACTCGGTGTCTTCTCTTTGCGTTTCCAGCTTTCGTTACTTTTTCTCTGTGACCTTGCAGAAGGCTTCGTCCGACTCTGATTCAGACTCTGGATCGGCATCGGAGAAGAAAGTAGCAGACAGCGACTCGGAGGACGAGAAGCCTCGACCGGCTCTGTCTGGTTCAGAATCCCAGTCTGGCTCAAAGTCTGAATCGGAATCAGATCCTCCCCCGCGGAAGGGCCCACAGGCTCGCAAGAAAGGTGCGAGTTTAGTTTTGCTCTTTTATTTACTACAGTTTCATCTACAATCGTAGCGATGCAGATAGATGTTTAGAAGGATGTTTAGAAGCAATTCTTTGCTCGTGAGTTAGTGCAGAGTTTTTCAAAGTCTGTGCTCGTGTCTTTCTGATTCACAGAGAAGCCGGCGCCAAAGCCTCGAGCACGTAAACCCAAACCTGCGCCGGCAAAACGAGCGCCTTCATCGTCCTCCGACAGCGAAAGGTCAGGCTGCTCCCAGGATTCCTTCTTAACGATTTATGCACCACAGGTTAATACAGTAAGAGAAATTCTACTCCATACATTAGCTTGGCATAATTAAGGTTGCCTTGCCCTCCCACCTCTCGCAGTGATAGTGAACCCGACCGCATCAGTGAATGGAAGAAACGAGATGAAGAACGCAGAAGAGAGCTGGAGGAGCGGCGAAAAAAGGAGGAAGCTGAAGAGCTCCGCCGGCTACGTGAGCGAGAGAAAGAGGAGGAGGAGAAGAAGAAAAAAGACAAAGATAAGGCTAAAAAAGAGAGTGACAGTGACAGCAGCAGTAGCTCAGATGAAGGTATAGACGATCACCCGTTGAAGAAGTCCAAGAAACCCCCCCCACCACCTATCCCTGCGCCCTCAGACTCTGATTCTCCGCCACCAGCTGAGGTACGTCTGTTAACATAGAGTAATGTTTTTGCTTTTGTTAAAGAAATGGGACTATACGTGATACTTTCCCATCAAAAGGTAAAGAAGCCACCCAAGAAGCTAGACAACCAGAAGAAAGCAAAAATAAAGAAAGAAAAGGAGAGGAAAGAACGAAAAGAGAGAGAGCTGAAAGAGAAGAAAGCCAGACGGTCAGAGGAGAGGTCCAGAGCGAGGTGAGTGCTCAATGGGGAACAGACTACTGCATGCACAGCTCATCAGGAGGTGGTGATCAAACATTAATGTACACGGATCACAGAGTTTCCTCTCTGTCTTAGGTCCAAGCCTGAAAAGCTGAAACGCAAACCAGAGAAGCTGCCGGAGAAGAAGGTGGAGAAGAAAAAGGGTCAGTGACTCACGCTGTTGGCTGAAAACATGCAGTGTCATTTATATAAGAGAGAGAGACAAGTTCAGTTTTCATTATCAAGAACGGATAAAGATATAATTTAGTACTTTGTGTGTTTATTTGCAGAGCCGTCACCTGGAGAAAGGCTACAGAAGCTTCATACAGATATAAAGTTTGCACTTAAAGTGGACAACCCAGTACGTAACGCTTAAGACGATGATTAATATGGTCACATAAATGTTTTGGGTTTCTTTTTATTCTGGCGTGAAAATTTGGTTTGTGTGGTTTTCAGGACATAGAGCGATGTCTACAAGCACTGGAAGAGCTCGAGGCTGTTCCTGTCACCAGCCAGATCCTACATAAGAACGCTGAAGTTATTGCCACACTAAAAAAGGTGAATTTGTTTTGTATTGCTCCACTGTTCTTTCTAGGTCCACAGCTCCTTTTGGTGTTTAAGCTGGAAAACCTGTGCTAAAATTTACTCAAGTAGTCAAAACGCAACACAAGGTTGGTTGAGCAGTAACTGTTTTGCCCTTGTGTTTTTATTCTTAAACACTTGTAGAGTAACTTTGCATAAGTCACCGTTCACAATAATACTTATTTATTTGACACTGGGCTTTGATGCAGTCTGTCCAAAACAGGGCATTTTGGTTCCTCTGCCTTTAAGCCAGTTTTTAAATATTTGATTGGCTAACTTTAAGCAGTGTGAAGCTTTGGCTCGTAGGGATTACTTACACACACGCTGACATCAATTGTTTGAAGTTTGATCAATTGTTCATGTGTATCCATCTCTGTAAAAGTATGTACATGACAGGGAAATAATAAAAGGAAAGGCAGGAGTCTTTTTTGGGAGACTCATTGGCAACTTTGTTAGTTACAACTTGCTATGACAGTGCTGGATACTCTTCTGCTTTCTAAACCGCCTTACTTCTACATGGCATAGATACAACAAGGCAGGAACTCCAGCAACACTTAAAGGTAAAGAGGAACAACTTTATTAACTGACCAGCGTGTTTCGGCTTGTGGCTTTCATCAGGGTCATAATAACATAGAAACAAATTTGTGTTTAAATAAAGTACAGGAAACAGAAAAAAGGGAAAAATGTTTTCAAATGAACCAATCACACCTTCACGGGTAAACCAGCTGACGTATAACAGGTTGGTATTGGTTAATAGGTTAATTGGTTAAGTCACAGCTCAAGTGGAAATTGGTGAAGTTGTTGCTATGGATATGACAAGGTCGGGTTCATTTCACTGCAGGGCAACCTGCATGTGGCGAATAAAATTTGAACTTGAAGGTGCAGCACACGATGGCATCACACAGTTGCTGCACATCTGTAATGCAAATCCTCAGCAGATGTGCTCAAATGGATTGAAATGTGGTGACTTTTGATGACTGTGAACTCAGAAGATGGGTACAGCATGTTCAGCAGCCATATTGTGTGTTTTCTCTGTAAACCATAGAGATAGATGTGTAGGATCAGCAGTTTCTGAAATACTTGGGCAAATTCATTCAGTACCCAAAGTTACTATAGTTAACTAAAACTGTACTAAATATGGAGAAACTGTATATGGGGAAAAACATTGTAGTTAAAAATAAAAACTGGATTTTTGGAAAGATTAAAACTGAAATTATTGAGAATTTGGAAAACAGAGAAAATATCCTTATGTTTAGTCTTTGTTAGTTTTTGTTAGACCATTAAAGCCTCATCAGGGTTTAATGGTCATGTTTATTGAGACTTTGGACATCTACCAGACTGAGAGTCAACTGCTTTCAAAAGGTTTACTATTTTTGTTGGAATACTTGTACTGATTTTCCTAAATCTTGCCGCTAGTAGATGCCCTCCATACAGTAACAATTAAAAAAACTAAAGTCACTTAAGTGCCTTCTTCTGATGCTCAGTTTGAACTTCAGCAGGTCATCTTGACCGTGTCTGCATGCCTAAATGCGCCGAGTTGCTACCATGCGATTGGCTGATTTAGATATTTGCTTTAATGAGCAGTTGAACAGATGTACCTAATAAAATGTTCAGCAAGCGTATGTTTAGCAATCTACGTGTTTTTTATTTGAACAAATTCATATAAAAAATGTTACCGGACTTATTTGACATGTTTGTGTTCATTTTAGATCCGGCGGTATAAAGCCAGCACTGCAGTCATGGAAAAAGCTAGCGACGTCTACAACAAGTTAAAACTGCGTTTTGTGGGCAAGGCGGAGGTGGCAGCCAAACCTAAAACTGAGAACAAGGAGCCAGAGAATGATGAGGAGAAAGAGACAGAAAACACAGGTAAAAGCACTCGTTTTGGATTTACTAAAATCTGGATTCTACTGTTTTCTAGTGCACTTTCTTTGGGTTTGTCTGCTCGCTTATTTAAATCTGATTTTGCCGTGAGCAGACTCCACACCTGTGAATGGGGAATCAGAGCAGAAAAAAAATGACACAGAGGGAGAGGAAAAGCCAAAGTCACCCATACAAGACGAGAACAACGTTGATACGGCTTCAAGTCCAAACAGGTGAGCGTCACACGTAAACCCACCTGTGACAGGATGCGAGCTTGGGTCACATTAGCAAACGAGACACATTTTTGCTATAATCGGATGATGTCATGTATGATGTTTTCAAGCATGCCTGCTCTTCGTTAGACAATTAAACATAGGGAGGGGGGTACCATCTTAAATTGCCTGTGATTGGTCACAGGACCACAACCAATGGGAATAATATCCAATCAGAACTATATCTCATACAGGACAAACAGTTTATAAATAAATAAGAATATGTCAGAATAATCAGAGCCTAGAAAGACAAATAAGGGAAGATAAACATCGTGGCTCAAGAGTTGGGAGTTCGCCTTGTAATCGGAAGGTTGCTGGTTCGAGCCCCAGCTTGGACAGTCTCGGTCGTTGTGTCCTTGGGCAAGACACTTCACCCGTTGCCTACTGGTGGTGGTCAGAGGGCCCGGTGGCGCCAGTGTCCGGCAGCCTCGCCTCTGTCAGTGCGCCCCAGGGTGGCTGTGGCTACAATGTAGCTGCCATCACCAGTGTGTGAACGTGTGTGTGAATGGGTGGATGACTGGATATGTAAAGCGCTTTGGGGTCCTTAGGGACTAGTAAAGCGCTATATAAATACAGGCCATTTACCATAAACATGTGTCAGGCAACGTCTAACAATAAAACTCGATACATTTGGTTGGACACACATGAAACCTACTCACTCGTTCACTATGTGTCTGCTATATAAAATAAATTAAATTGTATGAAAGGTTTTTGAAAAGCACGCTACACAAAGTATTTAAAGACACCTTCGGTAAGAGGTCTTATGGTGCCGTCAGGTTATGTGTAGGAAAACTCCTAAAGAGGCGCCTGCATTGTTGGATGCGTGATATTTACTAAATAAACATTATCGGGCGTAATCTTGTTTTACGTGTATTGTTACGACTCTGCGATCCTCTTCAGGCGAAGCCCGGACAGCTCCGCCGAACAGCAAACGCACACGTACGAAGAAGAGGACAACTCGATCTCTGCGGAGATGGAACAACCTGCCGCCGAGAGCTGAAAGCATCCCTCACCGACCACTGCAGTGGACCAAGTGCTAAAAGATGGTGGCCTCTGTTTAACATGACGCAGTGCTGCTGGCCCAACAACATTGCAACACACACCCAGCATTTCCTACCTTATCTGTTACTTCATTGTTCATGTTTTAGACATTTTTGTACTCTAACCATACCAAACCAGAAAAGGCCCATTTTTAGTCCATTTGTTCATCACATCAGAAACGACATGCTTATTAGTGAGCTAGATAACGGCACCACGCAACACTCGTTGGTTTCCGAGATGTACTTTTTCTTTTCTACGACACTCTGGCCGTCCTGGATCCTCACTCCAAACTCCCGCCAGCTCCTGGCTGCTTTCTTCTTTCTAAAATCTGAACTTTGGTCTTTCATACTGTGTGTATGTCAAATGATTACATTTTTAGCTCTTCTATATAGAGCGGGGTAATATGAGATGAAACTGAATCTGATGAAGAAAATGGGAAGAAATGAGTTATGCTTTTTTGTGTGTATGTGTGTGTGTAGCTCTTACATCTGTTGGCTTCTTTCTTTTTCTTTTTTTTTATAAAGCCTGCAAAACATCACAAAGGCCTCCTATCTGTGTGTTTGCCATAGTGGGAGGGGTAAAATGCTACTTGTCTTTTATGTTAAGTATTTTTTTTAATTCTCTGGTCTTGACCCAGTGAATCCAGTCTGAAATGTAAAGAGTCACTTAAAACTGTTTTCTGGTTGAGGTCCACCTACTGTTTTTATAGCCTCGTTTTCAGATAGATACAGTTTTGTCTAAAAATAATAATCTATGTGGAGTTAAACACCTTGTACTCTCCTCTCCCCTAGTGTCTGCTTAATAAATGGAATAACGCACACATTAAAAACAAAAACTGCCCTTAAAAGCTAATGAGATCTCATGTAGCTGCAGCCTTTTTTTTGACATGTTTTTTTTCTGTCATGTGCATACAGCCGGTGTTTTTAGTGCTATGTAAATTGGTAAAGTATTTCTATCACTAGACTTGAATAAAAATATCAGCATGGTTTTGGTTCTACTACATTTTTTGGTGTTTTGACCTGCCACATTGACAGTCGTTAGTGAGTCATTATTCTCACATGCTACACTGACTGTGTTTAACTTTTTTAGGATTAAGAGAATAAACCTTCTGGCTCACAACAGACGCTAAGTGGGGAGGACGGGGTGGGTGGGGAGGACGAGCCCTTTAACTCAACTGATTCCCACATGAGAATCTCGCATAATGCTCCAAGTCAGCTGACTTTAGACGCCATTTTGTCAGCCATTTCCTACACCGATCCACTGCCAGCGTCTCTGCACAGCACAGGACGGCCCCGTCTGGCCTCAACTTCATCTGCCCGGGCTCAGTAAACAGCAGCGGACCCCGCAGCACATCACGGCACCCGGGTGGATGAGACACGGTGTAGCGCGTCGGTCGGCACCCCCTAGATCTCTGCAAGGCGCTCGGCCCCGCAGGACAGAAGCGGTACAAAGTCGCAGACAGTCATGGCTTTGAAGATTGTCAAAGGGAGCATCGATCGGATGTTCGATAAAAATCTCCAGGATTTAGTACGTGGCATCAGGAATCACAAGGAAGATGAGGTAAAACGAGCAAACCGTGACACCGGGGTGTTTTAAGCTTTACGTTCATTAACGTTTTTATAAGTCCAGCACACACACTGTGCCGTTACCGTTATCGCTGACCAGCGGGCTAGCGCTGGGTAAGTTAACGTTAGGTAGGCTGGAAAGCTAGCGTTATCGTCAGCGGCTAACGCCGCTGCCTTGCTGGCTGGGTGGTAAACTGTCCTTTGCTTACTAACATGTTATTGGTTGCGACCTGTTACTGAGTCGGTAGAAACACAACTTCTCGGGTTTTAATAGAAAAATGCTGCCAACGTTACTGACAGCTAGCTAGTCTAGCTAACAGGCAGTTAGAGGAAGCATCTCGCTAGATCATTAAAGTTTACCAGTAGATTACTCACCGAGAGCACACCAGATATGCAGATATTTAGGCTCTTGTCATTTATATTGTGAGCTAAAGGCTTTTTACTGTCAGGCCCGTTTGGTGAGAAGTATATGCAGTCACTTATTTGAGTTGACTTTGCAGCCACTTGGCCTCTGAATGAATGCTGTGATGAGTTGGTGAAGAGAGGCCTAATGTTTCGAGGGTTAGCTTAAAAATTCTAGTTGTAACTATTCTGGATTCGCAGATTAAATCTGAGCCTTTATATAATCTCGAAATGAGTCATCCAACATGTGCCGTGAAACGGCTCCTCATCCCTGCCACAGAGCTGTGGGTGATGACAGGCTCATCAAAGCATCTTGCTTTGAAGGGGCAGTCAGAGGGTGTGTGTGGGGGTTAGCCATCTGTTAACATCTGTCACATCATCCTATCTCTCCTATAAGCTCTGCGTTGGCTGCATCTAAACATATTGATGCTGTGAAATGCTATGTCAGGTAGTAAGGCAGGGTGGGTATGAAGTAGAGCCAGATACTGATATTGGCCCGTCTCAGACAAGATGCTTGGAGTAATTCGGAAATAGTCATCACACAGTTTGTCGAGCAAAATGCTCCAATTCTGTTGTTTACAATACTCTCAGGACTGTCTGCAGCATATTTATGAATGTCAGTCTGTCCAAGTTTCCACCAGTGCATGGGGAGGCTGCCATCCTGGGTCCAGCAGCCAGATCTTTTCTTAACTTTTTAACTAGTTTGTAAAATTCATAAACAAACAATAAGCACATCATATCCCTATTTTATCTATAACTCTAACATACCATATACATTCTGGCCAGAATACAGTATATCATACCATACCATATATACCATATCATATATGTTTGTTACACACTATATATGTTTGGGGGTTTTGTTTAACTTCCTTAAAAACTACATTGACTTTGGCTCCGTTATTAGGTGAACTATTCACCTAAAATCTGCCAAATCAAACATGCACAGCAAACCCTTTTGAACAATGGAGCAGTTGAAAGTAGCTTTTACTGTGAAGCACGATCCCTGATTGCTTCAAGCTGTACTGCTGTGTGCGCGCACCTACATCGTTGCTGTAGGGAAGATGCCAAATGTCAAGGTGGCACGTCTGACCTCAAGACTACTTTGAGATTTGATTTCTTCTCAGTATTGTTCAGCTAGAAGCACTAAACCGGCTTTATAGATGCTTTACTTTTACATTATATTACTTGTATTAAGACACAAATGCTGTCTGTGTCTATATTTGAGTTTTTGGAAATGGAAAAACAAGCATGTGGGTCAGTTTTGTCGTTCCAGGATGTTAGCGTTTGATCTCTTGCTTCGCTGTATAGTCTGAGCTGTTCACCAGTGGAAACCCAACCCAGGCAGCCTAGATAAGGTGGTGGTTACCCAGTCAACAGTGGGCAGTCTGCTAAAATATTAATACGCCTCTGTGTGTACTCTGAAGTGTGTGCCGAATATCCCACAGTTTCTCTGTTTGTTTTACACATGTGTGCAGAGTTTGTGCAAAGTTTCTGCATAGTTCATTCATTCACTGTCTCTCCCACGTCTTTGGAACAGCATCTGTATTGAATTAAGGTGTGAGGATTGGAAGTATGAATTTTACTCGCCTTTGTGATAGTGATCAGATTTTAAAAAGAATATAGCACTAGTTAGTTTCATCTAAGCCCAGTCATTTGTTTCTTGGAGCGTGCACGCCTTCAAATATATCTCCACCCCAGTATGTGTTACTGGCAGGAAGGTTGTCTGTGTTGGCCTTATGTCAACTATTTCAGTTATTTAAATTGGTTCTGGATGGATAACTGAAGAAGATTGTGATGGAGAAGCACTCTGTATATGCGTATGTCTGTTTGCTGATGGTGTGTTCAGGCCTTCACTCTTGATCGCTACAATTTCTCCAGGAGCGGGAGTAGCAGAGCGTAGTGTCCCCCCCCCCTCTAACACCACCTCCTGTCACTGTGCTGTCTCATGACTGCACACACATGACCAGCACACTCTCACACACTACAGAGCTATATGTGTATGTGTTTGTTTAGCAAGGTTGGTCCTTTCTATAATGGTTAAAAAAAAATTGACCTCAGTTTGTTCTGCACCGTTGAATGAAATGTGCTCCCAGTATTTTAGGAGAACTGATGTGATTTAGCAGTCATTATGAGAGTTGAGATTTCATTGTTATTCATTTTCCCAGAAATGGTTTTCTGGGAAAAAACTAATTTATTTAAAGATAAGTGGATAGATGGATGGATGCTTTGATAAACAGATATATAGATGATGGTGCTACTGATGCTAGCATCCTACAACATAATAAATACAATTGAAGATCTCTTTAACTGTGTAATTATAGTAATAATGATATATAAAAGTGGCTGTTATTATTTCTTAATGTTTTTACGTTGAGTAGGATTTTTTTTAAAATTTAATTTCTTTTAATTGTTGGTCATTATAACTGAGATAATGTTTTCGTGGAAGAGAGAGCTGAGCACACCTCATTGTTCATTAGTATGGGTGGTGGACCGAAAACATCTAGCAGATTTGAAAACGGATAAATCCACACGGCAAACAGCTCCAGTGTAAGGGTTTAATTTGCTGTGTGATGTCCCAAATTAATGGTAACTCTCTATTCATCACAAGTTTGAGTGTGAGCTTTGTGCACGAGATGAATGTATTTTCAGAACTGTTTATCAAAATATATTTATACCTGGCCCTGTAAATACCTACATACATCAAGCCACATGTGATAATCTTGTAGGTTAGTGGTAGAAAGAAAGAAGCAGTTAAACTTGGGAAAAACACTCATTCAGTTCTTGGTTAGTGTCTTGGAAAGCGACAGCAGAAAGATCAGAATTTTCCAGCCTGCTCGCAGCCTCCCTCTCCGGATATCAGTCCACCTAATCTGATCTGGTGTCTGTTGTTTGCCCTCTCCTTTGTCTGCCCCCAGGCCAAGTACATCTCCACATGCATCGATGAGATCAAACAGGAGCTCAAGCAGGACAACATCGCTGTCAAAGCCAATGCTGTGTGCAAGCTCACCTACGTAAGACCTCTCACCCGCCACGGATTCACCGACTTTGTCTGTCAAATCTACTCTCTCACACACACACACACACACACACACACACACACACACACACACACACACGAGCTATTGTATACACCTGTCAACATAAGCCCACCATGTGGCTTCGTTGTGCTGTAGCTTAGTAGCAAGTTATGCTGTTGTACTTTTCTTTACAGCACACCTAAAATTAACAAAGGAAAAAACTAAAAAACACAATAAAAAGACGAGACTCTGTTTATAACAACTACTTAGTTGTAGTGCAAGAATACTTGGCATATATTTTAATTCACAAATGAATCCTTCATCTGTCCTAAATCAGCTCCACTAGCATATTGTGACATATTTTGTTGACATGCACACAATGGAAAATTGCGACTTGCTGTGACACTGTAGATGAAAACCACACAAAAATCTGTGGTTAGTATCTTTTCTACCCAAACAGAAACAAGCTGAGTCAAATAAAGCCTTATTTCCTCTTATACTTTCATCAGATCAAATGGAAGTGCTACTATTTCGCAAAGTAAAGTAGTGCATTTTTACAAAAACACATTCAAGGCTGTGTGTGTGTTTCTTGTTTTTGTTAAGATTAGTCACTTCACAGCCAAACGTCGAGCAAGTGACACTTACTGAGAACATTGTCCAATTCCCGTTGAAATGAAATTGCTCTGTCTATTTATAGTCAAGGTACACATTTAGATTTAGATGTCTTGTTGTGGCCGGCATCAGTATTCACTTTGAGAGCTTTCAGCCCAAATCAATTATTCTCTCTCTGTACCTCGCCGGAGCAGCTTAGAGCTCACCCTCTTCCTTTTAGTCACAATCTATGTCTGTCTCCTCTATGTTGCAGCTTCAAATGCTGGGCTATGACGTCAGCTGGGCTGCTTTCAACATCGTTGAAGTCATGAGTTCCTCAAAGTTCACGTACAAGGTAAGTCTGGGATGTCAGGATTGGTCGTGGAAGTGCAGGACAGAGTAATGCAAATGGAAAGGAAGATGCACACCCAGAATTTACAAAGTGATGTAGTCACAGCTGAGTGAGCTGTATAAGTGGATCTCTGTGGTGCTGCAACAGGCTGACGAATGTTTGTAGTAATGTAATATAATAGCAGTATGTTCTTTATGCTTGCTTGCTTGCCTACAGAGGATTGGCTACCTGGCAGCCTCACAGTGCTTTCATGAGAACACAGACGTCATCATGCTGACAACCAATCAAATTCGAAAGGTCAGCGATGCACATGTTTTGTGAACTCTGTAAATATCTCCTTACTGTTAGTTTTCCCTCAGCTAATATTTTCTTTCTTTTTTGTTTTTCTTCCTATTTTTTTTAATCTATTTCTCCCAGGATCTCAGCAGCCCCAACCAGTATGACACAGGTGTTGCCCTCACTGGTCTGTCTTGTTTTGTGACCCCTGACTTAGCTCGGGACTTAGCTAATGACATCATGACATTGGTGAGTAAGTCCTGAGGTGTACCCACATGACTTCTGCTCTTTTCTCTTTTTCTTTTTTTGCTCGTTACCATTTACTTCAGTCAAATAAGCTGTCATTCCAGGGTTGTTGTTTTTTTTTTGTTTTTTTTTTTACATCTTTAAAAATGTGTATTTACTGTCTTCTACTGCAGATGTCCCACACTAAACCTTACATCAGAAAAAAAGCTGTGTTGATCATGTATAAGGTGTTTCTCAAGTATCCCGAGTCCCTGCGCCCAGCTTTTCCCAGGCTCAAGGAGAAACTCGAGGACCCAGACCCAGGTATCAGAAAACACAGTATTTATCCAGTCTGCTAGGGAACGTTTGTTTCTCATTTCCGCTCATGAAAAAGAGAGATCATTTGCTGGTTTTTCTAGTACATTTGATTTGTGCCCCATGTCCACAAACCTTTTGTTTTCACTGAGCTTTAATAGACACAGCTGGAACTTTTGGGGCCTCTGTGTACATGAACCGAGCGCCACATGATATTTTTTTTGGTTAAAATCATACTCTCAGATTTGGGCGATGACTGTCTTTTTTTTACTAATCACATCGTGAGCCAATCAAGCTTTTCCTAAGTTCATTTGGAAAAAATTACAAAAGGTACAGAAAAATTTGGACAGTGTTATTATTTTTAAGGTGCTGTTTTTAAGTATTTTTTTAAGTGTAGTTGTTAGTAACTGTTGATTGTGTATATAAATGGTGGATTAAGCCACCTTGATGTCACATTTTACCCAAGATTAGCTGTTTGGTGGCTGCTGAAGAAAACACTAGAATTTGACTCACCACCACTGAAGCACATTTTTTTTTGGATACTTTAACAAGACAATAAAGCTTCTTTCAGGTTTATGTGTAATTAATTTAACGCAGTTGTGTCAAATACTGGCATATTTATTTCCCTACGGAC
Source organism: Maylandia zebra (assembly GCF_041146795.1). Taxonomy (NCBI): domain Eukaryota; kingdom Metazoa; phylum Chordata; class Actinopteri; order Cichliformes; family Cichlidae; genus Maylandia; species Maylandia zebra. The sequence goes on along the minus strand of NC_135188.1, from coordinate 4,490,944 downwards.
GGCGTACGAAAAGGGGTTTTCAGGCCAACTTGACTGTGCTTGACATGGATGACGCTCCGTGTTGGTCAAATGCTGATTGGTTGGCAAATGGGCCAGAACAGGGAAGGGATCGATGGCAGAGTTCACTGGGAATTGAAAGAGCTTGGGAAAAAAATTTAAAGATCCAAAAATACAGCATGAAAAGTACAGATTGTGGCTACAGTGGATACTTCTCGTTGTTTGTAACACTTGGTTTCACTTCATCATTTAGTATGTCATAACTTTGCTTTGCTCAGCGGCTGGCTGACAGAATAAGCAAGAGTCGCCCACATACTGGTTGTAACATGTTGTGCAGTGCCCCCATCCACAGCAGACGCTGTCTCCAAGCAGACAGGCTGTCCATGGACTGCTAGTGGACGACCAAGGTGTTATCACTGCTGAAGCATCATTTTAGCTAAATTCACAAGGGTACACCACAGCAGATGGAGCCTTGGCTTTTTTAGCCCTTCTGTGTTGGTTTTGAGTTCTAGATTATCAGGTTGCTGCTTTTTGGTAAATTTGCCAAAGTTGGCCTGCTCGTCTTATGTTTCCGTACCAGCAATAGCTATTCCCGTGGACTTCACCGCATCGTTCAGCTACCGCTTCTGTGAGTCTCACATCCTTCCAACAGACTCCAGCTGGGAATGTTAGTCCTTGTATTGTTATCTGCTGCAAACTGGACAGCAGCTGCAAGTAGAGCTTGCACCAGATGAAGAAGTGGTTTTGTGAGTCACTCCACTAAGCTGTCTAAGGCTGCAGAGCAAAGCAAGCGATACTGTCACCAGCTGCAGTCCAAGACACTACAGTTGGACTTGCAGGGGTCGAAAGACTCGGTGGAGAAGCAGCTAATGGTTAGCAACACCAGAACTTTTACATTAAAGTATACTCCAGAAAGCATTACAAATTAAGACTGTCCACAATATAAGACATCAGATCCCCTAACTGAACCCCATAAATGATTCAGCAGCAACGAATATGTGATTAAAGAAGGCTTGGGTATGGTGCTGAGCCAGGACTTCCAAGACTGCAAGACAATACTGCTGACTCTCTTCTGGTTTTAGATGGTTTCATACTTACTACTCTACTCTATTTAATATCTCACTTTTTTATCCAGTTATGACGACAGTACAAATTCCATTCTTTTATTATTACATGCTTTGTTTTGTATGTTGGACTGCAGTCATTGGACATTACATTTTTTTTCTTTAATAACAGACTACATAGTTTTTCAATGTTCTTTTAAAGAAATTAAGCTTTTGTAGTTTTCAATACTTGTTTCCTGATGTTATATTCTCTCCTTTTAGGCGTCCAGTCAGCAGCAGTAAATGTCATATGTGAGCTGGCCAGGAGAAATCCCAAGAACTACCTGTCATTGGCCCCGCTTTTCTTCAAACTCATGACTTCCTCTACTAACAACTGGGTTCTCATTAAGATCATAAAGCTGGTAAGACTTTACATTTACATTTTAGTAGTTAGTAACTGAATAGATTTAAATATATACTTTTATATATTTAGTGTACCAGCTTCTGAAAGGTGATTGTGGACAAACAAAATCCAGAAATTCTGTGTATCTTGTAGTTTGGTGCACTCACACCGTTGGAGCCACGGTTGGGGAAGAAATTGATTGAACCTCTAACAAATCTAATCCACAGGTGAGAGGAAATTCTCTTTTATTGTATTTCCCGTAGACGGTACAACAGTCTAATCTGATAAACAGCTCAATAATAATTCTAAACTTTCTCACCGTCCTGATGTTTTTCTCTCACAGTACCTCTGCCATGTCTCTGCTGTATGAATGTGTCAACACTGTGATTGCAGGTCAGTACAGCTGTTCTGTGGGTCACATCAAATCTCACTTAGCTTAGTGGCCCCAGCCCCATGTTTATTTCATCGTTTCAGTATATTTTTGCATCTGTGTTGAGAAATAAGCTTATACATTGATCTTCAAAAAATACAGTGTAGTGTCTTATCTGTATTTGCTCTTTTCAGTCCTCCTACGTGCTAAAACCACATTTTCTTAGCTTTGCTTGAATGAATAAGTGGAATTTGTACAAGTTAAATTTTAACTTGTATACTGGCGCTTAAACATCCTTGAGATTTAGCAGAGGTCTTTTTCCTCACGTGTTCTGATCTTTATTTGTTTTGGTTTTTTTAAACTTGCTCATAAAAAATCGTTCTCAGATGTAATTGTTTCCTTGTGCTACATTACAGTGTTGATTTCTTTGTCCTCGGGGATGCCTAACCACAGTGCTAGTATCCAGGTAATCTCCTCAGTTCCTCTCTTTCATCAACATATTCACGTGTTTAGTTGCAGATTTTTAACCCTTTCCACTCCAGTTGAATCACAGTGCATGCCGTCTGATCCAACATAGCTTAAGTAGAAACACAGCAGCCATCAGACAGGCCAGAAAGTCTCACAAAGTTCCTGGTGTGGAAAGGTTTTCCGTGGTGATAACAGATCTGTCCCTCTCCCTCTCTGTTTTTTGTCTCCCCCACAGCTCTGTGTGCAGAAACTGCGAATCCTGATAGAAGACTCGGACCAGAACTGTGAGCCCTCTGTCAATGCCTGCAGTGTGTCATTTTCTCATTGTCTGCGTGTTTTTGACTATGGAACAGTCCACCCTTTTAGACGACAATAACATAGACCTCCTGACTCTGGATAACTCGAACATTACTACCTTTTCACTCTCAATTGGGCGTCCTGCTTGGAATACCATTGCACTTAAGTCACATCCACCCGGTCTCCAACAGAATAGACACAAAAAATTACCCAATTTTAATTTTTTAAAAATATTTTCTTTGCTTCACTCTAGAGGGGCTTAAATTTGTTATACTATAAGTTGTTATTACATTCTCTTTGCACACAGCCATTTGGAGCTTAGATTTCTACATTCGGGTATTCGAGTTGTCTGGATCTTAAAACGTAGATAACTGTGCGTGTGTAAAGTAAATTGTAGACTCCTGGTCATAGGCTACATCCACTCTAAAATGTTTCCCATATCAGTCCTAAATCACTGTAATAGTGAGTACTCAAAGGCATAAAGTCATGCTTTTTAAAAGGAAAACTTATTAGTGTGGACATGGCCTTAATAGAGTAGACTGTGAACCTGTGGTTCAATGTTTTATCCTTTCATTGATCACTGCTGTGCCCCTGTTTCGTTTCACAGTTATACTTGGGTATAAAACTTTCCAAAACATCAGTGAGTAAAGCCGTAAATATGTAGCGATTCCCTTGTGACGATGCTTAACTGGTAAAGTATTTAATCTCAGGGCCCACTTAAAAGCCCTGAGTAAATTCATGTAGAACACTTGTTGAATTAGGACTGAGTAAAAGTCAGGTCACATACTTTTTGGTGATGATGCCATTAGATGGAGTGCAGGTAACTAAGGGTTCAGTCACATTTAGGCATGTATCATTATTGGGTTATTATTGCCAACCAGTCAGGGTTGGCAGCATTAATAATAGTAATAATAATAATAATAATAATAATAATAATAATAATAATAATAATAATAATAATAATAATAATAATAGTTATTAATATTAATTATAAATGTTATTGATAAATACTTGGTGAGCTTAAATGAGTCTTCAAAAATGCAATGCCAGCTGAAAATGGAGAATTTTCACCTTCAAAGTAAAAGTTGTGCTTTACCATCTTCTTCTGCCTCTTCCATGCAAAATAAGGGCGACCATGGCAACATGCTAGCAACCAAAACAGTCACAATTAAAACCATAGGTTAAAAGAAATATGTTTCAAAAATGTGTGTAGCTTTTTCTTGTTCAGCACATCACTGAACTTCCACAAGTCCACATCAGTGGTCACTTCTCTAATCTAAGCACTGCAGTGATCAGCTTCACTGATCCAAGGTCAGTATAACACCCTTTTATTGATCACAGAACCTGAGAGGGGGGGGAATGAGCTGCCAGGGGTATGAGAAAGGATAAAGCAAAACAAGACTGTGTCCCAGTGTGTGTTGTCCCGTGTGCGTGTTTGTATGTCCTTTCCATCTTTTTGTGTGTTTTGTGTTTATTTCCTGTTTTAATTTATTTTTGTTTTTGCTGTGTGATTTATATTTTTTATAGATTAGCGAAGTGAAGATGAGCATAGAAAGAGTTCATAGTGTATTAAAGTTATTACATACATATGATTATTACTGCAGTCACAGTAATGTAAAGCTAATCAGGTTTAAGAGTGATGGCATATAGCAAGGTGAACAAAATATACTTGGTAACGTGTGGAGATTTCAAGGGTTGTTGTGTGTCCTTTTTTAACTACACTAAGGTAGCGTGTTTTTGCGTATTTCTGTAGTGAAGTATTTGGGCCTGCTGGCGATGTCAAAGATCCTGAAGACCCACCCCAAATCAGTGCAGTCTCATAAAGACCTCATTCTCCAGTGTCTGGATGACAAGGATGAGTCCATCCGTCTGAGAGCTCTGGACTTGCTCTATGGCATGGTATGCAGCCAAACTTTTGACTTTTGTTTTATTCAGTGTTCACGAAAACTAATGTTGAATATTTTTAGATCCGGATTATGCTTGTTTCAGTCTATTCTAAAGAATACGGTGCAATGCAATACAAAAAACAGAACTTTCGCTGTAACTACTTTGCTGTAGCTCGGTATAATAAAACGGCTTTGCTAGCACTCACACACTAAAGTGTCAAGTACAATAGATACCGTAAACTGTTACTGCCAACTGTAGAACTCTGCAAATGGTGCTGTTTGATCTAGTAAAGTAATAATTCTCTGTGGTCACTTGTGGGTTCTGCTCTTTGCAGGTGTCCAAGAAGAACTTGATGGAGATTGTAAAGAAGCTGATGATACATGTAGACAAAGCCGAAGGAACCACCTACAGAGATGAACTGCTCACAAAAATCATTGACATCTGCAGCCAGAGCAACTACCAGTATATCACCAACTTTGAATGGTTAGTTTACCAGCAGCACTGTCCTGTGCTTCACTCTGAGGTGTGTCAGTTTGCTTTACATTTGCTGTTTGTTGTAGTTATATACACGCCCTCTCCATGTCTGCCCAACAGGTACATTAGTATCCTAGTAGAGCTGACCCGACTAGAGGGCACACGGCACGGCCACCTCATTGCCTCTCAGATGCTGGATGTGGCCATACGAGTCAAAGCCATCCGGGTCTTTGCTGTTGCCCAGATGGCTACCCTGCTGGACAACGCCCACCTGCTGACAGGCAACATGCAGAGAAACGGCATCTGTGAAGTGTTGTATGCTGCAGCCTGGATCTGTGGGGAATTCTCAGAGTAAGTCATTAGAAGTAGTCAGTATAGTTGGTATATTTAAACTCTCTGCCTGACGCTAAAGGTTTGGCAAACAGAAGAGACAGAGCAAATACCGTTTTACTCTGTAAGAGCAGATGAGTCAGGACAGAGTTAATGCAGTCATATAATATGTAGTATGTAGTGTGTTGTGTGTATTTATTTTGCACAGTCACAAATGTGTGTAACCCAAACACTGTACTGCTGTATCTGTTTGGGAACCTTCCTGAGGGTTGAGAGTACCAAACCTGAAATAACAGAAATCTTCCCCTCGTTTTAGACACCTGGAGAATCCCGTGCAGACTTTGGAGGCCATGCTGCGTCCTAAGGTCGCGACCCTACCTGGTCACATCCAGGCTGTATATGTGCAGAATGCAGCCAAGCTGTTTGCCACCATCCTGAAGAACCAAGAGGGGAACACAGACAGCACAGCTGCACAGGAAACCAGCCAGATGATGATAGACAGGCTACCACTGTTTGTCCAGAGTGCTAACCTCGAGGTGCAGGAGAGGGTAAGATAAATGAAGACTGAAAGAGCCAGAGTCCTTACAGAGCCTGACCTTTAATGCTTCACAGATTACAAGGTTACCTACTGCATACAAATCGGATAAATACCTGCAATCTACAGTTCCTCTCCTTTTTCCTCAGGCGTCCTGCATCCTGCAGCTAGTTAAATACATCCAGAAACTGCAGCAGAAGGATGTAGAAGTAGCAGAAGAAGTCAGCGCGTTGTTTGCTGGAGAACTCAATCCTGTAGCTCCAAAGGCACAGAAGAAAGTGCCTGTTCCCGAAGGGTACGTTGGCTCAGCACATGAGATAAACAAAACAAAACTGCAATATCACATATTTTTACAGTTTATAATCTTTTTGCTTAAAATGCAGTGTTTTTGTTTCTCACCTTTGAGGTGTAGCAGCAAGAGTAACTAAAACGTTTCGGCATTTATGCTGCATGTGTCTGCTTTTGAGTTTTTCATAATGGAATACAACAACCATGTTTGTGTGTGTAGGCTGGACCTGGATGCTTGGATCAATGAGCCTCCTTCTGAAAGCGAGTCTGAGGATGAGCAACCCAAGGCTATTTTTACCAAGGAGGAGCCCAAACACTCACGCCCCCGTCACACAGAGGTGGACGAGAAAGAGCTGGCAAGGGTGCGTAGGTTGGTCTTTGTATCATTGATAAACTGCAAAGAGCAGTTATGATCCAGGACTCCATGTCCAAATTAGTTTTTTGTTTTAGCTTGTAACATTTGAGGTGTTTAACCTTTTTGTGTTGTTACTGAAATTTTTATAATGTCAGCTGAAAAAATTGCCACCAGAAATAGTTTCAAAGCAACTTCTCAATTTTAACTGATGGAACATAGAACAAAAACAGTACACAACTCTGACTTTTTTGTTGTTGTTTTAACGGACAGGATTAGTAAAAGTCTCATCATTTTCATACCGTTTTCTTTTACAAAGTGCTGACTAATAGAAAGAGTAGAGTATGGTTTAAAGTGATCATGGAGGAAAAGAGGAACAGAGATGTTGGCCCTGCAGTCACTACATGTTAATGCCACCTCAGCAGATGGGTTTCCCTTAAAAAAGCCTTAAAACCAGTTGGACTTGTGCTTTCTTTATCAGGGGAAATTGACATTTGGTTTTCCATCTTCCCCTCTGAAATAACTTTTCGTATCTGAATTAATTTTGTTCTGAGTGTTGCTCTGTGGCTCTTCTGCCACCTAAGACAGAGGTTTGAGGTTGGGGAGGAAACTGTCTGCAGATTGGACGAATCCGGTCCTGTAAGCACTAATTCCAACAGTAGGAAATCCCACCGTGTGCACTTCTTCTGATCTGTAGCAGTCATAGACGCGCATCAAGACTTTGAAGCAGAATTGTAAGGTTTGATCTTAGTTTTAGAAAGTGACAGACCGACGATGCTGCCAGCACTGTTTCTAGTCTTGGATATGAATTATTTATTGTTTCGGTACATTACTTTAAGTGTTGTTATATGCCAAAGCCTTCAGGTTTTTTCATCATTGATTTTTTTAATTTATTTTTTATTTATTTATTTTTTTAAAATGAACGGTAACATATGTGATAAAATGGTCTGTGACTGTTTATTAAAGTTGCCATTGACTCAGAATCAATATTAATCTCCTCAGACTCACAGTTAGTAAATCTGGCTTCCCCCTTGGATCCCAGCTCATGCTATAAGTGACGTAGGCTGTTCGTGAATTCATATTATATTTCTTGTTTCCACTACAAGAGGAGAGAAGCCAGAAAGCAGGAGCAAGCCAACAACCCATTCTACATCAAGGCCTCTCCATCTTCTCAGAAGGTATGCTCACCGTCTTCAGTAATTACTTTGTGTTGGTAGTCATTTTCACTGCACAGGGTATTTAGTAAAAGTAGTTACGCTCATGTATGGCAAAACCCTTTTTGAGATGAATTCTTTTATGTGTAGGTGTACCAGGAAGCTCCAGGAGTGGAACACATCCCAGTCGTGCAGATTGATCTCAGCGTGCCTCTCAAAGTCCCAGGTGGGACACGCAATCCTTATATTACTACAAAAACTAAAAAAAGGAACCCCAATATAACTATCATAACTTCACCTGAATCTAAGTGCAGCCTTACTTGCAAACATACTGTTGTGTCACAATTTTTCTATTCGTATACTGAAAATTATCAACGTTACCCTTAGCTACAACTCCCTCCCACCCCACAGGTCTGCCTATGTCTGACCAATACGTTAAACTAGAGGAGGAGCGTCGGCAGAAAGAGAGAGCAGAGAAAAAGAAGAAGGAGAAGAAGAAGAGGAAAGAAAAACGCAGTGGGCGAGGGAAGAAACACGACTCAGGCCCAGAGAGCGAGGAGGACATCACACCTGCACATGTGGTCGACATTGTTACAGAGGAGATGCCAGAGGTAGGCATGTGGTGACATCAATGGAAGAAGACTTTTTATAAATACTAAGTTTAAAACATTCTGTAAGTTGTTGTTGAAGCCTTCTTTTTCCGCCTGGTCCTTCTTTCTATGTAGTGTTGAAAGTTTTATTACTTTATTATTTAATTTAGTTAATGTTAATTATTTTACACTGACATGTTCAAGGAAAATCATTTTCACTCAGTTTTTTATAAATATATTTTTACTGTATCATCACAAAGATCACTGGAAGTCAGTAGCTCAGCTAATCTCTTGTTTTGTCCTACAGAATGCCTTACCCAGCGATGACGATGACAAAGACCCCAATGACCCTCACAAAGCCCTGGACATCGACCTGGACAAGTGAGTTTTATTTTACATGTGTTCGACCTTCATCACTTTAACTGCTGATTTTGAAGATGCTGAAGTCATCATTTTTATATCTAAACTAGTCTGCCAGGCACTGAAATTTAAGATTTTCCACCCAAAGTTGTTGTTTGTGTTGTGTACCTTGTTTTAAAGCTGGAGGATTTCTAGTTTGAAGTCCAGTTATGTCAGAAAATAACTGAATAGTGAGTTCAACAGAGAGCTGTTTGAAAGGAATCTATCAAAGTCAAACTGAAAAGCAGACTTTAGGTTAAATTCAAGTGGTTGAACAAAGAAATCGTATCAACAACCAGATGTAGCTTATTTACAGTCCTGTGTCATTGGGGCTGTTTTGTGGACAGATTTAGGCTGTTTTTTGAATTAAGCATGTAAAAGGTTTGCAGTCGATTCCAAGTGTAGCGTTTGCATTTGGAAGCAGTTCATTCAAATTCAAATACAAAAGCCGTTCTCAAAGGGGATCTTATTTCAAATGAATCGAGCCAAACCTAGCGTGCACAAATAAAACAAATTTACTAGAGAGAGTGTGGGAACATAAGAAGTGGCCAAATCAGCATTTTGGAACATTCAGAAAAAAATGAAGCACCTGTGAACATGAAAAGGCCCAGGCCATGATGTAAGTCAGCAGTGGTGCATGATCGCAGGATGCTTTCCATGGTAAAGAAAAAACACATCACAGCATCTAGGCAGGACACTAATCTCCACAATGTAGACACACGATTAGCCAAAAACGCCTTTAAAAAATAATAAGCCATGAACTTTGATTCCCTGCAATTATGTCAAGTTGTCCAATTATATTTGAGTTGATGAAAATGGAGGACTTTGTATAAAAATGACCACTGTGGTCAATGCTAATATTTTTCTTAAATCCTCCAAATTTAACCTAAAAGTTGCATTTTAATCCTTTTGTTTCAAACCTGTTGTTTTGGTGTACTGAGGCAGAGAGATAAAAACTGTTGCTCTCCAAACATTTCATGAAAGTGTAGTTTTAGCATTTATTCCTGAAGCTTTCCAGTCACAGCATTAAAGCCAGTGTGACCAGCCCTCTCCCTCCTCGCACTCCTCCTCATGCTTTCTGCTTCCTCTTTTCTGTGCCTACACACATCCATTACTGCCTCTTTGTGTGGGCAGCTTATTGGAAACAACTGCGCGCAGGTGAGTAGCACCCCAGCCATAGGGCCTGACCTCTGACTGTGCACAGGTCACCTTTGTCTTTCTCTCTGTCTTGCTTTCCAAGTAGCTGTCCTGCTCTTTTCAACTAATATAGCTGTCTGTTCCTTACCTATCTGAAGCTTGTAATGTCCACTTTCTCTTTTTGCTCTTCTTCCCTTCGATCTGTTCTTTAGTTGTAGCATTTGACCTAGTGATGCATAACGATATTGTAGTATCCCGCCTCTCTTAAAACTGCTTCTTTTTCTTTTTTCTTTTTTTTTAATGTTCTTGAAAATATCAGCATCTCTATTTCTGAACAAGCAGTTCTGATTTATCTGTCCTTAAAGAAAGGGAAACAAAATGATTTCCTAGAAAGAAAGAAAATAAGAACTGGCTGCTGATGTTCTCAGGACTTAATCTTTCACCCTTTAAATTCCCAGAATAGTTTCCTAAAAGCATGTTGGCTCTTCTTTTTCTTGTACTGGGCAATCGGCATCAACATGCTTTTAGAAACCTATCCCAGCGGTTCGACGCAATAGTGTAATTCTTTTCTCTTAGATCTGCTCAGCTGAGTTTAGTAGACTTGGCATGCCCCCAGACTGTCTCCAGCTGTTTTTAAGTGGATACGCTTTGCCTGCCCTCAGTGGAAAAAGATGTGGCCTTAAGCCAAGGATAGAATGTGGATCGTTTGAATAATGTGTTGATGAGATCATGCAGGACAAGCTGTAAACAGTTTTGGTCTTATAAATTAATGTTTACTTACAAAAACACATGTGGAAGTCTTTCTTTTGGATTGTAATTCTAAAAGAAAAATGACACCACAAAAGCAAGGTTACTTAATTCTAGGAATTTAAAGCTGAAAGAATAAAACCAAAAAAGAAAATTTACTTAAATTGGAGACTGATGACACAGCATGGTTTTATATAATATCTATATTAGATTTTATATTATATATATAAAGATTTTCCAACAGGGGGCTATAGTGCACGCTACTAACTCCTAATTTCCGGCTTTTAAGACATACAGTGGGGCAAAAAAGTATTTAGTCAGCCACCGATTGTGCAAGTTCCCCCACTTAAAATGATGACAGAGGTCAGTAATTTGCACCAGAGGTACACTTCAACTGTGAGAGACAGAATGTGAAAAAAAAATCCATGAATCCACATGGTAGGATTTGTAAAGAATTTATTGGTAAATCAGGGTGGAAAATAAGTATTTGGTCAATAACAAAAATACAACTCAATACTTTGTAACATAACCTTTGTTGGCAATAACAGAGGTCAAACGTTTACTATAGGTCTTTACCAGGTTTGCACACACAGTAGCTGGTATTTTGGCCCATTCCTCCATGCAGATCTTCTCGAGAGCAGTGATGTTTTGGGGCTGTCGCCGAGCAACACGGACTTTCAACTCCCGCCACAGATTTTCTATGGGGTTGAGGTCTGGAGACTGGCTAGGCCACTCCAGGACTTTCAAATGCTTCTTACGGAGCCACTCCTTTGTTGCCCGGGCGGTGTGTTTTGGATCATTGTCATGTTGGAAGACCCAGCCTCGTTTCATCTTCAAAGTTCTCACTGATGGAAGGAGGTTTTGGCTCAAAATCTCACGATACATGGCCCCATTCATTCTGTCCTTAACACGGATCAGTCGTCCTGTCCCCTTGGCAGAAAAACAGCCCCATAGCATGATGTTTCCACCCCCATGCTTCACAGTAGGTATGGTGTTCTTGGGATGCAACTCAGTATTCGTCTTCCTCCAAACACGACGAGTTGAGTTTATACCAAAAAGTTCTACTTTGGTTTCATCTGACCACATGACATTCTCCCAATCCTCTGCTGTATCATCCATGTGCTCTCTGGCAAACTTCAGACGGGCCTGGACATGCACTGGCTTCAGCAGCGGAACACGTCTGGCACTGCGGGATTTGATTCCCTGCCGTTGTAGTGTGTTACTGATGGTGACCTTTGTTACTTTGGTCCCAGCTCTCTGCAGGTCATTCACCAGGTCCCCCCGTGTGGTTCTGGGATCTTTGCTCACCGTTCTCATGATCATTTTGACCCCACGGGATGAGATCTTACGTGGAGCCCCAGATCGAGGGAGATTATCAGTGGTCTTGTATGTCTTCCATTTTCTGATGATTGCTCCCACAGTTGATTTTTTCACACCAAGCTGCTTGCCTATTGTAGATTCACTCTTCCCAGTCTGGTGCAGGTCTACAATACTTTTCCTGGTGTCCTTCGAAAGCTCTTTGGTCTTGGCCATGGCGGAGTTTGGAGTCTGACTGTTTGCGGCTGTGGACAGGTGTCTTTTATACAGATGATGAGTTCAAACAGGTGCCATTCATACAGGTAACGAGTGGGGGACAGAAAAGCTTCTTACAGAAGATGTTACAGGTCTGTGAGAGCCAGAGATTTTCCTTGTTTGAGGTGACCAAATACTTATTTTCCACCCTAATTTACGAATAAATTCTTTACAAATCCTACCATGTGGATTCATGGATTATTTTTTTTTTTCACATTCTGTCTCTCACAGTTGAAGTGTACCTCAGGTGCAAATTACTGACCTCTGTCATCATTTTAAGTGGGGGAACTTGCACAATCGGTGGCTGACTAAATACTTTTTTGCCCCACTGTAAGTTTACCAGCTCTTATCACTTCAGTATGGAGGACGTTATTAGGATCGATCGACCGTGTGGAGCTCTGCTAGAGGAATGTCTTGTGCTTTGAATGAGACCTGGCTGCTTCACAGTGCAGAACATGTGCTTGAGAATGGTGGATTGCTGCACCCTACATGCCTTGTTCACCTTTAACAATTAATACTCAAGGAATGCATCTTTCAGATGATGTAGCCCAGGAGGATCAAAATCACCTCCCAGTTAGAGTTAAAATATGTATCTGTATGTTTTGTTTGTGCAGGCCGCTTGCAGACAGCGAGAAGCTACCGGTCAGGTCACATCGTGCAGCGGGGGCTCCAAAAAGCTCTGCTGAGGATGGAGAGGCAGAAAATGCCACGCCACAGGAACCCAAGAAGAAGAGCAGCAAAGAAAAGAGGGACAAGAAGAAAGATAAAGAGAGGGATAGGAAGGTGAGGTTAAGATGCTGGAAACATTTCCCACCTTCTGGTCATAAATCAGATTCACGGAGCACTCAGAGCGAGGGGAGAACAGTAGTGCGCTGTCAGCTGCGCCGTCACAATTTGATGACTCAGTGTTTGCATTTCTTAACCTGACTGACACCGACTGGAATATATTCTCCTGTTTTCACAGAGGAGCAAAGAAGAGAAGAAGAAGAAAAAACACAAACATGAAGAAAAGGAGGAGGATCTTCTTGGAGGTCAAGCAGAAGAGCCCGTGGTCCAATCGGAAGAAATGAAGGAGGTGGAAGCACAGCCCACTTCAACTAGTGCTGAGGTACGCCTTTATAACATGTTGGACCGAGGATGTTTCCTACGCGGCGCCGCAGTTTGTATCTAACATCCAAACACTGGTTTTAATTACCAGATCTATAAAATTATAATTAAAATGGCTTAAAGGATACCTTAAGGCAGTGGTTCCCAAACTTTTTTGCTAGGTCCCCCTTTGTTTTACAAGAAAAAAATTTTTTTTTTGTTTTGTTTTTCCTTTTCGTACCGCGCCCCCCTGCAATGGCTCTGCGCCCCTCCTAGGGGGCGGGCCCCACACTTTGGGAAGGTCTGCCTTAAGGAGTGCTCTACAAATTCTGTCAAATGGTTAAATGCAAGCAGACACGTTTTATCATGTTCATTAACTCGGCGCTTCCATTGCTTTTTCCCAGCCTGTCTTTCAATCGGCTATAGCGATCAAGTATCAGTTTCCTCGTAGCCGACTGTGCAGTCTCTTGCCAAATACTTGATTTATTCATGAAACAGGACAGTGTATTCTCTGTATCCATTTTCATGAATAGTAGTAAGACACAGAACCTGTTTGGCCCTCACCCCTCTCACCTCCTCGCGCTCCTCTCCCTCCCTTCCTCTTTTAGGTTTCGGACCTGGATTTCTGGCTCTCAAATGCTCCAGTGCCCTCTAACACCCAGGTTGAGTCACGCCCCTCTTTCTCTCTCTCTCTCTCTCGCTCTCTTTCTGTCTCTCTCACCCTGTCCTGCCCACATCTGTTCAGTTTCATGACACGGTTTTCAATCAACCTGCCTCAGACATTGGTGTAACCATACATTCTGTCTCTGCTGCCCTTCAGTTGTTCCTTTTTTTTTTTTTTCCTCCCCTCTGCATCTTTTGACACTGCCTCTCTTTCACAGGGCTCACAACACTATATTCTGTCATTTTCCAGCACCCTTCTGCTTTCTAGCATGTGTGTGTACACAGTATGTATCTGTATTTGTCTCGCACTTCTTCTTGCCTTGTGTTGTGTCAGTCATGATGTCAGAACAGGTGCTGTTACTTTTTATTGTTTTGTTTTTGTTTTTTGTGATCTTTATTTATTGATTTCTTTATTTTTGAAGAAGTGACAATGGACCAAATGTCACTAATATGTCTTTGAACCAGTGTGGTCCTGGTACCCCCCCCCCCCACACACACACACACACACACACACACACACACACACACACACACACACACACACACACACACACACACAAACTCCAAACAGAAGCTGGAGTTATTTTAGTGGTAGACAGGATATGTGAGCTTCAGCTAACAGTTATTGCTGGGATAGCCTTTCATGGTTCTAGGTTGGACACCAGCACCGCAGTGGTGGAAGAGGGGTAAACGGCTCCCCAGAAATTGGCCCAGAGTCCTTTCCTCTTACGTGACGTAAGAGGAAAGGACTCTGTATGAGCACAATATCCACTCTCCATTATCTCTTCAGTGTGGGGCCATAATTATCTTTGTTTCTGTTTGAAAACAAAGTAGAATTTCCCAAATCAGCTGCTAAACTTCACCTTTACTAATAGACTTTTTGATGACTGTTTTCTTTCATTTAAAAAAAATAGGAAAATTACTTTCTCAGTTGTTTTAAATTAAATCTATGTGGCCTGTGGTCATGCCAGGACAGCGCTCTCACACCATTTCCAGCTTGTTTAAATAAGCTAAGCTATCCAGTTGCTCCACTATTTCATCCTGACTGTTCCATGAAAAGACTGAATAACAGGCACACTGTTTCCTTAGCTATACATGTAACATGACTGTACGCTCAGATCTGTCAGGCCTTTTAACTTTCCCTTTGGGCATTTCTGTTATTAATCATTTGAACTGTCAGCCCAAGAGTTAAAGCTGCCCCAGTAATATGCATCGATGTCTTGGTGGAACGCTTGTTTTTGTTCTGGCTGTCACACCAGCGTCCCAGATCATACTGTTGCATATATTTAGCTTGTCAGTCAGCCTGCTTCAGTTTCGAGCAGCACCCAGTGTAGCTGGTTAGTGCAGTGGATCCAGCAGTTGTACAGCAAAACCGCTGTAGGTGTAGAGGTCCATACAAACATGATATGCTCATGTTTAGCATTCTTCCATGCAATACTCTTGGCTCATTGTACCTGATGTTTGTTTGTGGTGTCACTCAGCTCAGTAGGTTGCAGGTGATCATGAATGACTTCTCTTATGAATGACTGAGTGAACTCACTAACCTCACTTACCTATGTCAACACAGAAGTGGTAGAAAGTTTTGCATGTGTTAAACGCTGTGGTTGTTCTTGTTTGTGTGTTTATTTGGTGGCGTGCTGGTGTATCTGAACAGGAAGCAGCAACAGTAGCAGAAGCAGCCCCAGCGCCCGAGGCGCCTGCTGGCACAGCGGCCGACTCTGAGCCCGAGGAGCCCAAAGATACCGAGACGGAGGAGAGTGTGAGTTAACGCAGACGAGGCAATAGTTGGAAGGAACAAAGTTTGACAGCACTGCTTGAGATTCCAGTTTACAATAACCCCGACTGGACTCGGGGAATTGGCAACTCTAATTCTGATACATTTGTGTGAACGATGTGTCGCAGACCTGCCAGTTTCTGTGGGCTCTGGGGGAGTAATTCTGCCACTTTGTGTTTTATTTTCATTAGCATTAACACTCAATGGCGATTAAACATCACTTCAGGAAATTTATCTCCTTCTCCTTCTTTGGGTTTTTCTCTATAGAAGTCCTCCAAGCACAAGAAGAAGAAGCAGAAAAAAGAGAAGGAAGAGAAGGAGAAGAAAAAGAAAAAGAAGCATCATCACCATCACCACCACAGCGATGGAGGTGGAGAGGAGTCTGTGCAGAATGGCACCGTCGAGGAGGAGGAGCCTCTGCCGGTCAGTGTCGAACAACCACAACATTAAACTTAACCGATCATTACTTTTAATTTGTAAACTACGGGTTATGTTTCCTAAATCAGAATCGGTACAGCAAAATGTACACGTACAAAGAATTAGGCTCATTCTTTTTCTTCGTTGCTCTCAATTTACTTAACAGAATAGATAAGAAACATTACTGATAAAAGCACGACACAGACAATAGCAATTTGTATAGCATATTTAAATGTGCAGTGCGCCAAGATCTTGGAATAAAACATTTACCAAGCTGGGGATGGATAACTGGTTACTATACAGTATATACATGAGGAATTGATGATATAGATGTATAGGTATGTACAATACCATATTGATACGTACAACAAAACATTATGTACAGCACTCTTTGGTTTTAGCATTTGATGGATGTTAAAGTAGAGATGATATGAGTGAAGTAAAAATTAAATTGGCATCTTTGTGTCATTCCTCTTCGATTGAAAACAGACAAACAAAAGCTTACTGACCTCAAAGACACGAATAACTCAAAGCCGCATGTAGGCAGTATAATTTATCATCATTCATCTGAGCTCCACTGGGTAAACCCACTTACTGCTGCCAGCACACACTGCCTTCCTTGTTATATAGCAGCTAGGTAGGAGCTCCTGTTGCCTAGTTAGCATGCTTAGTGGCTGAGAACGCCTCCTCTGACCTGAGCTCTTCTCTCCTTTCAGCCCATGTCCAATTACTGCCTGCTGGCTGAGAACTCCTACATCAAGATGGTGAGTGATGGTGACTGCGATGCCAGGCTTTGGAAATTTGTTTTGCTCTCAATTTGTTAAAATAATTCCGGTCTCATTTTGGCCATGGAAACATTTAATTTTCGAATTTAATTTTTAGCATCCAAAGCTGCTCATGCCTTCTCCAATCTAATAGTTTGCATTGTTAATTAAAATGCACCAAGGGAACCAGATTGTGATAAATATTCTGCTTTATTTCGACATGTTGGGTTCTTCTGTTTACTTTAGTGAGACAATAAATAAAATAATTTTCTTGCTACATTATAGCACACATTTCTTTCTAGATGCTGAGAAAGAGAAACGTTGTTGTTTCCAAGATCCAGCATGTGGAGTAATTAGAGTTAAAAAAACCAAAAAGAACTATCATATACAGATTTCTTTTTCTCTTCCTCTCTTTAAAGATGATGGAGGATGCTGATCAGGTATTGGTTAAAGTTTTGTCCTAGATGTGTTTCTCTCTGGTCTCGTTGCTCTTTACAGGCCTTCCTCCTTGGGCAGACTAATTTATGTTTCTCTAGCGCAGCAGCGCTCGGTTTCTGAGAATGATTCTGTCCTTGTGATTATCTCCTTGTGTTCACTTCTTGGAAATGGTGATGTGTGCTCTGGATCTGGGTAATGACTCTGATTTGCCTTGTTAACACTGTGTAAAAGAGAGGAAAGATGAGACCGTAATTCACTGTTCCAAAATCCACGTTTAGCACTTTCCTTGTTTTCCCTCTTCCCCGTAAGGTGTGTGACATCCAGGGGAACCTACAGGATGGCAGTCAGGTGGTGGTGTCTGTCATCTTTGAAAATAAGAGTGACAGCTTCCTCAAATCCATGGAGTTCAATGTGCTGGACTCTCTGAACTCCAAGCTGCAGAGGCCAGAAGGGTCAGGTCCACATGATGGCCTTACCGTCCCCTTCCAGCTTCCCCCTGGTCAGTTATTATCTAAAGAAAAATCGTGTATGAATCCATCCATCCATGACTGTGAATTAAAAGCCCATAGCCCCCCTCAAATCTTTAGTATTCATATTTTGGAGGGGCATCCAATCAGAAGTAAGTTAGCTTAAACTGAGGTTGAATTGAGCTGAAAGAGTTTTTGTTTGTTTCTTTTGTTCAGGCAGATTATTATCTGAGGCCCAGGATAAGATAAATTAGTATTACTTAAACCATGTAAAGCTAGTCTAGCATAACCCAAGATGGGAAATATGGGGTTGGAAATGGGCATCATAGTTATCCTTTGCTATAATATTGGCTTACTAAAAAAATAAAATAAAACAAGCATTTTCCTGGTAATTGTAGTGGGGCTTTTCAGAATAAATGTCCATCCTTTTTACTGAGTTACAGATGATTCAAGCAGCAACTTAAAAAATTGTATTATATGAGTTTTTAAAGTTGTTGAGTTCCATGATTTGATGCTGAGAGCTTCTGTTTTTTCTTGTAGGAGTGTCCAATGAAGCACGATTTGTCTTCACTGTGCAGAGCATCGTAATGCCGCAGAAGCTGAAAGGAACCCTCACCTTTATTGTAAAGGTTCGTAGGAAAAGCAAACAAGTGCCGTGTATACTAAAAAGAAAACAAAATCTAATGAAAAAGCTGAAATCCAAATGAAACGCAAACAAGATTGACAGGATTTTTTATACATTATTATTAAACCTGCGGCTTAATTAATTCATCTTTTGATTTGTAATACTAGAGTTGGCCTAGTAGCAGATGAGTTAATTCTGAGACCTATGAAGGAATCAAACAGGTGTTTTTAATATGCCGTTTTGCTCCATTCCCACAGAACGAGGACTCCTCCACTCATGAGAAACTGGACTTCAAACTGCACTTTACCTGCACCTCCTACCTGATCACTACTCCTTGTTACAGGTTGGTTATGCCACTCCTCCATTCATATCAGAGTTTCAGTGAGTCATTTAAACTTTTTAAAGAAGCTGTTGAAACTCCTCTCAAAGTGTTTCCAGGGAGAAATCTTTGGAGTGGGAGAGTTTGTAGACTGAGTGGTGAGACTGTGGTTTAAGCGTGGCAGTAGAAAATGGCCATCTTTGAGGAAGAATAAATATCAGTAAATTTCACTTGTACTTGTTTTAAGATAGAGCTTGTGTGAAATTTTAAATTAAAAAGATCAAGAACCACGGTCTGGGAATCATTAAAATCTGTTGAATGTTCGTTAGATTTTAGTAATGGAGAAATCTAAAACTGACTTCTTTTTGTTCTTTTGCTCTCTCAGTGATGCGTTTGCAAAGTTGCTGGAGTCGGGAGATCTGAAGAGCAGCTCTGTCAGACTGGAGGGAGTTAACATGCCCTTCCATCACCTTCTGGCCAGGATCTGCTTCCACCACCACTTTTCTGGTACCTTTACATTATCACTTTTTTCGGGGGACCTGAAACCTGTGCTACTTCACATGCAGGAAATTACAATCATCAGAGGGGAATGTTTGAAAAGTGTATTAATGCTGGGTAATTTTGACATTAATTCTGATGCGCTGCATTTGTGATTGTGCTTCTTTCTCGTCTTTGATTAGTTGTGGAGAGGATCGACTCCTGTGCCTCCATGTACAGCAGGTCTATCCAGGGTCACCATGTCTGTCTGCTGGTCAAAACTGTAAGCGACAATAACATAAATCTGAGTTAAAACCGAAGATGAAAAGAGTTTTCAGGTGGTGATGCTGACATTGTCCCCCACTTCTCTCCCCCTCTCTCCCAGTCTGGTCAGACTGTGTCCATTGACGCTAAATGTGACGAGCCAACGCTGCTTGGGAATGTGCTGGATGAGATCAAGCAGACCTTCTCTCAGTGCTGATTGTGTCTGACAGCCGAAGGGTGCCCCACCCTCCACCCTACCGCTCCATCCCGCCCCTCCCTCACTGAAACACAACATAATCACGTTACGAAACACTGCGACTGGCACTTCCAGTATCGCCCTATTTATTAGTCTGCAGATTTGCAAGATTTCTTTCCCCTTCTCAGCTTCTCCAGCGCCCCACACTTTGCCCCTCTTTGCACTCTGTGGTCACTCCCTCACACTTGATGTTGCTTTACAGACTCATTGTGTACATGCTTCATCTTCTCTGCAGTGTAATTTTCATTTTTACTTCCTAGTTTTCGAACAGCCGCCCTGTTGCACCCCGACTCTGACTGAGCTCCCGTTTCTGGACGCCTGGCGTCCTCTTCTCTTTCCTGCGTCTCTTTCCGCCCTCCACTCTGTCGGGAATTCAATCTGTGACGGTCGCGTCATGTAATGTTGACAACTGGACTTTTGCTGTTAATGGTTGAATTGTATTTTTACTGTTTTGACGTTTTTGTCTTTGGTTTGTTTTGTTGTTTTGTCTTTTCTTTTTCTTTATCTTTGTCTGAAACCTGACTACGCCTTCATCTAATCCCCTTCTTTACTGCTCACTAAAATCTGTGTGTGCTGCTCATCTGTGTAGGCCTTGAAAAAAGATAAATCAGGTGATTGACTCTTTTTTTCGGACTAGATGGGCGCTATAACCTGCTCACCCACCACTGACCTGGTGCCTGGAGAAGACCAGACACTGGGCAAGTGCAATGAGAGGAGAGCAGAGGTGAAACCAAAGCTACAAATAAGGCATGGGTTTTAAGCTTGTATCGGGGTGCTTTTGCCCTACTTGCCTCTTGGCGAGGCTCAGAGCAGATCTGCTGGTGTTTAGTTGAACCGAATCCTTGTGTCTCTACGGGTGATTGTACAGTAGTTCAGTAGTTTTGCTCTGTGCCTTAGCCCTGCAGTCTGACCTACTCCGGCACTTCATAAGTCTTGTAGAGCCCCCACCTCTCCCCTGAGTGCACTGATCTAACAGTGCTAAACTGCAGATTGACCCTCCCCAAAGACTTTGAACATATCATTCCTTTGGCAAATCCAGTGCAATGTGAGGTTTCTATTACACCTGACAAAGCCACCTGTGTTCTACCACGCATGGATGGTTTAGTTATTGTATAGAAGATGTAATAATATTGTAAAGCAGGATGCTGTTCTTTGTCTGAAGGCAGGTCGTCACTTGGCCAACGTGTTCACGGAATAATCTGACGTAAAGAGCTGACATCACTGTCCTCTGTGGGGGGGAAAAAGACAACCTGTGACAAGTTAAAGGACACCACACTTATACTCTCAGCCTGCCTGTACTGTTTCTTTTAAAACTGCTGGTCTGCATATGAGATTGCTAAAAGTCATTTACTACTAAGCGGACGCTGTTAACTGGTCAGTGGCTTGAGGCGCCCTGTGAGTCAGTATTAATCAACACGGCTTCCACAGTAAGGAAGCGTCGCCTCTGTCAGCAGCAGCAGTTGTGTGGTTTTTGTCTGTCCTCGTGAAATATTTGCGCCCGTCTCCCTCTCATGCATCACAGAAAAAGCCAGCTGACCCACCCATATAAATCCCCCCATGTTTCTTTTTCCCTCCAGAAACTGCCTTGCTACTTTGTGTGTATGTGTGTGTTAGGAGAGTCTTTAAAGAAAACACAACACCCGACTTCCTGCTGAACTCTGTTTGATGTCTTCATTTGGATCATTCATGTTTAAAGCAACCACCCCGTCCACTTCAACTGATCCTTGTAGTAGCAAGAGTGAAAGGAAAAAAAGACTTGGTAGCGTCTCTGTTCATATATATACTGGTAAGGCCCTCCTCTCTTGCATTTGTCTGCTATTGTAGATAAGAAATATAATGATGTCTGGCCTGAAGGTCAAGTCAGCCATTCCACTAGATTTTCAGTAGTAAAGTCTGAAATCAGAGGTGATCAGCTGTTTTTCAGGAACGTCAGTAGAAAAAAATTATGTACGCGCTCCCTGTTCCTGAAAATGATATCCATGAATCTGAGAAACGACTTCTCTAATCACACGCTGTCCTAATACTGATCATTCTGTGCATACTGTTAGATTAAAATTTGTATATTGCATGATTAGGAATGTACACTTTTATTTTCCTTGTTTCTTTCCCATGGTCATGCTTACACAGACAAAGATGTCATTCCATTTTCTCTTGTTTTTCCTACTTTTTTTTTTTTAATGAGGTTTTCTTGACCATTCTCTATTTTTGATGGTATTGTGTTTTTATCTATTCTAAGTGCAGACAATTAAAAGAAGTGATACCATTGAATGTTTTAAAATTATTAGTCACAGGGGAAGGAAGGGGGTTCTGTTTGGTGTCGCACCACTGAGGACATGGGGCTCATAATAACAGTAGAACAGGTTACGTGAAGCAGTGTACTGAGAGGCAAACCCGCTCTGTCTTAATGCTCTGTTGGTTCAGCTGTAATGACTTATTCTACCAAGTTTGGCTTGTGACATTGAAATATACTCTCATATGACAGATTTTTGAAGGTCCTGTCTTTTTATTTCTTCATATTCAACTCTACAATGTCATATTCAGAAGGGGACAACATAAATTACATTTCCTTCAAAGAAATTCCACTCAACAAAAAAATAAATAAATAAATAAAAGCTGTAAGAAGATGCTGTAGTCCTTTTGTGTGTGTGTGTGTGTGTGTGCGCGTGTTAAAGTGAGCCAATAAGCATACAAAAAACTAGTTTTGAATGAAATGATAGAAACCTGGAGTGTATACGTGTAGATGAAGATATGTTCTTGGCAAATTAATACCCGTCTCTTTATCAATAAAGCAAGATGTGCCGCTTTGAACTTCAATTCCCAGAAAGCCTAGCAGCAGAAGTAATCGAGACCCCTGACTGACAGCGAGCAGCTGAGTTGAGAAAAGTTGAGCAGACAAAGCCTCAGATTGAAGTTTTATGAAAAAATTGATTGTTTTATCGAAATTGCCGCTTGGCCAACCTCCCTTTCCTCCTTAAGGCACCCGATAAAAAGAGGAGGCTGAAAAGCTTTCGGTAGCAAAGATAACCGAGATCAAAATGAATTTCCGGTATAGACTTTCAAAACAAAGCTCGCGATTCGAACTGTATTTTTCTCTAAGAGCAAGCAAAAATGGACACTTATGTATGTTTAACTAGAAGTACATTAAACGACACAAAACCTAAAAATAAAGACTCTACCTTCATCATAAACAATGAACATCCTAACTGTAAGGTCTTAAGAAGTTGTTTACCTGAGAGAGTGCAACTAGGGTAAAGGTCAAAAGAGAGAGGGGTAAATTGTGCAGTGCTGTGAGAAAGTATTGGCCCCCTTCCTGATTTTTTTTTTTCTTTCTTTTTTTTGCATATTTGTCTCACTAACATGTTTCAGTTTAAAGAAATGTTAGGCAAGCTAAACAAATGCAAAATGCAGTTTTAAATGATGGTTTCATTTATTAAAGGAGAAAAGCTATCCAAACCTGCCCTGTGTGAAAGAGCTAGTAACCTAATAACTGTTTGTGCCAGCCAGTGAGATCTGCAATCAAGCATTTGTGAAAACTGGCAATGAGTCTTTCACACTGCTGTGGAGGAATTTTGGTCATGAGAAAGTAAGTTTATCAGACCTGGACTTTGATTAGGCAACCACAAAATCAAAACTTTAATTTTTCTTTCAAAGGTGGACTTGGTGAGATATTCTCCTTCAGGATTTTCTGGCAGACAGCAGAATTCATGGGTCTATCATTTACAGCAAGTCGCCCAGGTCAATTCCATTTCCCAGATTGGATTCCGTGGACCGACACCCTTTCTATTTTCAAGGTTTAAAACTTTTGATAAAGCATTTAGTTGGGGCTGGATCAGCTGACCCTGACTCCTCCCTTAATTATGCTGTAACAGGCCAATAGTCAGTTGGGGGCTTCCTGTGATGCACTGAATGTTTCTTCTTCACTTACCTTATTCACTCACTATGTGTTTACACCCCACTCTGCATTTAATCAGTAGTTATTATTAATCTCTGGCACAAACACAAATGTTTGTGTTGTTCCGTTTTCCTTCTCTCACCCCCAACCACTCGATGGATACCCCTGCCTGAGGTTTCTTCCTGTTGTAAGGGGTTTTTTCCTTCCCACTGTCACCAAGTGCTTGCTCACAGGAGGTGGTTTGATTGTTACAGTTTTCTCTGTACTATTGTAGGGTCTTTATCTTGCAGAATAAAGTGCCTTGAGGCGACTGCTCTTGTGATTTGAAAAATGAAAGCATATTTTAAAAACTTTGTTTTGTATTTATATGGGTTAAACTATGATAAATATATACTTTTATTAATGACATAATATCACAAATTTGTTTGACGATCTCAAACAGACAAGTTTGAAAAATTAGCAAAAAAATAAGAATTCAGGGGGGGTCACAGCTGTCTGATATGGGCTACTGATACTTTAGAGTTTTATTTTGA
This sequence comes from Maylandia zebra, assembly GCF_041146795.1. Classification (NCBI taxonomy): domain Eukaryota; kingdom Metazoa; phylum Chordata; class Actinopteri; order Cichliformes; family Cichlidae; genus Maylandia; species Maylandia zebra. Next base: position 4,466,926 of record NC_135188.1, on the reverse strand, counting down.
AGAATGTCACCGGAAATAAGGCAAGTAATGCCTTCGACTTGATAACGGTAGGTTCATGGTCGTTGGGGCTCCGTTGGATTGTTCACAACAACAGAGAGGAAGGCGCACCAGCTCCGGCCAAATAAAGCCCAGCCGCGTTTTGGCACCGCACACAAACGGAAACCAACCGTTCCTGCGTGACGAGCGCCGTTCTTCTACTGTTAGCTGTTGTTTGTAACGAGCTAGCTTTGTCCTTCGCAGTCACAGCTGTGGTGGGTCGCTGATATATTTTTTTTATATAAAAATCGCCGTGGAATATGGCTCAGAATAGACATCATGTAGCCAGTTCCCAAAAAGCATTAATGTTGGAGATGAAAAGTCTCCAAGATGAGCCGGTCGAAGGGTTCAAAATAACTTTGGTGGACGAGTCGGACCTGTACAACTGGGAAGTAGCGATATTCGGACCCCCGAATACACACTACGAGGGTGGTTATTTTAAGGTGAGTGGCTAATGTTAGCTAGCAGTCCGTCTATTGTTCTTTAACTGGTTAGTTTTACTGTATATTTCAGTAATTTGATCATACAGGGCAACCAAGCGACCAACCTCACCCTTCATGTAACCGTTTCCACCAGCAGCAGGTAATAGTTAATAACGTTAACTTGGCTAATTGCCCCCTGTTTAGCGTTATTGTGACAAATACTTCTTTGTTTAACTTTAAACCAACAAGACTCCATGAGAACTTTGTTGCTTGGGCATATTTTTCCATCAAAACACAGATTAGGTCTCTTACAGATCTGACATGTGCCCGAGTTACTTTTTTGTTGGCTTGAAACAAAAGGTTGTTGAGCATAACCGCCTCCAGCACTACCTTGATAGTTAAGCTCATCATCTATCTCGCTAATTCAATCCTTTTCTTTGTGTTCATCATTACAATTTAGCAGCCCTGGCTTGAGTACTTTTTTTTGTTGGTTATTCAAATGTACCATACATACATGCATGGTACTAACCTAAATGGCTTCCAGCCTTAACTTGTCTAACTTGTGTAGTGACTCATAATTTGTTTTCTCGTCTACTTCCTCCCTTGAGAGTAAAGATGCGTTGGTTTTGTTCCTGTTTAACAGAATTTGTGCTGATTATAAACCGCCGCCATCGTATTTCCGTCTTCAGAAGATTTCTGCGGCTGATGTTTGAGTGTGCCATTTCTCTGCCCTTTAACCCCCTGAGTACTGACCATTAAGTAGTGTTTTAAAGTTCTAGTACAAGTTTTTATATTGGCATGTCATGTTTTCTAATTCTAACGTTCAAACGTTGCAACTCACTGGAGTCATTGTTTTTGGTGCTGTGATGCTCATCCTGGAGGGCGATTGGATTCATTACTTTGTTTATGTTTAGTGCAATAAAGCCCCAAGTAGCTGTGCTTCAGATTTTTTTTTGTTTTTATTTAATTTAATTTTTTTTACTGTGTATAAAAAAACAAAACAAACAGATGACAAGCCTTTTATTGACGTGGCACAATAATGTTTGCTTGAAACCCGAATATAATTTGCAGAAAAGCAAAGTAACAAATTCTGCACGATTGCTTTACAATGACTTGGTTTTATTTCCTCCCAATGCTAAGCCTGTTTTGTATCCATACAACAGTTGTTAAGCTGTAAATGATTAATATTGTCTGCAGACCTCATGTAACACCACCCTTCTTGCACACTGTCCCTTCAGCTGTCCTGAGGTTTTTTTGTAGTTCCAGTTCCTAAGAAGCAGTCTTCATTTTGCCTCTGCTCTTTTTAAAGCCTGTAAGCGCAAACGGAGGGGCCCGACCAGGCTCCCGTAGACGGTGTTCAGTGGGTCTGTGTGGTTGCCGTGTACAGGATTCCTTTGTTGGGCCAGGAATGCACAGCTTGGCTGTGAAATCTGCCGCATGGCTGTGACTCATTGTTCTGTGCTGGGTTTCTATCCGACCAGTTTGCAATATTCAGAAGAGAGAAGGGAGGGGGGAAAAAAGAGGAGAGGGAAAGAACCACCTCTTTTTGGTGTTCCCAAAACAAACAAAGAGTTATGACTCGCTGTGAGGCCTGTTCATCTGAAGCGGGGCTGATACGGACGTCACGTGCAACCTGGCTGACTCAGGCGTTTATTTCACATGGGTGTTTCTTTGAAAAAGGCACACCATGACGAACACATTATGCATGCAGGCGGGCACGCACAGAGTGGACCGAGACGTATTGAAGTGTCACTCACACAGGATTAGATAACTGTCCTGGTTGCTTTAGTAAACACACGGTGCAGAAGTAAACACACAGTGCCTGATAATGATAAGCTGACCATGACCTGTGACTTTCATATACTCGCTGGTGCTAACACCCATTTGCTGACATTTCTGTGTATTCATGTGAGGAATCCATTTAGGTTCTGAGACTCTGACGTTTACTGACTTTGGCCTGTAGTAAGCTGTGGTCTTGGGACATGAACAGCTGAGTTGGCCAGAGCAGTGGTTCCCATACTAGGTGCTGAGAAAGGTCAAGGTGTGCTTGGGGATTTAACGACACTACCTGAAAAGGACTGATAATTAGTAGTGGTGGGGGGAAAGAATCAATACAGCATAGCATCAGTATTTTTTTGTGGCAGTATTGAAGTGATACAGGGACACCAAATATTGATATTTTCTTAAATGATATCAAATATTTTGGGAATACTGGAAACAAGAGGGCACATCTCATGTTCCACCATCCTGTGATAATGTTAGCTGAGGAAGCTTGCATTAAATCAGCTCAACTGAAAAACCATTCAACACTGGACAAACTTAATTATCTCCTAATTAAGCTAATGGCTCAGTCACAGGAGTAGAAATAGGGCCGCAACCTTCTTGCAACTACAAATCAAAGCATAAAAACGGTGGCTGTCTGGTGATTGCATTTTTTTTTTGTACATTCTGCAACCGATTGATTGGCGACTAGGCTGCCCGTACCCTCATGGTGTTTCACGCTCACGACCAGTTTTGGTGGCGAGGTGATTGCACAGGTTAAAGGAGGCACTCTTTCTGCAAATGTTTGCAGTCTGAGTTGTACTGACGGCAATCACTCTCAGAAATAATTGATGTCTAATTTATAAATGCAGGCAAACGGCCAAGATCTAAGTGCAAATGGAATTATATGTGTGTGATATTTTTATTTTTTTTTGACAATTTATCACAGTAATTGCTGTATTATCAGAAACTGATTGCATCGTATTGGCAACTTGACCCCATTCAACCACAGACTGATAGCAGCATTGACGATCTCATTTCGCAGCAAAAGATAAACTAAAGCAAGATAGTGTTATCTTATTTAAAACTGACAAAGTTTGAGGATGTAATTTGCGGTTGGAAAAAAAGGTGATAAATGTTAAACCTTGCAAAATGTTAAAAGTTGCATTAATATGGTATCAGGAGTGAAGTGTTGTGATAATATTGCACCGTGAGGCTTAAATATGAAAACTTTGGTAATGCAGAGAGTTTAAAAATATTCTCAGTGCAGGAAACTGTGTGTAGATTACACTGAGTGTAATGAGTGTTTGACTCTCTCACTCTGCTTTTTCTTCTTCTTCTTCTTCTTCTTTCTCCTCACATCTGTTTGTCCCCGGGGATAAGATTTGAGTCACACAGCTAAAAACACTCCACGGCTTTAACAGCTTACTCACCAGCCCAAATCATAGGAAGCATAGTATCACGTATCGAGTGTGACTGCTGCAGAACTTTAGATGTTTGCGTATTCACAGATTTATCTAGTGAGCAGCGACTTGTTGATGATTTGAACTTGAATTGCAGTCCTTTAAAATTAGTTACAGAACATGGACACAATACAAATTCAGCAAAGTTTAACAGCTGTGACAGTCAGAGACGTCATGAAAGAGGCACTGCACTCAAATAGTCCCGAATTGATGCAAGAAGGCAGATGGAATTAGTTTTATTCACCTTTGACTGGTGGTTCAAATATAAAAGTGCAATGTTTTATGTGCAGGTGAGCACTGAAGTTCAGGCTTTAACAATCAGTGTTTTTAAGATGGCTAGTGCGGCAAGAATTGCTTCTGTAAGGACTTTAAGCTATTGTCCCACCCTGAACACGTGCAAACACTACAGTTTGCATCACAAAGTGCACCACTTCCACAAGTGTATTTAAAGCTGTGGGTTTAATTTTGCTGTCGGCAGTACATTTGATGTCTGCCGAAAACCGTAACCATTAGCCACAAGTGAAACAGCCCAGACATTTTTAATTTTGCCAAACGTTTTCTAGAACACACTGACATGAGGCGGGGTCGGCCAGGTCACCAAGTCGTATGACAGAGACATTTTTACTTTGCCTGAAACAAAATAGTTAGTTCACCATTTGCTACATTTCTGTATATTTGTACTGCCTCTAATACCTCTGTGTTGGAATAACCTAAAGCATTGAACTGATCGTAGCTCTGTACTCTCCAGGAGGAGGTTTTTGTTTTTTGCCCTCCACTTCAAAAGCAGCAAAAGATGCAGCATTCACTATTTATGTCCACAGATACCGTCATCTAATTATGCTTCGCAGGAAAGTTTCCTGTGGTGACTTGTAGATCTCTCACTATGTGTCAAGTGGCACAGGTCTTTTGAAGGTTGGGTGGAGGGGCTGTGTCAACTTTCTTACTTGAGGTCATAGTGTAAATGAGGGATCTGCAGCTAATAATAAAAGAAAATACCTTTAATCTTTCAAGTCAAGCGTTTTTCTCGACTGACAGACCCCCATGTTCACAGCTGTTATGAGAGAGGAGAGCTGCCCTTTGGTTTTTGCCCGGGCCTGTCTGTTTTTGTTTTAAAGCACTTGACAATCAGATGACAGACACTGTTTGCGATCAAGAAGCTGACTTTGTAGTTGCACCTTCCTAATATGCTACAGAATTTGTACATGTTCTCTGTTAGCCTTGCAGTAGCAATAGAAGAGAGTGTAAAAAAAAAAAAAACCTAACCTGACTGCAGTGTGCCTGGCTGAGCTGCTGGAGTCATGTTTCCCTCTCTGGCTGTGTCACAGAGAAACAAGAGCAGGGTAGAGGGGAGGAAAAAACCCTCCAAAAAACAGGGAATATTGAAGGGGCCAGATCAAGAGCAGGCACAGCCCTTTTCCTTGCAATGCCCCCCCGCTTTGAAGGCGCAGCCTGCTGTGAGCAGAAGTGAGTGTGAGGCTCTGGTAGACGGTTATAACCATCCCCTGAAGCCCTGGCAGTGTGTTCTCTTCCTCTTCCTGTTTGGGCCACTGGTGCAATAATCATCTCTGAGACGTGGCTCGGTGGGCTTCTTGAAATGTCCTTGTGCTAAGATCACCTAAGAGTTGTTTGAAATATATCTGTATTACAGTTTGCAACAACCAGAAGGATGAGAATTAAAAACAATTGAAGAGAAAGGGGAGTCTGTTGGATCTGAACCTGTTAGTCTCACAGATCTGCACGTGCTGTGTGGAATCTGCTCGGTGCCGGGGCCGTTTTCCTTGTCCTGCATATGCGTGAGAAAGGATAAGGTCTGTGGGGACGGTGAAGAGGTGCACAGGGAGAGCAGAATGATTTGTTCTGTTCAGGGTCTTTGCATTGACCTGATTTACTTCGCCTCGCTTGTCATTATCGGCAGGGTGGGCGTGCTCTTTCTCTGACTCGTTCCTTCCTCGAGGCAGCTTTTCAGGTCACAGTCAAAGATTTTCATAGAAAGAGGAAACTGATCTTCACTGTCTATGATGCAACAATAACAAGGGGAGTGTTTTATAAGTTTTTTTGGGGGGGGGGGGGGGGGGGGGGGGGTTTGCCTGGCAAAAGAGAAATCAGCTGCACTTCCTGTCAGCTTCTCAGATGAGATGTTCAAAGTGAATCTCCTTCTGAGAATTAAGGCTGTTAATTGGCTTCTCGGGCCAATTATCAGGCATGACATGCAAACCAGCATATTTCAACAGATACTCTGAGAATAGCACTCTGTTTTGGGTAAACGTCTTGGTTGAGCAGCTGTATGGGAAGAGACTGAGGTAAAGACTCGGAGCAGGACCGTAGATGCATTTGAAAAGAGAACGCTGATATTGGGCATCGAAGACCCTGCTGCAGTGTCCTCGCTCCTTCTCCTCCCGTGTTTCTTATCTTCTGTCTGTTTGGAGCTGAAGCGGCTCACAGCTGCAGAGCAAATAAGCCAACCAAGCAGCCTGTCTTTGCTTGGGCCACTTCTTTACCTCATCTATGCATTATCTCCTCTATCCACATCCATCTGCAGCCATCAGCTGTATAATAGGTAGTCATATGTAAGGTAGGTCAAAGAGCTGTTTTAGAACAGGAAAACAGTCTGAAGCCTCTTGCTAAGCTGCAATGTGAAATCGCACTCTTTCCTTTTCGCTCATGATTATTGTTAATGCATATCCCTACCTTCCTGCTTTCTTATTTGCTCTCAGGCTCGCAGGGTTATGATGAATGGGACTATTTTATGGGAAGGGTTGCCACATGGGTCTCTCAGCCCGAGGTTAAAAACTGAGATATTGATTCAACTTATTTATTCAGACGTACAGATTTGGCTGTTTCTTGACGGGCAGGGTGAGTTTGTCTCACCACAGAGCTGTGTTCTTCTTTTGAACTTCCCCACAGTTGGATAGAGTATCAGATTTCTTCCACATCTCATCACCTTTTGGTTTCACGGTATCTCGGTGGCTTTGAATAGATTTGGATGAAACTGCTTAGATGGAAGGCTCTCTGCCAGAGGTGTAAAACAAATTTTAATGGTGGTTTGGGGAGTAATTCTAGTTTTAATCCATGATATGTCCTGTGAAGTAGTTGCAACCATCTTAAAGAAGCATGTTAGAGACTCATTCACTGTTTGTTTGGGGAAAAACGGGCACTGGAAGGATGTTTCGGCACACTCGGCCAAAACCAGTCCTTGTATTATCTGTTGAGTCAGAACAGATGAAAATGAAGGAGCATTTACATAACACTTTTGTCTACGTTACCACTGAAAGTGCTTTAGGCTACAAGCTATATTTCCCCATACGTTCATACTGTGCTTTAGTCTTTGCATTTTGGCTGTGGATATGCAAAGCTGACTCCCAAAAGGCCCACCTGACCAGGAGATTGAAACCCAGAACTTTCTCACTGTGACCGAAAGTGTTGTTGAATGGCTGCTGATGATTAGTGTGGTTTATTTAAAACATCCTTACCGGTAAATGCTGTCACTGTCAGCTTATTTATTGAGCTCTAAATTACAGCAGATATTTGACTATCTATGGACATGCTGTGGAAAGGGGGAGCAACGGAGGGCCAGCTTTCCAAAATATACAAACTAATGTCTCCTTTGCCCCATTTCCAGCCAGGGGACTGATATGATCTTACTGCTTATATTGTTTTGGACTAAAAACTAAGCAATCACTGTTGCTGTATGGCCTCCTCCCCCTTCCTCCGCCCGCCTGGCTAGCTGCTATGTGTTGCACTGCTGCTAGGCTGTAATGTGTACAATGTTGGCTTGAACTCTGCACTCTGATGGGTCGCCAGTTATCTGGCAAGGCCGGTCAAACTCGGGGGTTTTATTTTTTTCAGGCCCTCTTCTCTCAGGATTGTCAACACTTCCTCTCTGCCCTGCTATGATATGGAGAGCGCAGGTTAGGATAAGCAGGCTGACTGAATTTATCTTGTGTTGTTAGTCGGGATGTACAAACTCACTCCTTCATGACAAAGACTCTTAAATGCAGAGTATTCTGTGACTATCAACAAGTCACTCAGTGTTTTGCACAGATAAAACATTTGGCTGCATGCTCGAGGGTTAAATTAGGCAAAGCGGTCAAAGAAGGCTCAAAGCTTATAAAATTATATAGAGCCCAACCCCCTTTAGTTCAAATGAAATCCCCCTCGACCTCCTCCAACTACTGCTCCTCCAACACCCCTGCTGCCAGTTCACTCCCTCTCCTGCTAGTTGGTTCACTGTGGCGAGGACCAGCTGACCATGCCGAATCAGCAAATGTACACGGGTGTGTGTGAGAGAGACTTTGGCGGGGGGGTCAGAAGGTTTCATGATGTGAGTGATGCGTTCGTGTATAATAAGTCCTGTTGGTGTGTGTGTGCTCCGTCACCGTCTCTCCCATGGCACGCTTTATGGAAAACGGAGGAGTGGTCTTCCACACAGGATTTACAGTGTGTGTCTGTGTGGTTGTTTTCAGTGTGAGGACACATAATGGCAGAACATGAGTGTGAGTAGTGGATTGTCTTGGGTTGCAGTGACAGCTGGAGAGGACAAACACAATGTCTTTATACCAGCACCATTACCACCCCCCCCCCACCCTCAGCCTCCGGTGTTTCTCTAAGCTCCACGCGCTTTGCAGCTGAACGGACTGCAAGCCTCCATCCCTCCCTTCCTCCACACCGTATTACATTACACTGTCATTAGCTATGTTTTGCACTGACCCTGTAGTAGGTATTTAGAGGTTTCTTTCAATCACGACTGACGCTGATCAGCGTGATTGTGGAGGTCTTCAATCAGCTGCTGCGCGTTGGCACCAGCGCTGCAGTGTAGGGCTTTGTGAAGAGAAGCAGTCAAAATAAAGCCCTCTCTCCTTGGCAGCTGTGTCTGTACTTGTGTGGTTATCTTTTTGAGGACCACTTCAGAGTTTTAGACCTTGGAAGAGAGAACATTATGGCTTGGCTTATCTGACACAGGACTGTTTGGGGCACGTGTTAGGTTGGGTTTTGATGGTTAAAGTAACGCCTAGGGCGTGCATTATGTCAGTGAGTACCCCGACAGAGAGCCACACACATGCATGCTTTTATTTCTTCTGCAGAATCATTCAGACTTGCAGTTGTTTCTGACCGTGCGTGTGCGTAGATCCATTACACAATGTAAGCAAATGGCGCCAAGACTGTCTTTAATTAAAGACAAACTGTGGGTAAAGCAATCATCTTGTTGCTCGGTTGTACTAATTAGTTGAAATGGTTACCAGGCGGTGACAAGGGAAATTGGTCACAACTTGTCTGTTCATGAGAGAGAGAGAGAGAGAGAGGTAAACACTCGTCCTGTCAGTACGCTGCTAATAGGTGTCTTTTCTCACCCCAAGGCTCGGATCAAGTTTCCCATCGACTACCCGTACTCTCCACCAGCTTTCCGCTTTCTCACCAAAATGTGGCACCCGAACATCTACGAGGTAAATCTGAACAATTTTAAAAATAAAAAAAAGAGAGAGAAAGAGAGAAGTGTGACTGTCAAACGTTGACATTTTTGTGATTCGAAGTAGATTTTTTTTTTTTTTTTTTTTTTTCAACATGTAGCCCTAATATTTGAATCTTTTCGCGCTTCTTAAAGGTGACTGCTTGTCTGAACATGCTTGTTTACTGTCTCATGTCCCTAGAACGGGGATGTGTGCATCTCCATCCTTCATCCACCAGTGGACGACCCACAGAGCGGTGAGCTGCCATCGGAGAGGTGGAACCCCACACAGAACGTCAGGTACACGTCAGGCTCTGGAACAACTCAAGAAAAGAAAAAAAAAGATGATGATCTGCAGAGATTTTTTTTTCTTTTTTCTGGCTTGTAGCGAGACCATAATGAATTTTTAATTGATTCATTTAGATGCATAATGCATTTTGTGTCTGTCGGGATTTTGCTTTAATCATAGAGTGGGAACGTTTGAACAGATCTGGAGATGCACTGGCTGTGCACCTGCTAAAGAAGGTCATTGGCCGTGGCCAGTCATGCTGATCATGGAGGATCAGGGGAGGAGCTAGACAATGTTTGTAGCCGGGCACAGACATTTTCTTACATTCGGGCGGCATTGTTGTCTTTCCTTGCTACTGGATGTAATACCAGCTCTATGGGTACATTTGTGAGCCTCTAAACAGCTTCACCATTACTCAAGTGTGGTGGCAAGACAGCAGCTACATTATGTACTTTGGAAAATGAATTTCTTTACTGCAATTTTGTCCACAGTAATGAAGCCTCAGAGCTGAATATTACAAAAGCAGTGCTGCATTTTTGCCTACAGAGCAGAAAATGTAGATGGCTGAGTCCAGATCCTGTAGCATGAAAACAGGATGATTGTTTGAGGCCTTTTCTCAGCTTGCTGCAGTTTAAATGCAGCAAACACCCAAACATGATGTTTAATTCATACGTCTTTATTTCTGATATTTGCGTGACACAGATTGAATTACTTGGTCCCTCCAGATTCTCAGTTGTCTTTTTTTTTCTGTGCTCAGCGTAGACAAAATCCACTACGGCTGTGTCTTTCATAAAGGATCCTCTGACTGCTGCAGACAGAAGCGACAGATACAAAAGCAGCTTAATATTATTTACAGGAGGAGTGTGTAAAAATGTTTTGGAGGATAAAACAAACTGCCCACGCATGTTTGTGTGACTGGTCTCTTAATCACAGCTGTGTTTAGGCCAATAAAGTCAAACGCAGCAGCAGAGGCAGATGATCAGAGGGTTAACAGGCTGCTCGTCTGACCCTGACCTTCATCTCCCTCCTTCCCTCCCTCACCCTCTCTCCCTCTTTTTGTCTGTGTATGTCTGTCTTTCCATTTCTGTACACTTCTGCTTCCTGCACTCAGTGTCTCTTGTCTCGTCTTACCTCCATCTTTGCTACTCTCCGCCCCGTTTCCTTCTCCTCATCCTGTATTGCCTTCAACTATTTTAATCACTCGTTCCGCTGTCGGCCTCTCTCTCAGGACCATCCTGCTCAGTGTGATCTCTCTGCTGAATGAACCCAACACGTTCTCCCCCGCCAACGTGGACGCCTCAGTCATGTACCGAAAGTGGAGGGACAGCAAGGGCAAGGACAGAGAATACATCGAGATCATCAGGTACAGGAAGGAAGAAAAACGCACTCGGCTGTCTCCTCACTTCAAACGTTTGCTTGTCTGTACAGTAGAAACAGAGCGCCACAACTGAACTTGCTCATAGCCTCATTTTTATTTATTTTTTTCACCTCTTCTGTTTCTTCCTTGCGTCTTACAGAAAGCAGGTGGTGGCTACCAAAGCGGATGCAGAGCGGGACGGTGTCAAGGTTCCTGTCACGTTGGACGAGTACTGCGTCCGAACCCAAGTCCCACCCACGGACGACGGCTCCAACCTCTTATACGATGACTACTACGATGACGAGGAGCTGGATGATGATGATGACGACGAGGATGACGATGAGGACTGTTGCTATGATGAGGACGACTCGGGCACTGAGGACTCCTGACCTCGCCCGCCCTGCGATATCGTCCCCCTGCTCGCTGTTCTTGTTCTCAACACCCCCATCCCACCGCTGACCGCCCTCTTCTGTCATGAACTGAACTTTGAATCCCCCTCTCCCCCCTTCTTCCCCAGTACTCACTTAGCACAGCCCCCGTCCACCTTCTGTTACATGTGCAGTCACAGCGTGCGCACTAAAACCCGATGCATTGAAGAAAAGAAGGCTACAGAGTTTTTTCTGCTTGTTTCTTACATGTTTTATTTTATTTATCTGTTCTTAGTAAAGGTTACACACAATATGCACACTCAGCAGGAAATCTTCAAAGTAATAGTTTTGGTTTCCTCACCTCCTGTTGATCTGCACTTACTAGAAATTAGCTTAGCCTTTTAGCTTCGAGTCCTATTTCTTCTGCAGGCTTTGAGTGGAACAAATCTGATGTCTGAGTTAATTTTGGTGCAGAATGGTCACACCTGCTCTTAATCACAGTCATCAGGAGACAGGTTCAGGTCGGAGTAAAGCAAGATTTGTGAAGAAAGCTAACGTAGGATAATTGGCCTGCTGTGCGTATGTGTGTCTGCGCGAGTTGTTGTTTTGTTTTTTCTTTTTCTAAAGCGGAGTCGTTTCCGCCTCTGAGCCCCGGATGTGTGTGTGACTCTACTCTAGTTTGCAGGCTGTTCAAAGCCCTGCCATGCCTCACCTCTGACCTTTTAAGCCGCAAGGCTTGTGCTGCTCCACACATGAAAGTTGTCTGCCATTCACACTCTCTTGTGCCTTCCCTCACTCCCTAATATTCCACATGTGACTGTCCAATGGGATCCATGAGTCAAACCCCAGTCAGCCAGGCAAGAGGAAAGTGGCATAAGGAGTCAGTCAGCCCCCCCTCCTCCCTGCTCTTTTAATTCTCAGGTGGCGATATTGTGTAAATGGCGCCCTCCTGATGGAGGGAACTTATTTATAGCGGCACCTGTCAGATTTGTCCGAGGTGTGAGTGAGGAAGGTAAGATCGAACAGCTGAACTAAAGAATGGCATGTAGACCAGAACCCCAGAAACGTCCTCTACCGACTGCCACACGGCCTTCGTCGTACAAGCACGCGCTACTAGTGGCTCGGATGCATTAAGAAACCGCCAGCCCAGCTCACTGCTGCTCGTGAAATTTAACGTACTGTATTTAACAAACCTATGCAGTCAGTGCTTGAACTTACTCAATATGCAGTGCTTTAAGCGTGTCAGTAAAGCTGAGCTTTGCAGCGTGTCCCAAACTCCAGCTCGAGTCTCACAAGCCAGCCACGTGTCCTTGGTCAGAGACGGACATGTGAAGCTGTGTCGGTCTGTGGTTTGAGATCCCAACTCCTGAGTAGCACAAGTCTCCAGAGCTGAAGAGTTGCATTGTTCACTGCCCTTCACAGAGCTCGCCCCCTGCTGGCGGCTGTGTGTACTGGCATATTTCTTTGCGCCAGCCATTTTGACTCATCAGTATCAATGAATCCTGTTACCTCAAAGGCAAACGGGTGGCAGCTTGATGCAGGATGTGATTCAGAAGAATTAAAAATGGAGACAGATGGGGGAAGGAGGGGGGGGGGGGCGTCTTGTTTTCAGTCTACTGTACACCATCAGACCCTCTCCTAACTGCCAAGAGTGCTCTGATACACCCCCGTTACCACCACCCAACAGTATTTCTGATGAAATCCTGACTCTGTGTGTGTGTGTGTGTGTGTGTGTGTGTGTGTGTGTGTGTGTGTGAGTGAGAGAGAGAGAGAGAGAGAATACTTGCTGATGGGTTTTTTTATTATTTTATTTTTTAGATGAGCTGAAATATGTGGAAAAGAAAAGCAAAAATGGGAAGGTACTGGGATGGGGTTTATCTCTAAGCATGAACAGGAGAATGTGGTTCTTCACTAGCATGCTGTTATGATGTGTTTGTGGTTTTAGACCTGCTATAAGGGTTGGGATTGTGTCCAAGGAAAAATGTCCTCTTAACTCAATTTTATCTGAGCTGCATTTGGAGGGGGGGGGGCTGCTTTTCTGTTTTCAGGGTTGTTGGTTTTTTTCTTTGTAATTTGTGGTAAAGGCTGCAATGTTTTCTCTTATATGTATTGACTTTATTGTTAAGAGCCCTTTTGTTGTTCATATAAGACTGAGTAAAGATATGAACCAGTTACACAGATATGAAACGGAAAAGTTGAACAGAGCCAAACTGAGTCGGCACACCATGCAGGGATCGTTACCCGCTACTGTTTACGCCACAGAGTTGTCATTACTGTATAATTGATCAGTGTTTGTTACATAGTTTATGAATGAACCCCTGCCTCTCTATTGTAATGGTTTGTGAGAATGGGATTTTTTTTTTTTTTTTTTTTTTTTTTTTTTGGGTCAAACTACTGTTTTATCGTCCTTGCTCCCCACACTCTGAGCTCTGGTTGGTGGCAGCCTCACTGAGGGAAACCCAGCAGTTAAGAAAACAACAAGAACCTCAGGAAAAAAACAAAACAACCACCAATAAACAAACCCTTTTCCAGCTGAGTGAACCTGACCCCTGGCAGTCTCACTTTTTGGCTTCAAAGGACTGTTTACAATCTACCTTGATATGCACATGTGGATATTTTGACGATCACTTGATATATTTTTTTCCTCGTTTTTCTTTTCTTTTTTTTTCTTATGGTTTGTAAATCTATTTAAAATCTGAATAAAGCTCTTTATTAGATATTGGCTGATTTTTATTTTATTTGTGTGCGTGCGTTGGAGATTTTCACGGTCTCATTGGTTTCTGCATTTTCTGTGTCGTCTTGCAGTCACTGAAATGATGATAGTGAATACCATTTGAGGGAAACTCAGAGTTGTCTTGCAGAGGTAAGACCTGTTTCCTTTCTTAATTCATTTTAAAACTTCTGTTTGAGTTGAAGTGTAAGGAAAGCACGTGATGAGGCGTGTACCCCGTAGTCACCCTGCTACACTCAGAGGGTGGTGGAGACTTTTAAAGGATTTCCTGATGCTTTCTGTGTTTTTGTGTTACAAACGTGAGTTTGAGCTTCGTCTCCTCTAAGTGGACGCATTTTCTTTTTCATTTATTTCTTCTGTGTAGGACCTTTTGGATCTTAGCCCAACTGAGGTAAGAGTCCAGCTGCATGCTCTGTGAATTATGTTTAAACTTAGCTCAGTGTTGCATGAAAGACCCTGGACCCTACAGAGGTTGTGCAGGTAGTCCAGCTCCTTCAGGATGGCACATCAATACATACCATTGCCAGAAGGCTTGCTGTGTCTCCCAGCACAGGCTCAATAGCATGGTGGAAATTTCCCGAGACGGGCAGTTGCTCTAGGAGAGTTGGAGAGGAGCGTAGATGGTCCTTAACCCAATAGCAGGACCGGTATTTGCTCCTTTGTGCAAGGAGGAACTGCCAGAACCCTACAAAATGACCCCCAGCTCGTTACTGGTGTGAATGTTTCTGACTAAACAATTAGACTTGGTGAGTGTGGGCTGTGGGCCCTATTTTCACTGCCTGGCTGCTGAGCCAGATTGGCATTTGCCATAGAATACCAGAGTTGGCAACCACTGGAACCCAGTGATTTTTCACAGATGAGAGCAGGAAAGTGTGGCGAACATTATGTTGCCTGTAACATTGTGCAGCATGACTGGTTTGTTGGTGGGCCAGTGATGGTCTGGGGAGGCATACCCATGGAGGGGCGCACAGCTTTCCACAGCTCTGTGTGTCGGATAAAATCCTTGGCCCCACTGGGTCCTGGTTTCCTCCTAGTACAACCTCATGTGGCGAGAGTAAGGAGGCAGTTCCTGGAGGATGAAAGGTTTGATACCAGTCACTGACCCCCTACACCTGAGCTAAATCCTGTGGAACACCACGTCTTGATTCATCCAATGCTGCCAGGTCGCACCTCAGCTGTCCAGCAGCTCCGTGATGCCCTGGTCCAGATCTGGGAGGAGAGCCTCCAGGACACCATCCATCATCTCATTATGGGCATGTATACAAGCCATGTTGAGGCCATACAAACTAGTAAGTACCATTCTGAGTTACTGCAATGACATTTCAGCAAAATGGACTAGCCTTTCACGTCAATTTTTTAACTGTAATTTTTGGGGTATGTTTGAATTCAACCCTCTGTAGGTTTGCTTTCATTTCCATCAAACAAACAAGTTCTGCAGTGAACCATTAATTCCTTTTCTCTGTCCCATTTCTTCTTCTTTTCCTCTCAGCTCGGCACCTGCCTCACAGGGTGAGGAGGATATCTGTGGATTCTTTTTAGTTCTTCATCATTGGAACTGATGGAAATTAAATTGAAATCTAATGTGCTTTCAAAATGTTCCTTTAATTTTTTTTTAACCAGTGTATAAAATGTTTCCATACGGTTCTGGTAACCTGATAAATTCTGGGACTGACTGAGATCGTTTGTCATTTTTAATAGGAAAAGACGCCACTCTATTCAAGACGAGGACACTTGAGTGACATAAGACATGTCTTGAGGGTAATTTTTCAGCTTTTGGCTAAAATTGGTTTTACTTTTTTGTGTTAAAACCTTTCAGGAATATCAGGGCTGTGCCTCTTTATCCTTTCATGCCGTGGTCATATGAAGCATGTGTGGCTGATTTGCAGAATCTTTACTGGCAGAGTTGAGATGTTATAATCTTTGTATTCAAAAGTTTACTGTGATCTGCAGTCGTACTGAAAGAGAATAATTCAGTGTTCAGACCAAGGACTTTGGTCTGTCAGTAAAGAAAGGTGTGCAAATAACCAAAACCCAGAAATAAAAGTATTCTGGCTTGCTCCTGAGCTGGAGTTCAGCGACGACGTTTCTAATTTATAAACAGATCACAGTATTATTTATACTGCATCACGTACCTGAATGGTGTTTGATAATCACTCACGCGTTATCATCAAGTTGGAGACAAATCAGGCAGATGATTTCACTAATGAAGAAGTTCATGCTTTTCTGGGGTTTGCTGTTGTAAATATCCAGGACAAGTATGATATAAATCAAGCTGATATTTTTCTAAGTGATGGTGAATGGAAAAAGGGTAAAAATGCATCTATATATGGATTTTTTTTTTTTTAAAGTCTGTACAGACAGGGAAGTGACTTTAACACCCTTTAATAAACCTTAAATGTTCAATTGTCTCTTTTCTGAATGAAACACTGCCTGTGTCTTTGCAGCTTTACACAAGATATATCCCTACATATCCATGTTTTTGGAAAACTCAACCACTTGCCAAAAAATCTATTTAATCTAGAATATAAATCTGCAAGTAAACTGAGGTAAGAAAGTTGTATGTGGTGCAGTAATTGTGCCTGCTCCAGAGTGCAATTACTTTCTGGCTTCCTGTGAGTACGTCTTGCTCTATTTCTGGTGTTTTATTTCATTGTGGGGCAATAACACCCTGACATTCAGTGATGCCTGTGGTGGTGGATGTATTTCTCTCAAGCCTGCATTGGTTTTTTGTCTTAGTTGCACATGTTCAAATAGGGGAGGATAAAGATCTGCACTTGCAGATCTGAACAATATTTTTTCCACCATGAATTCAGTTTGTTTCTGTTTAATGCCTCTAGGGGGCAGCATCAGCTTGCTTCTTGTGAGCTTTGAGCCGTTTCAGTGGTCTGCGCAAAGCTGAGGGAGATTTTTGTTTTTAAATAACTGATTTTTTTTTTGTTGTCTTTTTCCTTCTTGTTTTTCTTATCTTTTGACATGTTTTTTCTACCTTTCTTGGAGGCACTTTGCATCCTTGAGAGTAATCTGTGCCATATTCAATATTTCACCATCTTTAAAAAAGTGCAAATGCATCATCTGGTCATTTTCCCTTTTCTCATCAACCAGCGTGCCTGTTGAAATGGACTGTATAGCTGACATGCTCTACCCTTCTATTCTCTTCCTACACTTGAGTTATATGGTTTATTATCTCCACGCTATGCTTTCTGGTAGAGTTGACCCACATTTGGCTGTCTGTAATATGCTGCTTGAAAATGAAAATCATGAATCTGAAATGCCATGCGGGAGCTTTCAGCTGACAAAAATGTCGATCAATAATAGAGTAGTGCACACAGGAGTATACTTTTCTCATTTATGTGCTAACGCTCTCCCATGCTCCTAGATCACGAGATGTCCTCTGACGGTGATACACCATTTTTTCTGCCGAGCCGATCAGATGTGTTTCCTGTGGCGACGGGTATGACCTTTTGCCCTGCGTCCACCCAATCAAAATGCCAGTTCAGTGGACCAGAAAAAGCAGGCTGCTGAGCAGGAGCTGGATGCCACGAACAGTGGCTCTGGTTTCACGCTGTGACCCCGAGCCACGTGCGTTACTCAGTTGCTCTGCTCCAACTGGCAAGCATCTGAGCTCGAGCCGTCTGTGACCTGCATGGACAGCCTGGAGGAGGTGACGAAATGAGAGTGAGAGGATAGAGAGTTGGTTATTGGGATGCTATGTCTGTGCATAAGGCGGCAGAAGCTGTCTGTAGGGTGGGAAGAGGCTGGCAGGAGGGAAGAAAGATGGATGACGATAATAAAGAGTGGGCCGCTTAATCTTATTTCTCTTACAAGAGAGACCTGCGACCAGAAACCATAACAAGAATGTAATTAGCAGGAAGAAGAGGACAGTAAAAAAGTATTAAAAACAACATTGTGAGATTTTAGCATTTCTTAGAGGAAATAACAAATCTAATCTATGGTATCTGAAGCCAGTTCTACTGAAGGTAGTGCAGCATCTTATGTTAGCGATCTCCTCGATCCTGATTTACATGGTATGAGAGATGGCTTGAAAGCTTTTACAGCAGAGCTTTGATGAATGAATAACAGGGAATGGCTGTTTTTCTTCTTCAGTGAAAAGGAGGTCTGTGCAACCTTTTCACGCAAAGAACAGTGATGAAGCATACCGCACTATTGCGTGTCTGCTGTGGCACTAATGGGTTGCCATACATGCTAAGAGTAAACACACTCAAAGCGATGACGGAACAAGCGACTCTACGAGGAGGAGCACTGAACCTCCTGCAGAGCTTTGGTGCAGCTTTCTGTGTACCAGCTCCAACTTCTCCCTCCCGTCTTTCTAGGAAGCCAGTCGAGCGTCAGCAGAGAGGATGCCACAGTGTTGAAACACACTCGGGGGTTTGTCCTTTAGTCACAGCCTCGGCGGTACATCTGTCCATCCACAGAGAGAACAAGCAAACACGATCACACTGACTCAGCTCTGTATTATTCAGTGGGGCAGGCCACTTTGGTACAGTCAGGTTTGTAATAGCTTCAGTGTTCCTCACATTTTCTGACAGAGTTGTAGGGTTCAGCCCCTTAATGAGAGCAGAACAGACACATTAACCTTTTCTCAGTAGATTCTCCGCCGCTGGTGTATTGATCTCATTATTTTGTAGAGGAAGCTGTTCGCAGTGTGAGGCTGGAGTTGTGCACAGAGTAGTAGCACATTCAGAAGAGGTAGTTTCAGTTTTAATGAGCCTCGTTTTCTATTACACTTTTAAGGTAATATATTCACATTTAAATTTATGCTGTAGTGTCCAAACCTTGGTTACCTGATTAGTCTGTGGACAGAAAATGTGATAATTGGTTAATCATTTAAATAAACTCTGAAGCCAGATGGTGCAGACATGTAGTTTGGTTTATAAACAGACATGAGTTCTTAGAAAGAAAATAAATCGAAAGTAGTTTAAGGCTCTGACGCTCTCCGTTACGCACCTACTAAACTGACAGCCTCCCACTACGGGCTTTGCTTAAAGAGGCATCAAGTGTCTCTATGGTGATCAGGCAGCTCTGGCATGCAGTGGATGAGGGTTCAAATGTGTCTTTGCAATCTATATGGTAAGTGCCCCCTCCAGATTACATCAGCCGGTGACCCCTGGCTGGACCTCCTAAGACGAGATGTATAATTATGTCCACTCCGACGCTCGAGTAAGAATGGCGGTTTCTTGCACCCGTGTTTCAAAAGGATTCCGCAATATTTAAATTCAAATGTCACGACATGTTGACAGACCAGTGTCGATCAATTCTGATTTTAAAACAAAAGCACCTGCACAACTCCGATTACACACATTTGATGAGCTATTGAATCCTTGCAGGGGGATTAATGTGCGTCATCCACTCCAAAACTATTCAATACAATATCTGATGATGCCCTCGGCGTTTTATCAGCTGCCATGCAAAGGTTGCATGTTTTTTTTTTTTTATTGTATCCGTTGTTTACTAAACTATTGATTGCCGTCACCCTCAACCATACCTATGCTATATAGACCAGGTAAAAATGACCTGTAATTTGAGGAAGCACTTCGACGGCTAGTAAGATCCATTTGACTTCATATCTGCTGAACTCTGTCTGCAAAGCATCTGCTGTTGTGTCCTCAGTGTCACCGTGAACTTGTTGACATGCTAATGTTTGGCTGCTTCTCCTCAGCACATTAAGAACCGACATTGCAAGAGAATTTAGTCTAATTATTATTATTATTCTTTTTTCTGAGTTTGTTGAAGAGAAATAATGTATCCATGACAGGCTACGGAGAACCTTTTATGCACTTTGAACTCAGCGCGGAGTTCAAATATAGCTGTTAGTTTACTGTAGAGCGCCTGTTTCCCCTCAGTGAGCTCCCAATTAGTTATGACAAGAAGGGCAACAACACGACCCATGGCAATCAAGCTCGTTTTCCATGCGCCTGAGGCACAGACAGGCAGAGATGCTGACACCTATTCCAGGTCTGCGCGCGGTAAATGTTGGCTAATCACTTGTTTGCAAAGCGCTTGTCAGAGTCACCAGACACGGACACTCTCCATCTGCACATTTCTAAGTTGGCGAGCCAGTCTAGTGTTGCTGCCTATTTACTGATCTCTGATAAAGCAGCAGCAGCCGTAGCCCTCTCAGTCCACGGGCTGTATGGCACTTGACTCAAAACCAGGCAATCTGGACAAATAAAGTACCTTTTGTGCTGCAGATCAATGAAGTCAGCCCTATTTTAGACAAATGTATTTGTTGCCATAGCAAAGTTTCCAGGGAGACCAATAGGTCGGGTTAAACGCGAAGAGAGAGAGACACACACACAAAAGAAGAGTTAAAAAAAGGTCAGTCTAAAGTTAATTGGACCAGCACACAGTTGCATATGCTCCACGTTGCATTGTCTGCTTGTGCTTTTTTCTGGTCAAACAGCCCCATGTACATATCTATCTCTATAGAGATAGATATGGATATATGCAGAGAGAGAGAGAATGAATGATTGGAACATAAAACCTCAGTGCTGTGCGCAAAGGTTAAAAAGAAAACCCCGGCAGTTAACTGCAGTGACTCTTGGGGACTCATGTAAACCCAACCTGTATGATTCCTTTCCTCACAGGAGCAACTGGTGTTCTTTCTAGCTGGTTCTGCGGAAACGCACAGTTTGATCTTATTGGTCAGCTGCATCTGTGTGCCATCTATAAAACGCACCACAGGCGCTCCGGAGCTGAGACCGTCTGAGGGCGCAGAGTAGCGCCACGGAGCGCACAGACTTATCCGAGGTGTGTGTGAGAGAGAGGGGGAAAAAAGCACACCTGTTACTGAAGAAACGAAAGCAAAGTGAAAAAAAGAGGACTGCGTCTTCCTCTGTATTGCTGTAAGTATCATAATTTTATTACATAGCACAGATATCAACATTATTGAGCTTTTCGAAGCAGACCAGAGGAAACATGCAGGCACCTGTTGAACTGTCTTTTCATTACTGAGTTTTTCTCTTAAAAAACGAGTTCATGTGATCGTTCAATGTCGAAACGTATCGAATATCTATATGCAGGAGCGTTATTAATGCATTTGGTAAAATAATTTATATTTGTGAGCTTTTCTTTTCTTGTCGTCTTCCCGGAACTGAAATTAAATTAGATTAAAGCATAAGTGCAAATTAAAAGTTTCCAGTTACATCATTAGGGAGAGTTTCTAATTCAAAGAATGCACTTTTAAATTTTGCTCATTAAAACGTGACCGTGCGATCGGAAATCGAGAAGTAAATCCTTTGTTGCTGATTTATCCGCAGACTGATTGCGTTAGTCCGTAAAGACACTCTGTTATTTAAAAACTACACAAAGACTTTATTCCATGTGTTGGAGATTTAATGTAGATGGATTTATTTTATTTTATTTTTAGTAATGCTCTGTCTTTTGTCCGTTCAAAGGATTCTCTCCTATTGTTTATAAGCCTAGAAAACCTTTTTAAAGAAGGGTTTGTCCGTATGTTCGACACTAAACAGAAAGTTAAGCTCAGGTTCAGTGTGATAACGCTATAATATTTCCTGTTTACTCAAGTCTTGTTCCTGTAAACGCCTGCGGTCCTAATCACAGACTGCGTTTCAGCGCGAAAGCACTCAGGTGATATTTTTATCCCTCTTCTCTCCGTGGAGTGACGCTCTGATCGTTTAACCCCCCCCCCCCCCCCCCCCCCCCCTTCTCCCTCTCCCCGCCCACCCATGTGTGTTATTAATTGCAGACACACCTGACTGCACCTACTCCACACATCCCACTTTCCAGTGGGGACCATGTGGGTTCTGGATAAGATCCGCGGGTCGGTGGAGAGTGGTGTTCTGCGACAGGGGGAGAACGGGGACAAGAAGGGTGGCACCCCGACCTACAGCAACGTCCTCACCCCCGACAGGATCCCAGATTTTTTCATTCCTCCGAAGTTGGTGAGCTGCCCCCCAGAGCCCGAGATCCCCGCCGTAAAGCCCAAAGAAGGCCTGCACCCGTCCACTTCTGAGCACACCATCGGTAGTGGGAAGATCAGTAGTCCGAGAAGCCCACGTTTGGTAGCCAAGATTGCAGGAGACACCAAGAACTTGCTGAGAGCTGCAAACCGCCACATTATACAGATAGAGAGTGCTGATGATGTGGTGGCTGGAGACACTAACGCAGACCCCCAGTCGCAGACTGCAATGTCTCTGCCTTATGTCCCCAAGACCCAGACGTCCTACGGGTTTGCTACCTTGAAGGAAAGCCCCCACACGCGCCGTAAAGAGTCGCTGTTCCACTGCGAGCTCACCAGTCCCATCACCTCCCCAAATACGCAGAGGAAGACTCCGGGCAGAAGCAGCGACACGGGAAACCACCTGAATCCAGCTGACTTTAACACCTCTCACATGAATCCCTACCGATACTTCAGCGGCGGAGAGAGCGACACCTGCTCCTCAGCCGAGTCCTCCCCTTTCAGCTCCCCTCTGCTCTCTCGCTCCGCGTCCCTGCTCAAGATCTTCACCCATGAGACGCAGGCCAAAGTGGTGAAAGCCAAGCGGACTTTCGCGCGCCACAGCTCCCTCTCCACCGACGAGTGCAGCTCGGCCGAGCCCAGCCCCAACGTCCAGCGACGGCTCCACGTCCCCACCTATCACGGCGGCGCTGGAGCTTCGGACCACGGCCTCCATCGGGAGCACACCATCAACCTGCACAAAGGCGGGACAGTGCGGATCAGCGTCAACTACGACTCCAGCACCTCCCGCCTTCTCATCCGCGTCCTGGCGGCGGAGAGTCTGTACGACAAGCACTTCGACATGAAGAGCATCAACTGCTGCGTGTCTGTCTATCTGAACCCGGGCAAGCTGCAGAAGCAAAGGAGCAACATCATCAAGAACAGCCGCAACCCGGTCTTTAACGAGGACTTCTTCTTCGACTCCATAAGTTCGACTCAGGTGAAGAGCCTCTCCGTGAAGTTCAAGGTGGTGAATAAAGGCACCAGCCTCAAAAGGGACACCTTGCTGGGAGAGCGAGAGGTGCCTCTGGGGAAGTTGCTCTCAGGGGTTTAAAGCTCCAGGAACTGAAGGTCAAAGGGGGGCAAAGAGCGAGGATACAGATTAAGCTTAAATTAGATGTTTGCACTGGTTTCTATGTTTTATTTATTCTAACAGTGACCATAAAGACAAAGGGAGAAGACAGGGAAGGACCTCCAAGAATGAAAACCAATCCCATAAGGAACATCAGCTTTAATAAATCTAAATAAACACTAAGAGCACTAAATAACCCAGATGTAGCCGATATGTGGACACCTCAAGGATTTATCATCCCAAGCTCTGCCTAACTCCCTCTCCCATTAATGAACACTCATTAAACCAAGCTGGGCTGAACAGCAACGGTTGAATTTGACACATGAAAGGTTTTCTTTCTGGCCGGGTCTCCCAGCCAGCTCCGGTTCAAAGGTTGGAGGACACCTGTGCTTCACTGCGCTCATCTGTGCGTGCCACGGTTTTATTATTGTAATGTGGCAGAAATCCGCAGCAGCACTGGATGCGATTCCCCATCTCGCCATGTGCTGCACGGGCACAGAGATGCTTTTGTGAAACGGTGGGAGCTTTGAAGTGGCACTAGAGCCTGATGTGCAAATGACCCTTTGATCCCAGTTGCCAGAGCAGCCCACATTTACATGCCCATCAAAAAGTACAATTATAATACGATTGATCTTGTAAGAAACACTAAAGTCTATGTTATAACGATACAATTAAGGATAACTGAACGTTACAGAACATTTACAAATGTGGGGAAACGATGTCTGTAGAGTTTATAACCACCCGTGTTTAATCCTTTCCTTCAGCATCAAACATTTTAAAGAAAGCATTTGTCGCTGTCTTTTTGACACGTCATTGAACAAAACAGAGCAAAACCACCTGTATTCTTACAAGCATGCAAAATATGAAAAATAGCCTAGGTGTAAACAAATCATTTCTCATCTATTTTGATTGCAGAGCAAGATTCGGACACTATCCATGAAAAAAATCTTATGTTAGAAGCAGATTTCTTCACCTTAAAATATTCCTAAAGCTTAATTATAGACAGAAATGACTTGTTAAAATGAGATTTTTATTAGTGAGCAGTAATGTTTTTGGATTTTAATATTTTTAATAGCCTCCAGTCATGTCTGTAACCGTATGAAACACAGCTATGAGTTAATGAAAGTGGAGCAGCAAGGGAAACTGGTTGCAGTATATTTGATATACATATTTATCTGGTTGATGAAATCCTTATACTGTGATGAAATAGCGGTGTGGGCACTCCAGTTAATAACAGTCCGTCAACATGCAGTCAAGTCCAGTGTGGGCACCTTGATTAAACATCGACATCGACTCCAAGACCAGTTGGTAATTCTGAACTACAAGATAAAAACGCAGGCAAATACTCAAATGGTCTTTCCCTCATTTAAAATTTCATTCCAGGTCGCTTCACTCTTCATTGTTTACTCCAAATCTCAACAGATATGAAAAAAGGACTCATTTTAAATATAGTAGCATGTAAAGGACATTTTCTAGTTTGATTATTACAAGTGAATGTAAGGTTTACACTGGACAAAGTGTTGATTTGCTGTTTGCAGCAGGACAAGAAAGTCGAACTTTTAAACTTTTTAATTTTTAAATTTATGCAACAACACAGTACTGTCCAATAGTCACCCCTCATTTCTTTATCCTTTTAAGGAAAATGGGAAATAAGTGCAGCGATTTGTTAAAACGTGCAAACATAAGTGGAAAAACAGTATACGAGGCAAAAACTGAGAGTGTGCAATTCTAAGGAGCTTAAAAGTCAATATTTGCTATGAACACTTTATATTCATCAACACAGCTGGAACTCTCAAAGGCAAGCTTTCTGCTAATTTCTTTAAGTGGTCTTCAGGAATAGTTCTCCAGGACATTCAAAGCTGTCCTTTGGATGTTGACTGATCCCACTCTGCTTCACTAATTCTGATCTGGGCTCTGGAGAGACCAACCCATGACTGATAGTACAGCTTAATTTTCTACCCGAGTATGCTTTCACTGCGTTGTTGGTGTGTTTGGGATCACTGTCATGTAGAAAAATGAAGCTCTTGACGATCAGATGCTTTCCAGATAGTACTGTACGGTGGATTGAAACCTAGTGGTGATTTTCTGTGTTCACATTTCCATCATTTTTGACAAGATCCTAGTTAAAACGTAGCCCCGTATCCGTACATGCCCAGTAGGACAGTATGCCTTTCAACTAAAAAAGATGTGAGCAAACGATGGTTTGTGTGATCAGCCGCTAGTAACAAAGTACCAAAATATACTTATTTAAAATCGGCTCATTTCTAAATTCGTCTTTTATGTGTAGACACATAGGTCAGTGGCTTAACAGACTCTGAAAATGGTCAGGTACAAGGACTGGACTGAAGATGAGTGAAAAAGCTGCCAAAGGAAAACTGTTGCTCAAGGCCACCTTAAAAATGACACGAAAGCCTGTCTCCTTGGGAGCAAATGAATAAAGAGATGAAGGGTGGATTGAGACTTTTGCACTGTACTGTACATTTGCCTTGTTGGCAGTAGACAAACGATCATACCATTGTGCATTGTGTAACTTTATTCAATGTCTCATTTGAGCAGATTAGAAAACTTGTCACAGCAAGTACCAGCTGCACAGTGTGAACATGGCGCTGGTCTTTGCATGATGTGTGCAAGGATTAATTAAACCCTAAAGCCTTACACTGTGGGTGTACGTGAGTGTGTGTGAGTGTGTGTTTTGAGCCTGATTTCCTTTCTTTTTCCTTTTTTCGTCTAAAGTTGTTAATTTTCTATGTCGTATTTTGTAAACTGAATGCTTTGAAACGACTCTTCGATGTATGTTGGGTTTGTATTGTGTATATACACTTGTCTGTGAAATGCTAATTATGCACCAGCGAGGGAGAAGTGCTTATGACAGACATTTTCAGATATACAGTTTCATCTTTAATGAAGTCCGATGGGGAGGAAGCAGACGAGTCAGGAAAGAGATGTCGAGAGAACAACCTTGTGTGCTTTAACGGGAGCAGCCGCCCCGCCTTCTGTTGCTGTTCTCTGTCGTCCTTCTGAAGAATTAGAAGAAATTGGAAGTGATTGCAACCTCGAGTGCCCAGCAGAGGAGAGCGACTTCACAAAGAAAATAAGTCAGAGACATCAGACTGATGCAAATTACTGAGAGTTCCTCACACGTCCACCCAAAGCTTCGTTTAATTATACGAGGACCGCTCTCACCTGGTGTTTGTAGCTCACTTGTAGCACCACTATCGTTGTGCTTCATATACAGTGACTCTGTTGGTTGGATTGTTATGGCGTGAAACTCTGTGATCTGTTGCAATCCCTGCTGCATACTTGTGTGCAACATACAGTGCCTGCTTGTAGACTTTGTTGTTGTTTCTTTTACTCAAACTTCCAAATTGTTTGGTTGTCGATGTTTCTTTTGCATGCCTAAAATGTTCCAGTAGTTTCAGTACTAAATCTCAGTGGATTCTTATTGTGCTGTTGTGGCTCTCCTTGTGCTATAGGTGAGGATTTCCTGCAGACACTAATGTGTATATAAAACTGCAGCTAATATATGGAGGGTGTGTTTGAGTGTGTTCAATTTTTATAACTGTTTTCATGTGGTTTATCTTTTAATAGAGTTGAAAACAATGCCTTTAATCTGGTATTTCTGCTTGGATGGGCTGTGCTGTTCTCGGTTAATATGTCACAGGTTCATACTCTGCAAATTGTGAGATAGACCCTCATCAGTACATACATCTTGTAACTTAAATAAATTCAACCAGTTAATTATTTTTTATCACAATGAATGCAAACCAAAGTACAAACTGGGGTTTTAAAAGTTTTTCTGAAGAATATTTTACCCGAATCTTTTATTATTCACATCTGACTCGCTTCATTTTCTTGTCAGCTTTTGGATGATATTTTGAACTGAAATCGCGAGGAGTGTAAATACCTGGGGTCAGTCATCCAAAACAATGAACGGTGCACAAGAAAGGGGAAGAAGAGCGCGGAGCCGGGGTGGAAATGGTGGAGACGAGTGGTTTATAAGATGGTAGCGAGATCTGCTATGATGTGTGGTCTAACAAAAAGACAAGCGGCAGAGGTGGCAGAGTTGAAGATTTTCATTAGGAGTAATCAGAATGGACAGGATTAGTAATGAGTATAGCAGAGGGTTGAGCGGTTTGGACATGAGCAGAGGAGGGATAGTGGATATTGTGGACAATGGATGTTGAGTATGGAGCTGCTGGGCAGGAGGGAAAGAGGAAGATACAAAGGAGATTCGTGGATGTAGTAAAGGAGAAGCAGAAAGATGACGTGACAGAGATAAGGTGAGATGGAGGCAGATGATCTGCGATGGGGACCCCTAAAGACGGCAAGAGCTGAGGCCAACAGGACTCGAGTTATTCATCTTAACTTTGACATTCAGGGAAAATGTCAGACCACTGTTTGAATTCTTCCTTGATGTCACAACTTAGCAGTTAACCACCAGGAAAGAGCTAGCTGATGATGGAGCTTGAAAAAACAACAGTAATAAGCTCGAACACACCATACGTACCAGATGTTACGACAGTTTACCCAGCAGCTGTCAGGGTATTAAACTACAGCATCTCTAATCGCCACTGCGCCTGTGCAGCTAACCTTTATTACATCAGCAGAGGAATTACCAGAATCAACTTACTACAATTAACTTTCCCATTATCCACCCTGCTGTTGTGGTGGAAATCCGTCTGTATATTTCTGCACTCAATAGCTGTTTAATTAGACACAGGCCAGAGAGGCCTGACTGATGACATTTAAAATGAGAATTGAGAAAAGTGTCAATACCTGTGTGTGTGTGTGTGTGTGTGTGTGTGTGTGTGTGTGTGTGTGTGTGTGTGTGTGTGTGTGTGTGTGTGTGTGTGTGAGAGAGAGAGAGAGAGAGACTGAGCTGAATATTATACTGACGCTGACTTTAGTCACACTTCTTGCTAAGATTTGCTTTAAAAATATGCTGTATATATATATTTTATTTTAAATACACTGTGTTTCTCAAGTCTTCCTGTCTTGACAGGTTCGCTCTGGAAAATGCAGCTGCAAAGTGCCGGTCCGTTACTTGATATCGAATTCCTTCATTTCTCTGGTGGAAGTTGGTTTCCATGTGCAGTTGTTGTTCTTGTTGTGTTTCTGGACCTGTGCAGGTAGAGATTTTTATACTGTGACGCTTCAGCCACTTACAGATGTTCTCCAGTTGCTGTGTTAATGGGTGTGAAAAACTTTAATTAAAAGTGAAATTCAATGAATTCTCCTTCTTATCTTGTTATTGGTTTGATGTTAATGAGTGCTCTGACTTCAGGTGATATTTGAGCATGGGCTGAGGTTCTTGATCAATAAAACCTCAACTCTAGTTACAGTAGATGTAGTAAATGTTCATACATTTGTACAGACCTTTCATTTGCAAGGTGCATGTGACTGGAAGAATGAAAGCATCCATACGGTCCTGAAGTTTTCCCTCAAAGTAAATGCTCTATAATGCAATAATGAAATAATGAAAGGCATTGGACCCAACTCTCATGCTTTCTCAAAGTAATCCCAATTTTCCTCCTTAAAATCCCACATCCCTGATTTCAAGCCTCCGTATTTGCTCAGTTGTTGCTCTGTATGCATCTTCTTAATGATTCAGAATGAGCAATATGTGAAGGCATAGGGTATATATAGAAAGAGACATTAAACCTCTTATCTCTGACGTGTTGTCTGTAATTGCAGCGTAAAAATACTGCACAATCTTTCCATCTTCATTATCCTCAGGGAGGAGTCAGTCTTGGATTTGTTTGTTTGGAGAGGAAGCACGTGGGAAACATTCGGAGACATGAGCTGTTACATACGCCGGTAATAAGTGATGCTAATGTCACATTTGTGTTCCTCTGCATGCTTAGTGGTCGCTTGTTGTGATGAACCCAAAGTGAATGAGTCAACAGACAAATCTACAGCTGCCCTCAGCTCTACAAATAGTTTTCTGTCAGTAATTTATTTATTTTTTACATTTGGTGGGATGGTTTTAGAAGTTTCTGTTCACCCCAACTGGTGAAAGTGAAGCAAAGGTTGAATCTTATGTGATGAGCGAAGTGAGAACATATCATCAAAAGTACCCTGAGAAACTGAAGGAAGAAGTCAGCGAATCTTCTGAGGACCAAGGCAGCTTTCATGGTAAATAATGATGTAGAGCAGGAGTGCTCCAACCACCACACACTGCTAGATGCCATAAATAAGGAGATCTGCACTGTAACTGTTAATTCTTTCCTATAATTAAGTCAATAGTTGCAGAGATGTTTCAGCATTAACAGTAAATCAAAGTGTCTGTTACATAACTGGGGGAAAAAGCGTGCAGGTGTTATAGGTCTTTACCACAGAGCTGCAATGAAACGTTTGTACTTTAATAAACTTAAATGAATTTGTTTAGCTTCGTGTCATTTAAATAATTTGACTGACATATGAATTTCTGAGTGTTTATAAAAATAAATAAATGCAAATTTATATTGCCTAATTTAAAAAAACAAAAACAACAAAAAAAAACAAACGCCAAACCTGGCAACCTTATGACACAAGGCTTAGCTAATGGCTAACATTAGCCGACATGGCTTACAAACAGTGCAGGATGGAGAAAAGCCACTGAAGCATTTCTTTAGTTTAACTCCTGATAATTATGGGAGATCAGACATTATAGAAATACAACAACCTGCAAGAAGGTTACCCATCAACCTGAATAATACTGGATTAGAGCAAACCTGTTGCCTGGTAGGTCATTTATTATTCCGTCACTTGTGTTTTCTTAAAAACTCTTCTGCCATTGCATTTCTAAGGCAGGCATACAAGATGAACATCCGTGGCCTCAGTGGTGAAATGCTGAGGCATCTCAGTTTATTGCATGCTCTGTTTTGAGCTGTTTGCCTACCTGTCGAGGTGCCACCCTTGCTGTGTTTGTGTGAAAAGTGTAACTGGACACTGGAGGTGGCAAGCAAATATTGTCGATTGAGGTGTTTCCACCGCACAGACAGACAAATAAACTAAAGTCTGGATTATGGCAGCTATCTAAACTACTCTCTCTCTCTCTTACCTATTAGATTTCAATTTTCTTATCACTGTTACCTTTAAATTGAGCTGTGACTAATGGTTTCTGCTTTTTATTACTGTGGTGATACTAAAACTCCTGTTCAGGTCACAAACACCAGTTTGATGTATCATTTCAAGCCTGGCTCACACATAGTTTAAAAGAAGGATGTAGCCACTGTGACATCACCCAGCAGTTAATAAAGTCCCCTGTGAATGCTTGAGCTGAGCATTATCACTGTGACCATGCTGGTGTTTTTAAGCTGGACCTGATGAGCAAGGAGCGTGTTTACGGAGGTCACCGAGCACAGGAGCTAAGGAGTGACTCCCTGCTGGTCATTAAAAGATGTAGGTTTAAGGAGCATTTTGTCTACAGCTTCATTTTTAAGATCCAGAAGCTACATTCGTCTTTTATACTTGTTATGGTTTAGACCAGGGGTAGGCAACTCCAGGCCTCGAGGGCCAGTGTCCCTGCAGGTTTTAGATGTGTCCTTGAACCAACACAGCTGATTTAAATGGCTAAATTAGCTCATCAACATGTCTTGAAGTTCTCCAGAGGCCTGGTAACAAACTAATCATGTGATTCAGGTGTGTTGATCCAAGGTGAGATCTAAAACCTGCAGGACACTGGCCCACGAGGCCTGGAATTGCCCACCCCTGGTTTAGACCAACTGAGAGCCTTCAAAAACCAAAGTTTTCTACTTAGTTCTTTATGTTAATATGGTTAAAAGAAAATCTCCATAGTCTCCCATATGAAAATGCATTAAAATACTTTTTTTATAGCCCAGTACAAAAGTCTTAACCAACAGATTTGGCCTTGGCCATCTGTGAATTTGTTTTTTTACCTAAATCATCCACCTGGATAATCACAGGTGTCCTCACAAAGGCAGTTGGAGCCGATTAGTGTCCGCTGGCCTCATCTGCTGCTTTGAGTCACCGAACTAAACCTCCTCGCTGTGTTTGTGCTGTCAGCGCCTTTTGGAACATTTGAATGGATTCTCGGAATAATATTATATCCTGCTGTACGGTGCAGACAATCCCAGATGTTTGTAGTTTGGTTTTGGTGTGTGAAATTCTAAAATTGCCTTTATGTTTACTTAGCGCGAATTAGCACATGTGTGTCTGTCTATTGCACCCATATGGTTTATAAATTCAGTTTGCTAATGAAGCCTGCTGATAAATTAGCACCCTTTTATCCATATAAGCCAACTTCAGACCTCAAAAACAAACACGGTGATTTCCAAAAAGTCTAAAATAAGTGGGTGATCGCATGGTGGCTACGCCCGCCTTTTATACTGTTTAATGGTCGATCCCTTCATGCATGTATCAGTGGAGCGGTACGTCTCGGTGGTCACAGGTCTGATTTTTAGCATCTCTCCTTTCGGCTCTAGAACATCTGCTCATGATTTAAGGAGAGATTCACAGAAGCCACAGCACACCAAGCTGACATACACATATCCACTCATGTAAGCTGGTGTCAGAGTGACTGATGGAGAATCACAAGTGTAAGCACTTTCTGTATCCTCTCCTCCACCACCTCATTCAGAAATTGAGTTAGCGCAAACAGCTCTGCCAGCTATGATTGCACATTTCCACTAGTTATTATTCACAAATCCACACAAGCAGCAGACTCACACTAACCCTTCCTTTCTCCTTATTATTCCCATCCTTTCTCTAATTCATCGCACGTGCACACGCAAAAATACGATTAGGTTTCTCTTGGCCAGCTGCACACGAGGTGGTACCAACGCATTCACCCGCTCACAGTGAGGGGAAAGAAAATGTTTTCCAATATGCTTCATCTGCCATCATTCGTTTCCATCGTCTGCCCAATGTCTCTCCCAGCTTGTAAATTGATTTATAATGCTGTCCTCTCCTGAATAAGGGTGGAGGTGGGTGGGGGTATGATGGCGGAGACACAGTGCAGGCTAAAGGTCTGGTATTGGGTGCAAGGTTCAGGGTGTGACATGGCGTCAGAAATGAGAACCTACGCTTGCTGGGGCAAATTTGATTGGGGCAATTTTCATCTCTGGCTTTCTTCGCTGGAAGGAGGAAAGGGTTAGGGCTGTTATTGGCTTTGGGATTACTATGGCAACCACAGAGGAGAGCCCTCTTTGAGTGAAGGAATGAAATGGGTGGGTGTGTGTGTGTGTGTGTGTGGGGGGGGGGGATTTTAGTATTTCTGT
Organism: Maylandia zebra; assembly: GCF_041146795.1. NCBI lineage: Eukaryota > Metazoa > Chordata > Actinopteri > Cichliformes > Cichlidae > Maylandia > Maylandia zebra. Next base: position 4,434,785 of record NC_135188.1, on the reverse strand, counting down.
TTTTCATTTCCACATTAAAATGAAATATTTAGTGAAGTCTTAAATTTGCGCCTGTCTGGCTACTTTTGTGTAGTTTCTGTATCTGGAAGGGGCGCATGATGTGCGATTACACTTCTATACCCAAATATCGATTTCCTGTCAGTTCAAAGGATATATCAAACTAAATACTGGATTCGAGCACTGTGGGGTCACCAAAGCTTTTTGAATCTTTTTGTTTGTGCTTTAGTACATACATTATTCTTTTTAGTGGACGGTTTGGCATCATTTGCTGTTTCCAATGCTTTTAGCCTTTTTCTGTTGTTGTGTCAAAACAAAGCTGTTAGTTTTTTGGCATTTAAACAGATTAAAGGTTATTCATGTTTGGTCACTTTTTAAAAAATGATTATAATTGTGTCATTCTAGTATAAAAATCAAATAGCAGAATTTCTTTTGCAATAAATTTCCCCACAAGTCACTGTGACCTGTTTGCACAATGTTGTAGTTTAAGTGCCAAACAACATGAAACCGTGTTCCTTGAGCTTCTGTGCGCTGAACGCTTTGTTAGAGCAACGTCGACAGCAGTGGGTCAGGCGCCCTTTTCTTCATCTTTTTAACATGTTAACATGATAACACACAGTTTCTGCAGATTTATGACTCCACAGCAGTGATGTAAATCTCCAGTTCCACCACCACATCCCAAAAGTGCTGCGTCGGATGGAGGTCTGGTGACTGTGGAGGCCGTTTGAGTAGTGAACTCATCGTGCAAGAAGCCAGTTTGATCCTCAGGTAGAGCGTAGCATTTAAACGAAGCTCAGTTTGTACTAAGAGGCCCAAAGTTTCCCCCACACCATCACACCACCAGCAGCCTGAACCTTTGATACAAGGCAGGATGGATCCGTGTTTTCATGTTGTTTACTTGGTCTGACTAATATCACGGGTCCATCAGTAAACCGTGTCTCATCTGCTTCTCCATATTTTATCTTCAGTTTCTGTCACCCTGTCAGGTTACAGCTGAATAATTACATTTAAAAATCGAGTGTAAAATTAGGATTACAGCTTTATCTAATGAACTGACGAGCACAGACAGAATAAGGAAATCTTATACTGTGAATGACCGAGCGGACTGAAATGACTCTTTTCTCCACGCCACTATTTTTTTTAAAAGATAAACGCGCACACATTCATATTCCTCGCTCCATTAGATTAAATGGAGGCTCTGCTTTTTATGTACCTGTTGCCATGGTGGATCGTGGTATTGGAGCTCTACCGATGATGGCTTTAACTCGAGCTGACGGTGTTCAGAGTTGATTGCACTAACTTCGGTCAGCCTTCTTGGAAATTCAGACTGGCTCATCTCAGCACTCGGACTTTATGGTTAGAGTTTGTTGAACCTCTTCTCTGTCTGGTCTGTGTTTTCCCAGCATCCCTCGTGCTCCTCGTTTTTGTCACGGATCCCTGTTTTGTGTTCCTCCTTGTGGTTTGTCATATATGGACTTTTGAACGAGCCACAATTAAAAAGGATCATTAATTTCTTCTGCCAATGACTTCTCATGATGTCCAACAGTTAAACAGGTTTTTGGAAGATTTTCCCATTTAGTGATGAGCCTGAATGCATGGCCTTCACCTCTGGACACTGCGACGACTATGCTTGTCTCTTCCAGGTGAATTACAAAAAAAAGTATCATGAGAACAACATGCTATCCTTGGTTTCTGCAGATGCTTGTGTGCAGATAAAATAACTTTTCGTTTGGATTCAGTTTCCACATGTACAGTAGGGTTTCGGTGGAGATTCAGATTACTGCACAAGCCTACAAAAGTTACAAGCAACATAAACTAAAGGCCACAGATCCAGTGCTGTTAGGTAACACAAAAGCACCGTCCTGTAAGTACTGCTTCTTTTACTGTTAGACTTGATTTCAGGCTACACTTTTGTTTAATTTAAATTTAGTTTCATTGTTTTATGCTGTGCAAAAGAAAACAGCATTTTTTTTATGTCTCAGCGCTTGTTTGCAAGCCTTTTTGCAGGCTGTCGAGTTGTCATCAACTGCCCCACTCTTCCTGTTTCTGCTCTGTTAGAATTATGACAAAACTATGAGAAAAACTACTGTGACCATATGCACAAATATGTGCAGAATGTATTAAGGGCTCTCACACTGCTTTGTGCCCTTTTATCTGACAAGGGAGGGGTCTGTTAGGAGGAATGACTGGTTAACTGGATGGATAGATGGAGCATCGAGAAGGTCTTTGACTTCCTGGGTGCAGCAGTCTAAGCAGAGATGCTTACACCTCCTGGTTCTCATTCTGGGAGTGCAAAATCAGTAACCTTAAATAAAGGCTGTAATTTTTGATCTCGTAATCAAGACCGACTGCTCTACACACTTTGCTCCAAAATGTCCTTTATGTCTGATATTGAATGTACAACGTAAAGGACAAATATTTATCAGCCACTCTGTTGTGTGTCGCTGTGTGGCAGGCAGAGTGTGAACCCAAATGCAGAGCATGGAAAACAGACCTTTTACCTTTAGCTTTAATGCTGGCACACTCAGGGGAAATAAAATACAAAAATGACCTGTGTCATGGAGCCAAAAAAAACAAAACAAATCATAATCTAAGAAAAGACATGGAAGGAGGAAGCACACAGGCAGAAGAGGGACGTGATAGAGAAGAAGGGGAGACACAGCTGGTGATGAGGCTAAGGAATAACAGGTGGGAAACACGACAGGAACAAATGAGGGACAATGAGACAGAGCGAGTAAAAGTGAACATCACACACCCACGACAAGAAACTTTGCAAAATAAAACAGGAAACACAGGAACAGAAACTAAGATGTGATCTTGACTCAGACATGAAGATAACCAGACCGGGGAAACAAGACTGACTACAGCGACCCGAGACAAGGGGACAGGACAGAAAGAAAACACACTGGACTAAAAAAAGAGGTTATAATAATGACATAACTATGCTACTAGTATTTTAAAGAACCAAACTGAGACACAAGCGGTCCATAAAACAACAACAACAACAAAATAATGAACTCTAAACACTGGGTTAAAGCTCCAAAACCGAGACACATTCAGGATGTGCAACATGTTGTAGTTCATCACAGAATAGTTTGCACACAGCTGGCCTATACGTGTGTTTCCCAAGTTAAATCACACTACAGGCTCACTGCGTTTGTTTGCTCTCAAACTCACAAATTCTCGTTCCTAAAGCACTGAGCAACATCAGAGTCGCTAATATGAGATTCTTGGTCAATTTTAAATGCACAAAATGACGAGGAAAGAACTCCATAAGATACCAAATGATGTGATAGCTTGAAATATCACTTGGCCACACACTTACATGCTGTTAGACAGTCCTGATCAGGATCTTATTGATCAGGATGCTGGAGGCAGTGGTCCTGTTGGTTGGTGTGATTGGGTCCTTTCTATCACGGTTATGCTAACATCAGTAATACGGTCAATGCTGATGATTTCCCATATTTTCACGCTTTTTCGCATTTCCATCTGGTGGTGAACAAGATTCTTTTGTTCTAACTGAATAAGCCTTCTTGACCTACCAGGGGATTTTCATTCTCATTATGTAGTGTATGGGATTTCTTAGGTTTCAAGAGGTTCAGCAGTACTGGGATTAGTGGTTGTTCAGGTAATAACAGACGAAGCACCAGGTGTAGTAGGCCTCTTTGTCTTGTTAAATGAAGGAAGCTGATTCAACACGGTCCTCCAAGCTGTAAATGTACCATTGGAAAATCACATTTTGTCCTCAAAAGCCAAACAAATGCATCTCTTGCATGAGCTGTTATAGTTGATTAACTGATAACTTGGGGCTGAATGTTCCACAGATGTATGCTATGAAATGTAGTTTTAAACACTAGTGCTAATGGGCTTGCTGCTTATTTTTCATGTACACAGATTAATGCAATGATTCATAAAACGAATCGTAATGGTGCTTCACACAGTGCTGCATTTTTACCTTTCGTCTTGTTTTCTAATTTTATTAATCAAGTTGCACTTCTTACTTATTGATATAATTAATAAAAGTGCTTATAGTAGCACTTAAATGGGGCGTTTTTGGCTGCTGTGTTTATTTAAATCTCAGTGTGGTGGTGAGCCGATTGTGAAATACAGCCAGCCAAGGACAAGAACACTTGTTTTTCCTGTACTTCTCACATGACAGGAACCTGTGAATTGTGATGGATGATGAGTCGATTGAGCTGCTACGTCATCGTCGTTCTGGTTTGGAAAAACAAAAGTCAAAAACGACTTCCCACATGTGTAATTACAGCAATCTTACCATAGAAAAACATTATATTGCTCCTGTGATTTTCTGCAGAATGTCAATCCTGTTAACATCATTTCCCCCAAGTTTCTGTATGGTTACCCATTACTGTATCCTATTTTAAAATGTTCTGAGCATCATTTAGTTCTCACTTCCAGTAAAATACCCGGTTATTAGTCTGTTATTTTTTTTAAAAAAAGCTTCTTTTTAGACCATGTGCCAGTGAAAAGCTATTAGGATCTTTCTGTTATGTAAGTCATCATGCTGTAACACTGCATCATAAATCGCAGCCTTTATCAGGTCTTACTGATTGTTGCCGTGATTCTCTTAAAACTTTACCCTGATTGGCCTGTGAATGAGCAAACTGTTGGCTACTGTATGCACAATAAATCTGGCCTTAACGTTGCTCCTTTATCGTCTCTTTAACCGGCACAAAGTCTTGGAAGCAAACAAGCAGCTAATCAAGACAAAGCAGACTTTTATTACAGATCCACCAACACTACTGTAGGTGGATCTGTAATAAAAGTCTGCTTTGTCTTGATTAGCTGCTTGTTTATAGGTGTGTGTGTGTGTGTTTGTGTGCACATTTTTTCTTTATTTATCCTTTATTGATTCAAACTAGATTTAAAAGTGGCAGCCAATGAGAACAGGTCTCTAAAAACTAACTCAACAAACTTGGTTGAAGCAGTTATATCGCTCTCAGGGCAAACACGGCACCGCAGATCGACAGATCTTGGTGATGTTTCCATGTTTTCCACAGACTCCAGTCAGACTGTCTCATACGAAGCAAGAAATATTGTTCATATCATCACAATAAAGAAAACAAATGCATGTGTCTTTTTTTAATCCAACATAATGGATGTGTACCATCATCATCTGGCTGGTCTCTCTCTCAGAGATATGGACATAGGTCATTCGAGGAGCTCAGAGTAGAACAGCTACTTCTCCCCCTAAGGATGAAAGAAACCGGTTGAGAGGATTCGGGCATCTGACAAAGATGGGCGTCTCCTGGGTGATCGGGCCAGACTTAGGTCACGCTGGAGATATTACATGTCGTGGCTGTCCCTGGATAAGCTGGAGGAGGTAGACGGGTAGAGGAAGGTCTGGGCTTCTCTGCTTAGAAAATGGATCAATCAATTTGATAGACAGACCCACTCCAAATACACAGACAAGTATTATTAAAGCCTTTGTTTCTCAGTTCAGACAACACTGCATGCATTTAAAGTCTGAACTACTTACTTGCATTGTGAGCTTATTTGTCTGGACAGGTGTGGTGGAACTGGTTACTGAACCAGTTAAGCAAAGTAAAATAATAAATAGAGACAAGCGCAAGCACTTCATTTAACCTTACTAGATATTTGCTTATTCTTTTCTTGATTGATTTGTTTTTTATTGAATTTTATTCTATTTAATAAAAGGATAATATAAAACACTTCATCTACGCAAACCAACTGTTGATAGAAAATCAAAGGTATCCAAATGGTATTGAAAATGAGTCAGGTGACTCTGTGTTTATGTTGTGTTTTTTTATTGTTCTGTGATCTAGTGGTTTTTCATGGTTTCCTTAGTTATTCTTTAGTACTTTAGAGATTTTCCAGTCCTTAGGTTTTGTCACTCTGCCTACCTTGTGTTCCTTGCGTCCTGGCTTCCATGTTCGTGTATTTCCTGTTTTATTTTGACAGTCCCCTGCGTCAGTGTATTCTGTTTTGCTTCCTCACTGTCTCGTCTCGTCTGATTATGTTCAGCTGTGTTCCCTGCCTGTGTGTATTTTCCTCTGTTCCTTGTCAGTTCGTCTGCGTTTCCTCTGTGTTTCCATGTCTCAGCTTCCTCGTTCCTGGTTTTTGCATGTTTTCTATGTTTCTCATGTTGTTTTGGTTAGCTTCTCCCAGTTTAGGTTTCGTTAGTGTTTTTCAGTTCCTCCCTTCATTCATTGCTTTGAAGTATTTGCCGCCAAATAAAGGCTCATTTTCAGTTTAAACATTCTCCTCCATCTATTTGTCTGCGCTTGGGTCCAGACTCTCACGTCTCCAACCGTGACAGAAGAAGCCAGGGTGAGGTTACCGCTGTGACATTGTTCCATCTCATTTTGGAACTGTTATTCAATCAAAGCTGGATAAGAAGAAGCTTCTCATTCTGCCATGTTTTATCAGTTCAATTATAATAATTCAGTAACAATAAAAGCTAGGAGCAAGGACCAGTACAGGTACTGGTGCTGACAGGTGCTGCTAATCAAATGCACTCGATTAACTCGATCATCAGCAAGCGTGACCACCTCTTTAACGGCAGAGGTTTTGGCAGTTTGACCAAAAAAGCTTGGCTGAAATGTGGTCATGCAGCACAATGAGCCCGAGCAAGCTAGCAATTCTACAACACTGGCTGAAAAGTAAAAGAATGAATGTATTTCAAGGACTCGGACAAATAACCCAACCCAATAATGTCAGAGACTGATGACTTCTAGTTATTTCTGCTAAAGGTGGTTCTACAAGCTAGTCATGCAACTGATAAAAGATTAGAGCCTGTCTATAAAGTGTGAAAATAACCATAATTTTTCAGATGGCTACAACCAATAAAACCCAGAATCACAAAGAGTCATGTGATCTTCGTTCACTCCAATGGACCATGTCTTTTTATAGCAATGACTGATCATGCAGACTCGCAATAGCTCCAAAAGTTATTCAATTAAATTCAATTTTATTTATATAGCGCCAAATTACAACAAAAGTCGCCTCAAGGCGCTTCATAGATACAGAGAAAAACCCAACAATCATATGACCCCCTATGAGCAAGCACTTTGGCGACAGTGGGAAGGAAAAACTCTTTTAACAGGACCATTCTTAATTTCGTTGTTCTCATGACAATGACAATAAAGTTTCTGATTCTGATTCTGAAACCTCCAAGAGAACCAGGCTCAGGGAGGGGCGGGGCCATCTGCTGCGATTGGTTGGGGTGAGAGAAGGAAGACAGGATAAAGACATGCTGTGGAAGAGAGACAGAGATTGATAACAAGTTTGATTCAATGCAGAGAGGTCTATTAACACATAGTGAGTGAGAAAGGTGACTGGAAAGGAAAAACTCAATGCATCATGGGAATCCCATGACGTTATCAACGTCATATTATTTGGTAGAGATATAGCAGCTCAGTTTGCTCTGTTCTGTTTTACCAGGTAAGTTTAAACCTGAGCACTGGTTCAGTTCAGGCCTTTGTCAACTGACTGTTGAAAACGTGAGAAAGCACACGGAGGGGAAGGTGTCATAAGTGTATAAAGTCAAAGGCAGGCTGTCCACGAAGGGTGTTTGTGCTTCATTTATCAGCCAGCAGCATTAGTGATCAGCTGCTGCCCCTTTGTCGGCGTGGCCCCCGCTGACCCTGCCGGCGAGCACGCTCTGAACCGAACCAATGAGATCGGGTAAGCCTGATCCAAAAGCGCTGTGGCTCAGCAGCCGTGAACTCAAGAGGCACTTTAGCTGTACACTCTGTTAGGGTGAAAACTGGAGACAATGTGCTGTCAAACCAAACCTACCATGTCACTGTTTCCATGGCAACACGGGGAGTGTTTGTCACAGGTGAGAGGGAACTGAAGATTGTTTTTAAAAAAAAAAAAAAAGAACAAGAGAAAACCCATCATACGGTCAGTGTGAGTGATTAGTTTGTAGTAGCAGGTTTTGCATCTGGTATCTATAAAGAAAATAAAAATCACTGTTTTTATTAATAATTCTTAAAATGGAAAATGTCCAATGCAAGTTTCAAAAAATCTAAATATTCACATTTGAGAAGCTGGAGACGGAATTTTTAATGTTGATGTTTAGGTTTCGTAAAATGATGAAACTTAATAAGGTGCATGTGTGAAATCTGACGACTGAGGGCTACAACTTTTAAGAAAGCGCAATCAGTATTCCTGCATCCATCCCACTCCTGTATTTACCAACATCGCTGTGGGGATAAAAGTGGCGCAGTGATGAAAAACAATGTTTGCATTTATCTTCCTTTATTTGTCATAAAAGACAGGAAATGCCCACCTCTTTGACAGCCAGTATTGATTTTTATTAAGGGAACAAAACGGCCGAAGCTTCCCCTTTCACTAAGAAAACACAATGAACTGGATGGAAGGAAATGAAGGCAGTTACATTAAATAGTCATCAACACCCTGGAGACAAGGCGAGGGCTATTTTCCTCCTTAATCTCTCATCATATTAGGGTGATATCAAGGGGAGTGCTGTAGCATTTGTTCTCTCACAAAGCAGCACATTATTCACCTCTTCCTGACGCGATGTCCTTATAAACAAAAGCACACTACACAGTTTCATCTCTGCAACTCTTGTTCCCTCAACCTTTTACGATGCGTCCTCTTCTAAACCTCTATTTCTTCTCACCGTGTAGAACGACAGCTTTCCGATTAACACTTTGAGGCCGGTCTGTAAGCTGTGGGCATGTCCGCACAAGCTGAGATATAAGAGGCTCCTTTTGCGCATTTGATTGCACAGAATATTCAAAGACAAAAGCTGCTGCACAGACAAAATTGTGCAATCCAGATAAAAAGTAGCTTTTGTTTTTTTAAATTGTGTGATAGAGTCCATCTGCTTTTCAAATCTGATGTAAAAGCTGTTTTTGGAGTCCAAATGTTCCTTCAGATTGCAAAAGTGAACACTGTGGCAGCGCTGAGGGTTTAGCTTTTCTCTCTGGGTGTTTAATAAAAAGCATTCCTTCTAGGGGTCCATGGAGGTTTTGTAGGGTTGCTGAAGTCAGTACAGTTGATATATAATGACCTGCCAACCTGTGATTTACTGCAGAGTGAATGTTGGGCAAACACAGCCTAGAAAAGTTTACCTTTGGATATGAATAGAATAGAATAGAATAGAATAGAATAGAATACTTTTATTTGTCAATTTCTTCAAATGTACTTGCCATACAAAGGAATTGAAATTACGTTTCACACTGTCCCATGCGTAGACATTGACAACAACAATAAGGTGCAGATGCACAACAAAAACAGCCCTAACAATAAAGTAATAAATAGTAATATAATAATATAAATAGTGCTAAAAGAAATACTAAAAATATATATATAGTTGCAGGTGTGTGCAATTGCAATGCAAGTCAGGAATGTTTTCAGTTCTTGGTTCAGAGAGTGTTTCTTTGTTGGAGAGTGTGCGTGGGTGAGGGGGAGTAGAGTCCAATCTGTCTTCCTATACTTCTGCCAATCTGGTGATTCTGCTGGCTGGGAGCCAGGAGGGAAGAGAGTTCAGCAGTCTCACAGCCTGGTGGATGAAGCTGTTGGTGAGCCTGGTAGTGCGGGAGTGGAGACTTCTGTATCTCTTTCCAGAGGGCAGGAGGCTGAACAGACAGTGCGCGGGGTGGGTTGCATCGTTGACAATTGTGATGGCTTTGCGGGTGAGGCGAGTGGTGTAAATGTCTTGCAGGGAGGGGAGTGGTACACCAACTATCCTCTCAGCTGTTCTCACAATGCGTTGTAGAGCTTTTCTGTTATAGTCAGTGCAGCTACCGCCCCACACAGTGATGCAGCTGGAGAGGATACTTTCAATAGTGCCTCTGTAGAATGTAGTCAGGATGGGTGGTGGAGCACTTGCCCGCTTGAGTTTGCGCAGGAAGTAGAGGCGCTGTTGTGCTTTCTTGGCCAGTGATGCTGTGCTGGTGGTCCAAGAGAGGTCCTCACTGATGTGCACCCCCAGGAACTTGGTGCTGCTCACCCTCTCCACCGCAGCGCCGTCGATGGTCAATGGGGGGTGACAGGTGTGGCCTCTCTGGAAGTTGACAATAATCTCCTTGGTCTTACTGACATTTAGCAGGAGGTTGTTGTCTCTGCACCACGTGGTCAGGAGCTCAACCTCTTTCCTGTAGTGGGTCTCATCGCCCTTGATGATGAGCCCCACCAGCGTTGTGTCGTCCGCAAACTTCACAAGGTGGTTGGAGCTGTAGGTTGGTGTGCAGTCATGTGTCAACAGGGTGAAGAGCAGAGGACTGAGCACACAGCCTTGTGGAGCCCCCGTGCTCAGGGTGATGCTGTTTGAGACCTTGTTGCCCACACGCACCGCTTGAGGCCTCTGGCTGAGGAAATCCAGCAGCCAGTTGCAGAGGGAGGTGCTGAGGCCCAGTCTGTCCAGTTTACAGATGAGTTGTTGTGGTATTATGGTGTTGAATGCTGAGCTAAAGTCTATGAACAGCATTCTCACATATGAGTCTTTCTTGTCCAGATGAGTTAGGGCTGGGTGGAGGGCAGAGCAGATTGCATCCTCTGTGGATCGTTTCGCTCTGTATGCGAACTGGTGTGGGTCCAGGGTGGGAGGTAGGGTGGATTTGATGTGTGACATGACTAGTCGTTCAAAGCACTTCATAATAATGGGTGTCAGTGCCACGGGGCGGTAGTCATTGAAACAGGCTGGGGATGGTTTCTTTGGCACAGGTATGATGGTGGCAGTCTTGAAGCATGATGGGACAGTGGCTTGCCTCAGGGAGGTGTTAAAGATGTCTGTGAAGACATTCTTCAGCTCCTCTGCGCAGTCTTTCAGCACACTACCAGGGATGTTATCTGGACCCGCTGCTTTCCGGGCGTTGATGGTGATGAGTGTCCTCTTCACGCTGGCAGCAGACAGGCACAGAGGCTGGTCGTGTGGAGGTGGTGGTGTTTTCTGTGGGCGTGTGTTGTTCTGTGCTTCAAATCGTGCAAAGAAGCTGTTCAGGTTGTTGAGCAGAGTGGTGTCGCTCTCACAGCTACGCGCTACAGGCTTGTAGTCTGTAATAGCCTGGATGCCTTGCCATAGGCTTCTTGCATCCTTGCTATCATTGAAGTGGGAGGTTATCTTGTGTGTGTAGTCCTGTTTCGCTTTCCTGATGCCACGGGACAGGTTGGCTCTCGCTGTTCTATGTTATATGCTGTTATATGCTCACTTCTTACAAGTCACTGAATTTCACTGACCTCCCATGGCACGGTCACCACATTACTCTTTATCTTTTCCTGTGTAAATATCCTTTAACCATCAAAGTACATATTAAAAAGCTTTAATTCTAAGCTGATAAAACAGTCGCGTCGAGGCAGGAAACTTAAACACTGGAGTAAAAGTAATAATGGATTGGATTTATATAGCGCTTTTCAAGGCACCCAAAGCGCTTTACAATGCCACTATTCATTCACTCTCACATTCACACACTGGTGGAGGCAGCTACGGTTGTAGCCACAGCTGCCCTGGGGCGGACTGACAGAAGCGAGGCTGCCATATCGCGCCATCGGCCCCTCTGGCCAACACCAGTAGGCAAGTAGGGTAAAGTGTCTTGCCCAAGGACACAACGACCAGGACAGAGAACCCAGGGATCGAACCGGCGACCTTCCGGTTACAGATGCGATTCCCAACCCCTTGAGCCACGGTCGCCCCATGTAGACAAACTTAAGTATTCACGATAATGAAAAAAAGCCAGATAGCGAAGGCATGTAGGACACACAGTGGAAATGATGATTGGAAGGGAAATGCACAGAACAATATCAGGGTCACACCACCTACCTCTGTGTGTGTGTGTGATGGTCACCCTGCTGAACTGCTGCAGCAGGCCTTTGTGTGGTGTCTGCATAGATGATGCTGCTGCAGTGATGCTACAGTTAGAGAAAGTGGAAGCAGAAGGAAAAATGCTGCCCTTTACTGTGAATGGAAATGGATAACATATTACTCCATTGGTATATAGATAACAGATCAGTTTTCTTTGTGGAAAAATCTACAGGTCTATACAGACTCTCAGCTTCATCGCCTGTTTAATTGGCTGTCTGCTTTCAACGGGACACCAGCTCTGTAACTGATTACTCTAAAGATATTACATGTGCACAGTATTCTCGAAAAAAAAAAATTAAACAATACTGTGCAAAGGTTTCAAGCCACTCCTCAACTGTTTCTAGTTTACTCAGAAAACGGGAAAGAAAAAGTTTGTATATTTAAAACGAACTTAAAAGTCAATGAATTGAACTTTGAACTCTCTTAAGCTTTCTTATAATTTCTTAAAGCAGTCTTTGGGAAAGTTCTCCAGGCTTCTTGAGCAACAGTAAAAGTTGAGTGACTTTTGTTTTGTTCCCAATCCACGCCTGTTAGTGTTCCTGTCATGAACTCAAGGTTCAAAATGGACCAAAATGCAGACACCATCACACGTAAAATAACTATTTACAAGAAAGTTTATTTTGATAACAGAAAATGCTTAACAGGTTGAGAGTCAGGTTAATAAGGGCCACGGGGAATCAACTACTGGAGCGGGGGAAGGATTGTCCAAACAAACTGGGTCACTGGAGTGGTCACAGCGAGAGACAGAGGAACCTGAGGGATTCTGAAACAGACGGAGAGGGAGTTACTGCAGGAGACATTTACTGGTGAGTGATTATCCAGGTCCAGGTTTACAAGCTCTGAGGAGGGGAGGTTCCAGGGAATTTCCAAAGAGTCCGAGGTTTAATGGAAGGCTGACGGGCAGGCAAGCAGGCAGGGAGATGAAACAGATATCCAGGTGAGTTAAAACCGTGGAAGCAACCACCTCTGAACACAGGGAAACACAGAGAAAGACAACTAGAAAGAGTTTCAGGAGGTCAGCCTAGTTACTGGCAAGGGAAAGGAGGCTGCACAGGTTTAAGAAGCTCTCCTGCTGATTGCTTGGAGATGAAGTGCAGGTGAGGTGCTGGAGGTCCCATGCAAAAAGGGAAGGACCAGCTGCCATAGGTGGAAAACCTCCCAGACACTCCCACAGACCATGGTAGTGAGTTTGTGTCACAGTCCCTCTGTCCTCACCGGTTGACTCATGCGTGTCTGTATGTGTGGGGTTTGGTTTTAGTGCAGAAGCAGGACTCTGCCTCCAAACTTGTTGTTGCCACTTCTCAGACCTTCAGTCCTTGCTGAATCATTGAATTGCTGCAGTTGGTAAAGTCCAGCTTCTATCTTTGTGATGTCACTGCTCACCAGCCTTTTCGCTGTGTACAGATCCTCCAGGAGAAGCATGCGCTGGAGAGCAGTGAGCTGTTTTGTGTCTGTCGAATCAAATGGATCTGTGGAAAACCCTGCCTCGAGGGGACGGTCACTACTGTTGGTCATATTGTGTTGTACATTTCACAGTAAATAAACACAATCAACTGTGACTTTTGGAGTCTTACCCTGAGCGTCTCTAGACCTGTGATCCCTGACAGTTTAGGATGACTGAAGCCACTGCCAGTCAGACAATTTCCACAAAATATGGTCGATTAAAAACCGAATGGTACCATCAATTTGGCGTTTCATCAAGTCTGACAAGATTCCCAGCAGCACTGGCCCCAAACTGGTGACAGAGCCTCCAGCTTATTTTACAGATGGCTGTTGTATCTTTCTCCTGACTTCCTCCGTGTAAATTTTAACTCATTACTTGATCCCATTGCCACTGATTTTCAGTCCAGTTGTAATTTGCCATACCCCAGCCTTTTCTCCCAGTTTCCCCAGTGTGAGGGTGCTGGGAAGCATCTCGCTCACTAAGGTGAAGCACACACCTGGGCCCTGTTTCAGGAAGCCGGTTTGGAAAACTCAGAGTGAAAAACGACACTCACGGTTGAGTAACCCCGAACTGTCCAACTCGGAATATTCCGTTTCAGAAAGGCTGATAACAATTAGTTCAGTCAACGCGGAGTTGCTTTAACCCCAAGTGAAGCGCGCGGACGAGGATACATAAAGCCCTGATAAGCGGAGAACAGATTAAGCGAGTCACCATGGAGACGGAGGGAAAGAAGGCGCGGTCAATGTATTTCACAGCGCTTGAGGCCGAAATTCTGATGGCAGCATATGCCGATAACATGCAAATTCCGCGGAAAAAAGTAACACAGCCACAGCTGCAAAAGCATGCATGGCAAAACATTGCCGACAGAGTCAATGCGTGAGTGTTAATTTAAACATTGATCTAGGGATTTCCACCCATTTAACACGTTATTTTATCATATGTTATTTTATTTGTTATTTTATACATTTTATTTTGTGACGTGATGTGAGCGCAGGTGCAACCCAACAGGCCCCAAACGTTCCTGGCAGCAAGTAAAAATGAAATATAAAAATATAGTCCAAACAGGTAAGGTGTAATTGTATTATGAGCCATAGTGCTTGGTCTGTTTGTCCGATGTACATCAATTGCAGTTAGAGGCTACATTAATTTTCTTTCTGTAAGCACTTATTGAAATTATCTGAGCACATTACAAGTACTCTGTATGCTCAAATGTGGCCCGTTATAGCCAACAGAAAAAAAGCGGAGGCCCGAAAAACAGGTGGGGGTCCTCCACCACCACCACTCACAGAGGCTGAGCAGTTGGCCCTCAGCCAAAACAGTGGGCGCCCTGTGGCCGAAGGCATCTCTGCGGGGACATCCTCTGAGGCAATAACCCCGCAAGACACAAGTGCCTACATAAGGGGTAAATTCAAAATAATACATGATGTGCATACATCCATTCTTCACAGTCACCTTTGCAGTGCGACACATTCATTTGATAAACTCTTTACCATAATGAATTATTTTGTAGTGAAGTTATTTTCCGACTGATTTTGCCTTCCCTCAGCCTTGGTTGTCTTTGAGAGCATAATGACAATGAAGTGTAAGGTGATTGGTATGTTTGTTAATTGCCATTTGGTCCCTTGTAAGTTATAAGTGACCTGTATAAACCTCATATTCTATCAGTTGATGGTGATGGTGTACTGCATCTGGTGCAGCCTCCTGTTGAGCCAGACCAACATGCAGTTGTGAGTACTCTTAATACTCCACAGATTATATGAGTTTACAGTAGAACAGCAATGTTGTTAATTTCTTTACTACAGGAAAATAATGAAGAAACATTGACAGCTGTTACAGAGGAGGAAGCAACAGAGACACTTTATGAGGTTTACATCTTTTAATACTTTGTGTACAGGAAACACAGGTGACCAATAAAGCCAGTTGAACAAAAAATCTGTTTATTCTTCTTTCAACATGTTGAGGTGATGGGTCAAAAGAAATGATTGTGACATATGGTGTCTCTGACTGCGCTTCCATCTTGTATGTCCGTGGGAGGGTCAGGATGTTCATGGTTTGGATCACTGCTGATGTTTGGTTCAGAAGGACAGTGTTCTCCTCTAATTGTGGCAATGTTGTGAAGAATCACACATGCCACAATAATGTCACATGCCCTTTCTGGGGTGACCCTGAGTCTTTGCAGGCACTGGAACCGGGCCTTAAGCATTCCGATAGTCATTTCAATTCTGGCTCTTGTCCTGCAATTAGCCAGATTATATCACTGCTGTGGGCCCGGTTCAGGGTCAGGGTAAGGGGTAAGCAAATAGGGTAAACATGGATACCCCCTATCACCAAGCAAGTAGCCAGTGAACTCTCCTAAGACAGAAGGGTACACTTCAGTTCAAATGTCCCTGAAGCAATTGGTCTTTATATATTTTAAAGTATTCTCAACTCACCATGTCCAAATTTTGTGCTCAGTGTACATTCACAGAATATTTGTGAGTCATGGACAGAGCCTGGCCACTTGGCTTCCACATTTGTGATAATGTTGGCAGCATCACATATGATCTTCACAGTGCAGAGAACACAAATTAGCATCCATTACTATAATGAAATAATTTGTTAGTTTGAAATGCTACAGGGAACTATGTACCTGTACATTAATGCTGTGGAAAGACTTCCTGTTCACATAGTCTCCTTCATTTACTGAAGGAGCAATGATTGGAATGTGAGTGCCATCTATACAGCCAATCACGCCTGGGAACCCTGAAAATAAATGTGCAATTTAAGTAGTAGTTCAAATATCACCACATCATGAATTAAGTTTTGTTCATCCTGATACCTGCAATTTTGTGGCATCCCTCTTTGATAAATCTTGTGGGTCTGTGACCGGGGAACACCACAGACGAGTACAGGAGACGTTTCAGTGCAACTGTAACAACCTGACTGCCCGACAGACGGTAGCCTTGGAAACGTGCTCAGCGTCACCAATATTATACAGAAAGCTCCCGTTTGCAAGAAACCGAAGTGCAATACAAATAATATGTACAGAACTGAGAGAATGTCCGCGATGTGTCACATGCGTAATATATGGCCTGAGGATGTTATCCAAATAAATTATAGATTGTGCTGAGAAACGGTAACGTTCGCACAGACAATCATCAGGAAATGATAAAATGTCCAAACGCGCTCTGATCACTCTCTCCCGGCGGAGAGCTCTGCAGAGAATTTGGGCTTCACGATCTACTGGCTCTTCAAGGAAGGGACACGCCATGTCTGACACTTCCTACTGTCAGGTTTCCGACAAAGAGGCGGAGACAGTCAGGGTTAGTTGTAGTAAACCTGCTAGGGGGCAGGTTAGCTTCACGGAGTGTGTCGTCATAGTGACTCACTCAGGCTTCAGCTGAACTCGCTTTGTGAAACCGAAAACCCAGAGTTTTCGTTAACTCAGGGTATACTTACTCAGTTTTTCCACTAAACCGGCTTCCTGAAACAGGGCCCTGCAATGTCTAACAGGAAGTTTTGGTTTTGTTATGTTTTTGTTTTGAAGTCCTCTCTCTCTTTTGAGGTCAACTTCCTGAAGGTCTAATTCATGGAGTTCACCCATGATTACAGGCTAATGATGTTCACCTGAAAGGAGTTCCCTAATTATCCACTGTTAGTGGGGTAAACCATCGGATGAGGGCTGAGGGTGGGAGTGGGGTGAATCTTTAGTTTGATTTAGTTAGTTTGTGTATTATTTAACTGGGGTTTGTTTGTAGTCAGATGTATGTGAGGTGTGTTAAAATGACTGTAGTGTTTGACTGTATATGTTTATTTGTAGCTGGAGTGTGTTGGGGGAAATTGTTTAAATTTTATTGGTGGTGGTATGACCGGTGCCTATTTAAGGAGGAGGGATCTTGGGGGGCTGGGTTGTTTGTGTTTTGATGTGTTGCTGCTGAGAGTGTGAAACCGTGTGTACCTGTAAGAGAAATATAATCAGAGCTCTGAAAAACGACTGAGGGCTCGTGTAGTTATTTTTTGCCGTCTGGTCCCCTTCACGTTACCTTGCGACCGCTACACCCTCCTTAAGAACGACTCCTTGACAGGCAACCCTTCTGTGAGATTATTTCAGATGATGCTTCAGTGAACAGCAGATGGTGCTTTTCTTTTATACTTGAATGATTCACAGGTCAGTCTTAAGTAGTGTAAGAAACAAAAAATGAAAATGTTCAGGTGCAAAGACTGGACTTAAAATGAGTGAAAAAGCAGCCAATGTCCAAAGAAAAAGAGCTCCAGAAAGCCTGGAAAACAAAAAAAGAAAGAAAGGAGTGGCTCAAAACTTTTGCACAGCACTCTATAAGCATTTCTTTTCTATTTTATTTTTCTTGAAACCACTAGATTGTGACAGTAAAATTCAAACTGTGCCCAACCCAGAAACATCTATCGACTACTGCAAGCACACTTCAAATCTCTCCAAACGTCTGCTGCACACAAATAAAACAAGAGGAGATGTGGCGATAAAAGCTCTTCACACAGGACTACTCTTATCTGGGAATCTCTAGTAATTTATCAGGTTTTCTGCAATCTTAATCCCATGCCATCACGCCGTGCCTGTAATTTGTGAAGTTAACATTTCACCACAAACCTGTCATATTTTGCAAAAAACACAGAAGTACTGTGATGATAATGTGATAATGACAATGAGCACCTTCAACCTTTTTTGGTTTTGTGTTCTCCACCTCCTCCTTCTTTCTCCTTTCTGGAATGAGGCAGGAAAGACGCAGACATCAGGTTGTAATAATACTCCTGTGCAAACATTACACAAAGGAGGTGACCTTAAAGTAAAAACAGGAATTGGAAGAGCAAACCGTAGTGCTCTGGAACTTGTGTAGGCTTCTATTTAATTCACAAGGCATCCAGAACGGTTAAAATTTCATACTAAACCAAACACCTGCAGACTGAATACATGTGCAGTTACACTCCCAGATGTAACAATATGCAGATATGCAGGAGGCCTATTACTGAGACGGAGCACAGAGGGGAAGTAGAAATGCTATAAAAGACTGCAGACTATTGAGTGATGAAAGAAAGGGATGGTGTTTTGAGATGAAGTGCAGAAATGCCACGAGTGAAACCTGAATTCCTTTGAAGGTGTGGGCATTGATCTGCCATCAGCAGGTTTTTAAGCTGCCCGTTCTGAGACTCTTAGCGCTCGCAGTTATGTTGATCTACTCTTCATGGCCTGAGTAAACATCCAGGGGAGTTAGGCAGCTGAGAGGCTTTAGTGTTCTTTCAAGAACAAATCTTAATGGTTTATTTGCCATCCAGAATGCACTTTAAGATCCGTCTTTTAACAGACAGCCTCGATTTCCTGTTCTGGAGAAATCAGCGGCAGGTTGCCCGTGCTGCCGTGAACATTGTTTGCTGTCCAGATTAATCAGTTCTGATAAGAGGAAAAGAATAAAATGATGTGTGTGTGTGTGTGTGTGTGTGTGTGTGTGTGTGTGTGTGTGTGTTTGTTTTACGGATTAGGCGGCATACCTTGAAGTTGCCATGGTGACTGGCAGGCAGCAGACACCTGTGAATTAACATTAGTGCTGCAGCACCAGGATCTTAATTAGAGACGCAGGGAAAGAGCAGGATGGCCGTGCGATTCAGAGCGTTATCCGGGCGCTTTATCAGCGCGCTGCTTCCATAAAATCAAAGAGAATTAGCTTTCAAATGAACAGGTGTCAGGCACTGGAAGAGAGGGATGAGTGAGGACAGGTTTTTGCATTTACAAAAAAAAATAATCAATTTAAGCGTAATCTGGTCCTCGGGACATTTTATGGAGAGGAGCTTCTGAATCAGAACTGGAGTTGTGATCAAAACCGCTACAGGAACTGAGTAAATGGCATTTTTTTGACGCGGTAATTTTGCACCTTGCAGGAAAAAACCAGGCATGGAACAAGAGAAGCTCGTCTTTGTCAGGGTCGGGGTCTATGACCCAGCGCTTTCATTTGGTTTTTGATCTCTTTTGTTATAATTTGAAGATAATGTTAAGTTCTAGGTTCATTATTTAGTTGCCTCAAGTTTAATCTATTTATGTTTCACTTACGTCTTCTGGTTAGTCTCATGTATTTCTGTCTGTAAATTCAGGTTGTCAGGTTTGTATTGTCATGTCTGCGTCTTATGTTTCCTGTTTTATTTTGAAAGTCTGTGTCCTATGTCAGTGTAGTCGGCTTTGCTTCCTTTTGTCTCCTTATATCAAGCTTAAACGTGCTGCTGTTGTTTAGCACGACACCCGCTGGTTTCTTCTTTCTGGTGCAAAGTGGGCGAAAAGCCGATCAGCTGATCATTGATCAGTTTCATGATTGAAGTAGCAACAGGAGAGGGAGGGGGGAGGATGAGAGGAGAAGAGGCAGCTGTGCAGCAAAGACAGGATAACTCCAGCTTTGTGTCTTTTTCCATTCTAGCTGAAGTACGTAACAAACTGTGTTCCTTCTCACCTCAATAAAAAACGCGTAATATTTTCTCTGAATGAGGGACAATTCCGTTTTTTAAGGAGCAGTTGGCAACTCTACTATCTCATTGTTCATGCCGTTACAAAAAACCCCCCCAAAATCATCGGCCCATAAAAATGAAAAATCACCATCGGGCATACCGGGCCAGTCCAGGTATGACAATGGATATGACATTTACCCAACAGTATGATGATATTAATAGATAAACCGCAATAGACCCTGTGCACAAGAAAATGCTAACTTCCTGTTTTAAGACTAGATGTAGAGTTGGACGTTTCCGGTAGCTTAATTTTGCGGTCAATCGCTACTGCGAAGATGGACCCAAAAATCATACAAAAATCGAACACAACACCCGCGATAAACAAGGGACCACTGTATACAAATACTGAGAAATATAAAATTTGAATCCTTTCTCTCTTTTGCTCTGAGGTGCGAGGGAAAAAATATCGACAAGTCGATGAACATCATCTACAGATACATTCGGTAAATGCCCAAGACATCTTGAGTAATGTAAATCGCCGGAAACGAAGCGCCATACAGGAGTTTCCCCACCGGAAGTAGCATATGCTAAGGCGCACATGGTTTTTTGTAAAAACCCACCAAGTAATTTTAATTGCCTAAACCTATATATTTAAATGTATAATAGGAAAATGCCCATTAAGTGTCCAAACATTAGAATTTAGTTTCATGCTTTACATGTGGGTGAATGTTTTGTGTTTCATCCGCCACAACTTCATCACGTGTCTACCCCTACAAGCCAAGCTATGACATCACAACAGTGTTATTGGTCTGTAGCAATGAGGGTGCTGGAGGGGTATGAATATAGTGATGTAGAGGAAAACCAACATGGGGATATCAGGCGCACCATTTCAGTGCGGTGCTTGCAGGGTGTGTAATTTTCTTGTTAAAATAATAATTATCTACTCTGTCTATTTCCCCTGAACCTGGTCTCCATTTGTTTTTTGATTATGATAATTCACTTTCAGATGCTTTAATAATGCCTCATGTAATTGACTTGAATCCTGAGTAATTTGTGAGTCATGTCACGAGGAGCTTGTTTATCCGTTTACTTCACAGTCGTTGATTCGTTTGTCGACCGCGCAGCTTCAGAGAAACATGGAGAAAAAAACAAAAACTATAGCGTCTCTTGTTTCGGTGTTATTTTTAACTACATTCGATATAAACGACTCATCTCACCCTTGATTAAATTGTTTTTGTTACTGTTAGTATTTGATTGAACTTTATGACCTTTCTGTCAGGTGGAGTTGACAGAGCATGACATCCTCTGATCCAGTGTTAGTTGCAGGGAGGTGCACAGGAGCAACAGGTGAGCGGGTGTTAGCAGAAAGAGTTGTTAGAGCACACTCGCTCTGCTTTCTCTTAATGCAGATAAACAGGAAGAGCTAAAGGCAGTGAGAATGAAGTCAGCTGCTGGAACAATTAATTGTCTTATACTTTTTCCATTATTGCCTTATTAATTACTTGTGATGCAGAAAATGTCAGATCGGTGCCCCTTATTCTGCCTGTCACCTCATTTAACGAGCAAGTAAGGGAGGGTTTTTAAATCGACATGAAAGCTCCTGCAGAGAGGGTTTTCATGGAAACTCAGAAGGGTGCTTATTAAAACACTCTGTGTTCCAGACAAAGTAGAAAGCTCTGTTTTACAATCAGGACGATACACGGGAATGTGTTTGTCTCTAAAATTATGTTCAGTATAGTGCTTTTTAAAAATATTGGGAGTTTTTAAAAGCTCAAGTGCTTTTCTGGTTTCAGGTTAACAGTTTCACACAGCCTGAAAGGCTCCTTTACGTGGTTTTTGCACGTCTGCCTGTGTGGCACTTCAGTGTTATTGAAACTAACGTGGTACCTCAGAAATAATGAAAAGGCAGCACTTACTATCCAAACCTCTTGTACAACAATCATTCTTTACTCAGGCAGAGCTGTGAATCTGTTTAATTCGTGCACCAAAAATAGAAATTAATGTTGCCATCCTGTGAGGATTGAGGTTGTTAATAGAAGAAGTCTGGATCAGAACTTCCCCCTCTCTATATCTTGAGCGCAACTACCAGTTAAATGATGTGCATTCAAAGTGAGCAATCAAAATACAGAATTTAACCTTTATTAAAGCAGACAAATGAAAACACAGACATCAATTTCAGAGGCTCTTCAGCATCTGACTTGTTTTCACTGCATTGCCAGAATCACTTGTTATTGATAAGCGGTATCTGCAGATGCAGGAAGCGGCACTCTCAGCACTAGTCGATGCATTGCACATCGAGGTTGGTGTCAGATGCATAGTGTGAGTACAGAGTGGTATTTGTCCATTGTACAGCATTCAGTCTTTTCCCTTTTGCCTGTTCCACAGTCGCCTGTCCCGTCTGCATACATTTCTGGGAAGCGTGCCGTTAACTGTTGTTTTATTGTGTTTGCTTTAACTGTTCTGTGTGGTTGGCATGGCAGCGCAGGTTAGTGATGTTATCGCAGTTCAAATAAGGATAGGGACTATAGACACAAGCTAGTGAACAATAGCTGATCTGTTAACACAGCAAAAACAAGAGACACACACCTTTGTGCACTTTGTGGCTTGTGCTGCGCGTACTGTAGAATTTAAACAACTGTGTTTAAAGACTAGCTGCAGTTATGACTCACACTCAGTTGGTTTTTAAATGCATTATATTCATTACTTTAGAAGGTAAGCGACGGTGTGTGTTTCTAGTCAAAACTATTACATTAAGCTCAAAACTAGGAAACACTACAGGTAGGATTGACAGCTAAGTAGAAAATCTGCTACATCGCCTTCAGCTGCACATGATACACAGTGATACTGTTGCCGCACAGCTAGAGCGTCCTGGGTTCAGGCAGTCTGTGTGCGGGAGATCCATCTTCTTCTGCCACTGGAAAAACATGCAAGCAATGCTATGTTGCTGAGAAGTGTAAAGTGATTACAGTAAAGTGTTTCTTTGTAACGCTGTTACACCCAACTCTGCATATGAGCATCCAGTTTCCTCAGTTTCTCAGTCAGATTCACCCCTCACTCATGACGCCCGGTTTAAACAAATCAACATGGTGACAGACAAAAAGCTTCACTCAAGGCTTTAAATGAGGAGTCGGAGGAAAGAAACAAAGTGGTTTTCATTTTGAGATTTACTGTGACTGACATCACCAGAAAAGCAAGAAAAGATCTTATACATCAGCACTGATACCTCCTCGATCTCATAACTAACTTGTAACTAAAGATAAGCCCGGAGGTCATGAAAGTGACCATGACAGAGACCCTAATGGAAGGATGTTGACATAAGAAGAGAAAATGCTCTCAATTATGGAGACAGTCAAATGGTTCATTTATGTTTGATGTGTGGCTTACATTTGTGTGGCTGTTAATAAAGTTAGTGCTCTCTAGGGGGCGTATGCGTTCATCAAAATGGCCGAAGGCTGATGTGTGTTTATTCCTCCCTAAATATCGTCGGTGAAGTTTGCCATGCACGTCAGATTTTCCTGCGCATTTTCATACCTCTGCCAACAAGGGAGCAATGCTGAATAGATTCTTTGGATGAGATACCACAATCATCTGCAGACAATGCACACGATGTATTAGGGCTGTGCGATATGACCAAAATCTCATATCCCGATATAAAACATCTATCGTCCGATAACGATATAAATCACAAAAATGTAACATTTTCTGTAAATTCTGTGAATCTCGGGCAGCTGAAGTGTTTCCAGCTGGGCGTCGTGTATCTGGAGTCGAGTGTTTTACCGATGCATGAAACTACACATTTTTAGACATAGGTTGTAACAGCTGCCGTTTTCTTTGCGGCGTGCTGCAGGGAAAAGCCTGTTCTAACGTTTGAGTCTAAGGTTTATTTTTTAGCACCAGACGGCTCTTTTTTGCTTCTCATCCGTAAATACTCTGCATACTATTTCACGTGATTCAGTTTATTTTGAAAAGTCTCAACAGGATCTTGAGCTTTATTGTGAAAGGTTTATGTGGAAAATAAACAAGCGGACACGTGATGGTGTTACCGTCGTTGTTGCTAACGACAAAGCATAAAAACAGGTGCTTGTCCGTCGATAGTGTGGTTATATTAAAAATAAGAGAAAGAGAGAACTTTAAGAAATTAATATAGCCACTACAGTGACCGTCAAAACCATGAAAAAATATTGCCGTAAACAGTTTATTGCGCAACACCACGAAACAAACGATAGCATAAAATGAAACAGACGTTTTTATATCATCATCCGATATATATCGTTAGATCGAACAGCCCTACGATGTATCATTAAAATGGACATAGACACAGGCTTCTGGCATAGGCGGGTGCTGTGAACACTCAAAGGGACAGAAGTATTTATTTAAAATTGTCCCACTCAGTATGACACAGAAACAACGGGTGAATAAAACAGCTGAGACTCATTGTCAACCATTTCCTGGATGTTATGCGTCTCCTCCCTCGTTGCATGTCATCTCTGAGCTGTTATAAGAAGGATGTAGTCATCATCAGCTTAACCGCACACCTACTTGTCTGTTGACAGATGGGAGTTCCTTCCAGATTAAATTATCTCCATCAGGCGGACAGGTGCTTCAGTGTAACTCTGACACATTTACCCCCAGTGACAGTGACCGCGGTATTGTCTTCATTGTCCCGAGTGTGTGCGTGATCTTGCAAAGAAAGGCTGACTACAACTATCCATCTGTGCCTGCACTCAACAGTAGTTGCTGCGATGTGCTACTCGTGTCACTTTTTTCTGTAGCAGCTCACGTCCCACAGTACAGGTTACCCACAAGGCTGCATTCCTTAAAGACAACAGCTTAAGCAAAGTAACAAGAGCATCGCTCATCAGATTTCATCCCAAGGATTGACTATCAGGTAATTTACCAATGGTGATAGAGTAGCTGGGGTTGAAACAAGCATCCAGAGAGGCTGACTCTTTCTGGAGTAAGTATGGGGATATGAGAGTTCACTACTCGGTGAAAGATGGTGCTGACCAATAGTTGAACAATTTAGCAATAAATTAAGATCAGGGTTTAATTTCTGTGAAGGTTCTCAGTCATCCAGGTCATCGTAGTCAAAGGAGCTTGCAAAGAAAAGCGTCTGGACTTCTTTAAGTTGCTTGAAGACGTTTCACCTCTCATCCGAGAAGCTTCTTCAGTTCTAAGGTCAAATGGTGGAGAGTCCCAGATATAAACCTAGTGGGAGTGACCCCCCACAGAGGGACAAAAGGACCCCCTGATCATCCTCTAATCGCCTGAGCCAAGGTGTGAAACTGGGTGTGGGTCCCAATCAGCCAGGGTTTCGGGTGAGCTCATTGTGAAACCTGGCCCCACCTTATCATTTGAATTCCTGAGATCAGATGGCCCAGGATGTGAGTGGGCGTTAAGGCGTCTGGGGAAGGAACTCAAAACTGGATTATAGATGGCAGACAGTTGGTGTCGTAAACCACCGCCTCTGTTCAAAGATGGTCGCTCACAGTGGACAAAGATGGCTTCTTAGGGTTTAATGTGCAAAAACTTGCGGGCTTCATCACCTCGATACATGCTGTCATCGAAAGACTCAGAGAAACTGGGGAAATTTCTCTACACAAGGAAGAAGGAGGAAAACCAGGACTTAAAGTTAAAACTGGGGATGCACTCACCGACTGGCCAAGGACTGGAGTTGGACAATTTCCAGACCAGAGTGCTCAGGCTGAACCTGTGACTCAGCTTCAGGAGACAGTCTTTTTCATCCATGCATTAACACAGACACAGCGGTACAGCTAGATAGTGATGCGCACACTCGCAGCCAAAAGCTAACATGTTTTTGTGTAGATGATTTTCACTGTGACTAAAGGCACAAAGTTCACTAAGGTAAGCCCAGATGGACCTCTATGAAAACGTTTGTCACAACACACCTTCTGTCATGGTCCTGAGTCTGTTGACTCAGTGTTTTGTGTTAATTAATATTATCTTATGTCATCTGCTAAGATTTCTAGTTCCTAGGTTTTGGTTCCCATGTTCCCTCTGTTCTAGTTCAGTCAGGTCTCTGTGTAAAGCCCGTGTCTCTGAGTCTGTGTCTTTGGATGTGTGTTGAGCTTCCTGTTTTATTGTGAAGGTCAGTGTCTTATGTCAGTGTATTCAGTTTTGCGTCCTCCCTGTCTCATCATGTTAATTAGGTTCAGCTATGTCTCCCTCCTGTGTGCAGTTTCCCTCTGTGTACAAGAGGGTGTGCTCTCGAAAATGCATACATTTCAAAACTGTGCTTTCGCGTCGCAGTGTGGACAGCGAAAACGGAGACTTTCTAAAACAATGACGCATGCTAGTCATAAGATGCAGTCATGTGACCAATTAAACTAAGATAGCGGAGGGCATTATACAGCAGTTGTTTTGATTACTCTCAATTGTGACAACTTTATCAAAGATTAATATCAGTTTGTACATCTTCAAATTCTTTAATTCTCACTCGCTTTGCAACTTTGTACTTTTATGTTCCTCGCAGCAACAACTCCACCGCATTGTTAGTCCATTTAAAAAAAACTCTGTGCTTTTCCTCAACATTTTGCTGCGATGTTTCAAAGAGCTGGAAAGTAAATAAGCGGAATACACAGTACTAGAAGGTGAGCGTTTTTGGCAGTTTCAATATGTGTGGACGCGGAGCGTTTTCAGACAAAAACGCTGTTTTCAAATCGATCCGGGCGAGTGTGTCACGTAACGGTGGGTGGGTGTAAAGTACTCACTTTCATTTAATTATTTGCTGGTAGCAGAGCATTTTATTTTTAGTTGTTTAAATGAGAGAAGGACCTTTAACTAGTTTGGGGGGAAATTGTAAAGTCGAATAATTTCTTTAATTACAAAAATAAAATGTAATAAAATAAAGCAGTATCGGGATTGTCACAATGTCAAAAAACTGGAAATTAGTTGGGAAACTGCAGTCAGTGCACTTCTAGTTAAACCCCCACCAATATCCAGAAACATGGCTTTCTTCGTAAACTCATTCAAGAAAGGGCAGGAGAATAATGGACGTCTGGATTTAAAAGGACTTATAACTCTTTTGACAGGATCACTGCAAGTTATGCAAAACACTTTTTGAACCTGAACGTTGCATCTTTAGAGCTTAGCTCACGATTGTTTTCAAATCCTGACTGACAGTGTTAGAAACTTGATCCAGTATTCAGCTAAACCTAATGAAACTGGATGGACTCGTGTTACAGCTGTAACATAAACAACACTCCCACACTGTTTTCAGTCTGTATCCTACAGTAAAGCCACCAAAGCATACCTGGAGTGCTTTCGTAACCTCACCTGACTTTTGTCCTAAAGAGAAGCATGAGATCATCTCAGAGATCTGTGACATGCTTTTCTGTGTCAGCTCTTAAAACATCATAGGTGTAAAGTCTGTGACGTCACCCACAGATTTCCAGAGGCACTGTTTTAAGCTCACTGCTCCTTTCAAGTTGCACAATGGGTTCCTGTCAAGAGGATGAAAGAAAAGAAAATCCCTCCTCCATATTCATCGTGGTTTCATCCAGTAGGAGTCAATTATGATCACCGCTGTGTGGGTGTTCCTGAAGTGTACATGTCATGGTAACTTCACAAGAAGCAGAGGAAGCTTAGTTTTTTCTTTAATACAGCGCTGCTTGAGCCTGTTCCAGCGGCTAATAATCAGTAGGTGAACAGGTGCTCTCTATTGATCCTTCCTAAGAGTTACATAACAGAGGACGCCGAGCCTCCTCGTCTGCTTCATATATGTTTTCAGTTCATTTCAGAGAGAAATGAAAAATAAAATGTAGCTTCTGACCTCGTGCTCTGCTACAGTGTGTGTGTGTGACAGGTACATGTGAGAATTAGCTTCCATTCATCCATGAAATGTAAAATAAAGTTTCTGTTATCAGCAAAGCTGTTTGCACAGGAACAGCAACAGCGGGGCTCTTATCGTTATGAAAACATAAATTTGACAAATATTTAAATATAAAGGCATCCCATACAGCTATGCATGGATATGTAGGTATCCAATTAAATTATAATTTTGAACACAAGCCGGGAAAAGACTGATAGGCACTAATTGTTTAATGGAAAAAGTGCAAATACAAAGATTAATTTCTGGGTGTGATGAATTAGATAATGGCATTTTTCTTAAAAGGAGAATCTATTAATGGGAAATTCTGGGCTGACTTTCCATCTTTTACCATTTAAAATAACATTTCGACTGATAGGAGCAGATCTTTTGCTTTATTTATTTCCTTTATATTTGTTCCCTCTATTGTGACGGGGAAACAAAACAAGCGTCGTAAAAGATGTAAACGTCTTTTAAAGAGCACAAATTTGTTTGTACAAAACCTTTGGTAGAAACTTTTTCCTTTTCTGTTTCAACAAACTTCTATTTTAGCCCGCTAATAAAATAACTACTCGTTATAATCAAGGTATGCAGAAGAGCAACATGTTGAACCTTGAAGTAGACCCAAAATGACCCAAAGACCCTGTGAAAATATTTCTTCAAGTTCGATTTGAAGATTTCCAAAGAGGAGGAGGACTTTATACACGAGGGAAGACTTTCCAGAATCTCGGAGCAGCGATGGAGGAAACCCTGCCGCCTTTAGAGCAGGAGCAGAAGACCAGACCAGGTGTCACACCTGTCAGCTGAGAACAGCAAAAAAACCCACAATGTGATGAACGTCAAATAATCTTAAACAGGATTCTTTAATATCACAATATGCTCACTCTTTATTTACGAGATCTGGACCAAAACATTTGCGGTCTGTTTCCAGCACCTTGCTGAATCTATGCCACAAAAAAATTAAGGCAGTTCTGAAAGAAAAAGGGAGTCAAAGCCCATACTAACAGCCAGAAACTTCATGGTAAGAAAAAAAGACGCATTATCCATTGATTCATTTACATTCTGTCTCTTATCCTTGTCCAGGGTCGTGGGGGCAGGAGTCTAATAATAGATGTCCAAACCACTTTGTCTCGAGCCACAACATGTCCCGATTGGACACACCTTAAACACCTCACCTGAGGGGTAACATGGACTGGGTGATGCTGGCAGTCTGACATCTGGCTGCTTAAAACAGACAAAATCCAGTTTAGTGGTCTGTTTATAATTATTTTCTGTTAGTATTCACTAAAAAGTCGTTACTGCAGCTTAAAGTGATCTAAAAATATTCATCTTCATCTTAAGTAGCATGCGGCTTAATGAACTGTGCCCCAGTAGACAGAGAGACAGACGACTCCACCCTGTCTACCTCCAGCTGGGACAATTTCATGACTTTCATCAGGAAAACGAGCAGTCGTCTTGCTCCGAGTATATTTGTTCATTCACGTCGGGCTGAGAGCAGAGGAGCTTAAATGTACTGATCGGTCACAGAGCTGAGAGAGGCACAGATAGAAATCAGACCTCCAGCTGCATTTGGGGATTGAATGCGATGGAGATGAGAGTGCTTGTTGCAAGCTCGCTGTTTCTAATTTTTCTTCTTTGATTACAATAGCATGGCACGGCTTCATGTATTTTGATAAACGCCATCTATTTTTACAGTGCACTTGCAATCCGAGCCCAAGGTCTTTCCCTGTCTGCACTCAATCAAATGAATCACTGCACAAACTAATCACTGTTTCTATTTCAGGTTTGGCATGTTTATTTCAGGCTTCAGTAGGTATTCTCTGGTCTAATTGTCTGTTGCTGTTAGTAAAGCATTTGCCCGTTTACACCGGAAGATTTTAATGTCCCCCAAATTTATGAACACTTGCAAAAACAAATGGCTTCATGTTCTGGGTTCGTCGATGCCTGAAGAATGCAACAGTTGGTTCAGAAAATATCTTGAAAATTGGTGAGTGGTTGCTTTGATTAAAAATTACTTTGATTGCTAGCAGGTTGCTGCAGTCACCTGTAGTTTGTATGCAAGATGCCAACTTGTCCGCAAACACTTGCCAACTATCCACCAAGAGGTAAAGAAACTGTAAAAGGTTCAATGCAGACCAGGAACAGAGAGCATTCACCTTCAAGGTGAAAGTGCCACCTTTTGAATCTTGTTGGTTTCAGCTGTGAGACACTTTGAACTTTTACTTTGGAGGCGAACATTCGTTCAGGTGTGCGTTGCACTTTTTCATGGTTCACTATCGCTCGGTTGTTAGTTAGTGTCTTCCATCCAAATTGCAGACGACCACAGTGAATTTTTTGAAGCAGAACCCCCTTTGTGATCAATTTCAGAGTGACAGCCACCAAACATCTCGCCCTGGAGACTGGATGGTGCCACACGATCACCAACGGATCTCTCAGCCTGTGCGACTCGGACCTAAGAGTGCATTTACACTTCTGTGTTAAATCTACACTCTAAACCTTTCTGGGAAACCTCTGCTGTAGCAACAAAGTCAACAACGCAGACATATTGCTGTCAGCAGCACTGTCAACTTGAGTTGGCGCCATCATAGGCTCTATATAGATGCACCACAGAAGCACAATTGCGGTGTTACGTAGTTCACAAGTGTCCTAACCATAAAAGAAATTGAAAAAGACAAATGCAACTAATCCAAAATACAGAGCAGTAACACCATGGTAACTAATGTACCTAAACAAAACAACCACTAATGTGTGCACAGTGTGAGTGAATGTCTAAACATGGCCTAGCCCAAGGAAATTGCAAGAACCCCAGACAAAGAGTCCTGCACAACCTTAGACTATTTCAGCAGAACACTCCCGTCCCACAACAAGGATGATTCACAGACAAACTGCGCATTTCAACTAAGAGGCACATAAGGAGGGCTACACATATTAAATCAAGGCTCATACTGAGCGATATCCATCAGAAGGCTACAATAAAAAGCTTCTGATGGATGTCTGATGTCAAAAAAGGAGAGAAAGGCAAACACCACTGACAATGCAAAACAAAATCTGGGTTTTGTTTGTCTACATGTAAATGTATCACCTCTGATCGTTTTCCAAAGGTGAGTTTTCAGTGATTTGAAATGCTGTTTACATGTGGATGAAAGGCCACAACCCATAAGCACAAATACATTTGCTGAAATACCCATGTATACATGGAGTTATGTGTAAGAGTATCAATCTCATCATTAAGCTCTCACTCTCGAATAGGAAGAACTCTGTTGAAGCTAATATTTCGAGACCTATAAACACCCACCAGTGCTTTCACCGTGACATTACCTTCTACACCCCATTTTTTGACATCTCATCTCTACCCCACCTTTTCCATTACCTCCACATTTTTCTTCCTTTCCTGTCCTTGCCCTCTCCTCCAGCAGCGTCTGGTCATGGTCTCTGGGTGCAGATTTACCAGAGTGATGAGAGAATTACCTTTAGATTTAGTTTGCTTTTTCTCGGCAGGGCTGAGGGCCATGTGCTCCTATAAAGCCGACAGACGGAGGAGTATGGATTTCTTTTGCAACCCGGCTTAATAAATCTGCCACTTTTGCTCTGCCACACTACACCACGCTGCAGCAACTGTCTCAAATGTCTAAGGGTGATGGATAATCTCCAAGAGAGTGCTCTGAAACCAAAATGTAATTAAAAAAAACAACAACAACAACAATGATCTGAAAATCATTTAAAGCCTATATTTATTAAAATGTTACAAAACCAACAGATGGTCAAACTGAACAATGTTTTTCAAGTAATATGTGCTCGGGAAATTGATGCCAGGAAACAAAATTTAAAAAAGTTTAGTCGTTCATGGAAAGAAAATGTTTGATATTTAAAAACAACAAGAGAAACAAAACACTAATTAAACAACTAATAAGTTTAATTACTTAGATGATAGAGTGTAAAAAGTTTCTTACTATGGAGAGAGTGAAAGTTCACAGAGAGTTAATTCAGCATTTAAAAGCATTTACCTATAAGAATGAATGTCAAGAAGACAAAATATTAAATATTGAGGACCTGATTCTGATGAGTACTGTTTCAAAAAGCCAACTTTATAGTGTCACCTTAAATGTTAATGAAACTTTATTGATTTTAGAGTCATATCAGTTTTCTAAAATGCCAAACTGAGAAAATATCAAATTGATACTTGACTATTGATATGTTTTTGGTCAATAGAGTAAAAACTTCACTTTTAATACCTCTGGCTTTTAGTTGCTTGACATTTCAGATAATGTTATCACATAACCTTCATGGACATAACCCTCTGCTCACATTGATGTACCATGGGGATTGTATTGCCATTTGCCCATCTTTCTGTTCTAGTTTACAAAGCAGTACAACATAAGCAGTGGTTGATTTTTAGCACTCCTATTCCGGTAAGGTCTGCTGATGTCGTGTGGCTGTTTTTGAAAATGCAGTGAACCATACTGATGACAAAGCATTTTGGACTCATTGTTTATTTTTCAAGGAATCACCACAGTGGATCATTTATCCTCTGTGTGTGTTTCAGGGTCTCGATGGGCGAGTGCCAGATGGGAACACCTGGGCCACGTGTTCCCGGACTACAAAGCTCCCGATGGCACTTCGTTCTACCCTTTGCTCTCCAGCCTGCCTGCCACCATGCTCTGCATCTTTTTAGTCTCCCTTTGGTTTTCCTGAGTTGCTTTCTGCACTTACAAAACACACGTTTCCTCACCCTACAAATCATACATTGTTGATCCTACCGATTCTCTGTGCATTAAATTAATTTGTAATACTAAACAGCATGTTTGGCCTTATGACACACAGGGCTGCCCATCTTCAAGATGTCAAGGTCACTTCCTGTTAAAAGGGAGTTCTTCCTCCCCCCTGTCTCCAAGTGTTTGTTAATAGGGGACCATCTAACCGTTTTTAATTCACAATGTAAACCACTTTTTATTGGCTAGTGTGCCTTTCTTCCTTGTGGTTCAACTGATGAGAACACTGGGGTGATCCAAGTATCTCCACTGAAGCTGAATGCTTGGTAAGAGAGCTGATTCCATGTGGTGATGGCTGAGAATCTCATACTTGGTCTCCAGCATGCCAAGAAGGCAACAACACCCTGTTTTATCACCAGCTACCCAGTGGTTATCAGTGCACTGCAGGGGGTACGAGCTTTGTTTATTTGTTTGTTGTTTTTTTGGGGGTTTTTTGCCTGTCATGGGTCATTTCTGTTTATTTTGTTAAACCATCTCACACAGCTTCAGCAAACTCCCCGGACAGCAATGTCTTTGGTCTTTAGATGTTTTGCCAAGCTGTTTTTCATTCCCTGCGAATCTCTTGAAAAATCTACCACCTGCTGACATTTCTTCTTGATTGGGTGTGTATCACGGGTATTGCGTCAGAAGCGCTGTGATAATGAGTGCAAGTGCACGAACAGCATGAACAACTGGACTATTATCGGCGCATCACTGGGCAGTAGTGTGAATATTTGCTTGTAGTTGGATGTGACTGCATCTCATGGGAATGGGCTAAACAAATGCAATAACAAAGATTTTCTGAGCAAAAATAACAACAATACATAAATACAAAAATATATTTCCTCGATATATTTCTGGAACAGCCTTACCCTCAGTTATTAAAGTCAGAAAAGAGGGTACACAACACACTTCAGTCCTTGTTTACTGTATGTCAAAGATAATAAAGGTTTTACTCAATATATTTGTGACCTCCGTGGTATGCTTGATGCACTATCTACAGCACCAAATGAGAAACTCCCAGAACAAACAACAACAAATGACACAGCCAGGTGAGCTCACATGTCAAATGTAGAAGATAAAAGAATGTCGGGCAAGAATAAAGAGAACTTCAAATTCGAGCCGGGTCTCTCTCACACACAGACTCACACACAATATTCCAGAGCAATGTTTAGTTTACTGATTGTATCTGTTTTGCAATTAAGGCAGCATGCTGTGCTTTTTCTTATTTATAAAATTTCTGTTTAAAGAAATGTTCTTGGTTTTTCTGTTGCATTTAGTTTGTCTTATTTTGAAGATTATTTTTCTTGTGTGCCTTCTTTTGTTCGACATCCTGTCTTTTTCCCACCTGCCAGTCTATTAGCTTCACCTGCATCTTGTTTTCTAATCAGTAGACGTGGGCGGATCGATCCAAATATTGATAGCATGAATACCAAAGCTGGTGTTGGTACTGGATTGATACGAGCGAGACAGGATCAATATTTTATTTCTATCCTTTAGATTAAGTATGAAGACCAATGAGTTGTGTCTGAACCTTTTTGTGTTGACTGTCAGTATTTTATTTATAGCCTTTAGCATTTAAACAACAGAAGTTGAGTGGGAGTACTTTAGAGATGGACACATTTACATTCCAAGTCTCCAAAAAACCCAGTTGCAAAATTCAAGAAATTCTGGAAAGTTGGTTTTGTGTTATTAGCTAGTTATTGTGGAAAATAAAAGTCACTGTGATTTAATTATCAGTGGACAGTGTTCAAAATGTCCTCTTCCTAACCACAACTCCATTTACTTCCATTTACTTTAACCGCTTTTATTCGACATCGAAGAGCTGTGTAGTGACTCTGGTCAGACTGGCAGGGGGATTCTTTAAGAGTGCCTTCATGTTTTCATAAAATTGCCACTGCCATTGACGACAGGAGGTGAGACAGTATGATGGTGATATGTCCCCCCACATTGTGGCTCATTTACACTGGAGTAAAAGCAGGATGGCAACCTCGCAAATAAGAAAAACTAGTTGCCCGGTGATTGCATTGAGTTTTTTCATGGTCAGAGACTGATTGCAAGTAGTTGAGCGTGCAACACCCTCAAGCTCTGGATGACCACAAGATAATGGTCTGACTGCGGTCGCATCACACAGGCACAGACTGATAAAGGCTTGCAGATAACTGAGTCTAATTTAGAAACACACATTAAAATTAGTCGGGGTCACTCTCTGCAGATGATTGCAACTCGTGTGTGACTTTCCAGTATCAGACTCAGCTCATCTGGTTGCCAGCTGATTGTATCTTGGTTATATTATAGCCCAGTGTCAAAGCATGGTTGCTCTATCATTTTCCAGTTCAATCACCATCCTGCAGCAACTATGTCACTACTTGTGGCGTAATTTATGAATTTCTGTTTCAGATCTCTAAATTTCACCTTGAACTCTGATTGCAACCACCCTAATGATAAGAAAGAAATCATGGCTCTGAAGTGTTTCCGTTACTGTTTGATATGAACTTCTGTGCACATGTTAACAGATTTGTGATTTAGTGAGTCTGATGTTATGTGCTCTGCTTTCTTGGTTGTGATTTGAGTAGAGATGGCACGATACCACTTTTTTATGTCCGATACCGATACCGATATCATAAATTTGGATATCTGCCGATACCGATATGAATCCGATATAGTGTTTTTTAATCAACAAAACTGTTTTTTAAAATATCTTGCTGCATTTTGCAAGTCTGCAAGTTCATACTCAAGTTTAAAACAACAACTACACTAAAGCTATTCTGTTATACCTGTATACAAAAAAAATATTTCATAGTTCAGCAATACTGATCAATCTAATAAACTTAGACCTACACCATCCTCCCTATTCTGGTATTTTAAAGAGTACTTAGCGTAAATATTAAGCAACCTAACTAATAGGGTTCCAACTCCCAGCAACAACAAAAATAAATAAATAAAAAATAGGGAACCACCCCTCACGCGCCACCTCATGATGCTTAATCGACGTAATCAACCTTAATTTGATGCAGTGTGGAAAAAAAATGCACAGAAATCAATTATTTTTCAAGAAATATTAAATAGATTCAACATCTTTCTTCAACAAAATTGCAGACTGCACAGATGGTACCTTCCCAAAGTAAAAAGTACTATAGCTTACTAGGGTATATATATTAGACTTAATAGTCACTATATACAGTAATTGACTTCTATTCATTTTACATCAAATTAAAACTTTGGGTGTCAGATAATTATTTATTAAAAGCTAGACATTTTAAATGAGAATAAGTAAGAAAAGTATGTCTTTGTGCCCCCTTTTCCCTGTTCATGCCCTATCGGCCCCCCTGGCTAAACTTTGCTAGATCCGCCCCTGCACAGTTACAGCCGTCAGCTACGTAGAAAAAGATCCTGGTGTAGAAAGTAATATTAAATAAATTCTAACAACAGCTTATCAAGCTTAAACGTTCTGCTGTTGTTCAGCCGCTGGTTTGCTCTTTCTGGTGCAAAGTGGACCAAAAACAAACAAGAGAGACGGACTCCCGATCAGTTTCACGATTGAAGTAGCAGCCGGAGAGCGAGAGGCAGTCGCTTGTTAAGCTTAACGCAGGAATGCTTTACAAACATTCAG
Organism: Maylandia zebra; assembly: GCF_041146795.1. Lineage (NCBI taxonomy): Eukaryota > Metazoa > Chordata > Actinopteri > Cichliformes > Cichlidae > Maylandia > Maylandia zebra. The sequence goes on along the minus strand of NC_135188.1, from coordinate 4,398,899 downwards.
AGATGGACTTACACACTTGCTTTACTTCTCTCGGGGATAACTTTGTCGGAGATGAAATGCCAGGTTGCTAGCGAAGCTCCACATGCTATCCAGACCACCGACAGGTCCCGCATGCCACAGCCACTGCTCCGACGTGCTAACGTTCTGAGGTGAGTTACGGGGTGTTGCAAGTTTTGTGAGGTGCTTTCGTGATATTTAATGGATCGGATTACATTTTTTATTTTTCTCCGATATCCGATCCAGTAATTTAGGTCAGTATCGGACCGATACCGATACGTAATATCGGATCGGTCCATCTCTAGATTTGAGTAAATCAGTTATTTTATCCCATGTGAAAAGGCCACCTATAGTTCGTCCTTTAGTGTCAGTGGACTTGATGTTGATCTTTGTAGACTTTATTTGGGAGTGAACCCAGGCCTGATCTCCGTGATGTAGTAGAGAATTGGACCTCCAACTCCACAATAGAATTGCACTCTACGGTCGAGAGGTGTTCGTCACCTCAAACTGACCCCATTGTGGGCTCGAGAGAGAAGTAATTTAGTGCAATTATCAAAATAATGTGAGCCAAGGATGCTTTTTTCTTTTTCTTTTTACACACAACACACACACTGATTGATAAAACCTCGGGAGGTTTGAAAAAGTGTCATATAATAATAGTATTCACGATAGAGAACATTTTGAAACAGAAATAGAAAAGATAAAAAGAAAAACTAAACGTCACATCCACAGAATAAACCACTGTGTAGTTAAATACACTGACATAAAAAGGTAAAGGTAAAGCAGACCATAAAAATGTGCCGAAAAGCGCTATATAAATGCAATCCATTATTATTATTATTATTATTTTTATATTGCTTCAGATTCTATTGCCAGGTCAAACCTGTGCCCTAGTAATTACATTTATATAGTATGAAATGCTTACCCAGCGGCAGTGTAACTGCTGCCTGAATTAGATTCAGAGGCAACATATTTTCAGGTGAAGTGCTACATTTATGTTAAGCATTGCGGAGGTACAGTATGAGGTAGGTAGGGGGTGTACAAAAGTTAGTGGTGAATGAAGTTTGTTGCAAAGCTGCAGAAACTCGTCAGTGATCTGAATTCTAACTATAATGTTTACGAAGAAGCCTGAGGGTCAATGCATCCCTTTTCTTTACAGTTCCCCTCTCTAAGCTCAAACTCACTTGCTGTTTATTAGTGCAGCTCAAGGCAACGTGAATAAAACATGATCTTTGGTCGACAAAGCTGGGCAAAGTAATATTAACACCTGTGGAAAGGTTATTAACTGTTCTCTGTGGCTGTTAGTGCTGTTAGCTACTGGCTTTGGCACAGCATTGCTTGCCTTGTGGCCACCTGTGCAGGTCTAACAAAGCATGAGAGTCTGCTGCTGCTTAGGGCGCTCTTTACCCCTGTTTGCACCTGCAGACTTGCTACAGGTGAAGTGAGGCTGCTGCCAGGGACTGGCGATAGTCTTATGTAGAGATAAGCTTTGCTGTCAGTCAGGGTGTAACTTCCTATTGGGCAGTCTCGTATCTTCCACCACACTCATCTAATCTCTAATCTAATCCTTGCTTTTTTGATGCTTATTCTGTCCACGTTGTGGGACAGTCTTTCCCAGACCACCTCCTCCAGCTCTTACCTAGTTAAGGCGCCCCCAAAGAGGAATTTTAGTAAGATGCCATTTGGGTGGCGCTGGCTCAGGAGGTAGACCAGGTTATATACTAATTGAAAGGTTGGTGGTTTGATCCCTGGCTGCTTCAGCCTGCAAGCCGAAGCATCCTTGGGCAAGATACTGAACTCAGGGTTGCTTGGAGTGTGGGTGTTAGATAAAAAGCACTGAGACATGTTGGAAACTCCTTTTGGCCTTTTGTATCTGCAGTGTCATTCAGTACCCAAACCCGTATAATTGACTCATAAGTTATGGACCAATAGGTACCCAGAGGGCCCAACAAGGCACAGCTCAAAATCTGTGTGTGGTGGGTGCACAGGAGGGGCCACAAGGGTTTGGTGCTCCATCAGTCAGGGGCGGAAGCTTGGAGCTTCAAGACCTCTTGTATTGTTCATTGTGTCTTTGTCCTGCCTCCTTCCCTCACCCAACCACTGGGGGCAGATGGCCAGCCATCCCTGAGCCTGGATTCCAAAGTATCTTTGGGCAAGATGCTGAATTCCAAGTTGCTCCTCCGTCATAGTGCGTGTGTGTGAGTATTAGATAGCTTGTATTAGAAATAGATAAAAAGGCTAAATGATGTGTGAGATTGTGACTACCAGTCAAAAGCTCCTTAAGTGCCCAAGTCCATTTCAAATATTGCCATAAATAATCAGAATTGTGGTAACATTTGTCACAGCAGCCTTTACAAAATAACTTTTTTCTCCAAAGACTAAGTGCAACATTAATTTGATCACTTTATTTTCTTGTGTCCTATCTGCTGCCAGCAGGCTGTTATTAAAAGAGGACGCACCTTAGTAAAACTTAACATTTTACACAGCAACCGGTAGCTTATGCCTGAAATACACCAGTTTCCCTCTCGCTTGAGAAATGATATTCCTGCAGACACTTTGAATACCTGGAGGCGGATTTTTCATTAGAATCTAATACTTGTCCCTCTGCTTCTTTCTCCCACAGGTAGATTTATCTGTCTGCTTTCTCAACCTTAGCCTTCCTTTTTTATTATCGTTCTCTATCACCCCATCTCTTCTTTCAATCCCCTTTTTAATTTCACCTGTAATCTACACACACACACACACACACACACACACACACACACACAGTATCTCCATTTCCTCACTGGGTCATGGCTGGAGGGTATCTGTATTATGCTGAAATGACATCATACCTTCATTTGCCCACTGTTGACTGTTTCCACGGTAACGCTGTTAAGCTTATAGCTAAACATAGTAACACCCCTTTTTTACCCCAGCCAAGCCTGTTCAGTAAAACATGACGAACACACCACAATAAAATAAAAAAGAAACTACTGGCTGATCCAGGTGAGAACCACCCACTGGCCACAGCTTTGCCACATTTGTATTTTAGCTTTTGAATTTTTTCAGCATTATCAAATTTACATTTTACCTCCAGTTGAATTTTGTGGCATTAATTCAGGACATTGTAGATTCTGCTTTAGCAACATAGGAAGGATTTTTTTTTCTCTAAACGCTTCCTTTAAATGTTTTTTGTCATAACACTGATGTCCTAGTAAATCTCATTGATATTAGTATATAAATGGTGGGTTTTTTTTCTGCTTTATGTTGGGGGGAAAAGTGCTATAAACTTGCATTATAAATAACTCCAAATCTGAGCTTTCTAATGTGAACTGCTTCAATGTATTTTCAGGTTTATATAAAATACACATTGAGCCATTAGAAGTGCATGAAACAGAAAGTTTGAGCTTAGGGTTTGGATTTTTTTTAGTAATCATATCTATTTCTATTTTTTGTACATTACACTCTTCATCCAGGAGAATTTAATGTTAGAAGTGGTTCGGCTTCAGGTAAAAAAGCTTCACTTTTATTCCAACAAGCTTGGACACTCAAAACAACTCCTTCCACTTCACAATTATGGATCATGTAGGGATTGCTTTTGGGATTTTTAAAAACTTTACCTTTTGGGGTTGACAGACACTAAATCCAGAGGCAAGAACTGACAGCATAAATGTACGTCCACCTCATATTGGATTAAGTACGTTTTCACCAGTAATTACAGCAACTGATTTGCTTTCTGTTAGTAACAAAGTGTCTGAAGATACAATTTAAACTTGGTTTAGTTGTGTGTTATATGTAGAGAACGCTAGCTTACCGCTTCATTTAGGGGACTTTTTATGCTAGAATGATTCAGTGATTCAAATGTTAGTGTTACGTGGCTCAACAAGTTAAAAAACATGTCTACGAAAATGGTCCGGTACAAGGACTGGACGGCAAAGGAATGAAAAAGCAGCCAAGGATCTCCATTACAATAAATTATAAGAAAAATTAGGTCCAACAAAATATAGAAAACCGCGAGGCAGCTGAAGACTTTCGCAAAGTACTGTATATTACAAATGTTGTTCCAAAAGCATATTTGAGGCTCCTTGGTTAGATAACCTTCTTGATGTCAGTGTTGTCTCGCAGCGGTGTGCGTCTCAAGTCCGTCCTTCACAGCGATAGCCTGAAATTGGCAAGACTTCTGAATTGTGTTGATTGTTCATTTGCCCTGATTGTAGAGGTTTAATTAATGCCTTTTAAATGTCTTCTGGCACATGAACAAGTTGTTGTTTAATTATGTAAAGTGCCCTGGCCACGTTCATGCACCAAGCGCGATGATGATATTCAGCAAATGAGGCCCATCTTTATAAGGAACCATCACCATGATGAGATTAATTTCCTCCAACTGAGCATGACTGTTTCTTCTCTCACAGTCTGCTGTTAATATCTCTTTTTGGTTTCCCCAAAAGGTTGCAGAAACTATCAGCCTGAAGTCCATCCTCAGTACTCATGTCTAAATATTCCTTTTTATTATGGTCGGAAACCCTTAATTCAGTCCTCCTCAGCTCTGTAGTCTCTTAAGTCTAGGTTTCCCACATTTTATGGTCTGAGCTCCAGTGCTGCTCACTGGAGACAGCATCCCCATGCTTCGCTGTTTGCCTGATCTATGGGAGGGAAAGTAAAACTAGCTGAGACAGGAAGAACCAAAGGGGTAGAAAAAGATGAGTGTAGGAGGAGAGAAAGTTTGAAGGAAAACAAAAGAGGAAGACTGAGAGAATGGACAAGACAGGCAGTCAGTGCCATAGGGGGAGGAGTGGGTGGATGGGCTCTGAATGAGGTGGGCAGCAGTAGATGGAAGATGATAGGGAGGGAGTTTCATCATGCCCGCATTGGCTATTTTATTACCAGTTTTATTCATCTGGACCGACTCATAACTTCCCTCCTCCTGTGAATTAAGAAGTGCATATCATCATCTGAATCCAGTGGCTCTGCTGGGCTCTCGTGCCTCTCTCCTACTTTAAAAGTTAAAATGATAACTCTTTCAGGCATCTGAGTCAACAAAGGGTCAGTATTTGCATTCTTATGGCTCTTTTGATTAAGAAGGATGAGCCCGGAGCTGCTCTTCTCTCCATTACCTGTCTAATTATACCTGCGATGATGAAGGAGAGCAGGGTGAAACCTTGTTATCACTAAAAGCCTAATGTCATTCTCGTTTGGGGAAGCAGCAGCTACTGTAACATAATGATTCAGGTGCAAAATATTTGACATGCCAAATGGATCTGTTTTTTGTTTTTGCACCGGCAGCATCGGTGACAAGAGGCATTATTACGTTTTCAGGTTGCTCTTCCATTAATCCCACTGTGGTGAATGTGATATTCATGCGTTGAGTGAATTTCTTTGAATTTGGCACAAATTTCCTGGATGAGCCGATTAGAATTGAGAACAAAGTCACTGTTTTTGGTCAAGAGTTTCTGCATCACCTGTTACTAATGTGCCACAAATATCCAACAGATCAAAATTAAGAAACACTCGATTGTTCAGAGTGACTGTGGGTGAGTGGGTCGTTTACTAATTTGAAGGTCAGTGTTTTAATCTGCATGTCGCCGTGTCCTTGGGCAAAATACTGACGGTTAGACGGTGGGTGTAATCTTTTTGATCCAACCTAAATTTGACCCCATCTGGTCATATAAATAAATGCTCATCAACATTTCAACAATCAGAGCAGACCAGGGATCTGTTGTTTTTATATACTCAAGGAAAAGACACAGCAAGCTTTTCTTGTTCATCAGAAGATAACTGTAAAACTTACAACTGAGATATTAAAAATCTTTCAAATACTAATAATTATTAATAATAATACTTTTGTAGTATGTTGGGGGAGTCTCCTAGTGTCTGTGAGTGCAGCGGCAGCCATTGCATCTGAGCAATCTGGTCAGAGAGAAACCATACCGTTGTAACGGGCTAACGCCAGCAACTACCAATCCCCGCGCAGGTATGTACGGACAGAGTAGGGCTGTGGGGACCTGGCCTGCATGGTCTTATGTTTCTAACAACGAATAAAGGTCTGTTGTTCTATTTAACTGACTGGCTTTGAGTTATCCAGCTAACCTCCACATCACATGCCCGCTGGACCTGCTAGCCGCTCCTTCCTCTCCAGACTGCCGTTACAACCTACAGTATTTTCATGCAAAGTTTGATTAATACAAAACTTCATTGTGTTTTGCAAGATGTTTCACAAAAACGTAAGGTGATACGTCATGTATAGAGCCAATATCTGATTTAAAATCTTTCAAACAGAGCAGGAAAATGCACTAAGCACTAAGTAGAAGCTGAAGTACAACAACCTCAACTTTACATGCAAATGCTGTGAATGCATCACAGGGATGAAGAAAAAAGGGATATTTTGAAGGTGGAAGTGGCTTTGCGATGTCACTGGAGGGACCGTATGTTTACATTAGTGTTAAAAGTTCTGCATTTTGTAAGAAATTGCAGCCAAAAAACATCCTGCATGCAACTCTTGGACATATAGTGGTTTATAACTTGTCATAAAACCAAGAAAACAAATGTTTTAAACAAGTTTTAAACAAAAACTTGTTTAAAACTACAAATTTAATGTTATTTATTAAGCAAATTACAAACTGAAATTATGCTGTTTTTAGCCAAACTGGACTTCTCTGAGAAGTCGTGAGTTAATTAGGCAAAACATTCAAACACTAAAACTTCAGGAATGCCAAGAAAATTTGGCATCGGAATAAAAAATGTGAAAATTCAAGAATAACAATGATTCTATTTCAGCATTAAAAATATCATTTAAATTAAAAATCTTGTTCATACCAATGGATTAATCATTACAGAAACAAAAAATTATTTTGGTAATAACCTGTTAATTATCTGTTTATTTATAGCAGCTGTACCACCTCATTCACATGAATTATTTTTCTCATAAGCAGAACTAACCAAAATCTCCCAGTTGCTTCTCCGTCTCCAGCAAACTCTTAGCTTCAGTGATGCTCATGCATATGAATGATGAGTCACAAGCATGCAAGCTGAGGCAAACGCTGCAGAGATAAATGATGAAATTTAAATTGTGGTGGGGAATTTCCTCAACTGAGTTCACTGATGCAAAACTTTGCAGGTGCAGCGATTGCATTCATCAAATCTTGAAGTCAGCTCTCGTGCTAAAACTGCACATTCTCATCAGCAACCAAACACTCCTTAAACATCACGTGACAGTTTTTTTTAAAAATGAGCATTTTTGGATCTCTGTAGTTTGAAGCAAACAAAGCACTTCTAAATTTATAAGAAAAACAATTTATAATTAGAAAGAGGATTTACATACATGCAGCTCTCGATGCAGTTATGGTAGAGTATAGTAGCGATTCAATCTAAAAATGTACACATGAATACGTTTTGACGTGTCTGCTCTTGTCACATTAAGGCTCAGTGATCCGATCACAGCCACGATATCTGCTTTAATTGGCCCGCAGAGGTTTGTTATAGTGCTGATATGGAGCATGACAGAAAACAGAGGAGCCTATCTGATGCTCCGCTGCCAGGTAAACTCGGTAAGCCCTCTGCCTCTGGCAAAGTCAGAGCCAGAATGGTATCTGGACTGTGCAATGCATCTAGGTACCTCTGTGGCTGCTTGTCGATTTCACCGTTAAGTCCCAGCACTTAAGCTTTCAGTCTCGTTTTTTTGTCTCAAACGTCTACTTTTCACACACACTTCCCTGGGTTCATTTGCACAGTGCTTCAGGCTGGGATTTCTCTTTTTGCTGCAGAAAGATTTAGCATCACAGACAAGCTGACAGCTGAACCCCCAAAACACTAGCTATTCAGTGGCAGCAGAAACATGACCTGGAGCTCATTATCCAGCATTTGTAGAGTAAAAAGGATCCACGGTGTCATAATTTATCAACCAAGGGATGCACATCGAGACTGCAGAGACGAGACAGTTATAATAACAGAGGCATTTTATGAACATAATAATGAGACTGACATTGAAATATGTAATTTTCCATTAAGCATGGGGTTGAAATCATTTCATTCCGGATTTAGATTTTACACGGTGTCCCTTATTTGGAAACAGGGCAGCAGTTTGTCTTGTTATATGATGGTAAATTTAAGTTCACATGAAATACACACCACCACACAACAGGGCAATGGCCACATCCCTGCAGGTCACCCAGAGCTGCCTGGAAAATGTTATTACAGTATTGTTGGCACGGGTAAGTGCTCCATAATGTCTTGTTGTGAAAGGTCGGGAGTGCATTTAAATACCCAACCCCCTCGACTCACTGTTGGTCCCAACATTTCTCTCTCCTTCTTTACCCTCCATCTGTTTTAATCTGCATGGCTCTCCATGCCTCTATTCTGCTGGTTCAAACTGGAATTAGTATATCCAGTCAAAGAAGTGATCCTCTTAAGTTAATCTAGCTTTTACTGAGGTAGACATCTCAAAGGTGAAATGAAGTCTCGTGTCTGCCAGCTTAATGTAGTAATCTGGGAGGGCATTAGTCTGGTTTAGTCTGGTCTTTCGTTATTTGCATGAATTTAATCAGTTAGACAGTTTTCCAGTTATGCATTTTTTTGAGCATCATGTGCACTCATTAGCCACTTTATTTGATGCATCTCCTTGTTACACAAATATCTCATCAGCAATGACATGACAGCAATTCAGTGCATTCAGGTATGTAAGCATGGTCAAAATGACGCGCTGAAGCAAACTGAACATCAAAATGAGCAAGGAAGGTGATTTCGGTGTCTTTGAGCGTGGCATGGTTGTTGGTGCCAGGTGTCCTGGCCCTACTATTTCAGAAACTCCTCGTCTGGGAGTTTCCCCACACAAAATCCCAGCATGGATTACACAGAATGGTCTGAAAAAGATTAAATATCCAGTGAATGGTAGTTCTCTGGGTGAAAAGGCCTTGTTGATGCCAGACGTGAGAGGAGATTTGCCAGGCTGCCTCAAGCTGATAGGAATAGCACTTGTAACAACTATGCTAAGCAGAAGAGCATCTCTGAATACATAACACGTCTAACCTTGAATCAGATGGCAGCAGCAGCAGATCACATCCAGTGGCATTCCTGTCAGCTAATAATACACAGGCTTACCAAAATTAGACAATAGAAGATTAGAAAAACATCATCTAGTCTGATGAGACTCTGATGAAACTTTCAGATGGTAAAATGTAAGCATGGATCCATTCTGTCTGTCAATGTGGTGTACGGGATATTTTTGTTGCACACTTTGGGCCCTTTTGAGCACACAACCTTTTATGACCACAGTGTAGATATCTTCTGATGCGTGCTTCCAGCAGGATAATGCACCATGTCACAAAACTCAAATAATTTAAAATGAATTCTTGAACATGACAATGAGATCCCTGTACTCAAAAGGCCTCCACGGTCAAAAGATCTCCATCCAATAGAGCACTTTTGGGATGTGGTGGAGCAGGAGAGTCTCATCATGGATGTTCAGCCAACAAATTTACAGCAGTTGTGTGAGGCCATCATGTAAATATGGACCAAAGAGGAATGTTTCCAGCAACTTGTTGAATTTATGAATTAAAGCAGTTCTGAAGCTACAAAGGGGCCAACGCGCTACTATCAAGTTGTGACTAACTGAAGTGGTCAGTGAAAACTATTGCTAGTTTATCAACTAGCAATAAATCTATCACCATTTTTTCTGGCTGTGTGTGTGTGTGTGTGTGTGTGTGTGTGTGTGTGTGTGTGTGTGTGTGTGTGTGTGTGTGTGTGTGTGTGTGTGTGTGTGTGTGAGTGAGTGTGTGAGAGAGAGAGAGAGAGAGAGAGAGACGGAGGAAAATAAACCAAATTTCTCACTGATATTTTCCTGCAGACATTTTCCCTCTCACTCACAAATTGAAGGAATTGCTCTTCAGATACAAAAAGTTAATTTATGAGCAATAAAAACTGAACATAATCAAGGGAAATACTAGCCTGACTCTTCTTTGCAAAATAGCACCTCTAAAGCTCACTAATTAGCATATTTCATTTTGTTTATTGCTCCCCGACAGAAATGTAAGATTCATTTTGTGACTCTAAGTCACTTCATCCTGTGACACAGTCGCAGCATAGAGCAAAGTCCCCATAAAAAACAGCAACTCTTTGTTTACATCTTTGTGTTTATGTGAGCAAATGAGATACAGCATGTCAATTAGTGAGGTAAAGGGAATATTCAGACAGAATTTGAAGCAAATATTTAATGTAGCATAAGTGCATACAAAATTAATCTAACATCACAAATAGATGACAATTTGCTCTACATGGTGAAGATCGAGGCACAAACACGTACATGCGGGCTGAAAGGGTTTCAGCTTAGGTGAAAAATAAATAATTATCTGGAAACTTTTTAAAATCAATTTCACAAACAAACAAGAGGGCAAAAGAAGAAGGAGAAAGTGATGGTAGTGGTAAAATCCAAGTTCAGTTGGAGTCTGGGATGGAGACTCACTCACACACAGTTTGTGTTATGTTCCTAATTACTCCCTGAGGAAAGTAACTTGCTACACTATAAGTTACATCACTTATGCTTATAATTACCAGTTAATGGCATGAACCTCAGGCTACAGCCCTGCGCTTATGAGGAGCAAAAGTGCTTTCTTTCAGTGTATGAACACCAGTCTAACAACAATGTTAAAAAGACAGCTTAAAGTGCACTTCACAGCAATTCTACTGTAGAAAAACAGTTACTGGTAGAAATGAAGGCTACACTGCTCTTTTGTAACCCGTTATCTGAAAAGCAGCGTTTGCCTGCGACTCGACCTGGTTACATTTAGCTTGAAGATTATCCTGGGGTGTTGTTAGCTTTCTGTTAGCATCTGGCTTTTGCAAATGCTTGAAAAGACTCAGTGTTGTGGTTGTAGCAGTCTTTTCTGTCCCAAGCTGTTTGCGCTTTAACATATCTCCACTCCTTCTCCTCCCCACATAATCTGAGGTCAGCTGAACCACCCATCATGTATATAGCTGAAGATCCTTTGCAATACAACAACAGCATTAAAGTGTATTTCATTAAATTATTCCATTAAGAAAATTGTAATCTGGTTAATAAAAATAATTTGTACCACTCCACGATACATTTAATCACTAGTCGTTTAGTTACGTCCACCTTGCTGGTTCTGGATCGGATTTCAGAACTTCCTTCGTTCTTCATGACATCAGTTGAACAAGGTGCTGAGACATCCCTCAGATCAGCAGTTTCAGGAGTTAACTTTTCCACATTGTGATGCTCAGTTTAAACTTAAATAGGTTGTCTTGTCTGCGCCTACATGCCTAAATGCACTGACTTGCTTTGTGTGATTGTCTTATTAGATTTTTGCATTAAAACAGCAGCTGAACAGGTGTACTTAATGAGTGGTGAGCGTTAGCTGATTTGTTGGTTCAGCAGTCAAACTTGCAGGAAAAGCATGAGGCAAAAATTATTTGTTTTTTGTTTTTCGAGTGTACTTTATTGGTGTGTTCACACCAAACACAAAGCAGAACTGTTACAATAACTTATTACATGCAGAAGGTTTGCAAAGACACATTCAGGGATGGAGGTGAATCTGTGTGAGTTAGAAATATTTCACCTTGCACTTCATGCTGGGCTCCTGAAAGCCTATCAGCAGAGATTCTCCAGACCCCACTGACAGTCAGAAATGTTGGATGATCTAACTATAGCTCCTTAAGGGTGGACAGAACCATAAGGGTTAGCTTCAGTTTTATATAGAAACAAGAAGAGAGGGCTTGAAGAAAAGTGAGTGAAATCAGCGGACGATGAGTTTTAGCCCAGCTATAGCTGGCTGTACTCCATCTCCACTGCTGGATATTGGATATTTTGGGTTTCAACCCCCGTCCCCACTATAGCAACAGCAGTTGCATGAATAACTTTGCTTACAAAATACATGTACTTTGTTTTTTAACTGAGACAAACTGACTGCTTTCGCCTCTTTTTAGTCTCAGTTAAAAAACTAACAGTCCATCTCCATCTTCATGCTTAAGCTCAGCCATCAAAGCTGCATTTTGGTAAAATTGTTTGAATTGTTTTGTGAGTTTGAGTCTGTGATGTAAATGTATGTAGATATCTTAGCGAATCCATGGGTCGTAGCCTTTTCTCAGTGCACTGTTCTTCCACAATATCATCAAATTTACATGAATCAACTGTGATTTCACATGTAAAATAACATAAAATCACTGTAAATGTAATAAAACATAATCTCCTTGTTACCCAAATATATTTCTCTGTACATATGCATAGTTAGACTGTGAAAATACATTGCACCTGGGGTGAGGGCGCGGTCATGAAAACAATGTGACATGCCATTGGATGTTCGGACACATGACCATAAACATCAGCCAATGAATTAGAACTGACAACTACAAGGTCGCGGGTATGGCTGTGGAAAGCGCGGTGGAAGAGACAGATTGAAAGATCATCCACGCAGTGCTGCAAGAAAAGTATATCAGACTCAGCTCAGTAGAATCAACTTGGCATTGCTTAACCACTATGGCTCGAAGTTTACTGAGACGGTAAAAGGCATGGAATCCCTAGCTATGAAGGATAGTTTCTACAACGCTAATACCCGTTAGGGGGCCCACGATGACAGCTGCCACTGATGCATTTGTCTTAATGTGAAAGTAAGTATGCAACTTAAGAGCTAATAGGCGACCTGTTCCACTCTAGCAACACACCTGCACGTGCCAAGACGTGCTGCGTGATGAAGTGAGAGAAATAGGAAATAGAAGTAGCCCACTGTGCTAGCTTTGCCCTGTAAAATGTAATGGACATGTAAGCCAAGTATTTCCTTCTATTTTGTGGAAAGGAAGTAGGGCTAAAGCAGCTGAGGCGAATTATTTGACTACATTTAAACGTACATTGCATACATGTATTTGAATTTTGGCAGGTTTCGTGATTCATAAGGTTGTTTTTTTTTCTTTCCCTGCAGATTAGTAGCGTGAGTTCTCAAATTTATTCAGTAAGCTGTAAAGGTGAGTATTGTGTTACATTTACGGATGTCAAAAGATTACACATGTCGCAGTTGTGGTGCTTTAATGTAAATGTTTGGGCACCCATGGTCAAAATTTCAGTTCATGTGAACAGTTAAGCAAGTAGAAGATGAAATAATCTCCAAATGGCTTAAAGTTATAGATGACATTTAATTTTAAATAAAATCATTTTCACATTTTTTTAAACAGAAAAGGAAAAGGCCAAAAGCAAAAGTTTGGACACCTTGTAGTTGACCATAGGGCCCAAACTGCATGCCAGTGTATGTAATTGATATACATCAGTTGTAACATTGCAGTTAGTTGTTTGCGTCATGTGTGGGCTTGTTTTTTTGTCCCCTTGTCTCTTATTCATGTACAGGAAACTACTAGCCGAGCACTTCATGTTATCTGTGGACCAGGCAATTGTGAATGGCCATATCACTATCTTCAGCGACGCACTTATCTTGATGTTTGGGTCTTACTACTGCACGAGCATTTCTTATCCAGTAGCCCAGGCAGCAACCTTGGAGTTCTTGCAACGGTAAGGCGGCACCAGTCAATTTTATGCATTGAGACATAAGAATGATGAGACAGTGAAATCTAAAGTTATGCAATCCAAATCAAATCATCAGATCTCCTTACATTTGCAGCTAAAACACATAAGAATGAGCAATGCTTGAGTGTTGAGATGATTTGTAGATTGATAAATCAACAAATAACTAATATTTGCGTTTCAGATGGCTGTCTCTAAAAATATCCTTGATTCATGCTCATGTCAAGTTATAGAAAGAGACCTTTGAGTAGTAGATGTTCACAGATGTTTCACTACCCTGAAACAGCATTTGCAATAGACTCACAGGTTAACCAAACATCTTTGCATCACCCGTCTGTTCCACAATGACCTGCATGTCCAAACACGCACTCAAAAGCCAGCTCAATCTACACTTAGATTTAACCCAACTGTTAACTGTATATTTCTGTAAATTTAAGCATTATTATTCATATTGCCACATTAATTGACCTTGCTTATAGGTAATTTCATTGTTTACTCACATTATAATGTTCCTAATTTAATGTCTAAAAGCACTTTGAAAACGCAAAATCCCATGTAAAATTAGCGCAACAAACTAAATTTTTCATTACTGAAAATAACTGTATTTTTATGAGAAAGTTATTTTATGGTAGTATTTTGAATATTACTGTTTTTTAAGATGTTTTTTTTAACAGTGTGTGATAGCAGCGTCATTACAGCTCTCATACAAAAGGAAAAGGTCAGACTCATCAACCGCGTCTAATTAAACATCCATTAGTGAGCAATATGTAAATCGGCCCTCCAACTCTGCATGCACGCTGATGCATTCTGGTTACAACCCATTTGTCACAACCCTTTAATTCAGCTGTGAACGCACGCTCTTTGGTAGGGCTCAGTTGCAGTGAACTTTCTCCAGTGGTAATATCACCTTTATCTTCATCTGTCTCTGTAATTATAGCCTTTGCAGCCACACTGCATCATATCTCAAAGCTGAGAACCACTGAATTAGTGCATGAAATGTTTAAATTTCTCCTGTACAGCAGGGATCATGGATTTCTTTTTTTACTTCAGGTGGTGCAAGAAAAATGATCACTGATTCTTTATAAATTGCATGAATATGTATTAATGCAAAACCTTTACTCTAATCATCTGGTGATACATTCATAGCTTTAAAAGAGAGATCTCACTGAAGGGCATCAGATTATAAGAAAATAATTTGAAATGGTGTGACACAGCGGTTAGCAATATCACCTCACAGGAAGATTGTCGTGGGTTCAAATTTCAATTCAATTTAGCTTTATTTACATGGCAGCAAATCACAACACAGTTGCCTCAAGGTGCTTGGTACTGTAAGCTAAAGACCCTACAATAATTGAGAGAAAAGCCAAATCAGATGGACGAATGAGCAACTACTTGGTGACAGTGGGAAGGCCTCTACTTTATCACTCAGAGCCCCATCCGAGCCTTCATTTTCATCTCCACCACCACCAGCATGTGGACTCTGAAGAGTTTGCTCCTACTCCCTTCACTCCAGTGCTATCACTGTTTGGTGTGGTCAGAGCTGTAAGAAAGCACCTCAGTTGACCTGAGCACTTCAAATCAAGAGGAAATGATGTGATGGCAGAAAAATGTGTGTCATTTCTCTGCAGGTGTCATCACTCGGTTTGAAATTAAGCTAATTAAGGTCTTTGTAATTGCCTTTAAACTTTTTAGCTTTAAACATAAATACTAAAAGCCACAATCCCAGAGAGAACCAAGAAAAAGCAGGTGGTAGAAATATAGGTAGAAAATTGCACCATCAGAAAATCCAGTTCACTGCTCCGAGGGAAGCACATTTAGGAGCAGAGCCACCATGCATGTCGAAATTACAGTGAACATCTGCGAGCTGTTTACAAGATGGCAACAGCCACTGAACTAAAGGCCTCTGCAGATGAAGATTAGTCTATCGAGGAGAAATATTTTTCTAAAGCACCATTTAGTTTTTGACTTAACGAGAACGACGCAAAAAGACTTTCCACCATCCACACGGGATAGTTCACTGGTCCCCTTTGAGGATGGAGAGAAAGTAACATAGGCTATGCTGGTAAGAAGAGTATTTTAACTTTACCTTCTCTACTTACTCTTTTCAGCTGTTTATAAAAAGATATGTATCTATGAATAAAAAAAGTTCATGGTAAGATACCTGGCCGTGCTCAATAACTGTATCCAATATTTAAGAGTGTTTTCACACCTGCTCTGGTTCATTTTCCCCCTTGGTGTGGGTTCACATGTGCAGATGTGAAGGTGGATAACCACACGACCTTTGGAAGAGGTGGTCTCGATCCACTTCCAAACAAACTCCAGAGCGGTTTGTTTAAGGTGAGAATGTGAACCAACTATCAGGTTTACACTAGTTGCAGTAGAGTTTTACCAGAAAATAAAGTTAAATATGAACATTAGAAGTGAATTTGTCCTGTTATCCATTAGTCCAGAACACAGCACCTTGTTGTTGCTCCCACCCCAGAACAAAACAGACACACTGGCCAATAAGCAGTCTGAACGTTTTCACTGTTGATGGGAATTGATGTGAATTTAGCACTTCTGATTCCATTATTGATGTGACTAATCAATTTTATTCCTTATCAATTCTCACTGGCTTTGCTTTGAGAATCACCTCCATCGCTTAGCAGCATATCAAAGATATTGCATTCACACAAATTAACTGAACGCTGTGTGGTCAAATGTTTGTGCATGCTGGAGGTATTTCTTTGCTGTGATCAGTGTTGCAGTCGTTACACAGCACACTTTTCTTAAACTTAATGCACTACTTTACTTAATTACTCCCAGGAGGTAGTAATTTGTTATGCTGCATTTCTCCGTAAAAATAACCTGAAACACACTGTCTCATAAGGACCATTTAACTGTCAATGATCTGGGGTGTCAGTGTTGCTCTGATGCATGCTTTCGTCCTTGGTGTGAAGCTCAGGTCCCGCCCCCGTGCAGAGTCCTGGGTCTCTCTCCGCAATCAACGTGGTCCTCTTAAGGACCAGTTCAGACTCCACTCTTCGCTAGATCGTCAGCTAAACAGCAGCAGTAAATTGGCCTGTAAAGTGTTTCCTTGTTTAATCTCATGCTCTTTGTCTCCAGTTTCCTGCACCTTTGGATCATTATCTACTTACATCTGCACTTACCTGGGTTTCATCTGACACTGGTCCAACTCACTGCCTGAACCTTACCTGCCAGCTGGTTCACTCAACTTCCTGTAGAGAATCTGGAAACTCACCTGCCTACTACTCACTGTAACCATCCACCACCCGGAAAATAAGGTCGGACATCTTTCTTCACTCGCTGCTCACTGTGCCACTGCCTCTGGAGAGTCACCCCTCCATCAATAGCCTTAGTTCACCAGTTTGCTAAGTAAGCAACCTTCTTTATTCACCTTACTATAAAACTTACCTGCTATCTCCTGCACTGGAAATAATAACACTCACGTTTGTTACAGTAGAGGCTACATTTCACTGTGCGTTATACTTGTATAACTATGCATGTGACAAATAATAAAGAACCTAGAACCTAGATCCAGCCTCTGAAGTTTCCTCCCTTCTCCATTCTACTATTGACTATGTCTGTGTTTAATAAAAATTAGTTTGAGTTCAAAACAGTCAAGTATTGAGTCTGCTTTTGGGTTCACTTTTACACGCCGGCCACTCGGCCTTGACATTAACAAAATAAACATATAGGACACATATGATCTCAGCATTTAGATATGAATGCAAAGCCAACAGCACGAAGCAAAGGTGAAAAGCATCCCACAGAGACTTTAAAGCGATCTTCACACTGATTCTACTTTAGAACTATGAAGAGGTTGAAACAGCGGCTACTGCCTCACTGCTCATCCATCTGTTACCTGTTGAGGTTCAGGGTTTGGCTGCTGGGCTGGGGTCAGCATTCATTCAGCTTTAACATCACTCTGGGTTGTTTTTTTTGTTTTTCTCTGTGTTAAAGTAAACCAAAGGGGAAAAACTACAAATTTACAAACTCATCAACTGATTCACACTGCAGCAAACGAACTATAGGCCTTTAAAAATCTTTAAATTACAAATGCTACATAATTAAGAAAGCAACAATCTAACCAATTTTAGTCGTTTTAGTCCCCCAAAGCTTGGCTTTGGGTATCAGCTAATATTGAGCAATGATCGGTGTTACATTTCCTGCTTTGAAGAAATGACTGAGATTCTTTTATGGGCTTCATTTAGCACACATGCTTGCTATAAAATCACCTCTGGGACCCATAAAAGTACAAAAAAAAAACCCAAACTAAACTTCCTCTTTATCATTTGCACCATGTGCTGCAGTGGCTTCTGTCCTTTAAACAAACTAAATATGTTGGTGTTGCATTGTTGCATGTGAAATATGGGCCAACTACCAAACTAACTCTGCTCTTACTCCTACTTCAAGAAATACCAGTTATGATGTAATGAACCATTTAACTCGGTATATTAGATAATATTGTTACAGCATTTTATGACCATTTTGTATTTCCAATGAAAGCTTTTAACTGAACATAATTTAAGCAACAATAGTGTTTATACTGTTTTGGTTATGTAAAACTAGCATCTCATAAGTGATTTCCTCTGCATGCCAATCTAATGTTTATAAACTATAATATTTAGAAAAACTGATAACTAGAGATGCTCTGCACTGACATATGGAGGAGAAAAAGCTTGACTCTGTGCTCAGAGGCATTTGTTAAACCCAGCACTGCAGCCTTTGACTCACCTCTGAGTGTGTATGCATCACACTGTGTAGGAGGCCTGGCCAGTATGAATTAAGTTTCTTAATTGCCATTGTGCACATATTTCAATCTCCGACAAACCCTTTCCCGGCAATCACAGGAGATGACCGATATAGATTCTGTGATTAGAATAGTTGGCTTCAGCCTCCTCCACTTACAAGCCAACAGGCTTATTGTTATTCAATGAATCTCAAGGAAAAGAGGAGCTAAAAAGACAAAAAGCACGGCAAAAATGAAAGATGAGCAGAAGGAAGGGAAAACTGAGAGGGAGATAAACAGGTACTGAAAGGGGGAAGGGAGGGCAGGAAGGACAGAGAGTGCCAGTGAGAGAAATGATTGACATAAAACGGTGCTGCCATGCCGCCCGGGCCCAATTACAACGCCATTATGGAATCGCTATAATGACGCATCATTTAGTGTGCTGTACAGCTGCTCTGCCTGGTGATGTTGCACCAGTCCAAAGCGCCATTATTCCCACCTCCTCCTGCGGCTCTGGACCCAGACAAAGGACAAGAACAAAGGCTGTGTGTGGGTTTTCTTTTTTCTTTTCTTTTTCAGTCTTACATTTCTGACCAGAACCTTGTTTTTTCTGTAGTTTCTAAGCTATGTTAAGATGAAAATAAAACAGCAGAAGTCACAACTTAACACGCATCAAAACAAAACAGATAGCAAAGCAGGCAGAGGTAACGCTAACGCAGAAAAGAGTGGAACTAAATGGTTGAGGGAAGTGTTGAACAGTCTGGACAGCTGGTTCTCATTAAAAATGAACGCTCTCAGGTCTTCGTATATTATGCATGTGGTGTACATTTAGGAGACTTGAATCATCTATTTTAATTTCGACTGCATGAGGAGCCACGCGTTGTTCCCCAGCACAGTGCAATAATGTGATGCTTAGGCAGATTGTTACCCTGGGATCCAAAGTGTGTGGCACTCAGACTCTCTCTGGCTCCCAGGTGTTAGAATAGGCTGGTAGAAACATCATCGGCCACTGCATACACACCATCTGTCCCTGAATTCTCATTACTCCCCTCAGAAAGGAATCGAAGAACTCCTGCAAACTCTGGCAGCTTCTAGGCTAAATAGGCAGTCACACACTGTGGCTGGCTCACAGAAATAATACAGAGAATGAGAAACTGACTTACTGACTAATTCGCTGGGTTCTTACTTTGCTTTCTTATTATTTTGCCATTTTGCTCTTTTTGGCCTGCTGATTATTTTGCCTAATATCCGATTCACATCATAAGTCACTACCTCACAGAGGTGCAGATGAGCATTAATGTTGCATGTAGTTGATACGTTTTTAAGCTGACAGAACTATAGTCCAAAGTTGTGTAATGTCTGATTGGCACTGATGTCAGTCCAGTGAATTCACAGCTAGCGAGTGGAAAAGCTCCTGACAGTAAAGTTACGTGAGGTGGCAAATTAAGTCTAGAGAATCACTGCAACTCAATGTTTTTTTAATAGTTTATTCAGTTTAATCAGTTAGGACCTTTTTCCCGTCCCGGAGCACAACCCATTGATAACTGACTGCCGTCACCGCCTGTCCTCAGTTTCCCTTACCACACATCCCCATCCCAGTCCTCTTGCTTTGTCTGCCAGGTGTTTCCCAGTCGTCTCCACTTTCTTTAGGTTTCAGTTTTGGGATTGTCTTATAATATTAGTTACCAACTTTGTCAGGGTGTGTCCAAGCCATCTCCATCTCCTTCCCAAGATCTCGTCTACTATGGGCCGTTGGTCTGTCTGCTACATCAACACAAGCTGATGATGGTATGTCTTTTCTTCCCATTAGAGTGAGAGGATCTGTCATGGGCACTGGTACACATTAATCTTAACTTTGCCCAGTGCAGATGTTTGAGTTGGTGTGTTGGCAGATCTAGACTTTCCTCACCTGGACAAATGTTGCTGCCTGGCTGATTCTGGTCTTCACATCACCATAGTTTCTTTTGAGCAAGCCAAAAGTTAAATGCCACTCACTCATCTAACCAAGCGGCAATTAATTTAGTTTAACAAAATCTGCCTACTAGCACAAATTTATGAAAAATCTAAAGTGAGAAAAAATGAGCATAGCGCCAACTCAGCAAGCCCAAAGCAGCTTATGGCTCAGCTGATGTCCTTCTACACATCCACTTGTTTATCACAAACCTGCTGCACTATTTAGCTTTAGCTTCATAAGATAACCATCACCAGTGTGTGAATGTGTGTGTGAATGGGTGGATGACTGGATATGTAAAGCGCTTTGGGGTCCTTAGGGACTAGTAAAGCGCTATACAAATTCAGGCCATTTACCATTTACAGTACCAGTACCATTTACAAATTAAAGTCTGCGAATTCTTGAGAAACCTGAAAAGGATGCTCAGCTCACAACTAATAAGCGACATTTTTTTGATGCAGTTTGCAAGCTGCTTTGCAACCCACTTCCAACCCAGATCTGTTGTCATTGATGCCTGCTCTTTTCCATGCATCATGTTTTTGATATTGCTTACTTTCTATGGCTTTTTACATATGTGAATGGAAGAGCAGGGGGATCCCAGTCAATCCAGTCTTCTTTTCATTATACTGATCCTGACTGAACTATAAGATGTGGTTTTAATGGAATTAATGGAATTTCTGCTTATTGCCTGGAACTCTTAAAGCAATGACAAGACTAGAAGTCACCGCACAAAGCAAAACAAACAGAAACAGAAATAACAGTAGATACAACTGTAAGGCACTAACGCTTTCGACAGCCAAACAAATGTAGTTTGGTACCCTTGGGTCAAATAAGGGACACTAAAAGGGAACACAGAAAGCTTTAAAAGTCAAATCTTCCAGCACAGAAACAGCCTTTCCTTGTTTCTGTGCTCTTCCTCACAGAGATAGTGGAGGGTATAAAACAAAACCTCCAAATCCAGGACGTGAACTAAAAAGAGTCTGGTGAGACTAACTGCCTCCTCGACACACACGCTGAACTGTCTCACAACAACACTGCTATGCAATGAAATAACGTGGAACACTAAGGGGAAGAAAGCAAAAGTCAAAGTAGATTAAAAGGTTATCTGGCCATAAATGGATATTTTGAACTGACAGAAAGCCTCTCTTACTGTCAGAGATAATAAGCAGAGACAGACCATAACCAAGCACAGGCTCAGTAACCACAAATTGGCCTTAAAAGACACAAAGGTCATGGCAAGAAAAGGTGAGCAGAATATATAAAAAAATTCTTAAGACTTCTTTCTCCTCTCCGATGTTCTACCTTCAGCAAAATAAGGCACATTTATCAGGTCAAATGCAGAAAACATAAATATCTAAGTTTAATGATATCTCTAAAGTGTAAGAAACCCCCCTGAGATGGAGCTACTGTTAATGATTCAGCATAACACTGCAGCTGTGTACTCTCCAGTTTTCAAACACTAATTGCTTCCCAAATTAAACAAGTAGCTTCTTATTTAGCTCTCAGTAAGAAAATAAATAACTGTATTTCCCAGAAACTTTTGGAATTTGGGAAGGTCCAAAAGAAATGTTTCCCCTTGGGAAACGGAAAACTCTTGTACTTTAAATTCCAAAAGGATCTCTGAAAGTATGAGCATAATGTGATTTTTGAAGGGACATGAGAAGTGGAGATTAGCAGTACACAAAAGTTGTGCAGTTGTGATAAACTTCCCCCCAAAATACTTATTATTAGTTCTGAGGAGTACGCATGAGAAAGAAAACTATCTATTCAAGACAAAAAGAGCAGCTTGGCTCTTCTCATCAAGCGTGTGACCAGTGGCTCAAACTCCCAAAGGATAAAAAGTATAAAATTATTGTACTGGGTGCCTTTTAGGCTGGTAATAGAAGAACTTAAGCCTAATCAACTGTTGTTACACAACATCAGCTAAAAGCCCCATGGCAATGGCTTAATTGTGCTAATTACTACAAATGAGTACGATGCCATGTATCTACAAAGAGCATGCAAACTGTGTTGGTGCAAAATTATGAGTAATTACAGACACATAAAGGTTTGAAAAGTAATTAGGTTATGAAAACACTGAAAGAAAAAGATTATAGTGAAAGTAAAATGTGTAAATGTCAAGGTGTTGCCGGCTTTACTTGTGTATGTATCCTTTTTAAAATGCACAAGCTTTTCATGTTAATAAGTTATGAATACAGAGGTGCAAAAAGGATCTGTGAAGAGCAAGCCTTAGTTTTTCCATTAAAGTCTTCAACCCCTCAAGAAGCGTCTTGTTCTCCTTAGCTATTAATTGTCCAGGACAGAAAGGGAAAGCAGCGCCGTGCAGTGCTCCCTGAGAGGTGCTATCTACAAGCACCGGTGAATGCAGTAATTACCTCTATCACATTTCAGGAGAGTGCACGAAACTCACACAACGAGAGGTTTCACGTACCCTCAACAGTTTTGACATTCAATCACACACGTGTGCGTCAGACGTGGAAAAAACATGAATGTATTTGCATAAATGCAAACGTGCAGTAAAAGAACTCCGCTGTCGCTCTAGTCCAGCATTGCCATCAGTAGCCAGTGGTGTCGCCCACACTCAGGGGCTGAAAAAGGCCAAAAACTCAGTTCCTTATGTGACCACTAGAGACTAAGTCATGTTAATCCCAACTCCCCATTTAAACTCCCATGTCTACTTGATAAAATTCTGACATTTTATTACTGTGTTAACCATCCTGTGTTAACAGTAGGGATGGGAGTCGAGAACCAGTTCTCTACAAGAACCAGTTCCCAGTTCAAATCCTTGGTTCGTTAGTCTGCCTACCTATTGATCCCGCTTATCACAGTTCCACTTACAATTGTCAGTAAGCCAATTTCAGTTCGTGTGCCGATAGAGGAAATAGTGGCACAGTCAACAGCGTGGATATAGATTTTTTTTTTATTACATAAAAGGACAAGAGTGTGATGGTAAAGTGCAGACTGCATTCAAGATAGAAACAACTGCATTACACCACTAACTCAACTTCGGCTCCTTACAAGCATCTACACAGTCAGCAATACCTCCAATATGCACAAATGTTTGACCACACAGCATGCAATTAATTTCCACAAATGTAATCTCATTAACATGTTGCTTAGAGATGGCGGTGACTCTCAAGGCGGAGCCAATGAGAACTCAGTGAGAATCAATAAGATGGAATCAAAATCCCATCCCTACTTGTCGCTCCACCCTTGCATCCCAAAACTAAGTTCCTGGTTTTGATAATTGGGTTTTATGTTTTCCTGTTCTGGATTCTTAGTTATTCTAGTTTTTGTTCTTCTAGGTTTGTTTCTATCTTGAGTTTATTATGCTTGCTTCACCAGTGTTTGTTGTTATACTCCCTGTTTTACTTCGATGGTTTGTTGGCTTTTGTTTCTTACTGCTGTGATTGCTTTGATTACTTTCATCTGTGTCTGGTTTCCATCCTGTTTCCAACCCCAGTTAGTTGTTAATGTGTATACAGTCCTGTCCTTCCTCATAGTCTTTGTCTTTCTCTCCGTACTAAAATGGAGAGGTTAAATACAGCTGGTGTAGACAAATCAGTGGTATGAGTGTAAAAGGAAAATGACTGTACATTAGTGTATTATTATTATTATTTTTTTTTTTTTTTGCCTGTCCCGTTTGGCTCTTTTGCCATCAGAATTGTTGTCTAAAGGCAAACAAAGATGCCCAACGAATTTACTTTACCAAATTGACCATCTCAGCCTTGCCGTAATGGTCCATTTGATTCACCTTTTATTGTTTATTTTATTTACACTTACTGAATACGGGACAGACTTGACTGGGGGAAAGAAGGGGAGAAAGAAAGAGGGAAAGAGAAACAGCTGAGAAGAGGGACGGGGGAGAAGGGCAAAAAACATAAACCAACAGAACGGGCAGAAAAAAAAATTCGCATATATCAATCACCTGGATCACCTGCTGAGAAAGAAAAAAGAAAACAAGCAGAAGAGAACAAGAGTAATAGAATAAACAACATCACAATGATATATGGGAATATGACAGTAAATACTAAATATTAAACATTATTGTGCAGCACATAAGATCAACAGAACACAGTGTGCTTTGAGGTAGGAACCAAAAAGGGTGTAGTGTATTATTAGTGTATTATTAAAACAGCTGCATGAATGTGTGTGCACCCTGCTATATTCATAAAATTCAGCCTATCTGAATCCAGGGGGAAAGCCAGAACATTCCAGCCATGTATGTTTACAAGCTCATCAGTATTGTTGCTGTATCGGTAAGAATGCGATAATTTAACATTAATATTCATTATGTGCACTTTAACACTGAGATAAAGATTAACATTATAAACACAGAACTTGGCTAACATTATGATACATGAAGAGGTGGAAAAGGAATAGCATGTTCACTACAAGCAGGGCAAACATTAGCTAACCAGAGGTTAAAAAATATTGACAAATGTAAAACCTGCTAAATAGATTCAATCTTTATAAATTTCAGTAAGTAATGTAAGGTGGGTGATATAACCTTTATAACCTTTAAAACTTCCCCCCCCCCCAATGCTACTGTACTTTAACTGATTTTAAAACTAGCTTGACTTATTAGCTAACCATGTTAGGCTAACGGCTACTACCATTCAAAAACAAATTAGCAGGATAACACAACACTGAAGTAAAAGACATAACTAAAGTAAAAGACAACTTTTTTCATCACATTATCTTCACTGTACCTCTGTCACGTTTGGGTAGTTTTGACATTGTTGATAATGCTTTCTGGCATCACGTCTGAAAACTAGCCCATCCCCCCCAGACAGAAGGTATAATCTGATCAGCAAGAGGAGGTGTTGGTGGTGGTAGGGAGACTTAGGAAAGTATTAATATTTTTTCGTAGGCTTGGGTATACAGTTAAATCACTTTTCATGTTAAGAAATAATAGCTGAGTATTAAAGATACGGGGTTTTTTCCTTCCCCCACTTGTGGCGCTCCTAGATGGACGTTAGCATTTGCTAACGATAAAAGTGAAAATCACAAAGCCGTGGCTGATGTAACAGTTACTGCAGCCATCTTTGATTCACAGTTTTATGGATGTGCTTCATGGCAGTATAACATGAAAAATAACTGTCAGAGACTGGTTGGAATATCAACGTCTGTCACTGGAGAGGAGCTCAAATAACATTTACGCGCCATAACCACCTTCATCTCAGCAGCAGTCAGGTTTAGTCAACTGGCTGTTTCCATCTTGTAATGAAAATATGCTTTTGTGTGCCTTTCCATGAAAATAAAGTCCCAGTATAAGAAAAATAATGTTGATGGTAAATCTGACACCAGCAATGCAAACCACGTACTTGCGTAGCAACGGGGAAGTAAGGAACAGTGAGCAGTCAGTTGTCTGGTGTTTTTGGCAGCAAGCATGATGTCCTTTGATTCGAGGGAAGAAGCTTTTGTTTTTGTGCAATCTTGCAATTATAATGAATTTGCAGATTAAATGGTCTGAGAACAAAATGACCTCCGCTAATGATAAACACACATTTTCAAACACTACCTACTTTGCACATCTCCCCAGCATTTCAGAGAAAACCGTGTTACGCTTTCAGATTACTACAACCAGGAGCTTTTAAAGCATTTTAGAGACTGAACTGCAGCTCCAAACCGGGGCAGACCAGACAATGCATTCCCTCAGGGACAGGAGTGGGCCACAGAGACAAAAACCTCTTCATTTAGAAGCGGCAAGCTGCTGACCCGATGTGGATCTCATATCTTGCTAGCGTCTCCCCCGGCTACAAATATATGTGTATGTACTTTTCCATTTGATTTGGTGTCAGCGGTCAGGGACGATAATGGGGTAAACAGTGTATTGCTCGCCGAGTGTCTGGCCAGCTGGAAGAGAAGACATTTTTGAAACTTTGCTGTTAGATATCTTCAAGGGAGTGAAAGGAGGAGGCAAGGTAGACTTTAGATACATTTCTATGTATACATAATTGATAATTCTGTGTGAGTGTGTGTGCGATGCTGTAAGATTAAGCCCCAGGGGAGATAAGAGCATGCTCTGCAATCTCTCTCGCTTTCTCTCTGCTTCCCTCCATCCCTTTTGACTTGTGCTCCATTAGATGAAGTGATCAGAGTGGCACCCTGCAGAGTGACAGACAAAGAAAGTAAAAAACACACAGCGCTCTTATGATTCACAAAGATATCACAGCAGCAGAGCAGAACTCTGTTGTCTATTACATGAAAATAAAATGGAAACGTTTGAGCTGTCAGGAGCAACTGGTGGCCAACTGACAAAACTATAATCACTTAAATATCAGATTATCATATCAAAGTCTTTGGTATAAAATAGTGGTGAAAATGATTTTTCTGACATTTATTCTTGAGTGTTACTTCTCTGTTTTTGCCTCTTCTGGCTTCTGAAAATGATTTAAATAAACGTGCAGCAAAAATGCTCTGACGTTACCGCTATTAATTTTCATTTATGTCTTCAGTTTCATGAGTCAAAAAGGAATTGCGTTTATGATGTTTTAGTCTGGAAAACATTAGGTTTAGGCTTCTTTTCTTAAACAATTTTCAAGGTTCAAAGCACTTTGTCTGCTTCCAGTATACATTTAGACTAGTAGGCTTAGAAAGGATAAAAGATCGGCCCGTGTTCCCGATTCACCTCGCTACCACGCGCGCTTTCATTTAAATATCTAGCCTTCTTGCGTCTCTGTATTAGGCTGTGTTTCAGTGGCCTGCCTCTTGTTGATTTACTTTATTAATTTGTGTTTTCTTGTTGGAGTGAAGTGCTTTTTGTTTGTGCTGTCCAAATTATTTGTGATTTTGAAAAATACTATTCAGATCCATTTTAGAAGATGGAAAAATATGTCTTTGATGCTTTCATGGAGAATAAAGTTAGTTTTATTAAAGCACCTCGTCTTTCTTTTGTAAAGCACTTTGTGATGTCTGATATAGGTGCTATATAAATTCTTCCCTTACCTGCAAATGGCTTTGCTCTTTTAGAATAAAAACACTGTTTTTCATTCTGTTTCATCTCACACCTCAGATAACATCTTCTAAAGAATTTAAAACCCATTCCGTTTCTCTAAGTTTTTATTATATTTATTAAACATGGCCAAAGTTTCAGTGTACAAGACCATGCAAAAGTTTGAGCCATCACTCATTTCTTTATATTTTGTCAGGGCTCTGTGTGCAGGCAAGCGGAGGTGAGGATCCAAACGCAGGAGTCGTGAAGCCAAATTTCAACAGAAAACCAGAGTTTTATTGCTGGCAATGAACAAACATGAGCAGAACAATGAAATATGAGAACTGGCAACACGCAGGCAGAATCTGAGGGTAGGACACGACACTGAACAAGGGCAAACACAGGGCTAATATACACAGGGAAGTAATCAGGGAATGGAAGACAGAAGGGAGACACAGCTAGGAGAGATCAGGGCTAACGAGACAGGGGAGCAGTAAAACTGAACACACTCACATGAGACACAGACCTTCACAATAAAACAGGAAACATGATTCACTACACAAAGACACAGACTCAACACTGAGAGGCAGACAGAAAATAATACATGGAACTCAAACTATACACGAGACAACAAATCCTTAAAACATGAAACTCTAATAATAATCATCATCACCATCAGCAACACAAGCACTACAAGAGAGTAAGAAAACAATCCATAATGCAAAACACACACCTAACATAACAACTCAAAATACTGGGTCAAACTGACCCAGAACCGTGACATATTTTGCAAGGAAAATGTGGATTAGTTGCAGTGATTTATTGAAATGTGCAAATACACATGGAAATACAGCAAAACCAGAGTTTGCACAGTAGTAAATATGTGGTAATAACAGTTTTAAGAGCATGGCAGAAATAAAGATCTTCTTCTCTGGACTTTGTAACGCCAAATGACCTGTACTCAGCAGGAGAAAAGCACAAAAGCACCCTCCATGCTATAGCCCATGAAGCAGTCCATTGGCCATACAGGATCCAGCAGTGAGGCCTTCAGCTGTGGCAGCAGAGCAAAACTGTCCATCCTTTCCCTGGCAGCGCTCCGTCGCTGATGAATCTCTCCTTCGAAATCCACTCTTTTAGTTTAACAGTCCTTTAGATCTGCTACAAGCTTTAACATGAACAAACTGAAGTGAGTTAAATGTACTACTGCACATTCAGCTAATGTATATAATATATAATGTTCTCCCCCCCAAGTGTGTTATACTTGTATAACTATGCATATAATGAATAAAGAACCTTGAACCTTGAACTAACAAGAGATCCCGATCCTGATGAGGCGAGACTCCTGCTGATCTCCTTTCTTCTTCATAATCACACAGATGGCTATGACTCCTCTAACCTCCAGATGTTGCTGTTGAGGCATTTTAATCAGAATTTCAGTGATGGATACTTTCCAAAATAGATTTTATTTTAACAAATGCCACAAAGATCTGAATAAATATGTATTTATAAGCTGCTATGGACTGTGGGGAGGCCAGTCCATGACTGATATCGTTCCAAATTCAAATTTTATTTGTCACATACACAGTCATACACAGTACGATATGCAATGAAATGCTTACACAACTGCTCGTGACCTAAAGAAAAAAGAAAAGATAGGAAATAAATATGAAAATTAAAAAGGGTAAATTTAACTAGGAAGGAATAAAATTAAATTAAATTAAACTTAAAGTTAAAAATGAAATAACTGTACAACACAAATTAGAATGAAGGGTAAATTTAACTGGGAAGGAATAAGATAAAATATATAAATTAAAGTTGAAAATAAAATAACTGTACAACAAAATACACAAATACACAGTATAGAAATATATAAGAATGTATGAGAAAATATAAATATATATATAGACAATAACAGCAGCCTAAATGCAGTGCAAATATGCTTAAAGTGATTTAAGTGATGAAGTGAAAACAATGTCCAGAATGTCCAGTGTGTGTGTAAGAACCATATGTGCTGTGTGGTGGTGTGATTGAGAGACCGTATCGCCTGCGGGAAGAAGGAACTGGTTGTGGACTTCGGGAGGTCCAGAGAAGGTCCACTGCCGGTTCAGATAGAGGGGGAGGAGGTGGAGGTGGTCAACAAGTACAAGTACCTCGGGCTGTGGGTGGACAATAAACTGGACTGGTCATGCAACACAGAGCACCTGTATAAAAAAGCCCAAAGCCGACTGTACTTCCTCAGGAGGCTGAGGTCTTTTAACATCTGCAGGAAGCTCCTGAGGATGTTTTACCAGTCGGTGGTTGCTGGAGTACTTTTCTATGCTGTGGTGTGCTGGGGGAGCAGCACAGCAAAGAAGGACTCATCCAGGCTGGAGAAACTGATCAGGAAGGCTGGCTCTGTGGTCGGCATGAAGCTGGACACTCTGGTGACAGTGGCAGAGAAAAGGACATTAAAGAAACTGATGGACATTATGAACAATGCTGGGCATCCTCTGCACACGGCCATAAACAATCAGAAGAGTCTGTTCAGTGACAGGTTGCTTCTCCCCAAGACAAGAACTAACAGACTTAAAAACTCCTTTGTCCCACACGCCATCAGACTGTTTAACTCCTCTCTGGAGGGGAGAGGGAGGGGAAACAGGAGGACAAAGGAGGGGGGAACAACTAAGCTGTAGTGCCTCTTCACTTCACTGTGCAATACCTTGTGCAATACTTTTTGTAAATAGTCAACAGTGCAATAGACTCAATACTTGAAATGTGCAATTCACTTGTATTTTTATTTTTTATTCCTATTTATTCTATTTATCCCCTTTGTATATTTTATTTATATTTGTCTCTGTATTTATATATGTGTGTGTGTGTGTGTGTGTGTGTGTGTGTGTGTATATATATATATATATATATATATATATATATATATATATATATATATATATGTATATATATATATAACAATTCTGTAACTGTAACTTCGGTCGTTGCTGTGCTTTTTGGAAGTCGAATTTCCCAGAGGAACCCACCCGAGGGATTAATAAAGTTCTATCTTATCTTATCTTATCTTATCTTAAGAAGCTCCTCCTCAGTCTCTGTGTTGGTCTTCAGGAAGCGGAATCGCTTGACCTCAACAGAGAGAACGGTCCGTTGTTGGGATGGCAGAGGTCCTTCACGATCTTCCTGGCCTTGGTCCAGCACCGCCTGCTGTAGACTGAGTGCAGGTCAGGGAGCTCGGAGCGGATGGTGCGCTCAGCTGACCGCACAACCCTCTGTAGAGCTCGTCTGTCCTGCATGGTGCTAAAAAAAATAATTTCTTTCCTGAGTTGTCTTTTATGTGTGGGCACAACACTGGTTCACCCCTTGAGTTATGTGCCTTTTTATGCTTGAATGATTCATAGGTCAGTGTTAAGTGGCTTTTTAAAAAATCCTCTGAAAATGGTCAGATACGCAGACAAACTAATGTCCAAAGAAAACTATTAATCCCAAATTATTTAGAAATATCAAACCAGGTTGAGCCTTTCTGGAAAGTTCAGTACAGAAACAGACAGGTGATATATGAAAGGACACACTTAGGGTACTATAGGGCATTACCCTTGATCTGAGCTTTAAGAATTTGATCTTTTTGTGTGTGTGATTGTTTGTTTGAATGGGAAAAAGCTACTTTTTTGCTTAGACTCATCACTGTGAAGTAATGTTAACTCCAGATTGTGGTGCCTGTAGAGTAGAGAAACCATTGGCACTTGGTGTGTCACCACATTCCCAGTGCAGTTCAGTCTGTCATCAGATAGGACACTGTAAAATGAAGGCTGGGTGGCGTAACCAAAACATGGGGAGGACAGTATCCTGGGTCTCCCTGGGTATTTGAAATGCAGGGTAACTGTGGAAAAACTATCTGCCAAAAGAAAGAGTTCTGTTACCGGAAGGAGGCGACAAAGGAAGCAGGAGATTTTTAAAAACCTGCAGTTAAAGGTTATGACTAGAATTCACTTAATGAGGAAAAATATAACGCTTAAGAGTCCAAACGTAACATTAAGTTGGTGCAAAAATCTCATTATCTTAACACAACAGGGTGTTTGTAAATGGTCTTGCTACAATGCTACAACAGCACTTTACAGAATCTTTACTCCTCTTTACTCTTTCACGCGTGTGAGACTCCAAACAGAAAAATGGCACTTCCTGAGAACTACAACACAGAATATCAGTAGGACACTCCATAAATTGAATTAGGCTTATTAAGTAAGTCAGCAACGTCAAACCCTGATTACTTCAGAGTCCACATTTCCTTCCTGTCCACCCTACAGAGCGTGGTACAGTAAAGCTCTCTGAGAGGGATGTGATGCGCTCAGGCTTCACCACCGTGGGACCAGAGCAGCCTTTAGTGCCTAATGACCTGTCTGTATGGCAGAGATAGAAAAGGAGAGCCACAACAGGCACCCGCTGCTGCAATTCATCTTCATTTTAATTGGGAACATTTTGTTGCTCTCTTCTCTACATTAATAAACCAGGACCCCGCAGCAGTTTCTTTAAAACTCATTAATGTGCAAGAAGCAGTCCAATCCGCAGGTGCTCCTGAACAGAGGGCACATCAGAAAAGCCATTTTCCTCCTTCTCCGTTTTATTTGCTGTCAGATTTTCGTTTCACAATCAGAAATGCCATAATTTTTCTCTCGTCGTTTCCATTTCTGCTGCTGCACCGTTAGCTGCGCTGACACGTGAAGAGACAATTTACTTTGGACGTTATTACCGAGTAAAAAAAAGTCTTGTTAATGACTTCTGAGAAACAATCAAATACTCCTTTTCAGATCAGGTTAAGCTCTTGCAGGATTTATTGACATACAGTATCCACTCAATAAATTTCTCCCCCAGAGCTGAGCAATGGGTGTGTGAAGCGGCACACAGTGAGGGAGAAGCAAGCAACAAAGGGCCAGCTGCTGCTGCAAACGCTGGTGCTGCTTTGGGAAAGCGAGTAGTGATTCATGCTGGCAAATTGATTCATTTCTTGTGCTGATAAGCACCTTTTTTTTTTCTTTGTACCCTCATGCTGCAACAGCTTTGAAAAGAGCCGCTGAGAAACACGTCTCCATCGCCACAGCGTAAAGGAACAGGGTGGGCACACAATGACAGCAACATCTTACAATGTGCAGCGGTGCAGTCCAGGTCAACGTCACAAACTACAGCTTCGACAGTCGGCGTTTGGTACGAACTGCACCTTTCTGAATGCTGGAAACTTTGCTGCAGAGCTTTTTGTGTTGGGCTTTCACTGTGTTCTACATCTATTTACATTGTAGTTGCTATTTTATGCCGTGATCTCAGCAGTTTATTGCTGTGATTGCAGCTGCATGACAATCTGTGCGTGCACCTGTGTGTGTGTGTGCAGCAAGTACACAGCAGGTATGTCTCTGCTTTGAGGAAATGGAAGCTTTGACCAGCCCTTATCAGTACTAAGCAGTCCATAGCAACAAACCAGGCAGCAAAATCCATCCTACGAGAGCCCACTGGACAGCCAGCACTACACATCTTAGCTCTGCTTCTCCGCAGGAGATCACCTGTGATGCAAGCAGCTGGACTTCTCACCCAGCGCTCAGCATCAGAGGTAGGCGAGCACATGTCAGCCGACACAGGGAGTTAGATCAGCGCAGCAGTGGTATGTCTGTGGGAGCAACTGAAGGCAGATATAGACAGGTAATATATCAAAGGGCAAATCTGTACCCTTGATCGCTGCAGTGAGAGGAGCCCTTTTATGCAATGGAGTGGGAAGGGTGCCTTGCAAATCAATACAAAGTTATTTTGTTTAGACTTTTTCTATAATGAAGCATCCTAATAGGAATGGTCTCTTTCAGGACATCCATACAGCACGAGGGGTCAATAAATGATTTGATGAATGTAAATGAAATCGAGTCATATACTTCAAATCAAATTCAAATTCAAATTTTATTTGTCACACACACACAACCATACACAGTATGACATGGGGGTGAAATGCTTGTAGCTGTACAATGCCCGACCATTAAATGACAGAAGAAAAGTTTTACAATATTTACAGTTTACTACAAAAATTTACAAATTAACTTAGGAATTTACAATAAAGAATGTGCAAATAGCAGAAGAGATTATAAAGATAAGGATTATAAATTATAGGAATTATAGGATTATAGGAAATGTGTGGTGGTGCGTGTGGTGACGTGTGTGAGAGTCCAGTCTTATAGTGACGTGTTTGGGAGAGTCCAGTCCTACACCTGGTTCAGGGCCCGAATAGCCTGGGGGAAGAAGCTCCTCCTCATTCTCTCTGTTTTGGCCTTAAGGGAGCGGAAGTGCTTCCCAGACCTCAACAGTGAGAAGAGTCCATTGTTGGGATGGGAGAGGTCCATCATAATCTTCCTAGCTTTGGACTTGCACCGCTTGGTGTAGATGGACAGCAGGTCAGGGAGCTCTGATTGAATGATGCGTTCTGCCGAGCGCACCAAGCAGGACAGATCTCGTCTGTCCTGCTTGGTGCTGTTCCCAAACCAGGTGCAGATGTTTGCCGTCAGGACGCTCTCGATGGTGCAGGAGTAGAAGTTCTTGAGCACCTTCAGTGGCAGATGGAAGTCTCTAAGTCTTCTGAGGAAGAAGAGACGCTGACGGGCTTTCTTAACCAGGGTGTTGATGTGACAGGACCATGACAGGTCCTGAGTGATGTGGACACCCAGGTATCGGAAACTGTCCACTCTCTCCACTGGCGTGCCACTGATGATGAGGGGTTTGTAATTCCTCGCCTGCTTTGTAGTGAAGTCCACGATCAGCTCCTTAGTCTTGCTGATGTTTAGGAGGAGGTTATTCTCCTGGCACCAGGTCTCCAGGTTCCTAATCTCCTCCAGGTAGGCCGTCTCGATGTTGTCAGAGATCAGGCCCACAACAGCAGTGTCGTCAGCAAACTTGACAATGGAGGTGGTGTCGGATGTGGCTACACAGTCATAAGTGTACAGTGAGTACAGCAGGGGGCTTAAAACACAGCCCTGAGGCACTCCAGTGCTGAGTGAGATGGAGGGGGAGACTTGTTTTCCTACCCTCACTGATTGGGGTCTGTCTGTGAGGAAGTTGAGGATCCACTGACACAGTGATGAGCTGAGTCCTAGATCCGTCAACCTCTCCAACTAAAAGATTCCAACCAAGTTGGATATATACAGTTTGTTTTTTACCTGTTTACTGAAACAGATTCCTGTTATAGTTATATAATAAGCTTGGACATAATGTGTAGACTCTCAGCTTTCATTTGAGGGTATCCACATTCAAATTAAAAGAAGGGTTTAGGAGTTTCAGCTCCTTAGCATGTGCCACCCTCTTTTTAAAGGGTTCAAAAGTAATTGGAAAATTGACTCAAAGGCTATTTCATGGGCAGGTGTAGGTAATTCATTTGTTACAATTAAG
The DNA here is from genome assembly GCF_041146795.1 of Maylandia zebra. Taxonomy (NCBI): domain Eukaryota; kingdom Metazoa; phylum Chordata; class Actinopteri; order Cichliformes; family Cichlidae; genus Maylandia; species Maylandia zebra. The sequence continues at coordinate 4,364,386 of NC_135188.1, read as the reverse complement.
CAGATAAAAGCCCTGGAGCTCATTTAAGGTGTGGTGCTTGCATGTGGAAGATTTTGCTGTGAATAGGCAACATGCAGTCAAAGGAGCTCTTCATGCAGATGAAACGAGCCATCCTTAATCTGTGAAAACAGAAAAAAAAAAACATCTGAGAAAATACTACAATATTAGGGGTGGCAAAATTTACAGTTTGTTACATCCCAAGAAAGAAAGAAAGCACTGGTGGACTCCACTGAAGACAACAGTGGTGGATGATCGCAGAATCATTTCCATAGTGATGAGAAACCCCTTCACAACAGCCAAAGTGAACGACACTCTCCAGGAGGTAGATGTATCCATATCCAAGTCTACCATAAAGAGAAGACTGCATGAAAGTAAATACAAAGAGTTGACTGCAAGATGCAAGCAATGCATAAGCCTCAAGAATAGAAAGGCTAGATTGGACTAAAAAAAAAATCTTTAAAAAAAAAAGCCAGCACAGTTCTGGAAAAACATTTTGGACAGATGAAACCAAGATCAACCTCCACCAGAACGATGACAAGAAAAAAGTATGGAGAAGTCGTGGAACAGCTCATGATCCAAAGCATGCCACATCATCTGTAAAACACGGTGGAGGCAGTGCGATGGCTTGAGCATGCATTGGCTGCAGGTGGCGCTGGGACACTAGTGTTTACTGATGATGTGACACAGGACAGAAGCAGCCGAGTGAACTCTGAGGTGTTCAGAGACATACTGTCTGCTCAAATGCAGTCAAACCGATTGGGCGGTGTTTCATAATACAGATGGACAACGACCCAAAACATGCAGCCAAAGAAACCCAGGAGTTTATTAAAGCAAAGAAGTTGAATATTATTGAACGGCCAAGTGAGTCACCTGATCTTAACCCAACTGAGCATGCATTTCACTTGTCGAAGACTAAACTTTGGACAGAAAGGCCCACAAACAAACAGCAACTGAAAGCTGCTGCAGTAGAGGCCTGTCAGAGTAATGAAAAGGAGCAAACTCAGCATCTGGTGAAGTCCATGAGTTCAAGACTTCAGGCTGTCATTGCCAGCAAAGAGTTTTCAACCAAGTATTGGAGATGAACATTTTATTTTCACTTATTTAATTTGTCCAATTACCACTGAGCCCCTGAAATGAAGGGATTGTGGGGTTTTTTAAATGCGTTTCCCCCTCACCTTTTATGCAATCTTTTTGTTCAACCCACTGAGTTAAAGCTGAAAGTCTGCACTTTAACTTCATTTGAGTTGTTTCATTTAAAATTCATTGTAGTAATGTATGAAAACAAATATTTATGGACCTAGCAGTATGAGGTATTTTTACCTCACTACCACACTATCATCAAAACTCTAAATAGGAAAAAGAATGGGGTTACGTACCACCAATACATTTCCACAAACTTGTAGAATCAATGCCAAGGTGCACTGAAGTAGTTCTGGTGGGACATAGTAGCCCAACACCTTACTAAGACATTTAGGTTGTGTTTTTTCTTTTTCCTTTGCCTCCTGTCTGTTTGCCACCTGAGATTTACATACACAAATCCTTCATTATGAGTAAAGGGTGTAAGGTCCTGGCTTCCCCCCTGTTGTTATATCCTTCATTTCTCAGCAAGGCCAACTTTTGGAAGCTTCGCCCACACACTCCCACAGGAATCAGTTTTAAATGTCAGCCATGTAAAATTGGTTCTGTCCCAAAAATTGGACCTCATTCTGTGAGCTCATGTGATGGATTCAAGTCAGTCATTGCAGCTTGCTGAGGTAGGAATAAAGTTCATTTTTTCCTTTTTTAAAAGACTTACTAAGATAAAAGGTAGAATAACTGCCTAAGGCCAACAGAAGCCTTTCTTCAAGTCCTGCAGAGCCGCTGCAAAGTTCCCATCAATCCTGCACACTGACTGTAAAATGCATGTAGAGGATAAGAAAAGCACAGTGTTGTAATAATGTGGTATAGTGTGTTTTCTGACTTCAACACTGGTCGTTTGGCAATTAAATATTTGTATAAATTATTACATTAATTTAGAAAGTCGTTTTCTTGTACTAACACGTCTGAAAATGCTCATCACATGGGCACTCACATACACTGGGAATCCCTTGCCCCTGTCCTGGAGTTTTCAAACTACGAGAGTCTATGTGCGACCTGAAAGGCTGTACTCACATAACAGTTTCTCTCACAGTAGCCTTTCAGTTTTATGCAGGGTGCCGGTGGTTTCAGTGTCTCACTTTTTTAGGGTTTAGAGGTCTGATGGAATTGAACCTAACATTTTCATCCCTAACACAATGGCAGTGCTTTTAACAGACAGGTTCACTATTTACCATCACAACTAAGTGTTTAAACTGCTTTAGTTTAATCCTAACCCTAGCTCCAAAATCTCCTCAAACTGGTTCTCAGAAAGCCAGGCACAGAGGTTGTCTGTAGATATACTGACACACAGATGCACAAGCACATGCGCACCCAGACATACCCCGCCTACCCCGCCCGTCTCACATACGCACGCTTGAAAATGTCAAGCCGTCTGGATGAAACAGTCACCTGAGCCACAGCACCGGTCTCACCCTCCTTTGGACAGCCATTATCAGGCGCAGTGCGAGGTTGTGTGTGCATCCCCATTTGTGTGTGTTAGAATTACATTTCTCTTAAATGTGCTCCAATGTATCCCTTTTTGTTAAATATGTATGCTGCGTGTACAGTTTAGTGGAGAAATGGTGACTGAATGTTTGTGGATGCGGGCTGTCACGGACTAATAAGGAGCTGCTTTGGTTGTGGCAGTCAGATGGACAGATGAGGCGACTATGATCTAACCATGTGAAGCCTGATCTACTGTCAGCTGTCGAATCTGCATTTTCAGAAGGACAACAGGTGAACGTTTGGTCCTTTGTTGATGTGACACCAGTGTTCACAAAGGAATTTTTGCAGTCTGTTTCTTAGACACACACAAACTCAGACGCACACGCTGCTCGGTGAAAATGAGCGGTGTGTGTGCCAATCCAATGCAAATCCTGCAGGTTTTTTTCTGCAGGTAACAGCAGACGTGTGATTGACGCCTGTGAGACCTTATTTGTCTTGGTGACAGAGCCTCACAACGCTGCACGGAGAAAACGCATCACGCAGACAGACACGGCGGCTCACTCTGGACATATCTGTGAAGGTCCCTGTTATAGTTGCTGGTTCTCTTGTGCTTCTCTGTGTTTCTAGTTCCTCCTGCCCAGCTCTGCTGTCATGCTATTGTTACTCTTCATGTTTCAGGATTAGTTACATGTCTTTTGGTTGCTTTCTGTCTTATTTTGAAGGTTTATTTTCTTACACCTGTTGTAGTTTATTTCTAGATGTCGGCTTTTGGTCTATCCTTTTGTAACTGAGCTTTGTGTCTGCATTCGGGTCCTTACTCATGTCCATGAGTCCACTCTGGTCAAAGAGTGTCATGATCCTGAGTCTTTGAACCCATATTTTGAGTTTTGTGTTCTTTATCCTATGTTTTATGTTATTATGTTTTGGATTTTGTGTGGGGTTACAGTTTCTGGATAGGTTATGTCGGTCCATGAGCTGGTTTCCCCTGTGTCTAGTTGTTAAGTCCCCATTAGTGTTCGTCAAGTTTCATGTTTTATTTTTTCCCTGTTTTATTTCACCAGTCATTCGTTTTGTGTGCTTTTGATCACTTTTGTGTCTCATTAGTATTATGTTCAGCTGTCTCATTTTCCCCCAGCTGTGTCTGCTTTCCCTAATGTGTGTATTTAAACCCTGTTTCCTAGGGTTGATACTTTGTTTCTATTGCGCTAGTATCAATCTGAAACCAATATCATCATTGGTATCCATTCTATCGATATTTAGATCCACCGATCTCTAATACTGGGTGCAAAACCTGCCTGCTGCACAGTGAATAGCGACCCAAAGAAAGAAGGAAGAACAGGAATGTGTGTTTAGAGGTTTTTTAATATTAACTATAAAAAAAAGTCCACTTCCTCCACCAGATTCTACATAAAATAATTCACTGTCACCAAATTAGAGGTTTCACAATTCTGAAAAATAGTTACCTACCACACACAGTAGCTCAAACACACAGTTTACATCCTGTTGGTCAACAATGTTTAAAAAAAATACAGCAGTAACACGGAAGTTATCATGTACAGTAGAATTACTTTTCTTTGAGGGCATCATCAAAGATGTAAAAATATAGCTGCCACATCTGAAAAATGTAGCAGAGTCAAGATCAAAACACTTTATATACAGTCAACAAAAAAGCAGCTGGAACCACCACTGTGAGCTGATATTAGCTTCAAAGTCATTAAAGTCACGGGCATTTTCCACTCGTCATAAAATGAGGCACACAGAGCAGAACTCAAACACACGATTAATATCATAAAAGGTTGGTTTAATATTCTTTTCCACACGGCTTTGTTTGGTGTCAGTAATTCTCACAGACTGTAGATAAAAGAAGGACGTAGTGAAGTCATCCATTGGTTTCTGGACTTCAAATGGATCCTATATTGGTCGGGTTTATTACCATTTACTCGCTTTTAGAGCCTCAAGTGGCTGTTAGAGAAACTGCAGTTTAAAGCACTTGCATGTTGGATAAACTTCTTCGGACGGCTGTTTGGATTACAACGATGTTGTGGAAACACAATAATCGTGTTTCCACAACATGCTATCACAATAACCATTACATATTATAAGAATTAAGTATCTCCAAAGACAAGAATTACCAGCTTGGATAAAATACTTTATTTTTTAATTATGCAAATTATATAAATTGTATAAATTGACTGTTAATGTAGTGAAATTACTGAATATTTTTTTAGTTTCTCCCAAATCCAAATTTTTCAAAATATACAAGGCAAAAATATAAAAACAGAGAGTTGTTTTGCTAATACATAAAAGCCAACAAAGGACTTAATGTGGTTCCAGCTGACTTGCACTGACACACAGTTTTGTCAAAATGAGGCATCACCTGCTGAGTTTATTCATTTATTTATTTTTACCTTTTACCATCTTTAACTTTATAAAATAAGTTCACAAAACAATCAACTCTCTGAGTGGTGATGATTTTAACACAGAGCATGAATTGTGTTTGGAGTTGACAGAAATATTGAGCAGAGTTGGAAGAAACTGGTGTTTGACAACTTCAAGTACAGAAACCTGCTTTTCTCTAGCTTACCATATGCGAACTGGACATTTAAAAGTCAAGCTAAGAGAGCTATCTCCTGCTGTGTTTTTGAAAAAAAAACGAACGATACACATTAACAGAGTAAAGGTCTTTGTCTTTACTCTGGAGCGCTCCTCCTCTCAGTGAGCCCACTCTGTTTTGCTGGCTAGCTTCCAGCAGCTGGCAGCTCTGGAGGCTAAAACAACAATAGCATTTCGCATCCTGTTCTTTGCGCAAAATGTTAACTCCTTAAATACATTCATCTGCCAAAAGCCCAGTGAACAAAAACCACAGAAATGATGGATGTCTGTGGCCTTGTCTGAACAATTCGACAGCAAGTAGAGGTAATTTGTTGCCAGTGGCACGACGAAGCTTGTGAGGGAGCATTTTTGAATCACAAAGTCCAAGATGTCCTCTTTAAGTACCTAAACCAGCTTTAGCAGATTCTTTTGGACGCTCTGGGCATAATATTAAGCAAACAGTTGGCTATTTTTGCATCATAAGAGCACAATAGGAGCCGGTCAGGATTTAGAGTCTCTGACAGATGGATTCCCAACGCGAAACTGCTTTACAGAAAACACTTTAATTAGTGTTTGACTAAAAAACTGCAAGTTTGTTAGTTAAAAGAGAAGATGAGAAGTTAAAAAAAACTGAAAAAAGTGAATCTAAACAAACCTCAATACTTTTAAACTTTCCTTCATCTGGTTTTTGGAGTTTATACAGTTTATACAATTTTTACTTCAGTCCAGATTCACTCCAACATATAGTCTGTAGTTTCTTTCCACATTTATATCATTTAATGATTTAAATGATGGGGTGATCGTGGCTCAAGAGTTGGGCGTTCGTCTTGTAATCGGAAGGTTGCTGGTTCGAGCCCCAGCTCCGACAGTCTCGGTCGTTGTGTCCTTGGGCGAGACACTTCACCCGTTGCCTACTGGTGCTGGTCAGAGGGCCCGGTGGCGCCAGTGTCCGGCAGCCTCGCCTCTGTCAGTGCGCCCCAGGGTGGCTGTGGCTACATGTAGCTTGCCATCACCAGTGTGTGAATGGGTGGATGATTGTGTATAGTGTAAAGCGCTTTGGGGTCCTTAGGACCAAGTAAAGCGCTATACAAATACAGACCATTTACCATTTAAGAGCAACTTACGGCCACTAAAGTCGAAAGTACGTCTATATTGCTGTCACGGCTGACTCAACAGGTGGCAGTTGCAGATTTGATGGCAACTGTGCTGAACAGATGTGTTGAATACAGATAACATGAAAGAAATACTGGCAGTGAAAGATAACTGTAATCAATAGGGATTTTGGCACGCCGGCGGATGTTTTTCAGAAACAATGAAGGACAGCGCTGTGACAACAATCGCCCACATTCAGGGCATCTAATAAAAAAAAAGAGTGCAGTAGTTCGTAACTCATATTGCCCATACAGCTCATAACAGTAACGCTTTGTGTTTACAGTTTGCGTTGGAGTGTGCATTGGCTTCTACGGTGCCTGAATGGGACTGGAAGATACACATAAAGCCCTTAAAATGTGTGACAGTGGTGTTGCATTCGTGTGTGGCCCCATCTCCACTTGTAAAAGTCATTACTCTGTTAATGGCGGCACAGCACTTCATAGCATCTCTGCTCCCGCTTCAATTATGGATCAATTCAGTCGCGGCATGACCCGAACGCCTCTTCATCTTAGAAAAAGAAACATCAAATTGGGCAAAAAAGCTGCAAGCTGAGAGAAACGAGAGAGTTTACTGGCTCCTCGTCATGTGTTTCAAATACTTCCTGAACAGAAGAAGGGGATGAGAGTAAAGTTGTGATAGTCGTGGTGATGAAAGGAAAGTGCTTTCAATCTCCACTTGCGCCTTAATTAAAATGAAGAATGAGAGGAGGACGAGGGGCACAAAAATATTATGCCTGATGTTCTGACTTCTGCAATTTAGAAGGAATTTTATGTGGAAAAGAGAAATCCCATTTTGGCTTTCACTCATACAAGTAAAATGTCCACAAAGAGACACGAACCATCTTTCCTCCTGGCTTTCATTGCCTGGTAAAAGTTCAGATGATCCCATAGTCCCTTAGAGACTTGAGCAGCACGGTGTCCTTCACGTCGCTGAAGACCCTGCGGATGTTGTTGGTGTCCGTGGCACAGGTGAAGTGGGGGTACAGAGTCTTCCACGTCTCCCGGTTGTTGTGGGTGACGGCCTGCTGCTCGTACATCTTGCGGATAAACTTCATAGCGTCTTCGGGGTCATGTTTCCTGCCTGTTGAAAAGTGGAGGTGAAAGATGGAAGTGGACAACAAAGAGATGAATTTGGGTGGAATAAACCGACTGATGGAGAAGAACAAAGACATCAGAGAATTTTAGATTTACTTGTCACTAAGCATGAGATGGAAATTAGATTAATCAACATGGCAAAACATTTTCAATTTCGAATTTAGAGGTGGCTAAAGTTGCATAGAAGGATATCAGCAGAGCGATCACAATGGCATGCAGAGCTTGACTCCAAGGTCTGCCTGAACTAACACTATGTTCGACTTTATTCTATCAGCAGATGAAAAAACCTCCCTGCAAATAATATATTTGAAAAACCGTAAACGGCGATCATTTAGAATACTTTCTTGATGATAATAATACCATTTCTAAACATTTCACTGCAAGTTCAAATCAGCTTTAAAAACAGTAGAAGACTGCAGGGATTATTAACAGGTATAGCCTTCAGAAGTAGTCACTGTAGCAGTAATAAGGACCACACAGTGCCTGCACTGGAACACAGCCACATTAGCGGCAAATAGCAGCCAGTGCTAGGAGCTGTTCACAGTTGTCATTAAGGTTAAATTGACATCAAAGAGCTTGACCCTGTGTGAGTCATTATTTTACCTCGCTAATGCTAGTGGTAAAACAAAGTGTGTGCACCGCACATACACATGTGCAAATTTTCACTTTCAGTCACTCATTTCAATCTTCCACACACACACACACTTGTACACCTGGGGGTATTCAGGTGGGGGTGCAGGAAGGCCAGTATCTGTCTGTGGTTGCCGTTGGTTACAGAGAGAGAGCGGAGGTGTGTGGGGGTGAGGGGGGCACCCTACTGCCTCTAACAGCAGCAGAGTTAAAGGCTGCAACCTCGTCATTAAGCACAGAGTACCTGAAGTGACTCATCTACAAGAAAGACATAAAGAAGGAAGGAAGGAAGGAAGAAGAGACGGAAGAAGTAGGAAGAATGAAATGAAAGATAGAAGGAAAGAAGCAAGGATGAGGGCAAAGATGGTGAGCAATAAGGAAGGGGGGCATGAAGAGGGTAAAGATGGGAGAAAAAAAAAGGAAGAGGCCAAGGAAGAAAGAAAGGAAGACAGGAAGAGGGTAAAGATATCCGAAAGGGGGAGGAAGAGGAGAAAGATGGTGAGAAAGGAGGGAGAAAGGAAGAAAGAACAGAAGGAACAGAATAAAGAAAGCAACAAGGAAATGCGAAAGACTGCAAAGATGCTAAGAAGGAAGGAACGAATGAAGTAAGTAAAGAAAGAAGATGATAAGAAAGTAGAAAGGGAAGGAGCAGTGAAAGAAAAGAAAAAAGCAAGAAGAGAAGAGCAAAAAATGTCTGGTGGCCGTGGTGAGGGCGACAGAGGGAGAGACTTTCAAGCTTGGAATTAGAAAATGAAATCACTTTGCACACACGTTTTTGGAAATGACACATTTTGTGCCAGGTGTAGAAGGGCGTGATGAAATTGTTGCATGCTCAAAGCAAATTGGCTGAAGCAAAATAACATCACAGCCCTCGTGTCTCGGACATGATTGTGTCCACGCTGCGATGGGAATAAACGCTTGCAAACAATGAGCTGCAATTGTAATTGTTGATGGCAGTGAAATCTGGCTGCTGACTTGGCTCAGTCTGCATTCGATGCTGCTGTGATTTCTTATTTGAATGTCTGAAACCTCCACGTTGAGGCTGAGTGTCGGACTGATTCACAAATATCAAACCCTTGGTGCTCTCAGTGCTCCCCGCCATTATTAAATCCACCGCAACTTCAGCACAGGCACTCGCAGACATCTTACAGTCTGACCAAATCTTCACAAAAAGCCTTCAAATCAACTAAAATACTTGGAATATGGTTTTTTCTTTCTTTTTTTACAAATTGTTTGATCAGTTGTCCGATAGTTGCTAGCAAAACTACAACACACCCTCACCCTAAATGCAAACAAACAGAAGACCAGCTGACCTGTGAAACCGGGGAAGTATTTCTGCAGGTCTGATGTTTTCATTTTATCAGTCAGGATGTCAGTCTTGTTGAGGAAGAGGATGATGGAGGTGTTGAGGAACCACTGGGAGTGAATGGTGGTGTAGAACAGAGCCAGACTCTCTTGCATGCGGTTCTGGGGAGGACACAGAGCATTATCACAGAGGCAGGGAGAAAACAGTCCTTCAAAGAGAGGAAATAGGTTGTTTATGGGCAGCATATGGACCACAGTGGAGGTTAATAAATGCGATGGCAGACCAGAAAGTGTCTGGGAGAGATAAACGGATCAGTGACAGGATGGGAGGGAAGAAGAAGGCGATAGGGGGCTGCAGAGGCTGAGAGGAGATAAGAGAGAGGCTTTGTTGTACAAGAGCGAGACCTGCTGGTGAAACGATGGAATGACTGTAGTGAGAGACACATTTATGACTCTGGTACATATATATATACTTTGTTCTTTATTAACAAATTACAAAACCCCCAAACATAAGCTAAACAACCCAGTGTATGCTGTGTGTAAATGTACATGTGCTGTGTATTTTGCACAATCTATGTCCAGAGTGAACGGCCATCTTTAAACTGAGGTGGTGTCTGCCACCTACAGTGCAGGCTTGAGATCCCTTCAACCTCCGATCAGACCTTGCCTCAGGGGACCACAATAGGTCACATGATGGGTTGGGGCAAGGTCTCTCTGTGCTTTCACCCTTAAGCCGTTTTTTTGTTTTTTTTGGCTGAGCAGAAGTCTGCCTGCAGTGAGCTCTGATGTCGGATGAAGGCAGTGTACAAAGCATGTGGTACAACCGGTCTGTGGGCCACTGTTGCTTGTGTTTTTGTTGGGTCACCAGCCAGCCGAGGAGAAGAGCGACGTTACAACATATAAGGAGCTAAAGTGAAAACAGAGTGTTGCAAACTCCCAAGTTCTGACTCAGGTAACCGAAACACGGCATTGCGACACCATCCGTCAGCCACCTACAACGCAGCCTCGATAACCCTTTCCAGGACCTTCAACCCCCGATCACACCTCGACTCAGGTGACCTCGATAGGTCACATGGTGCGCTGGAGCAAAGTCTACGAGTGTTTTCAACCTTCAACATTCTCATTGAAGGTAATAACCCACGCCTTTTTTTTTCATGTGATGTTGCAGATGATCAATCGTGGGTCAACAACCCTCAGAAGACAACCCCTCATAAGGCTAAATACTTGGAACTCCTCTCTTAAATACCTGGGATGAGAGGTGAAGCATCTTTGCAAACCTAAAGAAGTCCAGTTACCTGGATGGCTGAGCACCTACATATAAATATTCCAAGCACCTTAGAATAGCTGGTAAACTATCCGGTAGATAAATCTGCACAGATCCTATGATTGTGTTCATTTTCTGCAGCTGTACACTGAATGAGAGTCACAGGAGTTCTTACAGTCGTGTCTTTCTCCTCCAGGACTTGGTCATACTCGCTGAGCGACGCAAGGAAGATGAGGGAGGTGACGTTTTCAAAGCAGTGGATCCACTTCCGCCGCTCCGACTTCTGACCGCCAACGTCCACAATCCTATCAAGGATCAGAGGAAGGAAACGTGTAAAAGAACAAACAAACGACAAATTGCCAAATGACCGTGAGCTGCTGAAGCGGCAAACGCGAGATCGAGCAGGGATGTGCTTACTTCTCCTGCCCAACAAAGTAACACTGTAATGCCAACAATGATAGTGATCGAGACAGTGAGGCATCTGGCACACCTAGGAAAAATGCAAAAACTATGACAGAACCCTGCACGAGCAAATCACACAAGAGGCATTCATTAACGTGCAGGTTTTCCTGTGTCCCTGCGTACTTGATGTGAGCTAATTCCTTTGTTAATATTAAATCAATTAAGTACTAAAATTAGCAAATGAAGCAAATGAATATAACAAGTATCCACATTGGAACAGGTCCCTGCGAGAGGTGAAGTATGGCATCCAATTTATTCAACAAAGATGTTCACTGCATAAAATAGTATTCATTATTACAGCATGTCTTAATGGATACTAATTTATTTAATCAGGCCTTTTTATAACTAGCCGTTTTGTGTCCACCTTTTGAAAAACTACGTCACACCTAGCAACGGGGTCAGCCACACCTCGTCACTGAGCTCAAGGTTCCCTTCCATTGCTCCGAGCATTTCCCAAACCACTTACAGCTGTACCCAAGATGCACTACAAATTAAGAAAACCTTCGTGAACGCCAATGTGCTTATGTACAAATGCACGAAAAACAAGCCCTTCCCACCATTTCAGTGCTTACACGGTGCCCTCACATCAGTAATGTGCTAATAAGCTGCGATGTGAAGTGGAGATGTCCTTCTTAGAACATGACGCACTTTATTAAAGGACAAAAATGCCTCTTTGCCTTTCATTCACTTTTTTATTTTGCCATTAATTTATCCAGATGTATTTTCTCTTTAGTTTAAAGTGCATCATTATTTTCATTTCCAGCTCCATATTTGTATTCTTAGAGTCTAGCAGAAGAGCTCTGCATGATTCACAGTTTTAAATAAAGCTTATTTTGGTCACCTGCTTGTTGGGATTGCTGTGCTGAAAGCCAAGGATGCCCTCCCTCTGTGACATCATAAAGATTCAAGAGTAAAAATAACTGCCTGACACAAAGTGTGTGATCTTTTGGCTCATAGGGATTACTTGTACACGCACAGTGAAACTTTGGCCATGTTTAATATCAGCACTCCCCCTCTGTAACAGTATACATGTGAAAGAAAGTGAAGAAAGGCTTTTACTAGGTCAACTTTAAATGCTTTTAAGAGTTATTATTTTAAGATAATATGTTGGAACACAATGTCCTTTAGAAATAAGCTTTGGATCTGTTGTCAAAGCTTAGTCTGACTGCCTACACATTTTCAAAATAAAACCCACATGAAGTCTGCACAGAGGCAATCAGAAATGCGATCCTATTGCGTCCAAGCAGGCGTGAGCAGACAAAGCCTCTGCAAGAGTCAATAGTATTTTTTTCACAGTGCAGTGAATAGTGAAGGTATTGGATTTGCCCCTGTGAGAGGTTAGAAATCCGAGGATTGGTCACCTTAGTGTGATGGTATTGACGGTAAAGGAGTAGTCGTGGATGCCCGTGGTGGGGAATCGAACTCTCAGCACGTCCTGTTCCGTGGGGATGTAGTCCTGGGAGGTGATGCGGTCCAGATTATTCATGTAGCTGAAAGAGAGACGCGATGGGGCCGAAGAGAGAAAAAATATTACAACGGCAAAAAAAAAAAATCTGTTTCTCACACTAGAGGATATTTCTACTGAAAAATATTGCCTCTGTTTACTTTGCATCCGGCAATGACAGGTGAACCGGTGATGACAGAAAAGAAAAAAACTGATTAAAAATGCAAGAAGGGAATGGAGCAAGTCCACATCAACCTGTGTACAGACCACAGCTTTATGGCTCATGTTGATACAAGCTGTCATTAGCTAATGTTGACTGCCTGTCCCTTATCAAGCACGCACCGCGATGACTGAACTGCCGGGTAAACACAGACCAGAACAGCAGTATAAAAGAGAGAAAACATGCAGGCTGAGCCCACACTTTGTTCTGTGACACTTGAGATACTTTTAGCGTAAGGCTCACACCTACTGTGTCTTTCCCCATTGATAATAAAAAGCCTGTCTGAGGTTAGCTCTACACTGTGGCTTAAAATGGTTTTTGTGATGTAGCTATAAAACCTGAAGACTCCTCCGTGAGCGCGACGTACAATTTCAGTGAGTAAAGCAGAGGTGGAAAATGGAAAAAATGACACAGTTAGGGCATAAATCTGAAGGGATCCTAGAACTTATCAAACTGGAAAAAGTTGGTCGATAAAATATCCAAAAATGCTCGAGACATTGTCCGTGAAGGTTCTCAGTCATCCAGGTCATCATAGTCTAAGGAGCTTGGAAAGAAAAGCGTCTGGACTCCTTTAAGTTGCTTGAAGACGTTTAACCTCTCATCCGAGAACTGAAATAGCTTCTCGGATGAGAGGTGAAACGTCTTCAAGCAACTTAAAGAAGTCCAGACGCTTTTCTTTTCTTTCCAAGCTCCTTAGACTGCTCAACTCACTGTTTTAGCCAACATAAAAACCTTCAAATAACATCTTTGGTATTTAAATGAATACCAAAGATGTTATTATATCGTGACAACGTTAAAAAAACAGCAAAAATGGAAACCCCAAACAGCGTAGAAGGAGCACTTTAATCTCTTCCTGCCTAAATGTAGCACATTCACTGAAGAGGACAGCTGTTATTAGTATGACTACAACGGATGACGGGTTTGTTGTGCTCATCTTTTGTTGCATCATTTGTGTAACAGCTTTAACAGAATCAGCATCACCGACTCTGTTTTATGGCTGTGATGTTACACCTTTATGTATTACTTATTTATTAAGACTTTTTCAGACTGATAATAAGCAACGGCACACTGACTGAATGCCATGCCGTGTCTCTTGTTGAAAGAAATGAAGGTTGTTCATTTTGAACTGAAGGTTTTGTAGCCATTTCTGTTTTAAGTTGGATTTTTTTCCCCAAACAACAGCCTAAAATAATGAGTTAGAATTATTTAGTTTGTGATTTGAGTGTTTTTCTTGGCTCTGGGATGTTAAAAAATTAGCAGCTCGATCAATAATGATGATAACAAAATCTGAATAGTTACAAAATTACCAGGCTACCTACACATTACACCAACAGGACCTGCTCAGCCATTGAAACCATGCTATGAAGCTCCAGGCACACAGTTTTTGTCCATTACATGGTTTGAGACTTTATGGCTGAGTTGCTCTGGTTCCTAAATGCTTCCACGCTGCCACTTACAGTGGATCGTGGAATATGCACAAGGGAAAAAACTTCACAGACTGACTTGTTGCAGTGGTGGCATCCTATCCGGTCGTTCAGTCTGACGTCACTAGCCGCGTCTGGGCCTAAACTCCGCTGCAGGTCCATATATCAAACGATCACTGTGGCACTACTGAGAGTTGAAAAACTGTCTAAAGTCTTTCATCTTTAATACAATTATCAGCGTTCTGCTCTACCAGGTGTAACAATTGTGTTTAACATCCAGGCATCCATGAAAACGGAATTTATGACATTTTACGGAGTTAGAAGTTAGCAGGGAGTTAGCTCGCTAGCTTCTATCTAAATACAATATAGCATGTCCTGACTGCGGGGTTTTGGAAACAAATTTAAACGTACAGCTCTGTTATCACTTCCAACATAAATGAAGACAGAAAACTAAACAGCAGTGACGTTTGTAGGGTTACTGAAGTTTGGCTAGCTGGTATATAATGATGTGCTACGTGACCGCTAGCGACACAGCTATGTTAGCATAATATAAACAAGCTAACTTTTTTTCCACTCGATAAAAGTTACCGTGAGTGTTCTCGGTGGTCAGGAACAAATGTAATCGCATGGCAGGATGCTGTAAAAGGACCAAACTTCAGCCAGGAGAACAACTGAGATAATCCATCCACAATACGAGGTTAGTCATTCATATACTGCTGCATGGGCTGGGCTGTAGTTACATCTTAAGGTTTTAAAAACTGAGCTTAAATAAACGATTAGCGGTAATAAAAGCCGAGGGAGGTCAACAGTGATCACTGACTGTTTTAGGAGCTTTTTGAGATCAAATAGAAGAAAATACAAAACATTAAACATGTTAACAACACAAAAGCCATATTAAACGCAGACTACTTTAGGCCCGGAAGTAGGATTGGTCACGTCATCACTTAACGACCGGATTAAAACACCACGCTTGGATTCGGTAAGCTCTTAAGAACGACCAGTTCCTTCACAAATGTTTATAAAGGCTGACTTCAAGCCTACCGTAGGTGCCTGATTTTATGCCCTTGTGGCAATGAGGCTAAAAGCACCTGAATTCAAAGACTACGTTTTGTCTATATATGGTTATCCCCTTTTCCCCACAGATATCGACGTGCACTTTCTTCCAAACTTGCCGTCTATCATCATTTCCCATATCCTGATATTGTTGTTGGTGCTTTGTTGTGACAGCATTTCATCATGTGATACTGCGTCCCAGCCCTCACAGAGGGTGTGGTGCAGCTTTGACTTCTAGCAAAGCACAGCTACTCACTACTCTGTAGAGTCCAGGAGTTGGTACTCGCAGCGGCGGCTGTAACAGGCACGTATTCCCGAGTCTGCCCAGAGGCGGCGGATTGCGTCAACATGGCCCCGTTCCAGTTGGGTGACCTGTACTATGCTTACATCCTCCAGCCTCTTGGCGTAAATCTGGAGGACAGCACAAGATTCTCAGTGTGAGGAGATTTCATGATGAATGCTTAAAAAACATTGAATACAAAGCTTTTTAACATCCTGTGTAATTAATCCTTCAACAGATGCTTTGCACCAAGGATTTGTGCATGTTTATAGTAAAACCACCAGCTATTTATAGGCTGCAGAACGCTATGCACGTATATTGGTGTCAGCGTGTTTCATGCTTCTTCTTCAATGTGGGCGTAATCCCACAAATCCTGGGAGTGCACTTCTGGTCAGACGCCTGTACACCTGCGCTGGCGCCCGTGTTTATGAATAAGCGTTGATGTGTAACTGGGTGTGTCCGTGTGTGTTTATGCTGCATCTACCTCGTTCTGTGGGTTGGAGTAGGGAATTCTGAGCGTGGCCATCGCTCCTGTCATTGCAGTCATGGCAGTTAAGATATTCTGGTAGATGCATTTGGCGAAAGCCTTCCTCTCCTCCTCTGAGTAGCCTCGTCCGTGAATGATCCTCATCTGTCGGATGAAGGTGGTTTTTCCACTCTCCCCAGTCCCTGAGGCAGCAAACAGAACAGCTAATAATTTACATTTAAAGCAGAAATCCTTCATTCAGGTTTCCTCAGAGCAAAGATGAGATCGAGTTAACTGAAAATAACGGTGCTTTAAAAATGGCCAGATATGCACTGCATTCCCATGGAAAAAAATGGAGACGCTGTAATTGTGAGAGAAGGTTAAAGCACTTATCTGTGAGCAGTATATTTAAGAGGATGGGACGATGGTGCTACCTGAGTTAATGTAATTCATACATTCATACATGAACACAACTCCCGTTCATTTCCAAGAATACTTCAGCACCTTTCAGACAAAAAAGGCTGCAGAGCTCTTCTCCCTCAGACTGATATAAAACCACATAATAACTCCTCGTTCTGTGACAGGTGAACACACCTGTCAGGCATAAGATTCTACAAATACTTCTGTATTGCACCTCCACGCAAATGTTGTTCTTAGATTTAGAGTGTACATGTTATTTATTAATGGAACGTGCACTACTCTTACACAACGTCAGTCTCACTTTTACAGTTACAAAGTTTTTTCTTTGTTTTTTATCACTGTTGCATGTGTATATTTTTGCAGGCTCTCATAGTGTTTTTGCAATATCTGTGCTTACTAAACATTTAACACAACATCTTTAAAAGGTATGCTGGTGTTTGCATCATATTCTACTATCCTTAAGCCCTTCCCACACACACACAGGTATTTTGGAAAACAGTTTTTTATATCGGTTTTTGGCCTTTTGTCCACAACCATGTTTTAGGTCACTGAAAAGAAGTCTTGATGCATATGCTCAATCATCCAGGTAAAGAAATCTCAAGAAGCTACGTCCACATGAACAGAATCAACTTTTTAGGGTCACTGAAAAGCGTGGATGTTTCATGTGGATGGGATGGTCTCTTAAAACAAAAGCAGAAGCTCCTAGTTTAAAAAAATATTCTCATAGATGTGGGTGTAGATGTGGTCAGAAAAGCAGCTTTAAAACAACACGTAATCATTCTCTTTTGCATCCAAGGCTATGGTAAGTTCCTCCTGTAGCCTCAGGGAGATCAAAGTGTTAACCTTAAGCTTTTTTGTGAATATAAACTATAAAGTAGCGTGATGAGGAGACTTTATTCCACAGGAAGCTGAAAAACGAGCACTCAATTCAAAACACAAAAGGCCTGATATACAGCTTGCAGGTACCTTCTCTGCAGACTAGAATCAAAGATACTCTGTTAAAGATACACCGAACGAGAGGGGGAAAAGTTGATTTATGTTCTGTTACACCTCGGTTTATTGTTAACATTTTATGCCCCTCTTGTTTTATTGTTTTGTATCCACATCATTCTGTGTGGTGACTGTATTTCATAACGAGCGCCCTGGATTTACGCTGCTTCTCACACGGTTACAGTCCCAGGGTTTTAAGTCGTGTTTATTATTTTAGGGTTCTGTTTGCTTTCGCTGATGTTTTAGTGCTCTGTGTGTTTTGTATTACTGTTGGTTGAGTTCTTCATTCCTATTTTTCATTTCTTTATTATTTCAGTCTCAGTTCTTATTTTATTCTAGTGCTGAATGCGTTGATTTTTAATAGTTTTATTTCTGTTCCTCCCCTCATATCTTGTTGTTCTCACCTGTGCTAAGCGCGCTAACCTGTGCCTTGTTTCCCACCTGTTTCCTGTGTAATCAACCCTCTGTGTATAAATAGTTCTGTCTTTTCCTCTGTCTAATTTTCAGGTATCTGTTATGGTTCCTGTGTTGCCTCTGTGATTGCATTTATACTTTTTTATGGCCTAAATCTTTTAAGTCTGCATCCTGCACTCAGACAAGGAGTGCAGAGGACTGAACAGACTTCAGTAAACGCTCCTGAAATCCTAACTTAACCACTCAGACGAAAGAGTGAGTGGTCTTTGGATGTATTTGTTTTATTCAGTTGTCAGCTAGAGGAAACGAAACTCTTGAAACTTTTTATTCTGGGAATCAAGACGACTTTTGAAGGAAAATCATAAAGCAGCGTTTGTGTGAGACGTGCTGAAGATGTTTTCCTGACAGTCCAGTTTTTGCAAAACAGAAATTTTTGTACAAGACGTAAGAAAAACTGGCCCCCGTGTATCACGTCTCATTATCGTCTTAGTCTGCTGAAAACATCCCAAAAAACGACACGCTCATTTACTGTGTGTTATTTACTGGGTATCTGCTGCTCTTTCACAGTGCCACAAAGCAGCAGCATAGCTATCATAAAAGATACTGTGGTTCACGCATAGCTGCAGAGACAGATAGTTGATTAACTAATACAGTATTAGACATTTTTAGAAAAATTGGATTTGGTTTTGTGTTATTCTTTTGGTTCTGATGCAAAAAAGACGCAGACCTACAGCCAGTTAACCAAACACAGGTCTCTGAACTCCACGAGGGACCCGGGAGTACCGAGAGAGAACCCACAAAGATACAAGGAGAACATGCAAACTTGACACAGAAAGGCCCCAGCATGGAGCGACAGCGCTAACTCCTGCAACACTGCACTGCCCACTTATTCAATATATGTCAATAAAGTGGACCTATGATGTTCTACCTCATGTTTCAATCGTATATGTATATTACGAGAAGTGAAGGTCCAAGCATTCTCCGGCGAGGGATCTCTTGTTTATGATCTTTTGATTCATCATAAACTTGATTTTCTGTAATTCCTGTGAGCTCTGTCTTCAATCTGCTCTACAGATTAGGTTAATTATGAACCATGACTAAGACTCTATTAAAGTACAAGCATGAAAGTATGGATCTGAAAAGAGGATCATGCATTGATAATTACAAGGGTGTCAACCTTTCTGGTCTTTGTGTTATAGTGGTTGCTGTTTGACACAAGCACTAAAAAGAAAAGTGTATATATTCAAATGACTTGGTTTTGTCTAACAAACAGCAGAGAAGCTGCAGAAACGAGACAAAATAAAGTCAGCACATAGAGATATTCAAATTCAAACGATTGAAAAATCAACTTGTCAGTTGAGTTTCTGTCAGCTAGACTATTTATCATGTAAATATTTCACCTATGACACCAGCCCAGGGTATCTCTGCCAGGAAGGTGAAATTATCTTAAAATCAGATAATCCGAAACTTGTCAGACTAACTGTAAGAAAACCCAAACAAAGCTGGGCTTGTATGTTTCTGGGCCGTGTGCCACAGGTGGTTTTCAGGTGGCATAACCAATCCCTACTTTCATCGTTCATTCTTCACATACTCACATGGTGACACATGCCTTACATAGCTTATACACTCATGTGCAGAGGCCACCAAACAGTCTTGATTTGTATGCAGGGTGTACCTTAGAGTATCTTGTCAAATTTTAAATGCAGTTTAATGTCTGTTTAGCCTGTTTTTTGTGGGGTTTTTTATTTTGTTGCATGAACCAACAGGTGTGTGTGGTGCTCTACTGACCCAGCAAAAGGATTTTAATCTCCCTCCTCTCCTTCTTCTTCTGTTGCTTCAGGATCCTCTTGATCTCTTTGTCCACAGCAATGGTGTTCTTCTCCTCCTCGGACAGACAGCACACGCAGGTGCTGTAGCACCACCGCCCGCAGCCGGCCATGGCCAAAAACACTGAAATCAAACTGTTAATGCATTATTAAGTAGCCAAGCACCCGCAATAATAAACTCACTGTTAGGCAGTTTGATGTCTGTTTGCTCTTCAGTGGTTTTTACTTGCTCACTGACACGCCAGTGGTCTTTATTTGCAAGTATGCCGACCGAAGGTTAACTTTAAAGGGTGTTTCATACTTTTATGTACGCTTCATTTAACCACCTTTATGAAACTCGCCGGTCAGTTCGGTGAGTAAACACTACAGCACCTTTGTCACTAAGAACTTTTCCTTTTCGTCTTTTACAAGAGAAACAAAATTAATCTCTCACCTCCAATCAGTCTGTCACACTCCCTGAAGACGAGCAGGTACAGGTTCAGATTTCTTTTCCCGGGCCATTTTTCCCCTCCCTCAGCTCTGCACCTGCTGACAGCGGCTAACAGCTGCCGTGGCCCACCAGCAGCTTCATTAGCTCCCACTGACTTTAAACGCCTTTTTTTCCAGCCCACACGGAACAACGTCCAGTTCGGGAAAGTCCACCGCGCCTACGCAGGAATGTGCCGCCTCCCCGAGCCGCTCCAAACACCGTGACTGGAATGCTGCCCGAACGACGCCGCCACAAGACAGCGGCAAACGACGGCAGAAGCGCCGGAAGATAGAGGTTTGGACGTACAAAATAAAAGCATGTCGTCACAAGTTGCATTCAAACGTGAAAGATTAAATTGAAACCCGAATTTTTTTTATATTTTCCTGCTTCATGCATGTGATTTCTTCTTCACTCATCTTTTTTTTCCACTCATTTTACCAGTACACTACTCTGCATTTAATAATTAGTTATTGCTAACGTCTGACTCTTTTGTCTGTCTGCCAAAGGTCTCTTCCTGTTAGAAGTAAGTTTTTCCTTCCGACTGTCGTCGAGTGCTTTCTCATAGGAGGTCATTTGATTGTTGGGGGTTCTTTACCTTATAATGTAAAGTCACCCAAGTAGACTGTTGTTGTGATTTGGCGCTATATACATAAAATTGAATTGAACTGATTCCAGTGTTATTCATTTGTTTTGTAGCTGTTACAATTATGTGTGATTAATACTGAAGAAAGATCTGTAAAAACTACATATGTGAAATATTTGGGAGTTTGTAACACCATTACCACCATGGTCTCCTGAGATGCATCACATTTTGATATTTCGCATACAACATATGCATCGTCACTGGGTACAGTGTAAAAATGATGTTTGCACATTAATGCATTAATACTAATAATAACACTAACATTATACATAATAATACAGCTTTGAACATTTTCTACATTTAATGCATTTAATGATATGTAATGTCTGCAGTTAATAATTGATTGGTGTCTATTGTTAAAAAATAAAAACAAAAAAGTATTCTTGTATTCTTAGCTCCTCACTGGATTTCCAAACTTCTCACCTGATTAGTAAATCCATCCACCCTGCAAAGGAAACTTCTGGTCATTAGACAAATTTCACAACCACAGGTAAATGCAGGAATGTAGGCTGACTGGTATATCAAGAGTTTTACCTTTGCCTGGCTCTCTTATCATGTCCAAGGTATTGTAGAGTGACTTTGCAGTGGATTTCATGGTCGCTTTGTTACTCATAAAAAGTACCATGAAGTACTTGAACTCCTTCTCTTCTCCTTCATGGAGCAAGCCGTTGTTTTCCAGAGGAGCAGAGTGACCTAAGATTTAGGGATGCTGCTCAGCATTCCAGCTGCAATCCCAAAAATCACGTTCATAATTCACGTTCAGTTCCAAGATCAGGACCCATGTTAAACATCTGTCCACAACACCTGTGGTTGTGGTGACAACACTGATGACCATGAAATTGTGAGCTTGGGATGCTGACTCCACACATGGCAAAACAGCCAAACTTATTCTGTGCTCTGCTTCACCTGATTCATTGCTGATACTGACCACTCCTTGGGTATATTGTTCTAGAGTAAACAACTTTGTCACGAGCCTCACAGTTTGGATCATGCATGACATTTACACCTGTGACAGAGTACACAGTATGACAAATGCTTCCAAAAACCAATGCATGTGATAACAAAGAAGTGCAATGTAAAAATGTTTGCCTATCGTTTAATTACACCAGCTGAGGTTGATTTAATGTTCTTTTAATGCAGGCATAAAAATGCTTTGCGTGAAAAATACCCCACACACTGATATTCTTACTCTTTTATTTTTACTCTATTTACTCTATTTCTTTTATGTGTATTTATTATAATTTTATTTTTACAGTGTAGTATGGTTTCATGTAATTGAAAGTTGTAAATCTTCTCTATGCAATGTGGATTTAAAAGCCCAGCAAGGGACAAGGGTTTGAAATAAGCAATGGCTATAAACTCTGGCAGCACATCCTTATCATGCTCCATATAGGAACTATGCTAAACTGCATTGCCCCTTTTGAATATATAAACTGAAATAGAACTTTAGAAAAGCAGGATGAGGAATGGGCTAACAGTTATAAACAATAAAATTCTTTTTTTAAATTTTTTATTCGACATTTTTATTTAAAACTGCAGGAGAACCTTTGAGCTTGTTGTGCAGACGCTATTATTATGAAAATACATAACCGGAAGTTAGCTCTTCTTTTTCATGTCTGTTTTGACTGTTTTCAAAGAGTCCGCGGATAAAGTTTCAGCTACCGCAGAGGCTCCACGGCTTCATGTTTCACCTGAGCTGGGGGCAATCACTGACTCACAGACTTTTACTTTTTACTCATTTATTTTTAATAACCAGATGTTATATTTTTTTTAAAAAAAGCTTGTTTTACACTTCTACATTTCAAAATGATTTAGAGAACTTTTCATTAAATTCATTCATTAAAACAACCAAATCCAAGCATTTTCTTTTTATCAGGTTATGAAAAAACGAGAATATTATTGTGAAAATTTAACATCTAAATTATGACATGTAATAAAATGGTTACAGGTCTAGTACAATACAAAAGCACACACCCAAAGTACTCCAACCGTCAGGAATCCGTGTAAGGCTCAGTGATTCAGTGATTTTTCACCGTGCAAAGGTTTTTCAGAGTAAAGATGAAGAGGGCAGCAGGTTTGTCACTCCTCTTCTTGGCTGCTGTTTGGATGTCCAACTTTTGTCTCACCTGGCAGAACCGGTTTGTCCAGCTTTCACGGTTTCATATATTGAGATCACCTGAGCCCCACGTTGCCATGGCAACGAGGTGAGGCGAATATTGGGTCTTTAGTGTATATGTGTGTGCGTGTGTTTTCAATTACAGCAAGTAATTAAAGCTTTAATATATGTAATGCATTTTATTTGCTTCTAATAGGCTGGACTTCTACAGAGGTGTTACTCTGTAAACAAAGCCCTGCCATACTTGTCATCTTTTGTGTGCATTGTGCGACTGTGTTGTAGCTCTTCTTCTTGACATTTGTGTGTTTATTAAGATGATGGAGCAAATATTGTGTTTTGAAGAACGCCTTTCGTAGGCTTTCCCCCCCCTTTTCATTCCCCTTCCTTTATATAATTCTCTAAAATCTTTGCCAACAAAGATGTGTTTAGTGAGAATTTAGGGAGAGAAAAAAAAGGAAAGGAAGACAGAACAGAGGAGCAAGGAACAAGAGAGAGAGAACACAAGAGGAAAGAAAGCGGAAAAGGTAAAACCGTGGGGAATCATGCGCAAAAAGTGGGCGTTGAATGACAGTAACAGGAAAACAAAACAAAAAAAAACCCTTCCTCGTGCTTCCCGTTACAGGGATTTAGACATCTGTAGTGTTTACCTGCTGGCAGAGATGGATCCAGATCTCTTAGTACAATGGAACACTTTGTGTAGAACCTGTATTATTTATGTGCTTGCTTGTTTGTTGTACATGCAGCGGCAGTAACACAGACTCTATCCCCATGTCACCGGCTGCTGAGGGAAACACGAGATGATCAATGATTAATCTGACAGCATCTATCAGACAGTGTGTCACACCAGAAACAATAGAGCACCGCAGGCAGCTTCTCATCAGGTTAACATCACTCCAAACAGGAGTCTCTGCACACAGCGTGGCGTATTATTGTTTATGGGGTTAAAAAAAGCTTATCTTCATTGGTTCCCTATAAAATACAGTGTGAAGTTTTAAATCCATCCACATACAAACTTTTGAATAATTAGGTCCTGTCATATTTTAAAGACCTCATGGTTATCCTAACAGGCCACTTTCCTCTCAGACTGCAAGCTTACTTGTGGTATTTGAGGCTTCAACTGTCATCAGACTCCTCTTCTGTAAAACCAGCTCCCAGTTTGGATTTAAGAGACAGTCACCCCCTCTACTTTTAAGATTAGGCTTAAAACCTTTTGGTAAAACATATGGTTCAGGCTAGGAGACTTCCCATTATGCACACCGATCTCTTCATCTCCACTCCCTTCTATTCACTTTTATTTTATTTGCCACTGCACGTCATTAACTCTTGTCTTCTTCCTTCCATAGTTTGTGTTTTGTCCTTTGTCTTTCTGTGTTCTCCTTTTTTCTCTTCTCTTTCCCTTCACCTCCAGTCAGCTGTGGCAGATGGCCGCCCCTCCCTGAGCCTCGTTCTGCTGGAGGTCTTTACTTGCTAAATGGGAGTTTTTCCTCCAAGTGCTGCTCATGGGGGATTTTCTGATTGTTGGGGCTTTCTCTCTAATGTTGTAAAGTTTTTACCTTGCAGTATAAACCACTTCAAGGGGACGCTTGTTGTGATTTAGCGCTATGGAAATAAAGCTGAACTGAATATTTTTTATATTTAATATACTTTATTTATTATGTCTTACACTCCTACTGAACATCATGCAGATTTTTTTAAGGATGGTGCAAATATATACTAATTTCTGGGACTACATATTTACTCCTTCAGTCTGCATGCTAAAGTATCCTTGGGCAAGTTAGTTACTCGTGTGTGTGTGTGTGTGCGTGCGTGCGTGCGTGTGTGCGTGCGTGCGTGCGTGCGTGCGTGTGTGTGTGTGTGTGTGTGTGTGTCTGTGTGTGCGTGCGTGCGTGTGCGTGTGTGTGTGTGTGTGATTATGTAATAAGACAGTCAGCTGAATAGAAAGGCACTATAGTACCAGACCATTCACCCTCAATAGAGATGAAGCAATGATTTTAAGTTAAATAACCTTAAATGTTATTAGTAAAAGTCAGGAATTTGGGCATATTTTTTTAAGGTACTATTTGCAAGAGTAATGAAGATAAAGATTTTTTTTCACACTGAGATGAAAAGTATGTGCTGTCCTTATATGCTCCTACCCCTCATACACAATAATAGCCAACCACAAACTGATAATGAAACGGCAAACAGTATTTCACAATAAAATGAATGTCAAATAAATGAAATAACTATGTATTTCCTAATTTAAAAAAATATTCAGAGTTGACTTAAGTGCCACATAACAGAATGAAAAGCTGTGTAGTGGAATAATAATAATTGCTTTCTTTTCTAATTGAAATATTTGGTTGGTGATTATTTTCTCCTCATTCTTCTGCTCCGTCAGTCAAGTGTGGGACAATGAGAGAGCAATGCCGTGTATAAAGAGAATCCAGACTTATGTATCTTTGGCTTTGTGGAATAATGTGATCATCTTGGAAAAAATTTTAATGTGTTTTTTAAAGAACAAACAAACAAACAAAAAATACCCAGTGCATTACTGGTGAAAATGACCCTAAATTGGTGAACGGCTGTAATTATCTGACTGAGTTCATAGTGAATGAACAGAGTTGGTAGTAATTTCAGTAGGTGGAGGATTTTGGCAAGAGGCACAGCTCATTAAAGATGTGGGCGGCCAGGTCGGGCTGTAATGTCATGAGTCACGTCTGAAGATTTTCCTGATAATACTGGGCATACCGAGTGTGCTGATATCCCACACATTTCATTCTTTAGTCTTAGATCAGAACATCAGATTTGCCATCTTTCTCGGCACGAAGCTTGCCGTACACAACATGCAATTAGTCACCCAGGTTAAAGATAGTTATTGAATTTTTAAGGGATAGCTTCTCATCTGTAGTCATACCCAATGTCTATGACTCAGATTTCAGTGTCATTGGCCTCTTAATTTATTCTCTCTGTCAAAGTTAGATTAAACCTAACAAGGTCTAAAGAGGTTAAACATGTCGAACCCACAGTCGGAAGAAATGAAAAATACTGCTGCGTTATGTGAAATGAGTTTGAAAGTTGTTGACTCTTGCAAATACATCTAATGTCCACAAGATGTCACTTGGCTCTAGAAAATTGTCTGTCAGCTCATTGCTTGTTGCAGCTGAGCAGGTGACGACTCTAAGCAGTGAAGAAGGATTGTTCTTTGTTTCAGTGTCCTCATCCCGGCACACCCAGTATTACCCGAAACAGAAACAACAAAAATGGCTAAAACAAAGGTGGTTCCCTTTGGGATACATTTATCAAAGTAAACTTGATTTAATTGACAACAAAACCTCTACATTGTAGGCAAGCATAACTGTTTTTTCCCCATCTTCATATGAGTATTTCACAAAATTTTGGAGTTGCTTTCCTTTATTAGCCCAGACATCTATTTTAAGATAAAGTTGGAATGAAGATCTTATACACCTGTGGTATATTTAAAAGATTAAATAATTGACTATTATTATTTAAAGTTAGTTTAACTAGAAGTTCATATATATAGATATATATACACATTTCATTAACATCTATTTTTTTTGTTACAAACTAGGAGAACCGTAATATTATAATATATTCAGTATATTATTATATTCATTTAATATCAATTCAACTCAGTTTTATTTGTCTAGCACTCTTTCATACCTCTGGGAAGTCCCCCAGCAGCCTGAGCCTGTCCCAGCATAACTAAAGGATGGTTTAGGGTCACCTGATCCAGCCCTAACTGTAAGCTTAGTCAAATACGTTTTATGCTTAATCTTCAAAGCAGAGAGGGTGTCTATGTCTCGAATCCAAACAGGGAGCTGGTTTAATGATGTGATGTGAATACTTCTCCACCTTTACTGCAATGAACTGACTCTTTAATTTAAGTTGTGGCATTCTTACTGTTACTTAAGTTTGCTCCATTGTTGGTCTGTATGGAACATATAGATGTGGACAAAATCACACCAGCTAAAACAGTCTGTCACACACTGGGCATGTTGTGTTGTGGAAATGCAAACCTGTGAAACTCACAACGAAGTAAATAATGAGGTTATTTCTGCTACATTGTCCCAGATTTTGTCACAATTTCACGACTTTTAGAGGAAAATATTGCACATTTCACTCAAATATAGTTCTTTTTCATATGTTTTGTAATTATTAGCAATAACTGAAATTTATTTGTGATCAGTCGTAACAGCACATATAAGACAACATTAGAATATAAGCCTTTAAAATGAGAAAACAAACCTGTGTTTTGACATTTGACTCTTTCATAACATTAGTTTTGTTTACTTGCTTTAATTTTGACAAAATATTGTCACCATTTTTTGTAAGACCTTGAGTATTTTTTTTAATCTCTCACACTCATAAACTCAAGTACAAAACTTAACACGTTAATAACCGTTCTAAGAGGCAAGTATACCGACAGTGAGTCAGGGGTTTGAAAAGCAAAGTGAATATGTGATTATGAATAGATTCCCACAGCTGGTACTCGATGACTCAGAGTCAATTTGTTCTGTTAATTTGTATGTGACGTGCAAGTTGCTGAACTTGGCCTTGTACATGTGTCACTTTCTTAAGTATATGTGAAACTTTGTTTTATAATTCCTGTATGACTTGTTTGTTTCCTTTGTTTGTTGGCATGATAGTACATGCAGCTGATTTTGCAAACAGGATGGAAATGGCTGGTAAACATGCGCTTTAAGAAGGGGGAGGAGCATAGGGTAATCTATGAGAGGGGAGGGAGGTACAGTCTGACAGAGCAAGGAGACTGAAAGGGGGTGGCAGGAGAGAATGTAGCTCAGCAGCTTTAGATGGTAATCTGCAGGATGACTCTGGATGTCAAGAAGAGGAAGCGTGTGCAGAGAGAGGGGAGGATTAAATGGTGGAAGTTGAACAATTAAGAATATTCAGAGTTCAGTGAAGAGTTGAGACAAGCTGTGAGTGGGATGGAAGAGTCACTAGATGTTTGGGAAAGTACAGCTGTGGTGCTGCAGGAAAGTGCCAATAAGGGGTTTGCTGTATCCTCTGGACAGAGGAAAGGGGACAGGGAGACTTGGTGGTAGAATGAGGAAGTACAGGAAGGCATTCAAAGCAAGTTTAGTCCAGATACCTGTGCAGGCGTGGAGATGTTTTATTTAACTTGGATTTCATTTACAGGTAGTCCCACTGAGTCCCATTGTCTCCTTTACAACAGAGACCTGTTTCGTATAAGTGTAATAAAATCAGAACGATAAAATAGTGAATAAATTTCCAAGTCATTAAAAACAAGAAAAAGTTTCAAATGACGGTTTCACAAAATCGTTTATATGTCCTTTTGAAGCCTATGAGCGAAATGAGTCACGTCAGAAGGAGCTGCACTGTGTCTTGTTTGCAATGTGATGGACAGGTTGAAAGATGGAGTCAGGCAGGAGTTTTTGTGGACTATGATGTTTGCAAATGGAATAATGATCTGTAATGACAGTAGGCAGAAGGTGGAAGAGACACTGGAAAGGTGGAGGTATGCTCTGGAGAAAAGACAAATGAAAGTCAGGATAAGCAAGACAGAATACATGGGCGCGAATGAGAGGGAGTCAGGTGGAAAGGTGAGCGTGCAGAGAAGGTAAATGGAGAGAAGGTGGAGATGAGTGTCAGGGGTGATTTGTGACAGAGGGATGGCAGGATGGCTGAAAGGGAAGACAAAGTTAGAGAGAAATGTGCAGAGGAAAGATGGTGGATATACTGGATAATAATACTGAGTATGGAGCTGTAATGCAGGAGGAAAAGATGAAGACCACAGTGAAGATTCATGGATCTAATGAAGTAGGGCATGCAGAGGGTTGGTGTGACAGCGGAGGATGCCAGGGATAGGCTGGAGGAAGTGGCAAGTCTTGCATTCAATATCACACAAATGTTAAACTTCAAATATCAGATAAATGAGATATTATAAAGTTTCAAGCTGGGAAAGGGGGTTGTTATACAGAATGTGAGCGGCATATATTACATCTTATTGGGAAGGTAGTACTAATGAAAAGTGCTTTAGAACGAAAGTGCAAGGAGAAGTAGCTCATCTCAAAACTGCACAGCACTCAGTTACTGCACTTAAATAGAAGGCCGCTTAGTTTATTTCCACTGCCTGCAGCTCGTTGTTTGAGTAGTCTCGGAAATGACCTGGTGAAACTCTTGTAGTGGACTGCACAACACAGACAGGCTGTATGTGAGTGCGCTGCTCTTTGACAGGAGATGGGCGTTGCCCATCCAGTCAAATGTCAGTCGCTTCCTCCGACACGCCTCCAAAGAGGATGACTTTTTCCTCTCAAGCAAACTTGGGAAGTTAACCGTGCTGGAAAGACCCGCCTGAAACACCCACACGCCTCGTGTTGATTCGCTCTTCCTCTTATCAATCACTTATATCCCAAGTGACGAAATCGACAGCGCCACACCGGAGCTGAGGAGTGGGTGATGAGGAGCGATCAGCACCACCAGGAAAAGGAAAAAAAAAAAAAATACCAGGAGCGATAAAATGCACGGAGGACAAGGGTCAATTTGACTGCCAGTAAGACGTTTTGGCACTTTGGGGAGGGGGGTTTGGTGTTTGCGAGTTTATTTTGGGGAACGCTAGTTTAATGCAGTCAGGATTCTCTGTCAGTAGGAGTTGGCTGTTTTTTGGGCTGCAATTCCAGGGAAGGCTCTCTGAGCTAACCTAGCTAGCTAACAATTAGCCTTCCCATTTAGCCCCCTATCCTGGTTACTTGGTGCCTCCGCCTGCGAGACATACCTGCTCTGAGCGCGCACTTTCTCTGATCGGCACAGGTGCATGCGGTTCGTGGAGGACTCGAGGCAGTAAACCAACCTTTCTGGATGGACAGACTGGGGCTCGTTGTCACTGCGCGGGCGTAACTTGGAGCGCTGATTTCGGGGCGGCTAGGCTTGCACTCGGCCGGGCAGCCAGCAGAGGGGATTGGACAAATGTGGTGGCCGCGCCAGGCAGTTGTGTCCCGCTGTGTGTGGGACCGAAGTTAGTAGTTTAGTATAAGAAAAATATATATGTCTATATATTTTTAAATTGACTGGGCTAAGCAAGAAAACAAAGTGCGCTGAAGATAAAATTCAACCTGTTAGCTTGGTTATAACGTTAGCAGCGTTTAGCTTTCAGGCTAGTTAACAAACTAATACCGGTCCATGAAATCAAAATGGTTATTCGCACCCTCGGTAGTTCCTCGGGATATTTGCAGACATGTTTAGTTTCTTTTTTTCTGATGAGCTCACAGTCACTGTAGCCTGAGGTTTTACTGGAGACTTTGACTAACGTTAAGCTGTCAAATATTTAACACTTGACAGCAGCTTTGCCATCAACAAGGGAGGCCAGAGTCTGCACCAAGCAACGAGACTATCGAGCTCCATTATCAGTGTCTGGATATAACCTGTTGGGATCGGACTGTTGTGCACACAGGAGGCCTTCTTCTTCTTTCTTTTTTTTTATCTGGTACTTTGTGTGAGGTGTAAGCCCGACACCTCTCCTCAAACGGGCTTTCTTCCCCCCCGCTCATGCGGTGATGACTTTAGACTCCATGATGGCTTGTTGCCTGAGTGAGGAGGCGAAGGAGTCCAAACGAATCAACGCTGAGATCGAGAAGCAGCTCCGACGAGACAAGAGAGATGCGAGAAGGGAGCTGAAGCTGCTCCTGCTGGGTAAGTCTGCAGGTTCCTGTCTCACACTGCTTTGCTTCGGGATGCACCCACACTACACACAAACCATCTGGCTCGAAAAACCACTGGTGTGATTGTGTTGTTTTACAGCTTTCGCATGCAAAACTACACCCACGATTGCTCGAGCTAAATTGCTCCGATCACCACAGGATTTGCGTGTGATGTGATATGCAAAGCAAAATGCACTCGTGTGGTTCAGGTTGTGTTTTTAGTCTAACGGTGGAATAGCTGGAAGCAGCCACTCACCCAGGAATTTAAACCAGCGACTGAATTAAAATCCGCAGTCTGTAATCTTTACTGTGTTTCTTCAAAGCTTCCGTAGTCTTGCATCTTTGGCCACAAGGATTCATGAGAAACGTCTCCCCTGCTGATTTTCTTTTTGTTAGAAGACCACCCATAAGACAGCAGAGGGAGGAGACTGGCCAAGGTCGGTGGATGTAAGCAGTTCTGGGTTGTAAATGATGGAGGAGGTTATTTGAGAATTAAATCTTGCCAGCGAGCTTCTCTCTTGCCCTTCACACAGACTCTTGAAAGTGAATGGCCAGTATTACTTGAACTACAGTCAGAAACTGGAACGCTTCCACTACTAAATATTTTGTCCCTGAGTAGATTCTGCCTGTTCCTGTGCACACACACCTCGGAGTGAAGTGTGGCTTCAGTGATGAGCAAGGGCTGCATTTTAATTAAGTCTAGAAAAGGCCTGCACTGAGGTGGCTTGCTGTGGGAAATGAGTCCTCTCCAGAGAGCTGGAAATGCTATTCAGGTGTGTGTCTGTGTGCGTTAAAGGTAGATTAGCAGAGCCATTATGCCTTTGAATGCCATTTGGTGTTTGTGTCTTGCGTTGTAACCTGAAATAGAGTTTAAGTAAACTTCACAGTAAGTCGCACAAATTCATTGACATGCCAGAGGATATTTGAGAGACTGTGTAGTTTGTCACAGGTGACTGAGTCCTGACTTCCTGATGCTAAAGGTGTTCTCACAAACCGCCGCATCAGCATCTAACACTAAAAATAAGCGGATTAAAAAGTAACTGTTTTCTTGTGGTATCAAAAATGACTAGATTGTAAGAAAGATCGTGTGTAATTTATACAGTTTAAAATAATTTTTTTGTTAATCAAATGTTCTTGTAGAGAACTATTCTGAGTGCCTTTTTTCTTTTTAATGCTCCCAAAAATGTCAAGTTCCTAACCTTGGATGAGATTTCCAAGTTCTAAAAAGGACATGGCAAAATGCCTTTCTATAATAATCAAATA
Source organism: Maylandia zebra (assembly GCF_041146795.1). Classification (NCBI taxonomy): domain Eukaryota; kingdom Metazoa; phylum Chordata; class Actinopteri; order Cichliformes; family Cichlidae; genus Maylandia; species Maylandia zebra. Next base: position 4,332,618 of record NC_135188.1, on the reverse strand, counting down.
CTGAGATGCAGCCCTACTAGAACCAACAATTGTTTTTTCTTTTCTCCTCCTCTCTTTATATTCGGATGCTAAAACTGATACCTGTGTCACTCTGATCTACTGGAGTCGATGCTTCATGGTAACCAGAAGTAAATGGGGATTGGGAGGAAGGAAAACAGAAAATGGTGAAAAAGAGCTAATTAAAGGATTATTATTGTGTATTGCACAGACATCATGAAATTTCATAGATGCTTGTCTTCCAGTATAAAGACTGCATAAATCCCTCACCTCCCAGTGTAATAAGCTCAACTGAAACAAAATGGCAATGGTGTAATTGGGTATCTACTCAAAAATATATATATTTTTTTGTACAAGATGGTCAGAAATAATTGTATGAAATAAGTGTGGTGATTTCTGTTAATTAGGGTAACACGGACTCATTGCCTTCTACTGTATGCAGCCTGATCGTGCTCGCTGTTATAAAGGCCCTCTCAGAACAAGAAATGGCCTGTTTACTTAAGCCTATGTGAAAAAGACCCAAGCGCTATCTAGCTACAGCGTCGGTTTTAGCTCCGTCTGGTTGTCTCTCTTCATGTGGAGCCTATTATGGACCTCTTTCATCCCTTTTATAGATTGTCATGCTTAGTGTAGCTTTTATTATGTTTTTGACTGCATGTATAATAGCCCTTAGATCTTTTATCTCCACTGGCTTGTAACCTCTTAGATTTGCTGTTAGATTTGGGATTTTTGTGACTGATAAGAAGGAAGAAAGTGACACTTGGAATTTGCTTGCTTTTGCTTGAACGTTTGTGCCAAATTGAATATGAAGCTCAAAAGTAGTTAATCGTACAGTATGCTTATAGTTCTCCTAAGTTGGGTTTGATATAGCGGTAAAATGGCTGTTGCCTTTTAGTGTTGCTGTTTTATTGAAAGGCAATTATTCCAGCTGTTTATCAGCAACAGACCTGATTTCTTCTGTAAGTACACGGTGTAAAAGTCAGGGTCAGAGGAGTGCTCGCTGCCTGCTCTGTAGCTAATGAAAGTCACAAGTAATTAAATGTGTACAGTTTGTTTGCTCTCCTTACTGAATACAGAGTTTTAGTACAAATGCTTGTGATAATTATAAGTGATATACAGGCTGTGATTAATTGGCTTCCCGAACAATGACGAAGCTTTGACAGATATTGGTAATAGGGTGGATAATTTTCCTTTCATTTTAAATTTGAAAGTAAATGTGAAGTTGCGTTCAGAAATATAACAATAAATCATGAGCAGAGAGTTGCGTTGTGATGGGTTAAGTAACAGTGTCCTTTAGCAGTGAACATAAGAAAAGGCAGTTTAGGATATGCATCACTGCAGTGTGCAAACAATAACTGGAGACATTCAGGCATTTATGTTGATCGACTGTTGACTCAAGGTTAAATGAGTCATGTGACTGAAAAACTTGCCTATAAACCTACCTATTTTCTCATGCAATACTGCTCATATTGTGCAAACGTCTTTAAAACGGTCAAAACTGCTTGCATCCGTTTTTGTTCGTGTTTAAGAAATAGAAAACCAAACGTTTTCATACTGCTGAAGTGTTTTTGTAATGGTCTTACACACTTGGTAGCCTGCTTAATATAAGCCCAGGGCTTTATTTAATTTTTTGTATGACAAAAGCAGCAACCATCAGTTTAGTTAATGTATGTCAGCAGCCGACTCTGCTGTCCTTGAAAGAGTTAGAACTATACGGAAGCCACAGAGATAAAATTCTGCATGTGGGAAATAAACGCATGTTTTTTGCTTGGCGCTCCCATAACCTCTCATTCATCTATGTAGAACTGCTGTTTTGTCTTACTGCACCGTTGTAATATATAAATAGTGCTACAGGAATAAAGTACAACAGTAAATTGTACTAAACTAAACTTCTTTTATTGCTCCTAATTATCCTTTAACACCACAGGAGTCAAAAGTTTGCTTATCTCTAAAATAAATCCTACGTGTTTAACTTTAAACACTCTTTGAAATATTTTGATAAGTTGGTTTCTGACTTCCTGGGGTTAAAATGTCTTTTACTGATGGACTTTGTGGTGATGGGTTTTTATAGTGACTGTTGGCTTAGGCAGCAATAATTATTACAATTGTTTTGATCGATATTGTGATCTTGAATATTAAACATTATGGGGCTGAGTATTCATACACCTATAGATGAGGCAGTTTTTGAAGTTTTCATAGGGTATTCTCTATTACTTTAAATCTAATTCAGAGGGAAGGCAAATTAATAAAGTGTTGGCCATTGTATGGGACACTGGGTCATCCTGTAGAGAGCGGATTCATAATTAGAACTTGCAAGTCCTGCAAAGAAATGCTGACCTGCTCTTAGCCTGCATCCTAAACTGTGGGAAGTCTGCACATGTGGATGTGGGCAAAAAGAAGCCCAGGCAGCACTGAACTTGCATGCCTTGGCCATACTTTCAGAGTAGCCACAGGGCAAGCAGCACCACCGTGATCCAACTGCTGCTCACTGCAGAAAGTGGACCGCGTGAGAAATCCCAAGCGATTGTCAGACCAAAGCGGCTGCAGACATATTAGTTAGTGGTCATGCTATCAGCTCACCTACTGAAAGCCTGTTTTCTTCCTTTAGATGGCTCGTGTTTACTAAGGGCTTCCTTTTAATCACGTTGGCTCAAGTTGCATAAACGGCAAGTGAGCTTGAACTTTTCGGGAAAGGTGAAAATGCGCTGCTGCAAAGAAAATGAATGTACTTCATTTAGAAAACAAGAAAACAGTGCTTATTAGCAGAAGTGCAAAAAAAGTATCCTTATTTTAATTTTCATTAGTATTAAAATGCGATCAATCAAGCCCTGCCGTCGGCTATGTAAAGTTCTTATGACTGCTTTGGCAACAATGGCAAACGTATTTTGAACCATTCCTCTTGTTTTGTCACTATCCCAGCTATGTTTGCTCTGCAACTCTCCTGCAAACACACAGTGCCCCACTGTAGCACATCAGCATAAATCATGGGAAACACAACTCTTATAAAAGCATTTTTTTTATAATAACCATAACATTCAGAGTAAGATGACAAGCTACCACATTTCTAGTATTGGTAGACCCTGCAGTAAAACGCTCAGCTCATCGGCTAGTCCTTAACGGCTTGTGGCTGTTGTTTGGTGTTGAGATCGTATTCAGTGAAACCTGGATAATAAAGCACATTTTGTACGCTCAAACGCTAAGGCCCCGATACTCACCTGAACACTTACCTGAAATGGGATTCAGGACACTTTATGTATGCATGTATGCACATACACTGAACACACACTTCATCTGTCAATGCACGCACTGCACAAACAGGTTGGTAGTATCTGGGTTAATGAGTATTTGTTTTTTGGCAACACCCAAGGATGTTTCATGTATACAGCCTACCTACGCCTATTATGGTTTCTCTTAGTAAGGCTTACAGTAAGCCAAGCAGATAAGCCCTGTGTTAGCCATATTTATTTGTATCCCTGTTAGCTGCTGCCAAGGTAACGGCTGGCATGGCTGGGTTTGGTAGAAATAACAAAACTGCAGACAGTACAGATGAACAACCCACACACAGGATAAAATGACCCAAAAGAGAGATCTGTGTGTTTATACAGTTGTGGGCCATGGTAGGGGATGCCCTCTGGTTTATCAGCTATAGTCAAAGCCATAATAGCATTGCTGAAGGCAGTGTTTCCTTCCTGGATTCTCAAATACTGCAAATGTATGTCTAGCAGTACTGAATGGTGGTTAAGTCATCCGTATCAGCTTAATTTCTGGAAATGTGGCATAACAGTATCAACTACCAGTCATTCTTTTGTTTGTTTTTAACATTCACCCACCTAGAATTTGGATCTACTTACAGTTCACTTGCACTTGGCAGTCAGCTGTGATAAAACCAGCTTCCCTGACAGCATGTCACAGCTGTTAGCAGGATATAGACAGTTGTTACAGCGAGGACTTGTATGTGGAGCTGAGTATTCAGATACTCGTACTGGTTAATCAGTTTTGAGTTTGTCTTTGAATTGTGGAAATGTAAACAGCAGTGGTCACACTGCAGTAAACCTCATTTTTATCAACTTTGAATTAAGATGAAAGTAAATGATTTTGGTTGCAACTTACTCTTTTAATTTTTGATGAATTTGCAGTGCTTTTCTTAATTCACTGCTGAGACAATGAAATGTTAAGAAATGTACTTTTGGCCGACTATAAGGGCATTCATTTGTGTTTTGTTTTTTGTTTTTAATAAAAACCAAAAGTTCTAAACCCCAACTATGTTTTCCAAGTTTTACATTGCCATTTTTACTTGGTGCATGTGTGCATTAGCATTTTGATCAAAATGCTGAGCCAAGTGTCTCTTTGCTCATCTCATTATCACATTGTCAGATTATTATCTTCTCTGTTGTCATAAAGGGAGAACGTATTGGGAAAGCAAAACTCCTGATACTGGTTGATCTACATTCCCACCCTCAACTATGGTGTTGAGTTGTAGGTAGCTCATTATGTGGGAGTAATTTGAAGTATAGCCTCTACTGATCTGCACTGAAGGGATGCAGTGAAATCTCATATCCCGATTTTAAACATTTATCGTTCCGACAGCGATATATATCACAAACATTTTACATTCTCAGTAAATTCTGTGAATCTCAGGCAACTTGACTTGCGTGAAGTGTTTTCAGCTGGTCGTCGTGTACCTGGAGTAACGTGTTTTGACCGTTGCGTGAAACTATACACTTTTAGACACAAGTTGTAATGGCTGCCATTTTCTTTATTTGTATTTATTACATGGCGTGCTGCGGGGAAAAGCCTAAGGTTTATTTGTTTCTAGCACCTGACGGCTCTCTTTTGCTTCTCATCCGTAAACTCTCCCCATACTCTCACGTGATTCTTGCGTAGGTGGCAGAAGAGGTTTGTCGTGTTTGAGTCTGAGGTGGGGACCGGTTTCCTGCATAATTTGCATAGTACAGTTTTTCTGGTCCGTGTCAGACTTTTCATAACCAACCATGTCCATGCTAGCCCCTCGTTTAGAAATAAGGTCCTCGATTTTCTTTGACTGGTTCTTCTGTTTGTCATCATTTCAGTTTATTTTGAAAAATCTCAACAGGATCTTCAGCTTTATTTTGAAAGGTTTATGTGGAAAATAAACAAGCGGACGGCAGAGCCACATGCTGGGTTTACCGTCGCTGTTTCTAACGACAGCACGTAAAAACAGTCGCTTGTCCATCTGATATCACTCCTTATTTGCTTGGACTAGTTCCTCACACTCTGGACTCTTGACTCAGTTCTGCCATGGTTCCCCCGCTGCTCTGTACAGCCAGCAACCCTCCCAGTTTTCCATTTGATCACAGTCTGAGCTGCCACAGTTTGATATTCCATCCATGACTATAGTCTGCCGACCGCTGTGTTAATGATAACTGGTGGCTAATGTAGCCAATGGGTCATTGGTAACTATTAGCAATTACCCTGCTAACTATGTGTGTTGGCCAGGTTAACATTTATAAACTGTTTATTACTTCAATGTTGTTGAAATAAGAACTTTACTGATCTCTTAAAATTTCTCTTAAAGTAGTGTTCATTGTGATGAACATTGAGTGTTTTGGTTGTTGGTGAGAGGAAGGTCTGCCATGGTACAGTGTAGTGGTGCAACGGATCACGGTTGATCCGTAATCCGAACCGATCCCACTCCACGGTTCGGCATGCACGTGATTCGAAGATTCAAAAAAGAAGGAAAAAAAGTGTGTGTATGGTGCGCGTGGTAGGTCTGTCAAGCGATAGTTATGGTCAGCGCTAGCGATCCAAGTGGAGGAGCAGAGGAGTTTGCGGTATTTAAGCAGCCCTTTGCTGCCCAGTCCGACCGGGCTAAAGCTATTACAAAAGCTACTGGGGTGTTTAGCTGCAGACGGGAGGCCGTATTTCCTTGTGCAAAACAAGGGATTTAAACTGTGATGAACGTGCTTGAGCCACGCTATGGTATCCTGTTGCGCGTCCACTTCAGTGACAAGATCGTTCCAAGCATATATGAGCAGGAAAAGTTATGGCTGAACTGTCCCAGGCATCTTTTGTTGCCCAACTACAAACGGGTGGACCTCCAGGTCAGCGGAAAGCTGCGTGACCGCTCATTATATCACAGCGGAGTGGTAGATACAAAGCCCTGTACTGCCCTATATTGCACCTTAATTTGTTTTTATATAATTGGGTGGAATGAGTCTTGAGTTGAATGTTTTTAATAGGCAAAACATACTTAAGTTGTCTGTCTTTTTTTTTTCTTTTTTGCTGATCCGAAAATTGATCCGATCCATGACTTAAAACCGTGATCCGGTCCGAACCATTAGATTTTTTTGATTCGTTGCACCACTAGTACCGTGTAAAATTATGTGCCACCTGGCAAAGAGAGCACTGTTTGTATCACTATTGTTGAACATTTTAGTATTAATATCTTAGGGTTTTTCTTTCTGGCAACTCTACCCAGGACACACTGGAGAGATTGTGTCTTTGTGAAAACTGCAGTCCAGTAGATGAGGTTAAATCCATACTTGAAAGCTATTTAAACCATTGATCACATTCTTTAATCAAATTGTATTTCAAATTTTGCTTGAATCTGTCGTACTTTGCGTTAGGGCAGGGCCATATTATATAGTTCACGGTAATACCGGTATAATGTTAGGCAATGATAAGAAAATGAAATATCGCGATAGAATGTGGGTAAAACGCGCATGCGCAGTGCCTTATCGCAAATTTTCAAATGTATATCGTGATAAATATTTTTGGCCATATTGCGCTGCCCTACTTTGCATACATAATGTCCGATTTGTTTGCTGAGTGTTGTCAACATTATCAGTGCTTGTGCCAGCAGGTTAACGTCCACACACCTGTGCAGAAAGTGGTTGCACATTGCTCCGGTCAAATGGCTATGCTCCAGTTTACTTGGACACAACAAAATACAGGAGAGAACTGCAGATTTCCATCGCTGTCACTGGACGATCTTATTTAGATCTTGCCATCATAGAAGTAAGGAAGAGTGCTCCCATCTGCTGGGAGAACACTGCTAAGATTTGGCTGTGTAATATCATAGACCCAACAGTTACCTGGCCCTCTGCTTAGTAAAATTTGAATAATTACTTTAACAAGCATTTCTAGGCTGGACCTTTTGGTAAGCGGCGTCTGTAGTCCGTCACAGACGACCATAATAGACCCAATGATCCATGTGTTCTGTTGTAAAAGGATTTATTAGTCCACTTTATGTCATGAGTGCTGCTATGCCTGTACTTCATCAGCCATCCTGCTTAGCTTTTTTCCCCCAGATGTGTACATATGCAGTCCTAAGCTCTTGTACCTGGTAGAAGGAAGCTTGAGTTTCACAGTGTAGTTCAAAGACACAACAGGTAGGTGTTAGTAGTTCTGCACTGTTTGTCTGGCAGCTTTGTTAGTTTAGCAAACTGATGTTGGCACACCCAGAGTTTCGGCAGTTATGTGGCATTCAGGCCTGTGAAAGACCGCCCAGTCCTTCTGGCCCCGCCTACCTGCCTTATAGAACCATTAAATTATGTCAGACACATAGCAATCAAAATATTGATCATTTTCAATAGAGCACATCATTGTTGGGCACGGTTATGAATGGTTTGTATTTCATGAGCAGCTGTGGCACTTACACAAAGAACTAGTTTCAGTTTGCTGACGTTCTTGAGAAATCACTAGAATTAAGTAAATATCTGTAGGTAGCACTTTCTACATAACTACCTCCTTGTTCCTTTTGGTATTTATGCACACATGTAATGCTTGTGCAGCTACTTAAAAAGACAAGCTTTTTTTGCATGTTTACACAGCAACAAATTTGCTGTAGACAAGTTCCTGACAAAGTCTTGGCCTAGGAAGAAGGAAGTGAAGTTGAAGACGAATCACAATTACTTGAGTGATTGTGAACTACGAAACCTCTGTCTAGTGAGAAATGCTGCTCTTCCAGTACAACAAGTGTTTTGATTAAATGGGAACCAAAATAGGCAGAATGATTAAATTGACATGCAAGTCCTTTAGAAGGAAAAGTATGCCAGGAATTTTCTCAAAACTGGAATAGAGATCCTGAGCTTGCTGCCCCTCTCCTTTTCTGTCTCTTTCTCATTCTTTCTCTCAGCGAAGATCTTGATGTGCTTTTACAGTCCACTTGTTTTATGCAGACACATTTCAACCCTACAAACGGAGGACGGGAGACTTGGGTTCCCTTTCCCCTTACCCATTCCTTCCAGTCAGCCTCTTATTTGGAAGGCATGTGAAAAATGACGGTCACTGGAACAGTCTTTGAAGTACACATGTAGCTGTAAATGTATTAGCAGTTGGTTAGAGGAATGGCCTGGCAGGTGTCTGGTATGTGGTGCCCACAAGTCTGTCTGCATTTTTAACTAGGGCATGGTGGGTTTATTTATTTTTCCTATTTTTTTTTTTTTTTTTTTTTTTTTTTTTTTAAAGTGTAAGGAAAATTTAAGGTTGTTTCTTCTTCTTTCCTGTGGTTAATGAGATGTGACACACCAGAGGCAGAACATATGCATGCTTACATTGCTTTTTGTTTTTATTGTTAGTGGAAGCAAACAACTGGTTTCTGAGTTCTAGATGTGCAAAACTCCAGGTGCACTGCTGTCACTCACTGTGCAATGCTGCTATCTAAAACTACAGAGCCACAGTATCGGTTTGATTTGGACTGGCGCTAAAATCAGCTCTGGACTGGACACGAGCAGCATCATCATGAACTTCAGATAATTCCTTATTTATTTTGTACTCATCCTTGATGCAGCGCCTCAGTTTATCCATTGTTTGAAATGAACCATTTTAGCTATGGCAACTCGGATACTGTAGTGACACCTTAAGTCAGCCGGCTAAAGTTGGGTAAATGGTATTTTATTGTGTAAATTCTGAATCAGCTCGTGTTTCAGTTAAACTTATACTTGTAGCAATGCATTCTCAAGATGTAAAAATGATTTGGTACATTTTATTTATTGCTGTCACAACTCAAGAATCAAATCACTTTTATTGTCACATCACATGTGCAGGTACATTGGTACAGCACATGTGAGTGAAATTCTTGTGTGCGAGCTTCACAAGCAACAGAGTTGTGCAATCAAGTTAATTAAGAAAGGATTAGCAGCCTTGTCTTCGGAGTATTTTATGTGCACCTGCAAGGGCAATGCACCTGTTCACTTTAGGATCTACTGTACTCTCCCTTTAACGGTCTACCTAACTGCATTCAATCAGAACAAGTTATAGGGAAACATCTGGATATTTCAGTTGGGAAGTTATATTGGTCAATATTAGCCATTTGTCACTCTTTTAGTATTGACATTTATGACTGTAGGGCTGCAACTAAAGATTATTTCGATCGTTTCAGTAACATTTATCTGTTTCCTGTGGGCAAACCTCCTGTTTTAGGCTCAATTCTGCCCACCTGTGAATATTGCCCTGTTTTCTCGTCCCACAGCAAATTACAGTAATTACCCAGGAAGTGTGTGAATTTGAAAATATCAAATGTATTTTTAACATTGCTCAATAGGACCGTCAGAATAAAAAATGTAATGTATAAAAATATTAAGTAATATTGGGTAAGTGCTAGAATTGTTTTAAATGAGAAAATAATGTGCAAATAGGAAACTAAAAATGGCTTCTGTCCATAAGTTCAACTAAAGCTGAATTTTTTTTTTTTTAAATTTTTATTCCCCCCCAGTCCAAAATAAGAAGTTTATAGATGATTCAGTTCATGAATTCACGATTACAGTGAACATCCTCTGAAGTGAGGCTCGCTCTCATCTTTGAGATGATGCTCCTAGCTTCTGATAACCATGCTAAAGATGCTCACTGTCATGACTTTATCCATTTGAGAGGTGCAAGAGTCTCTTTTCAGGACAAACTCACTGATATGCCTACTAGTTAAACAGAACAAAGCAGAATTGGAAACGATGTAGCATTCACTATATATTAGTCCCACCCAGATTAACTACCTAATATTAACTATTAGTTATTAATTAGCTACTTCTGTTTAATGTTTTACTGTCACATTTCAGCTAATGAAACTGAAATGGTGTTAGCTTAGCAAGCATCACCCTGAGACGTTTGACAGGTAAGCTAACATAAACATTACTGTACAGATGCAAACATTAACATTGCTGTTCAAACATTACCGTAGAAACACAAACATTACTATACTAACATAAACAAGATATCAATGCGACGCACAAACTCCCTAAAAGTGACCCATTGAGAATTGATGTCACAACAATAAAATTCTGCGTAATCATAGTCAACGTCATCGACTGTGTCGAAGAATCGTTGCAGCCCTAAATGACTCATACATGGAGATTTTTTTTTTTTCTTTAATTATCCATCCATCCATCCATCTTCATCCGCTTATCCGAGGTCGGGTCGCGGGGGTAGCAGCCTAAGCAAAGAGGTCCAGACCTCCCTCTCCCCAGCCACCTCCTCCAGCTTGTCCGGGGGAATACCAAGGCGTTCCCAGGCCAGCCGAGAGATATAATCTCTCCAGTGTGTCCTGGGTCTGCCCCGGGGCCTCCTCCCGGTGGGACATGCCTGGAACACCTCGCCCAGGAGGCGCCCAGGGGGCATCCTTGCCAGATGCCCGAACCACCTCAGCTGGCTCCTTTCGATGTGGAGCAGCAGCTGCTCTACCCTAAGCCCCTCCCGGATGGCCGAACTTCTCACCCTATCTCTAAGGGAGAGGCCAGCCACCCTTCGGAGGAAGCTCATTTCCGCCGCTTGTATCCGCGATCTCGTTCTTTCGGTCACTACCCACAGCTCGTGGCCATAGGTGAGGGTAGGGACGTAGATCGACCGGTAAATTGAGAGCTTCGCTTTTACACTCGGCTCCCTCTTCACCACGACTGACCGGTGCAGCGTCCGCATTACTGCAGCCGCAGCCCCAATCCGTCTGTCGATCTCCAGCTCCCTTCTCCCATCACTCGCGAACAAGACCCCGAGATACTTGAACTCCTCCACTTGGGGCAGGAACTCATCCCCGACCCGGAGTGGGCACTCCACCCTTTTCTGGCTGAGAACCATGGCCTCAGATTTGGAGGTGCTGATCCTCATTCCCGCTGCGTTACACTCGGCTGCGAACCGCTCCAGTGCGAGCTGGAGGCCCTCACCCGATGAAGCCAACAGAACCACATCATCCGCAAAAATCAGAGATGAGATTCTGAGGCCACCAAAGCGAAAGCCCTCCGCCACTTGGCTGCGCCTAGAAATCCTGTCCATAAAAATTATGAACAGAACCGGAGACAAAGGGCAGCCTTGGCGGAGCCCATCACCCACCGGGAACGAGTCCGACTTATTGCCGGCAATGCGAACCAAGCTCTTGCAACGGTTGTATAGGGATTGAATGGCCCGTAGCAATGGGCCAGACACCCCATACTCGCGCAACACCTCCCACAGGACGCCCCGAGGGACACGGTCGAATGCCTTCTCCAGGTCCACAAAACACATGTAGACTGGTTGGGCAAACTCCCATGCACCCTCAAGTATCCTCGAGAGGACAAAGAGCTGGTCCAGTGTTCCGCGACCAGGACGAAAACCGCATTGTTCCTCCTGTATCCGAGGTTCGACTAGCGGACGAACCCTCCTCTCCAGCACCCTGGCATAGACTTTCCCGGGGAGGCTGAGGAGTGTGATCCCCCTGTAGTTGGAACACACCCTCCGGTCCCCCTTCTTGAAGATGGGGACCACCACCCCGGTCTGCCAGTCCACAGGTACTGCCCCTGATCTCCACGCAACATTGCAGAGACGTGTCAACCAAGACAGCCCTACAACGTCCAGAGCCTTCAGGAACTCGGGGCGGACCTCATCGACACCAGGGGCTCTGCCACCAAGGAGTTGTTTAACTGCCTCAGTGACCTCGCCCCCGGAAATCGGTGGGTCACACCCCTCATCCCCAGACTCTGCTTCCTCCCCGGAAGATGTGTCAGTGGGATTAAGGAGGTCCTCGAAGTATTCCTTCCACCGCCCGACAATTTTCTCAGTCGACGTCAACAGCGCTCCGCCAGCACTATACACAGTGCAGGTAGAGCACCGCTTTCCCCTCCTGAGACGCCTGACGGTTTGCCAGAATCTCTTCGAGGCAGTCCGAAAGTCTTTTTCCATGGCCTCTCCGAACTCCTCCCACACCCGAGTTTTTGCTTCAGCCACTGCCCGAGCCGCATTCCGCTTGGCCTGTCGATACCTGTCGGCTGCCTCCGGAGTCCCACAGGCTAACCAAGCCCGATAGGCCTCCTTCTTCAGCCTGGTGGCTCCCTTCACCTCTGGTGTCCACCATTTGGTTCGGGGATTACCACCACGGCAGGCACCAACCACCTTGCGGCCGCAGCTCAATGCAGCAGCTTCGGCAATGGAGACGCTGAACATGGTCCATTCGGACTCAATGTCCCCAGTCTCCCTCGGAATGCTGTTGAAGCTCTGCCGGAGGTGTGCGTTGAAGATCTCGCGGACTGGGGCCTCTGCTAGACGTTCCCAGCACACCCTCACTACGCGTTTAGGTGCACCAGGTCTGTCCAGCGTCCTCCCCCGCCACCTGATCCAACTCACCACCAGGTGGTGATCAGTTGACAGCTCAGCCCCTCTCTTTACCCGAGTGTCCAGAACATATGGTCGCAGGTCTGGTGATACGATTACAAAATCGATCAGCGACCTACGGCCTAGAGCATCCTGGTGCCACGTGCACTTATGGACACTCTTATGTTCGAACAGGGTGTTCGTTATGGCCAAACTGTGATTAGCACAGAAGTCCAATAACAAAGCACCGCTCGGGTTCAGATCAGGGAGGCCGTTCCTCCCAATCACGCCCCTCCAGGTCTCGCTGTCGTTACCCACGTGAGCATTGAAGTCTCCCAGCAGGACAACAGAGTCTCCAGGTGGAGCACCTTCCAGCACCCCCCCCAGGGACTCTAAGAAGGCTGGGTACTCCGAACTGCCACTCGGCGCATAAGCGCAGATGACAGTCAGGACCCGTTCCCCGACCCTAAGGCGCAGGGAACAAACCCTCTCGTCCACCGGGAAAAACCCCAACGTACCGGCAGCAAGCCGAGGGGATATAAGAATACCCACCCCAGCCCGCCGCCTCTCACCAGGGGCAACTCCAGACTGAGACAGAGTCCAGCCCCTCTCCAGGAGACTGGTTCCAGAGCCCAGACAATGCGTAGAGGTGAGCCCAACTATATCTAGCCGGTACCTCTCAACCTCACGCACCAACTCAGGCTCCTTCCCCACCAGAGAGGTGACATTTCATGTCCCTATTGCCAGTCTTGGCAGCCGGGGGTCGGTCCGCCAGGGCCTCCGCTCCTGGCCGCCACCCGGCTCACAATGCACCCGACCCCTATGGCGCCTCCTGCGGGTGGTGGGCCTGCGGGAGGATGGGCCCATGTCTCCTCTTCGGGCTGTGCCCGGCCGGGCCCCATGGACTAAGGCCCGGCCACCAGACGCTCGCCCTCGGGCACCCTCCCCGGGCCTGGCTCCAGGGCGGGGCCCCGGTAACCCTATCCCGGGCAGGGTAAACTGTTCCCTCGATATTCTTTTCATGGGGGTCTTCTGAATCGCTCTTTGTCTGGTCCCTCACCCAGGACCAGTTTGCCATGGGAGACCCTACCAGGGGGCAAAAGCCCCCAGGCAACATAGCCCCTGGGATCCCTGGGACACACAAACCCCTCCACCACGATAAGGTAGCGATTCAAGGAGGAGTCTTTAATTATTATTATTTATTTATTTATTTTTTAGAGTAAAGATGGGATAAACGTCCCTCAGTATATGAGGGATGTTGAATAGTTTGTTCACCAGTGAGTGCTCTGTGCAGCCATGATGTAAGAAACTCTCCTAGTTTGTCCAGATTAAAGCTTGGTGTATGGTTGAAATGTTGTGGGTGTTTCAGTCTTCGGTCACGTTAAATGAAGTGTGTCATGTGCTGCCCAACTGAATTGTGTATCTGTTGCTCTGCTTTGCGCTGCCAAGTTCAACTTTGCAAGCACCGATGCACGAGTCAGCCAGTCGAATTTTGTTTTATTCATATTGCTCCAGCATGGCTGCTACCACATTATAAAAAATATCCTGGGAACAGTGTTGGTGTCTGTGCAGTTTAATCTCAAACTGAAGATGATCACTGAGTAATCTGTTTACAGTGTACAGGCATTAAGCTGGCTAATGCTAACTGTTAGTTGTGTTAAATGTAATGAATGAATGTTGTCAGTGTGATGATCGCACCAACAGTGATCCCCGACCACTGTCTAGCATTGAAGCAATATCTGTGTGAATCTTGCCTAAGAGGTATGGGGTAACAAAATATAAATTCTCAAGTAAATATGAGTACTTTTTGCTCTTGTATTTTAATGAATGGTGACCTTAACTAGACTGCCTTTTGACTCTACAGGAGGAAAAAGCCAAAACATGGCTGCACTGGTCATCAGGTTAGGTTCTTAAATTCCTTCAAGGTGAATACGGCCACTTGACAGTTACTCATTCAGTTCCTGTACAGTAACTACAGCCTCCAGCGTTTTAGTCTTTCCCAGCACTGAGCTTAAGTGGATATAGCTTCCTTTTTGATGTGCTCGGAGAAATTTTATGGAATCATTTACTCTGCATGCACTTGGCACATCTTGTCTTTTTGACTAAGTGCAAAGCTGTTAGTTAATGCAAGGTAAAGCCTTGCATTCAACTAAATAAGATGGATCAGTAGCTACTCCACCCCCCACCTCTCTCATGTTCCTTGTGAGTTAATGGTTATTTGGCTAAATGACTAATACCTTGGTTAGAGCATGTTGTTGGCAGAGTGAGATGGTTCTGCTTCAGTTAACGATCAAAAGTGAGTTACTGGGCTTTTCCACTCTGGTTTTGCTGTGTTGGGGGTTTCAAAATTGTTAAGGTCACCAGTGCATTCATTTTTGCATACAAAACCTTTACTTTTGGACCTTATTAGAATATAGCAAGTCAAATTTTGCAGAAAGCAACAAAGGGCAACTTGCAAATACACAATCTTATAGTCTCTACACAGTTTTCCTGCTGAAGTCTACTTATCTGTTTAATAACTCAAATTCTAAGGATGCACTGCCTGTAAAAGGACAGATGTGGATCAAGTGTTTTTGTATTTTGTTTCACATTTTGTCATTTAAAAAAAACAACAACGAAGTCTTCATGAAAAAGTGGATGGGTAGGTCTTTCATAGGGCTGGGCCATATTATACCGTTCGCGGTAATACCGGTATAATGTTGGGCAACGATAAGAAAATGAAATATAGCGATAGAATATGGGTAAAACGTGCATGCGCAGTGCCTTTGTTTTCATACGCACATGGCAGAAAAAGCATGGCAGAGAATGTCAGCAAGGAATTTTCATTGTTACATTTTTATATAACTTTAATACACATAAAAAAACAGCTGCTTGTTTAAGTGAAAATACATAGATTTTTTGTTTTTTTGCACTAATAAAGTTGTGGAATTATATCGTTATCGCAAATTTTCAAATGTATATCGTGATAAATATTTTTGGTCATCGCCCTGCTTTAGTCTTTCATGTCTTTATCACGTTATCTTTGGGCATTTGGCCAGTGTTAAATTGACAGATCGGTCACAGCCTTCAGTGAAATGGGTACAACCAAATTCTTTGGCCAGTTCAGTGTAATTATAATACAAAATTAAAATATTACAGCTCTACTCTGCCATTTCTATAGTATAGACTTTCAATAATTTGAACCCCACAAATTTAAAAAAAGAAAAAAAAAAGAGAGAGAAACAAACAAACTTGACATTCAGCAAGCTGTGGGCTGCTTATGGCGAAATGGGGGGAAATGGATGAAGAAAAAATAAGTTAAAAACACTAGAAGTGAAGTAGTGTCTCAATGAAGTGAGGCTCGTCTGAATCCAATGTGACTTGACCTCAAATCGATGCGGTAGTTAAGTGTTACACTGTCTCTATACACTCTGTGTAGATGGGAAAGTGCCGTCTGAGAGAAATGTATATGGACAGAATTGGTAACGAGGGTGAGCTACGTTAATCCGCTACTTAAGTCTGACATTTTGACTGTGCTTGCTGGCAGAATTCCTTTTCTTTTCTACACTGTCCTCGTGTTTTGAGCCTTGGGCTGTGTGCATTGGTGTGTTATGTTCAGTAAGGCTACTCAACATTTTGGTCATTTTGTCACTGATCTCAGTCGCGCCCGTAACGTGCTGGTGCGTATGGTGCAGTAGCCCAGACATTAGCACGTGCCCTGCTAGCTCTCCCTCATATACTCTGTGCGAGAACCTAACCCAACGTGGCTCCAGCTATAATCCAACCGCACGATTGGTTTGGCACAACGCTACTATTGTCTTTTGGTTTTTATGGTGTCTGTTAAAATATGGATGGTGTGAGTTCTATTGACTCACACAGTCTCATTTCTAATGAAGTTATTTTGCACCAATTATCTTTTTCATTTCGTTGCCAAGCCCTAGCTGTAAGATTAGAAAAAATGTTTTAAAGTTGCATGTTTGACTGGGCTCTCTGAATACACACTGAAGCCTATCAGCTGCTGTTTTCAGCCGTGTATTTAGAGGTCCAGTGTAGGAGTTGCCATGGGAACTAGCATTACCCCTCAGGAGTAGCTCCAGTGAGTGTACAGTTGCTTGTCCGTGAGAAACGCTTCGGCTGGGTTTTCCAGTTAAGCGGGAGAACAGTAGGAACTGTTGAATTAAGCTGATCATGCCTGCAAGACATGCTTTTCTCCTCTGGCTGTTTGGGAAAGGCAAATACGCTGGAACACACACACACACCAAATTCATAGGATAGCTGCACCTTTTCTCAGCTGTTGCTTTTAAACTTACCGTATTGCTGGTTAGAAGGAGGTAAGAAAGAAAATGTGTACAGTACTGTCCCTCACAACCCACCAACACACTTCCCTTCTGTTCAACTCTTCAGTCAATAGGAGAGTGAACTCCTCCAGGGCTGTCTTAACAATTGCTATTTATGTCCCTCTCTCAAAGACTTACTCTGTCTGAAGGGGAAACTCCAATGTTGCCTGACCTGTTTTCTGCAGTGAAAGATCCTCTCTGGTTAGAAGGCAGGCAGTGCTCAGGGCACTCCTTCGCTGTACGCGCGACTGTGCTCTTCATTCAGCGAGAGCAAAACTTGTCTCTCGGCATCCTTGGAAGGCATTTCAGCTACTATGTCTTGGGAATACGAGCTGTGCTTCAAAACGCAAAGTGCTTTCCATTATCTAATCAGCAACTACAGTTATGATTCAACATTGTAGCTGTAAATATCAATGTAGGCCTTTACACACAGCCTGCCTTCAGCCACTTGTGCTGAATGCTAGTGTAATTGTTAAGTTCTACTTTGACCCCATATTGAAATATTTTAACAGCTATCAAACTTTCTATTTGATCTTGTCATTTATGGCTTTAAGTTGAATGTTTTATTAAACTAACAATATTCCGGTACCGTGAAAATAAAGGTCACCTTACAGCCTGCTCTCTTGAGTTGTAGCTTTCCTTTACAGAAATCTGTAAATTAACTATAATGACGTAAGCTCAGAAATGTACAATTTATCTTATAGCTGAAGCCCTTTGGAATAGGAGGATAAAGACGGACCATGCAGTGTCACGATTTGTGCACATCGTAACTGTAACATCTGGTTAAGCAGACTTGTGGACAAACCTGTAATATTAAAATTCTATAAGCTAAAGACTTGGTTAACACATGCTATCAGTTGCAGCTTTAGTTGAGATAAAGCAAAAATGAGACTGAAAGGTAGAGACCTGATAGAGCGTGTGCAGCTAAAACTGCAGTGACTCAGACTTGAGTGCTGGGAGAAGTGAGATGGAGAGATGAGCGGTGGAGATCTCAATCAGGGTTGTAGAGGAAGAAAATAGATGGTGGAATGGGGGTGGAAGAGACGATTGCGCTGGAGAAAGCGCTGCATGGTAATACTGGAGGGTTAGTTTCGGTTAGGCTGCTAACTGCCTTGTCTTTTTAAATCGTACTCTTTGGGTTATGTCCGCAGCATACAAACCCTGATGTTTTCAGTCTGACTCCAAGCCCAGAGTGGTAGTTTGCTCACAGAATATGTCCATATAAAGATACAGAACCTGCTGTGGACGGTCTTGTGGGGAAGTTAAAGTGTGTGTGTGTGAGTGAGTGAGAGAGGGGGATCTGTGGGGTTATGTGTAGTTCCTTCTCTGCATGTGCAAGCAGGTTTTCTTGTCTGTGACTTGGTCTTTTTGTGTGTTTATGCACATGTGCATATGCATGATGAGTGATACAAAATTGGAGAAGTGAACTCGCTGTACCCAGCTCTTTGTTGAGCTGAGGTGAGCCATGCAGCCCTCGTGTGGTCAGTCGGGCCTTTTTGGGAACCACTGCCAAAACAACCATTGCACTGCATTGTTACATTGCACATTTCTGGACTGGAGGGAAGAAGACAATAGCTTGACCATAATTAACCCCAGAAACTTCTATGTAGTTTAAGCTTTGTTTTTTAGAGCTGGAGAGTTATTTACAGTGAGTTATATAATGCTCAAATATCTCACCAGAAATGCATACACCCTGAACTGGTGAAGCAGAGAAGGGCTTGACATTGAGGTCTGGATTATTGCCTGTGGACACGATGGTGCACATTTCTTCTTGACCTCATGCATCAATGCTAAGATGTAGGTGGACAGACGAGGCCAGCCTGTTGCAGAGACAGACCAATTTATTGCCACAGAAACGAGTTATATTAAAAAAGTCTACTTTTAAACTAGTTTCTGGAATGCTTGGTTGACCTGTTGAAAACTGATTTGTACCCACAAGTCTTTTATTTTACTTCTTGCTTAGTTTGCTCTCGGCAAAAATACATTTTCAGGCTACATTACTGTAAAATGGCAAGTGCAGAAGTGTTACATGGATGGGTTACAAATCATGTGTTATGGTTGATATTTGTATTTATTTGAATGGTTGCTTCCTCTAGATTTCAATTTGTGTAAATTAACGACTATCTCATTTGAATCTGTCTTTTCTTTTCTTTTCTTCTTCTTTTGTTAAATGTTTGCAAGAAAATAATAATGCTGCTGTAACTTTTGTTCCTAGAGCACACACGGCACACTGAAAGATACCTTTTACACCAGTTTGTCCATTCATAACAGTTGCTTTCAGCAGTTTGCTTACTGCTCCCATCTATTTTCCAGGTACTGGAGAAAGTGGAAAGAGCACTTTCATCAAGCAGATGAGAATAATCCATGGCTCAGGCTATACAGATGAAGACAAGAAGGGCTTCACCAAACTGGTCTACCAGAACATCTTCACCTCGATGCAGGCCATGATCCGTGCAACTGAGAACCTTAAGATCCCCTTCAAGTATGAACAGAACAAGGTGTGTATTATTAGGAGGCAGAAATGTATTGTTATAGCATTTGGATGGCATCGGTGCATCAAGTACTTGTACTGGCTAATTTGCTGGGAACATGTGTGGGAAGATCTTAGTGTACATCAAATATTGTGTATAACAGTTAATGTACCCATTAGTTTGTGAACACCTTTTGACGTTAAAGCCTCTGTTAGCTTTATTCTTTATTTATATATATTTTTTGAAATGGCATTTTATAGTATGTCATACCATGTCATCAATAATGTTAGCTAGCTTCATTAGCAAGCTGCATCCATAAACTGTGTGGCTGCATCACGCAGATACCTGCTAAGAAGTAATGACTAAGAAAATACTAGGTTTTCACTCAGGAAAACTGCAGCAGAGACTTCTTGGGTGGGGTTTTACCACACAGCAAGCCATATTATTTGGAAATGGACTGGTATTTTATATAGCACTTTTGTAGTCTTACTGACCAGTCAAAGGGCTTTTACACTGCAAGCCACAGTTAGTCATACATTCCATCTCATATCCACGGCCAATTTAGAATAAACACTAAACCCAACATGCTCCGTCTAAGCTGCGCGCGTGCGCAATTGCGCACTGCTGGGACGGTCTCTGCGCACAAAGTCTGTGTTGCGCACAAATAAATCTAACCTGAATTTAAATTAAAATAAATACATTAACAATTCTGTTTTGTAGTGTTAGTCAGTAAGTGGCTGGCTGCTCCAGTATGGGATTATAACGATGCCACCTTATCCCATAGTCCAGCCAATAATGCGATTCACATATACGGCTGATGTGGAGTGAAGCCACGTTAATGACAACGTGTACAACCACTGGAGATGTGAACAGGACAGACGGAACAATTGATGGAAAAAGTGTGGACCAGTTTTTAAATGTGTTGATGGGCCACGTAAAACCAGTTATAATTAAAAAAATATATGCAATGTTTTGGGTTTTTTTTCCTGATTACTATAGTTGTTCATATTTACTGCGGGAAGAAACGGTAAAAACTGTGTTTTCTAAGGAAAGTGCTGGAAAGCGCTCTCCACCTGTGAGTAAAAACAACATTTTAATAAACCATGTAACTTGGATGGATTCGATGCTGGCGTGACCACAGTGCACACGTCTGCTGTTGCTCACAGTGGTCTAAGGGACCGCTCAGGGAGTTTGTGTGTTCGCTCCGACACTTAAAAAATTACAGGGAACATTGCCAAGATGTCTTTGGACTGTGGGAAGAAGCCAGGGCATGCAGAGGAAAGCCATACAGGCGCAGTAAGAACATGCAAATGCCACACAGAAGGCCAGCGAGACCATTTAAATCGGGAACCTTTTTGCTGTAAAGCAACATTGCTAACAATCCAAGAGCTAATTCCATCCTGCATTTATTTGGCAAATAATGGCATTGAAATTGCTCCAGAACACACAAACGCCATGAAGTGGCGAGGCCCAGTTAAGTGTCTCAGATCAGCCTAGTGGACGGATCAGCTACAGTTATCTGTGTCTGCTTAATAGGCCATGCTGTAAGCCTTTATAAAAACCCAGATGGGTTTAAAAAATTCAACCTCTGTATAGTGATGAGAGGAGGAATGGGCTGAAACCAAAACGCTTTTTGTACCAGGCTCTAAACATGCTAATATCATTCTTAAAGTTGAGCATTTTACCATGGAAGCCTGTAGGGATGGACCTACTTATGGTGCCAGTCTTAGGTGGCCATTTAAAGAACTTCATGTTTTGGTGTTGTGTTGGCTTAAGAGTTTTCCAGCGGTGGAAAATAAATCCACAGTATTCTCCTGTCTGTTAACTCCACATGTGTTTAGGTACTTCAAATCATGAACTTTAATATGAAATAATTATTAGAAATGCTGTGAAGCATTGCTTAAACGTCTTTTTGTATGTTTTTGTTTTGTTCTTCCAGAACAATGCCCTGGTGGTGCGTGACGTGGACGTAGAGAAGGTTGCATCGTTCGAGCAGCCGTACATTAGCGCGATAAAGATGCTGTGGGCTGACCCTGGCATCCAGGAAGCGTATGATCGCAGGAGAGAGTACCAGCTCTCTGACTCGACCAAGTAGTACGTCTGACATTTCATAATTTACTGAATGACTATTTGCCTTATGTTTAAGCAGTGTGTAAGAATGCATGTTAGAATTTATATTTTTGTTTTCTAAAAATGACACAAAAGTATTGGGGGGGCAGACGGACGACATCAATTCGGTTGAAGCAAGAGAACAGAATTCAGCAGATGGCATGAGGAGCTCTTGGCAGGTTTATAAATGATGGTAGTAATATATATATAGAGCCAATTCCAACCTGCATTAATCTATTTGAGCCAAATGTGGCTCCTTTGAACAGTTGAAGATTGGGATGAAACTGAAGCTTTGCATGATGCATTTATAGTGTAAGTGTTTTGTTAAGAAACAAACTTGTCATCCCCTTTCAGGGTTTCCATATTTTATGTTTCGGACTCATCTTAATATGGATTCTATTCATTTTTACACATGAATCAACACAAATGGGCAAAACAAAAGGTTTCTTTTACACTTAATAAAACCGAAATGTCAATTTGCATGCATACTTGGAGCATTTGCTATGGCAGGGGTCTACCTGTGGCTACTTCATTTCATTGGATAATTGTAAAATGCAAACTCCTAATTATAAATAGCCTCAAGTTTTAAAGAACTGTGTAGACCTGTAAGAAATGATTGTCAGAGTACAGTTCTGGACAATGAAAATCAAGAAAATTGTAAATGTCAAAGAGCAAAGTAACCTTTGGAAACCAGTCACTTAGTTGGGCCACTCGCTCAAGCTGAGGAGTCTGGGACAAAGAACTATCTTTACTAGCTTCTTTGTACATGTACAACCATCACTTTAGTGTTTTACCACGCAGGCCTTTATGGTACAACGGCCAGATCAAAGCTACTCATCTTTAGAAAGATGCTGGACTGTAGGAACTGAAACCTGTGGACACAAATGGGGTCATAAGGACGTGGGTTCAGACCTGAAGCTAAATGCTTAAAAGGATGAAAACATCTTCTAAATGCGCGCTAAGCTTGGACAATCTAAGTGAGAGATCTGTACTGGAACAAAGGGGAAATGTGTATATTTTTTTTTTTTAATTAAATGGCAAGGTTAAATTTACTGCATTTATATCGTGTTACATTCATGTGCACATCTACCCAGCACTTTAAGTGCTTTGGTGCGTGAATGTGCATAACAACGTATGCATTGGTCCCAGGTGGAGCTCAGCATGCTGGATGCTTCGCTCTGCACCTCAGAAAAACAAGAACAAAAGAATTATTGAATCCATTTTAAAATGAGTTGAGCAACTTGACAATGAAAGCACTGTTCATGTGCATGTTGTCTTTTACTTGACAGTTGTGTCTCTGTGCATACATGTGCATCTGTTATGTTCCCTCCCCCTTCGCAGCTACCTTAACTATTTAGAACGAATATCAACACCAGGGTATGTACCCACTCAGCAAGATGTGCTGCGGGTCCGAGTGCCCACCACCGGCATCATTGAGTACCCATTTAACCTGGAGAATATTATATTCAGGTACTGGTGTCTAGTGCTCCTGCTGGTGTTACTGGTTGGCTAGCAGCAGAAAAGTTGGTCAGCCAGTTGGAAACCGTCGATGCCGCTATCTCAATCTACACTGTGTTGCACAGCAAGGCTCAGCACATTCCTGATGGTACACTCTCAAAGACTAGTCTTGAGTTTAAGCCTTAAGCTACAAGACTTTACACACATTTGTTTTTAATTTAACTTTAGAGGATACTGCTTATCTTTTTAGAAACCTACAAGCCTTCACTTTGAGCTCTTTGACAGTGCGAAAAGTTAAAACTGAGAATTATGTCTTTTAGAGCTGCCATCACGGATATAGCTCAATTTCATTTGGAGGGGCGCTAGCGTGAAATGTCCCCCATCCACGCCTTCCCCTCGGAAATCTTTGGTTGCATCTGGACTGATGCACTTGCTTTTGGATGGAATATGCTTTATCTGCTGTATGCTTCACTTTCTTTCCTCCCTCTGTCTTTTGTTGTCCTTCTTGTCTCTAGCTATCTAAGTGATCTGGATCGTATTGCTGACCCGTCCTATCTACCAACCCAACAGGATGTGCTTAGGGTTCGAATCCCAACCACTGGGATCATAGAATACCCTTTCGACTTGCAAAGCATCATTTTCAGGTAGAAGACGACATCCATTATCTTGACACAGATTTTAAAGGGATTGGGTATACACAATTTGGGTTAAAGTGTTTTGTCTCTATTTGTAAGTTGGCACTCAAAGTTGGATTATAACCATGATCTATCCTACGGTGCATTATCCTGATATCATTATCAATTAATAAGTCAACAGAAACTTGATCTGCTAGTATATCTACAGCTGATGATCTAAAGATTTAGTCGTTATGGTAAAGTTTATTTTGCAACATTTAATATTAAGTCAAAAATTGTACACTTTCTATCATATCATTAGCAATCCCAGTCTAATTTCATACTATCCATGTGTGGAAATGTGTGATCAGAACCAACTGGACCACCTGCAGCTGACTGATCTGCTTCAGGGTGCAGTTTCTGGTGCATGTCAAGGATAATCGCAGATAATTTGAGCTTCATCTAAACAGCTTTCTCTCCATGACCTCTCGCTCATTGTAAATGTGAAAGTATTCAGTGCGGGATTTCCATCTGCAGTCTAAAGTAAAGGATCACAAGAAGATGTCATCGAACGGGACTGATTCTAAATCGTTGTTTCTATCACTTGCTGTATGTGCTCCATCGTTTCATTACTTCCTTGAGAAATCCTCATGCACTGAAAGACCAGTGCTGAAGATCCTCTTTCAGTTAACAGTCACATTCTCTAACCTCCATGACAAGCATTTTACATTTACTGCAGCTTCTTTACAGTAAAAGGCACGCAATCTCAAATCGAATATTTTAAACACAAAGAAACAACAATAAAAAGTTGTTTGTATGCAGTTTAAAATTGTGATTTCTGGATTGTATGCATACAATAACTTTGCATACGTTATTAATGCTTTTTATTTAGATAAGACTTCAGAGTGGAGATTGAAAGGAAATGGGAGACGGGCATGTAGCAAACTGGCTGGCTGGTAGTGGGACTGGGTACTTGGTTGTTGAGAGCATTTAAGCCTAACTAAATGAAGTGTAATTTGTAATAAAAATGGCTCGAGATAAATGAGTCACAGGGAAAAAAATGCTGACAAATGACATTTCTCTAGCTGTTTTTTTTTAAACGTCTCAGGCTCCAAGGCTGTATTTTTACATCTTAGTCCTCTTCTGTTTCTCTGTAGTCCTGACGTGGAACCTGGAAAACAGGACATAAAAACTAAATGTCTTAGGACCTGCCACCAATACGTACAAGCGCTTCCCTTCCTCCTCCTGTTAAAAAAGGATGAGCAGATTGATGGACCCAGGAAACGCAAGTGATTACAGAAGAGTGCAAATCGATAGGAAGCCATCATGTCAGCCCCCTCCTACGCTTGGCAAGGCTAGAAATAACTCTGCTTGCAATGAGGCTGTGTTGAAGAGGTTCCCAGCAGCCCTATTGCAGATAGCCAATAGGCTCTACTCTGCTTGGCTGTGCTGATGATGGTGAATCACTGCATGTTCTCAGTGACATCAGGTTTTTTGCTGAGATTGAAGAAGCATATTAAAAAATATATATATATATGCATAAGAAAAATGCATGTGAAGAGGCAATAAATGTCAGGTTTTAATGGAAGAATAATGCAATAACAAATTGCTAATTTGGTGATTTCTGCAGTGGAGCATGCAGCGCACTTGATGCAAGACAAGTTCCTCAGCTCAGTTTGTTGTAAATGTGATTATATTCTTCACACCTGTGTGTGGAGGTCTGCTTTTGTCCAAGTGATGAATTCTCTCATCAGTGGGTGAATAGGAGGCTCACTGAAGACGCAGCGTGCCCCTCAACGTTACACAACAATGCAACAGTTATGTCACCAGGTGGACTCTAAGCTGACTTGCTGCTTGGGAGGACTAACTACTCATCCATAGTGCTCACATGTGCATCTGTAAGCAATAATCGCACGTAGGACTCCAAGGATACTTGCAGCTGACAGGGGTGCTGCTGCAACAAGGAGTGCTTTCATGATGGACCTCTCCATGAGGCCCGTTTCTTTTCTTTTTTTTCATCATAATTGGCTTTTGAAGTAATATCCAGCATAGGAGAGCTTATGGAACTAAGTAGGTCACTCATCCTTGCTAGAGGAAAACAAAGGAGGTCATTTAATATAAAGGAGTTTTATTTTAGGCTTGCTTTTGGAGGGCCCCATTTATCAATGCCGTCATTTCTTCTGGCAGACTTGCTCAGTTCACCTTTGTCTCATCAAACTTTCACTGTGTCATATGTTATTTAAATGGAGCTGAGACTTAACTTTCTGGCCCACTTTCATTCTTACAGTGCCGGTCAAAAGTTTGGACACACCCACCCATTCTTGTGTGTCCAAACTTTTGACCGGCACTGTATCGAGCACCAAAGGTTCTTCGGTGTTTCTACATTTTCATTTTCTTGATTTTTATTTTTTTATTTATTTATTTTTTGGACGAGCCCAGAGCCAAACAGAAGTGCTTTTTAATCCATGATCCAGATCTCCTGACCTTAGATTTAAAGCCAACACGATGAGCCTTAAAGAAATTTCCTCCATCTTCTTACTTTTTCCCCTTCCTGATTATTTAAAATAATTATTTCCTAATTCTGCATTCTTGTTCCTCCCCACTCTCTGTGCTCCTCTTATATGCCTTCACATTTAGCACCTTATTGGCAGCACAACTTGAGTTATACTGCATGGATTCTATTGCATTGCGCTTTTCAGAGGAAGATGGTGTTGTTTGTATGTGTGCATAAACTTCCCTATGCTTCTTTTGGTTCACCTTGGAACATTTCCCCTGTCATTAGACAGTGCAAATTCATTTCTTTTTATATTGGGTTGCTTGGCTTGAAATGCATTACTACAATTTTTATTTTGAAATAGGCTTCCGTTGTAACCACCTGACCACAGCGTCCTTGAAATCTATTGACTGGCCACTGAAAATGACAAATTAAGAATCCTCTTTGCACAGATCCATTTTCTGAAATGTATTTCTGTCCTGACGTGCTTCAGATCCGTGTCTTGTTCCTGGCTGAATCACTTCAGGATTGAATATTAATATTTAATTTATTTGTAACGCATGTGCTGAACACGTTTTCAGGGCATGCGTACCCCTGGCGTTCTGTGGTTCAGGTCTTATTTGATTAAAGTAGCTCAAAGATTTAACGAATGTTAAAGTGGATGCTGAGTATAATATTTAGTGAGTTAGAAAACTTTACCCAGTAAAGACTCGCAGCTAATTAAAGTTTTTCTTTCCCCTCTGCCCTTCATCCCATCATGTTCCAATCAGGATGGTGGATGTTGGGGGTCAGAGGTCAGAGAGGAGGAAGTGGATCCACTGCTTTGAGAACGTCACCTCCATCATGTTTTTGGTTGCTCTCAGCGAATATGACCAGGTCCTGGTGGAGTCGGACAATGAGGTGAGACAGAGACTTGTAATTTCACACAACAGTTTGATGCTGTGCTCTTAATAAACTTTAAAGTTCGTTTTGATATCAACATATTTCCAGAATTTTGCAATTGTGAGCAAGCTCGGGTTTGTGTACTTAAGTTATTGGGGTGCTTGAATAGTAAGCAGAGCATATAGTCTTACTTTAAAGTCCACTGAGGTGCCAGTGATGCGAATTTCATCATCAGAAGTTAGTGCGAGAGTTCATGTGGACATCACGTGCCTGTCCATTTTTGTCCCCGCACACACTCGTCCAGAGAAATTATTAGTTATTATTTAATTAAATAAACGTGCTCCCTAGGCAGTGTGCCTCAAGCGCATACATAAGGCTGCTTTTATGCTTACCCCCGTCGAAAACACGGAGTTGCGCATGCTGAAAATTGCAATTTCTCTTTCTAACCTGCGGCGTTACGCTGCGGCCGCTGCCGCAGCTGGGTTGAAGCCACCATCCGCCATTCTAATGATATTGGTAGACAAGCTCAAAGTCACAGAGTAGACAGAGGGAGATGTTACAAAAATGAGACTTTGTGAGGTTCCAGTTTTGACTTCTTCCAATATCATGTGGCGGTTATTGTCCGAGTAGTGAAACCTGTTGTTCAGGAGAACATTGGAGCCACCTGTGGCTTAATAGCAGGCATAAATAGACCTGACTGTGTGATGTTGTGACTGTGCATGAAGTGACAAATACTGAGGGTATACTGGCACCTTAAGTATAACAAGAATGACTTTTTAGCCATCGGGTCTCCAGCTGTGCATGTCCACGATGGAGTGCAAGTGCATTTATTTAGATTTTTGCAGCTCACAGCTGTAGGTTTAACTTTTTTGTTTACTCCTGCTGCACTCATCAACTGCTTTCCAGTAAAACACCTCTGCAGCTGTACTATGCAGCGCCAGTTAGCTTGTTTTAACAGCAATAGTTGAGCAGTAACAATGCAAATGAACAATTATTCAATGACTCCTTTTGAATTGGAGAAAGTTTAGTAGGTAGTGGCTCCATCGTGTTGTGGTTAATACATTTACCTAATGTGCAAAGCTTCAGGAAGGGCATCTTTTGTTTAAAAGAAGAAAAACTATCAAATCAAACATCTTCTGTGGTGACACCATATGAACATGGGAGCAATCAAAGAAGCTTTCGAGAGAGCACTAAGCAGGTCATCAGACTAACGTCGTATGTCCGCATGAATGAGACACAATTTATCAAATCTCTCACAACAAACTGGACGCAGGTCTTCTGTTTATTTCAGGGATATTTTGCCCGTGTAGTCAGCTTTGGCTTCTGACTGTTCAGATAGAATTATCGCTAATAAAGCTAATGTGATCAGCCTCTGTGTGCCCTCTGCTCCTCTCTGACAACAAACCCTTTCTCTGACCTGGTCATATGATAAACCAAACCCAGCTGCCAGCTGTGACGCTGTACATCAGTACAGCAGCTGCTGCAAGTCAAGTATCGCAGGGTCCAGTCGTCTGGCTGCTCTGTTACCAGTTTAACTGCACACGCGTATGGTGCCAGCTCAGGCACCTCGCTGGACAGACGGATCTGGTTTAATTTTTACAGTCATTTTCCCCCCCTTTAATGTTCAGACTCTAAGAGGTAATAGCAAACACCAGACAATCATGATGCTATTGTTAAACTCGTTTAATGAAAGGTTACCAGCTAAGACAAAGCTTGGCAGACTTCAGTGTGCAGAGATTATCCTGCTGTGATGACAAGCTCAAGACTGAGACTTTGACCCTTGTGGACCAGTTCAAGCCTGACGGGAGTTTTCTTTGCCTTTTGATTTCATCAAGTCTGTCCAGGATTGTCTCGTCTCGCCATGATGTAATGAATGACCCCGCATGAGTAACGCTGGCAAGGATTTTTAAATTTAAAGTTTTGTTGTTGTTTTTTTGTTTGTTTTTTTGTTTGTTTGTTTTTAATCTGAGAGAGCCAGACGATGTCTAATTTTTCGTGTGTGTGCTTCCACCAGTATTACCAATTTGAAAGGATCTTGAGAAAGTGTGGAGAACGTTATGCTGCCTGTAACATTGATCAGCATGGCTGGTTTAGTGGTGGGAGATGATCTGGGGAGGCACATCCATAGAGGGGTGTACACACCTCTGCAGTCTAGTCATCTGCACCCCGACTGCCATTAGGTATCAGCATGAAATCTTTGGACCTACTGTCAGATCCTATGCTGGTGAAGTGGTTCCTGGGTTCCTCCTGGTGCACGACAGTAGCTGGCCCTGTGTGGAGAGACTAAGCAGGCAGTTCCTGGAAGATGAAGGATTTGATACCGCTGGCCTGCCCCCACACTCGCCTGCTTTGAATCCCACAGAACTCCTCTGGGACATTGTGTTTCGATCCGTCTGACTCTGTCAAGTCGCCACGATGTTGTCAGGCATGCATACAAGAATGTGAGGGCCATACAAACTGCTGAGTACCGTTTTTGAGTTGATGCGTCAGGCTAGTGCATTTTACCAAAATTTCATTGCAGCATTTTTACTCCTTAGGCATGAAAGACTGATGTAGGGTATTGTTGTCACCTGGTTGGCTGGACAGCACGGACGCTGAATTTTGAGCACAAGAACTCAAACAAATTGATGTAGGATTTTCAAGTTGATACCATGAGTACATCTGCTAAACTCAAAGCAAGTTCAAATATTGGTGAAGGTCAGAGGTCACCGTAAATATTCTGTCTCTAGCTCTAAAGATGAGACCTGTTTTTCAATTGAAATAATAAGTGCATCTACTAAAAATCTCAGATTACAAAGCCACTGTTGCCAAAAGCACTTGCAAGTTACACTGTCATCGTTACTGACCTGTATTAGAAAGAAACAGAAATGCCATATAATTGCAGGTTTTAGATAAATGGTCTGCTTTACAATTTGGTTGCTTTCAGTGTCGAGTGAAGCGTTCTGAACACATCGCTCTCTTTAACGTCCTTGTTTCGTTGTTAGAACCGCATGGAGGAGAGTAAAGCTCTGTTCAGGACCATCATCACATATCCCTGGTTCCAGAACTCCTCTGTGATCCTGTTCCTTAACAAGAAGGACCTGCTGGAAGAGAAGATCATGTATTCTCACCTGGTTGATTACTTTCCAGAGTTTGATGGTAAGGAGTTGACTTGTAAACAAGAGTGTTTCAAAGAGTGAAGGATGTGATGTGCACGCTTGAGGTTTTTTTACTTTATATAGGAACCTTGCTTTTGCAGTTGTTTTTTTTTTTTTGTTTTTTTTATTGTAGACTGACACCTTATGGCCATGATGCTGTACTACAATACAAACTAATATATTCCTGTAAAATGTCACATCGCTCTCTTATTGAGCAACCTGTCACCCAAGTGTCTTTTATTTTTGTTTTAGTGAATCCTTTCCTCCTCGCTCATTCATAGCGAATACATTTAACTACACCACTCTGTCCTCCTTCCAGGTCCTCAGCGGGACGCGCAGGCAGGTCGGGAGTTCATCTTGAAGATGTTTGTGGACTTGAACCCAGATAGTGACAAGATAATCTACTCCCATTTCACGTGCGCCACCGACACGGAGAACATCCGTTTCGTCTTTGCGGCCGTCAAAGACACCATCCTGCAGCTCAACCTCAAAGAATACAACCTGGTGTGAAGGAAAATTGGAAAGACAGATGGTTGGAGTGCAAGCAAGACACCCACAGCCCCCACACTCAATGCAGTGTCCACATCTGCATGAAATGCACTCGTAAAGAGATGAGCATTGCTTTGTGCTTTTACCAGACCAACACTATCCATATTCTGCCCTCTCTTCACTCAGACCCTTGGTTGCTGTTTTGCCCAGTTTTAAGGACTCTGTTTTTTTTTTTGGGTTTTATTAACTGCTTGTCTTGCACAATCACACATGAAACACATTCAGATATAACACTCCCTCCATTTGTCACCTCTTGGGAGGTTGTTCTCTACTCCGGCGCTCCTCGTTCGGCTCTTGCCGTGGCTCACGTTTTTCTTTCTCTACACTACAGTCTCACTTGCGCTCGTGTGGGTAGAGGACCATCTCCCGGTAGACTAAGCTTTTACGGACAAAGGGCTCTCTCCCATAGTTATTTAACCCATGCATGCTATACACTACAGCCTGAGGGCTTGAGGCCAGGTGGCACACACTGGACTCTGCTCATCTGCAGAGGGTAACGAATTAATCAGACAGTGCTGGGGTGCAGAGAGGTACTTGGTTCTCCTGGGTCTTGAATTGTCCATGATGTGTTCTTTTAACTCTTTCTGGGGGGTTACGTACCCTAAATGAGAGCATAGAAGCTCTGTTGAATGTAAATAAAGTTTTCATGCTGCTCACACAGAGTGAGGGCTACACAGAGATGACTACATGTTCTCTTTTGACTTTCAATATTTTCATCTATATTAACGTCATTAATTCTTCTGTTGTTCGCTAATTAAACCGATCGACGGCGACTACTCAAAGGAACCCTTTCAGGAGTGGTCAGGTTCTGTTTATTATTCAGTGCCCCTGATTTTATACTGAGACAACACTACCAGTATTTTACGTACTGTACACCAGCTCCCCTGTAATTCTCTATCACTTTGCTAAATTAAAACCACCTACATTTTTCTGTAAATACAGTAACATTGCCAGTATCGTTTTAATCCCTTAACTAGTTCAGATACTAAGAAACATATTTGGGAGCTGGTTTTTGCCAAAAACTAAGTGAAGGTTTTCTCCCGAGTTGGATCGTTCCAGATGTTTAACAGCGTAACACCTCACTTTGTGTGGCATTTCTTTATGTTGTCTCAATCACACGTGTAACAGTACTGTGATTTTTATTTGTGTGAGGATAACTTTCTTGTGCACAATGTGTGAATGATGGCATCAGATTAAACTGGTGCAGCAGTCATGTTTTGGATGAAATAAAGCTTTTGCGCTGCCAGTTTGCTTCAGTCACAACTTTGGTTATGATCATGCAAATGGCTTTTTCCTCTCCTGTAATCGCCTTCATTTTTACCATATTAATCAGCCAACATTTGATTAAACTGTCACAATCATAAATTTTTCTTTTTTTTTTTTTTTGTATGTCTAATTTATCAATTGGATCTATTTGTTATTGATATAGTAAATGAGACGTTGTCCCTAGTTTCAGCTCAAGTTTTGTTTTTTCAACATCAAAGTTGGGAGTAGATTTTATACTGCTGTAAAATATCAAACTATTTTATGGTCAAGTGTTCTGTTTCTAATGATACTTCATATATTTAGTTGTTGCAGTTCTGTTTTTGAAGTGCTTGACATAGGAAAAAGGAAAAAAAAAAGGTTTCTGTGTCAGGTTTGTGCTTTATGCAAATAGGAAAATGAAAAACAGACAAAAAATTACTTGGTGGTTAAATATTTACTGTTCAGAGATGCTTGTACTTTTTGTAATCTTTAAGGATATGCGTTTGCTCTTGGTACCAATCCCATATTGTGCGTCTTGCCCGATAGTAGTTTAAATATTCCATTAAGCCGAGAGTTGATATGTGGCTTTTTTGTTTTTGTCTTCACTATGTAATTCAGGTAATTTTTCATGACTTTCTCATCACAAGGGCTACTCTTAGCAGCTTTGGTAGAAATGAAAGGAATCTGAATGGTGTAGAGCAAAAGGCGCAATTAATTAGCCTCGGGAGGGTGCCTGAATCAGGAGTGTGTTGACATCCTTTTGAGAGCAGCAGTCCACAGAAGCCTGATAGACGGCTGGTGGCCGTTTAGGTACCCCCCGCCCTCCCCCTGTTTTTTTTTGTTTTTGTTTTTGTTTTTTTTACCTTCAAGAGAATAACTAAAGGAAGTTGGGTTTCTTAAGTTGCAATAGGATGTTTTTAGTGTCTTTTCTATTCGACCTTATCACCCAGGTGATCCCATTATGAATTATGTGCTGAAATCAGCGATGCAAAGTTTTCCTCTGTGCTTTTACATATTTGCCTCTTCATTGGTAGTGTTTTCATGCTTGACTTTGACACTGGCTGCATGGGGACGGGAGGGGGAGAGAGAATGCTGGGATATTTTGACCTTAAGTGCACATTGAACGAGGCGGCAGGGTCAGATTAAACTTACCCTGCTGGACTGTAATCTTTACTTTGTTTTAGATGGTAAATGGTTAATCTTTGGTGCTTCACGAAACATTTCAAAGCCTTTATTTTTGACCCACTTGCCCATGTGATGCTGACTGACTGAAGCTGGCCTTTTGGATGCCACAGAAAGGCACGTTCAGGAAACGCTGTTCCCTTGAGCCGTGGCTTGCAACCTTGAGAAAATACTGTCCTGCAGACGGTAAAAACACAAAACAAAGGTTGCGTTCAGCCTCTGGTGTCAGCACGGTGGCGTCGGTTTCCACTCGCTGACGACGTGGATTTTTACGCTAACACAGAGTCCCATGGTTACACTACCAATGACCAGAGCCGTCAGAAAAGCCGGTTCGGTTATTTTTAATAATCCTTTTCTTTTATATCTACTTTGCTTCATTCTACACACAATGCATTTTAACAAAGACTCACATGACAATCCAGTACAAAATGGTGTGCCAAGCAAATTCTGTGTTAAGCAAAGGCTTCAAAAACCTGTTTAACTTGACCCAGGCCTGTGCAGTGAAAGTTATTGCAGCATTTAATTGAGTCTTACTTGTGGTTTTAGTTTGCAAATGAAGCTTGCATGTTGAGCCTCATTTCTTTCTTTCTTTTTTTTTTCCTTTTTTTTTTTTTTTCTTTTTAAATTGTATTTATTGAAAAACTTGCCAAATGAAGGTACTGAAATGGCCATTGTGTTTTTGGTGGTTGAATATGCTGCGTGTTTACATCTGCCATTCTGCGCTCTCTCTTATCTCCTTTATTTGATTGGACTGTCTATTGTTTCCCTGGGTCAAAGGCACTGAAAATACACCGCTGCAATGGGCCTGCGTTCATGCAACTTGTCCATTCAAGCACGCTCGTTGGTACTCTGAGGTGTGTGTGTGTGTGTGTGTGTGTGTGTGTGTGTGTGTGTGAGAGAGAGAGAGAGAGAGAGAGAGAGAGAGAGAGAACACTTTGATGGGTGTTGCTTATGCTTGAGGTCCATTCTGGTTTCAGGGATGGATATAGTGATATTAAAAAGCTCTTTGCATCTTTTTTTTTTCTTCTTCTCCCCTTTTGTAAGGTTGACACACCGTATTTAGGACCACTTGACATGATTTTTCTTTTCAGACAATTCAAATTTTGTGTAGTGGTGTACAAATTGAAAGTAATGTATTTTTGTTTTGTTTTGTTTTAAAGTATACCAAATGTAAATTCTGTACAATGAGTGTGCCAATCCCCTTTTCTTTGTAAAGCCAGACTCTTAACAAGTGCCAATGTTGTGGAAAAAATTCAGAGGACCTGTGGATTTCGTGGTCCAGTTTTTAAAGCAAACACTAAGTGTGTGATTAATTAACAAAAAGGACAGTTTTATTCTATATTTAAGATTAATGATGAACTGCTGTTTTTAAAAATAAGTGTCATTTTAACTGCATGCGTTTTGTCAGGTTGGGGGAGGGAGTGGGGGGTGAGATACTCTATTCATGCAACGCCCTCGAGAAAAGGGTCCTAATGGTTATTGATTTACAGTATTTTAGCCATATTTCTCTATTTGTATGTTTCATTTCAACCACTGTTGCCTGAACCTCATTCATACATGATGATTTTTACATAGCCTTCTCCTTTAAATGTTTTAAATTGGAATAAAATATGTTCCTATACTCTCTTCTTGCATCCCTGTACTTTTATTCTCAAGTATTTTTTTTATTTTTATTTTTATTTTTTATAAATAGTGACTTGAAGATTCCACCATTTAAGGTCATGTGTAATTTCTGAATGCATTTTATCCACATGGATTGGAAAATGATTTGTTGTATAAATACTGCTGCCCTTTGGAAAGCAGCGACCTCTCTCTGCAGTCTTAAGGTAGGATACTGTTTAGTGAAAATGGATATTAACAAACAAGTGCTCAAGTGACTGGGTAACAAATCATTTTGACTCTTGAAGGTAATCGCACACTACTTTTCACAAAACTATTTTGATAACGCAGCGCACATATTTATTTTTTACTTTTAGCGCCTTTTAAATCTGAGATTAAGACGTCCTAAAATGGGTTTTGAAGTATGGAAATCCCAACTTGTGAAATGCATATAAATATATACATTCAGTATGTGGTTCAGCCTCATTTACCGTGAGTTACCCCAAATTGATGCAGTGGATGTGTTGCTGAACCAAAGTTAGATTTTTCTTATCCTCCTCTCTGTGGGGTTTGAGTCAGGTGTGTGAGCTGGCCAATCAAGTACAGTAACAAGATGGTCAGCAAACCATTTGGTGGTGGTTTTAGCACTGCGGGCAGGTGCTGTGTCCTGCAAAAAAGGAATTTAGCATCACCGTAAAGTGCTCTAAAATATTGTCATACGCTGTGTTGACTTTGGACTTGGTAAAATGCAGCAAGCGCCAACACAAGCAGATGGCATGACACCTCAAATCATCAGACTGGAAAACGTTCACTGGACTTCAGACACTTGGATTCTGAGCCTCGCCTTTATTTTCCAAGAGACAATGTGCTAACTGAACAGTTCTTGTTGTCTTTAGCCCAGGTGAGATGCTGTATAGACGCTGTCACTGGCTCAGGCGTGGTTTGATATTAGGAAAGTACATGAACGAGGTGCTTGATGCTTATTTTGTTTCTAAGGAGCCAGACTATTGTAATTTTTAAAGTGGTCTTGAACAGTTTCTACAGCTGATCTAAGAGTTTTTCAAATTTTTTCTTTAGGCATCGGATGCTTTTTCAGTCTTGTCCTTGACCATTTTCAGAGGAATATTATTTTTTGTTTTGTTATGCCACTTAACACTGACCTATGAATCATTCAAGCATACAAAAGGCCCCTAACTGAAGACACAGTTGTCTACACATAACAGACAACTTGGCAAATAATCAGTTTTAAAGTGTATCTTTGAGCACTTTGTTGCCACCAGTCTGACGCAAAAACAAATAAACTGTTTGAATTTTAAGATGACAGTTTGACAGCTATAAGTGTTTTGCCCTAAAAGGTGATTCAAAGAAAGCCAAAGAGGCTTCACACTGTTGAAGAACAAAGGTGGTCAAACTACAGACTGAATTTCAAGCATCCAGACTGTTTTTGCCTCACATACGGTATTTCCATGCATGTTTCCACTTCGGTGCAGTCATTTATTGAATTGTCCCATTTTTCCTAACAAAACGAAGCAACGAGGGGTGATTCAGAACTTTTGCATCTTACCGTAGAGTTAAGGAATTTTCATAACTTCACTCTTAAAAGTATAAAACACTCACTGTGGTTCTATTAAGTTCTATGCCCATAACTGTGAATTTAAAGGTAAATAACAGTCATTTGCTCCCAGTAGAGTAGAGAGTTCACATAAAAGATTTCTTCAGTTCAGCTCTCTACAACAGGGATGTCCATTTTACATCGTTTACTTTGATATTAAGTGGGCCGAACCAGTGAAACTTCTGTTTCTGTCAGTGCAAAGCAGTTTAACTACACATTTAATCCCTGAGATATCTTAATTTAAGAAAAAGAAGTACAATTTAAGCACTTAAAATTCTCAGCTTTTCTAACTCTGTCAAGTATGACTGCTTGATGTATGAATTGTAAGTGTGGACCTACTTTTAAAAAAGTTTCTGTAGTAGTTAAAAAAAAAAAAAGAAATTTCAGTTACGTTATTGTCTGTGTACTTTGGTGTAGTGCGAGTGGACATAGGGCAGTTCTGTAAGTCTAAATTTGATTCCCTCATTCAAATGTTTCAAAGCCATTGATGGGCTGGATTAGTGGTTCTCGGACCGATTCTGATGTTTGTCTAACAACTAAAACCTATTTTTAAAATATATATTTTTAATGTATTAATATTATATTTTTTTAATGTAATAATTACTCGTTATTCTTGGCGATAAACTATGGCACACAAACCTCCAGTGGTGAGTGGGGAGAGCCTGTGTGTGCTGACCTGTCCGCATGAGGCGCTGCTTGCTCAGACTTGGGCCTGCTGCTGTAGATCCGCGGGGTGTAGAGCTGCTCTCCGCGCATCTATCCGTGGTGTTTCTGTGTGGGGCGTTCAGCCCAGCAGCGTCGCCTTTGCCTACCCACCAGCTTCGGGAAGGGGCTGACTTTCTGGCTCCGCTGCCGATCCTCCCGCACTCCCTCCGTTCAAGAGGGGATAAACACAGAGTTAAAGTCCAAGCCGGGCAGCGTTGCAGTTTCAGCGTTAGCGGCGATTTTAATTTATTTTTTATCCCCCCTCTCTCTCTCGCTCCCTCCACTCACGCGACTCAATTGTTGCCGTTGGACCAAACGGGATTGAACTTGAAACGAACCCGCAGACATTTTGTTATTTCTGAGATTTCTTCTTCACTTTTTTCATCCCTGTGGCGCCTGCGGGGAGCGAGCCGCGAGCTGTAAGGGGGCCAACGGCACGAGGCGAAACACGGTCGGCGTTCACCTTCCGCTCCGCTCGCGGGCTGCATCCAAACATTTAGTGCACGCACGGCGTTATTAATTTACCTGCGCTGAGCTCGCGACGCTGCCGCTCGTGCGCTAAAGCGGAAAGCTTACGACGGCGATGAATCATTTTGACTGACAGCTTTTGAAGAATTAGCTAGCTTTAGCCAGCACTGATGGTGCTTTCCTGCTCACGCTAAAGCAGTAAATACGGGGTCGGGACAACCCAGATAGGACACAGACTCTTTTGCCTCTCTAACGGCCGCAAAGTGCATCACTTATAATCGGCTTAATTTTATATTTATTTATTTTGTTTAAAAGAGGTGGTGGGGTGGGGGGAGTCCCCTAGCTACTGTTAGCTAGTCATCCTGCTAACGCTGGACAGCTCCTGTGTACGGCTGGGCTAGCTTTGGACAAAAGAAAGAGCAACGCAAGGGGAAATATAAACATCGTGTTTGGGAAGGAGAGCAACAAACAAGGAACTGACATGATGTTTCCACAATCAAGGCACTCAGTAAGTGGCTTTTCATTTCAGCACTGTTGTCTGCTACGTGTTTACGCATGCAGGTTGAGTCGGGGAGAGAGGAGATTACGCATGTGACTTGTTTCTTGGCTGCAATTAAACAGAGTTGCGTTTTTGTTTTGTTTTTTAGTAAGAAGAAGCAGTCTTTGTGGGGCAGTAGCACAGTGTTGGTTTCTAACTGGCACCGTTTAGTTCTGTAGAGGACGTGTGGACTCGACATGGCAGTATTTGTAATATTTGCATTGAAAAGCTGTTAAACTTTTTTTTTCTCCCAGATGATTGCACTGAAAATCATCCAAATCAAACCTCAGTTGAATGCTGTCACGTTTCATAACCACACGCTGCTTTCACTCCCTTGTGCCGTTTAGTTTCATTCTCCAAAATGCCAAAAAGCAGGCATTTAGGCAAATTGAGCTGTGCACTGTTACATGCAGGTGGGTGATTTTTTTTTCCCTATTTTATTTATTTATTTATTTTTATGAGTGGAAAATGCACATCTCTGTTCTCCTAAATTCCAAGTTTCCATGGTAACAGATACTAGTCCAGGGCATGCATTCATCAGTGAGGAAGACTCTCAGCCCTTTGGTCAAACATTTATGTTTAGTGACTGGCAGAACTGTGTCACCTGTCACTGCATGGCTTTAGAGCCCTGATTCTATTAGCTAGAAAATTAAATTAAATAAGTATGTTTTTTCAATCTTTCTGGGCTTACATGTGACTTAAAATTACATTGGAAACCTTCTCCATTGTGTTATGAGAAACCTTTTGATGGCCTCCAGTTTTTGCCCTCTGCAAAGGTGAAAGTAACAGAGTGATAGATCCAGGTAAACACAACAAACCGCAAAAAGACTTTTGCTTTGCTGTTATGAATCATGCCCTCTGTTTTTCTCTGGCAACATTTTGTTGCCACCGCTAGTTCTCTTACCGTTGAAAGGGTAAGGGTTGTTTGCTGAAGCCGAAACCAGAATGTCTTCTGACACGAATGCTTTGCCCTTTGGCAGTCTGTGTGGCAGCCTGATTATGCTGCACTGTGCTGCTGCTGCCACTGATGTGAGTCTTCAGAAGTAGGATGGAAGGATTTGGGAACCTCTGGTTGCAGTCTGGCTTGTCAGATCGGTGAAACCCTTCATAAGCACAGAGTCCCAAGAAACCTCAGCTAAATTATGTTATTTTCAATGCCATCTGCAAATCCGAGAATACATAAGTCTCTGTTTATCCTTATGAATATCTCCTAAAGTAGAGAGTTTATCAGAGGTATGAAAGCAAGAGGAAAAAAATTTATTTGTCTACAACCATTTTATTAGCATAATAACCAAATCAGATACAATTACAGCCTCTTACATTTTGTTTGTCTTTGTGCTAATTAATATGCTTCAGTTACAAACAGACCTTTCACAGTTGTTGAGGTTTGTGTAGCTACAACGTGTAGTTACATATTTTGGAAAGTGCAGGTCCAGCATGGCGTATGGAGCTCTCTGAGGTCTACCCTGTAGATTAAACACAGTACTACAAATCAAACATTAGACAGGACACAAATCCGTTATTCTTTATGTGTATTTAAAACTGCTGAATTTCATGTGAGAGAAAGCAGATTTGAATTATTGCTTCACTAACAAACTGCAGTTCAAGGTTGCTCTCATGAGCTTGGGAGACCACTCCCCCTTTCCCTCGTAATCCATTCCCAAACCCTGCATTTATTGCAGATGTACTAAATTGAACCCTAATGCATAGAAAACACCTTGTTCTTAGTAGCAGAGCAATCCAGTTTAAACAGTTACGCAACTTTAGAGCCAGTGTAATCTACATCAATACTTGCATCAAACAGAAAACCGATAGCTGCCAAGAGGCTCGATGGATTCAAATGCAGTGTAGCGCTACTCCTGTTCTGACAAGATGTTTTGGACTTCCTCTTCATAACGTGCACTGTCAAGCGGCAAGAATGGGTTGACATTAAAGTTCTGCCTGCATATGAGGATTTCCTCGGGTCACAGGGTGGCAGCGTACTTGACTGCTTGCTTTAAATGTGTTCACTGAACTGATCATGGTGATTTTATCTTTATCCTCACCCCGCAGTTCTAAATTAAATTCATCGAGCAGGCCGGTCAGATCTGTCAGGAACGCTAAGTCCAAAAGCTACTGGCAGTCCTCTAGTTTTGCATGTTTTCAAGCTTCAGAAAACCAACTCTTTTAGGTTGTGTTCATACCTCTGAAAATTTCCTTAGTAAGAACAAATGGGCTTAGAATTTGACAACGTTTGCATACAAGTACTTTTGTGCCATCTGGTTACAATTTAGTTATTTCCTTACTGTGAAAAATTGCAAGTGTGTATGTGAGAGACACTGGGGAGTTTTTATTTGTCACTTTCACCATGAAGACAGTAACATGTTGAACTTGTTTACAGATAGAGATGAATACTTGAGTCTACCTTGATTAGAGGACAGAAGTGGATAGATATCAGGTACAGAAACAGGAAAAACTGTAAAGTCATAACATTTAGTAGCATTTAAAAAAAAATACTGAAAGTTAATGTTAAGTGTTTGTTCTGTGTAACAGTCAATTGAGTCTGTTAGGTTACCTAATTTTTGTAGTGGCTGTCTAAAAGAAAACAAGTACCACCTGTGCATAGTCCCAGCAGTGTTGCAACTTGAGTCTCCTGATAGAAAAGAACATTTAGTCATTATAGTTATTCATATAAACACTGGTGTACATTTTTGTGTAAGGTGTGTTGTGTAAACCACAACACTGTGGAGCTACTGCAATAACGCAGCTGCCAGCACCTTGTTTACTTAGTTGTTTACTTGCACTTACTGCAAGCATCAATAAAACATTGTTCGGTACTTCTTTTTTTTTTTTGCATTGTCATTTACGCAAATTTTATTGAAAAATTGTGATGTCATTTTGAGGCTATATCGCCCACTCCTAATTGTGCATGACTATCTCTGGAAGAGAAAGTTATTATTGTAGCTTTTGTCTTTGTCTTTGCCAGAGTGCTGGTTACCACAACACTGTGTATATCCTCCCAGATACTCCTAACATTTGAGTGAATAACAACCTCTGCATTTTGTTTGCTTCCAGTGGATCTCTGTGGATCCTAAAGAAAACCTTTTATCAGAGAGTACAGTAAAGGTACTTATGTCAGACAGTTGTTTTTATTGTATTATTAATATTAAAACCTGCACCTCACATTGGGTAATTACTGGGACGAGATGCCATCTTCGGTCTTCTCTCGTCTCTGGTTGAAGTTATAAACCAGTCACCTCCTGATGGAGTGAGTCCTCAGTCACCTTTTCCAAGGTGAGAGCAGCTGGGCCACTCCACTCCTGCCTGTCTACTTATCTAGGAGGTTATTTTTCTAATCCAATTGAGTGCTCTTTACGCTTTATTGGAGTATTAAGACCAAACTCACAGGATTAGACGTGGGGTTTGGGAATTTAACGTCTTTTCACCGGAGCTGCAGCTGGTTCAGTCTTAACCGACTACAGTCGGTCACGCCTAACCTTTCACATACACACCGCCCTCCACTGTGAATTTTCACATAAATAAACTGTACAAACACACACATTCCCTGTTCAGATCCTCTCTTCAGTTGCTGCTGTTGTCATAAAGGTTCAGGGATGGGAAGTATATGTGACACCCATATAGATATGAGTGTCACCGATAAGGACCTGGCGGATGAGAGAAGTGGCACCGCGATATAGCAAACTGATGGGTCTCGCAAACAAATTTAGTTACATACACATTCAACAATCCTCTCATGTCAGATTTTCAGGGGAAGCTTTTATTGGTTGGGATGGTTATTAAAATATTTAGGTATTTTTTAAAGCTGTTGACTTTACTGAGACACTTGAGGCACATTTCCTCAATGCAAAGTGTATCTAAAAGGCATATTTGCAGAGGCCGGTAGGCTTTTAGCTGTTTCATAATTGTACACAAGTGACAGATTTTCCCGTCTCCGTACTTTTTGCTGTTTGGATAGTTGCTTCTTTCCACGGATATCTGAACCCATGGACCATATCAGCTAAGTCGATAACATTACAATTTTAGCAAACATTTAAGTGCAATTTATTTGCTTCATTGTATTTTCAGTCCACTCTACCTTTGTTGAGGCTACAGATTTAAATATACTGATTCTAATTTTTTTTATAGGTTTCATATACACTGAAGCAAACGCTATCATATTGTCTGACGCTGGGAATACAACGGGCAGCTGGGTCTTGGAAGCAGTTTTGTTCCATACTTGGCATGGCTTTAGATCAGACTGGGAGCATTTCAGAAGCAGTGTTCAGTCTGTATAAGGTCTTTTAATTTGAAAATTGATTAGATTCTCTTTGCTATTCCTGTGGCTTGATTTCCTGCCCTCCTCAAGTGTTCTGTGCAACTTGACTGCTTCGGTTAAAAGCAGCACAGAGTGGAGAACTGCTGCAGGAACGCTTCTGAAATATCTGCTGGAATTACAAGTTGTTTTAGGTGAGAATAAAAAATGTGACCTCAATGACAAAGAAGAGGCTATCTTCAGCTGCTCTGTTATTCACAAGGGGTCTTCACAGTAGGTAGCTCGGCATGTTTGATTTGGCAGAGTTTTTACGCTGGATGCCCTTCCTGATGCAACCCAATAAGGACTTGTGTCTCCTCCGGGATCCACTCGGGACA
Organism: Maylandia zebra; assembly: GCF_041146795.1. Classification (NCBI taxonomy): domain Eukaryota; kingdom Metazoa; phylum Chordata; class Actinopteri; order Cichliformes; family Cichlidae; genus Maylandia; species Maylandia zebra. Next base: position 4,290,085 of record NC_135188.1, on the reverse strand, counting down.
CGATCAGTTGGCGAATATGTAAACACTGAACTCGACCTTGACCTTAAGCACAGTTTGGGTGAACACCCATTAGTTTATCAGTAATATTTTAGGAAAAATAGAGATTCTTGTGAATTTTGGTCAGTGCATCCCTTGCTGTGAGCTTATTGGTCATTTTACCGTTTAAGCTATTCATACATGATTTTTGTTAAGTGAGTAGGCCAGTTCATTGCATGCTGCTTGGTTATTACATTTGTTTGCTATACTATGAAGCACTTTGAAAACAGCCACAGCAGATAGAACATGCTGTTGAAAAAGTGAGTAATTACGTTGAAAATGATAAAAGTCCAAAAACAACAAAAGTAAGAACAACTATAATACAATAAAAACAAATAAGATCACTGTTTCTGTATAAATTGGCATTGCTAGTCAGATGACTGGTGAGCTAGTGTAACAGTAATCGAGCCAAGACTATAATAAATGCATTTATTACTGTCTAAATTCTGCCTATGGAGGAAAGGTTTCACCATTGCCAATTACCTTAAATGAAAGAAGCTAGATTTCACTAGTGCACCAATTTAACTGGCCATCTAAGCGATGATGCCACCAAATACTTACAAAAGCAGGAGATAGAGTTGACTATCATCAGCATACCAGTGAAAGGAGGTTCCAATTTTTTTGAACGGATCCCAGTGGAAGCCCTTAAATTGAGCCCTGTGGAACTCCGCATTGCAGGGATCAGAATCAGTGAGACAGAAAATAGTTGGAAAATAGACCTAAAGAAGTGCCACAAGATGCTGTAAACAACTTATTAGGATATCATAGTCGACTCTATCAAAAGCAGCGGTTAGATCAAGCAGAAGAAGAATTACATAGTCACCAGAATCTGTACTAGGAAGGGTTTTAAATGTGGATTGAAAAAACTCCCAGATATCATGCTTTTCCAAAAAAGGTAAGTTGAAAATTGGTTGCTAGTAGAGCAGGGCAATATGACCAAAAATATTTATCACGATATACATTTGAAAATTTGCGATAACGATATAACTGACGATATAACTGACACTAGACAAAATACTTTGCAACTCCACAACTTTATTAGTGCAAAAAAAAAAAAAAATCTATGTATTTTCACTTAAACAAGCAGCTGTTTTTTTGTTTTTTTTAAAATATGCATTAGTTATATAACAATTTAACAGTGCAAATGCAAATTCCTTGCTGACAGTTTAACCAAAAGGCATTTCCAGTGGAAACTGGCCGACATATCCTCAGCACAACCATGTAGAATATCCACAAAACTTAAAAAGAGGTTATACACACACAATACGGTAATATTATGTTGAAGCACAGTACGTATCACTCCGCGAGGCTCCTGCCTACGATAGCCGTAATGCTCCGACAATCCATCAAGCGGTGCGGCTTCGTAGCTTAGCAAAGTCGTACTAAAACATTTGACAGATTTTCGAGCGCCGTGTACCACATAAAATCGTTTTGAGGTCAGTAAACACAACCAGAATTCATACATAAGGCACACAGGATTATAAGGGGCTCTGTCGATTTTCAGAAAAATCAAAGGATTGATTTTAAGTGTGCTGTATTTTCCAAAAAACACGGTAATAACGACGGCCCACTAACATGTGCTACCAAAAATAGTGCTTTGTTGTGTATCTGACGGACGAAAGCCAAACCAGTTCAAACCCACTGAAGTTGCAGCATTTTTGCAAACCAGTTCTGGTTCATCTGTTTCATTCAACGATCCACTTTCGCCCTTCTTATTCTGCGTCGCCGCCATGCTTTTTCCGCCATGTGTGTATGAAAACAAAGGCACTACACATGCGTGTTTTACCCATATTCTATCGCCATATTTCATTTTCTTGTCGTTGCCCAACATTATACCGGTATTACCGTGAATGGTATGATATAGCCCAGCCCTAGTTGCTAGTGGACATTTTAACCTCCAGTTGCCAAGGTAACCCTGTAATGTAATTGCCACCCACTCATATGTCAAAGAGCCCCGCAGATGCTGGTCTAAAATGTCCTTCAGTGAGTTATCTGATGTTCATATATCAGCTAAGGAATCAAATATTTTACACTTGTAGTTAAAAAAGAATTGGAGTAATCTCAGCGGACTGACACATTTCTAAGGTTTTTAAACATCTGGCACAGTGCTCATCGCTTTGGTTTCTAAGTTCCTTGGTTTATAGTGGAAAGTTGGAAATTTCAAATTGTACTGTAACTTTCACATAATTTATTACAGCGTTAAAAAGAAGTAAATATACACAATTAACTTTCACATTGTGTTTGTGTTATTAGTTGGTGCTTTATGGCATCGGAATAATTGTTTTTCCATAGAACTTTCGAGAAAGTTGAACGTGCACTCCTCAGCTGGCAGTGATGGAGGAGGATATCCAGCCCAAACAGCTGCAGCATGGCTCTCACTCTACTGTTAGAACCAGTGGGAGAGTTTGGTACAACCCAGCTGTGGACAATAACTTGTGCTGAGCGCTGAGCAGAGAATCCAGGTCTTGTTAAAACCACGCGGCTTAGCTGGCTTATCCAGTGCCTGTGCAAAATATTGCGGCTGTGGACGGAGCAGAGTTGACTGCTCCTGTTGTAAGACAGAGATGTTGTATTTAAGCTGATGCACTGCTGGCTCAGCGGTTGAATTGATATTTTTTGTTTGCGCTTCTTTTCATGTTGACACTAGTGATCTTTATTTGGCGCTGGAAGGGCGCCAGATTTTCTCCATGCAAGAAAAACCCTCATGTCTGAGTGTCAGAATCCTTTAATATATTGATACAGCCAGCAACGTTGCATATTCCATGTCTGAAAAGGGCTTTAGAAACAAAGAAGACTAAGGTTTCTGAGGTTTAACGGGGATTCACTTGTCATTTTATGTCAGTGGGCACGTTTTAATCCCCCGTTGCAGGTTACGGGCACAGTTCATTGGTTTAAGAGGGAAAAGCCTCATTTGATCGTGGCACAGTGCCTGACCCAGTTGACAGCATTTGCCATATTGTTTGGGTGTTGATTAATCCTAATGCAGCTTCAACAAAGCTGGCAGTGGCGTGAAAGTGGAGCAACCGAGAGGCCTGGTGCCAAATCCAGAGAGTAGCGCAAGTAATATGGGAGGCAAAATCTCACAAGTCCCCTGAGCATGTGCTCGACTGTAGAGATGGCCACAGGTTGCGCGCGCGCACACACACACACACACACACACACACACACACACACACACACACACACAGAGACTCTTGCACACAGCATACACACTTCCACCTCCTCTTGTCTGTCTCCCTTTATCATGTGTTTCCTCCCAGATCTAATGTAGTGGTGGGAGGGTCAGGGGCAGAGGGTGCACAGGCATTATTAAGCCCACTTGAATTAACAGAACAGCCCCCAGCCTTTCCTCTAAAGCCTCCAGCTGGGGAGAGCTTAATCCCCATGGTCCCCTGTCTCGCCCATTAAACAAACTCCCCCCGCCCCTGCTCCATTGCTCTGCTGCACACACACAGACACACAGTAACGTGTGTCTGTGTGTGTGTGTATGAGAGAGAGCAACAAGCTTAACTATGTGTGTCCGATGATTGGCGAGGGGGGGGGGGTACTGGACATTAGTGCGTGCACAGAGGCGAGCATAAAAACGCACAAACATGCACGTTGGCTTTATTTTCTGGTAATTATTGCTCTAGTACATGCATAGAAATAAAAGGATTTTTCCCTTTCAACGTCAATAAGAGCCCCCTCCCCCTCTCCCCCTCTCTCTCTCTCTCTCACACACACACACACACACACATTCTTACCAGCCTCAAGGGTCTTATCTGCTTTTTGTATCTGGGGAAAAAATTGAATGTGGGGCTTGACACACGCAGGCCAGCAGATGTCTGGGTCATTGAGGTTAGGCCAGCTGATTAGCATGACAAACACAGCCCTGCATGTGCCCCCCACCTACCAACCCACCCAAACATCACCAACCTGCAGGAGGCCCCTCATTTAAGTGGCCGAGTAGAGGCCATGGGTCACAGGTGATGTTGATTTTGGTGAAAGGCCACGGTGGATGATTGTCAGAGTGCTTTGGGGTTTGGCTAAAATGGAGGGGTGTAGATTGGTACAGCCCTTCTCTTGTTGAGCATACACACATACTGACTTAGACTCAAGTAGGCAGAAAAGATGCGAGTACAGATTCAGACACTGACTTATACCTCCTGCTGGTGGCTGGCTTCCCAAACTCTGCAAATGCACATTGGACGACAGTGAGCTGAGTCTGTTCCTTTTTCTTCTTTGTTTCTAAACACAGAAAGCCCAGCTAAAAATGAGAAAACACTGCAGTGCCAGCATAATTTTCATGGTTTCTTTTTCTTCAACAACCCATTTATGTGTTTGGTTGTAGAAGGAACCGTTTCTGCTCACCTATAGAGTAGATCAGATGTGGGAACATGCTGTGTAGTCAAAACAATAGATGGATGTAGTCATTCATGTATTGTGCATATTGAAGCCTTGCCATGTTCTTTTTTTTGAGCAAGAAATTATTATATTTGGATTAGAGATTCACCAGTTGACTGTCCAGAGACAAGAATTGGTCTGTTTCCACTGCTCTCCGCTCATATGACCATTAAAGCGCTAGTCTGTGTTATGCCACAAAGCCGCACAGGCAAATAGTTGGACACACACTTAAAGCCACTTACTTTGTTGTTAGCTTGGAACTGAGTGAAGACTCAGACATTTCACTAAAGTAAACAGCAGAGAAAACCGCATAAATGTTCGTGACATCAAACCTAATGAGTCACTTAAACATGGACATTTTATAGAAATTAACAAAGAAAAAGTGGCTTAAACTAGAGCTATCCAGAACTCTGAGCCAGCCACAAACTAACAGCCTCAGTCTGAGCAAAGGATAAAAACAGTTATGAGAAAAATTACGGAGCCGCATGAATCCGAGAGAAAGGTTTAATGTCCTGTTATTTAGTGAAGTTATAAAGTATATGTGTTGTATAGGCTGTCAGTTTTAGTTCTTAGAAAGAATAAGAATAATTGGCAGATAGCAAATAATCAGAAATCATAATTTGCTGAGGAAATTGCAATCGGTGCTGCTCTAATTTGCACAAGAAGTAAAGTGCTTCAGACCTGTCATAGTTTCTGTATCTGCAAACCTGCTAGAGTGTGCTTGGGTGACATAAATTTTGTCCACATACTGTGTGTGCGAGGCTCCGTGCACACGTCTGCGTTCCTGTAAATTTTATATGATCACACAGACTGAGAAACTGCACTGCAGTGTATCAATTATACACATGGACCCTTCAGGCAGACTTCCAGCAGAATTCCCAGAAGTAGAACAAGAGTGACGATCGGTCCATGGTGTTTGAACTGCCGAGGGGCGCAATGCAAAGACACATCTGATTAATCTAATTACAATTTCACTGACCAAAACTTCTTGGATGAACTTTACACAAGAAGCTATATTATTAATTATATAGCTGCATTAAAAATGCTCAAAAAGGCATCAACAGCACAAACAAAGTTAATAGATCAGTGGCTTCACTTAATTGATTTGTATTTGGGTTTGCCTTGATGATAGCATAGGGGTAACTGGGGTTCTGTGGTTCATGATTGCCATTTTAACCCCTTACCTTGCAGTTCCCCGCATGTATGCCTTCTTTGTGTTTGACTCCATAAATAAGTTGTCTTTTGCACGTCATCAGTTTGACAAGTTACTAGAAAAATATGACCATGTTTTTGTGAAATGGGGTGAAGAAAAGGCAGATTAATGTAAATTTTAATTCACTACTGTTGGGAAAATATTAAGAGTTGAGTGCATTAAGATAAATTGAGACTGAAAAAGATGACGTTATAAACAACATGGTAATGGACTGGCTTGCATATAGGGGCTTTTCTGGAGTTGCTGACCACTCTAAGCACTTTCAACTTCAACCCACATTTATACATTCACACATTGCTTCATTCTATACACTTAAAGCACTTTGTCTGCCACTCATCACTGGCTATTTTAGAAGCACGAGTTAACCTAACATGGATTTAACCTGAGCACTCAGAGGAAACCCATGCATGCAAAGGGAGAACATGCGAAACCCCAGTCTGGATTAAAAGTCGAAATGTTCTTGCTGTGGAATGACAGTGCTGAAAACGTCATCACTGTACTGTTTATAGTTTTTCATGTAATAATTGTTGACGGTTAGCGTTTTCTCATCATACAAATATCGATGCTATTTTAGTTTGCTGCTGCTTCAGTTGAGCAGACGCTGTAGTGTTCGGTGATTCAGATTCTTCACCCACATCACGATTTATGCTCTGAGTCAGTTTCAGCCTCTTTTGGCTTTTATCAATATTGTTTCCACTGCAGTTTAGCCAAAGCTAAAGCATACTGTACATTAGTTAGTTTGAACTTTTAAAAAAGTTATTGACGTTTCCATGCAGTTTTTTTTTTTTTAAATGCGATAAAGGATTCATAAGTATGTCTGCAAAGAGGAATATTTTTTAAGTATATTATGTATAACAACAAACGCACAAGCACCTTGGAGTTTATGGCACCCCAGAGAAGCATATGGCTTGAACAAAGTACTGAATCAAGAGGACTGAAAACGTGTCACCGCTCTATAAATGATGCACTTCCCTGCTGGGCCAATCAGTTACAAAACTCTCACCTTGTGGTGATTTTATAAATAAATAAATAAAGAGAAATTAACATGATTATCCACCGATTCTGAGGAAAGAAATAAACAACTAATGGCGTATTTTTAAGTTACAAGCAAGGCTAAACCTTTATGAGAGAGCTCGTAAATGCTTGTTATGTGCTGTATGTGTTACAGTTACTGTCATTAAAAAATAAAATAATTGTAATTTTAAAATGAAAATATATTTCATAATAATTATTTTCATTTTAGCTCCTCCCCTAAACTTCTTTAGTGGCGAGGAGTCAATTATCCATCTCTTATCTGTCTATTTGTCCATCTATCTGACTCCAATTCACAAGATTCAGTATTCCTCCTTGAAACTTGAACACACTGATCACAAAATGATGATAAATGTCTTTATCCAAAATGTGCTCAAGGTCATATTTGTCTTTTTTCGATCACTTTTCCATTTTATAGGAGTACTGGTCAGATTTTGTGAGCCTATTTAGCTTCTCAGTGTCTTTTCTTACTGTCACTTAGTCCAATACAGGTAACCAATGAAAACAAAACTTTCCTTATGTATTTCACACATTGCAGTAACCTATGAATTGTGATGGATCACAAGCCAGATGAGGGACTGCGTCATTGACATTCTGGTTCTGTATGATTATAATACAGAAACTAAAGGATCCGCAGAAGCATGAGACTTGCCAGTTGAGTTGTTGGTGCATCACTTTGTCAGCTCGGGCTGCTTTGCTTTACACAAAGTACCACAGCAAATTTACCAGAAAGAATGTGACCATAAACAAAAACAGATGTCCTGTTGTTGGTTTCGCTCAAACCTGCGGGAGACACTGATGTGTGTATTTCTGAGTGTGCATGCGTGTATTTCTGCTGCATTGCCTTCACGGACGAGGCCTGCATGTCAAGGTTACAAATTCACAAGTAATAGACGGCTTTGTTGACGTGGGATGTCCTTTTATTGTCTGTATACATTCTTCTCTTTTAGCATGTGTACAAATTGTGTGTGCGTGCGTGCGTTTCCACACAAAAAAATGTGGTAATGACTTTGTGCGTGTGTGTCTTTGCATGCATCTTCGCAAGTTCCTCTTAAAGTGCGTGTGTGGTTTTCTCGTGTGGGAGTTAATGTTGGGGGGATGTAGTGAGGAACTGCATCAGTATTCAGCAGTTGCTTCCTAGGAGGAGAGTGTGGGAGGTGGGAAGAAAGGAGGGTGGCGGTGGGTGGGGTAAACCTTCCCCAGAGCAGAACGGTGCGATGGGCTGGAACAAAGCGGCTCGACGGGAGGCGGCTTGATTGCCCCTGCCTGGCCACAGCCCGCAGATCTGCCAATGTGCAAAGGAGAATTAGCTGTTCTGTTTGTGTGCCTAACAGCGGTAAGGCCATGACTGAAACAATATGCTACCACGTCCCCACCAACAGCCTTTTCATTCAAGAGCAGGGCAATGAGAACCTCCCTTGTTCAGTCTGTCCTGGTCCCATTACTATAAAAAACTAATTTGCATGCTGTTGGCGTAAACATGAAATCAAATAGAGCTCATCAGCATACACTTGAAATTGCAATACTCTGATAGAAATCAATATGTGCCAAAGAACTTTGGAGTTCCCCCGGTGTTGCCCAAATGTCAGAGCTCCAGCTTTCTCCTTTCATTGTTAACTTGTTGCAAATTTATCTAATCTTCCCTTCTTCGTTCCTGTTTTTTTTCTCCTCCTTTGGCTGTTGTAAGTAATAACCTTGGTTTTTACAAGCAGGCATCAATCATCTACACAGCCGTACTGGGTGTAATCTTAAAGCCCCCCTTCTGCGAGTCTGGCTTTAATCTCAGCCATGGTTTCCAAACCCACAGTACTGTCGGCCTCACCACTTTCCCCACTTTTGACAAATTGCCCATTTCCCTTGGCTTTGCAATCTCTGCACTCTTTTCCTGTGGTGTGTGTGTGTGTGTGTGTGTTACACTATGCCTCCCCCACCTTATGTTAGGTCTTATTGTGTACAAGCCTGCGTGCGTGTGGGTATAGTGTACTATATTTTTGTACACAGGTGCATCTGTGTTTGCAGGGCAGTGTGCTATAACTGTCGTGTTTGTATGTGTTTGTACTGTGTACTTGGCTGGCCTTGCCAGGGGGGGTCAAGATAGTTCAGAATGGGGAGGGAAGGTAAGACATGCCAAGCCTATGTTTGCAAGGGCACTTCTCTCGAAGTGATAAAAGTAGAATAATCCCCTTTAAAGCGTCTTAACGAGGTCAAATCTGTTGGGCTGCAAGAGGGAGGTGTGTGTGTATGTGTGCTTGTGTGTTGTGGGGATAATGCTGCAGAAATGGGGGTAAGCCTCTGCTTGGTTTGTGAGAGATAATAATCAAAATCAAATTCCTGGCCGAAACAGGATTAGGCTCTCCCCGTGCTCTAAAGCCCCTGTCCAGAGCGGCTGAAGACACAATCCTATTCCTCAGCCTCTCCTCTCTGATACACATACACACACTTAGCCGCTAACATAGCGAGGCTTCCTTTTGGCCCAGACAGAGTTGGCTGGGGGTGAGCTTGGATGTGGGCCAGTTAGCCCTGTCCCTCTCTCAGATCACTGGGCTCATATGCTTTAGTCCAAACACTAATCCGGGATATTTAGATGGAATTGTTTGGTTGGAGCTATTCTTAGATGGAGGATGTGATCTTGTTTGCTGCTCGTGTATTAGCAAAAAGCTTAAGCCCTCAAAGGCTCTGTGAATCATGTCAGGATGGATTTTTGCTGAAACGTTTGCCCAAATAAACGCACACACCATGCGTTCGTTTCACCAGTACAAAGAGACGGGATGATGCTGAAAGTGGAATGACTGCAGTCGTGCTCAGACAAATGGGCGATGGGTTGCATGTATATTTATAAATGCAGACAGACATTGTTTACAGCACATGTTGGAATCAGTCTGAGTCGATGAGTGAAACTCATCTGCGATGTGTGCCTTTGCCATAAGGTCAGGTGGCTGTCAGCCTGTTATATTCCTATGTAAAAGCAAGGTTTTTTGCAGTTAAATCGGCATACTGCAGCAACTTCATCACTAAAGGCGGAGGATTTTCTTACTTTCTGTTTCAGTTCTGTGCATTAGGGCTGGGCTATATCATACCGTTCACGGTAATACTGGTGTAATGTTGGGCAACAATAAGAAAATGAAATATCGCGATAGAATATGGGTAAAACGCGCATGCACAGTGCCTTTGTTTACATACGGACATGGCGGCGACGCAGAATGAGAAGGGCGAAAGTGGATCGTTAAATGAAACAGATGAACCAGAACTGGTTTGTAAAAATGCTGCAACTTCAGTGGTGTGGAACTGGTTTGGCTTTCGTCCGTCAGATACACAACAAAGCACTATTTTTGGTAGAGCATGCTAGTGGGCCGTCGTTATTACCGTGTTTTTTGGAAAATACGGCACACTTAAAATCAATCCTTTGATTTTTCTGAAAATCGACAGTGCCCCTTATAATCCCGTGTGCCTTATGTATGAACTCTGGTTGTGTTTACTGACCTCGAAACGATTTTATGTGGTACACGGCGCTCGAAAATCTGTCAAATGTTTCAGTACGATTTTGCTACGAACCCGCACCGCTTGATGGATTGTTGGAGCATTACGGCTATCGTAGTCAGGCGCCTCACTGTGCTTCAACATAATATTACCGTATTGTATGTGTATAAGCTCTTTTTAAGTTTTGTGGATATTATACATGGTTATGCTGAGGATATGTCGGCCAGTTTCCACTGGAAACGCCTTTTGGTTAAACTGTCAGCGAGGAATTTGCATTTGCACTGTTAATTTTTTTTATATAACTTTAATGCATATAAAACAGCTGCTTGTTTAAGTGAAAATACATTGATGATTTTCTTTGCACTAATAAAGTTGAGTAGTTGTAAAGTATTTTGTCTAGTGTCAGTTATATCATCAGTTATATCGTTATCGCAAATTTTCAAATGTATATCGTGATAAATATTTTTGGTCATATCGCCCTGCTCTACCGTGCATTACTGGCTGGACTCCGAATGCAAGTAGTTAATGTGAATTTCTCTGTTGAAAGCCACAGGTTTGCAGATTTTTTTTAAAATCACAAACAGATTGCACTTAACTGCCAACTTCTCCCCATTAAATCATAGACTGACTCCATCTTTGAAACGGCTATTTCAAAGACGGTGCGTTTGCAAATTATTTTTTCACACCGTTGCAATACTTTTGTTGTTCTGCGGTCTCCGACTGCTGCTTTCTCTGGTGTGACTGTAGCATTATAAAGCAGCTGTACACACAGGTTTGACATGCTATCTAAATTGAGTTAAATTTCAGTGAATACTAGTGCATAAAAACTGCTTGTATAAAATCATCAAATTTAATAAAAGCTGCCAGAAAGTTTACAGACTTTGACTCCACACACTCTTCCAGCTGGAAGTTATACTTATGTCACCGTCTTTGCTCTTGAGGAAATCTCCCATTGATTTTAAATCATGACAGCGCACAGAATGGATGCACCAACACCGCATTTCTACTGCAGTCAGTGAACGTGGCTGTAGCAGGTGTGAGAGTAGTACACAGGTGGTGCATATCAGTTTTATAGTCATGAAGTGTTTGTATTTTAAAAAAAGCACTGAGTTTTATTGTTGTATTTCCTGTGTATTATCTATTTGTCTTTACTTATTCCTGTTGCATAAAGTCAGTAAAATACATGGCAGGTATATGTGCTGGTTTCAGAATCATACAGAGCCTACAGATTCAGATTCATGACGAGTATTTGGTGTACATTATCACTGGATTTTTAGGGTGCTTCTCACTTTTATGGTTGAAAATCTGCATTATTATTATTGAGTCCTTGGTATTAAGATATGTCTAAATGTAAGCACTTGTACTTGGTGTGAAAGTAAGTTGAACTGGGGCATCGCCCACATGCATACTGCCAGCAGTAAATTACCCATAAAATGTATAATCTCACCATCAGACTCAGCTAAAAAAAGAATACTCTTTATTTTTTGCTTTCAGCAGAAAAAAAAAAATCAGATGGAAACACTTGTTCTTTTCAGTCACGTAGAAAAAAACGTCACGCCTGAAGAATAATAATATGCCTATACTCCACACTCAGATGGGCAGTGGGAATCTGTGATGGACAGAAAAGCCGGATGGCTCAAATGGCATCCTTGAGACTGTTGCTATGGAGCAAACACATCCTGGCATTGAAAAATAGGCCAACTGTTCGTCAGTGTGGATCTTCTGCATTCATTTAAAAGTGGGAGTGAGATAACATCCAGTCATTAGTGAGTGATTACAATGCCAAGGTTTCATCCCTGCCCCCAGCACACACATACATGCACGCAAACACACACACACACACACACACACACACACACACACACACACACACACACACACACACACACAGAAACACACTCCGGCTGAGATGTAAACAGTTAGGCAGTGCTCCAGGAAATACAATCCCCACACTGCTGCTACCCTCAGGCAGGATTTATACTGAGGAGGATGTTTTCCAATGTATCCTGCTGTTATTGTGTGTGTGTGTGTTTGTGTGCGTGCGTGCGTCACTGTGTGTGTGTGTGGATACATGCTGCTGTCTCCGCTCTGTTGGTGTGTCTAAATGCTCCACTGTATTCTTGTATTGTTGGTGTGTCTAATCACTGTAGTGTGATCTATGTGTGTGTGCGTAAAGCTGAGTGCCCTCTGTAATCTCCATCCTTTGCCATCGCTTTTGTCGACTGATCCGTGGAGCAGAAACGGCCTTTGCCTGATTCTTATTTAAAATAGACATTATGGTTCACAGTAGACTTCACATGGATTGGACCAGATGATGAGGCCAGGAAGGGTGGGTGCGTGGGGAGGGGCGGGGGTGGGCGATGAGTGTGCTTAGGGTTGGTGGGTGGGGGATGGAGGTGGGGCAGCAATTTCCTGAAACGATGAATCCCATTTATTCGCTGAAGACTGTCTCAATTGCCTCACCAGCGCACAAAGCTTTTTAATGCTTTAATTACGTCTCAAAGGAGCAGGGCAGAATCAAATTAGAGATTGTCCTACATTTAGGTGCTGTGCGCACGTGTGTGTGTGTGTGTGTGTGTGTGTATTATGCAAATTTGTGTGTGTGTGGGCTGTTTTATCCTTGTGTATGATTCATGGCAGTGAATATTTGTTCCTCTGGCAGCCAAGCACCATATATAGAGGCTTATCACACCCCACACACAGATGTGCACACACACATCCTCTCAACCGTTTACGCTGTCTAGGCTATCCCTCTGCAACACAAACAAAATGATACACACGCACGCGCACACACACACATGCATTAGCCCAGCTCTCTCTTGGACAAACACATCCACTTCACGCAGCATGCAAGCACCTTTTTTTTTGTCACCGCAGATGGCATGTGTCACAATATTACGGCAGTATTTCATTAACATTATGGGCATCCATCTGTTGTGTGCTCTCAGGTCCCCATAGAGCACCTTGTTTTAGTCACTGACAGAGAAAGAGATAATAAACATGGTTAACAATGTATGTTTCATGGCGCTCGGATAGCCCTACATACTCTGGTTGTAGAGTGGTAAAAATCTCTCACTAGCACTGTGAGAACTGTGCTCATAGCTCTTGTACTTTGCTGGATGTCTTATCAGAAAAAGGGTTTGATTTTGCTGTAGAGTTTTAAAATATATTTAAAACTGTGAAGCATTTTTTTTCTTTTAAAGCTATATTGGCTTATGCAGCCACTTGTTGACAGCTGCCAACCACTCAGTCTATCGACCTTCCTACATACGACACAGTTTGCATTTCACCATCACCATGTCCTTTTATGCAATACAAATAAAAGTAAAGTCTATATCTCCCCGCCTTAAAGGCTTTAGATCACGCCACCTTTTTCCTCCTGCAGGCACATGAACTGAAATAAGCTGATTGACGTTGTTTTTTTTTACATTTCTGGAGAAACTGAAGAGACTTTGCAATGCAGTTAACTAATTAGTAACTAAATTTACTAATAATTGTAACTGAAAATTAATTACTGAATTTAGTACAGTAATGCATTACTGAAAAAGGTAATGTGATTACAATATTTACACCCAGCGCTGCAAGTAATATAGTCAAATCTCTTTCCCTTAGGGTCATATGATGCACTGGGGTAAATGACAGTGTTGCCATTGCTGCACAAATAAATGAAATAAAATGAAAAATATCAAGCTGAAAGTAGAGAGTGTAGAATAATTACTCAAGAAGCAGAGTTATCAATCAGATGTGAAAATGTCATCAGCGATTTGGAGTCAAAGTAGATAAGTTAGTAAGCGTCAGGTTCGTGCAGGCTGCAGATGTTGTCATTCAGGCTGTGGCTGCTGTAAATGTGGAGGAGCAATATTTGTCAGACACTTTGTCATTTTTGGTGAAACTGAGCCACTTGTCCTCAGCGACTTCAGTGTGCTGTGTGTGATGTACTAAACTAAAAATGACTTTTTTAATGTGACATTTTCATTATCTTGCCTGATACGTCACGCAGATCTATCATCGCTGTTTCTTTATCCAGTTTAGTTTATTAATTGACATGTTATAACTATGGCAGCCAAAAGCTGATTTTTTTTATTTTTTATTTCATGCTGGTAGGCTGTTATAGAATGTGAATCTTTTGCTGTTGCATCCAACATTTCTCACCTGTTTCACAAGATAGTGATGGGAAGGTGAGACAGAAAAGCTGTTATTGCCATAAAAGCCCTAATCTGGCCCTTGTGAGTCTTGGTGTTTGGTTTTATGGTGTGTTTGTTAGGCTATGTCCACATTAGCCCGGATAGATTTGAAGTCGTTTTCACAGAGGCGTGCATCCACATTGAAACGACCGAAAACGCTTACGTTTCAGTCCTGCGCATGCGCGAAAGCGAGTGAGAATTAAAGGATTTGAAGAAAAGCTATCTGGAGCATGTACAAACTGATATTAATCTTTTTTTTTTTTTTAGGGCTGTCAAAATTGAGAGCAATCATAACAACTGCTTTATAATGCACTCAACTAGCTTTGTTTAATTGGTCACATGACTAAAATGCGGCATTGTTTTAGAAAGTCTGTGTTTTCGAGCGTCCACACTGCGACGGGGCAGCTCCATTTTGAAATGAATGCGTTTTTGAGAGCGTTTCCAAAACGCTGCATTTTTTTTCCTTGAGGAAAACGTCGTCTCAGTGTGAACAGGAGGCCAAAACGGAGAGAAAACGACGCGTTTTCGTTTGAAAACGCATTAGTGTGGACGTAGCCTTAGAAAGTTCTTGCTCCTTTTCTTGCTTTTTCTGTTTCTTATTTTTCCTCCTTCTGCCTCCACTTCTTTTCTCTTCTTCAGCTACCTGGGGCAGCTGACTCTTTGGCATGTTAAACGCTTGCATATTACAGTTCACATTGAGGAAATCGGATCTTGAGCAACAGCTCTGCCCTCTGGCACAGGGGGCAACCTGTACATAGACACACAAGCATGGACACACAGTGCAGTGTGAGCTTCACGGCTGCCTCTAGCCAAGTGCCTTGTGTTGACACAGGCTCTGTGTGGCACAGGCCCATATAGCTGAGCTGTTGTTTGCTGAGCTTGGTCCATGCCGTACTGGCTAGAGAGATAATGGAAAAGGTTATTCTTCTTTACAGTCGAAGCCTCTGTCTCCAAGCAGCAGACTGGTTTGTTTGGGATTGGGGGTTTTTTTGTGTCTGTAGGCAGAATTATAATGTCAGGGCTTCTCGTACCATTTGGATGTGTAATGGCCGAGGTCACTGTCAGAGTTTTACAGGACTGCACGTTTTATGTTTTTCTAAATAAAAGTCTTAAGTGCCTGTGCCTCTTCCGACCTTAGCGCTTCTGAATTTCCAAATGTTTTGCGGCCATAGTACGAAACGCATTTCATGCATGTACAGGATACCAAATGTTGTTACCCTGAAAGAATGCCTTCCCTACTTAAAACCATGGTAGAGTACTCGCTACCGAGCCATTAACAAAAAAAGAGAAACAAAAAAACTTTATCCTGTGAATCAAATAGATCTGCTCTTACAACCTGAAGCTATCTTGTTGCTTCGTATAGTCTCAGTCTATTGTTCTATGAATGCAGAGGAGGCTATTTGCAGTTAAAAATGAGACTGAGCGGCATGTCGTGGTGAGCGGGGTACAAAGCGACAGGTCATTCCTAACAATGTCGGGCTAGCTTCCTGTAAGTGCGGCAATCAGAATTCTGATGGTTTTTTGTAACTGCTCGATCGCAGTGTGGAAAATGTCTCTTTTTTTTCTTTTTTTTTCTCCCCCCCCACATGACCCATTATGCAGCCTGCTGAGAAATAATGAGATTTTGTCCCTATTTGGGTTTGATGCTCTCTGTGCTCCAACACACAACCAGTGCATCCACTGCTGCCCGGGGAATGTAGTGTGGAGAGAATTACAATAAGGGCTAATGGCAACATCCAGGCTAGGCAAAAGATGTTGTTTGCTAAGAATCCCAATGTGTCTTTGACATGACATGGTTGTCATTTGAATCACAGTATATCTAAAACGCTCTGTTTTTTGTTTTTTGTTTTTTCTGTGTGGCAGGTTAATTGTGAATGCACAGGCCACTCTGGGCATTAAAACATGGCTTTGAGTTAAACCACTTTAAAGTAACACAAACTTTTAAATAGGTAGCCTTACTGTCTTTTATCTGTTTCACTGTTAAAAGACGATTATCAACCCATGTAACCTTTGCCTTCCAAGAAATGAACTTTTAAGATTCTTTTTAAAGGCATCAGTGGCGGCAAAATATCTCAGAGATGAGCTGACACTGCTTATGCTGAAGGCTGCTGCAGGAGCTTGGGTTTGAATCTGCCTCAGACCATTTCCTGTGTGTCATTCCCCCCTCCCTGCTTTCCTGTCTGCTTTCGGTGCTTTCCTATCAATAAAGGCAGAATGCCAGAAATGAATCTTAAAAAAGACAACAGTGAAACACAAATAATGGTCCTCGTCACCATAACCAAATCTGTTATTTTTTTGTATTAATGTGGTGAAAAAACAACCTTGTCAGGTGATTCTCCAAATTAGCTCCAAACAGACAGTGTCATTGTGTTATTTTATGTATGCTAATTTAACATGACTTTGGCTACAACATAAAAAAACAGCGACTGAAGCAAATTCAAATGAAGTCATCTGAAGGGAAACCCTGAGTAGTGGAATTTAATGTGATTTTTACCTTGAAACATACCACCCATCTTAAACTTTTTGGAAACCAAGGAAGCACCCACAAGACAGCGCTTCCAGCCAGAATCCTCAGGAATGACTTGAGGAGAGTTAAAGGCACAGATCCCAACATCACTGAGCATCCAAAGTACACGTCGGAGCAAGCCTGCCCCATGGAAACCCTGCCCACAGCACTCAAAGTATCCGCTTCCAATATCCTCTTTCCAAGACAGCACAGGGGAAATTCTCAGAAATCCTGTGTCTGTGCCCTACTATGTCATACCTGTTTTGTTAGCATATGGGTAAGTTACAACATAGTCTCTGTAGTTATTCATAACAGTACTTGCTGTCTTGGCTGAAACACCTTTTAGTGAAGGTTACGAATGATCTTCTTACTGCCTCTGACAGCGGACTCGTCTATGTGCTTGTCCTGCTAGATCTCAGTGCAGCTTTCAGTACTGTTGATCATCACATTTTATTACAGCGATTAGAGCACGCTGTAGTTATTAAAAGTACTGTGCTACAGTGGTTTATATCATGTCTATCTAACAGACTCCAATTTGTTCATGTAAATGGAGAGTCCTCTTCACACACTACGGTTAATTATGGAGTTCCACAGGGTTCCATGTTAGGACAAATTCTGTTTACATTATACATGCTTCCCTTAGGCAGTATCATCAGAAGGCATAGCATACATTTTCACTGCTATGCTGATGACACCCAGCTTTATCCATGAAGCCCGATAACACACCAAGTAGTTAAACGGCAAGAATGTCTTAAAGACATAAAGACCTGGATGACCTCAAATTTTCTGATTCTAACTTCAGATAAAACTGAGGTTATTGTACAGAGCCTTCACCTCTCAGGCCCCTCTTCTGTGGAACCAGCTTTCGGTTTGGATTCTGGAGACAGGCACCCACTCTACTTTCAAGAGTAGGAACCAGCAGCAATAGATCTAGGGTCCTGGGGCAGTCCAGTGAGTGTCCAGCATGGAGTGTTTTTTCTTCTTCAGTAACCTTTTTCACTCGCAATGTGTTTATACACCGCTCTGCATTTAATTATTATTTGCTATTATTATCTCTGGCACTCTTCCATAGCATATCTTTGTCCTGTCTTCATTCACTCACCCCGAACCGGTCATGGAAGATGGCTGCCACTCCTTTAGCCTGGTTCTGCTGGAGGTTTCTTCCTGTTAAAAGGGAGTTTTTCCTTTCCCATGTCGCCAAACTGTTTGCTCATAGGGGTTCATATGATTTCTGGAGTTTTCTCTTTTGTCTTATTGTAGGGTCTTTACCTTACAATATAAAGTGCCTTGAAGCAGCTGTTGTTGGGATTTACAAATACTGCAAGTACTGTTACAGTGTGGCAGAGAGACACATAACGTCAGCATTGGAATTTAAATTCCCCATAAAGATACTTTTATAAAGTATCTTCATAAAAGTATCATTAGTTATACAAGAAGCAGGCCTAAATGTTTATTCACTGTCACTCAAAGTGAATGCTGGAATAACAAAAAGGAATGTTAAGATAATCATTACCCACTTTGTATTACCATTGTACCTCATGCATCATCAATCAATAGGATGTTATGGCTCACAGCATGGCTGTTTTTCATCACGGCCCTGGCTAATAACTCATAAGGTTGCTTCAGCACTGTAAAGAAGCAGTGTGTGCCAAACCAAGGACAGACTGAGTCTGGGTTATGTCTATTGAAGGTTAAGTAGGGGTGTGTTTTAATCTATTTATGGCTAATTATATCTCTGTGTGGGTCAGGTTTGTGTGCGGGTGTGTAAGAGAACAGTTCGTTTGCAGGGGTTTAAAAAGCTGGCAGGAACGTTAAGTTTAGATGTTTCTGTTTTTGAGCATGCACACAGTTTCGGGGGTTTTCATTTGGCCCGTCGCACTTGGAAACATGCTTAGCAACCAATTTCTTCGTAATGCTTTGCTCGTTGGACTGTGGCAAATTGAAAACTGTTTGATTTCATGTTCGTGTTTTTAATTATTTCTCCACGTTGGTCTCTTGCTTCTCTTGCCTTCACTCACCTATCCTGCTTTTTTTGTTTCCTCTTTCAACATGGTTCTCAGTAGCTCTTCTCTAACGTTTTTCTCTCTATGTTTTTGCAGGCCTCATCGCAGCAGCTGAAATTCACGACCTCTGATTCCTGTGACAGGATCAAGGATGAGTTCCAGTTTCTTCAAGCACAATACCACAGGTGAAAACACTGCTGCATGCAAACAAAATTGAAAAGCTGTACATATGACAGCCTGTTAAGTGCAGCTCTTTTTAATAAGGAATATATCCCCAGGCTGTACATGTGTATTTTCAGGATTTCTGTTTATTGAACATACTGTGTTTGTGTACCAGTAGCCGGTATGTTAAACATAAACTGAGCTGTGTTGTGGCAACAAAAACCTACCATTTCTTGGTCAGAATGGCTTTTAATGCGGATGTATGTCCTTTTTTCTTTTTTTAAACACTTTGTTTTACATCAATAATCACTAACAGTAACACTTGGAAACTGCCTGACTCTACAGCTAGCTAAAACTCAGGGACAGCGAAGTAGTTTATATTTGTGAGCATATTCAGACAACATTTACTGTCTTAATATTAAATAAATTCAGATAATAATAGTGATAATTAATTTTATAGGAATTGTAAAGAAGTAGCAAACAGAGGGTTTGCTGATGGTTCACGTCCTCTTAATTAAATTTAATTGAATACAAAGAAGAGAGTCTTGAGTTCAATTCCACCATCAGGCCGGGGTCTTTCTGTGTGGAGTTTGCATGTTCTCCCCGTGTTTGCGTGGGTTCTCTCCGGGTACTCCGGCTTCCTCCCACCGTCCAAAGACATGCAGCTTGTGGGGATAGGTTAATTGGATAATCCAAATTGCCACTAGGTGTGAATGTGCGAGTGAATGTGAGTGCGAATGGTTGTCTGTCCCTGTGTGTGTTGGCCCTGCGACAGACTGGCGACCTGTCCAGGGTGTACCCCGCCTCTCGCCCCATGACAGCTGGGATAGGCTCCAGCGCCCCCCGCGACCCTGAAAAGGATAAGCGGAAGCGAATGGATGGATGGATGAATACAAAGAATTAACAAAATATGATAACAGTGCCAGGGTTAAGTCTGTATTTTCACTTTAAAAAAACAACAAATGGTATCATTGTTTGCAGGATACCTTCAAGAATTTAAATAAAAATCATTAGACTTTTAAGATGAATGTTTGCAGCCAAGCACAGTGTGAACTCGAAGAGAACTGTTCTGTGGTAAGAAAAAAATGGAGATGTGTGCCTTTGTTTCAGTAGTATCTCAGCTCTATTGCCATACTGCACACTAAGGAAGCCTTTATTGACTCATACCTAAATCAATCTCGTTTACCCTCGGCTATTGATCTTCCTTTACTGCTTAAATACCGCTACAGCTCCAGAAGTCTGAGGTGCTTCCAAATTCCGACCTTCACTGATCTGTTTGATAGCTGTTGTAAAGAGGAGGGATGCCACGGGGTCTGCATCAAGAAATCCACTCTTTGTGCGAGTGGAGTCTTTGAAGCCTGTCTTCCTTCCTGAGGAGGTTGGTTTGTTCCTCTGTACCTGTACTCCCAGAACCTTCCAGAGGCTTGCCTCAGCCGGTTACAGACACAGGCAAAGGCAGATGAAAGAGTAACACATTGTGTGTAAAATCCTTGCTCTGGTCTGATCGCTTTTGTTTGTAGGGGATTCTAAAGCTGCAGTAATGCCCTGTGCGTCTTTTTCCTCGACTTTGGTTTTTGTAATTCCCACAACAGTGAGCAGCACCATTTAACCCCCTTCAGAGAGTCACGGCGCAGTTGAAAGAATGCCTTTTTTGTCTGAGCATACAGAACATGCATACAGTTCCTATTGACTCAGGAGGGGAGCTAGGATTGGGTGGGGGGGCTTGGGAGCCATAGACGAGGCTTTGTAGTATTCTGCTGAGCTGCGTGTGTCTGTTGCTGAAGACTTTAAAAGGCAAATGTACCGCAGGCGTTCCCCTGGGTATAGTACCGAGCATTGTAGCTGTCGCTGTCTTCTTCTTCCCACCCGACAGCCCACCCTCCTTCCCCCGTCTCTTCTCCCCTCCCCTCGTTCACATGCATAAATAGATCAGGGAATACATAAATCAAAATAAAGATGACAGCAGGAGCGATTTAGAGGCGGAAGAATCGGCAATAAAACTCCATCAAAGTGTCGTTTGAGAACAGTGGCGCAGGCCCGGGGGCTGCTGAGCACCAATCAGAGGAGGCACGGAGCCAATCCCAGGTAGGCTGGCAGCGGGGACGCCTGTTGTCATGACAACCCACCATACAGCCTACGCATGTACACAGGGATGGCGCTAAGGGTTTTATGTAAGTGGGAAGGGGAACATTTTGGGCGAGTGGAGGCTGCTCGTACGAAAACAGGATTAAGGATTAAAATCACCAGCCCAAAGAAAAAAAACCCTTCACACATGTCAGTGTTATCAGGTTGGACATCTGTTGCTTACCAAGGTGTGAGCAGTCATAACCAGATATCCTTAGCTTGGAGCAGCCAACAAGTGCACATCTTTATTTTGCTTGGTTGCATTTTGGCTGCAACTGTTCTCAATTTCTTCGTATCGATAAAAAGAGTTGGATGGTTGATACGATAAATGTTGTGTTATTGCTGCAGAGTGGATTTTCTTTTAAAGCGGGTCACTGTTTACTTGTTTTATACACGTGTGGATTCTTGAGAAACATTGTCATGCACGAAGATGACATCCTTGTTTTCAGCAGCAAGAACCAATCATTACATGAGTTTAAATATTATGGCAAATAAATAATAAAAATAAAGGGCATTAAAAATGTTACTGATATGAAGACCTCAAAGCTGATACTGGGAGGCTGGTTGGATTTTTTTTAAAAAAAAGGAAACCTCAGGCATGACAAATGTCAAACTAAAGGTAATAAATGGAAGAACGAAGAAGTAGCCAAAAGGAGAAGCTAAAACTTCAGAACAACACAGAGACGTGGAGAAAGACAGAGGCAGTAACCCAGACAGGAAAACAGCCAAGCAACTCAGATGAACTGACAAGTAAAGGAGGAAGAGACCATCTATAAATACACAGAGAAGACTAATTGGGAAAGAAGACTCAGGTGAATCTAATGAGGGCAGAGCAGACAAGGGGAAAATGCTAACACAGTAAGGCAAACCAGCACACAAGACACACAAGGTGACTTATTAACAAAAAAGCAGGAAGTAACAGGGTTACAGAGTTGTTAACAGAGTTCAGAGTGACAGAAAATACACATATAAAAGGAAGGGAGACAGAAAAGGAAACACAGGAGACAGAGCGGGGGGAAAAAGGTAAACTGTTTGGCTGTTAGCGTTTACATTAGGAACAGCTGCTGTGAGAGCACCGTGAGAGCTGAGATAAGACAGAAGAGGATGTTTCTATCTACTTACAAACACAGATATCCCATCATCAGTTACAATTGTGCGAAAAAAAACGAAATAAAAATTTTCATTCCAGAAGGTAAACTTTAATATTTTTTTTTTAACGTTTTAGTTTTGATGATTATGTTCTTATAGCTCATGAAAATGAGAAATCCAGTTGAATAATGTTCAATTTCACTTATACACTCAGTACTTGGGGGTCCTTTACTGCAAATTATTGCATTAATGCGGCTTGGCGTGGAGGTGGTCAGCTTGTGGCACTGCCAAACTTTTATAGAAGCTTTGATAGTAGCCTTCATCTCATCTGTATTCTTGGATCAATTGTTTCTAGTTTTCCTCTTGACAATGGATTTTCAATGTGCTTCAGGTCAGCGGACATGGCTAGCCAATCACAAACCTCTGCAAAATAATGTTTGCTGACCATTAATAATATGTTCAGCAAATGTTTTGGCATGGATGCAGTTGCTAAGGTCTGCTGAAAAAGAAAAGCAGCATCTTCATAACGTTTGCCAACACATGGAAGGATAAAGTGCTTTGAAATCTCCTAGTAGATGGCTGTATTGACTTTGGATTTGATAAAACACAGTGAGCCAATCACCAGCAGATGACATGGCATCTTAAATTTTCACAGACTGTGGAAACATCACACTGGACATCAAAATCCAACCTTACTTTCTGTGCCTCTGCACTCTTTTTCTATTCCTTATGACCTTGATTTCCAATGAAATGATACATTGGATCTGTCCAGTTCCTTTTCTCCTTAGCCCAGATAAGAACTTGCAACATTGCATCTGGTTCAGGAGTGGCTTGATATTAGAAATGTACTAGTTGAAGTTCCTTTCCTGAACATTTCTGTGGGTGGTGGCTGATGATGCAATGACACCCGCCTCAGGTACTCCTTGTGAAACTCTTACAAGTTCTTGAATCAACTTTCCTTCACAGTCCACTCAAGGTTGCAGCCGTCCTTGTTTCTTTTTCTGCTTTGCTTTTCCTTTCTAGTCAGCTCTCCATTAACATGCTTAAATCCACTTTTCAGTAATGACCTTCTGTGGCTGTGGGATTCACGATTGTCATCTGGATAAGAGTCAAGTCAGCAGTTTTTTTTTCCGCAATTGTGGTTGTGTTTAATGAACTAGACTGAAGGGGCCTCTTCCAGTGCTGCTTTTATCTGAACAATGTGTTTGTTTTTGTTCACCCTGGCCTTTTGTAAATTGTACCTACTGGTAGGATGTTTTTTTGGTGCACGTTTTTTCTTCTGTCTGCCAATGGTGGATGGATCAGCATTGGTCTTATTCGCCTTTCCTTAACACCTCTGTCTTCTGCTGCCTGAGGCACTCTCACTGCTTAGCAGCAATCCTTGCAGTTCACTCTAGGAGGGCATCTTACTATTCATGACTGCTCCACACGTCCTGGATAGTGGTATAGACATGAATCTTTGTTCCCTCTTCTGGGTTTTTTTTCTGGAAGATCCTTGGAGTCTTGGACTTTGGGTGAATTCCATAGAATTGAGAAAGCTTCTCAGCACCTGTTTCATCCACTGAGTTTGTGGCTTTCCTTGCCTTGTCATCAAGCCTTATTTGTTTAGTCTTTTTACAATTGTGCAGTCATGAAATTCAATCTGAGGACTCTGGAGACTGAGATGTAGCTCTTGGTTGATGAGTTAATAAATTTATTTTGATTAGCAGCACCTGGCTGCTACTTAACCTCCTACTTCCTATAGAAGCAGTAAGGAGTTCACAGCCCTGCATAGTACTGTGAAAACTTGCTTTTTCTATTGCCAAAAGCATTCACTTTTCTGCTTTCATGCATATGAACTTCAGTGACATCCCGTTTTTTAATCCATAGGATTTAATATGATGTCAGCCCACCCTTTGGAACTATAACAGCTTCTGCTCTTCTGGGAAGGCTTTCCACAAGGTTTAGAATTGCGTTTATGGGAATTTCTTTTCTTTTTTTTAACCATTCTTCCAGTAACGCATTTATGAGGTCAGACACTGATGTTGGGCGAGAAGGCCTGGCTCACAGTCTCTGCTCTAAATCATCCAAATCAGGTTTCGTACTCTGTGAAGATCAGTCAAGTTCTTCCAAGCCAAACTCGCTCAACCATGTCTTCATGGATCTTGCCTTGTGCGCTCGTCTGCAGCCACGTTGGAACAATAAAGGGGCATCCCCAAACTGTTCCCACGAAGTTGGAAGCATGAAATTGTCCAAAATGTCTTGGGATGCTGAAGCATTAAGAGTTCCTTTTATTAATTAAGGGGTTGAGCCCACCTCCTGAAATACAACCCCTTCCATAATTCCCTCAGCTGCTGTGGAAATCCGTTCCATGAAACTCCCTGCGAACTGTTCTTGAGCTAATCTGAAGGCCGCGTAAAGTTTAGAGGTCTGTAGCGATTGACTCTCCAGAAAGTTGGCGTGCACTGTGCACTGTGCTGTGCCCAGCATCTGCTGACCCCGCTCTGTAACTTTACATGGACCTTCCACTTCATGTCTGAGTTGCTGTCATTCCCAGTCGCATTCACTTTGTTATAATACCTCTAACGGCTGACTGTAGAATATTTAGTACCATGGAAATTTCTTGACTGGATTTGTGGTGGCATCCTATCACAAACCAGTCTTGAATACTTTTTCATTATATTGTGGTTTTTGTATTTAAAGTCAGGGCAAGGGTGGAGGCTCTAGCTGCAGTCTACACTGCAGTAGCTACAGTAAGTATAGAAAAAGCAGCACAATTCTGTGTGTATGAGTAAGCTTACATTATTGCCTGTGTGTAACACGGTGTTCAGTCTGCCAGTTAAGACTAACAGCGGCAAAGACTGAGCCATCGCTCGCTATAATCGAGCTGTCATTCCTGCAGACAGCTGCGAAGAACAACCCTGCATAAATATACACACACCATCAAACAGGTTACAGACTTATCCTAAATCTGAACCTATCTAGCATGTGTGTCTGCATATTTTGATGAGTCTTACCCACGCTTCACATCGGATGATTCCGCCTGTGACTGACACGCTATAAAAGGCTGCTTCAATCAAAATCACAGAGGGGCTCTTTTTTTTCCACCTCTGTCGTTTTTATTTGACAATCAGGCTGACTTGTTGATGCATCCTCCTTTGTCCTGTCGCCTCGCGTGACATCAACGCTGACATGATTACAGCTAATGGCTGTCGCAGGGAAAGGGTCACAGAGAACGCGTCAACACTATATTTAGACTTTTTGCTTCGCTGCCTCTTCTTTGATTTAGTGAGCAGACATTTTGGCTCGGCTCGTCTCTGGAGTTCAGAGGGAGTTTGACCTCCTCCTGTCAATCGACACATGTCAGGTGTGGCGAACACGCTGCCACTGACCTAATAAAGGCGAGGATGATGATGATGATGGTGCTAATGATGATGATGCAGTTGGCAGCGATGATATAGATGAAAATGGTGGCGGGGGATGATGAGAACGGAGGTGGTGCTGCTGCTGCTGCTGATGATGATGGTGGCGGTTGAAGCAATGATGAAAGTGATGACAGTGCTGCCGGTGAAAGTGGAGGTAATGATGATGAAGGGGGGTAGAAGTCACCTGGTGTCAGCACTTTTAGAAGGAAGACTGTCGAGCTGAATAACAAGGTCTGACTCTGTCCTCCTCTCCCCTCCCTCTCTCTCCAGTTTGAAGCTCGAGTGTGACAAGTTGGCCAGTGAGAAGTCAGAGATGCAGCGCCATTATATCATGGTGAGTTAAGCTGTGTGTGCTGCGCGTCAGAGCTGATGGTTGACACAAAATGCTATCTTTTCACTGTTTTTAACTAATGTAGATTTTGGTTGTTGTGCAACTTCTTTGTATTTTCACTCTACCTCCTCCATACCCTTCATCATCTTCCCTTTTGCACAGCAAGTCATTTTCATAGATTTTCTTAAAATTGCTTGCAAATGATTTCAGTTAGCAAAGAACTGACGCCGTCGTTGTGCTTCTCTTGAAAAATGTTTCCTTTGTTTGGGAATCTGACAGTTACATTATTAATTTTCCAAACTCATCTAAACAGTCTAACAACTCCCTTAATTAGATTCTTCTTCGAAGAAAACGGACGGCATCAGTTGTTTCAGCAAATGCCCTGAAAAAGCATGCCTTAATGGTCAAGCGACATGTCCCTTTAGTGTTTGCTGGAACAAAGGCTGTTGTCTGTCAGCGAACAAAGAAGGAAGTTGGGTGATGTTATTACAGAGCCACGAAGCCTGCAGCAGGAGGAGATTGGACTAAGTGAGCAAACAAAACTTTTGCCGTGCTAATGGATCGTAAAATGTAATTTTTTCCAGCCGTGATTTGCACAATTTTGGCACAGACAGATAACGCCATCCTTCAAATTAGGATATCATATCTGGAAAAAACATTTTCTTTTAGTTCAGTTTGAAGGACATGTTGGTGAAACCCTAAAGTGCGCAGTGCAATCAAATCCAGTTGCTGACTGGTGTTGATTGTAGCCCCGTTAGACTTGAAATCTCAACACGTAACATGATTGAAATGATGGTATCATGTTCCCTAAAAACAAAACCTGAACTGAAATAAACCAGAATTTTTCATGCTTTGTTCCCTTTTGCTTCTGTAGTTAATGTATGTGTTACTCGCCTCCCCCAGCCCCCTTCATTTCCTCTTTTTTCCCCCCCATCTCTCTGTCTCTGTCCACACATTCACATCCACACACAAACATGCACACACAGATGTGGTTGCCTGCTCTCTGCTCCACCTCGGGGCTAATCTCATTGTTGCTGGCCGTAGCTGTGTAGCCGTCTGATGTTTTGCCTCTAATTGATCCTCTGACTGGCTTTAATCTCATCTCATCTGCCCTGCCGCACTGCTCTCTCCACCATCAGCAGGGCAGCAGACACATACAAACACACAATTCCTCTGTGTATCTTTCAGGCAGACATGTGTACACACAGTTTCACACACACACACACACACACACACTCGGGCATTGTCGTCCTTGTGCACATAAGCACACACCCACTGAAACAAGAGCACAGTCGTGTAAAACAGATTTAATGAAAAACCGATGCCACGAATTTCAGAAATAAATGGAAACTCTTACTAAAGTGTGTTGCAGAACCCAGCAAATTCTGATTTGTGTGTTTTTTCTTTGTGTAATTGCAGTGATTTATCCAGATTATAGGTAATAGTTGATTTAAGCATTTACCGTATTTTCACAACCATAAGGCGCACTTAAAAGTCTTAGATTTTCTTCAAAAAGTGCGGCGCGCCCTATAGCGCAGTGCGCCCTGTGTGTTGTAAGGAGGACGTAGTAGAGAACACCATGAGAACGCTAAAGGGTGAAGTGTGTGCGTTGACTTTATTGCACATACCTGTATAAAAGAACAGGTATGTGCGTTATGCAGGACATCGTTGTTTTAACAACCCTGAAAATGGCAAAGAGACACGCTTACGAAGCACAGTTTAAACTGAAGGCCATCAGCTACGCGGAGGAACATGGAAATCGAGCAGCGGCGAGAGAATTTAAGATTAATGAATCGATGGTTCGCAAGTGGAGGAAGCTGGAAAACAAGCTCCGGCAGGTCAAGAAGACGCAGCTGAGTTTCCGCGGACATAAGGCAATCATCGAGCAAAGAACGAGCGGGAGAAGCGTTTCGACGGTCACCATTCGGCTAAAAGCAGTTTCACTTTCACTTTTTATGAAACGGTGCCATTTTTCCATCCGGACCAGGACTACGGTAGCGCAGCAACTTCCAGCGGATTATAAGGAAAAGCTGGCCATCTTCCGCTCCTACTGCAGCAAACACATCGGCGACAAACACATCCAGCGATGGATGACCGATGGAGACCACAGTTTCACCAAGAGTGGAAGGCAGCGCCGGGCGAGTTACGCCACAATTTGCCAATGGATTGTAGATGCTTGGGCTAACATGTCTGCTGGCACTGTTGTTCGAGCTTTCGCAAAAGCCGGCATCATTTCCGAGGAGCCGCACGGCACAGAAAGTGAATCTGACAGTGAAGAAAGTGAACCTGGCATGTTTGATGAAGATTTAGCGCAGCTGTTCAATTCAGACACAGAGGATGAGGACTTCGATGGGTTTGATTGATGATAAAAATGTGAGTACCAAACTTTGTTTTGCTCCTGCTTTATTTTTAAATACGCACACTTGTATGCTTGTGTGTTGTTGATGATGACGATTACTGGTAATAAAAATGTGAGTAAGGTACCGAACTCAGGTTTGCTCCCGCTTTATTTTTAAATACGCATACGGTACTTGTATGCGCCCTATGATCCAGTGCGCCTTATGCCATTACTGTTAAATACAGTAATGGCACACATAACTGAGACTGCGCCTTTTAGCACAGTGCGTCTTATGGTCGTGAAAATACGGTAAATGTTTTGAAGAAACGCAGCTGCACAAATTAATAAGGGACATGATGACTTTTATAGTCAGAAAAATGTTCTACAGACTGTTTAGTAGCCTGCAGGCTGATATTATCAGCACAAAGTTTTCATTAGGGTTTGGTATTTTTCTGATCAGCTTGTGAGGCACTACAAAGTGATATACAACTTTCAGCTGCTCTGTTTTTTGGAAACGTTAACCAAAGCATCTCTTTTTTCTTTTTAAGAGTGCTCCTTTGCCTCCAGTTCACTCAGTGACTCTGTGATGCATGTGCTAAATCAATTTAAGGGACACTTTAAAAGACAGAAACCAGACAAGGCTGCATACATGCAATGGGTAATTCAAAGGCTGATGGAGGCAAAGCTCAGTTTGAGTGTTCTGTGTAGTTTCTATCCCCTTAAATGTTGTGGTCCTGCTTTTAAATGACTAAGGGACAGATCATTATCTCTTAGGACCACTTCAAAGTCCTATATTGTACCAAGTTTTAACAAGATAATGTAAGTCTTTAATGTCCCAGCATTGTGTCTATTTCTAAACAGATGGTTGTTCCTGCTTTTACTGAAGTTACTGAACCTTTCTTGCTTAACAACAGTCAGCTTTGGTACAAGTTAGCAGCTTGGTGCTACATTACATTACATAGCCAGGCTTGAAAACCCCTAAAACTCTAGTTTAAGAAAATGGGTATCACAGCAGTGGTTATCAGCTTCCATTGTTAAGCTAGACTTTCTTTATCAGATTCTGTCTGCAATATAATAGTATCAGAGTGTATATTTGACTCTTCTGCACAAAATTGATTAACTGAGTGCTTCTTACATTTGTTAAGAAGACCAGATCATATGTTTCTTATATGTTGAATATAAGCACAAGGGAACACTGGTGCTACAAGAAAGGAAAGCTAGCAGAAAGTTTAGCTTTCTGTCTTTCATTTTTTCTAATGTGATAGCTGCACTTTGGACATCTTAAATCTTAAAACAGAAACACACTGATTCAGGATACTCGAGTGGGTTGGTCTTTACTGCAGTTTCAATGATATATCAGTGCAGGAGCTCAGAGATTCCCAGATTACACATCAAGAGATGTCAGACGTTCTGAAGCAAACTTTGCTTCCCATTTCCACATCTTCTACTTCTTCTGACTTGATGCATCTATCGTTCAGAACAATACTGCAGCCAGGAGGGAAAACTGGGCTGGAGCCAGTCCCAGCAGACACTGGTCAAAAGGCAAGGTTCACTCTGGATGGTTTGCAACCACATGAACTTCCCTATCTTACATGTGGCGAATCAAGAATCAACAGGAAACTTAACATTCCTGCCTTTGGATCGTGTGAAGACGCCAACAAGTTACTCAGGTGAAGCTGCTAAAATTGGCCAAAACAAAACTGATAAATTGGTTTGCTTAGATTTGGTAATAGGTGGTGCTTTTCCCCATTTTGATGTTACAAGAGGGGAATGATCTTTTCTCTATTTGGTAGGTAGGGCTGTGCGATATGACCAAAATCTCATATCCCGATATAAGAATTCTATCGTCCTGATAACGATATAAATCACAAAATTTTAACATTTTCTGTAAATTCTGTGAATCTCGGGCAGCTCGACTTGCGTGAAGTGTTTCCAGCTGCGCGTCATGTAGCTGGAGTCGAGTGTTTTAACTGATGCATGAAACGATACATTTTTAGACATAAGTTGTAACGGCCGCCGTTTTCTTTGTGAGTATTTATTACACTGCGTGCTGCGGGGGAAAGCCTGTTCTAACGTTTGAGTCTAAGGTTTATTTTTTAGCACCTGGCGGCTCTTTTTTAATTCTCATCCATAAATAATCTGCTCTTTCACGTGATTTAGTTTATTTTGAAAAGTCTCAACAGGATCTTGAGCTTTATTGTGAAAGGTTTATGTGGAACATAAACAAGCGGACACGCGATGCTGTTACCGTCGTTGTTGCTAACCACAACGCATAAAAACAGGCGCTTGTCCGTCCGTAGTGTGGTTATATTAAATATAAGAGAAAGAGAGAACTTTAACTTTAAATTAATATAAACACTACAGTGACCAAAACAATGAAAAAATATTGCAGTAAACAATGAATTTTGCGACACCACGAAACAAACAATAGCGTAAAATGTTTATGTTTATATCAAACAGCCCTATTGGTAGGTGTAATTATTTTGCAAAAGCCATGGAAGCATTGATTTTGCAAAATAAGCCCCATTTAAAACTTTGCAGTGATGTTATGTGATACTATGTAAAAACTGGGATAAGACTTTCCAGGGAAACATTGGAAAAATAGAACAAATAGTTGAGTAAGATCCCTGGCTTCTCTCTCTCACCTCTGCAAGGCATGAAGCGGGTGTGAATGTCGGCTTTAGAACATTAAAGAGTGTGTGTGTGTGTGTGTGTGTGTGTGTGTGTGTGTGTGTGTGTGTGTGTGTGTCACCCACTATCAAATGTCAGGAAGGATGCGGGTGAAAGGGGTTTCTAACGCTATCTGACCATCAGACATGCAATTCAGACAGAGCGTAAATCCTGCTTAACCTCACATGTCTAACTTTAGTGAGGAGGAGAATATGAGGCAGCTTTTTCTTCAGCCTGCATCTTATAGCTATCGTGCTGGAAAACAGTGAGACAGGAAATGCGCAGCTGAATGAAACATGGACACTTTTAAGAGAAAATGCCAGACAAGTAGCACTTTGCAGTGTTTCCAGAGTCTGCTGAGGAGTTCTGATTCTTCGTTACAAGGTCTTTCATTTTTATTTGAAACTCAAGCTTCATATATAAAATGTGAGGGGCATAAAAGTGCAATCTGCTTGAATCTGAGCAGTTTAAAACCATATATAACAGTGAACGCACCAGTTGTTTTATAAACATGTAATTGGGTCTGGGAAATAAAACAACATTTAAAAAAAAAAAAAAAAAAAGGCAGCCAGCAAATAAATAAATAGTTTGCGTCCAACCCTGTTACAGATTTAAAAGAAGAAATAAAATGTTGTCTAGAGATCTGTGACAGTTTTAAAAAAGCCACAGTATTGAGGCTAGCAGGTAGGCCAACTTATCTGCAATCCCAGCTGATCATCTCACACATTCAATTCCACCTCAGCTCCTTCTTTGCTGCATCTAAATTAATCAATATTATATGTGTTCTCCCTATAGATTAAATCCGATCTGTGCCATTTTCCTGCACTTCACTCAGGCAGCAGCCTCATTTCCAGAAGTGAGAACATGGATCACTTTCGCCAGCTGTGCTTTAGACTGGCAGCCACGTTTAATTTCAGTTCAGTTTAATTTAATTTAGAGAGGGCAAAATCAGAAGTCGTCTCAAGGTGTTTCATATTGTAAGGTAAAGATCCTACAGCAATAGAGAGAAAACCCCAACAATCAGCTGACACTTGGCGACAGTGGGAAGGAAAAACACCCTTTTAATGGAAGAAACCTCCGGCGAGCTCAGGCAGGGACAGCCACCTTTAAATACAAAGTGGTGTGCAACACATATTTATAAGAGGTGTGTTTAGAAGAAATAAGCCATCATAGGAAATGTGATGAAAGTTGAAGGCTCCCATTCTACTTATAAGTACCCTCAAAACCACAAGTAAACCAGCAGGCTGAGACTGAAGTGCTATATTGGGGTGATATGGCACTATGAGGTCTTTAAGATAAGATGGGGACTGATTATCCAAAATGTGAGGAGAAGAATTTAAAATTTGACTTTGGATTTAACAATGAAGAAAATCCAATATGGGAGAAATATGCTCCTTCTTCCTAGTCCCTGCCAGTACTCTCGCTTCAGCATTTTAAATGAACTGGAGGTTTCTTAAGGATGTTTTAGGACAACCTGATAATAATGAATTACAATAGTCCAGCCAATAAACTCTAAACTAGTTTTTCACATCACTCTTACACAGGATTGTTCTGCACAAATGCAAGAAAGCAGTCAAGCTAACATGGATGTCTTTGAGAGGAAGCACATACAGGGTTTACACGCAAACTTCACACAGGATCGTCTTACTCTGAGGTGACAGTGCTAACCGCTGCACCATCGATACATGTGAGAAAGGAGAGCAGATGATGCCCTGACCTGATTCTGCCAAAAGTTTCAGAGTTTTTATGTGAAAACGGCTTTAGTGAGGAGTGGGACTACCACGTGCTGCCAGAACAGCTTTGGAGTGTCTTGGCATTTATTTCACAAGCCTCTGGATCTCTACTGGAGGGAAGTAATCATGCTTTTCCAAAAGAATCACATTTTCTTAATTATTTAAAGCATTCTTTACCTTTTTAACTCTTTCCCCCATGACTGCTTTATATCAAAATAACTGGTTGTGCATCAAAAGTTAGTTAGTGAGAGTGATCTCTGCCTGTATAGCTTACTGGAGCAACCCTTGGAAAAAAGGTTTTTATGGGGAAAGAGTTGATGAAGAATTGGCATCACTTGCCAAGACACCACTCCCATCAGTATGGAAAATTTTCATTATAGGATAAAGGTGATGCCTCAGAAGGGATTTGTATTGATTTGCAGTTGCTCTTTCCTCCAAGGGGACACCTGCCCCAAAATAATTACTGGATCTCCTCGTTTGTAGAGGTCAAGCGTTGAGATATTTCCTTCACTTTATCACCCCTCTGTAGATCCGCTGTATTGGATTAACTGAGATAAATTACACGTTTGTTACCATTTGCTTACCATTTGTCTTTTTTAATATGTGCACAGCCCTTATTGGATACATGCTGATGTAATTGTGCAGCCATCTTCACATTCAGCTGAAATAAAACCTGTAAAATTGAATTGTGAATGCAGTATTGCCAAAACAGCCTCCTTCGCCCACTCTGACTCGAACGCACACACAGTCAGCCACGCACACACATACGCGCACTTTCAATCGCACTTCCACTCCATCAGTGGCAGGCCGAGTCTTGTATCCCCACTACGACCTCCCCACTCCTCCTCTAATAGCATATCAGGTTGCCCCACTCCCCCAGCCAGCGGCAGCACCTCCATTTCCCCAGCGCTGTAATTACTTTAGGGAGCTTCCGCGTGGGCACAAGCAGCTACGGAGCTATGTTTTAGTGCGCGTGCATGTGCGTGCGTGCACGTGCATTCACTTACAAGAGAGAGCCAGTGTGAAATTGAACACAAACAACTGTGTGTGCGTGCATATGTGCGTGTGTGTTTGTGTGTGAGTGACAACAAGCGAGAGACAAAAATGTGTGTGTGAGTGAGAGATCTGTGTGTTGTTTGTTTTCCAGTGACAGAGCCAGTCCCCCTGCAGACAGAGTGGGTGATTAACAGGGTTGACGCCTAGAAGGTGGCCCTCTCATTAACACTGAACACACACACACAGACACACAACAGAAGCCGTTTCTCTTCTGTCTCTCCTTTTCTCTCGCAGTCTCTCTTCCTCTTTGTGTCTTCTCTTTGCATGTGTGTGTGTGAACATGTCTGAAGTGTAGAAGTAAGTAAAGGGACTGTTACCGATCACATCGACTTGTCTGGATAATTAATAATTCTAAATAATAAATGAGGCAGCGTCTCTTGTTCCACGTGCGCACACATGTGGATCCTGCTGCTGTGTGATGATTGCAGAGATTAATGAAACTCATCCTGCACACAAACAGCTGTAAGCGACAAACAGAACTTCAGTACGCCCTTTAAATTAAGCAACTGTTTATATTCTCTGGCAGTTCATACATGCAAATTTCATTTGTATGAGGGAGCTGGCGTGTACATGAGAAGGAGGATAAAATGACAAACTGGCAGATTAATTATGCAAATCAGTTGATCGGTTTATTTTTATGTGCCGTCGTAGCTTCGGTTTCAGCAGCTCATCATTTTACATCAAATAACATCGAACAAAGAACATTGGAGGTTGTTATTAAGCTGTTTACTTAAAAACAAAGGCAAAAATGAAAAGGCGAATAAAGTCTTCCGCAGTGTTTCAAGATTACTGTACCCATGTGAATTCTTGTTCTTATTAATCTGCAGTGTAATGATGCCTTTCGGGAATCATCTCTTGGATTTAAGAAGGCCCGTATAATGTTTTTTATGATCATATTAGCATTCGTTGCTTTTGGTGGAAAAAAGCAACGAAGCAAACTGAAGATGCTTCGAGTGTTCCAGCTGAGAAACAGAATTTTTGTGCGATTTCCGATTGTGGTGCAATCAAAATGCACATTAGCTTCAAACGTGATTTGTCACATGCAGTCAGTTGAGCATGATAAATTGTTAGCATGGAGCTCCTGCACAGACAATTTTTCTGGCAACAGTTCGGTGCCTGTGTTTTTATAGCTTTTTCTTCTTCTTCTTCTCCTCTTCTTTGTGTAGTACTATGAGATGTCCTACGGGCTCAACATTGAGATGCACAAACAGGTAAGTCTGTATTTAGTCTCCTTAAAGTTCGCTCTTTTATTCCCATCACATAGGATGTAAAACTGTTGTATGATCATAAACAGAAGATTGCTTTTGTGAAGAAAATTGAAACACAGGAGGATGCCTTTTCTGCTTGCAGGATGTGATGGATTCAAACTGAGGGGCATGCATGTTTATCAAGTTTCTATTGTACCTCCTGTGTGTATTATGTTGCTTAAGGCTTCCTTTCTAACATGCTTCTATAAACTGAGGTGTCTCCATCGTCATGCAACTACTGCCGAGGGTTATCAGTCTAATGTTTTGTTATTGCTTTTACCAATGTTTAGAATTTTTCTTCCTGTCAGTTAGCTTTGACATGTGGATTTAAATACTACAGGAAAAAATCCAAAAAAGCCAAATCTGAGTGAAAAATGCTTTTGTGCTGTCAGCAGGAAGTAGCTACATTCCTCTGCATAAATGAATTATTTTATAAACCTGGCTAGCAGCTGTCTGACAGGCAGTGCTCTCTCTATACGTGTTATGGATAAACCTGCGAGAGCCACAAATAAAAGTTGTAGTAATTTCAGAGCAATTTGTTTTAATATTTACAGATGAATCATACATTTACCAATAATCTAGCGTCATTTTGTACTCTGTGATTGAAAAATGTCTCAAGGACTCGCTGTCCTGTATCGTTGCTTGTTGTTCATACTGACGATTCAGCTGGGAGAATTTCCTGGACTTTGAGGTGCCAGTTGGCTAACCTCATCAATGCCGATAAAAAGACTTTTAATACTTACTGAACCTTGAATTATGCACTTCATTACAGGGTTCTTTTTTTCTTTAACCTGGCTCAGATGCATTGGTTGCCAGGGTTGGGAATGTCTCCATAAGTTACCTGTTGCATGTGCCTCACTGATGTTTGACTGGCAGATCCACATTGCTGTATTGTGGTAGCCTTATTATGCTACAGACATGGATACTCAGAGAGCAGCTTAGTGTTTTGTTTTTTTTTTGATGGGACGGGTGAGTAAACAGTGACAGGTACAAAGATTTACCATAGACAGTATAAAAGATGGACTTTGTGCCAACATCTGAAAGTGAAGCTAATGTGGAAGTACTTTAAACTTGCATTTTTTTAATGGCCAGCAGGGGGCGACTCCTTTCCTAACAAAAGTATGTCTGGTAGTATAGATGTCTATGGGGCAATGGCCCTTGGCTACCTAGCTGTCTGACATCAGATCACCTTCCTGATGAGTTCATGGGCTCAGTCACTAGTTTCAGGTCACTGATTAAAACACGAAGTTCAGTTTGGCAATTATGGTCATTACTAGAATAAGTCCAGTAATTTTTGTAAAAAGGATTTTTTAGGATTTCCGTTCATGGTCTCAGGAGTCTCATCTCTGCTTTTGGCGGATGATGTGGTTCCTTTGGACTCATCAACCTTGTTCCGGAAGCCGAGTGTGAAGCAGCTGGGGTGAGAATTTAGCACCTGAAACTCCGAAGCCACGGTTCTTAGTCAGAAAAGGGCAGCGTGTCCACTGCAGGGTGCAGGAGCGAGCTGCTACCTCAAGTGGATGATATCTTAGGGTCTTGTTTACAAGTGAGGGAAGAGGAAAGCAGGAGGCTGACAGATAGATGAATGCGGTGTCAACAGTGATGCAGACGCAGTACTGGGCTGTTGTGGTGAAGATAAAGTATGAAAGTACATCTATGATGTACCTTCTTACCCTCACCTTTGGCCCAGCAGTTTTTGATTTAGTTGTAGCCATAGTCTTTTGATTAAAAAAACGTTTAGTTTTATTCCTAATTAGGACTAAATCCTTTTAGTTTTAGTCAACTAAATATCATAGGATTGTAGCAGACGAAGTCTAAAATTGATTCAGTTGAATAAAATACAAAGTGTCAAAGGAGCTGTGCATTCCTCGTGATGCACCGACAGCTTATTGAACTGTTGGTGTGATTATTAAACATAATCTCTGTTTCCTTTGGGGATCTCATTTGAGTGAGGTCACCTAATTCTGTGTGTAAATCCAGTTGTTGTTGATTTTTTTTGTTGTTTTTAGTAATTTTGAGCATCACGCAGTCATTTCATGTGGATGTAGGTCTTGGCAAAATGGCATTATATTTACAT
This sequence comes from Maylandia zebra, assembly GCF_041146795.1. Classification (NCBI taxonomy): domain Eukaryota; kingdom Metazoa; phylum Chordata; class Actinopteri; order Cichliformes; family Cichlidae; genus Maylandia; species Maylandia zebra. The sequence continues at coordinate 4,253,020 of NC_135188.1, read as the reverse complement.
CCAGTGAAAACGGTGCTGTAAGAACTAGTAAGGTATTTTGAAATGGAGGAGAAAAAAAGGCCCTCAATCAGGCAGGGCGTGGGTGAGGGAGTGGTCCATACATCAGTTTGTGTTGCTGCAGCAGGGGGAGTAATTTATGCTCAGCCTGCAGGAGGAGAGAGCGATGGGCCTCCAAGGGGCCAACCCTTATCGATGACCTCGTCTGGTATTGCCCATCCACACTCACAAACGCACACGCACGCTGTCGTATGATTGACGGCGTGCGCTGACAGCCATATTGGAAGAAGGGAGCATGCTTTGACGAATGGAGACACACATGAAAGTAGCAGCTTCCATGATTTAAAGACCTTCACTTGTATGCACCCGCACAAACTCTGAGGTTGGAAGCACAAGACGGGCACCGCGATGCATGCTGAGCAAACGCACACACCTTTCTCCTTTATCTCATAGGGATTAAATTCATAGGCACAAATGGAGTTGTGTGTTTGTGTGTGTACCCAGCAATCTTCGTACGTGCGTGTGTGTACATTAGCTCATGTACTTTCCCATTGGCTGTCTGCAATCTTTTAGAAATGTCAGTGTGTGGGTAGAGCCAGCGTGAGCTTCGGTGTGTTAGCGTGCACGCTCCTGAGCCCCTCCAGTCACTCCATCACCGCATGTGCCTGCGTTTTTTGTGTGTGCGCGTATGTTACCAGCGCATGTTCATAAACGTTTGTGTCTCTCTGCTCGTGTGTGCTGCTGTTACTGTGTGTGCGCACACGCCCGTCCTTTGTGCACAGTGTGAGTGGGTGCCGAGAATCGCTAGTTCCATTAGAGAGTTGAAATTGAAGGGGATGTGTGGAAACGAGTGTCGAGGAGCATTCATGTCTAGGCCTATTGTGCAGAGCCACACTCCCCTCTCTGCTCCTCCTCCTCCTCTGTCTGTTTCCCTGTTTTTTCTTTCTTTCTTTCTTTCTCTCTCTCACACTCACACATTCAATTGCTCCCTCTTGATCACTCTGTCCTACTCAATTCAAAAAATGCCTCTCCACTCTGTGCAGTCTGTCTCTTTGCTCTCTGCATCTCTGTTTTGTCTTAGTGAGGAAAAGCAAGGTTGAGTTGCGGATCGAACTGGGAGTGTGTTGAATGAAGCTGTATCGTTTATCTGTTTTTCCTCGTTTTCTCTTCCTGACAGCATTTGTGTTTTGTTTGTGTTGTGTATAGTATATATGTTCTCATTGTGCTCATCACATAAACCAAACTATGAAGGCAATTCTGAGTATATTCATCTGTATGTGAGCTGCATCTGCAGGAATAGTTGTTCGTGTTCGGCATGGTGGAAACTCTTTGTTAAGCAGAAGTGGCGACACTGAAAAGGCTGTGATTCAGTTATCCAGTCCTAGTTTTAGGAAATTTCAAAACAAAAATGCCAATTATTTTGACCTCGTTTCGTGAGCATTACTTTTTTTTTTTTTTATTCTTTTTATCTGATAACAAACTGAAGATATATATGGAAACTGGAGCAAAAGTCCTTTTGATTAGTCATGTAACTGGTCACATTTGTGTACATGAAAATAATATTTTCAACCTTTTAAAGGGAGAAAAAGTATAAATTTAGAGGACAGAGGGGCAATTTGACTTCATTTTCCACTCATACCAGAGGCCATTTTTTGGGGTCTGGAAAAAAAGCAAGGTTGAGTCGAGGATTAAACTTGGAATATGGCTAATAAAGCTGTATTCTGTTTCTGCCTTCCTGTCGACCTGTTTTTCTACTTAGTTAGGGTTAAGCAGTCAAAACTGCTTGGGTAGGTTTAGATAATGTGGACTACTTTGCTAGGTTTGCACAGTCTTGACCTTTCAATTAGGTTTGGACAATTCAGACTAGTCGGTTAGGTTTAGACCAGGGGTCCCCAATCCCAGTCCTCGAGGGCCGGTGTCCCTGCAGGTTTTAGATGTGTCCTTGATCCATCACAGCTGATTTAAATGGATAAATGACCTTCTCAACATGTCTTGAAGTTCTCCAGAGGCCTGGTAATGAACTAATCGTGTGATTCAGGTGTGTTGACCCAGGGTGAGATCTAAAACCTGCAGGGACACCGGCCCTCGTGGACTGGGATTAGGGACCCCTGGTTTAGATAATCTAGACCAAGAGTGTCAAACTCCAGGCCTCGAGGGCCGGTGTCCCTGCAGGTTTTAGATGTGTCCTTGATCCATCACAGCTGATTTAAATGGCTAAATGGCCTTCTCAACATGTCTTGAAGTTCTCCAGAGACCTGGTAACTAATCATTTGATTCGGGTGTGTTGACCCAGGGTGAGATCTAAAACCTGCAGGACACCGGCCCTCGAGGCCTGGAGTTTGATACCGCTGATCTAGACTATTTGATTAGGTTTAAACAATCTGGACTACTTGGTTAGATTTAGCTAATCAAACCTGCTACCACAAGTTTAGATCATAAATCTTCTTGATAAAAAAACTACTCAGGGCAGATTTAGGTGTTAAAACTATTTAGCTAGGTTCTGAAAAAGGTCGTGGTTTGGGTTGAAGTACAACAGATGGCACTTTGATAAGAGCCACCTGCAGCATGTTATCATGTGTGTGCTGCAGGCATAAAAACTATTCCTTTTCCTCTTTGTATTGAAATATATTTCAAAGTCACGCTTACAAAAAACAGGACAGCTTGCTTTCATAAACGAGAAAAAAATCTCAGTATTTCACATTTTGCCATGAGACCCTGTGACTATAGGGGAGCCCACGCAGTGACAAAGCCAGTACACTCTAAGGAAGTCTGTGTAACGTTAGGTTTGTTTACTCTGCCTTCCATACTTCCTTGAAACAGAATTTCGTCAGTGAAAAGTGCTCCAATAGCATTTTAGGAAAGCCAGAATGAAGCAGAGTGAAATGTAAAGTGAGGACACGAGAGAGGAGGCTGCATTCAGAACGAAAAATCTGAGGGAGAAGAGAAGGTGATGGAGAGCAGGGATAACAGAATAGACAAAAGCTGGGTTGGAAAAAAACAAGATAGACAGAATAAAGGGCACTGAAAAAGAGGCAGAGCCATAGTTAGCGTGGAGCGAGTCCCGCAGAGACATTTTAGAGATGTCAGGGAGATTGTATGTGTAATGATGAGCAGATAGGAGTGAAGCGCTTGATGGGAACTGTGCTCTGCATGCCTAATGTCTGTTAGAAGAGCCTCTCTCTCCTCATCGCGCCTCGAATTAGGCTCTAACACAATTACTGCTGCTTTGCATATCTCTTATGGATTGGATGATTACCAACCAAATGTGATAATAGACCTGCATGTGAGAAAGATAGGGAATGTGCATGATGTGAAAGAGAACACGGCGTGTGCGTGCGTGTATGGGAGATTATTACTGTGTGTGTGTGTGTGTGTGTGTGTGTGTGTGTGTGTGTGTGTGTGTGTGTGTGTGTGTGTGTGTGTGTGTGTGTGTGTGTGTGTGTGTGTGTGTGTGTGTGTCCGTCCAAGTGTTTTTAGAAGCGTATTAAGTACAAGCAACTAAATTAATGAGGTGAATAAAGGGATTCTGACACATCTGATATATGTGCATGTGTGTGAGATATATTTGCTCCAGTTTGGGAAGGTCATAGCAGATGTTTCCCATACTGATGAGTGTGGCTTAAATTCGCTGAATGACGATTCACATTTAACAAGGGTTTAAAGGATAAGTGTGGTGATACTCTTTATTTTGAGCTGTCATTAAATCCCATGAAAAGATTAAAATGAGCCGTGAGCTGCTATCACATTTTATCTGTGTAGCCTGAGGCTATTATGCTGAATTCTTCTGTTCCATAGAGTTGTTGTCCTCGACACTTTGCCCTGGCATGGTTTTTGTTCACCTCTTCTGGCTTTGGTTGTTCTATGTTATCATCTCTGACTTTATTCATTCATTCGTTCATGAAATCTTCTCCATGGATCTCACAGGCATTAGTACCCAGTGAGGTGCAGTAACATTTTTTACATTCAGCAAATCCACATCTATGTGCTAAAGACACCACCACCCTACGTTTAGTTGCTCAACAGCCTCAGACAGAAGCAAAGCTGGTATGAGCTTCCTTCTGTTAGTGTATCCCCTCATGACCGAGCATTACTTAGGTGACTTAATCTAATAGAAAAGTAAGAATATCCTTCCCCTCTGTCCCCTGCACCATTAATTCTTGACTATAGACAGTATAAATATGGACGTAGGCGCCCCCATGTTGTCTGTCTTAAACCTCCATTCTCTTTAATGGCCACCAGGGGGAGACACCTGTGGTGGCTAAAAATAAAAATAAAAAATCTGCAAGCACTATCCCGCTGAGTTTATGGGCTCAGTCACTCATTTCATACTGTATAAAACAGTGGTGGTGTGGTGTAGTTTTGCAGTTTGAGGTGTACTCCTAATGCTCCAAACCTGGATAAATGCGAGGGTTGCATCTGGAACAGCATCGAGCATAAAACCCGGTCATTAATCCCAATCTGTGCGCTGCGGTGAACTCAATAAACCATAAAGTCCGTTTTGTAAATTTTGATCATTGTAAGATTCAGAAAGGCGAATAACCCAGGATCTGAGCCTACATTTCACAGTCAGATCCGCCCCTTACTTCATTATGAACACACCCAGTGTGTTTTATTTTGAGATACTCATACATGCAACGTTCTATTCTAACCACTGAATATACAATTATCCCTGTTTATTACAACAACTATCAGTTTTTAGGAAACAGTGGAAAGTTTTTTTTATATTTATGACCATTTTTAAGGTTAAAATTATTAAGCTTTGATGCTGACAGGGTGGGGAAGATGGAAAATAACCATTTGAGTTACATATTTTTTCACCGGGTTTGTTGGGAGTGATAAAAATATGGAATACTATAAACCACTATGCTCTCCTTCAACAGGCTGAGATAGTCAAGAGATTGAATGGGATCTGCGCACAGGTCCTCCCCTACCTGTCTCAGGAGGTAAGCGCGTGCACACGCACACACGCACGCACACTCTGGCACAGAGCCGTCAATAACCCTCTGACCCTCAGCACTATTCCTTACATGCTGGAATGAGATCACCCTCATTCCCACCTCATTACCTCTCCACCTCCGTGACCTCAAGCTCAGCATCCCTCTTCTCTCCTCCCATCATTCATCATCACTTGCTTCCTGTGTTTCTTTCCACCTCAATTTCCATTTCACCCTGCCCCCACCTCGATTCTGCCATATTCAATCTGTCCCATCCTCACGGTTGTCCCTTCCCCCCTCCCCTTTTGACCTCTTCCTTCACTCCCCTCTTTCCCTCCATTTTTCCCTCCTTTGCCTCCTCCTACTCCATCCAACTCTTCTCTTGCTTAATACATGTGTGTGTTTGTGTCAGTGTAATAAATGGCTGTGCGATTCAGATAAGCCATGCTCTTATCTGCCCACCAGGGGGTTGACCTCCACCCATTACAGCACACCAGCCGACCATCCATTCCCGGGTGTCACACAAGGCGTGTGTGTGTGTGTGTGTGTGTGTGTGTGTGTGTGTGTGTGTGTGTGTGTGTGTGTAACTGGATGAATAGCAAAATGGTCAGAGGGGGAGGCGCAACACCAGAGAGGGTTGTCGGGTCTCTGTTGGGACTATTGATATTGATCTAACCTCTCCACCCCCCCCAACTCTCCTCCCCATGTTTCTATCTCGCTTTTGTCTTTCTCACTTTCCTCCTCTTGTCTTTACCCCCTGCCTCCCCCCTGTCTCCCACCCACCATCTCCAGCACCAGCAGCAGGTCCTGGCAGCCATAGAGAGGGCCAAGCAGGTCACCCCCCCGGAGATGAACTCCATCATAAGGGTACGTTGTTGCAACCCTAACCCTGCCTGAAAAAGTGCAAATATTGACCAACCCGATCAATTCTATTGTTTTCTTTTACATCTTGCATTTATTGACTTATTGTTTGTGAGGATAAAAACCTTTGTGTGTCATCGCAGGGTTTTTCTCAAAAACCTAAAATGTTTTTTTAATGCTTTTTTTATATCGTGTGAAATGAAAAACCCTAAACCTCAAAGGTTTCCTGCCCCGATCTGTTTCCTCCTAAACAGAGCATTATAAAAATAAATAAGCATTTATTAGCTCCAGTTGCTAATGAAAAACGTTAAAATGACCCATAAATCATGATTATATTCAAGCGCTGGTAATGTATGCCTGCACAGTAAAATAAACATTTATAATTGTTCCCACTGTTTTGTTTAAGCAGCTCTGGGAACAATTAATTTTTAAAGGGTTTCTTTAGAGTTATATTGATGAAGTCCAAGAGAAACTTTTAAAGCACAGACTTTCTTTTTTTTTTTCTGATGCACCAAAAGTTGGAATATAAGAAATTAACTTTTCTAGAAGTGGCTAAGCTCCAAAGAAATGCTGGATTCTTCTGTTAAAGCCTCCATGCCTTGAAATGTTTTTGTTTAGGTTTCATGTTAAATGTGCAGATTTAAGTAGAGATAACCTCGGGGCATTATTAGGGTTAAAATCTCTTCTACACTTACGTCTTAGGAGTGTGTAGTACTCTTCATCACGAGTAAACTACTTTTTGTGTCTTTTTAAAGTGGTGGTATCCATCCCATCGAGGGGATAAATTTGATTAAGCCACAATCCTGTCCATTGAAACAATTACAGCACAGTTATCTCGCTAGCTAAAATACCAAATCTGTACAAACCAGGCCAGCTCGTTAGCCTGCTATGCGCAGATATTCTTTATATCGGCAGCTTTAACTACTTCAGCTACGCTTCATCATTATCAGCCTCGTGTTAGCTATCCTAGCTCCTCCATCATTTCACTATTGTCTAGTGTTCGCTAGCCCAGCCACTCCATCACTGTGATAGATGATTCACGGTGGTGCGTTGCTTTTGTCTTTGTGTCTGCGACTTGTGATAAAGAAGGTGGCGCTCTGCGTTGGCGTTTGTGGTAGGGCGTTCTGTTGTCGGTGGATCTTTTGCTTTCAAAGGAGCTTGTAAAGAAAAGCGTCTGGACTTCTTTAAGTTGCTTGAAGACGCTTGAAGTCCAGACGCTTTTCTTTACAAGCTCCTTCGACTACGATGACCTGGATGACTGAGAACCTTCACAGACATCTTTTGCTTTGACTTTAGTCGCATCATGTAGAAAGTTAGAGGATCAGCGGGGGCAGTTATGTGTCGATTATAAGAGGTCAGAGGGAGCTGCCGTAAAAATGAACTCACTTTTGGGTGTGTGTAAAAGAGAAGCGTGGCAGTAACAATGTATCTCTCTGTACTTTAAAATCAAAGGCATGTCGATCCCATGAAATTGTTTTTTCCAGTTCTGTGCTCAGATACCTCTTTGTCTGCACTTGTTTCTTAGGCTTTTATACATCTTAAAAACTGCATCTATTATAAATAAGCTATGTGTATCTTCTACTGAGCATGTGCTATGATACGTGCGTTCCATCTATCCTGTTGTCTGTAAACTATTAGCGCTGTGCCTCAAGGGTTATATATTAAACATGACCTGTGGTTCTATAATAGGTCTGTCCTGTGTTTTGCAGTGATTTGTGCGCTTGATCTATCCTACTGTCTCTAAGTTGCGTCTGATTCTTTTCCATGCAGCAGCAGCTCCAGGCTCACCAGCTGTCTCAGCTTCAGGGCCTGGCCCTGCCCATGACTCCACTGCCGCTGAGCCTGAGCCAGCCGACCCTCCCTGCCGTCACCACCTCCTCTGGTCTCTTCTCCCTCTCTTCCCTGCTGGCCTCTCAAGCCCAGCTGGCCAAGGAGGAGAAAGCATCGCGGGATGGAGTCGACAGCCACCGTGAGGAGGATGGAGACAAGTCTGATTAGATGGTGTTTCAGCCCTATTCAGCTCTGTTTTTATCCAGAGACCTGAATCCCTAGATTCAAGCCCACTTGGCCTATAGCCTCTCCCCCAGGTCTCCCTCTCTTTGACACTACCTAACATGGGCTTCAATTTCATCTCTTCCGACCCCCTAGCCAACCCCATTATTGGGAGGTCTTTGGCACATACCACCTTATATCCTGGTATTCACCATAGTTGGGTTGTTTCTATATCTTTTTTTTTTTTTTTTTTTTAAGCCATGAGACTGTCGCTTTCTTATGTATCTTGTATTTTCAAGTGCTCTCTCTCTCTCTCTCTTTTTTGCATGTGATTAAGCCACATTTATCCCTTTTTAAAAAAAAAGAAAATCAGGACTACTTTCTATTTCAGTTTCTTCCTGCCTCCCTCTTGCTTTTTCTCTCTCTTCTGATTCCTGTTGAGTTTCCGTGTTTTCCTTTCTTCTCCATGCCTCCCTCTCTCTTCCTCCCTGTCTTCCTCCCACCTCTTGCCTCTGCCTCTTTCATAGGTCCTTGTTAGACAGGACTGATCCGTCAGACTGAATGCACTGTTCCGTAGGTGTTAACAGAAAAACTGTTAAACACTTGGATTTGCTGGCAAGCTGTAAAACTTGTCAGATGCAACACAGGATTCCTAAAAACTTCATTTTCCCAACATAAAGGTCTCACCGAAATCAGCAGTGTTGATATTTCATGGTGTTTCACCTCGCGTGTATTCATTCTAAGATAAAAGTGGGCTCAAAGTTTAAATGTTGGATTGATAAAAGATCAGAGAATTGTTTAAAAAATGCCCCGGCTAAAGACAGAAGCGTGCTTAAAAGCTATACTCACTTTCTAATCAAAAACCTCTGCCTTCAAAAGAGAATCGGTGTTATGAAAAGACATATCCGGGCAAATTAGAGATTTTGCGAGTAATCCTAATTTTATATAAAATAAAAGCATCTTAGATCCGACTTAATGCTGAGAGCCGTCAGAGTAGATAACAGACCCACCTTGATAAGTAATCCCCCCGACGTTTGATCCTTGCCCGACCCTGTGAGGTGCGTTGGATAAATCCACCCAGCACCGTAACTGAAAGGCATCATTAAACGGAGCTGAGGTAGCACAACGTGCAGCAAAGAGAAGTAACGCCACTTCACGTCCACACCTTCCCACCATCTTTTTCCTCTTTAATGTGCACTAATATCAGAGCAGACACTGAGGGGAGAAAGAGTGCATGTTGTGTGTTTGACAGCAGAGGGCAGCGTGTGTCTTTGAAGCATCCTCCTCGCTTGTGCAGAACAAGGACAATGACAGAGTGCAGACTGTGTCACAAAGGGAATGGCTTATTTATCCAGTCTGAGTGTGCAAACTTAACGCACAGTAGACACTAGACCGGTGGCATCAATTACTGCAGTGATGCAGGTCTCGAAAAGTTGTCTGCTTTGGTTTATTTTGGTCTCTAAATGGAACGACTCCATCCTAGCATGAAACAAAAACACGGGCTCTCTGTAAATTCACTTTTAAATACCCTACGATTCACTGCACATAAAGATCTTTCACATATCAGATTAATCCTGCATTATACAGTTGATTTAATGCCTACATGGGGCACTGAGTATGATTGAATATAGTTACATTACTGTAATTCACACAAATGAAGCACAAGTGCATTCTACAGCTGCTGCTATGAATCCAAACTAAACAAAAACACCCCCTTCAAACAGAAAGGTCCTGTACGCTCTTGGTTGTTTTCAGATTAGACCTCGAGTCTGCTGGAAGCTGGGCGAAACTATGCCAGCCCACCACAACATTGATGATCTCATTGCAATACAAAGTTCAGCTGCGGAATCTTCTGGTTTGACTTTCCTTTAGATGTTATTACGAGCAACGGCACCTCTGCCACATTGCTGAAGGTCTTTATCCGGTCAGAGGATCTACTACCACCGTCCTAGTGCCAGACGCCAAAGGACAATTCCCAGATGTCTCGTTTCCATGCACCAACCTGTTGGAGCTTTTTTGGAGGTGCAAGGTAACATACTCAGTGTTAGGCAGATGGCTTTAAAGTTGTGGTTGATTATTTTATTAAAATACCCACTGCATCTTTTACCAAATTCTTAGGAAAAAAAAGTTCTGCTCCATGTGGGGGTCTGCAAAAAATGTAGTAGTTGACATTGCATAGTTTGTCCAACAGAGGGCACTCTGCAACACACGTGATTTGAATGCCACGCAGCAAACGCAGCAACCAGCCGGTCACTAATCTGGGAACCAGGTTTACTAAAGTCAGACTCTAACTGTAAACTGAGCAAATCAGCAACTCTGAGTTGGTATCTTCATGGAGGCTGGTCAGAGTAGGCAGCCATTTTTAATGATGCTGTCTGAAACAGAGGTCGCTTGTGACATATTGAGTCTCATAAAGGTTAAATAAATAAAACTAAAATTATGTTGGGCCGCTCTATATAATCGTAGAAAAAAGTTTGTACCATAGGCCTGCCATCGGATCAGAATTGAATCCAATCATTTCCTATCTGATTTCTCAGGATTAACAAACTCTGAATTTTAGCTAAACCTGCTTCCTGGAATAGGGTTGTGATCTGAGAGGAGCATAATATAATATCACCAAATACTGTTTGTTTTTTGTTTTTTAAAATTAAAGAGTGTCTTTTGCATTACATACAGTTCCTTACTGTGATCTAAAATTGGTCTTTACAGGAAATGAAGACACATCTGCAGCTCTTTAATAAACTCTTCTGTTTATTTATTTTTTAAACCAGCATGGCAAGAATTCATGTTATTAGTAAGGAGAATAATCAGTGATCGCTTTTAGAAGCATCTGAAAGTCTTATGTTGCATTTAATTAAGAACATTTGTATAATGATAGCATTACAGTCCAAATTCTCAGTCAGTTAGGAGACTATTATTTGTAAAGTAGTATAGAGCCAGTTTGACAGTATCTTTTGTTCGGTGGTTTTCACTTCAGACATTTTGACATGTCCCAGTAAGGTAAGGTGTAAATAGTAGAATTAATGACTTCCATTGAGCTGTTAAGTACTGTTCATGCTATCATACTGTCATTGCTTAGTGGGAAATTTAAATTGACCAGAGCTGTAATTTATATCAGTAACACAGATATTCTACCTGTTAGTACAAGTCAAAATCTCTGTTGTGAAAAGTATCAGTGCAAATTAATAAATAGTGGAAGTAGACCAATTTTTATACCCAGTGCGCATTTATAACACCAAAAAAAATGCAAAATAGGACTGAAAATTTGTCTATAGTTAAAAAACAAAAAAGAATAGAGACTACATCGCGTTCTTCATCATGTTTGGGTTGAATTTGTTTGCTTTTTGGATATATTGGAGTTTCTTTTTACTGTCCCGGGGATTTGTCAGGCAACAGAAGTGCGAATGGGCGAAATGTCTGCTTTCAAAAAGATGACATGCAATTTGAGAGGTACCACGTATACTTTGAAAATGTCGAACCACACTTAAAAGCACGTACACCTGTCTTGACCTCCTCTCTTTTCATCTCTGAATGGCTTCATTGAGTGTAGCCATCTCGAGCTGTATATGTATTTTTAAAAAAAAACCTGCTCCTTTCATTTGGGGGAAAATAAGCTCAGAATGGTCTCCGGTTTGATGATAAAGCACATTTTTATTGCAGAAGTACCCTTCAAAGAGATCGGCGAACGTGCACGTTTGATATCCAAAAGTGAAAATACATATGAGGGACTTTCAGAATAAAAGCCTCCGTCTTCTAAAGGTTCAGGTGATAAACTGTTGATGGCATTTGCTGGAGGACTCTTTCAATGATCCCCATTGTTGTGTATGTATGTGAATACATAAAACAAGGTGTGTATAAACACTTGTACAGATCCCGTAGTCGATGCTAAACCAGATGAAATGTGTTGCTGTTCTTACAACTAAAGCTAACATGCTACCTTGCTTGTGAATTAAGCTCGCGGCACGTCGTCCTCCCATCTAGCTGCATACTGTATGTATCTAGTTGCATACATACTGTACTTGTTGTAGTGAAATGCAGAGCGTGTAGACAAAGCAGAACACACACACACATCAATGCATGTCTGCAGGGGAACTGAGATTGATTTCTTTCTAGTGGAGACATTTTTTTTTTCTTTTTAAAGAATGTTTGATCCAAACTTTCTGTGATCGATGCACTCGTTCCTTTCCTCCCCCCTTTTCTTCGTTTTTAAATATTAATCGATATGAACTAGAGGGAGATTTGCAAGGCTGACGTTTTAGACGTACAAATGAAATTCTATGTATTTGTTGAAGTAGTTGGAGGTGCTCGCCTCTGTATACAGTTATACATAGAAAGCTTTATGTGTATATGGCTGCATCTTCTCTTGTCTGTCCTGGATGATTCTTGTGCTATTGTGTTACAAAACTGATGTGACACCAGGGGGGAGGGAAACTGCAGTATGTTGACCTTTTCACCCTTTGATCCCCCTTTCCTTTTCTCCCCCCTCCCACCACCCTAACACTCCCTCCCTCCCACCCACTCCCCTTGACTCCTGTGCCGCCTCTTTGCCCTCATAGCGTGAAGCATTGTAAGCGTTTTGAGCTTTGTAAAGGTCTTTTTTTAAATACTTATTTTGTGTATAATGTAAAACCTAAAAGTGTGTAATTTGGCAAAAAAAAAAAAATGTTTTGTGTCTGAAATCATAGCTTCATTTAAACAAACGAAAAAGAAACTCTAAAAAAAAAAACGTACAGCAAACATTTACTATAAATAAAATGAAATGTTCTGCAGTAAGGAAGGACTTCTGGTGCCTTACAAATAAAGTCAATCAAATCATAAACAAGTCTCGCTCGTCTTTGACTTGATGCACACCGTCTCCTGACTGGGAAGAGTGGCTCTTGTGGGCTTCCAACATTTTATTGTCCTTTTTCTGCTTATTGCTGGCAGGATGGAAGAATCGTTGCTTCCCGGTTATCTCAGCGTTCGAGTGTGAACTTGCAAACTGAAAAATTTGCAATCAACATTAACAATAACCAGTCCCTAGCTTGGCTGGCTGCTGCACCACTCACACCCCAAAAAGTTACAAAGAAAATGTTATTGCAGGGTAAGTGAGGTTCTTCAGGTATGCCCCACTGTGAGGGGAACCCTAGGGTGGATCCAGGACATGTTTCTTCTCTTGGCTGACCTGGGACCACCTTAGTACCCCCACAAAGAGCTAGAGGCCTGAGATAGGGAGGTCTGATAATCTCTGTTCAGGCTCGTGACTGGATAAGGACAAATGGAGGGATGGATTGATTATTAGGAAATATGCACGTTGTGATCAGGTGAATACCGTTGCTTTTCCAAGTGTGCAGGTTTAGCAACACTGACTCCTAAAAATAAGAATAACCCAAAACCCCCTTTCTAGATTTATGCCACTTTAGACAGGTGACAGTGAAAGTCTTATTTATTTTAAGGTAACACAAACCTAACAATTTTTAATTTCAGCTCTAAAAAAAATCACGATTGTGATCTCTGCCAATAGATCCCACTCGATCCTACTTTAATTACAGCATACGCCCATGAAGCACACTTCACAAGGTAACATATTATTTGGAACATGGGCAACTTATTTTTTTTAATTGGATGAAAGATGCAGAGCCAGTGATATATTTTTAAATCAGTTTCACTTCATGCTACTGAAGTGCTCTTTTGCCACCATTCAGAGAGACCGATTAAAAACCCAAACGCTGGCATGGCTGATTAATGTGCAGATTAATCAAATCTCTCTCGAGTGTTTCAGCTTAAACTTGAGCTTGTGCGTGTCTTTGGGAAACTGTTACTCATCACGCCAGCGCAGATGTTCTTTATAGTGGCACTAAAAAACTCAACATACGAGTGAATCACCCATCTTTTAAATTTTAGGGTCTAACTCCAAAGCTTAGATAAGAGAGCACTCAGTGTTTTAACATCAGCGATGTTTGAGGTTTTTTCCAGACCCGGAATTATTCATTTAAACGTGTCCTGATGTCTTCTGACCGCCCTAGGGTGGCTGTAGTTCACGTCAGATCCACCAGGAGGAAGTGTTGATTTACGTTTACCAGCCCTTTTCCCACTGAGGTGAACCCGGCAGGTAATTGCTCTGAGGTATTCTCACATGCGCTCCTGTGTTTGTGTGTCACATAGGAGGGGAAGCTTCCTGTTCTTAAGACTGCAATGATGAGATTTTATCTATTCTGCACTGTGTGTGTCCAGATTTGATGTTACATCTCGAAGGCAGCGGATCACGACCCCGCTTGGCGCCTGTACAATATCCCCATTTGGATGCTCTGTTTATCAGGTTTGAGCCCTAACTTGGTTTGCTGCATTCACCACTCCTCCTGGTCCATTCAGGTGGATGCACATCCAGTGGATTTTTGTTTTTCTTTGTGCAAAATTACATTGGTTTCTTTCTCATTTCCTCCTCAGTCTGTTTTCTCTTTTTCCTCCCTGTCACCGTCTCCCTCTGGTTGCCTTCCTCACTGTGTGTCCAAGCAGCTGTGTGTGTGTGTGTGTGTGTGTGTGTTTTCAGAGATGAGGGAGAGGAAGGCTTGTGAGCCCTCTGAGTTCCTGTGGTTGCAGCCCTTCCTCCCCTCTTCCTCCCTTTCCTCTTATTCTGTCTCCCTGCAGACGGCTCTGGATCTGACACTTAAATAAATATGAAAGTGCCCTATTTTTTTCCTCTTTCTGTCTGAGGATTCACACATTCCTCACAAGAAGCTACACAGGCAGCAGAGGAGGCGCGCATCTCTCTCATCCAGTGTTTTTTTTTTTTTATTATTTCTTCCCCTCCCCTCCCCTTTCTAAACCCCATTGGAAAAAAAGTGCCACATTCTTACTTAGGTTGTTTAATTAGTGGCACTTTAAAGGATAAAGTTGGTGTCATATTATGTGAACAAATCCCATGAAAAGATCCCTATTGTAGCATATTCCTCAGTGCTATCTCAGGACGACAAAAGCAAACAAAACATGCCATTAAAAAAAAAAAACTTTAAGATTTTAGCAGTCCATGCTGGAGAAAGTCAGTCTTTGGTCCCCTATAGCTCCTCTCCTCACTAGCACACATAAAAGACTCAGAGCTAGGACAGCAATATGCTGCTATTTGTTGTTAATGGTGCTTGGCGATGCAGGCCAGTGCCGGCCGCTGAGCTACATTTATTTAAAGGTGCCCAGCCCGGCAATGTATCGAGGCTGCGGGAGGGTTAGGAGTGCAGGGTTGGGGGTGGTTTGAGATACATTATACTTTGTATAAATGAGAGAGTCACAACCAGACAAAAGCCGCTCACATTTGTTGTGATGCTGAGATGTAACCAACATGAATTTTTAAAGGCACACTTGTTATGCTTGTCCTTAAATTCTGCCACATATATATTGTGGTATCCGATCTTGAAAGTCAGGCTTTGTGCAGCACATGAGTCAAACACAGCCCAGTATAATATTAGTAAGAGCGTATATACTCAACATAGGAATCTCGCTCACACTGCTCCACCCACTTCCTGTTTATACCTTTTGCTTGCAAGCGGCGGCCAATCAGAAAGAAGTTGGCTTAAAAATGTAATAGAAGGGAAATTGTGAGTCATACAAAGCAACTCCAGTAGAATCCATCAATAAAAACACGGAGCAGGAAATGAGCATAACTGAGACTCATTATTTATTTCTGCTGCTATTTGTTAAAACGGTTAAAATCTGACATGGTGCTCTCACTGCTGCATAAACAAATGAACCTCTTTCATTATAGCTGCGCTCAGAGCCCGTCAGTTCTCTGCTTGCTCTTTTCCCACCGGGCACTTTCCACCATTCAGCTGAGAGCTCTGCTTATATCCGTGCCCGCTCTTCATATAGCACACAAATGTAAGTTAGTATTGTCACTGCCCACTTGCTGCTTGTGTTGAGCTTGATGCTGTTGACAGAGTCGGAGTGGAAAAGTCAAATCTGTAGATCATGTGCATTTATATTTTAATCCATTCCACGTGCGTGACTCAAAGCTGCACGAGCCAACAGGTTTGGAACGGACACGTTTGAAGATGCCGGCTGTGGACCTGCAAACTGAATGAAAGCACCGACTCTGTATGCAGTTCTGATGGGAATGCACAGGGCCTGCACTGGAAAACAAGCGTCTGTGTGTGCGTGTGTGTGCGCGTGTATATGATGATGATGATGAGTGCAAGCAAAAAGAAAGAGGGAGAGAGCGGCGGAGAGCAAGAAGCGTCTTGATTAATCATGATTGACTCATTCAGAGCCCACTCGTCTTTTCCCCCTCGCTCCCTCGCTCCAGCTCTCCTTTATGGCTTGATTACGGAGACGTACTCTATCTCTCATTACCTCCCCTCCTCCGTCTCTCACTTCTTTTCTTCATCTTTTCTCTCTTCCTCTGACAACCCCCCCACCACCAATACTACTCACCCCCCCCCCTTCAACGCCTACCCAACTGCGCCACTTTATTCATCCCTCCCCGGAAAGGAGGCTGTCAATCTCCACGTCTGCCGTGTCTCCATCCTCTAACCCGCCGCCGCACTAGCCCTCCATCCATTCATCCCCGGCCCATCCATCAGTCATTCTTTTCCCTCTCTCCTTCCTTTTTCCCTCCCTGCCTCACTCATTCCTGCCACTTTGTGACTCTTTTATATATAAAATTTCCCCTCTTTCTCCGTTCAAAGCTTTCCTCTATTTATCTTCATCCCCCTTTTTCCTCCCTCTACTGCATTCAGTGATCAGTGTCTGCGTGTCTGTCAGGCACGCTCGGAAATGGAAAGAAGCAAACACACAAAGCAAAAACCCTCTCTCTCTCTCTCATTCTCAGCCTTTCTCTGTGTCTCTCTTCCTTTTCTCGCGGCCTCAGCTGGAGGAGCTGAGTGTTGACACAGCCTGGTCTAATACAGATGCTTCCAGGGATGCATCCTGGGAAAGCATCTCTTGGCCTGGTTTTCTAATCTTGTCTTCTCTCTGTACAGTTCCCGAACGCATGCACACGCACAGTTCATGCATGCTTTTATGTGTGTGCTGCATCTGATCTTTTCTGTGTGTGTGTGTGTGTGTGTGTGTGTGTGTGTGTGGCTGGTTTTCGAATGCAGAAAGAGAGATGAGAGACTATTCAAACTTTAATGCACTCATACGAGATACAAACGACCTTTCTCTCACTCCTTCATGCTCTGCCCTCTCCTTTACTCACCTTCCTCATCTCTTCTTTCCTTTTCTCTCATTCTTCACTTTGATATCTTCATCTTAAAAAAAAAACAACCCAAATTTTACTCTAACCCTTTGTCTCTCCGCTCTCTGTTCTTTCCTCTCTTTGCTCACCTCCTCTTTCCTCCTTGCTCATTCTCCATTCTCTTCATCATCTCACCCCATTTCATTCACTTCTCTTTTTCAGTTTTGTCTTTCATCTCTCACCCCGTCCTCGTGTTTGACTCATAACCACTCTCACCTTATCTCTATTACTCAGCATCTATCTCTGCTGCTTTTTTCCTGCCTGAGCCGCCTCTCTTGTTCTGCTGCCTAACGGCTGCCGTCTTCAACCAAGGCCTTTTTTTCCCCCTTTGGACATTTTTCGAATCTTTGTTGATAAAATTGTCAACACTGTCTTTTTTTTTTTTTAACAGTTGTTGATTTACTGTGAAGATAATCACAGAAATATTGTTATTAGAGTTTTTACACTGCTCTGTATCCGTGCTTTAGGTTTACAGCAAGGAGTTTGACTTGTTCAGCATGGCTGCTGTTAAAACTAAACACTTCTGAGCATGTGACTGATTTAAGAGCTGTTGTGTTTCTGCACAGACCGGGCGTTTCCAGGAAGATTTCAGGTTTAGTCACTGCATGCAGATGTTACTCACCAATGTTAGATGCAGGGTGTAGCTTGCTTAAAGTCACTATTACCACCACAGGCTACATTCACAGACTGACACATTCACAGTTTTCAGACCAAAGTATTTGTATATGAAATTAACATCTTCATATGTATTTCTTGAACAAAACAAACAAGCAAGAGAAACTTTAATTATATTTTCTTTTTGCCTGACATTTGACTTGGTTCTTGGTTGTCTTTGTATGTGGACAAAACACATCATTACTTTTGCAATGTAATCCCATCATGGATTAGGTTCAGGTGGGGCTTTATTGCACGCTAAGCCCACATTAGACTGCATTTGTCTACAGTTGAGCGTGCCTGGTGTTTTTGTTTGTTTTTGTTTGGGATGCTTTTAGGTCATAAGTGTTTGGGCAATGGCACAGTTTTCCTAACCTCGCCTCTGTACACGATCACATTAGATGTTAAATCAAATGATTAGATTGAAGTGCAGACTTTCAGCTCTAATTCAAGGGTACTAATTAATTACATTAACAGCTTCTCTGGGAAAAAAAGGAAAGACGGGATATTCTTCAATAGCCGACTTAGTCACCTGATTTCAAGCCAAGAAGGCATTTACTGAAAACAAAACTGAAGGCAGAGAAACCGTGTGGTTGCATGTTTAAAGGCCTGGCACAACACCTCAAGGGAGGAAATGCAGCATTTGGTGGTGTCCATGGGTTCTGCACTTCAGGGAGTCATTGACTGAGCGGTGTGCCTGGTTATGTCCAGTGTTGTAAACCTTGCGCCCTGCTGTGTCAGCCTGCGTCTGGTGCATCTCCATCCATTTATTCCTTCCGGCTCTTCATCCATCCAACCCATCCCTCTTTTCTCTCTTTCTTTCCTCTTCCCTCTCTGTTTCACTCATTCCCGAAGTTCCTTCTCTGCTGACTTTGCACAGTCGTTTCTCTATTTGTTGCTCGCACGCTTATTAACTCGCAATCACTGAAACAACCTCGAACGTTAGAGGGAATGAAAATCCCACCATCGCTCATCAAAACATTACCTCACGCTTCTGCCAGGGGTCAGATAGTCCTCGTGGTATTATCTGCCACCGATGTCATTCTTTCCATCTAGTTCTTGAAAATAAAGCAAAGAAGCTCCGAAACAGCTGTTCCCAAAACAAATTCTCCTCTGTGCTCTTTCCATTTGATTTTCATCTCTGCCCCCTAAAACCTCCCCACATCTCCCTCTGTAGTCTCTCTGGCCCCACTGGTTGTGTTGTTCAGAGTGGAGCCCTCCCCTGTGTGGTTAGTGGGCTGTTACCCAGCTGCCTCTGATACTTCCTGCCTGTCACTTCCAATCCCAGTGACAGTGTGTGTGTAGAACGTGCACACACACACACACACACTCCTCGTTTTTTTCCGACACACCATAGTTTAGGAACATTATTTAGCCGCCTGTCCAAAAGATATGCACAAACACGCACACGGATGTTTTTTGCACACAAATCTGCAGAACAATTTGCGTATTAAGATGCACAGAGACAGCCATGCAGAGGCACACACACACACAGAAACCATTGCTGGCAGTCATACATGTGTTTATATGAGGATATGAACATACAAGCACATGTGCCTACACACACACACAGGCACACACATTACTGGCGCAGCAGTGGAGTAGACTCCCCATCGCTGAAAGCCAAATTCATTTAGCAAGTGCCCTCTCCCTCCTCTCCCTCTCTCCCTCTCTCCCTCTCTCCAGCTCTATTTGCAGCCTGCCACGCTGCTCCTCCTCCTCTTTGTCTCCTGGCTGCCAGAGGAGAAACCAGGTCTTCTTTTTCTCTTCCTCTACCTTCTGTCTTCCCATCTTTTTTCTGCCTTCCATATTTGTCAGCAACTCGCTCTCCTTCTGTTTTTATATTTGCTTCGAGCCTTTGTCTGTCTGCATTTCTCACAGTTTTAACAGAACAACACTTACTCTGCACGCAGACTACTGTGCATTCACAAACTCTGCGTGTAAATAGATTCATACATTTACGTTGTGTACATAAGTAGCTTGGGAAAATTGGGGCTACTGTGCAGACGTTGTGAAACGTTTCAGAATGATGAAGGTCCTGGTGCCACGTTTCCACCTGTGAATGCACTTCATCTCAGTGGAAGTGCTCAGAGTGGTTATGATCAGGTTCAGTGGTTTGAAGTGGACTGATTCTGTGCACCGTAGAGATTTATGTATTCAGGATATCTGTGACATTTAAACAAACTCGGCACGCTCCCATCTTACTGCAACAAATGCTGCCATTCAGTCAAAGCCTCTGATGCATCCACGTCACTCACAAGGTGTCCTCTGGTCCTCGATGCACCGGCCACGGCAGCACTGGATGCTGCATCAAAAACCACATTAGTGGGTTGGAGTGGCAGCAGTTTGCATCCCATTCGGACCTTTGTTTTCACTTCCTCCATCATTTTATTTTGGTTTTAAGTTGCTCCTCCACAGCAGCAATGGCACATTTCATTATATGTAAACCTGTGTAGGATTTCAGTACATTGAGGCAGTGAAAACAGCAAAATGAAACATCAAAGCTATTAAGTGTAAATCTGTGTTGAGTCTCTTTTTGAATGCACAGGTGTATTTGACCTCAGGTCAGCAGTAACTGAAAGCACCTTCAGCACACTTAGATCTGATTCTAGGCTTGTAAACAGTGAGCAAGTCAGAAATGTACTGAGGAACCAAACCATTGAGGTACTTCTATAGTTCCCTGGGAACCAGTGAAGTGACTTCAGTGCTGGGGTGATGTGGTCAAATGTCAGCGTACCTGTAATTGTCCTGCAAATAGAGCATTTCAGTAATTGAAGCTAGTTGAAATGAAAGCCTGGAGCAATTTGTCAGAGTCAGTTTAAACTCTTCTGCATTAACACTGCACATCGAAGGATGCCTACTCCATGCACTTATTTTAACTTTGAATCCCTTGCGAGCATCCTTATGTGATCACATGGTAGCAGAGACACGTCAAAGGCATGAATGGGACACTTTAAGTGAGTTTGATGAAACTGCATTAATCGATTCTCTGGGAATGAGAGCAGGCCGGATGAGTCGTACGCTCCCTGATTATAATGGGTGATGAGGGCTTGGCACAGCGCTGTGTGTTTGCTTATAGGCGTCTGATTAAATTGTTTTCACAGTTACTAAAAGTTAATGCAACTAATCAGGATCCAGAATTATTCCTGATCTTACATTTATTTATGTGCTAAAACAAACATCGGACTTCACATGTTTCCTTTGGCTGTTTGTTTGCGGTTTAGGCTGAGACTCACAGGAGCCTTAAATATTATACTGTTACAATGTTACTGTACTTATTACATACTGTAAAGGGGTTTAAAATGCACGTCTGCTACTCCATATAAGGCAACATACATGCCATAATTCTACGTTATTGTATACAGCATAAATTAGTCATATATGTTTGTATATTTTTGTCATTTCATTTCAAAGTGTTTTATTTTTTGAAGTAAGCTCCTTGTTGCAGAGAAGGCCAAGTGTAATCACAAATATTTCTGCCTTCCCAACTCTTCTTTTGTAATGTTTGCAGATATTAGGCCAACATAAGTTTCCTTATTTGCATGTCTCCCGAGTGCCTGCCGGGAGGTTTGAGAGGAAGTTTAGTTCCATTCGTTTTAGATATAAACAGAAGACGTTATGCTGTTTTGATCATAATGGAGAACAAGGAAAAAGACCGTATTTATCATATGGATACAAATCTATGCAGATGAGGTGAATAAACCTGTTTACGCAGACTAGAAAATCAGCACAAGCGCACGCATGTTTAATAAAACACAGGTTTTGACGACTGTGGCTTTAACGTTACAACATTTTCTTAACTTTACTAATATATGTTTCATATAAGCTCTGTTTGGTCTTTGGTGTTATGAATAAATTACATCCCTCCTGAAACTCTCATGCAGAGGTTTTCTTTTTTCTTTTTCTTTGTTTGACCTCCGTTTTGTCTTACCTGTTTTTTGGCTTCCTTGCTTTTCCACCTTTTCTGCTTTTATCTTCAAGGGAGTGCTGTTACGCTCCAAGTGCATCTAGTTCATCAAAGCCTGGCTAATTTCTCAGCTTGTTTGATTTACTGTTAATTGTTGCTAAAATGCCAGCATTGAGCTGTGAACTTTGGAGGAAAATCTTTGAGCGGATGAGAAAAGAAAAGGAAAAAAAACAAGACTACGAAAACTAAAATGAGATAACACTCACACTGACAGGTCTGCAGATTGCACTGAAGCTCGGCTGGCGTGTGTGATACGTGTTGACAGTTCGTGGGTTCATGGCCAGCCCGTCCCGTCTATCACTCCGGCCTCACACCCTGGGCCTACCTGTCCCATGTGTCCCGGCTCTGTCTGGTCAGGCCTGTTGTTTCTGGAAAGCACTTTCATCCTGATCCTCATCACTAATTCATCCGCTTACGACCTCCATCCATCAGTGCTAGCTCAAGTATGAAAACACCTCAGGCTAACTCGCTACAATAGCGGTCTGGCTTCCTCCTTGCACCATGAAACCTGCTCTGCTTCTTTCTCTTTTTCTACCTGAGAAAAACACCATCTTTCTCCCAGTTTGGCTTTTCTTCTTCGATTTCTCTCTTCTATTAGTTACTGTCAGAGGTTTTTGTTTTGTGCCTCTTGTATTCTCTGTTTATTCTATTCTTTTACCATTTATTTCTCCCCTCTCTCTGTTTCTTACTGCGTTTATCCCTTAGATGGAAGCACTGCAGCGAGAGCCACTGACAAGATAATTGCCTTCCTCTAGTTAGTCTCCTAAACACAGTAATGCTAATGTTAGATCCTCTCTGCACCTTTGTGTGCTTCACAAATATATTCCTGGCAACACGTGCTTCCTAATTCTAATTTACCTGATTTTCTATTTTTCTTCTTCTTTCTTTTCTTTTGTTGTTTGTATTAAAAATGCATGCGACTCGTCTGCAGCACCGCTGCACAGAGATCAAGGTTGCAGACTTTTTTCACGTGGCCAACTTATTTGTTTTTTTAGTGTTTTTGTCCCCTTTCAGATCTGGCCTTTGGCAGCCATTTAGATCTTGTGTATGACTTAAAAATACACGGTTGTCAGCCTGTGAAATATTAGGTTTGCTCAATTGCTCGAATGCTGATTCCTCGGTGATGGAAGTGTTTCCCGCTGTCACCTGTGCCAGCCAACATCCCAATACTTAGAAAACCAGTGAAGTCAGTCCACACAGGATTTATCCACGCTAGAAACGAGATTGTACCGAGGTCGCTGTTTATCTTTTGGTCATTTGGACTCTTGGAATTTTTAAGTTCACTAATTCAGCGGACTGTTGTAAATCTTTGTGTAAATATTAATGATCCCATGGCAGTAAACCGATCAGCCACAACAATAAAACCAGCTGTGGGTCATTCCACCATGTTTACCCTCCCTAACCCAGTCATAGATTCAAAGACTCCAGAGGTAGTTTTAATGGGAATTATGCAAAATTTTAGATCTCTGTTGTCATTAGTTTCAGGAGTGCAGTTCAAGTTAACACAATGACAGTGTCGTGGTCCTGGAATTGTTTACCCTGCGTTTGACTATTTGGACGTTTTAATTTTATAGTTATTATACGAGATCCCAGCATTGTGTAATGCTTGTATTACTTATTGTATTCCTCCTCTCACTGTAAGTTTGATGTTCCTCCCCCCTGTTACAAGTCTCTTATATTGAGTTCCTTGGTGTGTCTGTGCCGTCCCCATTTAGTTATCACTACCTGTTGTACTTTGAGTCTTTGTGGTCCTGGTGTTTTGCTTTTAGTTCCCATCCTTTGTCTCGTCTGCTGTGATTTGGTTCACCTGTGTATTACTCTCCCCAGCTCTGTACGCTCTGCTAAATGACCCCTCTGTGTATCTATTGTTATCTCATCATCACAGCATCTGTTCTTCTTCCTCACTGAATCCGAGCCCTGGGATGTTTTCTAGTTTTCTCCTGTTATGTTCCAGCAGTCGTTGTTTTCGGTTCACTTGTGGACTTTTACTTTTGTACCACATTCAGAAGAATAAATGGCTCGCTCTTCGTTAAATGTTGCCTGCCTGAGAGTCTGCACTTGGGTCCTCAGAGAAAGTTTATGTCAATATTATATCTAAAAATTTTAATGTGGTATTTATTTATTTATTTATTTATGTAAGAAAATATAAAGATATTTGGGACCTGAAATTCCTGTCATAAAGTTGGAGTTTTTTTTAAAAGAAAATCTGTGAAGGTCTGGGAGGAGGGGGCATCCTTCTTCCTCTTCCATCTCAGGGCAACATGTGTCACCAAAGCAAATATGAGGTAACGCCACGAGTGTAGGAATGTTGGAGCTCTCTTTAGTCCATTCACTTAGAGCCCATTCATTTGGTAAATTGTGCTCACATTTTAAACATCAAATACGATCGCTTCTCTAGTTTGAATTTGCCGTGCCTGCAGCCAGTCGACCACGTGTTATCATCAAACAAGAACGCCTTTCAGTGCTGGAAATTCCACACTACTTTCCTCCTGACATCTGAGAAAGGCTCCAACAAACTGTGCAAAGTAATGCGTGATCTCTACTTAAGGAAACATCTGCCGCCTCTAGATATCCTTTCTGCTTTATTGCATGCTTTAAAACATTTGATGTAAGAGTAATCAAAAAGAAACCAAATGGATTAAATTGCATTTCTTTGACAAAATAATTAAAATAGTTACATTTGTCTTAAAAAGTGAAAGATCCCTGGTTTGATCCCAGGAGGAGGCACAAAAATCCCTTTGTAGTTGCATCAGGAAGGAAACAAATGTATCCAGTTACATTCTCACCTTGGAATTTAACTGGCTGCAGATCCACAGCGATGAGTGACGGTGAAAGGCTCATTTAAACCACTCATTTTTGATTTTTCAGCATCTTTGTCTCTTTGAATGTGAGAGTGAATCTGAAAGGGAGCGTCAGTTTGCTGCCAGGTAACACGCTCCTGTAGCTCGCTATCTCAGGTTACCTGTGCAATATAACGTTAAGGATTGCATGCAGGTGGTTATTAAGGGAAATTGTTTCTCCATGGTGACGTTGCTCGGCTGTCGGTAAATATAGCGGGCTTTACGCAGACAGGATGAGGACGGAAAAATTGCTCAAACTGGCTTCTTAGTCCCTATAAATGTCTTCTTCCTTCGTCTCTGTGTTTCTGCTCCGTTTTTCCTCCCCTGACAGACTGTTCCTGCCTTCTTAACAGCACTTCATTCCTCTTGCTAACTCTCCTCCTGTTGTCCTTCCTCCCTGACTCTTACTCCTGCCCTTCCTGCTCCACTTTTCTTCCTTCATCCTTTGACACTGCCATCACACCTGTCCTTCCTGCCATCACTCTTCTTCCTTTGTGTTTTTTTTATATGACTTTCTGTCTTTTTCTTTGCTGCTTTTCCTTCCCTCCTCCTTCCTCTCCCTCCCTGCACACAGCCATATGCAGCTCTGTAAATGGCAGGATGCTGTGTGGCTGTGATGTGGTCTGGCTGTGGTCTGTTTGCACTGCCACTGTGGTTCATTCTGCTTACCAGCCTGCTGCTTCACCCTGTCTGGACCCGGCCGGCTGCCTGCCTGCCTCCCTGGCTGGCTGGCTGGTTGGTCGTCCGATTGACTGACTGCTGTGTAATTGAGGCGGTAGATGCACACACATAGATGCTACCACTGTCGCAAGCCTGTCACAAACCATTACAAACTATCCCGTCGCTGCAGAGACGCAGGCCAGCCATCAGAGTCGCATTTACTGCTCTGTTTTCAACTTAATGCCCCCGTCGTCTAAATTTTCTGACAATACCACCAAATGGCATTTATCATCCAATAATTGCAGCCTGCAGAAAACTGGTCAGTGAGAATGATTAACGCGATGACTCATGGGCTGTGTTAGCCCACCTGATGGGAGCGGTGATATATTATGTGGAGCAGAGGACGGAGTCTGTATCCGAATGTGGGTAAAAAGTGTGTGCCGTCTGTGTGTTCTGGCACATACAGTGGAGCAGTTACATTAAACAGTTATATCCAGAGAGACACAAATTGAAAAGGTGACCATTTTGGAGTAAGTGCAGTAATAAGGTAATGTGGTAAAGGGAGACTTTCCATATGTGTGTTTCGCTGTCTGTGTGAGAGAGAGAAACTGAGTCAGACAGAGAGCAGACAGAGAGCGAGAGAGGAAGAGGAAACAGGAGGAGGGTTGCTGCCAGAGGGTGAATGTTGGAACATAGAGCATGCTGTGTTGATTTGATTAAATTCAGTTCTGTTCTATTTGCAGTAGGCCTAGTTACTCAGCTATATTTGTACAGTGCTGTCTGCAGAGTTTTAACAACGCTGACACAGATCCGAGTGAGAGCGGGAGGCCTGGGATTAGGCTGCAAAATACACTTTTGAAAAGGATACGCCAAGTTTTGGGGGAGATTAGCCCCGTTTGTACGGTTTATTTAAATTAAACCATGTGTCCCCCGTTTGGACCTGCTCTCAGTGCTAACACTTTAACAATTTATCGTACAAAAAACGTGGAGTGAGGACTAGCATTATATCAAATTTAAAAAAAGATGAAAGAATAGACCTTGAAGCGGTGCTATAAATAAACACCCAGCAGCGTTGTGTACAGTACTTCTTTATTTTGAATACAAAAGACTATAATTGCATCTGCATGGCTAAACATTGCCATTTATTCATGTATTCATTCTATTTTTATTTATCTTTTAAAGTGTCCCTTGTAGTGGATGTGCGTGACATCAGAGGAAAAGCTTAATCAGCAGCCCTCACTTACATTCCTCTTGTTTAAGAGCCAAAAAAGACCCCACCCAGGTTTTCTACTGGTTTTCTACTGGGCAGGAGATTGACTGGCTTTAAACCACAGTGGAGCTTCCATGGAACTGTAGGTATGCGAATGGCTGTTTTGTATCCTTGCACATGTATGAATGGTTGTTGTGTTTATTGATTTTTGTTTGTCTGTAACATATTCTGTGAATGAAACGAGCCGAAACACTGGTTGTATTCTGGTTACTTTGATATATTAAAGTAAGCAAGCAAACTACGTCACTATTTGTGGAGGAATTTCAGTGAGGTTGTGTGAATTTAGATTGCTACAGACAGTGATGGGAAGGTTATTTTTTAAAATGTATTCCACTACAGATTACAGATACAAAATACATTTTGGGGCATGTAACGTATTCCGTTACGTTACTCTCATTGAGTAACGTAACGGAATACTTTGGATTACCTATTATATTATCATGCTTTTTACAACTACATGAATGTACTATTGCTGTGTGAATTGTTACTTTTACTGAAGGTTACTCGCCATACCAATACCGACTAGATGTTTAAATCTTAATATAAATGAGTAACAGTAGGTGGACATTAGGTAAGGCTGCACGTTTTGCAGCGATCTCGTATAGAAAACAGTTTCACGCGTATATAAAACAGGACCGCGGCTCCGAACCGTAGTAAAGGGGCCTCTGGCTAATACGTCAGGTTCATGTCGGGCTCGTAGCCGAAAACTAGCTTTACTTTGTTGTGTGGGTCAACTTTGCTAGCGAGAGACAGAGAGAGGCGTTGAAAGGCTGCTCCAACAGAACTTATTGTTTCGGAGGAAAACACCAACACAGCGTACAGTCGAGTCTTAAGAGCGTACTTACAACTGGGCTCGCCAGGCACTTTTTTTGGTTGCAGTGGTTATTATTATATTATTATATTATATTATATTATATTATATATATTATATATATATATTATATTATATATTATATTATATTATATATATATATATATATATATATATATATATATATATATATATTATATTATATTATATATTATATTATATTATGCTTCCAGAGTCCGCTTCTATGGAAGCCCGTTTCCACCACAAAAAAAAAGGATCCATAACTCGAAATTTCAACTTATTAACTCAAAATTTCGACGTATTTTTGAGTTAATAAGTTGAAATTTCGAGTTAGCACTGCCAATCAGTAGTCTACGTGGATGACGTCATTTCCTTGTTACCCGGAAGCTGAAGCCCTCAGGTACAAATGCTACAGCTAAGCTACCGGTATTACATCCAGTCATGAATGCACAGATTGCTGAGTATTTTCAGCGTGGCTTCAAAAAAGGTGAAGTCCTTGTGTTATTAGCTGAATCACACGGCGTTACTATCAGCAAATGTACTCGCGAGGGCGGCAATTTGTTGCGATCTGGTTTTGAGTGGGCGTTACTCTGCGCCATATGCTTCCGGGTAACAAGAAAGTGACCTCATTCACGTACATTACTGACTGGCAGAGCTAACTCAAAATTTTGAGTTAAAGTAACTCGAAATATCAAGAAAATAACTCGAAATTTCGAGTTATGGTTAATTGTTTTTTTTTGTTTGTTTGTTTTTAGTGGCGGAAACGGGCTTCCATACGCTTCTGGTCGGTGACAGCTCGTACTTTTCCACTCTCCTTTTTCTCCCTCCCTCGCTCACAAACACATAACGGGTACGGCAGTCCATTCTCCCTGCAGCACGGACTACACTGCCCATGAAGCTACATTCTTTAGGGCTACGCCTGTAACACTCTGCCTATTGCCTTCATATTAAATCATTTTTGTGAATAATTTTTTAAAAATATTTCTTCACATCATTATGCGAACCGCAAGTAGGGGTGACATTGGCCGCGAGATTGAGACACAGACATTGGAGCCTCTTAATGCGTGTTTTGTTTGGGGCATGGAAACCAAAAATAGAGAGGACACAGCCGAACATATGAAACAGGAAAATACCGCCGAGTAATCCATTTATTTCAGCAAAGTAACTGTATTCTGAATACCACCTTTTTAAACGGTAACTGTAACGGAATACAGTTATTCATATTTTGTATTTTAAATACATAACGGCGATACATGTATTCCGTTACTCCCCAACACTGGCTACAGATTTGCAGTTTTTTGCCATATTACTACGAGCAGATTGCATGTAACTGCCATCTTGACCCCATTCGCTCGTAGACTGACTCCACCTCATCCTGCTTTTTATCCAAAGTATCCTCGATGACAGTAAGTGACTGTGAGTAGTTGCAGACCTGGTCCCATCTTCAAAGCAACCATTTCAAAGGCAACAGGATCACAAGTTCATTGCACACAGTCCCAATAATTTTGGTGGTGCCGTGGTCTGCGCCCTGTTTCCCCTCTTCAAACTTTACATTCTTCTCCACGCACCTTTGACAAAGGTGAGAAACTTTCATCCAAAGAATAAAATATGTTGTACTTCACTGAAAATCCTAAGAAAGAAGTTAGCATGTAGCTTTGGAACAAATAGTTTTCCCAGGGAAAATCCAATGCATTTGATAGTGAGGCTAGTATTTGAGACTTTCCTGTTGACAGGATGGTGTTTTATATGTGTAATCTTTGTACAATTTTGAATTTTTAGGCATTAGTTTGATGTTATTCTTTGACAGCAGCTGTGTCTTTCAAATGACGGGAAGGTTCGGTCTGCTCTGAAGCCTGGAAACAAACAATCGGTGTTAAGTGAAAGCTTCCCTGGTCTTGTTTTGCTCCTGCACTTTCATTTGAATGTGTATAACTTTCAAGCCTTTCGAGTGACAAACTACCCAAAACTCTGAGTGATATTTATGATTTTAGTTTAATTAAGATAAATCATCTTGATGAGAGTTTAGAATAAAGCTTAAACTTTGGAAGCATTTGGCTCCGGCTTCTCCTTTGTACTTTTTACCGCGTGATTATTAATACAGTTATAACTTTTTGCTCTCATCGGCTAAGTGGCTGCTAAGTTTGATAGGCTTATATACAATGTGTGATGTGACCGCTCAGACTAACCGGAGCTGTTTGTGGAGCCAGTAAAACAAATACAAGCTGAAAACTGTGCATCACCACCTCAACCCCTGCGAACGAATCAGATGTGCAGCCTATTATTTTATATTACACTGAATATTTGTTTATTTATTTTACGATTTTGAGCAAATCTTCAGTCCACCACAAAATAATCATTTTGTCATCAGGGGTAAATGACCACATCTGCTTCTTCTTCCTGCTTTTCCTGTCCAGTAGCACCTCTTCTCAAAAGCATGCTGGGCGCACTGTTAGTTGTTCTGACCTCTTTTTAAGCATTAAAGCATTTTGTTGTCCTAACAGCGCATGACGTTCCCTCCACCTGCAACTTTTTTGTTTCTAACAGGCTCTCAACATTTCTGAAACTGTCAGTTTTCAATGAGAAATGCTTTTTCAGAGAAGGCAGTTTGATACGACCGGTAAGAGGGTCGGGTGCACTTTTTCCTTTTAGACACCGTTTGACAAAATGGACAGAATGAAGTTGTTTCAAGCACTTTAAATCCCCACACAATCCAACAAGCAATCTGCATAAAGTAAGTCTGAGTTACTCTCAGAATTGGTGGTCACATGTAGGAGGCAGAAAGGGGCCCGTGGTCCAGTTAGAAGCCGGTTCATCTCTCATATCCTGAAATCATTCAGCACTGCAGACAGAAAAACAGCAGCGATGCTGTGGCCTGAATGCACGGTGCTGCCAGCGAAATCATTGAAGCCTTAACAGGACGAAATGTATCCTGATAGAGAGTTCGATAGGGAAATACTTCCTGAAAACAAATCCAATTCCAGGTGTAACAAAAAGGGAGAGATCTGAAAAGTAACGCTTTCAGTGTGAAGCTGAAATCGTTAGATTCGGCGTGGAACTCAGAGTTTCTCCGAGTGTGTTTTTGAATGTGATGGATGGATCGAGTCGATGTGTCGATGGTGAGTGTATAGGTGCCTGAGTCAATGTCTGGTGACAGCTTGGGAACAGTCAGCCAGCTCCAGTCCCAGGGGACACTCGGAGTAGGTCGCGCACACACACACACACACACACGGCCCAGACCGGGTTGATGCTCACTCAATGTCACTCTGACATTTACTCTCTGAGGGAACGCTGCTGTCACTGAGGACGATGTGTCATGAGATGGAGGCAAATTTTTTTTACAGCCTTACTCTGCAGTAAACACGTACAGTAATAATACAGGGGTGGATTTTTTTGTTTAGTTTTCGGAAGTGAAATCCTGAGTTTACGTTTCTTTTGAGATCCGTTTTGATGAATTAGTTTCCCTTTCAGAGCTCGATGCGGAACACATTACAGGTTTTTGTTGTTTTGATTTTAGGTGGATGCCCCGCTACTGCTGCATGAAACCCATCTGACCAGACACACAGCTTCACTTTCTGCTCAACAGACACACACACAGATGTACTTTACCTAAACTCTATAGCTTTCTCTCCTCCTGGTCTACAGCTACTCTTGCATACATAGCACCATTATCAGTACACACACACACACACACACACACACACTCCCTGGTTGATGTTGTCCCAGCTTCCTGCCAGATGGTGTCATTTGGCCAGACAAGGTTGCTCTGCCCCAGTTGCTGACAGAAATGTCAACTCTAGCAACTTGTTTATAGTTTCACTTCACCTCATATATATATATATATATATATATATATATATATATATACTGTATAAATATATACAATAAACTTTTCCGCTTTTCATTAGTGATGCCTAACTGTATATTTTCATTTGTTTACTTTTTTTTTTTAATTTCCTATTTGTCTCCATTCTTGCATGATGTACACAAACGGAGGATTGTTTTTGGCTCTTGGAGCTTTGGAATAAACAGTCACACACCTTCGCACAAACAATATCACCGTCACTCTGGATAATCCGTAGAGCTCACCTCACTGACAGTTGACTGAAAAGTGTAGCAGACTTCTCTTGGCCTTAAGACTGAACGCACAACTCGGTGCTTCCTTCCAATCCTCCAACATCCTTTGACTCCTGCGCTTTCCTTCGCACCGTCCCTGCCTTCACTGTATCCTCGTTTCCCGTGTTACCTCAGACAACCTCACGCTTCCACCTGTGTTCACATCCCATTACTTTTATATCTGTCAGCTCCCAAAGATGCCATTTCCTTGTTTAACTTCCCCCCATCACTGAACACAAAACTGGGTTAATTTTTATGGCAGATGCTCGGAAGTAAGTTTGCATGCCAGGGCTTTGTCTCACTCTTCTTGAATTGTGTGTGAGGCTCTGCAAATGTGTGTATTTCACTCTCACTTCAGGCCAGGGTTAATGCTGTGGATTGCTGGTAGAGTCTGACCCTAATTAGCATGATATAACCCGGGCATGGTGCCAAGCTCCGTTTGCGCGTGCTCATGTGTGCGACGGGGACGTGCATCGTGTCTTATTGTCTGTGTGTGCACACATGGTTGTGCTTCTGTTTCAAAAAATATCTCAAAATAAATTTGTGTGTGTAGATATGATCATTTAGGCACATGCAAAAGACGTTGCGTGCAAATACGTAGCTCGTTTATGTGTTATTATGTGCGCAGACATGCGGCGCAGGTGCCGCAAAGCAGGAGCAATATTTCATGTCATGTAGCAAAAGTAAGAAAAATGCATTTACTAACCAAAGCTTACAAGGTGAAGCCATCCAAGATTTTAAACTGAAACCTAAACCTGACCTGAAGCCAGTGCAGTGGAGTGATATGAGGCTGAGTTAATCGACTTACAGCAGCATCTTCGGGCAGACTGAAGGTGATTAAAAGATGCTTTAGACAGATGAGAAAAGCTGAACGAATATCTCTAGTTCACAACCCTGAGTTTAGCAATATTTCTCAAAAGACAAAAAAATCTCTGAAAGTATTTAGTTAAAATAGTTTCTTCAAATTCATGCAAATTTCTTTTCACTGCAATAGACTATGTGCACGTTAGCATGTGCTACTTCCGGTGCGGAAACTCCTGTGGGGAGCTTTGTTTCCGGTGTCCTGTTCGCGCCTTGTTTACGGTCCAAAACAAGTTACGCAAATGAATGAATCAAGCGGCGATTTACATTTCTATAGATGTCTCGGGCATTTACCCAATATATCTGTAAATGATGTTCATCGACTTGTCGATATTTTCCCCCGGCGCCTCAGAGCAAAAGAGAAAAGGGATTCAAATGTTATATTTCTCAGCTATCCCTCGTTTATCGCGGGTGTTATGTTCAAAAAATGACCAGCGATAGGTGAAATCAAGTAGCCAATTTTATTTTTTGACGGTGCAAAACGTTTTGTCGACATACAGCACTGCACTTCAGAGTCACACTGCTAGCGATCGATGCAGCGATTCTGTACTGTACAGGAGAGACGGAGGAGATCGTCTGCAGCGATCAGGACGCAGGACACAATGTGACGTAAAAAAAATAAGCACGCAAATTTGCATTAAAAAATCCGAGAAACAGCGAGGTGAAAGGTGAACCGCGTTATAGCGAGGGACCGCTGTAATTTTGAAGGTAAGTCACAACATAGTACCCTCATAAATACTAATGTATAGAAACCGTTACCATTCATTTTTTGTGTGGCTTTTTTCACGGTTTGTTGACATGCTGTGTAGGTGTGTACTTGACTAGCTGATATCGACATAACGGGGAAACATCTGGTTTGACTATTCTTCACCTGTAGTTTGAATGCTGAACATTTGCCTGTTTAAATCATAAGACCAGTCACTATACAGAGATGTGCTTCTGAGTGTGGACGATGTGTCTTCTGCTGCAGTGATGCAGTTCTGCTTGCGTTGAGTGATGTAAACAACTGATCGATCTAAACTCTTTAAACGTCAAAGTTGATCATTAGATTTTTTATGACACAACAGTGGTGAGTGTTCCCACCTTCTGCTCTTTGTAACTTAACGCCATCTTTCCGTTTTCGAGTTTTGGACATGATTTTGGAGGATATCTTCGCCGTAGCGATTGACCGCAAAGTAAAGCTACCGGAAATGTACAACCCCACATCCGGTCTCAAACCAGGAAGTTAGCATTTTCTCGTGCACAGGGTCTATTTTGAGATCTTGGTTTCTTTTACAGACCACGTAGACGAATGACGGTGCAACAACGACTGAACTGGGTCTTTAACCTTGCAAGAGAGGGTATATTGAGTGTACTGCATGCATATGAGCTGAACAGTTATGTGATGTGTAATTGTTTCTTTAAGGAGGACACTGTCTGCTGCACTACCTGTTAAGAGTGACCGTCTTCCTGTGATCACAAGTAGAAGGAGTGAAATACTCACTTTCACCCAATAAGACTGAAAGAAAGAAGACCTCCCCAAGCATTATCTTAAAGTTTTTATTGATTCATAAGAGAAAAAAACCTCTCCTGCACACTCCCTGGTGTATATTTCTGAATAACAGATTCAGTATTAATAAACCTTAAAGCTGGTAAAACAACAGTGAAACCTCCACTGAGATTCACGATTAAGAAATCAAGACAAATACGATTATATTACTGACATCAGGATTATTGAATCATGTTGATAAGACAACTCTTTCTAAACAAAAGCAGTGATGGCTCCTTAAAAAAAGTAGAACTAGAGAAGAAAATGGGGCTGTAATGAGAACGCTGGCTCATATTCAGCTCTGTGTGAGGCTCCGGGTTGGTCACGCCGGTCGCTGCCAGTTTCCATTACCTAGTGCAGAGTCCGAACCCGCTCCACTTGGGCTCAGAGTGCTCTGTTTGCACAAATGATCTTGGCACGCTAATGTCTCGAACACCTCACTCAACAAACACTGTGTCAAGGGAGCGGCCACAGAGTAACGTGTGTAATGGGGAGTTAGGATCACTTTGTTCATTGGCAAGGAAAACACGTCTTGTTTTCTCCAATCTTCCCTCGACCTTTATTGCTACCTCTGCCTCTTTTATTTTTTTCATGCATACAAACAACACAAAAAATGATTGATTCATTTTTTTGGACCAAATATTATCTAAAGATGGTGCTCATTCCTGATTTATTGCTGATCAGCCTTCTCCAACTGAAACCATTTTAATGAGAGGCATAAAAAATGTCTCCAGCTCACTTCATCAAAAAATACACTTTTTATGAGATATTTTAGTTGTTGTGTGCTTTTGTTTGCTTTGCTTGGCACAACACTGTTACCAGTACTCTGCAACCTGAAAAGTAGATTTTAGTCGCACTCAAACTGAATACTCAGGTAATCAATTTTGGGTAACACTTAACTTTTCAGATAATGATATTAAAAATAATATGACATAAATGTGACAATTAAATGCTCAGGCTAACAGAAGTACTGTTTACAGTTAGGTCCATATATATTTGGACACTGACACAAGTTTTGTTTTTCACCTGTTCAGTGAAACAGATTCCTGTTATAGTTATATAATAAACATGGACATAATGTGTAGACTCTCAGCTTTCATTTGAGGGTATCTACATTCAACTTGAATGACGGATTTAGGAGTTTCAGCTCCTTAACACGTGCCGCACTCTTTTTAAAGAGACCAAGAGACCACCTGACTCATGGGCAGGTGTGGGCAATTACTCCTTTATGTCATTATCAATTAAGCAGATAAAAGCCCTGGAGTTAATTTGAAGTGTGGTGCTTGCATTTTTAATATTTTGCTGTGAACAGACAACATGCAGTCAAAGGAGCTCTTCATGCAGATGAAACAAGCCATCCTTAAACTGTGAAAACAGAAAAAAAAAATCCATCTACAATATTAGGTGTGGCAAAATCTGCAGTTTGAGAAAGAAAGAAAGCAGAAAGCAGTGGTAGACTCAGCAATGCAAAAAGACCTGGGCATCCACACAAGACAACATTGGTGGATGATCACAGAATCATTTCCATAGTGATGAGAAACCCCTTCACAACAGCCAACCAAGTTAACAACACTCTCCAGGAGGTAGACGTATCCATATCCAAGTCTACCGTAAAGAGAAGACTGCATGAAAGTAAATACAAAGGGTTCAAGGTGCAAGCCATTCATAAGCCTAAAGAATAGAAAGGCTAGATTGGACAAACAAACAAACAAACAAACAAAAAAAACCCCTGAAAAATCTTTTTTAAAAAGCCAGCACAGTTCTGGAAAAACATTTTGGACAGATGAAACCAAGATCAACCTCCACCAGAACGATGACAAGAAAAAAGTATGGAGAAGTCGTGGAACAGCTCATGATCCAAAGCATGCCACATCATCTGTAAAACACGGTGGAGGCAGTGCGATGGCTTGAGCATGCATGGCTGCAGGTGGCGCTGGGACACTAGTGTTTACTGATGATGTGACACAGGACAGAAGCAGCCGAGTGAACTCTGAGGTGTTCAGAGACATACTGTCTGCTCAAATGCAGTCAAACCGATTGGGCGGCGTTTCATAATACAGATGGACAACGACCCAAAACATGCAGCCGTAGAAACCAAGGAGTTTATTAAAGCAAAGAAGTTGAATATTATTGAACGGCCAAGTGAGTCACCTGATCTTAACCCAACTGAGCATGCATTTCACTTGTCGAAGACTAAACTTTGGACAGAAAGGCCCACAAACAAACAGCAACGGAAAGCTGCCGCAGTAGAGGCCTGTCAGAGTAATGAAAAGGAGCAAACTCAGCATCTGGTGATGTCCATGAGTTCAAGACTTCAGGCTGTCATTGCCAGCAAAGAGTTTTCAACCAAGTATTGGAGATGAACATTTTATTTTCACTTATTTGATTTGTCCAAATACTTTTGAGCCCTTGAAATGAAGGGATTGTGTCAAAAAATGCTGTAGTTGCTCACATTTTTATGCAATCTTTTTGTTTAATACACTGAGTTAAAGATGAGATTCTGCACATTTGTTTAATTTACAATTCAATGTGGTAATGTACAGAAACAAAATTATTATTGTATAGTGGGGGCTAAATATAGTTATATCAGTGAAAGAAAAGCTTTGAAAATCTCTTCTTTTTGGTAATATCAGTAATGATGTTGCATTGGTTACCATAGTTAATCTAGTCAGAAAAGACTGGAAAAGTATAGAATGTATCAAAGAGGGTTGGCTCTGTATTGTGGGACACAACTATAACTACATATCTGTTGTTGTTGTTTTTTTCTTTAAAATATGTAGTGCAATATTAAACGTCATTCCTGCTCTCAGTTTCATGTATACTTGAGGAAATTAAACCAAGATTCGTTAAAAGATCAACAGATCTGAGGTGCCGGTAGGTTTTTGACTTTATTTTGTACTTGGTGGGAAGAGAGTTTGTTTGAAATCTGAATATATTTGTCAGAAGTGTGCTAACATGTTATTGTTCTGCAAATTTTGTGAAACAGATAAGTAGATCTTGGAACTTTTGTGTGACAAAGAAACCCCCGAGGGATAGATGAAACAGAAAACCAGCGAGAAGAAAAAGCCAAATACCAAAAAGATCTTTCTTTTCTGACTTTCTGTATCTCAGCTTCTCCATGTTTCTTACTTCTAACTCTTTCTTTGATCCCATGTCTTTTGAGTAGACGCACACACGCAATGCACGGGTCCAGTGTGTATTGCGTGTGCGTGAGCGAGTGCCGTGCATGCCTGCTCTGTAAGGCCAGTTGAACAACAAGATATCCCCCAGGAATCTCCAAACATGGCATCATGAATTTTTCAACACCGACATTCGCCATCTGCACCTCGACCAACACACACATGCACAAGCGTGCACACACGAGCACACACATCCCGATCCAGCATTCCTCGCACGCATACGTGCATCTGCTCTCTTTCAGTCCATCTCACCTCTCTCTCTTCCTCTGTGTGTTTTTGAACACTCTGCATCTGGTCGGAAGAACCCCTGCCAGTACATTTCACACTTACATAATGTATCCTACTGTCAGAATCTTTAAGAAGAGACGGAGAGAGGTGAGAGAGGAAGGAACAAAAAGAAGGAAAGAGAACAGAGCAACGGGGAGAGGTATTGATATTCCTGTTTGATTAGTATTATCGATAATGCAACAAACCATTTTTCCAGTCCAATGAGGCACGATGCAGAATTCGAGGCAGAGCTGAGAGTTGGACGAGGGAAAGCTTTGATATGCAGGATGTATATGGAGCAGCATGCCGAGATGGAAAACAAAACACAGCGATTGTGTTGTACTGCTGGATAAATGACCAACTATCACAAAGTAAAGAGCTGCATGACTTTATTTTCCTGGTGTCAGTGGAAATGATCAAGAAAAGAAAAATGCAGAGGCACAAATGAAATACGTTCTGCTGGAAGCGTTAGCTCGGCGGGGAACTGTTTTTGTGTCCTTGACTTTGAAATGACATACGTGCCTTTATTAAACCTTTTTTTTTTAAGTTAATCTATTATGTGTGTTTGTTCAAGTGTTTGTTTCAGACTGTGCAAGTGTATATAATCAGTCTACATTCAAGCTAGCACCTCTGTGAAGCCGTACTTTGGCTCAGCTGTGAATGTCATCGGCATGCTAACATGGTGATGGTGTTGAAATGGTTCCAATGCTGCGTTTGATATATTAAAAGCCCCATTAGCTAATCGCCACAAAACATAAAGGCAACAGGAATGCTATTTGTTTGGAGAGTAACCATTAAAAAAAACCCCTAAAAAAACGAAGTACTGAATGAATTAAAGCTGTAACGGGAACTTGAGAGCTCATTTCATGGCTATCCACCAAATAGCTGTGAATATGTAGAGCAGTTTCTCTCCAAACCACAAATGTCAGCTCTTGACGAGAAGTCAAGGGATCACCACAGGCGGAGGGCTTCATCTCTGGGGACCTCAAGTATGAAAATTCAGTGACGATCCACCCACAGCGGCTTTTTCAGTCTGGACGAAACTGGCTGAGAGAGCTGACAGAGCAGTGCTGCCATCCATAGAGCCACGCTGCCAGCTTGGCTAAAAAAGTAAGAGTAAATATTGCTATATGCATTCAGGAGAGACACAAGCAGGTCTGAGTGCGAGATGATGACAATAATGGTGGAAGGGGAGAAGGTATTTTGTTTGCTGGAGTCTGCCTCAGTCCAAATTAGTCACAGAATTGGCTCACGCAAAGCAGTCTGATCCCAGGACAGTCTACTACAGCCTGGAGGGTGTGAACACGCATGCCACACATGCACACACACAAACTGAGTTGTGCAAACACATCTGCATAGGTAACAGCTCTTGCAGCACAAACACAAGCGTTCTCACCGGGTGTCCAGTTTGTAGTCCACGTGTTTCTGAACAATCAAACATTTTTTGTAATTTTTCCTCTGTGCATCACCACAGACAAAATCCTCTGAATGCTTTGCCTTGTTTCCTGTGAATGAAGCGAGGACTTTCAGCTTTAATTCAAGGGATTTAACAAAAAAAGTTAGTATTCACTTTTTACAGGAACCATTTTCTACACAGTCCCCCATTTTTCAGATGCTCATGGGTAACTGGAAAAACTAATATGATTTTAAATATAAGGGTGTTTTGTAAAGATTAGACGAAAATCATTTGAAGTCTCAAACCCACAAACATCACTAGATGTTTGTGGGTTTGAGACCACAATGTATGTGGCTACAATGTAGCTGCCATCACCAGTGTGTGAATGTGTGTGTGAATGGGTGGATGACTGGATATGTAAAGCGCTTTGGGGTCCTTAGGGACTAGTAAAGCGCTATACAAATACAGGCCATTTACCATTTAGATCCTCTGCTGGGCCACCTTCAGTTGCTGCTTATTTGTGGGTCTTTCTGCTTCGGTTTTATCTTCAGTAACTGAACATCTGCTGGTTCAGGTGACCGACTTTGCCACTGAAGAATATCCCGTTTCTTTACCTTGAGAAACTCTGGAGTTGCTTTTGCACTGTGAGCGAATGAGCAGCGATTATAGACCTGCTCGCTTCAGAATTCATCCTGCAGTCACGTCATTAGAAAACACTGGTGAACAGATTTTACTGGCAGCTTTAAGTGCACACACTGTAACACTGGCTCCACTGTGTTTGACAGATGATGTCGTATGCTTCAGATCGTCTTGGTTTCATCTGCCCAAAGTTTCCAAAACTGTTCCAGCTGTTTATTGGCAAAGTTTAATCTGACCTTCCTGATCTTGAGTCTAACTCTCTGTATTTACAGTAATGAAGGTGTCCCTACCTGTCCGAGAGTGTTCCTGACCAGGCTGGATGGTGTGAACTGGCCTCCCCAGTTGAACTGACTTCACTTGGGGTCTCACATTCAACATGACAAGGAAAAGCTATAGAATACAAATTCAAAACTTTGAACCAATTCAAAATCTTTTATTTGCATCATTTGTCTTGAAATAATAAGAGTATCTGCCTCACCTGGCCATGAAGCTGACTATTAGTCCACTGTCCAATTAGATTTGAGATACTGATAATGTTAAAAATGTTAAAAGCCCTTTCACTAGCTGGGTCCACGTCCTCATTTTAGGTTTTACAGCTTTCAGTAGGTAAAAGTGAATGCTTTGACATGACTTGAGCTGCAGTTTGGGGAAGGCCTCGAAGGGGAGTGGAGATGGCTCCTGGGCCTGGCAGATCCCCATGCACTAAATAGAAATGAAGAAGCTAAAGAATTGAGAACGAAGAGGGAGGCAGGGTGGGGAACGTAAATGAGAATGAACAGCTGGCAGAACTGGGGGAACCTATATAGATGACAACCGGAAGGAGCGTGTTTGGAGCCGTGGTCCTGCTCCTGAAATCCCGATAGATAATCTCCAATAAATTAAAGCTGAAAGTATGTGTACAGTATGCACATGCATACATACCAGTTATGCATACTATATCATCATATTTTGGGAAAAAACATGCTGCAAACACATTACAGCTTATCAGATGTGGAGATAGCTGATACAAACCTTTTACTACACTTATTGCATCCACCTGTGGTGAGTGTGCGTCAGTGGCCTGACGTGACCAATCACACACACGAACAATATAGAAACAGGTCGTAGAAATGTCATGACTCCCCCTTCTTCTGAGATGCACAGGTGGAAAGCACGGAGTCCCCTCTCCTTTTATGTCCTTTCACGTCCCCAGATGCTGATCCCTATCGTCTGGATATTTGCCGCGTTTCCTGCTGAGCTGACCTTCAGGTGAACAGTCCATTAAGAGACATAAGGACTTCTGAGTAAATGAAAAATTAACCAGACAAACTAAGGATAGCATTAAGTGTTGTTTGGAGGAACTGCATTGTATTGTACCACTGACCTCTAAGGCCTGTTGCATTCACTGTAGGACCACACCCAGTTTTACTGCTATGTGTTGGTGATGATCAGCTGAAGTCACCACAAGATTATCTCCTGGCTGCATCTTTTTTTTTTTTCCCTTTCTGTTTTTGAAGCAAACTTGTCACAGTAAGATTTCCTGAACCAGACAAGTTTAATGTTCCTGGGGAATTATGCCGATGTTTGAGAACTTTGAACCTCTGAATTCAATGCCAGTGTGCAGTGCAGGGTACAGGAAGCGGTGCATCCAGCTTTCATGCAAAAAAAACCAAAGTTTGCCTCCTGTTACAGGCGGGCAAAACGTTTGATCTGAACATCCGTGTACTGGAGATATTATTAGCACTCAAGGAATTCTGCAACAGCAAAGATGATGGTAGAAATAATCTGATCTGACTGCCGATTCCATACACGCTGTCTTCATGCCTAGCTGACTATTGAATTTGAAGCTAATTTAGACAGTTCTTCAAAACAACTTCCTAAAAAAGTGGGCAAAGTGGTTTTGTTTCATTTAAGATCTAATGTGCCGGAATGCAAATCTTGCCCCATAGAGATGCACACATGCACATCACACAGAAGTGACACAGTTCTTTCCTGCAGCAAGGAGCAGGAAATAAGTTGGACGAAGATAATTATGGCACAGAGTGTTGCTGCACATATTCCACACAACCAGCCAGGAAGTCACACTGATCTTGCAGAAACATACACAGTCACACCCAAACACGTCAATACACGCACAAGCACGCACTCACACACATGCACAGATCCTTTCACAGTATAGCCCAATGTTTGCACTACCAGGTCAGGAGATCACATGTGTTTGCAGGCACTCAGGGGCCTGTAACCCACCGCAGGTATATGTACATGGCAGTTTTATTCGCACTGTGTGTCTGTGTGTGTGTGTGTAGGGGTCTGCTAGTAACGCATGTCGGCACATTCCCCTGTTTGTGTGTGCCAGTGTGTGAATAGGCGTCTATTTATCCGGCATCAACCACACCAGAGCTTCTCCAGACTCCCACATCACAGGGATAGGGTTTCTCCTTGTGCCGTTTCCTATTACTGAATAGATTAGTCAGTGCAGATCTGCAGATCGCTTCCCTGACTGACAGCTGTGTGTGTGTGTATGAAATCATTTAAACAAAACAGAAAACATCAGAATTGAATAGAAGATTCGAAGAAACGAACTCTAAGTCAATCAGTTAACTTTTTTTTTTTTACCACTGCGTCTCATAGTTGACATCAGCAAGTAAAGTCTACTTACTCCTGATCTTGATCCTCCACCATGTCCTTGGCAACAATTAGGTTCAGTCTGCAACTGAAACATCTGATAGACCCGACCCGAATACCTTGAAGTTTGATTAGAAAAACAGTAAAGTTTCACAGTCATAAAAGCAGAATAAGGACCAGCAAAAAAAGCAAAGAAATGAATTAAATAGAACGCACTTTAAATCTTACTAAAACTAACTAATATTACTAAAACTACTGAAAAGATACATGCACAAGCTTTTTAAATGAGGCTCTGCAGCCACAGTTCGAAGTTTTTCTTCTTCCTCTTCGCCTCCTGCCTGACACCTCCAACTTTGTCCAGTATTTGTGAGTTTGATAAATCAGTAATTCTAAAATGGACATCGGTGTGGACGTCTTTGTATATGTTTATATGCGCCTTTAAACCCTGAATCGAATAGAAGACTGATGGACAACAAAAGAACTTTCATCAAAGCTACAAAGGAGTTTGATTTCCATTTCACTTCTAATAATCTGAAACAGCAATGATAAATGTCATGGTTATGGTGCTTGACATTTCTAAAGAGCAAGCGATTGTTTCCAGACAAACAATGTGGGTATAAACCTACTGCAGAAGACGCAGAGATGCCAGTTGCTCTATTGACGTCCTACAGCAGGTGACGCAGCTACACGTGCGCTCCGAGCCAAAGACAAGGATTCGCATTCAAAGAAAATGTACTGCGGTGTGGAGTGCACTTCCCTCTAAACATCACTGTCTTTGGTGACCTCTTGGTTCTCCAGCATCCGTGTTCCCTTTAATGAGTAGGTACAGACAGACCCTTTTACTGCATTTCACTGCCACACATTGACAGTTTCCTCTGTAGCCTGTCCATAAAGCTTTATGCAGCCTTCCACACACCTAAAGACAAGACAGCGAGTACAATGGCACTCAGCAGCTTTTTATTTTTACCCTGCAGTGCAGAGTTGTAAAATGTGGTCCGTGAAGGGAGTCATCATGCCGGAGCGTGTTTTGTTGAGACACACCAAATTTGCACAGTATCGCTCTGGAGGTGCACGCAAGAGCTCAGTGTGTGTATGTGTGTGTGTCTGCACGCATGCACTGCATACAACGACGTATAGAACGTGCCACAAACAGCAGTAACTACGGAACTAGAAAATCATGTGTGTGTGTGTGAGTTTATACACTATGTGTGTGCGAGTTGCATCTTTAAAGATATAGAAATTATTTTACACAAAAAGCAAGACAGAAAGAGCTGGGAAAACACATCGGGCATGAAAGCCAGACGCTGCAGGTTGTTTGTCATATCCGACTCGTTTTATGTGTTTAGGTTAGGGTTGTTCCACATGAATGTTTACTTATTTTAATTTTTAAGTGTTTGAAGTGGAATAAAGGAGCAAGAAAAAAAGGCTTTAATTTCGTGCTGGACTTAACTGCATGTGAGGTGTGTGTGTGTGTGTGTGTGTGTGTGTGTGTGTGTGTGTGTGTGTGTGTGTGTGTGTGTGTGTGTGTGTGTGTGTGTGTGTGTACAGTATCCAGTGTGAGAGACCGTGTGTGTGTGCAGTAGAAATAGCGGGATTGAAATTAACGGCAGAATTTACTGAGCATTTATGTAGCGTGACTGACAGGGTGCGTGTGTGTTTGTGCGCGCGCGCAGAATAATTGGAACTTCAATGCCCACAATCCCCACAGACTCGTCGGCTACCCCCCTCCCCGCCGCCGCCACCACCGCCCACACCCATTCAATGGCCAAGCTGCACCACGATTGGCCCGCTCTCCTCATGACATCAGGACCCAACGTGGGGTTCCCTGAAGGCAATTGGTTAAAACAGGGAGACCCTCCCTCCAATCAGAACGCGGAGAGAGCCCCCAGTCAGAGCTGAGCTTTTAAGGTGGAACCGAAGTGTTGGGGTGTGAGGGATGTGGGGGGCGGTCCTTTTCTACAGTCTAAATTGAGACGTGTTAGCATGAAACTCGAGTTTCCCTCACCTTTACGGCGTGTTGTTACCTAACTAATAGGTGATCTTATTTGAATGTAAGTGTATTCAGTGTATTCAGCCACTGGACATTTTTAGTTCAGGCGTCGTGTAAAAATGCCGCCACTGCTAATTTGTCGATATTTTAACTGTCATTAGGTGCCATAGTTAAGTTGGCTGCACTAAGTTTTGGTTGCTAACTCTATGATAGGTTTTTGTCTCATTGTGTAGTGTTAGGTTGTAGTACTGGTTATTTTCCATTATAGACCATGAGAGGACCATGTTTATCCCATGATAAACATGAGCCTGATCTCGCTCTGCTAGAAATGATTACCACACATATAAACAGTGTATAAATCATCTGTTGCTGCTATTTAGGGCTTTGGAAGCTGAGATCATAGTGTCATTGTTGTATCTCATCATGTGACTTTTTGCATCAGTCTGAAGGCGCTGACTCAAAGGCAAAGGTCAGTCAGAACACACTCCTACGCACGCGTTTGATATCCATAGAGAAACTGTGGGTTGTCCAGGGTTTCACCAGTCCAGCATTTCAAATTGGCAAAAGTATTTCTTTCTTGTGATTTTCTGTGTTAGAAGACATTCAGTTAAGGCTCTAACATGAGATGAGTAGGCTCTCTGTGTATCCCAGATAATATCAGTTGTTGTACACTAACAGATTATGCCTCTATGAATGTCACTGATGGACCTGCTGGACTTGGTACTGTGATGTGACTTGGTCCTTTTGGGCTAGTGCACCCTCATAAACCAATTTAGCCCATATAGCGTTGCGTTAAAATCAGGTCGGCACTATAAATGCTTTGAACCGATCTGTACTGATGTCTGCATCTGTCTGTGTGTTTGCATGCTTACCTATCTGTCTCTCTTAAACCCAATGTGAGGAGTCGGGGGAGTAATTACCTG
Organism: Maylandia zebra; assembly: GCF_041146795.1. NCBI lineage: Eukaryota > Metazoa > Chordata > Actinopteri > Cichliformes > Cichlidae > Maylandia > Maylandia zebra. The sequence continues at coordinate 4,208,308 of NC_135188.1, read as the reverse complement.
CATAATCCATTCTAGAAAATTAGATAATGCTGATTAGTACAATGGGCTACATGGGGAATAGTGGTGGGCATCACTGAATGACAGTATGTGTGTGTCTGTGTGAAAGAGAACGCTAAGAAAAAAGCTATTTAGAAAGAGGAGAGAGGGAAATCAGAGGGAAAAATGTGTTTCCTCACTAAATGATAGCTTAAGCAGACTTAAAAGTTTTTTTATTTTGTTTTGTGCTTCCCTCTCTCAGAAGTTTCCTCAGGTGACCTGTCCACCTCTAGTCCTGCTCGGATTAATTGTTTGGATGTGAATAATCCGGATGCGTAGATTTGATGAAGAAGGTGATGCGCTTCTTTCTTAACCTTTGGGCTGCTGTTGCTTGATTGCACTCATGATTTCCATTATGTCTCAAACTCTGCTCGATGCTTCAAGTGTAAATTTATGGAGAATGAACTGAGAGAGTAAGGACAATTTCAAACGCTGAAAATATAAGAGCTTCTGCAAGTTCTCTGTCCATTCATCCATTTTCTTAACCAGTTATTCAATTCAGGGTTGTGAAGGTGTGGAGCCTATCCAGACTTTTAAAAGACAAGAGGCAGGGCACACGCTGGACAAGTCGCCACTTCATCACTGAGCTAACGCAAAGAGACGGACAACTGTTCACACTCACATTCACACTTATGGCCAATTTAGACAAGCAAGCTAACAGGCATGTCTTTGGGCTGTGGGAGGGAAAACATGCAAACTCCACACAGATCTTTGGTTCATGTTACAGCTTAAATTTTGTATTATTTCCCATTGGTTAGTTAGCAATAGTAAGCAGAAAGGGGTCACTTTCAGAGTAGAAGTCATCCAGTATTATAGTGGGTAGAAATGCTTTTTAAAAATCTGGGCTTTTATTTTGAAAGGCATATGTATTGCGATATAACAGACATGAGACCATTAACCATAAGACATTAACTTGTCGGCTATTTTGGACATGTGACAGTCATGGCAGGAGTCAGTCAGTCGCACAGGCCTAGAGACTGGTCGTGAGGGGAAAAAGGAGTATGGCTGCGAATGGTTGCTGGCAGTCACTGGAAAAATGGTTGGTAAAGCTCCAGTCACACAGGCCGGTTACACCCCCCCATTTTTCTCTAGTGATCCACCTGTTGCTCTAGAAGGGGAACAGATAGGCAAAAACCTCGTTGTTTGCTTGTATGCTAGTCACAGACTAGTCTGCAAACACTGTCCAGCTTTTCTCTGAGCTGTTAGCTGTGAAGAGCAACGCACAACAGAAATGGGGACTGTTTGCCTTGAAATTAAAAGTTGGGCTTTTTGATACATTGATAGTACATTTCATGGTACTTATGGAGTATATGCAGACAAACATGAAAAACTACAGGCAACCATGGCAATCACTAGCAGGATTTGAGTGCAGCACATTCTTTGCAACCACTTTTTCCAACTAAAGCCAGCAACCGCCAGGAACCACTGCTAACCAATCGGGGGAATAGACATTTACACCATTTAACCCTATAGAAATTAAAACAAATCTCATTAGAGTAATAAAGTGGCACTAGCGTTTCGAATAGCTAGCTAAACATAACAACAGTACTTAATCTACCCATGTTTTTTTTCCCTAACCCGTATTTGGGGGGCATCCTTGTGTTTTTGCCCCCGACCATTATTCTGTCCTTTAAATGACTGCTGGATAATATGTAGGAAACATATTTTATCACTTTTAAATTTAAAGAGTTGACATCAAATTATTTCCCTTTTTTTGGTGAAACAAAACACGAAGAGTTAAGATGAATGAAAGACAGAACATATGAAATGGATCCTATTTCTTCTTTTTTGTTGATTAGAAATCAGTTACCTTCCAAAATGATCTGAAATCAATTCCAGTAAGACAGCTAACAACTGAAATAATTCATTTATCATAACAACAGATTGGTGTGTAACATCAAGGCTCATCACTCCCCACAAATATGCTTTATATTAAATTAGGGAGTGACGAGTACAATCCCCCTGGAGCTCACAGGTGGATCCTGGGGTGATGGAGGGGTTTTAAACAGCAGGCGGTGAAGTCAGATGGGCGTTTTGTTGGGCGAGACGGTAAATTTTGCAGCTTAAATAGATAAATATCCAAATTCGGATGGTGTGTTTGTAATATGACGTAAGGTGGCAGGGAAGTAAGTGTGCATGATGCATTGCAGCTTGCCTGAACTAGCTTGCAGGCTTCTCACCATTAATCAACAGATTGCAATTAACAGCAGAAATGTCTGGCCTCATCACCACCACAGCTGCCCGTCATAAATGTATAGTCTGCTGAAATTAACTGTAGAGCCTGTCTTAGTTTCAGTCAAATGACAAATCAAACATTTGAACAAATGTAGAACAATGCATTTCAGAGCGCACTGACAGCAGATTACTCCAGGATCTATAGTGTGTGGTAATAGGCTGTATTGGATAATAGGATGTCTGTATGTGGCCTTAATTGAAGCTCTGGAGCTGCCCTCTGGCTAACCCACTAGTTATCCAATGCAGTTTCTGTCTTACTGGAAACCCTCCACGGATGCCAAGACCGACTGTCCGATTCTACAGCGCCGGATTAATGGCTGTTTGATCAAGTTCAAAGGCAGAGCTGCTCTGGATAAACTCATTATAAACTGCGCCAAAAGACGGCTTGGCCACACTGTCGTACTGTACGTGGAAAGGCTTTAAATACCAGGTCTTAGTTGGTCCAGGTCCATTCTGGGCAGTCCTGTAAATAACAGGTGCGCTGGAGCCAAGAGTCAAAAGTAGGCAGGGAGACATTTTTATCTTGCTCTAGCTTGGATATTTCTGGTGCGTTACGCTGGTAATCCTCCAGTTACTCGACGTGTTGATTTAGATGGCGTCTTTGGCGGGAAGTGGACGTAACTGTAGCGTTCCTGCTCTGAAGTTTTGACAAATGTGGCCATAATTATCCATTTTAATTCAGAAGTCTCTGCAGGTGGCACGTCTAGTTGTTTATTCCAGCTGAGTGTTCTCGTTAAGGTGCAAGTTCTGACAAATAGTCTGTTTTTTAAACTAAATCTTAATGCCAACGTGTTTTTTTTAAATAATATACTGTGAGTTTCTGTTCACCTTAAGAAACCCATGGAGAAACAATAGATCAGAATTCAGAACCACCAAAAACAGTTCTGAGCAGATTATTTTTAAAAAGGGGCGTATGTGTTGTGTTTAGAGTTTTAGGCCCGTTGTAGAACATGATAAGGCTCTTGCTGTCTGCACCTTTAGTGTGGTAGCCCTGGAAAACTTTATCATTATGAAGTGTACGCCAAGCCCTGTGAATAGCCTCGAACTATGCGCATCAAGTGGCACCCTTCTTCCAGGTGAACCAGAAAGCAATATGAGACACCTCACTGGGTTGTATCCTTGTATCCCAGCCCGTGCTTTCATATTTAATCATTACTGCAAACACGCTCACAGCCTTTAGACATAAACGTGATAACTTTACCGTTACAGTGCGTACTTCCGTGGCACTCTTCTGTGTTAGAGAGGCTGTAGGAGCAAATGTATGCGGTCTGAACTCCTGGATGCAGTGCTTCTCAGGCCTTTGAGGTGTGAGGAGTCACATTGGTAGCAATCTTCAGCGCCGCCTGAGTGTGTTTACACCTGGATTTGTGCGCGAATAGGTGTGATTGGATTGCTGTCGCATCGTCCATGCCGCATTTTAATGCGAGGTGCAAACTGCCTAATAAACTTATCACTGTAATTGTTGTGTGTGGTTGGTGCTGCACATCGAGTTTGTCCGCATAGCTGTCGAGCGTTTTGTGTGTTTGAATCTCGATTCATATCAGTTTGAGCCCGACTCTTTGTGCATGACTGATTGCTTTGTGTGTCTGACCACAATTGAAAAGAGATCCATCTCTCGCCTCTCTCTCTTGCTGCCCCTCTGTGTGCGACTGGGTGTCTCTATCTACTCAGTTCCACCTTAAGAGGAGCTTTAGCAGGCTGTCGTGTTTGTGTTGAAGCCAACAGGCACAATATATTACAGTCTAGGGCTTGCTGCTGAAAAGCCCGCTGGATCCTCCACTGACCTGCTGTTCTTTCCTGCTTTCCTCTTGCATTTTTTTTCCACATTTAGATTAAAAACAAAGCTCTCACTCTCTCTCTCACACACACTCTCACTCCCGTCCCCTCCTCCTTCTCCTCCTCCTCCTTTTTCTTCTTCTTCTTCTTCTTCTTCTTCTTATCCTCCTTCTTTTCTGCGGCAGCAGTCAAGGCAGAGGCTTCAGTGTGTCACAGAGAGGGCGAAGAGGAGGAAAAAGCAGAGAAGAAGACTATTTGATCGAGCTGAGTGTTTGTTTACGTTTGTGTGTTTCGCCATTGGACGGCTGGGTGAAGGGGCAGGAGGAGAAGAGGGGTGAAGAGTAGGAGAAGTGGAAGAGGGGAGCTTGTCTGGATGAAATTCTCTGTGTCATGTCACTACGTGTGGACCCTGACTGATCACAGGGTGAGGAGAAGGCTGAGAGACGCTAAGGAGGAGAAACTGAGACTTTCACTGTGGAAAGGACAAGAGAGGAGGAGGAGGTAAAGTCCGCTGCTCCGTTTTGTCATGATATTATCGGATGAAGGAATTGACAGACTTCTTCTTCAGTTGTGCGTCAAGAGGAATATGCAGTAAAAGATAAATATATATATACATATATAGGGAGAGAGCGCGCGAGAAAAAGCAAAGAAGAACAGAAGAGTAAAGACTGCTGCGTTCAACCCTGCCAAGGAGCAGGAACTGGACTTATTGACTGGTGAGAGTGTGCGGGGGTTTGTGTGTGCGTGTGTGTGGCTGTGTAACCGGTGGAGGGCAGAGGAGTGGAGGGCCAGGGGACTAACCTGGCCATCAAACGGACTGGCAGCCTCTCCTCTCCTGGGATCATGTACCCTCAGGGCAGGCATCCGGTATGTACCTCCTTATGTCTTTTTTACCTGTCTGTCTCTGTCTCCCTTTTTATGTCTCCGATTGCATTGTCACTTTTTTTTTTCTTCAGTATGTCTCTTATCTTGCGTCTTTCTGATTTCTTTTTTCTTTTTTTAATTTCCTGCTGGTCTTTCCTTACATCCCTCCTCTTCTCAACTCTCACCTTGTTTATGTGTCTGTGTCCTTCTGTCTGTCTTTTTCTGTCCCTCCTCCTTAGTTTTACTGTAACATGAGGAGTGAGACGTGATGGGAGGGGAGGGGGATGTTTGGGCTAAGAGATTCCCTGTTATGCACACACACACACACACACACACACACACACACACACACACACACACACCCCTCTGTCATCTGCAACCAGGTGCCTTTGAGATCTTGTTGATAATTGGCAATGTAGGTGGCACATAACTGAATCTGCACCTTTCAGTGTGTGTGTGTGTGTGTGTGTGTGTGTGTGTGTGTGTGTGTGTGTGTGTGTGTGTGTGAGAATAGATCTGGCTGCATTAATGTGTGTGTGAAAGACCATCAGCTGTCTATTTGCTCATTTCTGTTGTTAAGCAAACACACACAGATGCCCAGACACACACACACACACACACACACACACACACACACACACACACACACATAGACATAGGCCATTTAATTTATAGTTAAATTCTACTTAATTCATTTCCATTACAACTACGAAAGGTCGTGAGTGCACAAGTACTTCCCCTTAATACCTCTTTAAAATCCCTCCTTCAGTTTCACCCTCCACCACCAGTAAGAATTCGCCGTTAATTTACCTGCCGGGGTAAAATAAAGGTTAAATACGTAGACTAAAAAGCACAGAAGGATGAATGACAGCTTAGGCTCAGTTTGGCTTAGGCCATTCGTTTCACAAGGGCCCTGGTCTGGTTGCTATAATCAGATTTGGTTGTCAGTCTCTTTGTATCTGCTACAAATGGGTCAGTGGCCACTTTGCCTCACAGTCAGCCAGCAAGCCAACCACTCAGTCAGTCAGCCAGCCATCCAACCAGCCAGCCAGCTATCACACAGAATTATGAATGACATTTCCACAAGAGGAAGGCATGAGGAATCAATTATACGTACAGAGAGAATGCTAATAAGGCAGCAGCGGGAAAAGAAGGGAGAAAAAGACGCTGGAAGAAACAGAGGAGTAAATACAAATGGAGAAAGTGAAAGATGTAAGAGCCAAGAAGGAGGAGGGGGGGCAAAAAAGGCTAGAAAGAATTCTTTAAAAAGGCACGGCTGGGGGTGGAAAGAGAAATGAAAATGAATGAGAGATGCGAAAGAAGAATAGAGCGCGAACATTCCTCTGTTCTCTCCTTTAGAGACGAATCAGAAAGCTTCCTGCTGCGATGCTCTGCCTTTCTGATAAAGTTCAATGCCAGATTGAGCCAACTCCAACCGATCAATAGTCTCCATCTCGCTCTTTCTGTCTCTCTCCCGTCTTTCTCCTCCTCTCTCGCTTCTTCCTCTGCGGCCCTCCTCTGCCAGAGGAACTTTATTTCTGGTGTTGCTGTGAAATGTGATCTGTGGAGAGGTGCGAGGGTGCAAAGAACGGTTACGTGTGTGCGCGCATGTGTGTGGTTGTCTGAGTTTTCATGCGCTTGTGTTTGTAGACACTGTGTGAGTGTGCTCATATGCATATACACATGTGCTCAGTTCAGACTTACTTATAATTTGTACTCTTAGCTTTTTAGCAGTCCGTCAGCTTTTCCACATGCAGGAATGCTAAATATTATTATTTTTCCCTGTTTTCATACTAGTTTGTTGTTTAGATACTTGAATTGTGCCTATGTGAATGGGAAAAGGTTGTAATAGGTATAAATATATACTCCCTTCAATAACATCAAGCAGGTTTCTAGGAATGAGCTTACATTTAAAAAGTGTGTTTCTAGTTTAGAGGCAGATTTCCCTTTTTTTCAGTCAAACATTAGTTTCCATTCATTTAAAAGAGGCTTGAAAGTTGCACGAGTCAGATCATCTCTGACAGTAATCGCTGTATTGCCTTAATTGTTTGTGGTAAAGATACACTTCTGTGTTGCTGTCTTTTTACACGGATCCCCATCAAACATTCTCCTCAAAAACTAGTCGACTGCATCAAACAGCTGATGAGTGTCACTGGTAAATGCAATCAGAAGACAAGCTGTAAGGAATGTGAAAGTAAAGTACGAGCTGTGTGTGTTTTTGATCACACCACAACAGTTTACGAAATCTGTGTGAAACCTGCGTTACCAAGAGCTGATAATGTAACTTTGAATGGTTTCATGTCACGACCAAGTTAGGTTATGAAGTATAACTTATTTGAAAGTTTGTCTGAAGATGTCTTAAATATACTTGATTTCTTCATCTAAAGTGGTGGTTAAGTCATGATTGATGATGTGATTTTTCCTCTTCAGTCTGACATGTCGGTTTAATTCCCAACAGGCTGCCTTGAATGTGACATGCTCCGACCCATGCCTATTTGGAAGTGATGTCTTCAGATTAATGGATAAAACGAGGATGCAAGGCTTGAACTGCATCATTACTGTTGTTGTCATTTTAATTGTTTTTGGAAAAGTCAGACTTTGTTCTGGTTCTCTGGTGGGAAAGGGTTAAAAACTGAGGGTTGATTTGCCAGGCGAGCAGAGCTGTAATTGGTTCCACTGGATTTTTGTGGCAAGCGTTATCAGAACTGTGTGTGTGTGTGTGTGTGTGTGTGTGTGTGTGTGTGTGTGTGTGTGTGTGTGTGAGAGAGAGAGGGGGGGGGGGTTTGTGCGAGGTGTGTTTCTGTTTAATGTGTGTTTTGCAGCGCGTGTGCTTTTTCTTTTAGGTGTCTATTTCCTTTTAGTGCTTTGCGAGTGTGCGCATATTTGTATTAGCTGTGTGTGAGTGTGTGTCGCCTTGTTTGTTGACTTAGATGTGTGTTTCTCAGTGTGCATTTCTCCAGTGTAAGGTTCAGTGCTGTCTTACGTGCGTTTGTGTGTAACCATATGCATGTGCTTGGCTGTAATGCTGTTAGTTTTTATTTATCAGTTAAATGCTCAAGAACCCCTCGTTCTTCCTGTTTATTTATTTTTATGGTTCACGTTTGTTTACTTGCTGCACATGGAATTTGGGACCAATCAGACAGCTCTATGCCAGTATTGCAGGGTGGATATGAACCCCCAAACTTTTGCATGTGTGTGTGCTTGATTTGGAAGTGGAAGTGCAAAAGGAGAGCCGTGGCGGTGTGTGTGGATGTGTGTGTATGTGCCTACAACAGTAACAATAAATATTGTCCCAGTTCGACCTCGACTGCTGCTGTGAATGTACAAGGCCTTGATTGGCTGCCACACCCCAGTGAGCCAGGGGGAGGGAAAGAAGGGGCGAAAGGGAGAGATTTCCAGTTTATTTTCACGGTTAACAGAGATGTCAGGGACTCCTAGCTTGTAGAGGGGATCATGATTAGACTCAAACTGAAATATACACGCGTACTTATCTTCTACGTCATTATATACAGTGTATTTCACAGCCACACAAACTCTCTGCACGTTTCTTTAAAGGTGCAGAATCTACACATTTTGGCTGTGTGTTCACCTTAAGCTGCTTCCCTGTGTGTGTGCTACAAATTCTTCCTTGGATCCCACATTTGCGAAGACTCTAGTGTGGAGGACAGAAGCATATGCAATTAGAAGAGAAAGAGCAAAGCATGGTCGAGCCAGGAAGAGAAAGGTGTTGAATTTTCCACAATTGTAATAATAAAAGGTTGCAAAAAAAATACTGGAGATATTTAACCACATCTATCATGATGTTACAGTTATTAAATTGTTCAATATTTGCCTTTCAATGAGTTTCCAGACAAGTAAAGGGGAAAGTGTTTGTTGCAGAACTTAAAATGTACAGTCATCTCTGTGCATGTATGAAATGAGCTTGCTTCTCCTGTGGCCATGAACAGACTGACAAACTAATTGCAATAGACGGCCACAGAAAGTACGTATGACTCAGTAATGAGGCGAGAGACGCCGAAGTGTTTCTGTGCAACTTAAACTCGTTTGATGAGTGTGTGTCAGACTAGTTGAGATGACTTCATTGCGTTGGCAGTAATTAAGTAATTGTTAGTTTGTTCTGCAGACATACAAATATGCAGCGTTTGCTTTCACATGCACACACTGGCCCTGCCATTTCTTCTTCTTCTTTTTTGCCAGCTGTGTTGGGTAGTTTGTTTTTTTCCAAACATTTGTGGCTGTAATGACATCTACGTATGGTAAACAGCACAGAGGATTGCTGTAACCTCCCACAGATGACATTCTCGCCTCCTCCCGAGACATTGTCCTTGTGTTGTTTACATTTAATTTCATTCAGCATTTCAGAGGCAACCTTCTAAATGGCAAAAAGTCAAGCAACAACAATACAGCTGCAGTGAGACGACCCGCAGGATAAGCAAAAGTCAAACAACTAACCAAGCAGCTACTCCTGATCAGCCATCAGCAGCCACCCAGATTAAGGCTCCTCTCTGATTAAAAACAGGCCTTTTTTCATCCTCAAATCCTGCGTTCTGTGTTCTTTTCTTTGCCATTAAAAGAAATGATCAGAGCGAGGCTTGGATCGAGTCCAGAGACTCATTTAGCTGCCAATCTTTCCCTTATTTGTAATCCACCTCTGGCTTAACGGCTGACTGGTGAGCTGCAGCTTTAACTGGCTTGCTTTCTGACTGACTGGTAACTAGTGGACTGACGGGCTGATTCAATGTCTATTTCACTTTCGGGCTACTGGAACACTGACTGACATTGATTAGATCTTATTGATACAAGCAGCGCATTTGATTTAGCTTGCAGTTGTGTTTTGTTAAGTTTTTTTTAATTGATCCTCCTCTCGATTGCTGAAAAAATATTTTTTTTGTTCTTTATTAGCATCCACCCAGCTGGGTTATTATCTCAGAGTGAGCTGAAGCTTTACTACAATGAAATTGAAATAATTATTGTACCACGTCAGGGTTTTTCCTCGCTCAGAATGTGCCTCCGGGGAGCGACTGTGCACTTGAGCGCAATTGGTCTGTGTATAATTCTGGGACAAAGTCTTTGTTACCTGAGTTAACAGAAGTTTATAGAGTTTAAAAGAAATAAGCTTGACTATATCAAACTGTCCAAATTTTTAGTACTGATGATTTTTCATATGGAAGACCAAAATATCCCAGATAGATGAAAGGAATTTCAAGCTTGAAGAATGCAATTCTGATGCATTAGATGATTTTTGTGCCGGTTCTCAGCCGGAAACAGTCTTGATTCAAATTCTTACCGACTGTAGCTGTTTCTGAACCTCATGGAGGAGTATGTGAAAATCCAAATGTCCTACTCAGTCAGACCCCGGCATTAAACAGCCTAATCCAAAGGCTGTGTAATGACCAATTGCGCTGATTTGTGCCATTGTGAAAATGCTGCGGTTAAAAATCTGCACGCTCCTTTCTGGCGCTTTCTTCGACTAAACCACACTGAGAGTCTCCAGTAGGGGGAATGCATCTGAAGTGGATTTTCTCCTGCTGTGTGATACGTGTGAGACAAAACCGCTTCAGACAATGTCCCAACCCGTTTTCCCTAAACTGTCCGGACTGCATCTCCTTAAGTGTTAGTTTGTTAAGATTTAAGCTTTTAAAGGCTTGAAAAACCAAATAACTGTTAATAGCAAAAGATGTCCCCGAGTTCTCAGCACAAAGAAAGAGCCAGAACCTCTAAACGGGACTGTTGGATGAGTGTTTTTCTCTTAGTAATAAATACTTTTGAGTGGAAATGCAGGGACAGACTTACAAAAATGAAACTCTGAGGGCTTCATAAAAACCTTGCTGATATGTAGGTACATTACATTACCATCCTTCCCTTAAGCCTCTATGTTTAGCTTTTCATCCACACACAGCCTAAACCAAGGAGCTGTTCCTGATGTTACTGCTCACTTCAGCAGACACAAATACTCAAGCTCACACATATGCAGGCGTGCGCACAGCACACACACACATATACACACATGCACAAGGGGCACTGACACTCCTCTGCCACACTTGGCATTTCTCATCTATTCGTGTGCCTTTTTTCCTAAATATTTCACCAGCCAATTATTATTTCATGTGCTATCTGAATGTGTCTCTGCTTGTCTCAGACAGACACACAGGGGAAGGGGGGAAAAAAGAGGGAGCAGGAAGGATGAGTAAAGAGCGACAGAAGAGAAGAAGGAGGGAAGAATGAGCCCGAACGGCAAGCGAAAGGGCACGAAAAAGAAAAACAAAAGAGAAAAGTGTTCTGTGGGTGTTTTGGTTGAATGAATGCGTCCATGCATAGGCATGCCTGCTTATACCGTGCGAATACTTATGTGATGGTGGAAAGTGTGCCAGGGGCTAAACAGATAGGTGGAGGAGACAAGCAGACAGAAAGAATCATTTCATTCCCAGACCTGAATCTGTTTCACAGTTGCCTCTCGTGCAGCAGCTATCGGTGCAGCTTGAACAGAAGACAGACAGGCAGAGAGACTGACACAGACGCAGGCTGACCTGATACCTGGCAATTTAAAAAAATAACTGAAAAAGTACAGAAAACAGACGTGAATTGAATAGTTGGAAAAAGTATTCATGCGCAAATTCACAGTCTTTAATACTTTTCCCACAAAAAACGAGTGCCCGTGTGTGTACCGTGACATTGACTAGTGACATTTACTGAATGACAGTTTGTAAAGGCTACATGAGATTTGACGATGCTGAGTTTTTCACCTAAGAAATGATTAAATTAATTAAAACACCAGAGTAATGTGTGTCTTTATTCTGTTTGTAGTATCCACACTCAAATTGATGCTGGCACCAAACATGGGTGGCGTGATTCACGTCCCGCAGTTGGTTTTTCTTTTATTTTGACTGATATGATGGTGCAAGGTAGTTTGTTTGCGCCTGATGGAAATAAGCAGGCATAGAAACAATGCAGGATTTCAATTATTTAAGAAACTGCTTTGTAAATATTTTATGATATTTCTGAAGAAGCACATTACTGCCACTTGTATCTCTTCAGTCAATGCCCACAGCTCATGGCAGTAGATGAGGATAGGAAAATAGATTGACCAGTAAATCAACAGAGCGCTAAAGCATCCGCATCGTTGCAGATGCCGCAATGATCCTCCTATCAATCTTCCTCTGGATTCTGCCTGGAACTTGTGAAGCAGCAGGTTTCCAGTCCAGATCATGCAAATCCACCAATTTTACTGCGGATTGGAGTTGCTCATTCTTACTCGCTCACCTCCAGAGTGTCCCAGTTCAAGCTGGAGGTCAACATCAACCTTCAGAAAGTCACGACACCAGCCCATCAAAACTTGGCCTCACCTAGAAAATCTGTCAGGGCTGAGGGTCGTTATGTCCTTACAGCCCTTGCAGTCAAACTCCTGACAGGTGGATCAGTTGACAGACAGGTAATAGTTGCGTCCAGCAGGTGGGTCCCTCCCCCGTGCCGTCTCGTGACACGGTAAAATAGGCTTCAACCACCACTCCCCTCCCCTCGCTTCCTACCATATACATAATCCTTCCTAATTCTCTGCTTACCCGTGCCAGCTCGTCCAAATTGTGATTGACTGCTGGCCCACATGGTGCATGTGTGTGTGTGTTTATGCACAAGTGACCTTTATTTCTCTTCCTCTCCCCTCTTCCACCTCCACCTCCTAGATTAACTGGATCAGTTTTGGGTTTCAGGATCCCCTATGCTGGATGATATGGTGCTCTCTCTGAAATGCACACACGCACACAGACACACACAGTCACACATAAAAACATGGGAGGCGTTAGGCTGTTTTTTGGCTCATCGTGACGCCCTACTGGACCCCTAACAGTCTGGTCTGCCATCTGTCACAATATAGGAGAGAAGGCTCACACATACACTCAAACAACAGTGTTTGTTTGGTGTACATAGAGCATTGCTTGCTGATGCTTCTCTCGCAGAAGTTCAATCTTACTCTTACTGGCTTAAGTGTCCTTGAGTAAGACACTAAGTCTCCTGTTATTACATTTAAGCATGAACTATTTTCATTCCAGCTTCCCATGCTGGTCTCTTCATTCTGACAGAAAGAGCTCAGCGCAAGCGTGGAATATTTCTCCTTTTGCCTCGGGACCTTATAACTTTTTTTTGTTGTATTTTTCATTTCCTTTTTCGTGCATAAGAAGCTTTATCGCTCCAGGCTCTTTGAAACTCATTCAAAAAGGTGCAACTGGCAAATCAAAAGTAAGACATTTTTCGAGTTTTTGTCCAGCAGATGAAAGGATTCAGGTCTCTCTCATTAGCGCGCAGCACAGGACGCCGTGGCGACACCAACGGTTGTGACTCGCAGATCTCTTGTATAATCCCGATCTGTGACTATGGGCTTTATTATGTGACTTAGTGCTGCTGAGCCAGCAGCACTTTGTCTGTGTGCTCATGTGTGCATGGCAGCAGATGGTAGAAGCAGTATTACCACAGGCCGACGGACAGGGTAGAGAGACCGGGCTGTGTTGACTACAGCAAACACAGCATCTCTCTCTCTTTTACCCGGTCGGTCTGAGTCTCTCTCTCCCTATGTCCTCTTCCCCTCGCCTCAGTGTCAGACGGATGAATGGCTGGCTATTTCTCTCAGTCAGCAGCCACACCACTTTTTCATCATCTGTCTCTCTGTTCGTTCTTTCATTCCCCTCTGGAAGAATGTCAGACTAGTCTATCACACCCTCCATCCCTCAATCCATCCACCCCTCTGTCTGTCATATGAGTATCTATCTTTCTTCTGACCCCCCCCCCCAGTCAATCCATCCCTCTGTCCCTACCCTCCCTGTGTGAGTTTGTGCGTCGTTTGTGTGGCACTGTGTACTTAAATTGTGAACCTACATGCACAGTGTAACAGTGTATGTTTGTTTATGTGTTTTTCAATAAGCTTATGCTGTGTGTGTGTGTGCCAGATCATGGTCTGCAAGCCCCCCCCCCCCCCCCTCCCGACACACACACTCCCGCCTCTCCTCCCCCACTGGGTGTCTGTGGTGTGAATCAAGGTCGGTGGGGATCTGTTGGCAGACACCATCATGTATCCCATCTATGCCCTCCCTTATACGCGCGCACACACACACCCTGGGGGTTTGTGTGTATTGCGTCCGTCCACCCATCTAGACGTCCCCACCATGCCTGCCTCAGTTCAGTTAAGCTCGGGCTCAGCTCGGCTCCCCGGATTAATTACTGGGTAACCCACCGCGTCTTTGACCTCCACCGTCGGACTAATTGAAATCTAATTGAATTGTGCTTGTCTAGACTAATGAAGAGCCACCACTGAAACCGCCAATCTTTTAGCCGTGGCTGTTGCCCGATAGCCACCCAACTGCGCCATAGCGACAGCACCAGTCTGCTCATTCTGATTGGATGGATGACTGCACAGAAGGACGCGTGGATAGGTATAGAGACAAACAATAGTTGATTTGGATAACCAAAGCAACCAAAAGAAAGCTATGAAATAAATATGATATCAACAAACTTTAACAAGGGCGTATTAGCCTCTGCTTAATAACCACCGTTAGCCTTTTGCTCCTGCAGTGCAGCCCTGAACTTTTAAAACTTACTTGACAAAGGTGCAAATGTTTGATGCAATCTGACTGGACATTAGCTGGTACCTCCTTGGTACGAAGTCCGTGTGATTTCAGATTGCAGAATGTCAGAACGGAGCTAATTTTCTGGTGCATTTACCACTAGTGTACAGCAGAGCTCACCTAAACCAAACAAAGCAAACGTGTCCGAAATAGGCAGCTATGTGTGATTCTCTCAAAATTGTCCCTAGTGCAAGTGTGATAGTTGTGATACAGGCAGAAAAGATGTTGGCATTGAGTTATGCACCTGTAGGACAGCGGAAGACTTAGCTCAGTTTACACTTCTGCGCGCCTGTGTTGCTCTGCAGTCTCCCTGACGAAATGCTACTTGGCGCTTCTCTTCAAGTTGATCCGTTTTCCTACAGTTGATTGGGAAAAATTGTGGCTGCAGGCTGCAACGACGTGACGTGCTGTTACTTTTATAGCAAGACGCACATCGGGTTACAACACAGGCTTTTGGGTTTTTGTGCAGCATAGATACAACACAGAAGCATAAATTCCCCTTTAGTCTCCAAACACTACAGGAATCTGGCTTCTGTCCTCAACTGCCATGCTCTTGGCTTTGGTGGGGGGGCTCATGGTCACAGCGGGGATTATTTGCAGCCTGGAAGCAGATGAGTTGTCCTTGTCAAAGGAATTTAAAGGGGATAGTGGTGAGACTGCACTCTGACAGGTCATAAGAAGTGCGAGCCTAGCAGACTGCCAGGTGCCAGTCTGCTAGGCTCGCAGTGAGCGTCATAATACAGAAAAATTAATCAGTCTAAATTCGGAGGAAGTAGGAGAAGAATGGAAAAAAAAAACTGGTGTCTTCTTACATAAAAATGTCCTCCGAGGATTGACAGTGTCATTAAAAACACGCTCGTGCTCTTCCGCGTACTCCAGCCCCATCCCCAAACAAAACAACTTCTGCATCGAAAAACATCAACACTGGCCTCGTTTCTCAAACTTTGCGAAGACTATGGAGAAGCAGGGCTGCTGTCGAAAGCGTTTTAGACAGGCACGGAGGGCTGGTGGTGGGGGACCCTTGGGAGATGCTTGTTTTGTTGGGCCTTCTTTGGCTTTTAGCAGGTGAGAGACGATGCCGTGATTCCCTATAAGTTATTCATTTGATGTTTCCTCCCTTCTCAGCTCTTTGTAGGCTGGAATACATTAGCAGCCTGCCAGAGTGAAGAGGATGCTAATGTGGAAGCGAGGGAGAGCGAGAGGAGAGGAAGAAAGGATAGGGGGGCAGTGGAGAGAAGGAGGCAGAGTCATTAGAGGAGGAGGAGAACAGAGAGAGAGAGGACAAGGCTTTTATGATGTGTGGGAAGGGGAAGTGACCTTCCCTCTCACTTTCATCTTGGCTTTTTTTCCTCCTCGTGCATTGCTCCCTCACACACAAAAACACACAAACACACTTACAGTTTCTCGCACACACTCCAGTATGCAGGTTCACATGCACCTGCACATTTACAGCAGTGCTTACAGTCTGCTCTCGAACAGGCACACACACATTCACACCTCTCTATCTGTTTTTCAACCACTCTTTGTTCTGTTTTCTCCCCTGTGCAGGTCCCCTTGCAACCTGGCCAGTCTTTCAAGTTCACAGTCCTGGAAACTCTGGACCGAATCAAGGAGGAATTCCAATTCCTCCAGGCTCAGTATCACAGGTACCTAAAACACATTACACAAATCCATTTGTGCATGCGTGCAGATACACAAATTTATTTAAAAACATAAATATTGTTGGGAAACGAAACAAGCTTCCTGAAGAAGCTTGAAACCAGTAACGCTCTTCTAGTCTTAATATAGAAACAACAAATTGTAATTCAGTTCAAATAATAAAGATAGAATGGCTGCACATGTGTCCTTTAATCTTTATAAGGAAATATGGGATGCCTGTCATACCAAATTCTTTCTCTTTAGCTGTCTCTACATAAGTTTCAGTCTAATAGGCATCCATTTACACTAATTTGGGGAGAAATATGCTATCATTGTGTCTGTCCGTATCAACCTTAACACGATATTAATAAGAAATAAATATATCACATCTAATTTTAAAATACTGCATTTTTTTTCAACAGTATAACTGAGTTTCCAACATAAAAAAAGAAAGTTAGGTAATTCAGGTCTTTTATTTTTAACTGCTGGAGGTGACTGATCAGCTTATCACGGCTGGCTGACCTGAAATGACCTCAGCTAATAGAGATAAAGAGTTAGGTTAAAAAATAAAAGCCTCTTTCTCACACCTCAGCGGGCAGGTTGAACAGCCTGCTGTGATACATTAACAGTAATTCACTGCAGGGTGTGGTGGATCTGTGCAAAACACACACATATCTACAAAATCAAAGAGCATCACTAACGCCTTTCATAATAATGACCCACTGGAACTTTCTTCGTTTAATCACTGTTGATTCGTTTTAAAACCACGCACTCTAAATATCTGTCACGTCTAGAAACGATAACAATAATAAAAATGCAGAGCAAATGTGCAGTTTAAGCAGAATTGAAAAAACGTTGCACTTGGTAGCACCGAATCGGACACCTTCCCACACACGTGTTGTTTCTGTGGTGAACTGCAGTCAAGAATGAGAGACGCCCTTCTGGCTGTTGCTGCTATAAAGGTGAACATTTTCTGTGCTACTTTAAGCAGACCTTAGACCTTAAATAGTATTTTTTTGGCATGTATGGCATAGCAACCTAAACTATGTCCTGAGTCCTGTGTAAATTATTTCACTGGATTCAAGTAAACCATTTCATTCATGTGTTTGTGCTTTTTCTCACCCTCATGCAGCCTGAAGCTGGAGTGTGAGAAGCTGGCCAGTGAGAAGACTGAGATGCAGAGGCACTACATCATGGTGAGTCCAGTCACATCTTTACCAAAGCTATATGTTAATTGACTAGTCTGACCAGGGCTCTCGGCTCTCTGAGAGGAGTCTGCTGGGTTAAAATCAAATAGATGGTATATATCGAGGGAAGTATCTTAAATATCAATAACAGCAGAACACGCTTGCACATTTGCACAATAGAGTCTTTGCTATCGAGAGTTTTTCTCACACGCCGTTTATCTCGCTCTCTCATACCTGCCTCCGTATCTCTCGCCATATTTTATTCCTCATTCAGACCTTTTATATTGTCTTTTTCTTTGGCTCTTCTTTTTCTCTGTTTTCTCCCGTGTGCTAACAGCCTGAGCTCCTCGTGTCGGTGTGTCTGCGCGACTAAAGGCTCACATGTATCGTAAGCCTTCGTCTGTGGTACAAAACCCACACAGAGCCGACCAGAATACGATATGCACCATCTGCTAAGCTGCTCGCATTTCATAAACCTGGGAGAGCAGGCAGGATCAGGGCCGTAAGCTAGATAGACACACAGATGGAGAGACATAAAGAGGGAGAGAGAGAGAAGAGAAGCAGACTGGCAGATAGACTGACAAAAGAGAGAGGGAAAGGTAGAGAGAGAGAGCACTAAACAGGCAAACTGGCAGACAGACAGATGGATGTAGATGGCCACAGACAGGCAGGAGATCAGCAGATAAACACACACCCACACCCACACAGACACCCACCCACACACAGGATGTACAGGGTACTCGTTCATTCATCCATACTTGCACACGACCTTGTTCCTCTGTCCTTACGAGGACCTGATACAAGTGCATGCCAAATGCTGTAACACATGCATTTCTCCAAATAAAACAAAATTCCTTTTTTTTTAAAAATAAAAGAGCATAAGAACACTCTCTAGCAGTTGCTATTCTTATTACGTACAGTAGTTTGGTAAGGCCTGACAGCCTCTGATCGCTAAGGAAATAGTGTAATTCCTGACCAGCTGGAGAGGTGTTGTTAGGGGTTGCTAGCTGTCGCTAGGTTAAATTAGTCGCAGAGACTGCGCTACATATAAATGGTAAATGGCCTGTATTTGTATAGCGCTTTTACTAGTCCCCCCTAGGGACCCCAAAGCGCTTTACACACCCAGGCATCCACACATTCACACACTGGTGGAGGCAAGCTACAGTTGTAGCCACAGCTGCCCTGGGGCAGACTAAAAAGACTAAAAACCTCCATGCAAGTGCTTTGGTCGTAAGCACAACGAAACAACCTGTAGAGTGCATGGAAGATGAAAACTAGTCTGCAAACTGGAAATGAAAGTAAAAGAAGAAGAAAATGCGCCATTGTTCAGCTCACTGCACTTGGGTGGCTTACTGCTGTGACCCTTACTTCCGTCCAGTGTCTCCTAATAGTTCTTTCAGCTAATATAGCATGTTTGGACAATTGTGTGATTGAAGTCACTGAAACTGTTTTCACGCATGCACTGCAACCCTGAACATTTCTGGGCGATACGTGAGAGCACAACTGCCTCGTGCTGTTGGATCAGACGTAAGCCAGTCAACCTGTGAGCCAGAGTCTGCGTGATGTCATTTTGTACCGATGTGCAAATAACACAGATAGTAGTACAGTGTTGCACGCACCATCCAGGCTGCTGCCAAATGACACAGAATACTTCCAGTTGTGCCAGCGCGTCTGAAGCAGGCTATATCCTGCTGTGAGAAAGAACAACTGTGGAAAATAGCCAACCTCATTATCTCAAAATTGGCTTGAGTTCATGTGTGAAAATGTCTTGAGATAACACGCTGATTGTACAATTCTTTTGTCTAACAAATATTTTAGTTTCACGAGAAGAAGACTGAGTGTTTCACCAGCAGATTTGCATGTTGCTCAGGTCGCTCACTCAGGTTATAATGACATCTTTAAAACGACTGGAACAAAAATCCGCTGTGCTGCTTGCAATCTAAGTGGCTGTTCAGCAAAAGGTATGCAAGCTCATATTAAAGTTATTTATTATTCACTTATTCTGATTTACAATTGAGTTATAACAGAATTTCTGATTTCACTTAATTGTATTTCCATGATTTGTCACTTACTCCCAATACGGGAGCCTTTTCATTACATTTTAAAGTTATTGCATTTTCTGGCAGCTGCATAAACACTATAAAACTTTAAATTAATGGCATACTGCATATCAATAAATTCAAGCAACTGGATGACGAAATGCTGATTGAGGATTCCAAACAACACAAAAGCATGTGCATTAAAGATGAAAGGTTGTCAAACTGACCTCATTATAAAGTTTTTAATGTGCTTCTCATTATAAAAATCAAGAAGATGCATGCGCACATAAATATGGTGCGGTACAATGTGGACAACTTGAGCAATTCAGGCACTCCCCATTTTAGCTTCACACATTTACTGTGGGGAAGAAAAAGCTTAGATAAACATCCGTCTTCCCCAGTGTAAATCTTCACCACCCTTTCTTATACAATAGGGGCAGCGGCATGCCAGAACAGATACATTTCCGTGTCTTTCAATAGTCAGCGGGATTTAATCGAACTTGTGCATATCATATGTCACAACCTCTGTGACCGCTGTGGATGGAGGAGGAATGACACACAGTATCCGCTGCTGTGTGTTTAAACACGGGGCTTTAACGGCTGCCTTTTGCAGGAGGTCAGGGAGCTGCAGATGCTGATGACATACCCATATAGGTTAGCATAGCAGAGCGTTAGCACCGCAGGCTATAATATTTGAACAAGGGCTCACTGTATTGTAGTGGATGGCTAACGCAGTGTAATGCTACTTCATAGGCATGGCTCAGAAATGAGAGGGAGGGAAAGAGGGAGAGAAAATGAGAGAGAGAAGAAAGAGAGGCTCAAAGGGAAAGATAGCTTGAGAGAAAAAAAGGCTCAGAGAGTGTCAGACAGAAAAAAAAAAAACAGGGAGCTGCTGAGGGAGGAAGGGATACAAAAGGAGGCAGAGATAAAGAGAATAAAAGAGGAGAGGGAGAGAGAGGGAGAGAGACGAGAGAGAAAGAGTGTGGAAAAAAAGCTGAAAAGGAATGAGAGAGAAGAAATGAGAAAGAGGGATACCAGGGGACGGAAAGATGGAGACTGAGGAAAAAGATGCTGCGAAGGGATGAAATGGACAGAAAGGGAGAGAGAGAAAAAGAGTATGCAACACAGAGTGCGAGAGAAAGAGATAGCGATGTGTTTGTGTGTGTGGTTGGGGGGGGGGGGGGCGTGAAATGAGAGGGCGAGAGAGATGGAGAAGGAGAGAGAGGGTGCACGCACAGACACGTAAATAATGTGAAGCAACAACGGACTCGCTGCGCCCACAGAGGAGATAACCCAGAAGGCTATATTTAGCTCGTTAGGCCTGTCATCCACACTGAGGCCTGTTTCCACAGGCTGGGGCTCTGCGCACCATGCTGCACTGCTCCTGCCTTTACTATTCATCAGTTTTAAGCTCTTTAAATACCAGGGTGAGGGGTTGGAAAGTAGGAAGGTAGTTACACATAACTGGAGCGCGTGTAAGTTCTTGTAAACTGTAAAAGCTTTACATTCAAGATGACATGACAGTTAAGAAACATATACTTTGTGCCTAAAGGTGGGAGGTCTGGGTGTCTCTTCGGCATCAGAAAGCCTGCTGCTTGTTTCATACAGGCAGTCACTTTAGAGCGGTTAAAAAAAAAGTATACTGGTTAAAAAAAGACATGCAAGTTGAAATACGCTTCAGTCTTTGTTTTAAATTGCTTTCCTAGTAAACCATTTTAGTAAACCTCAAAAATATTCTGTGAGTACTTTTTGGTTCCCGTTGATTTGGTTTTAGAATCAGTCAGTCGGTAATTTGTTTCCTGAACACGAACGAACCACATCAGAAATGTTTCCGTTTACTGCATTCTCAAGCCAATAGTCTCACACCACAAAAAAGATGAAAATAATAGTGTTTGCACAACACGCCATCATGCCACGATTGAGTCAACCCAGGTCGGGCTGTTGCTGCGTGCTCGCATGTCCGTGGGAGCGCCATCTCTGATCTGATTGTTCTTGGCTCTACCTGCACTTGTCCCATTTTCGGAGCAGCATCTTGCTCTGCGGTCGTTTCAGCAGGACAGCGCCCACCCACAAAGTACCAAAATAGCTTGCGTAGCCAGACTTCAGTCCTGATATGTATCTTATTGAGCATCCCTGGGACATGCTGGGCTGACATGATCATCAGAGGCAGTAATGATGCAACGTACAGCTACAGGCGGCACTCACTGAGGAATGCAGAGCAATTCCTCAACAGCAGATGCGGATACTTGAGAAGTTCATGCGCAGATGGGTGACTGCTTGTATCACATCCAGGGGGGGCATACCTCGTATCAAACATCTTGCACATATAAATTTTTCTAGTGGTGGTCTATAACATGTATTTACATTACTTTTTTTGCCTGCTATAATGTCTTTACCCAGCATGTGGTGGCGTTGCTTGGTCGGCCATTCCTCTGGTAACTTCTCAGAACTGCAGCATTTGTGCATTTATCACAAATGAACCGGTGTTATGATTTTTGCTTTGGGACATGTTGAAAACAGGTGTTAACTGAGCTGCTGGTGTACGAAATTACATTTGAAGGACAGTTTTTTTATGTGGAAAACCACAAATAACTCCTTTATTCTTGTAAACACGAATTCTTTTATTCAGTTTAATCACAGTGTGGTTGGGAATTGCAGGTTTTACAAATCACATTTCTTTGTATTAATCATCTTTAGGCTAATGATAATTGCTAAATGGAGGTAATAGTGCTGAGAAATACTAATTGACTAATAGCAATAGACTGGAAATGCCCCGTGTTCAATAAACTATTTGAGAGAATGAGGCACAAACAAATCAACACGAAAAATAAACTGAAGTTAGAAAGTAGCTGTAGTGTGTGTGTGTACACAGAAGGTGCAAGTTTCACTGTGCTGCTAGCTCTCTC
This sequence comes from Maylandia zebra, assembly GCF_041146795.1. Classification (NCBI taxonomy): domain Eukaryota; kingdom Metazoa; phylum Chordata; class Actinopteri; order Cichliformes; family Cichlidae; genus Maylandia; species Maylandia zebra. The sequence continues at coordinate 4,186,016 of NC_135188.1, read as the reverse complement.
CTTATGGCATTAAACTTTTGGGGAGATGCTTTTTCCACACATTTACCACTTTAATTCTATAGTTGGCAATGGGTACGTTTTACACATTTCACGCTTCAAGAGATGATGCCATAACCCCCTCAAATTGCTCCTGTTTGTGGCGTGTTGCCGCAGTAAAATAACACAGCCAGGTTTGGATGTAGTATATTTCTATGTTTGGCAGAGCGAGTCTCTGTAGCTCTTTGGATGGGATATATGTTTTATGTTGGCTAAGCTACTGGGCCGGCTCACTGGCAACGTGCACACACACACATGCGCACACACAGACAAACATCAAGACGTGCACATTAAGTGTCTGTGGGAGTCTTGCTCTTATCCGGCAGTTGCATTTATAATTCATGGCTCTCAGATTTCACTGCTCTCCTGGAATTCCACTGTGTATTTTTAAATAAGGTTACATTGTAGCCCTGGTTAATCAGCGGGCATAGACATGTCGGTCACATGCTCGCACGGTGCGCAAGCGAGACTTCCACCTGAAGAGCTGCGTTCGCCCAGCGTGGCCTGAGGTTGGATCTCGCAAAGAACAGATGAAAGGGCGCGAGGCTCAGAGGAATTTGAAAGGAAAGGAGTGATAAAGTTGTTTTCTTGCGTCATAAAACTTCCAAAGTCACCTACGGTTGAACCTCTTGTTTTAACCTCTCCTCTCCCTCCTTCCTTCATGGCTCTAGGCAACATGAGGGTAAGAGAGTGGGATGCTTGTGGGCCTAAGATTGGAAAAAACTCCTTGATGACGATTTTATGGCTGAAAGTTTTACAGTCAGTTCTAAGTCAGTTTTGCCCTCGTCTTCTCCATTTTCTTTTCTTTGTAGGAGTTAATGCCTTCAGAAGCCTTTTTTTTTCTGCACAGAGAATTGCCTTTGCTGCAGCTCTCCTCTCATCTCTACTGTCAAACACAAGACAAAACTCTTACAGAGGGGTGGACTGCCCAGCCCCTTTAATATAGAGTTTAAAAAAGACATGTCTACTGGAGGGTGACAGCTCGCAGTTGGGAATCACATTAGGTGGCCTCTCCATCACTGCGTTTGTGTCTATGTGTGTAAGTGAGGTACAGTGGAGCTGCAGGGGTCTAGGGTTAATGAAGAGCCATGCTGCTAGCAAGAGACAAAATATTGTTGCATTACGTTTCATGATAAAAAACAATCGCAGGATGAAGCGCTTGGTATGAAATTATATATTTTATAATTGTGTTTTCCCTTCCTGTACGAGGGGACTGCGAACAATAGAGCTGTCATCATTTCAAGCTACCGTTGAAACATAAAGCGATGATTTTAAAAAATTCAAAGTACACTTTGCATGGGCTCACCAAAACTGGACAACAGAAGGTCTTGATTTCTTTGAATGGTAGGGTCAGAATGGCTCCATGCTGCCTTGTATCAACAGTTTAGTCTGCCGCTGGTAGTGTAACGATGTGGTGATTTTTATTTTAGCTAACCGTGTCCCTGTTGGTACCAACTGAGGATCATTTAAGTGCCACAGCTTAGCTGAGTACTCTAACTGATCAAGTCCGTGCCTTTATTACCAAAAGGGAAGTGTAACCATCTTCTGATTGCTGCTTCCTGCAGGATTACTGTCAAAAAGCTCAAACAAAACCAGTTTCTTGAACATGACAGTGAGTTCACTGCGCTCAAATGTCCTCCTCAGTAACCAGATCGCAATCCAGTAGAGCACCTTTGGGATGTGGTGAAACAGGAGATTCCCATCGTGGATGTGCAGCTGACAGCAGCTGTGTGATGATATCATGTCAATAAGTACCAAAAATCTGAGGAGTGTTTACATCATCTTGTTGAATCCGTGCCACAAAGAGCTGAGATCGTTTTAAAGGCAAAATAGGGTCAAACCCAGTACGAGCAAGGAGTAACTAAGAATAACGTGAGCAGTGATTATAGCTTATTGTTTTAGTGCATGCTAAGCTTTTGTGGACAATAATGCAACAGTGAAAGACGTGGTTACTCATATTATATCCTCAATAGGCCTTGTTTGATGTTACACACCTGCTTTTTGTGAAACTGATCAACAAGTCTGACAGTATCAACAGATAACTTCAAAACTAAGCTAAGCCTCCTCTAGTGGCTGTAGGCTAGCATTACACCTCCTGCTGTTTTATGGCAACTTTTTGAAAAGCTTTTACTGCAGAAGTTTGCATTTTAAGGATTAGTTGGCATTCATTACATTAATATCAAAACTTAGAAACATCATGCTACTCAATTTTCCAATTTAAAACGATTAAAAGAAAACTGAGATAGAAAAAACCCACTGGTTGGTCACAGTAGTAAATAAGTAACATTTAATACTATTGGTATTTCATTTCTTACATAATTTATTACCTAGAAAGCTTACATTAATGGGGTTTCTTTTAGAATCACGGTGTGTATCAGGCTTTTCATGCTTTTGCTCATGTTTTGTCTCATGCAGTCATTTTCTGGAGCATTGTGAGGATGTGTTTGTGCATGGTTTCTCTGTCTTAGTTTGTGTGCGTGTGTGTGTGCAAGTATATATCTGTGTGCATTGTCCGTTCAGACCCTCAGGCAGGGACTATGTGTGTGTTAGTGTGTGTGTGTGTGGATTAATGCAGTGCTCTCAGCCTCTTACTCCACTCCCAGCTCATCTGTCTGATTCAGGATGACACACTGTGTTCTCTTCAGCAACATTACAGTCACAGACTGCTTAGGAAAGGGGGGCGGTGGAGGATGTAGAGAAAAGGAAGGAGGGCGTATAGAAGCAATGAGAGAGAGATGGGGACAGTGAGATAGATAGAAAAAGGGGTGAATAAAACTGAGATGAAAGAGAAATATGAGAAAGAGGCCACAAGGGCATTGGCAGAGAGAGAGGGAGGGGAAAAAACAGAGCAAGGACACTGCTGAAGAGAGAGGGACGGAGAGAAACCCAGAAAAGGAAGAAAGTGCAGATTTTTCTACACGAGGATGATGGAGGAGGGTTCAGAAAAAGAGAAATGAGAAGAATCAGTTGGAAGTAAAAAAAAAATAAAAGTGATGTGTGATAGGAGGAAGGCACAGGGCAGAACCCGAAAAGGGATCGGACCGTGCTAAGCTAAATGTTGCCCCACCATCCACGAGTGGGAGTTGGCCAGGCAGGGATTTAAGCATGGCCAGATGTAGGGAAGGATTGAGTCCGTTTTAAGAATCTTAAACCTGTCTGAACTGTCTGGAGCGAAGTAAACAAACAAGATAGGAGTATTCATAAAGACCGAGCGAGTCTCTGTTGCAGAACATACTGTACACATGTGTTTAAGGATAGAAACCCCTGAAATTCAAGGTCAGTTATCCGGCTGTTGTTGTGACTCTCTTTCTCTGATGAAACTGGCTGCAAGAGAAGCTGCAGTGAAACTGGATGTCGGCTGTGACTGATTTAGTCGTCACCCGCTGACAGGACACAACAGAAAGTCAGCGTCTGCTAACATAACCTCCGATGTGGGTTAGCACAGCGTGCTAATAAATGTTTTAACATTGGCGGTATGTGTGTGTGTCCAAGTGCGTGTGCGTGGGCGGGCAGATGAAAGAGACAAGCTCGCCCGAGAGACATCGGTGAACAATGCTTTTGTTAAGGCTTTTTCACACACACACACACACACATGCACACACTTACACCATGCTCGAGTAAAAGCATGCCTGTAAGCTACACACAGACTGTATGAATACAAACATGCTGTAAAGCATTACACACACACACACACACACACACACATGAATGTCCCATTTAGATAAATCACCTTGGATTAGACCCACTTCCTAAAGCTCATTTTAAAGTCTGCCAGCGTTCTTTGCAGAATGCATAGAGGAGATAGAGGGGAAGAGAGAGAGAGAGTCTGGCACTGTTGTCTGACACTCTCTCAGCACCATGAGGGTGGAGGGAGGGAGGGCGGGCAGAGTGGGGGAACGAAAGAGCAAACACTCCCTGAAGAATGGAAGAGTGGAAAGGAGGAGGGAAACACAAGAGCGAGGGAAGAAAGAAGCAGGGAGAGGGAGAGCATTTCATTGAGAGAAATGCAGGAATGCTTTTTGTCTGTTTGTGCCCCGATGATGACAGTGCAGTCCGTATGTTATTAGCAGGAGATGGATGCTAGATATGAAGTGTGTTCAGAAGAGTGGGATGTTACAGTTCGATCAGATAAACAAGAATTACACTGCTACCTCATTTATCTAAAGTAACCCGCCTGCTGAACTGACATAATGAGCCGAAAAGCAAGCAGAAAATGAAGGAGTGATAATGGAGTGAGTGAATGTAGACTCAACATGAGTATACAAGTATTTCCTCTCTCCCTCTCTCTCTGTTTTTGTCTTCTTCTTTTTATGTTTGGCTACACTGGGAATTGAAAACATTTTTAAGGATTCGCAGATTTTATTCTCCTCAGCTGTATGGGTGAAAAGCTTCACTTTAAGGAAAAAAGAAAAATTGCACACAAGTCAAAGAATTAAGATTTTGCTTTCTTTTCGAAAGGATAAAAAAGACTTCAGATTTGTAGAAAAGTAATAGTTTGCAGATGCAACTAAGTGTTTAATTAAATTAAACTTGCTCCAGTCTGTTAATTCATTCCTGTTCAGTTTACTTCCAGTAGAGGTCAGTTTTCATATTAAATCAAGCCAGTATCTTAGAAGTAAAGTTGCCTTTCCATTCACAAAGAAAATACTTTCATGGAATATTATTAAATTTACTCAGTCTGTGCCAAAACTAATATATATAAAAGATGGATGTAGCCACTGTGAAGTCACTTACGGGTTAGCGAAATCCTGGCTCAAAGCCTCGGGCCGAGCAATTTGGCTGTCGACACCTTGGTGTTTTGACACCGGACGTGACGAGTGAGGAGAGGATCTGACTGAGAAGCCGCGGTGCTACAATCGGAGGTGTAATGGCCGTTAGAAAGAGTGCAGATTTCTTTGTTTGCACACATTATGCTGCTAAAATCAATCTCTTAATTCCGAGATAATAAATTTTGGCTTCAAAACAAAATGAAGCAAAAAATAAAAACAACCCAGTTTGTTACCCAAACTATTCTGCAAACAATAATTATGTATTATTGTTCACGTTACCTTGGGGGGTTGATGACAATTTCGCTTTTACCGAGGTGAACTTGTTGTTTTGTGTTAGTGTTGCTAATGGATTGCACCTGTGTTGTCCGTTTTTCATGTTTTGTGCATGCGTGTCTATAATTTTGCGAACGCACAAGAGCACATTTAGGTTAATGCAGCCATGGACACCGATAACAATGTCTGCATCACATAAGACGCTCTCATTAAATGTCATTTGGCGATGGATTCACTTTAATCTAAGAGCGCTGTGAATGCCTCTGTGGCTATGTGCTCATGCCAATTTCAGTCTGTTCTAAAAATAGAAAATATACATAACCCAAGTAGATTAGTCTCACTTTCCCAAGCTCTCTGTTTGTGTCCTTACAGTTCCCATTATCTTCAGATGAAGCTTCACTGTCTGTTACAAATACACACACCACAGTACACGTGCGCACTTCTCTGTCTCTGCTCGCTGGGTGGGCAGTGCTGGGTGTTCTTGGTAAGTGATGTCAGCCGGTTGGCTTAATGCCCCTCTGCCAGGCTTAACATACCACACACATACACAAACACACATGCTCATCCAGCGCATGTGCCTTGCACTGTGTGCGACACACACACACACACACACACACATGCCCACAAAGCCTGCATACACCATAGATCTTACACTGAGTGCTGAATGAGATTGCAGTGGCACAACAGAGGGATTATATAAGGCAGAAGAGCAGGCATCAGTGGGTGTAATTGGAGGTTGGAGGGGCAAGCAGTTAAGAGGAGATGAACTTATTAAAAACAGGACTACAACAGACAAAACATACTGTAGTACAACAATTTCAACTGTTCAGACAGAAGCGTTATTAGTCATATTGTGCAGTCATAGTGCAGCTGTTATCCCCGCCTACTGTAGGGGACCGTGTGGTGCATCTGTTACTACTGGAGTGCATATGCACAATGCAGTCCCACGTTGTGATATAATTTTCCATCTTCAGTTCTACAGACTATAGTTAAACATATTTGCGAAGTGGTTGACTTTAGTATTATCAAAACAAAGACATTAATAGTGGTCTGTACTGTAAGTGCCAATCACGTTCGTTTTAAATCAAACTCAGCTTTTAACTGCTTCAACAGACCAGGCTCCCATAGGGTGCTGTCGCTGCCGCTCTGCAGAGATCGCACAAAGAGTACAATAGTCACTTTACTGCTGTCTGGCCAACTCCCACTGGACAACTGTTACTACATTTCAGGCTCCTCTTTTGTGCCTCTTCAAAGGAAACCCTGGCTGAGACAAGTTTTGGACCAGTCATTTTACAGTTTAAAGAGCCTATTTCTATTTGGAGCAAGTTACCAGTGTAAATCAGCGATGCTCTAAAAGATACGCTGGCTTGTGGCTTGTGTCCCATTCAGCTCTTAGCTTCTTATCATCTCTTGGTGTTTAAAATCCTGCAGATTTCTATGTGTGGGAATTCCTGTTTTATTTTCTTTATACTGACTTAGATTTAAGTCCTAGTAGTTTATATTTGGCATGCACACCATACTGAATAATTATTTGCTGCTTACGGAGGTTTTCCTTCCCCTGTACTCGTTCCTAAAATGTTTAAAGGTAATCCGTGCGTTCATGTCTTTTCTAATGAGCCAGGAGTGGTAGAAACATTTTAAACAGTGCACTCAAAGTATGAAAAAAGTAAAAGAAACCCTGTAAGACCCAAACACCCTGCAAAATTCAGATTTTTTTGGAACTGAGATGTTTACTAACCCTTATAACAAAATCCACAATTTTTGTTTTTGCTATATCATGTTGTGTATGATATATTTATTACATCGCATTTGATACATTGGGTGTTTTTGGCAACTTTTTGTTAACAACAATGTTAATTTTAGACAAAAAAAAAAGAGTTTTGTCCATAACAAGTATTGATCATGTTGCTGAGATAGAGGTCTCAGAAACTCATGTATCAAATATGATACAAAGGGCATTATTTGTGGGGTCAGATATCCTTATAGGGCAGCACGGTGGTGAGCAGTTAGTGGGATCGGGTAAATGGATGGTTGTAGATTGCCCGTATGTGTGAATCTTTGTGCTAGCCTGGCGACAGGTTAACGATCTGTTCAGGGTGTACCCCGCCTCTTGCACTGTAGTAGCTGAGATAGACTTCAGGTTTTGAAAGTTTTAGCCACTTTTCCTACAAATCAATAAAAAGTTGAAAAAATTTATGCTTTCCTGTTAGTTTTGGGCACCAAAACAACCCTAATTTAGGAAAAGATCATGGTGTGGTTTAAAATAGACCTTTTCATTTTGCTTGGTTCCTCAAGTGACGAGTCTCATCCCTACAGTATGCCCCCGGCAACTGCCTTTATTATAAAAATACTACATTTTAAACCGTGGACCAACATAGCTATTACATGTTTTGCTTTTGGTCTCATGCAAGCTAAAAAACATATTAATGAGAATGTGAGCAATCACAGTTGCTCATACCCTGTAATACTGCAAAAAGAAATTTTAGGCTGTGGCTTTTCTCAGTGTGTCTGATTTTCATGTGGATGTTAAAGCACCAACCGGTCCTAACCTGCGATGAACACAGGGGGCAGAAATCCTCTGTCAGCCAAAAGCACAAATAGTGATACTTACAGATACCTACAGGGATACAGTACATAGATCCAAAAACAACTGCACATACATTTATGCAAATAAAGCCAAAACACTGACAGGAAAAATCAGTATCCATAATAAGAAAAGTACCAAATGTGATATTCTGTATCATGCAATATAGTGAGTGATCAAATATACACATTAAAAAGCTATAAATGCATATAAAAAGCAATCCATTAGATGACCCTACATAACTAAATTGTTTATCATAGGGCCTGTGGTAAGACATAAAGACCTCTTAATGAGCACAACAATAATTCCTCATTTCATCCCGGAAGATATACTATTTGCACAGATTTCTGCTTTGTGCTGTTCCACTGCAGGATTTTGCTTCTGCCCAGTTTTATCTGTAACTTTTTCTTGATCTCAGTTCTCCCGCTACAGTGGAAAAGCTGCAGGTTAGCTTGATTTCAAAGTTTTAAATGTGAGAGAGTTTATCGAGCTCTGAACTTTCCCTGTCATTAAAGGCTCATTTTTAAAATCCGTTAGCTGTGGCTGTCTTTATTTATTTTTTCCACTTTACTGTAGGCCGTTTGCACATGGGTACCCTGCCTTTTGCATAACGTACAACTGTACAATCAGCTACTTCGTATAAGTCCAGACTGGAGTGTCCTTGCAAAGGTCGGCTGCTGAAGTGATCTGGCAAGGTTGTATTCAAATATAGGAGCCCCAGTTGTAGCACTCAGCTATTTGTGTAATGGGAAAAATGTTGATTACTACTTTTTTTTTGTAAAAGAGGAAGATGTAAGAGAGGAGGGAAGGAAAGAGTAATGACAGGTAGTGAGGCTGATGGCAGCGATGGAGGGAGAATTAATAAAGAGAGACAGACAGGAATCGAGTTAAAACGATGGGATGAGCTGAGGGGAGGTCTAATGATGGAGAAGAGAGAAGCTGAGGATAGATGGAGAGAGGGGGAGAACAAAGAGAGATGTCACATGTCCTTTATGTTGAGAGGGGCTGGAAAGGGAGACACCTTCATGCAAAGACCTACTCACATGTGTTTGTGTGCATTTGCTTTCAGCAAAGTTTGTTTGCATTTTCACAGGTGAACGAGATCGCAAGATTGCATCTGCTTTTGTGCACATGACTTCTTTTTCTTTCTTTCCTTTTTTTTGGCCAGAAATGGAAAGAATAGAGAACTAAATACACAGCGGAGGTGAGCTCGACAGAGGGAGAGAAAGGAGAAAATGTAGATATAGCACTCAACAAGGACGAGAGCAGACAAAATACACAAAGCAAGGGAGCCAAGTAGAAAATGGCAATAGAGCGCGAGAGCATGAAGCGGGGCGAGAACATAAAGGAGAGGGATGATTGATAGAAATTACTAAAAGGGGGAAAGAAAGGCTAAGAGAGTGTAAGGGACGGAAACAAAAATGATACGGCAGATAGATAAAACAAGGGGGGAGGGATAAAAGAGTGTAATGGGGAGAGGGAAAGAAGGTCAGAGAAATGAACGAAAAGGATAATTGGCCAGAAAAACAGAAAAGGCTTTGGCAGCTGAGAGCGAGAGAGGATGCAAGGGAGGAAGAAGGTGACAAAGGAGAGACGGGACAAAAGGGTGACAACAGAGGGAGTCAGGTTTGGTCGTGGTGGGGCACAAAGATGACTTGTGGTGATCTCGACTCCTGCAGTTTAAAAAAAAAAAATCCATTTCAACCTCTTTCTAAGATGTTTTACAGTAATGATGTCACTCTGTGTCTGCCATCGTTCCTGGCAAGCCAGTAATAATTCATACAGCCACTAGAGGCCCTGATGGGTAAATTGTACTGATGTGCCAATGTGATTTTCTATGCCTTGATTAAGGACGATCTGTCAACTCACAGTGGTGTCTTTTCCCCAAATAATAGCTATATTTTATGGAATGGAATCACTTTTATATAAATGAAAAGGTAAATTCTTTATTTATAAAGGTGGCCACTCATTTCTGAACTAGAGCAAAAATACCAAGAATTTCACACATGCACAGACGAAAAGCTTAATGACGGAAATACTGACACACCGAAGCAGCAAAATGTGCCACAGCATATCACTACCTGAGGGGAAAACCAGGGAAACTGTACCGAGCTTCTTCAAAAGTCCTCCTTTTGCTTTTGATCTTTAGTCGTTCTTGCAGTACGCTAGTATGTAACCCTGCAATATTGTAAATATATTGTAGTAATGCAAAAACTGCTTGCTTTTTAAAACACTGTTCTTATTCTTCTTTACATTTTCCGAGTATGTAATTTGAATTCGAGATGGATAGGTGAGTCCATGGGTAGAGACAGATAAAGGCAAAGATACAGAGTTCAGTAAAATGAGACAGGAAATAGAAAAATACACTGAAATGGAGAGTGAAAGAACATCTGACAGCTAGGAAAAAAAGGGAAGGGAATAAGTAGAGAGCAGCATGAGAGAAAAGATGGACTGACAACCCCTTAAAAGATAGAGATTGGAGTGAGAGGGAGGGACTGAATGAGGCGGGGAATAAATGGAGAGAAGAGAGAGCGATCGAGTGAAAATGAGCAAGAGAATACCGAGAGTGGGGGGGAAGAGAGAGAGCCGTGTCTCACTCTCATCAGTCAGAGCGTTGCTCATCCACCGGCAGAGGATGCCTTTGTCACCATGACGGATCCTCGCTGTCTGTGTGCCGCTCGCCGCCAACACCATTACAGAACATTACTGATGTACACACAGAAACACACAGAGGAGAGAGAGACATATTTAGGAAGGGAACACATGCAGTGGTGATAGCACACGGCATTTAATAAGAAGAGGCGCAGGTATTGTGTCAAACATACAAAGGAACACAAAACATACTCACTCAGGACAGGAGCCTGACATGCGCTGGTATTGATATGTTGTGTTATTGACCTCTTTAGATCTTGTTTTGATGTGATATGTGCACATTATGCACAACACGGCTAAAGCTGATAATAGTTTCTATGGTAGTCGGTCTGTTAGTTAAATAATAAGTCATTTAGTCCAGAAAACGGAGTAAAACGATGCAATAATTATTTGCATATAAATGCAGAAGACACAAGTTATTTAATCATTAAAATATTGCAAATGATTGACAGTCAGCTGAATCCATCATTAATCAGTTCGATAGCTTAAGCTTTTAGCTGGATAATGACATCTGATTGGAGGCGTTACATCTTGTGTCCCACATCAAGGGAAGCAGTGACGCTTTGCGGGCTCCTGTTTTTCTCTGTTAAAAAAGGGCCTTTGAAATTGGCAAAAAGCAGGAAGAAGGCGTACATTCATTTTTTTTTCTCGTGGCCACACTGTCTGCATTTACACCTCACCTGTGTGCTCACAATACCAGCTTCTAGATGTGGTTTGGCCAAGGTTGTAGCAATCCAGTTGCATTGTGTTGTGCGTGCATTTACGCCATGCATTGCCAGATGTTTTTTACTTAAAATACCCGGACAGATATTTCATGGTAATCCAAGGTGTGGAAAGAGATTTTGTGCCTGTAGAGTATTTGACACACAGACTATACACACACCGAGCACAATATGTTCACAGTAAGCATTCACAGAGTCTTATTATTTGGATACAACGCATAGCTGTTCGTGCGCATAAAACCAACATCCACACAAACGGTGAGAGAAAACAACATGCAGTTAACACACACAAGCACACTCATAATGTCATGCTCATTTGGCAGCTGTGCACAAATAGTCAAACTGTTAAAAGGAAGAAACCCTGACACACGCACGACACGCGCGCACATACAAATGCTCGTGTAACACTGAGACAAAAATATCTCATTACCTCCACGTAGACAGACACGCACTTGTTGTGCATCCCATGTGCGCTCTTCATCTTTTCCGTCTTTTGGCGCGCTCGTTTTCTTTCTGTCGTTAAAACCGCAGTGACAAACAGCAGCATATGCGGCTGTGCCGAGCAACAGCTGTTCAATGGGAGATTTTGTGTAAGAATGAATGTTAACGTGGGCTGTGAATAAAATGCTAACAAAGCTCCGTGTGTCTCTGTGTGTGTGTCTCCGCAGTACTATGAGATGTCCTACGGTCTCAACATTGAGATGCACAAGCAGGTAAGAAACTCTGCATGTAGTATGATTGGATTTCTTCCAACCTCCAGGTTGTTGCTGTGTGTTTGGTTGCCGTTCATATGTGTACAGAGTAATGTGGCTGGGTTTAAACTGTATTTTCTTGCGACCTCTATGTATGCAAACAAATAGGACACTTATTGGTTAAATGTATGGTTGTAATGCTGGTTAATGCATACCACCACCACTTCAAAATGTACTTTGCATATAAATACACACAAATATTTCTCTTGACTGAATTTGTGCATGATATTAGTATTCTGATAATGTATATATTTGGAAGGCATTGGGGTATTTTGTGGTTAGGAGTGTGTTCACACATCTTGGTTAATTTGTTCCCGTATTTTAAATGATTTTGTGCACACGCTTTGGTTTATTCGTGTGCTTGTAAATGGAGAGCCTGCACAGCAGATTAGCCTTTCTCCTCAAAGCATTAGGTGAACTCTGCCTGCTACTTAGTACAGAGTTGTTAAAATACAAGCACCGTCTGTTTCCTAGAGTAGTAAAGCACACAGCAAGCTACAGTCAAGTGTTTGTGAAGTGATTATGCTGACGCTACTCTGACTGAAGATATTGGACATTTTTGTATTATCTCGGGGCTCTTTGCAGATGGTCCACGTAAATTTGTCCTGCTGGGGTCGCACGTAGAAATTTCAGTAAGCCTCATCCAGCTGACCTACTGTCAGAGTCAGTTTGCAAAAAACACCCAAACCAAGCGAAACCTTTTATCCATTTATCTTTTTCTCCTACTACTATTATTGCTCTTTAAAACTGCAATGAAAGCAATAACTAAATATATGTAGCTCCCAGCTGTGTTTCTGTAGATAGGTTATGAATAAGAAAATTTAGCTGGGTACCATTTATAAGGCATATGATGTTAGTTATGCTCTTCCTTGTGTTTTAACTCCACAAAGGACTATAATGGTGCAGCACGGTTATAGAAAACCCAGCTGCTGGATTCAGACTGGCTGCAGTAGAAGGAGTGAAATATGCATTAATAAAGTTCAATAATTTGATTAAGAGTTCAAATACTCCACGGCCATGTTGGAGTTTAATTTCAGAACCTCACAGCTGCTCTGTCACTAGTAAATGAGTAAAAAGTGGCCTTGAAAGATTTTTCGCTCTATGGTTACTGACAGGCTCCATAGACGGAGTGATCCCAGTTTTTCCTCCTCATTTATGAAGACTAATAATCAGCCCAAACGTAGCAAGTTGTTTCAAAAGGCTGAAATTTTAGTAAAGGTCACTGCCCAACATTTCAGTTTGGAGCTGCAGCGATTCATCGAGTAACTTAATAACTTAAAAGTTTTGCTTTGATACTTTAAAACCGCGACTCTGCAGCGCTCAGTTCTCACTGTGTAACAGTTTAACGTGTCTGTCTGCACACACAGTGTTTACACACAAGGCTGATATCAGGGGTCTTACTATCACTGCAGTATGCAGGGGTGAGCCTGAAGGGGGGCATGAGGTGTACTACACCATGTTTATTTTAAGGCTTTAGTAACATTACTTTTGCACATGTAGTTAATATAAAATATAGGAAACGCATACACATGAACATACACCAACTCTACGTATAAATATTGTCAGTATTTTATTTTATGGCTTTGTGTCAGTCCTATGTATAACTATTCTATTTAACATCACTGTACTTGTGATTGTTTATTTATTTTTGCGTTTTTAAAAAAAGTTTTCTTTAAAAAAAGATTTTAATATGGCAATTAAATACAACGAAAGAGTTTAGTATTTGTGGACAGATGTTGGACACATTGCAGTTTCTCAAATGAAAACCAGTGAGTGCTTCGTTTTTTCCTCTTTGACTAACTAATAACTAGTGTCGCTCATGAATAAGACAAAAGTATTTTATGAGATCACTTGATTCATTGGAAAATTGATGGAATACTCAATATACCTGTGCATGCATCAAAAGCAAGCGCTGCAATCTCTGTATGAATGAAAAAGTCATCGGTTATCTCAAAATTATGATAACCTATGAATGTGTATTTGTGTGCATGTTTTGCTTGATCATTATAAAGCAAAACAAAGAATAATGTGTGCAAATGAAAGAAGATATAATTACTCGTGAGAGACAGCTGACCGGCACAAAACGGTGACCTTAGCAATGATGAATGTATGTTATACAAAACTGGTATTGACAGATTGAAGACAGGTGACACTAGCTCAATAAGGATTAGCTATAATCTGCAGCATGTGATATGATCAGGGTGTAAAAATCATTCCCCATGGTTCTCCTACACTGTAAAGAATACCATGTAGAGAGTAGTGTAAATTGTGCAGCGTTTCCACTTGTCCTTGCTGAGACTGGGTGTTCCTGTATGAAGACGTGTCTAATGAGCAGTGTGTGCTCTCAGGAGCCAGTGACTGCTTGAATTCCCACACTTGCTGCTAATTTGCTGTCTGTGTCACGTTACAGGAGAGAACAACAGTCAAACCGCACATAGAAAGACGTGCAGACAGTGAGATAAATGTCTTGGCAGACGGACAGACGTTGAGACCTGAAAGCTGTTTTTTTCTCCGTGTTGATAGAATTATTATCCGTGATTATCCACCTTAAAGACATTTCCTTTAAGAAGCCTGCATTTTCCCCCCACCTCCCTCTCTGTATATCTATCAATCTATCTGCGTCATGCTAACTCTCTCCCTCGCTCTCTGACTTAGACACTGTCATGGAAGAAAAGACAAGAGGGGTTTATTATTTTCACGTTTCACAATGGGCTCTCAACCTGCCTGTTATAGCCTTTCAGAAGGAAGCTCATTGTTTGAAATAATCTCCAAAACGCCTTTAAATGAAAGCCTCTGCACTTCAACCTCGTAATCATCGTGTCATTTAGCCATCAAGGCAATTATAGCGCAAAGACATCCAACAATGGCTCCACATGTCGAGTACTGTGTACATATGTGCTCCAAATCCTCTGCTGGGTGTCGTTAGCAAAGAGAAAACACATGTTTAGGGGCAAACGGGGCATATGTATCGATTGATCTGAATCAGCTGTATTAATTTGAGTCGAGATCTTTGTGTAAAGCATCCATCAAAAACACTGCATCGCATTCTGTTGTTGCACTAGAACTTCCTCTTAAATCACGTTGTGAGCGAACAGAGTGCAGCACAATACGTCTCTTTCCTTTGGTGAAGTAAGGATGTGTTGTGGATTGCCTCTTATGTTGTAGTGTTTTTGAAAACTACAGTTATACTTCAGCAGCCTATTCAGTGTTTGAGGTAGGTGAGACTGCCCATTTTTTAAAACTGTGACATAGAAATGAAGCTATCGTCACCTCGCTGAAAGTTCATCAGCTTGGTTCCTGTTTTCTTGTAGATTTTTTTAGGCCTACAGTCTGCATATCAGATACGTACTTAGATTAGTGATATTTAAGACATTATGTAACATGCTTGTGAGGCACCTTCATGCTAATTCAAATCCAGCCTCCACATCTTCATTAAAAATCATTATTCTGGTCTGCTATCATACATTATCTGTTTTTCCAGTGCACAATTTCTGCTTTCAAATATAAAACTAACACTATCACGCAAACACTCAGAGTTTAATGGATGCACTGGGGGCAATTTGAGGTTAAGTCTCTTTCCCAAGTACGCTCTAACATGCATAGTCTTCCAAAATTTAGCATATTTCTTTCTACCCTTCCTCAGCCTTACAGTGGACACTACTACATGGCACAACTACTGAGGAGCAACGATCAGAAAGAGTGGAAGACTGCAAGAGATGAAAAAAAAAAAACAAGAAGGGGGGCTAGAGTTGAAAGAGATCGCAGTACTGTGAAGGTTTTGTGTTAGCAACCATTTATTTCATAGAGGAACAATTCGAACTACAGTAGGATAGAGAATGTCGATACACAACTGCAGTTCATTATTACATCCACACCTGCATTTACTAATGTTCACTGTGTATAATGTCATATAATGATATGTCAGCTTTTATTAGTCCAACTGGGGAATTAAATATTTAAATAATAATACTTGAAACAAATAAAGCCAACCACTGAAATGCAATTATCTTTGCTTTCCTTGACATTTAATGCTACCCCCCTTTTAAATGTATTTTGGGTAAACCAAACGAAACGCAGTGAAAGTTTTATGTCAATCACAAAAAGGGAAACTATTACTCAGCAGGAAGGGAGAATAGATAAAGAGAGGCAGAGCGAGTGGGGAGAGAGAAATGTGGCTGGCAGCAAAAGCCAGGCAGAACTGGACTGTCAGCTTTTGTCGCCAAAAAAGAAGAAATGGACTCGGTGCTGGCTGCACCTCTGAGAGATGAAGAGAGAGGAGGAGGGCGAGGAGGAGGATGATAGGTGGGGAGGATGACAAAGAGAGACCAAAGGAGAAGTGAGTGAGGAAAATAGGAGGAGTGGAAGGAGAGATGGGAAGAAAAGATAGAATGACAGGAGGAGACCAAAGAGCCGGAGTGGGGCATATGAGAGTGAAAAAGAGAGAAAGTAATGAAGAAGAAACGGTCTGGTGTCAGGAACCAGCGAACGAGGCTGCGAGAAGAGCTAGCAGCCAGAATATGAGAGCGAGGAAAGGTGGAAACAATTTATGATTGAGCAGCGGGAAGGAGAAGTGCATATGTGCAGAAAGAAGGAGGGCGGTTAAAAGGGATGGGATAAGATGTAGGAGAATCGGCGTGAGAGGAAATGTGAAGCAGATAGCAAAAGAGTACGCACGGTATCACGAGTAGAAAAGGAAACAGAGAAGCCCAATTTGACAGAAATAGAATAAAAAGAAGGTGGTGGAAGGGAAAGTGGTCTAGCACGGAAAATTAGGGAAGTACTGTAAAAATGGCATCAAAAAGAGAGAAGATGTAAGAATTTTTGAGAGAAAAGAAAGTGGACACAGTCATTGCACAGAACGAGAGGTTGTGGAGGATGTTACAAAGGGAGAAGGGCTATAAAAGTGAGTGGAAGAGTTTGAAAAAGTAAGATCATTTATAAAATTGGGGACTGAAGACATAAAAGTACAAGTGCACGTAGAAAAAGACTGTCAGAGTATGGGAGATAGGGAAACTTTAAAAAAATGGCAGGGAGAGCCGATGTTGGAAAAAGTGTGAGAGCAGTGATGAGAAGGAGAATAGGAGAGAGAGATTAATTGAACGGATGAAAGAGGAGAGGGTAAACAGGAAGGATGGAGCCTCAGAAAAGACAGATAAAGACCTCATAGAATAGATGAGGGGAGGGGGAGCGATGGAGATGAAAATGAGAGCAATGGGGGGAATGGGAAAGAAAAAAAGGGGCAGAGCAGAAATAGGGAGACATAGAGAGAAACAGAGACATCAAGAGAGGGAGGGGAGCTTTGAGCTGCAGCACGAAATAATGAATCATGAATAGATTTAACAGTATCTGCTCTTATTTCCTCTCCACACACCCCCACCCACCCTCCAGCTTCCTCCTAACATCCTGTCGAGATCACTGCTATTGCCTCTCTCTTTCTCTTTCTCCAGCGCACGCTCTGTCATTATCTGTGGCAGGGCCATCTCATGTCCTGGCATTAATTGAGCTGTAACAGTCATCTCTTGCCTTTCTACCCTTCCTTCTACCCTCTTTTGATTTTTTTCTCCCCTCATCTCTCTCTTTTCTGTTCTTTTACAATTTAATTTTCACATTTCTTTAAATTTCACACCGCTTTTTTTATCTCTGCGCTTCTTTCTTTCACTCTCTTCCTCGTTCTTTCTTTGTGCTCCGATGGTAGCATCTCCCTCCTCTTAGGCTGTATGGATACACTGACATGCATGCACACACGCACACCATCACATTATCTCACTTCCATTATCATATCATATATATATATACTAGCTGTATCCCCAGGAGGAGCGAGGGAGGCTGTGAGAACTTTACGCTGCTCTCCGTGGTTATTCTGTATTCATTGATATAGCACTTTTGGGGCTTGAGTAGTTATTGCCTGTATCCCCTGCTGTGCACAACATGTATATTCAGTATATTTTGTAATTCATCCATAAACTGTGAGCTCAGAGTTGTTGGCAGAGGGAAGCTTACAGATGCAATAGTGTGCTGTATGTCTTGAGATGTGTTTTGAACAGACTGAAACCTGTTTTGTATTGATGCTTAATTCTGGAAGCAGATTGATAAGTTGGTGGGATGGAAGCTGTGTTAGACTCGTTTCCCACAAGAGCACAGTGCAGTCTGGGAGACTGTGAAAATGTGAAAGGCAGGAGGTTAATAAGATAGAGCCAATACTTGTTTGCTGTAGCAAAAAGACAATCGCAGCAGAACTAACCAGCAGCTTAAGATTCATAACTACGGTGAGCATTACACGCATTATTGGTACTTAGCAGACAAAAAGCTTCACAGGTTAGAAGTTCACGGTTTGATTATGATGACGTGAATACAAATATTTACTAAAATAGTCACAAGAACAACCTGGACAGACACAGTCTCAGTCGATAAAAGTGTCATTTTGAACGGATGTCGTGTATTTGAACTGAACCGGAGCGAAAAAGAGCAATACTGGCAGTAACGTGACACGCCACCATTTCACAAGCAATATACTATTGTTCCTTCAATTCATTGTTCATCAAAAATGACTGACTTGAACACAAGATGATACTTGCATCCCATCTTATATGATTTACAGGATGGGATGTAAGTAACGGGAGACAGACGCCCTCTCTACTTTTGAGATTAGCTGTAAAAATGTCTTGTGTGTCTTTGTCCTGCCTCTCTCCCCTTACTCATAACCAGTCACGGCAGATGTTTGTCTTAACAGTTCACTTGGAGAAGTTCCTGTGATTGTCACTATAATGACTTACTGGAACTCCTACTGGAACTCAGCCATCATTAATTTCACCAGTCCTTTCCCCGCTATGCTGAGTCAAAATGTCTGCAAAGACCAGAATTCTAATCAACCAGTGAGTGAAACCGTCTATTTGACGGATCATTAATTGTTGAAGAAGCTGTAATGTAAAGTGGCACAAAGATTAGCTGTGCAACTCGAATATAAAGCACATCAATCTTTGCGTGCTGGTATGCTGAGGTGTATACAGGAGTGTATCACTGAAATGCCAGTAAACCTGTGATACCTACATAGGTGGTCGATGGTGCTAGGTGCAGAGAAACGCCCCGCCTCCTAAACAGACTGCATCTTCTGCACTATAAGCTGGCTAACTGAGACTATTTTGGGGGTTGAAAATGACAACATATTCATGTATCTTTCCTCTATTTTGTAGTACAGCGTTGAACGGTGCATCCTCACAGTTTCAGTGGTAATATGCGATTTCAGCAGTAGGCTCTATTGCTTCTTTGCTGGGGTTCTGTCCCCTTGAAAACCCAGGGGGTCTGCAGGGGCTGTGGCAGCATTTCAGTAACTGCCTGGGTAAGTGTTTCTGTATGACTGGATCGGGATCTGACAGTGCCTCGCAAAAAAAAGAAAAGAAGCTCAGATGACTTCCAGGATTCAGCCTTAGGCTGCCTCTATATCTTCACCTCCTTCCTAACAAAAATAAACTCCACACATTAGTGTCTAAATTATACCTGGAAAGGAAGCAGGAGTGGATGAAACGCACATGGCCTAAGCTTATGTTGCATCATGTAGCCGCTCTCCTCCCTAACAGTCACTCCACAATCTTATCACTGGAAACAGGAAAATCCTGCCTTTGACTCCAATTTGGGAGACTTGATCTCGTTAATTCATTATGATTATGCATGTACAATGATCGCTGCTTTTAGGTGTGTATAAATGTCTGCCTGATTTATTTAGAAATCAATATCCTAAGGAAGCAAATAGCAGCCTTTATGAGTCAAGCTTGCGTGGTCGGCTGATTGAAATCCGTGATTTTTACATAAGGATCAACACTGAGCCGTGACAACAATTTTAACCAGTTTGACGTTTGAAAAATTATTCACACTGGGAAGCTGGGGTTGAAACTGCTTATTTGTTTGCATTTAAACAGCCTGATAGAACGCGATGCTACGACACAAGGCTACTGGGCAGCAAGGGCAGTTAATTAGGGATTAAACAGCAGGAAATTGGAGGAAAGTGTGAAGTTAAAAGCCGGGTCACAGCTGAATTTTTATAATGGTGCATACAATACATTGCTTTCATGGCAGAACACATGCATTTACCAACTCGTCTTTTTCTTACAAATACCTGTATTTTGCTTTCCGGTTACACTCACACGCAGTGTAACCCTACAGTGTGATGTTTGCAAGCCTTTAACAGCCGTTTTAAAAGACGTCTGCACCAAACTCATTAAATATTGAGGTCAGTTTAACTAAGTAGTGTTTATTAGCAACAAATAAGCACCTGTTTTATCCTACAGGTTCTTCCTCTTTTCTGCGTGACTAAATGTATGTTACAACCATGTTACAAGCAAGTAAAAATAAATCTGCATTATATACCTGTCATATAAGTGGCCCTGCCATTAAATTCCTCCACTGTCAGATATGTTTTGAAATATCCTCTGTAATAATTTTACAGGCTAAGAGGCAGAAAAGGTGGCCAAGTGGTGAGCGAGAGCATCCCATTAGTGAAAGGTGTCAGTGTGTCCTTGAGCTGGAGTGAACCCCTGGCTGGTTACTAATTTTAAGCCATTTAGGATAATAACAGCGTGAGATAAAAGCTTTAAAATTAGTAGCTGGGAATTTAGGAAACCAAACCTAAAACCTCAAATACTTATTAAAATATAAAAATTACACAGTAGACCGACGGCCAGCGTCTTTCCAGTCATCTTTCCGAAGTTTGGTTCCTGAACTTCAGGATGAGACTCAGTGAAATAAATACTCGGCACGAAGGGGACGCTACGTTATTTCAGCACACATTTCCCCTCAATAAAGAGCAGCGTCGGTAAGAATGCCAGATTCCCGCACTATATATGGCATATTATAAGAATCAGCGATGCATACATATATATAGCCTTTACATAGTGTTTCAGGATTCTAGTTAAAGAGATTGTGTGGTGCACAGAGCAGGCAGGATATTATAGGAGGCTGTGTTTGATAGTCAGGATGCTCAGCAGCCAGACTGTTTCCCCTGTGGACTCCTGAGGACAGATGAAGCAGCTGGCTGTCCTTCCTTCCTGTTCCCTCCTTTCATTTCACCACCACACATATGAGGCCGAGGGTGTGGGAGTGTGTGTGTGCGAGCGTGTGTGTGTGTAGGCGCGCTTTTGTGTGAGAGAAAACAGCGAGTTTCCCAGTCATTTTTGTACTCCCATTTATGTGGCGGGTTATGTTATAAAGTAAACAATTTTATATTTCTCAGCAGTGAAAGAATAAAAAAACGAGCCGAGTAGTGGTGGGAAAACCTGAGAAAAAGACAGGAAAGAGGCTGAGCAGAGAAATAAACAGAGAAGATGAATAAAACAGAAATGGGGACTAAGGAAGATTAAGAGAGAGTACAAGCAGGAGAGAGAGATCACACGGGAGAATATTTATCTGCTTGCGTCGTGTAAAAAATTGTGTGCATGCGCTCATCCTCCAGCCTAATTAGCCCGGGCTGTCTGGCCTTTTTATGCATGTGTTTGTACACATGCGTGTGTGTGTGTGTGTGTGTGTGTGTGTGGTATATTTGGCTGAAGTTGTGACCTGAATCCTCATCTCAATGGGGAGAGGGAAGAGTGAACGAGAAGGAGAAAAAAAGGGGGGAGAGTGTGAGCAGGAGATGCCTTCATATCATCTCAGCGCTTTGGTTCATAATAGGATTGGGCTTCCCTCTCTTTTCCTCCTTTTTTCCCCTTCTTCTGTCTCACTCTTTCAATCTCCTGTGCCTCAGATTTTTTTTCTTTCATTTTCACCACCCAGTCAGTGCATAATCCCATGGTTGCGGTTAGATTTTTATTTAAAGTGGTTTTATTTGAAGGGCTGGATTAAGATGAGGCTGGATATGTGGGTCAGCTGAAACAAGCTTTGGAGAGGTCAAATGACTTTGTTTGTGTGTTTGTGTGTCTGTGTGCGTGCGCGCGTCTGTGTTTGGACTCTCTTTGATAGTGGTGGTATAAGCAGTCTCCTCTTTTAACATGTTAGCATCTGTGCCCTGTGTGTGTGCGCGCGCATGTGCAAAGCTTTGATGTCTCACACTCTCTTTCCTTATCTCTCTCTCTCTCTCTTCAAACCGTGTGTGTGTTTGCTTTTGTATACATGTGTTGCAGAGCTCATTTGTGAATAATGAAGCATAGACAGCGAGAGCTGGCTAGTTTGATATAGCCCTTTAGGAATGATAGAGTAGAAGTTGAGAGAAAAAGAAACACAGTGAAAAAGAAAAAGAAAGATGAGTTGAAAGATAAAAGCATGTGATTAAATTCCCAGGGAGCTAGCCTTTTAAGATAAGATAAGATAAGATAACCTTTATTAGCGTAATAGCTTTGTCACATTGGCAGAGGATCTCTGGTTGCTTCACAGACTATATTGCCTATAATTCTGTGTGTGTCTGTGTGTGTTTTGACATGTGCATATATATTTGAAAGGGCTGTATGTTGTGCCAGCGACCTGTGCTTGAACTGGAATAAATAAGCTGGCTAAATTCGGAAGACACAGTTGTAGTTTTCACTATAGATAACATATTCTGGTGTTTGCTTCACGTTGTTTTGTTTAAAGACATTCTTGTAGCACAATGAGTGAGACGTTGATTTTAAATACCAAAGTAATAATAAAAGTATGATATTTCTGTGTTCCACTATCTTTCACTCATCATGAAGTTCACATTTTAAAATCCTTTTGTATACTTTTACAACTTGGCGCCTAGTTACCTTACTGACCTCATCGACTTGTATCGCCCCAAGAGAGCACAGATCCTCTAACCAACTGCTCTTAGTGCAACCAAGGCCCAGACGAAAGACTAGAGGGAACTGAGCTTTTGCAATTGCCGCACCCAAACCGAACTATTGATGGTCACACATCCGAATCCATACAATCATTTAAATTGTGCTTAAAAACTCACTTGTTTAATCTAGTTCGGATTTCCACCCGGTCTGCATTTGTGCTACATAACTGTAACTGTTACTGTAACTATAACTGTTTTTGTTATCTTTTGTTGTAACCTGCGTTCCGGCACTTGTGTGAAGCACTTTGATGAACACAGGTCCTTTTTAAATGTGCTATAGAAATAAACTTTGATTGATTGACATTTGTTATTTTGGAGGTAATGATTCAACCGATTTTAAATGAATTGCAAAGAAATTTGCTTCAGAAGTGCAACTAGACAAATTGATAAAAGGATGAAGAATTTAAGTACTGTCAAGTTAAACTGCTAAACATCAACACGTTAGCATGTTGATATAAACATTTAGCGTAAAGCATGGCTGTGTCTTTGTACTGAATTCGATTTCCTTCAGCACCACGGCTAGACTCTAAAGTTTAAGTAAAGTAGAAAAGTCAAGCAAAACGAATTCAAAGTTTGTCTGTGAAGTGATTGTTGTTATACTGACTAATACCGCTATAGGCAAGCTCATAAGTCTTGGCAAGACTGTTCTGATTTTCTGTTGTCCAATTTTTTGTGAGCCTGTGTGAATCGTAGCCTCAGGTTCCTGCTCTTTGGTGTCTGAAGTGATACCTGCTGTGGTCTTCTGCTGCTGTAGCCCATCTGCTTCAAGGTTTGACATGTTGGCGGTTCAGAGATGCTCTTCTGCTGGTTGTAACAAGTGGTGTTTTCAGTTACTGTTGCCTTCTCTGATCTCTGACATCAACAAGGCAGTTAAGAACTGCTTCTCATTGAGTAGTTTCTCAGTTTTGGCCATTCTTCATAAACCCTAGACGTAGTTGTGGAGAAAAATCACAGTAGATCAGCAGTTTCTGAAATATTCACACACGTCTGTCTGTCAACGACAACCATGCAATGTTTAAAAGTCACCTTTTCTCCCCCATCCTAAATGCACTGAGTTGCTGCCATGAGTTTGGCTGATTGAAGAGTTGCGCTAACAAGCACCTGAACAGGCATACCTAATAAAGTGGCTGGTGCGTGTATAGAGTGACTGTTAAGCAGATGCTGAAAAAATAAAAAGGCTAAATCTAAGAAACTGTGTCCCACACCATAGAGCATATGTTTCAGCATCTCACAGACCCGGCAACAATGAGATACATAAAAGCAACATTCATTAGCGTATATGTAGGTGTCGGTGTGTGTGATGCGCACGTCTTTGAATGCCTTTTCATGCGTGCATACTCTGCAGCCAGCTTTGCTACTCTGGCTACTTTGTGTCTGATTGCATTGTGGATGACATGGGTTTGAAGCCGTATGCAGTCTGTCAATGCAAGCTGGTGAGCTGGCACAGTGTGAATATGACTAATAGCTTAGTGTATAATAGAGTCAGAGAGCGCAAGATCTAGAAAACTATCAAATTTCAACCACAATTGCAAGGCAGAGATTTTGAATCTCATTGTCACAGGCTTGTGTGTGTGTGTGTGTGTGTGTTTGTGTGTTTGTGTATTTCAGAAGCATAGAGGGTGTAAGGACCGTGCATCTGTGCGTCTCGAAATTATCTATGTGCCTTTTGTGTGAAGTTTTTGCAAGTACATGTTTCGTACTGTGTGGCACCTCCATGTATGATTGGATACGTGTGTTCATGAGAAAGTCGAAGTGAGCTGTCTGTCTGTATTTTTTATTCTAAATGATTCTGCTGCCCGCTCCGCTGCCTATCTCGCATTGGTTCTGCACTGAAGGTTGAATCTGTGCCTGTGTGTATGTGCTGGAGCAAGTGTGCGGGTGTCGGTCCCATGCTGTGAGGCTGCTTGCTCTGCACACAGCTCTGTGTATGCGTGCTCCTATGTTCTGTTTAGATTGGTTTTCTGTGTGCTCTTGTTGCTCGGTCCGTGTGTATGTGCGTGCACAAATGCTCGCGGTGGCTTTTGTGTGCGTACTTGTGGGCTCAGTTGCGATATGCACAATTCCGAGGGTGCGTGCATGCTCGTATGTGTGTCGTTTTGGTGTATGTGTCTGTGTGTTTTGGTGCCCCCCTCCCTCTTTCTTTCTCTGTTTCCCTTCCTCTCCTTCCAGAATAGTGGGGCCATCAATCAGAGGCAAGGGGGATAGAGGAAGGGAGTGAAGGGTGGAGGAGGCGAAGTGGAGGAAAGGAGCTGGCTGGGTGCCAGGGAAGAGGAGCTGGCACGCTGCCCAGAGGAGAGAGAGAGGAGAGAGAAAATAGGAGGGTAGAGGGAGACTCTGGGAGAGAGAAACAGGGCAGAGAGATGGAGCAAGAAGGGGAGAGAAATGAGAGAGAATAAGAAGAAGGGCAGAGAGAGAGCAAAAGAGCAGAGCCAAGTGCACCGAGGGAAAACAGAGGGAGAGAGCAAGAGAGACACCGTGGAAGTGGGGAAAAATGAGCCAGCAGAATAGATAAAGAAGAAGGCTGATTGCTTGGAGAAAAAGAGGAAATATGGGGAGGAGGTGGGGGGGGTACTGAAAGGGAGGAAGTGGGAATGGTTGTTCTCACCGAACAGCGATGTGTCTGCCACCCCAATCAGTGGGTGATTAGTACGTCATTGGCTACAAATATTTACCATAACCCTCAAAAGTCACCACACTGCTGCTCGTAATGATACCAACCAGCAAGGGATCGCCAACGAGCTCGGTTTGCAGCCACATCTTCAGCCTCGTCCCATGAAAGATCGACCGCTTTCAGGTCCTCAATGAATGACCATCTCCATGTCTGTTTTGGTCGTCCGTGGCTCCGTGACCCCTTGGCGGGTCTCCACAACATGGCTATCTCCGGTAATCGTTTCCGATGTTGGCGAAGAACGTGACCGGCGAAATGGAATCGTCGCTCCAATACCATGTCCGCTAGCGGTCGTGAGGCAGTGTGCTCGTTGGTAACTCGATACGAAATCTTGAGAATCCGTCGGAGGCTGTGCTGTTGGAAAACATTCAGTCGTCGGATAATTGTTGCCGTCGACAACGTTTCACTCGCATAGATAGCCATCGGTACAACTATCGTATTGAACAAATGGACTTTAGATGATATCGAGATGGTGGTCGATCTCCAAACCGGTTTCAAGTTGCGCATGGCCGATGCTGCCTTTCCGAGCCGACAGGCAATGTCCTTCTCCGAGCCACCGTCCGGTGTTATCACACTGCCCAGATACGTGAACTGATCGACTTCATCAAGCGGGCAATGGCCGAAGAGTACCGGAGTATCGGACGAGTACCGGAGTCCGATACTCTGATGCCAAACGATGATGATTAAAATGTGTTTAGTATTACATAATATTATAAATTTTGAGGATTTTCTCTTTTTTTTAAATAAACTGGATCTTTTACTTTATCAATTACTGGTTTCTGTTATCTTGTGTTGGAAGTAGAGAGTGTATTTGAATGATTATGAGTCCACTCGCAAAACGCATACGTTTGCAAAAACTTGCACAAATGTATACGATGCTTTTAGAACAACTTTAGTGCCATGAACGCAGTAAGATGAGCTTTCATTGTGATTTACAAATACTATGAGCCACCACTTGTATAAATTACGAAGGTCAGAAGCTCATTACTCCTTCTGTCACCACAGAACAGTTTTGTAAAACCTTTTATATCGATGTGAAAATGACTGGATATTCTGTTTTCAGTAGCATCATCTGCCACGCTCACTGTGGAATGCATTCAATTTAAAGTTGCCCGTTGCCTTCGGTGCTCCACTCTTCCTTTTTCCAACCAGTAACTATTCCAGCAACAAGCAAGAGGGGGAGCAAAGAACAGAAACGGAATAGGAGCTAAGAGAGGTGGCAGAGATTTTTGTTAGGAGCAATTAGAGCGAGTAGAGGGGTATCACTCACACACTTATGCACACACAGACACACAAAGCTGGCTTGCTCAGCCATAGTGGGACTCAGAGGCTGGCACAGCTGGCAGTGCCAGAGCACACTGGGCACCATCTTCCTCTTCCCGTGCCAATCTCAACCCATGCTCATCACATTCAAATTCACCAAGCTTTATTGGCAAGACGAAGGCGGTCAGTGTTGCTCGCTGTCATGCTGAGAGACCAAATTGAATGCTGATCTTTCACAGGGAAGTGGCTTCCCCATTGTTCCAGCTCAAGTTTACTTTAATGTCAAAAGTGAAAATGTGTGTGCTCGGAGAAATGGGACTTTCAGTTTAGCCCTTCATTTGAGTTTCTCTGCATTTAGTCTTCGTCGCTTTGTCTGGCGATATGTTGAAGCTACACAGGATGAAAAAAACACAAGATGCTTTGCCATTCTAAGCAAACAGCTGCGTGCAGATTGTAACACGTAACGTGTAACACAACCTCCCTACGAAACAAACTTTGGCTTTGTCAGAGCAAAGCCAAACTCTTGCACTTTTTTTTTTTTAAGAAAATTGCATAGGCAGATACGCCATCATTCTGCAGTTGCTTATCTTGTGAGTGTTATAATTTTCTTTTTAGAGTACGCACAGCCTCATCTTCCCACCTGTCTGGACTATTTCTACTTCAGTTAGTCATTTTCAGCATTTTCCAGAATGCATTTTGACAGCCTTCATAGAACAGACAGGAACATGTTGCGTTTATCGTGTGGGTTAAATATGTGGGTGGACGGAGAGCAGCAGATAGCAATTGCAAAGTAAGTGCGGGAGAATGAGTTTTTTTTTTTTTTACAGTCAAACTCTAAGAATTACACCTCTAACTCAAAGCGTCACTCTTGCCTCTGCATTATGGTCCACTGAGCCGAATGCTGGTGTGGAAACTGTCCCTCCTGCCTGTCTTTGGAGTTCCTCCTGACTGACAGCTGAATGTGGGTCCAAAATGTTGGGTCAAGGACAGTTTATTGGCATGTATGTCTGACTTGCATTCAGATTTTTAATCATGATGTCAAATCGTGTGCTGCTGACCACTTTAAAGAGAAACATCAGCTCAACACATCTGTCTTTTTATAGACTAAACTCTTCACTTCTGCTGAATTGCAGAGATATCATCATGCTGGATGTCATGTTTCTGACAGTCTTTGATGTGACTTAGTACAGTGTGCTGTGTCTAGGGTACTGACATTTTTTTTAGTGGTTTCACGTAGATATTTATGTATTTTACAATATGTGGTATATAATCGATGCGGAATATACCTGCATAAGCCTGGTAATTGCATAGTTGTTTTAGATTTGAGAGGATTGCATCCTGTCAGCGATGAAAAGCCTAGGTGTGCTTCTACTGAGTGAGCTTGTCTGTTACATGAAGACACCGTCATACATGGAGCATGTGTGTTTTTATGCCTGTGGCTCGAACAGTCCTCAGGAACAGACTGTCTTTGTCCCAGCATTCCTTCTTCTTCCTTGTCTTCATTTCTTTCAATTTCCCTTCCTCTGTCAGTCTGTTTATTCTGGAGACTGTTTTGGTAGATTTTTGCCCTTGTGATTGAAAAGCTATTCCCTCACCTATATTTTCTCTCTGTTTCATCTGAAGCTTTTTTCTCTGTCTCGCTGTCTGACTCCATGCCAGCTGGCAGGGTATCTGCCCTCAGGTGTTTATTGACCAGTCCCTTGCTTTCCTTTGTATCTATCCATCCATTCATCCCTCCATCCAGCCAGTCTTTGCCAGTCCTCCCCGGTGGCTGTGCTTCGGTTGGACAGTGGAACGACAGTGTGCTGTGTTGTTTCTGAGACCCGGCCCGGCTCAGGCTGCTTCAGCAAGCTCGCTTTCGTCCAGTTGTAAAACCCATCAGTTATTGGTATCTTGTGCTTATAATACCTACTGTCTCTCAGGCATAACGTGGAGTTTGTTTGTTTATGATCTTCTCTTTAACTTTTGTTTTTTATCTTTCCAGTAAAGTTTGTTTGTATGTCGTAAGATCAAAGTTATGGGGACAGTAAATAAGAGTGGCTTCATAGACCAACCATGTTCAGGTCAGTCCCTTCAGATTGTATTTGGTTATCGGACATATGGTTAAACATCAGTACTGTCAGATCGGTTTCCTACTGGCCAAACTGAACCAGGTCATCTGAATTGATCTGATGGCTGAGCACAACCTGTTGCATGATAAGCGGCAATCTGGCATAGTTGCAAAGATAATTAATGGAGGAGAACATTGAACACTGAAGTGTACTGAACTATACCCTGCATAATTAGCAAAAACTCAGTGAGAAGTGGTTGTGAACCATCTCACAAATTACAAAATGACAGTTAATCCTCAAACATGTGTCCACTTAGAGCAATTTGTGGATCAAACTGTTCCCAGAGTGTGATCTTTTTTAATTCATAAGAACTTGTTTCCTATTTCTAAAGCTGTTCGTGTCAACTCAGAGCAACAACAGATATACGGTACTGTGCAACAGTCTTGAGCCACCCATTATTGCTTTACATTTTGCTTCCAAGCAGCCAGACTTTCTTCTAATGTTTTACTGAGGCCTTGAGGAATAGTTCTTCAGGCCATCTGAAAGTCTTTCAAGATTTTTCTTTTGACATTTGCTGCTTTTTTTCTCTCATTTTCACTCCCGAAATTGAGGAAGAGTCCTTGTACCGGACTATGTTCAAGGAAATGTTTTCTTAACACTGACCCGTGAATTATTCAAGCGTAAAAAAGTCACCTAACTCCAGGGATGAACCACTTTAAATTCTGTCTCTAGTCTCTTTGTTACTAGCACAACACATCATTTTTTCCCATTTCTTTAGTTGAATCTAAATGCCATGTTTGACTGGCATAAATGATATTTTTACACCAACAAGGTGATTCCCAAAGAGCTATTAGCTGAAAACATGGCACATCTCAGCAATTTGAAATTTCTTTTTTTAACATTATCAGGAAAGAAGTACAACAATAGTCCCACAGACAATGCAAATGCTGTAAAAGCATACTTGGATAGAAAAAAACACAGTGGAACACAAACGGTTATAGGCTGGCCTTCCTCGAGCGCAGACCCGAAGCAGTGTGGGATCATCTTTACAGCAAATGGAATAAAAAGCAGCCAACATCCAAGGAAGAGCTTTGAATGACCTTCAAGAAGCTATTGCTGACGACTACCTAAAGAAATTACAAGAAAGCTTGACTAAGAGAGTTCAGGCTGTGTTAAAGAAGTAAAGATTGGCAGAACTGTACAAATGCTCATGTTTCAATATATCCCTGCTTCTATTTCCCTGCATCTATTACGAGTGCTTTGATTTATTTCCATCTGCGATCTAGTTGGACAGATTGAACGAGCAACAGGCTAAAGTATAGTCAAGCAGACTGACCAAGGTTTCAGAAGAACAGATACCACTTGAATACAGAAGAACGACTCCCTTGAGTTTAATGTAGTAAAAGTTTCACATTGGCAGCAGGCGGATAATCTACTTCCAGTTATAAAAAATATATTCAGGTTTGCCAAGTTCTTCTTTCTAACTCTTTGTGGTCCTCACATACATACAGACACGCATGCTTTATAGAAATACACCAAAGGAGCTGAGGCACAGTCATCTACACATGAATGCATAGGTTTACACACGCATGAAGCTGTGTCTGTCCTTGGAACTGAGCCGGGTGTCTGGTGCTAATTGTTTACGAAGCCTCGTTGAGAGTAACCGAAAGGCTGGTTGAATGGTGCGTGTCTCTGAGAGCCTTTGTATGATGGCATACACAGCCCCGTCAGTCCTGCGCTGCCCTCCATTGCCACGTCTGCTGTCTTTTATCTATTCCTCTTCAACGCCTCTAAGTGCCAGCAACATGTGTTAGTGAGGATGAAGTGATGCAGAGAGAAAGAGAGACTGAAAGCAGGACGGGCAGATGGAGGAAAAAGGGGGGAAAAATAAGACTGTTGGAGAAAAATCACCGAAAACATGAGAGCGACTGATGTTATAGAGGAAGAATAAGAGCAGCTGAGGGAAAAGGAGGGCCGACAGATTATAAAAGAGAGGAAATAATATAGAAAAATAGAAAGATGGGGAAATAGACAAAGAGAGCAACTGAGGGGAGGGAGATGAGAGAGGAAGAGAGAGGGGGAGAGGGATGGGAGGAAGAGGATGAATAGGGTAATAATGGCTCAGTGTGAGAGCTGTTGTAGAAAAAGAGAGAACGGCTGAGTGAAGAAGAGAACAAAATGAGGCTGAGGGCACTCAGACAGATAGAATTAGACACACCGCAGAGGTTCACTGTGCGTGTGTGTTTGTGTGCAAGGCTGAGAGGGAGTGTGCTTTTGTTTCTGTGTGTTTGTGTGCACTGGTGTAGAGTGTGTGTGTGTGTGTGGGCAGCAGTTTTCTTAGGAAGGGCACTATTGCTGCTGGTGTGAATGGATGGATGGAGGATAAGGGGCCCAAGAAAAAGCATTTTCGTGAATTTTCACAGTTTTCGGAAATGGACAAACATAATAACATGAAATAGCCGGCTGAGACAGGTGGAGAGCTCGGGAGGAATTTTCTGAGGTTTTCGGCTCTCTGTGAATGTTCGTATGTTTATTGTTGGATCGTGAGGACAAGCTGAGTGAAACTAGTGTGAAGGTGCTAAAAGACCCAAATGATGAGCGTAGCTCTAATGCTGCCTCCATCCCACCACCTCTGCTGTTCGCTCACACAATCCCCCACATGTTTCTTCTCTCAGTCTCACAGAAATGTCACTGACAGAACTTCTTGCTCATTAAGAAGGTGTTTAAATGCAACAAAGGCTTAATGTGCTGTAGAGGTGTATCATATGCTCTGTGCTCATTGTGTACTTATGATCCTGCAATATGCAACATGATTATATATCCCCTACTACTCTCTCCTTCTGTCTCTCACTCTCATTTCTCTCTCTTTCCATCACAGGCGGAGATTGTCAAGCGTCTCAGTGCCATCTGTGCTCAGATCATCCCTTTCCTCTCTCAAGAGGTAAGTGTTACTACAGCCAGAGACATTTACACATGCACAAGCAACATGCTGGCACAAAAAAGGGGAGAAAACCACTCATACCTCAGACACTTCCTCACAGAATATCAGAAATCATATACTGGATACAGCAGCGGTCCCCAACTTTTTTTGCACCAGTTTATGCCCGACAATATTTTACGGACCGGCCTTTAAGGTGTCGCAGATAAATACAACAAAATAAAACTAGTACCGGTACCGAAAAAAAGAAGATTTATTCATAACACACGTGAAAAGACCCAGGAAAACCGAGTTAACGATAAAAACTATAACAAAATAATGCTGAAAACCGATAAAACCCCTGAAAACCATACATTTCACACCTGAGCCGCAACTCTCGCGGCCCGGTACCAAACGACTCACGGACCGAGGCCCGAGGGTTGGGGACCGCTGGCATACAGGACATTTAACAGTTGAAGAATTTAAATACTAATCCTGATTTGCTACACAGATGTTAATTCATCCAAATCCTTTACATTTTAAAGTAAGCATATTGATAATGGAACGTTAACTTTCAGTGGAATGTTGTCACTTGGACAGAATTCTGTATTATATACAGTTAGATCCATAATTTGTTGGATAAAAACATTTAGTGTTGCCTCTGAGTCCCACAGTTTCAGGCTTAATGTCAACTGGACAGTGTTTCATTTGTATTTCACTTTATTTTCACTGTAATTTTGCCAGTGAATAATTCCACCATCGGGCTGAAAAAGCAAAATAAACCGAGAGAAAGCAAAAACTTTACGAGTGGCCAAATCTACAATTTGGTTTATTCTTAAAAATAAGGACTCCACTGACCAGCTCAGCTTTTTTAACAGCAAATCTGTGAGAAAAGTTGGAGGCAATGTTACGGCTGCCAGTAGAACCATGTCAGTAGTGTTTACTGATGATGTGAATGGAAAATGAACCAAAGCAGACTGAAAAAACAACCCAAGAGTTTATCAATGAAAAGAAAATGGGTACTTTTTAAAGGCAAAAAGTGATTCACTTGTTCTCAAACCAATAGACCACGCTTTTCAGGTATTTAATACAAATCTTAAGGCAAAGAACCGACAAACAAGAAGCAACTAAAAGCAGCTGCAGTAAAAGTCTAGTTGAGCATCCTGAGGTAGGAAACACAGCATTGATGTTCATGGGTTCTAGACTTTTTGCTTCTGAAAATGTGGAACTGTGTATAAAAATATCAGTAAATACTAAACAGTTGAATATTTCTTTCTTTTTTAATGACTTGAATTAAAGCTGAAAGCCTGCACTTCAATCATGTCTTGAGTGTTTGATTTTAAATCCAATGCGGCGGTGCACAGAGGCGGCATTATTAAAAACGGTCTCCAACAAATTATTGATCTGGCTCTGTTAGGCGAACACAACAACTGGCTAATTTTTAAGATAAATAAATCAAACCAACAATAATATATAACAATAACAATTTCACAGTTAGTGTAGCAGATGTGATTGATACTTCTACATTTCTGACTTGAAGGGGCCACCATGTCATGTTACAGTCAGCTAATATTTGCTACTATTATTATTATTATTTAATGTAATGCCCCATGGTGAAAACAAGGTATTACAGTCATATGCATTGTATGTGTTTCTGGGGTTATTTACTAATGAACTATCCAATAGCGAATGGCGCTGATAACATAATAAATCTCACGACTTTCAGTGTAACTGGAGACAAAGCAGAAGTCTTTAGCATAGACGCAGCTATACAGCACATCATGAAGTAAGCTCTCTGACTACTCTAAGTTAAATACATACTTTTTTTAAGAGCTTCAGGGCCTCTTATCATTCAGAAACATTATCACCATTCCTGCACGAGTGTTTTGCTTCATTAATTGCTCCTTAAAGCCGTAATTTAATTTGTATGTGCTTAGAGGAGCAGAATTATTGATGATATATTGTTACATTGTTGCTCTGACTTTGGGCGAGACAACAAAACAGATTAAATGAGAGGAAACCATTTTTATAGTTTAATTCTACTGCGTCAGTGTGATTTTTACTGTACATTTGTGTGTGCGTGGAGGGTTTTTTGTGCAGGTGTGTACATTGTGTAAATACAAACCTGCAGACACCCTCCTTTTTTTTGTCTCCAAGTGTGAGTGTACACTGAGTGCGCTACCTGGAGACAGCAAGGTCACAGCTTTGTCAGTTTGATCAATATTGACACTGTGTGTATTCTGTGTGTAGGTGTGCAACAGCGGCACACACATGTATGTTTGAGTTTGTGCGACTGATTACATTGGGATTTTGTTCAAACAGAGCTGAGGTTTTCGTTAGCCTTGCTCTCGGTGTGTGTGAATGCGCACGTATCTGTACGTGTCTGGCTACAGTGTGTGCGCTTCCGTTTTTTTGTGACGTTCTCTCAATGTTTGTGTTGTGTGAATGCATGGTTGCCCCATCCAGACCATCTTATTTGCACTACCTGTACCGGCTTTGGATGGAGGCAGCAGCGTTTCTCTAGCTTGTTTAATGTAAAAGTCCCCGTTGTGTCATTACTGAGTGTACATGCAATATACTCTACATCACATTATGCTTACAGTATATATCCCAGTACACACCGTGGATGATTATGCACTGTAATATGTCTTTCTTTCACTTTCTCCCTTTATGTGTATGTGTAGCACCAGCAACAGGTGGTCCAAGCTGTGGAGAGGGCCAAGCAGGTCACTATGGCTGAACTCAACGCCATCATCGGGGTGAGTCACCTTGATTCATCAACACAGAGGAACTAAGAATGATGGGAATTAAATTATTATTCATTCTTAATGTCTATAAATACAAACGTCTGTGATGAGCAGTCCTGTGAAAATGATTCAGTAGCTTGCAGAACCACCTTTAACAGCAGTAACTTTCCATTTCTCTCACATCCTTATGGAGAAGTTTTGCCCCCCCCCCTTCTTTACAACTTCACTTCACCTCATTGAGATTTGCGGGCATCTGTTTATGCACAGCTCTCTTAAGGTCCCGTATCAGCATTTCGATCAGGTTGAGGTCTGGACTTGGACTCCACTGCAACACAGTCATTCTTTTCTTTTGCAGTGATCCTGCTGTTTGCTTCCTCTTGAGAAACATCAGGTGGTCACCCAAAAAGTTGATTCACAATACTTTGAATACTAACTTATTAGACTTATCAGAGTATTTTTGCATCACCAAAAGCACGCCCTTGCACATTTGGCTATATTGTCCTGAGTATGCATGTGCCCCACTGCACATTAGGGCTGCCACGATTAGTCGACTAGTCACGACTGATTTAATAGTTGACACGCCGTTTGAAGCTTTGTAAGATCACAAAAGACTCAGGAATAAGTAGTAGGATTTAAGAGTGTAATAACGGACTGAAACAGAAGATGGCAGCACTGCATGTACAAGGATGCCAGTTGCCATTAAACCCCAAAGAAGAAGAAGTAGCTCTGTCCCAGAATTCATAGCGCAGCCCAGCTCAGTTTCCAACAATGGCGGCAGCTAGTTAGTTTTAATATTACTCTTATTATTCTTTCTGGGTCACAAAATAAACGTTTAACATATTTTCAGGCGAGAATGTAGCTGTGTAAAACTTAAATATCTGCTCAGTTTATCAAGACACCGCATATTTTGAAAAGCGCTCTGACGTTTTCAGAGACGTCTGTTACCCACTAGCTCGATAGCTAGCCGGGGGCAAGGCTAACTAGAGCTGTGAGAACACCGGACTCTGGGCAAATCGTTTTCAAACCCACCGCCGTCTGTCGCTACTCAGGTTAAACATACATAAGTCACTTAAATGTTATTGTTTGGCTTTTTTTAGAAGTGTATTTATTCCTGAGTAAATCGGTTTGGCTGAAGTTATAGTTTGTCCTGTTATATTTTAGATAGCAAGGAGTTTATTAAACTTCACCCAAACAATGCAAAACTATCTTGTCTTTATTTTTAGTTAGCACATACCTTAAACACTTAAAGCTGTAAGCTAATGATAGTTATATAAGAGCAGATGCATGCTGGTGCAATAAGCTGTAGTTTTACATCCAATGGATGCATGATCTGATTAGTCGACTAATCCCAAAAATAATTGGTGACTAGTCGACTATCAAAATAATTGTTTGTGGCAGCCCTATTGCACATATATGTACGTTTCCTCATTTCACCGTGAGATGATATTGGTCGCATCTAACCGGCGATGCCCTCATCATTTTTCATTGCAGCGGCAGCTTAAACCAAACTAAACGCTCGCCGTTAACGTGTGGGAGCTGTGGCGCCAGCATCGTTCTCCTCCTCTTCTCCACCACTGTTGTGGAGCTATGTTTAGCTCACAGGTGCTTCCTCAAATTTGAAGGGGGGAGCTTTTCGCAGCTGACAGACACTTTACACCTGGGCACAGTTTGCATTTCCCTGTGATCTTCCTGCCATTTTCACCCACAAACTTAAAATAATGTGGATACTTCCAAAACATAAAGGCTTTCATCGCTGCCATCTTACTTGCAGAGCTACATGCACAGCGAGACCATTTGGCAAATGTTGATCATGTGAGCGGAAGGTCAGCGAGTAGAAGAGGTCAGATTGAACAGGAATGGTTTATTAATCTGAAGATTTGACACAACTAAATAATGAGTTGCCTGAATCATCAATTCAAGAACTTTACCAATGCTCATATTGTGCATATGATCTGCTTGTCTGTATATACATATATATGTACGCACAGAGAGACACAGTGATGCTCCTGAGTGCTGTAGTAGATGGGGCTTTCCACAGCTTGTCAGAGCACTGATCACATTACTGTCTACTTAAGGCCCTTTGTTCCTCCCAGCACTACAAACACTGCTGTCTCTAAGGTGTGTGTGCTTTTGTGTGTGTATGTGTGTCTAATACACCGGCTTGACAAAACAGCACACAAAAACACATCATAATGCTCCCCTCAGGATAATAGCCTTTCTTTATCTGTAGCTGCTCCTTTGCTCTCCTCTCTCTCTCCTCATTTTTCTCCATCTCTCTTTTTTTCTTGCCTTCGTCATTTTCTTTCTGGATTTTCCCCACAATCTTTTATCGTTCTCTCCATCTTACATCGGCCGTGTCCTCATTTCTTCTCTGCCATCATTTTTTTTCTCTTACCTTTTATTCTCCCTACTGCACACTTGCCTTCCCTTTCTTCCTGCACTCATTTACTCTTTCCCCTGTTCATGTAATTCTCCTTCACTTTTCATTGCTTCCTATGTTATTTCCTTCTGTTTCTCCTCATCATTTGCTCTGTGACTCAAACATTTTCATCCTTCCCTTTAATCCTCCCTGTGTTTTCCCATGGCCCCTTTTCTACCTTTTTCTTCTCCTTTATAATAAATCCCATTGCCTCGATATCTCACTCTTCTATTCACTTCTTGGTTTCATTCTCAACTGCCTTTGCTTCCTGGGTGTATCATGATCATTCAATTTCATTCTGCCTTTCTTTCCTTGTCCTCTTTCCCATCCTTGGTCTCCATCCTTTCACCTGTTAATCCTCTAATCACTTTCACATCCTGTCCACTTTCATCTTAACATCCTTCTTCACCGTTTGGCTCTCCATGTGTGTTTTATTTAATTCGCCTTCTCCCTTTCTCATGTTTTTCCTCAATTCTTTTTCCAACCACAACACTGCCTTCCCCCTCACTTCACTTCTCCCGTTTTTCATTCCCTTTTCTTCTTTACCTTGTCTTTTCTAACCACACACTCCCTTGTATCTCACCCTCCCTCCCCTTACTCCTTACCTCCCCGCTACTTTCTTTCCCTGTGGCCACAGCAGCAGCAGCTCCAGCACCTGTCTCACCACGCCCCTGGCATCCCCCTGACGCCACACCCATCAGGGCTGTCCCTGGGCGCAGGGGGCTCAGGACTGCTGGCACTGACGGGGGCTTTGGGGGTCTCAGCCCACCTTGCCTCCAAAGATGAGCGCAACCACCTGGACCCTGAACATCTCAGAGGTAAAGAAGCGTTTATCCTCTTCGTTCTCAGTTTTGACTGTAAAATCAGGATTATGTGTTTTGGTAGAGTATCTGTCATGAGGATATTCTGAGTGAGCAGCTAGAATAAAAGACTGTGACTTTGAGCAGCGTTAGTCTTTTCTACTATTGAAACCGGCTGCCTTTACTTGCACTCACACTCATCAGAACATCTTGTTTCTTAATGTGGACGTTTTTACCCCTAAAAATCCCTCCAGCCCTGAAGTGTACCACGGTTGTTCCACAGTGAGAATCAGTGTACTTGTTTTTGTTTCAGGTTTACACAAAGTGCTTGATCGATGATGAAATCAATGACAGTATTGAACATTTTGAGCAGATTTGGTTAGCTAGTTCTGTACATGTGAGGCTGAGGGAAACGGCGCGTGCACCTATCGAATGTCAAACGCGCAGAGATGATTTTTTGCTTCCTAAAATGTGTCTGTTTTCCAACATTTGCATTTCTGATTTTTGTCTTTAATTGGCTTCATTTGTCATCCTAGAATCGGCGGATAGTAACTCGTGACAGCTGCAGAATAAGAAAAAGACCATTTTTTATCATTTTTAACCACACAAAATGTAGTCAAAAATGCAAAGCAGCACTATACATCATCTCTGACAGGCAGCTGCTTTGTAATTTGTCCAGGAACTCACCTTTTGGACTCAGTTTGAACTTTCCTGTTTCGATTGCTGTCTTACCATGACCAGATGTATTCATGGCCTTTCTGTAAATGCAGGAGAAACGCTCTCTCCCTATGAACTTCCTTTCACCCCGATAGAATATCTTATCTTTGTGCAGTTTTTCCGGCAGCGAGCCAAGAGAGACTTTCTCATGAATAAACTGAGAGCTAGAAAGAAAAATGGAAGGAATCGGTGAGAACAGAAACAGGGGAAAGATAAAGAGATCACTGTGTTCGTATTGTCACGTTAAGCATCTGTGTAAGAGCTTATGCATGTCTGCAGCTGTGTGTGTTTCTGTTCTTACATATGAGACGAAGAATGAGGGAAAAGATGGTGAGCGTTGATGGCAGCAGGGGAAGACAGCGAGCTTTGTCTGCTTGGAGAAGAGAGAGAGGGAAAGATAGAGAGGATAGAGGAGGCTGGAGTCGGGCACAATAGTGGGTTTGTATCTTTATTAGACAGAAGTCGTCGTAGTTCAGCCTAACCTTGGCTGACTGGGGACTGTTGTTGTTGTTATCGGCACTGACGTCAAACTTTCTCTCTTCTCCCCATTTTCCCTTCTTCATCGCTCTCTTCTTTTTCTCTGCTCGGTTTTCTTTCCTTCCCTTTCTCTGCCCCAACCCAGAGGGAGCGCCCAGCAGGGTGAGTAGTGTTGCATGTGTGTACCTTGATGTAAGTGTTTTGTACGCCCACGTTTCACCGTGTGCACGCGCGTGTGTGACAGTGATAAACTGAGAGAAATGGAGACGCGCCGCAAAGTGGCCTCTAAAAAAGGCAGTGTTTTGCTGGAGCTCAGCCAGGAGTAGCACTGCTCAACACCGGCACAATAGCAGCTCATCACCATCAACCTTGAGCTTCTCAAGGTTTTCCACATTATACTAACGTCTGAGCTCGCTGCATTCGACCGTTATCTGGAGGAGCCTACGAACTGAGTTAATGGACTGTTTCTTTATCAGCGCCACAAATATTCGGGTAATCTACAACATATACAGAACATGAGGAAGGATTATATCTGAGTTAATGTTAAATGCTGCCCAAAATACCCCAAAATAAGAAATGCAAGTAAAACCGCTAAATAGTGGCCGTGAATCGCCAAATATTCCTGAACAGCAGATCCAACAGCGATTAGATGCTTCAGAGTCGAAACTATCCTTAGTTAATATTAAACCTAATGTGCAAAAGTGCCGTCGTCACCATGAAGTGAAATCGCTGCACCAGAAAATCAAAATGCTGTTCACCATGAATGGATGAACAGTTCAAAGGCTTATGGAGTTTCTAGCCTGCAGGAAGTAATGTAATGTTTGAACACATGTTGCTCTAAGAGCAAAAATGATCAGTTTACCAGCCCGGTTCCAAAAAAAGTTGGGCTGTTGTGCAGAATGGAAATAAAAACAGAATGTGCTGATGTCCAAATCTGAAAAAGATGTTTTATTAACAGCAGAACATAGGAAACATGAGTGGATGCATGGTGGACGCAACATGTTTCAAAAACTTTGAGATAAAATGAACCAGAAGATTATTCGACATGAAACAAAAAATATAAGAAGTTTGGGTTAGTTAGTTTGTTCGGGTTTGTGGTTGTTTGACAGTTTTTACATGTACAGTAACTTATTCTGAGTTTCATTGGGCACAATAAGAATAAACCAAAGTGACACAGATGACATTACAGTAGCTGTCTTTTCTTTAAGGTGACATTTCACTACAGCACTGACCTGTTGGAGTTTTTCCATCAGAAGCAGCAAAATTCTTTGTATGAAAACTGAAAAAGAAACTAAAGAGAAGAAACTTGAAACTGGGTGGAGGGGAGAATGTGCTGGCAGCGGTGGGGTGTTGTTAAAAATACCAACAAGTCTTTGTTCTAGCTTTATTGTGAAATAAAAATGATTTAGGGCCGCTGCTGACTTTACTTTCCCTCGCTCTTTCTGCAGTGAAAACCTTAGCATAATTTAACTGCGAGCACAATGCCGATTGTTAAGCACCAAGAAAATATTTCTCTCATGAGCGGAGGTTTCTGCTGAACTTAGCCAAGCATTACCGCATTTGGGGAAGAAAGGGAGGAGGAGGAGGATGCATATCAATTGACATTTATCAGAGAGCCCCACGCTGGCAAAAACAAGTTTGAATTTGAAATGGAGGGGGGGGGGGGAAAGGGACAGCGAGAGGAAGTGAACAGAAGAGGAGAAAAAAGGCGGAAAAGAATGACACGAGGGAAATTTGCGGAGCTGCACTGAGGTCCATTGTGCAGCCTCTTCTCTCGTGTGTTGTGCTCCTTCCTGCCGTTCCCGTGGGCTCCTTCCTGTGTGACTCACTCGTGTGTTAAACCCTCGCTGTTCTTGTCCTCCCCACGGGGGGACAGAGAATGACAAGTGGCCCTCGCCGAACCTCCGGCCCTTGCCCCAGTCCTAAAACAACACAATGCTTTGATCGGATTTTCAGAGTGCTGAGCACCAGGAAAGGCTTGTAAATATACCTGCACAGCTTTATTGGCCAATAATGAGACTCATATTTTACACGAAGACTGCTGTGTCGAGGGAGAGCAGTAATTAGCTTTATAGGCTGGCCTGTGCGCCGCTATGACCGTGTCTTAACCTGTGCTTGTGTTTTTCTGTGTGTGTTTACTTTGCTGTGTTTGATCATTTGCAAGTGTGACGTGAATCTGCGTGTCATGCCCTGGGCGGTCGTTACCTGTGCTTTTGCTGTGAGGTCGTGTTCACGCGTTCATACTTTTGATTGTGTTCCTGTCTTTTCTTTTCCCCCAGAGTAAGTCGGTGTCATCCACAGACAGCCAGCCAAATGAAGAGCGTCAAGGCCCATCAGGAGGTTACGCCTCCTCGCAGGGAGGAGCTGAGGCCAAGAGAAGGCGCTGTGACGACAAAGAGTCTCTCCCGCCACATTCCTACGTATGTGTTTGTTACCTTCACCAATGTTATTAAGGGTTGGTTCAGTAGTGAAGGACTGAGGGGGCTGCGTAGGTGGTGAATCTCAGATCAGATACAGAACTGGATCCAAGTGTTTTTTGGGAGGATTCTTTTCCATTCTTTCAGAATTTCTTCACAAAAAGCATATCGACATAAAATTTAAAAAAAATGTATATATAGTCTTGATGTTCTTAAAAAAATTGCAGTGACCCAGATTCAGATGTCCTACACCAGGGGTGTCCAACTCCAGGCCTCAAGAGCCAGTGTCCAGCAACACAGCTGATTTAAATGCTTAAATTACCTCCTCAACATGTCTTGAAGTTCTCCAGATGCCTGGTAATGAACGAATTATTTGATTCAGGCGTGTTGACCCAGGGTGGTATCTTAAACCTGCGGGACACCGGCCCTCGAGGCCTGGAGTTGGACACGGTGTGGACACAATCTCGGACCCAATCCAAGCATGTTGCAGTGGGAATTTTCAACCTTGGTGACAGGAAGTGTGTTATGTGACTTTGTGCTTATAATCTGAGCCTGAAACGATGCCACTGAGAAAAATAAAATGCAGCAGCGGAGGTAACAACCAACGGGAGGAATCATAAAAGTTACATGTAAACTAACAACTTTTGTTCTTTATATCAACCAAAGATGTCTGTCTGATGTGTGGTTGTGTGTGTCTGTATGACATTGCCTATGACATTACGGGCCACCCGGGGGTCGGGGGCCCGTGGCCAATTAGAGTCGTGTTTGGTTTGGATGGGTCCAGTGGGGAAGAGCAAGCAGCCAGAGGCGATGTAATGCCAGAAGAGAGATGGCCAAGGCAGATAGCTGTAATGAATTAGATGGCTGTGTGTTTGCAGTCTGGAGGATTGATTGACACCGGGAGTCTGTCTGTGCAAGACGGCCTCCAGCTAAGTCAGTTTGGCATCAGCAGCAACAGTCCAAATCTTCCCATTAGTTCAGAAAGAGAACAAGCATAGAGAGCTTCCACTTTCTGAATGTTTTTCCTCTCTTTCCGTCTGTCGAGCCAAATTACGCCTCCCATTTCTCTCTGTTTACCTTTTCCTATTCTATATCTTTCTCTGTCTCTTTACCGCTGTTTCTCAGTTCCTCTTGCTTTTTCGCTCACGCTCCACGCTCTACTTCTTGTTTCCTTTTCATTTTTATTCCATCTGTATTATTTTCTGCCCTTTTTTCCCCCCCTTGAACTTTTTTCTCGTCCCTCCTCACCATCATTTCCACACTCTCTCTCTCGTTTCATCTCTTGCTGTTTTTTTTGTGTGTGTGTTTTTGGTTTTTGTTCCAGGAAGGAGGTTGTAGACATTGTCCTGTTTTGGCTCTGCATAATAAGGCACTGATGTCACTCCACACTGATGTCAATAGGAATATCAGGCCATGATCACATCAAAGCGCTGTTGCCATGGTGACTAAGTGCCATCGTTCTCACCCCAGAAAAAAAAAGGAGAGAGAGATGGAGAGATGGCTAGACGAAGAGGGGAAAAATGTGCTGTGTGCGTGTGTGCGTATGACTGAGATCAAAAAATCTTTGTACAGGGGGATGTTTGGTGAGAATATATGATATACAATATCTCTGTGTTAAATGTTGCATGGACGGTGGACAGAGATCGAAAGGAAGCAAAGAGCAGCCAGTGATATTGATATATCGATCTGTGTGCGCACTTGTGTGTCTTTATTATTTAACTTCTCCATGTACACACGCAGCATATTGTATCTCTGTGCTGGTGACTGAGGAGGGAAAAAAAGCTGTTTTATCTTAATGGATCTTGAAAAATCATGTTTTCCCCTTTCTTCTATCTTCTTTGCTCCTCAGGACAGCGATGGAGACAAGAGCGAAGACAATCTTGTAGTGGATGTCTCCAATGAGGTGAGACGCCAGTCTTTCTAAATGATTTTGACAGCACCTTGATGTGGCTGTTATCAGCAGGTTTTCATGAACGCATATATGTAAAAGAGGTCGCTTGTAGTGATGAATCCACAGAGAATTGTCACTTGACTCTGCTTTTCCACCTCCACTCTGTGGAGCTTTTTAGAAAATTGTCTGCTAATTTTTTTTCCCTTCATGTTCATCTTCATAGGCTGTATATAAGATGGATATAGATTCTGTGTGTCAATATAGAAGCCAGATAGAGCTGCATTATCTTTAAAGGCCACCAGGGGGCAATAGCTGTGGTCGCAGAAAGATTTATTGTCTGTGGGGAAAACGGCTCTCTGCCGGGACTTTGGCAAACACATTGCTTCTCAGTTTATGGCCTCTATCACTCATTTTGGTTCCCACTGAATAAAACATAAGACCTGCTCATTACCAAATGGCAAACAGCAAAAGTTAGCGGCTGGCTTCTGAATTTAGCGGCTAGAGTCCGAAATCTCTTTCACAAGTTAGCAGTCAAAAGAGCCAGAATCACAGTAATGAAGAAAATATCTTTAATTGGTAATATTAATGAATGCATGGTGGTGGATGACAGTTCATTATACGGGATTTACAGAATTTTTTCTTCACTTTCTTGCCAGTCAAAACTGGTAGAGCGCACACAACGACCAAACTCTGAAAGACCACTGGTTTCTTATTAATAGAAGTTCAGTCTAATTTGTGAGTGACCTATCAGGAAAATACAGACTGAGCTCTGTGCAACAAGTACTTAACATTTGTTAATAGTCAAATCTAATTAAACATCTCAGAGAAATGAAATTTAATTTTTTTTATAATTTTTTATATTTTCTTCAAAATATTTTGCTGTTTAAGAGTCATTGAAAGCATTCTTTATCCAACACAAGCTCTGTGACACAGAGGTGCAGCCACACGTGAATAAAGCATGAGTCCAACATTGGAAGGACCAGTGTTGCTCAGGGAGCCTACTGCCACCTCCTCATAACCCTGCGTTTGTATATATGTGTGTGTGTGTGTGTGTGTGTGTGTGTGTGTGTGTGTGTGTGTGTGTGTGTGTGTGTGTGTGTGTGTGTGGGGTGCATCTGTGAAATGTAAAACGAGTCAGCAGGTATGTAGCTAGTTCAGCTTTCTGCTGCAGTTTCCTTGTAAATAGGAAGAGCTCCTATGTAAGCTCATTATCGGCTGCCACTGTTTATGCTTTCTTCTCGTGAACCAAGTCTGTACACACACACACACACACACACACACACACACACACACACACACACGCGGTACTCACCTATTTCTTCTCATTTACCTCTTCTGTGTACATTTGCATCCTGTAGCTTCTGTTCTTCCATCTCTCCACTTTTCTCTCACTCATTCTTTTCCACTCTTCTTACCCCGCTCCACCTCCTTCTTTCCACCTCCTTCCTCTCATTAGATAACTGCAGTCGGCTTCATTTAATATATGCAAAGCCGTTTATGCCCCTGGAATATTTTAGTTCTTTAAATACTTCACGCAGTGTACCAAAATATGTTTCATCTAAAGCCTTCTGTATTTTGATATTGCACACAAAAGCAGAACCAGCCTCTTGTGTGATTTGGAAATTGGTACAAAAGCATAGAGGAGAAAAAAATTTGACAAAAGTGGGTAATGGAAGAAAAAGGGGAGGGAAGTGTGTGTGTGTGTGTGTGTGTGTGTGTGTGTGTGTGTGTGTGTGTGTGTGTGTGTGTGTGTGTGTGTGTGTGTGTGTGCTAGAGAGACAACCTACATGCATAGGT
This sequence comes from Maylandia zebra, assembly GCF_041146795.1. Lineage (NCBI taxonomy): Eukaryota > Metazoa > Chordata > Actinopteri > Cichliformes > Cichlidae > Maylandia > Maylandia zebra. The sequence goes on along the minus strand of NC_135188.1, from coordinate 4,141,284 downwards.
TTAAACATACATGTAAGCTTGTGAGTACGTGTTTGCCTGCAATTAGCAGATGAATGTGTGTGTGTGTGTCTGTGGCTTGGAGTAGAGGATGTTATTTGTGTGCGTGTGTGTGTATAAGCACTAAAACGTCTGTGCTGATCACTGTGACCCAGAGAGAAGTGCTGACACCAGCACTTTGCTCTGGGGGAGGCAATGCTGGCTCAACAGCGGCTCCAGCCAGTGATGAAAGCATCCGTAACAGCAACATTATCTCCAGGTCCACACACTACTGCATCAGCAACACCGACAACCTCTGCTGCTTCATGTGGTGTTTCCTGAGCTCTCTCTCCCTTTATAATCCAAATAAACTCAGTGACAACAGAGTTGCTGTTGGCTTCATTAGGCTACTTAAAAATGAGAAGTAAGTTAAGTGCAGATGAGGATCTGCTATCTCAGGAAAACACACATTTGTCTTTTAGAAGTAATGGTAACTGTAGTAATTAAATAAAACTTGAAATAAAGGTCAAGACAAAGCTTGAAGCTGTCACTAAGAGCGACAGCGTTAATGAAGCCCCAGGTACCCCAGCAAAAATATTTTACTGGCACTATTGTTGGCCTGCTGTCAATAAGCATCCTGTCATCTGTGCTACTTATCATCTTTTAGCATTATTAATTGTTAAGTACTAAGAAGTTGATCCTGGAATTGACTTGGTTAAAGATTGCTCTGTTCTTCCAGTCTGTTCGGTCCCGGTACGGTTCTGGAGTGACAGAAGTTCGGGAGATTTTTGTTTGTTTGTTCGATTTTTCCTTTTCTTTTTTCCTGACGGCCTTTTGGCTGACCAACTGATCTCCAGGGCTGTGTGCATAAGGCCTCAGCTCGCCTCTTTGGTTAACGATGTGCACTTCTGATTCACTGAGATGTTTCACTGTCAAAAAGAAAGGCTTAAAATTCAACGTAATTTTTAAAGATAAACCGCCCAGCCGACTCCTCGGAGTATCTTTTAATGAAACTATGACACTCAACTATCATTCAGAGCACTTTTTCACACGTGCACGTTGGCTTCAAAAAGACATGTATACATATATTGGTAAAATTGTTATAGAAGAACTGCAGAAATGAGGACGAAGGTCACATCCTGAAAGACAATATGCCACAGTGGAAGAATGCAGCGCTTTGAAGATCAGGATAGAAAGAGAACAAAGAAAGCATTGTGCGATCAGAAATAAGATCTCTTTTATACTCATGTAGAACATTAAATATTTTCTCACCTCTCTTTGTCGCTCAGGAGCCTAACTCTCCCGCAGGCAGCCCTCCTCACTCACCCCATGGGAATGGGTTAGACCGGGCCCCCACTCTGAGGAAAGAGCTTCCAGGGTCCTCGAGCACAGGAGAGGCACCGTCCACGCCAAACCCCCGCAGCCCAACCACAGGCAAAGCCAAGGACCCTGGACAGGTAAGATAAACAGTTGCTATAAAAATCCCTACTTTGCTTACAAAGCACTGTAATTTTTAACATTTCCAGTAGAAAATCTCTTCACTTTTTACCCTTAGGCCATTCATTGCTGGCGTATATTACGCTATCATATAGTTTTGCTCTGGGGTTATAAAAAAGCTCATACATTACTTACTTATGCACACTAAATGGCTCTGATACAAAACAAAAGTTTTGTTTTTTTTTCACACCGAGAATGTTTAAGCAGTGTCATTCTGGAGGTTACTGCGACAGATCGGCCATGTTCCTTTTTTCCCCACTTTCTTTTTTATTGTTTGACATCTCTGCAGATGGATAAGTCCCAGTCCCCGTTGTCTAAGTCTGGCACCCCGTCCCCATCCCACCGTGAGGCCCTTACCCCAGGAACACCAGGAGCTCCTGGTCCCAGCACCTCCTGCCTTCGCCTAGTCAGCAAAGCAGCAACCAGTGCAGATCCCCTTGGTGAGACTCTCCTGACTGACTGACAAGCCTGCTGTAATTTAAATCTAAAATAACTGGTTATTATAATTTCACTGTAGATAAAGGCCCTCTCTGTTACTAAGCTATGGTGACACTGTTTTTTAGTATTTGTAAATTGTACAGATCATCACAGTACCACTGCCCTTGACTTTCAAACTGAGCTGCTTTACTGCAGGTCTTTTTCATACAACCAATTGGGTCAAATCAATCTTTTAATTCAGGCTTTGTACCCAGCTGACCTCTGCCCTTCATGCATTTTAACCTCTTATCCCACTTTTTTCATTTCCACATTTGTTTATACTTATATACTGAATAATCTTGCTTACTCTACGGTTTTGTTGCAAATTTGCTTAATATGATCAAAGCAAAGTTGATATACTTAATAATGTGGATGCAGTGTGGATTTGAGCGCTTCTTGGTCTGGTGTCAAACTCGGTGTATAAACAAAGTTTAGTGTAAAGAAACATTTTCCATTCTTCTCAGTCCCTCTGTGACTGTGTCTGTGCTTGTATACTGTGCATTGTTCTTCCCTTCATCCCATCCTTCAATTCCTCCTTCCTCTTTCCCTCCCTCCCTAGCTCTCCGCAGTCCCATGTCTGTGCCCCCCGGTTCATACCCGGCTCATTTTGGCGTGGTGTCCCACGCAGGACTGAATGGGGAGCTGGCCAGCCCAGGAGGCTTCGGAGGGGCTCTGACTCTCTCCCCGCAAATCAGCGCCGCGGCCAGCGCGTACTCCAGAAGCCCCATGGTGTGTAAAGGCCAAATTTATCTTCTCTGTCAAGCTCTGATTTATTGTTCAGATGCAAACTTTTGACTTTTGTAGCACTGTTCAAAAACTTGATGAATCACTTCTGCGCCATCAACTGCATTCGTTATATACTCGAAGCCGTCACATTTACATCCTCAAATTCACTTTCATATAGTGCTACAGTCATAGAGAAGAGAAACTTTACTACAAAGAGTCTTGCCTTGATGGATTGCATCTATGTTACATATCAGGAAACGTGGGTGAACAAGAAGGAGCTGAAAGAGTCCAGTTAAAGTCTGATGTAGAAGAATAAATTCGTCCCTTCTAATCGCTTTACATTGCAACTATTTTTATTTATTTGGAAAATAGATTCTACTGGATAACTTCTTGCACCTTTGGATGATAATTGGAAATCATTCTGAATCTTTAAAGTAGCCTTTGCCAGTCTGTCACTTTTTTGTTCACGCTTTACTTTCCACCAGGTGGCGTATGACTCTCGGTCTCACCTAAGGGCCCCGGGGCTGCCCTCCTCTCTCCCTGGTTCCTCTGGTGGCAAGCCGTAAGTCAGAGCTTCTATCGCGCACTAAAACAAGCCCAGATTAGACGATGCTCAAGCGTGAAGAGAGATAAAATATAATGATTCAATGTGCTGCAAATTTTATCTGAAGCTGAGTCTTTTTCTGTTTTGCAATTAAAACCATCTACAGTTTTGAGGCACGTGTAATAGCATTAGTATTGTATTTATTTTGCATGGATGTGCTGTATAATTGAATGAAGCAGTTACATTTTTAATCTTATTTTTAGCTGATGGTGCTTATAGAACAGCAGAAAAGGACAACGACACAACAGGAACATACTTCAAATATTAGCTCAGTGATAACCCACAAATATTTGCCTTGGATGGGAATCAGGATGAACTGTAGCTGCTCCTCTTTGTGTTTTTAAAAGAAAATAGAGAGCATTTCAAAGATGTCCATGAACCTTTTTTGATGTCTGAAATGCTGGTGTGATTTTTAAATGTCCCGGCACCTACTCAGACAAATTTGCAGACTGAGGAATTGTGTTGTTTTTGTCATTCATTGCAGAGTGGCAATTCATTCTTGCGGCGCTAATTTGAAATCATAAAGCAGCCTCGGCTTCCAACCGCTACAGTATCGATCAGCCATTAGCAAAGCCACGCTGACTCTGCCCTGTAATATAATCTGCCATTATGCATTCCTGCCCGTAGCTACGGTGAGCCCAGTAATTGCCAGAGTTCGGGGAAATACTGCTGGAGTTTCAAGGCTATTATGGTGTTGTCACACGTCACACTGCCCACTGACATATTTGTGGTCATTAATGAGTTGTGTGTATTTACCCCTAGCACTCTGCTTTTACTTGCTCGCTAACTGATTGATTGATTTTCATCTTCTCTCTCTTGTCTTCATAGCACCTAGGAGTCCAATTTTAGTTTGTTTTTTAGCTGTTGCTCTTTCTGCCTGACTGTATTGATTTATTTTCCCTCCTCTCTCTATCCCTTCTCAGCGCCTATTCGTTCCACGTGAGCGCGGACGGCCAGATGCAGCCCGTGCCCTTTCCTCCCGACGCTCTGCTGGGTCCGGGAATCCCTCGTCACGCCCGTCAGATCCACACCCTGAGCCACGGAGAGGTGGTGTGTGCCGTCACCATCAGCACCTCAACTCGTCACGTGTACACCGGAGGGAAGGGCTGCGTCAAGGTGTGGGACATCAGCCAACCAGGAAGCAAGAACCCCATGGCCCAGCTGGACTGTCTGGTGAGACGTGAAAGAAAATGAGGCACACACAAGTATTAAAAAATTGAGAAGAGTACTCTCGTAACCACTCGCACGTGAATCCATGAAAACCAGTGCATGCATCCACAGAGCAGATTTGTTTTTACTGACCATGTCGTGTTTCCTCTTCCACTTTGGTAACAGACATTAAAACGTCCACATTAATTTCCTGAATGTCCCTAGTGTTGCCATCTGTCCTGTAAAGCCTCACGCACTTTCCCCCCCCTCCTTGATCAAGTTACAACAGCCGTAATCTGACTGGTTTCTTTATCTTGTCAAATCAGAACAGGGATAACTACATCCGCTCCTGTAAAATCCTCCCAGACGGACGAACCTTGATTGTTGGAGGAGAGGCCAGCACGTTGTCAATCTGGGATTTGGCCACGCCAACTCCCCGCATCAAGGCGGAGCTGACGTCGTCCGCTCCCGCCTGCTACGCTCTGGCCATCTCCCCTGACAACAAGGTCTGCTTTTCCTGCTGCAGCGACGGCAACATCGTCGTCTGGGACCTTCACAACCAGACGCTCGTCAGGTAAGAAGGACCTCTGCAGGTAGACTGTAGTGAGACGAGAGCAGAAAGAGAAAGGTGAGAAAAAGAAGGTAGAATATTTCAGATGGAGGAAGGGAAGATAAAATATGTAAGAAGAGAAAGCGAGTGAGAAATTGTTGCAGTCTGTGGCTTCTTTAACTAACACCAAGGTCAGTTGCAAACAAAAGGGATAATCTAGCCATAGGGGATGTGAAGAGGATAAAACAGCTCTGTTTTAGCAAAGCTGGGCTTAAATAAAAAGGAAATGAGATGCGGAACACTGTCGGTTCTACGGGGAGGCAAGAATTAAAACATATTTAATCTGACACCTCTACCAGGAAAGAAGCAGAGAAACAACAGGGAGGCAGAGTCCGCTTTGCTTGTGTATTCAAAGGGCTTCCAGTTCGGTTCTTAGACCCTCTTTTGTGCGTGTTTGCGTGGTCGTTGTCCCGGCAGGCAGTTCCAGGGCCACACGGACGGAGCGAGCTGCATCGATATCTCCAACGACGGCACCAAGCTGTGGACGGGAGGGCTGGACAACACAGTCCGCTGCTGGGACCTCCGAGAGGGACGCCAGCTGCAGCAACACGATTTCACTTCACAGGTGTGCGCGCACACACACAGACACACACACACACACACACACAGTAATCATATTCTGCTCACGCTTTTTAACATGTTGATACAGGTACAGCACTTAAATGGTAATAGATCCCTAATATTGCATCTGTAATAAGATTCACCTCAATAAGGGATCGTGCACAGTAAATACAACAATAATCTACACACACACACACATTTTGTCTCTCATTCACTATTCACTGTGACGACAGGACTACAGCTGACCACTGGTGTCAAATGAGTTTCGATCCACAGTATAATGACTTTCTCTGTCTGCCATCTGAGGTCTGTTTAGTTCACTCTATATTTAGCTCGTTTATATCACTCCACTCTTTCATTTTTCCTTTTCCCTACTTTCCACCTCTGATCTTTTGTTGTCCCATCATCTTTATCTCTTCTCTTTAATATCCTCCGATCCCTAATTTTAAGTTCTTTTATCTGTCCTCCCTACTTCCTTCCTTTGTTCTCTTCTAATCAACCTTATCTTCTTTCCCGCCCCTCATGTTGTTTTTCTTTTCACTTTTTTAAAAATAACTTCTGCGCCCTTGCTGTTGTCGCTTCTAATCCTTCTGTGTTGCCCCTCATTTTGCTTTCTGCTTTGCTTTATTCATCTTCTTTCTCCCTCTTTGTCTCCAGATCTTCTCTCTGGGCTACTGTCCGACAGGCGAGTGGTTGGCTGTGGGAATGGAGAGCAGTAACGTGGAAGTCCTCCATGTCTCCAAACCGGACAAATATCAGCTGCACCTGCACGAGAGCTGCGTTCTCTCCCTCAAGTTCGCCTACTGCGGTACAAACACAAGCACTTTATTCCGTTCCTAAATCGATTGAATTCCAGCCACTGACCGACATGTGTCCGTCTTCTCCACGCTCTTGCTTTGTAGTTTGTTTTTCCCCTTTAGTTACTCCTTTCTCGTTGATTAACATGTGTTACTGTTGCTTTGTTGTTTCAGGGAAGTGGTTTGTGAGTACAGGAAAAGACAATCTGTTGAATGCATGGAGGACACCTTATGGAGCTAGTATTTTCCAGGTGAGAGATAAGCACCGATGACTGGCTCTGATGACGTGTGTGTGTGTGTGTGTGTGTGTGTGTGTGTGTGTGTGTGTGTGTGTGTGTGTGTGATATGTCTTTTGTCAGTGTGCCATAGGGAGAGAGTCTCTGCAACACAGAGCCTTTAAGGCAAAAGAGAGAGAGATGACAGGGTTCAAAGGGAGAGAGCGTGATAAACCTCTATTTTTTTTCACTTTCAGATTTGTTGATCCAAGGTGACTTGTGGAGATTTATCAGATGGTGCAGACTGACGCGCACACACAAACACACACAGTGAATCAAAACACGACAAACACCATCTTTCCATTTCATTCAGTTGCTTCGTTGGAGGAAATGTTGAAACATGAATATGCAGGGAATATTTTTAGCTGAGCGAGTACATCTGGGTGTGAATGAAACTCGAGAGACGAAGGCACATTTAAGCTGAGCAGTGTGTGTGTGTGTGTGTGTGTGTGTGTGTGTGTGTAAAACAGTGTGGTTGTCATATTTCTGTAAGCTACAGTGGGCAGCAGGGTTGGCGGCTCCCGTCTTTCCCCGTGGACTGAAAGGAGAATACCGGCTATCTTGCTTTGTTATCCAAATGCCAAATGTTCCTCCTGCCAAACAGCTCCCTCCTGTCACTGTGTTAAACAGAGCTGCTCTCTCTCTCTCGCTCCTCTTCATCGCTGTCCTCCTTGCCTCTTTTCAAAGCGCCGTTTCGCTCTTGTCTTATTTTTCCTCTCTGTTTGTTGTTGTCCTCCCTCCCTCTGCTCATTTTTATCTTTTCCTCCAAATCTGCCTGGATCTACTTTCTTCTTTGACCTTGTCCTTTTTATTACTGTCCTTTGCTTTCATCGCCTTCCTTTATTTTATTTCCTGTTTCCGCCCTCTTTCTCCTCATGCTCGCTTTCATTCACGTCCTTTAGCTGGTGTGTGGCATCACTCTCTTTGTTTGCTTTCTCTCAAGGGAAACTGGAAAAGGACAAAGGTCATAAAGAGTACAATCCAATCAAGATATGCAGACTGAAAGAAAACAGATGGAACAGTCCGATGAGTCTCGAGTTCAGAAAGTTTAATGAGGGCGACTTTTGTGCAGTGCAAAAAGTTGTTCTCTTAAATCAGTGAGATTAGAGAAGCGACTATTTGCGGTGCACAGGGAGAACACAGGCATCCACTTGTTTCACTGTCCAGCCGGTATTCACACCATGAAGGTTTCCCCTCTTCCTTTTTTCAGCTTTTATTGAGCTGTTTTTCGCACCGAAATGCCAAACATGCTCTCATCCTTTCAGCGGTATTGGCTCAACAAAACAAGCTGTGTTATCATTCTGAAATGTTGCTTTTTATAAATGTTCATTCTCCCTGCTATAAATTTTAAATATGACAGTTAAATGGCACATTAGCTGAAAATCTGTGCTGCCAGGTACATGCCACCGTGTTCACGTCACATGGTAGCATGCAGCTTCACATTTTCAATCACAAAGATGTTTTTTTATATACAAGTTCTTAAATAATGATACTTATTTTTAGCTCGTTCACTTCGTAACTAATGTGTTACCGAACATTTTAGGCTAAAAGATGAATCAAATAAACCCTGTGACTCTTTTTCCAGAAAGCAGACAGTGTGAAAAAGACAAAAGTCACAGACATCCAAAAAGTAAATCAGAGTTTTAAGTTTCTCTGGGTTTTTCAATGTCTTCTTTACTTTTCTCATCTTTAAACTCATCCTTTAACCTGTCACTGCCCCCCCCCTCCTGCTATCTTGTTATAGTTTGAGGATTCCTGTGTGAAATGGCCTCTCACCAGTGCCCTGATGATTGACAGCCCCGCTGAGCTTGTAGCGAGGAAAGGAGGAGAGGGCAGAGAAGTTTAGAGAGGGAGAGGAGGAGTCGACACGAGAGCTGGGGCCTGAGTGAAAGGGGAGCCTAAGAGGATAGAGAGCGGTGGTGGAGGAGGAGGAGAGTCTGGGAGGAAAGGGAGGAAGATAAATGATGATGGAACAGTAGGGGGGGAAAGGAGGTGAAAGGGGGAGGTGGGGTTTAGAAGTAGCTTTAGATCATCTAAAGCCAGGTGCCCAGGTCTGGCTTTGGGATACAGGGGGGGAAAAGAGAGCGAATAAAAGGGAAGGATTGTGCATTTTTCCAGTTGAGGCTACCAGGCTTATGCTGCTTAAAACCTGGAGTTAATGTGGCAGTGTCTCACACTGGAGCAGACGAATGAGTCAGCATCCTGGAGCTGTGGAGTTGTCTGTTTGGAAATAATTGCCGACTGTTTTGAAATGCAAATATGTCTTGTATGATTGAGTATTAAATGATGAGTCACATCTTTTCTAACATCTCTTTGTGTTCCTTTCTCTCCATCTGTCTTCATCCATTTATCATCACATCCCTCTTGCTTTCTCTCTCACCCCACCCCCCACCTCTCGAACACTCCCAGTCCAAGGAGTCTTCATCAGTGCTGAGCTGTGACGTCTCCCCAGACGACAAGTACATAGTAACTGGCTCTGGGGACAAGAAGGCCACGGTGTACGAGGTGGTGTACTGAGGGCCGGGACAAGATGGGAAGAGACAAGGTGGAGATTTTAGGGGCGGGACACTCTGCCAACCACTCCTGATCCTCATTACATCAGCAACAGCAGCACCTCCGTCTCAGTCGTCTTGAGTCCTCCTGACTCTTACCCCCAAAACATCACTCTCCCCCCTCTCTTTTTTTTTTGCTGTGATATAAGCTACTGTGGAAGCTCCCAAATGCCATCTCCCCTCCTCCCCCTTCCACTTTTAGCCCAAGGATGAGGCATGATAGCAGAGAGAGAGAGGCAGAATGGGGAGCAGCAAGATAAGAAGGACAAAGGAAAAGGGCGGTGGAGCATAAAGATAAAGTTTGGAGGAGAAAGAGGGAAAGATGAGGAGAAGAGAAAGAGTGAGTGCGGAAGGAAGAAATGAAAGGGAGGAAGAGGACGATGAGAAGGAGGAGGAGGGAGGCAGGGTAATTAGGGCTGTTTCCTGATTAAGAGCTCAGTGGAAGGGAGGCCCCCAGAGGAGGTGCGGAGCGGCACTGTGGGAGCGCCAGCCAGGAGCACTGATACCACACAATCGATTCATTAGCCAGACAGTGGAAGCCTTAATGAGGCTGACGCCGCAGCTCGATCTCCCCAGCGAGAGGTGTCAGGAGCTGGGGAATGATGACGCTCCGAGACGGAAGGGGGCTGCTTCAGATATCCACATACACTGACGTAAAACATAGACCTGCTAATACACACACACGCGCGCGGCATCAGGCTAGAATACACACACACTCGCTTCCACCCCCTTGAGGTACTCGTATGAAGAGAGAAACACACACAACACATAGAGCACCCAATTAAACATTCACCGCAGCGCTCCCCGTCTCACTGCTAATATCTATTTTATTTTGGTCTGACAAAGGCAGCGTCTAATGAGCAGCGGAGTCAATGGGATTCTCCCAGGGCCCAGAGACACAAACAGAGAACATCAGCCGAGCTGTTCATTCTAATTCCTCTGGATTGTTCTCCTGACACCGGGCGCTGCACTCACTCTCATTAAAGGCACTGTCAGCTAGATGAAGTAGCAGCACGCCAGCTTCACTGTAAGGCGGACGAGGGGGCAAATTAACACCACACGTTTACGCTATCATCAGCAGCCAACTAAGCAGCGACTAATCCGATTCCTTTCAAATTTTATGCAACTAGTTGCTGTTTTCATTTACAGACGAGATTACATGTTTATCAGAGTCATTATCTCCATCTCTGCCTGCCTGCTTACGTGCTAGTGTTCAAGTGCTCGGGCTAATTCTTGTTTCATAAGCTATTGATTTCTATTAACTGAGATGCTAAACACCTTAAAGAATTTTTTACATTTTCACTTGCGAATTACGATTAGAAGATTTATGCCACTCTCATGTCTGTAAATTCGCCGCAAGCAGCCTTCCAATGTAGCTTGGCCAACAGACAGAAAACAGGTGCCCAAAAGAGCATTTTACTCTTTTAAGGGCGTACAAATCGGTTTTTATTGACAACATTTGATGCACTACACTAGCTGGCTTAAACACCTTACCGCTGTCAACTGCATGCTGAAGTTTCAGTGCAGCCAGAATAAAAATAGTTGAAATTACTTGTGTCAATATGTCACAAACAATGCAATCAGTATCGTCCATGAGTTCAGCTTCTTTTGGCCCGTTTATGCCAGACCGGTCGCCTTGCATGCAAACAGCTCCATACCACCGTGTAGGGGAGAGCAGCGTGTCGTGATTTATGAGCTGAATCATCATCACTATGCAAACACATTTTAATGACAGCTAAATCACTGTGATTTTTACTTTCCACTAATTAGTTAGAAACACAACTTTCAGCCTTTCTTATATTTTAAAATTGGGGTTTTTGGAGACCTGGGATTTTGGGTCAGCTTCTGTTGTGTGTTCAGGCTATAAATAAAACAGACGTGACAGTCAACACAAAAGGGTTCAGACATTTTTCAAAGTGCCTGTTTGTTAATTTAACACAAATCGCTAAACTTACAGGACAGAAACTACATATCAATCCTGTCAGGGTAGTATTGATCCAGTACCAATAGCAGCATTGGTATCGTTACTATGGCAACATTCAGAAAATAAAATAAATGCATAAATCAGAGTTGTTTTTTTTTCCAGAAAGCCTGATGTTTTCAAACTGTTGCAACATCTCCCTCTCTGTAGTGTGTGACTCTCCAAGCTTCTGTTACCAATATGTGCTTAAACCAGTGGTTAAAAACCAGCACAGGCGTAAAGTCAGTGAGCATAAATATGTCCTTACAAGCTGGAGACAGGTGCTTTTGGTGAATTTGGTTTGCATGCCATCAATAAAGTTTGGCCAGGTGCTTCCTCAGATTGGATGCGTTACCGTGGCCACCTTCACATTTAGCACCACAAATGTCACAGAGGGCGTCGTCTGCATATATCACATCAGATCGCTCAAACGCTGCTGAAGTCGAGGTTAATACTTTCTCCACTTTTCTGTTTGTGGGCTAAGCTTACTTGCGTATTAGTGGCCCTGACTAATAGCAGGCTAGTAAAACGATGATTCTCCCTGTTTTTCTTCTGTGGCTACACTGAGTATTAATCTATTCTGAAGTGTTCTAGCACGTTGTACGGCTTTTACTTGGCTTTTTGTGGATAAACGCATGAGCATTGGAGATGCTGGTAAGGAGTTTTTAGGGGTTTTTCTTTACATTTCAGACAGAGTCAGGCTACCCGTTCTCGTTTCTGTGTACTAAGCTATCAGGCCTTGTAATTATTGTACAGACATGAGAGTACTATCAGTCTTTCTAATTCTTGTTATGACAGCAAATAAGAAAAATATCAAGCTACTTCTTTAAATATAATCCTTACTTTTGATTCCTACTTGTATCATATTCCAAACTGGCAGGCAAACTGTATATCGGAGCTCTCTGCTTCTGTAGAACATGCATCACCAATGTTTAGACTAAAAAGGCACATTTCAAGATTTTCTTTGATTACTCGTTAATTTCTGAATTTTTTTTTTTAATAGTGATTGCTTGTCTTATGTAATGATGTGTTTATGTATTGGGGTTGCCTATGATTATGGGGAGGAATGCACTCACACATGGAGACAGAATATCAAGAGGAACACAGGTGGGACTACTTTTTTGTCTTCTTTTTTAAATCAGGGTACCTTTTATCCTTGGTAATGGTGATGGGCAGAGGGTGTACAACATCAGCAATCCAGTGTAAACAAAAAAAAGAGCTCCTCTGTCCACTCCTTGTTTTTATTATCCCCCTTTTTTTCCAAAGTGGTAGTGCGTGTATTTTAGTCTGTTTTCAGTCCTTACTGTGTAGTAATAAGCCGTTTCTGTTGAGTCTGTGGACCGTGTACAACAGGCGTTGGCTGCGACATGAAAATATAGATTTAGCCATTGATTGATCAATCGAGGTTCCACTTTTTATTGCATGTTTGTTGCATTAAAGCTCCACTGCTGGTAGAACAAAATCAATCTGGTTTCGTTCGGTAAATACAGCGAACGGTCTCACAGCCGCAGTTTTACACAAGAAAATCTTAGCGTGACAGTATGCAATCTAGCTCATCTGTATAAAATGTCAGCAGGACTCTTCCATGCTTCTTGCTGCAGCACTAATGCAGAATAGGAGATTTACGAGAGACTTCTGAGATGGCTTGTGTACCAGCCAGGAGTCAGAGATAATCTGTACAGTTTAATGCCTTTGCCTGCCTGTTTCCCTTTCTGCCTGACAGCCACAGGCAAATCTAAACAATATTCTCATACACAAGCTTGTAATCTACTCAAAATGATGCTGTATAATGGCTATGCATTTGGTGGTATAGCATAAATATTTGGGACATTGTATTTGATACTTTTCTTTAACAGTAGGTAACACGTCTCCCCTGCTTGTGCTTCTCTGTTCCAACAGTGTTCAAAACTTATTTTCCCCCCCATTTTACAAGTTCATGTAAAGTTTCTCTTTTAAAAAGCCAAGGAACTTCCTCCTTTTTTTCCTTTTTTTTAACTGGGTCTTCCCTCCTGAAGTGTTTTCCCACGTGCTGTAAAAGAAATACTATGTGTGAAAAATAAACCAAACTTGTGTTCATCCTTTCCAGTGTCTTCTGTGTCAATTATTCTACTATGGGGATGGCAGTGGGTGCTCTGCTTTTGGTGTAAATTTTAACATCTCTAGAAATGAGGCCAATGTGAAAAGTTCCCTAACATGCATCTCCTCTCTCTATTGTCTCTGTAACAGCCTCAAGTAACAGTGGTGAGAGCATGCTTTGTTGAAGATGGATAGCACTACCTAGATACACAGGGGACCGACTGCACTGTGGAGAAGAAAGCCAAATCCTAATGTGAGCCAAATATTAACTTTCATTTTAGCAGTTTTCAGGCTCGAGATTATCCCAGCTGTCGTAGGTTGAGAGGCGGTGAACACCCTGGACAGATTACTAGTCCATCACAGGGCCAACGCAGAGTCAGCCAACCATTCACACTGACATTCACCCCTATAGGCAATTTTGAATCAGCCATTAACCAAACATGCATGTCTTTGGACTGTGGGAGGAAGCCACGCAGGCACAGGTAGAACAAACACAAAAGCCCCAGTCAGCCAGTAGGACCTTGCTGTGAGGTGCAAGTTTAACCACCAAAGAAACTGATTCCATTGTTTACCATAATCTCATTACTGTTTGCAGAACCTGTACGGCATGCGTACACATCACAGGTGAGCAGAGAGGAGTGCAGTGAAATGGTCTCGTCATGTAACTTTACACCATCTACTTATCTCCACTTTCTTATGATTGCTGTAAAACAACAGTGTGTCTTAAAGACAATCACTGTGGGCTGTGGAGGCGAATCATGGCAACTATATTAGGCATATCTATTCAACGACTCATTAATGCAGCTGCCTGATCAACCAATCACGTGGCACAAACTAAATGCATCTAGGCATGTAATCATGGGCAAGACGGTCTGAAGTCCAAACCGACCATCAGAATGGAGGAAAAGGTGATTTAAGTCTCTCTGAATGAGCCAAGGTTGTTGGTGCCAGATGAGATGGGCTGAGTGTTTCAGAAACTGCTGATCTACTGGGATTTTTACAACCATCCATCTCTGGGGTTTACAGAGAATGGTCCAAAAACGAGAAAGTATATAGTGAGCAGCAGTTCTCTGGGTGAAAATTTGCCAGTAGATAATGGCAGGACTGCTTCAAGCTGATAGGAAGGTAACAATAGCTAAAATAACTACTTGCTATAACAATGACATGTAGGAGAGCATCTATGAATGCTTAACATGTCTAACCTGGAAGCAAATGGGCTACAGCAGCAGAAGACCACACCAGGTTCCACTTCTTTCAGCTAAGAACAGGTAACCGAGGCTATGATTCGCACAAGCTCACCAATATTGGACAACAGAAGGCTGGAAAAACACAAGTCTTGATTTCTGCTGGAACATTAAGATGGTAAGGTCAGCACTTGGCATAAACAACATGAAAAGTGTAACCTTGTACCGGCGGTTCAGGTTGGGGATGCTGGTGGAACAGTGTGTGAGAGAGATTTTTTGGCACACTTTGAGTCCTTTAGTTCCAAGTGAGCATTGTCTAAACACCACAGCTTACCCGAGAATTGCTGCTATCCATCCCTTCATGACCACAGTGCTAGTACAATAGTACATCATGTAGCAAATCCTTTTACACGGGTTTGTGTGGAAGCCATTGTAGTCAAATGGCTTCGACAGCCACCAGAACTCAATCTAATAGAGCAGTTTTTGGATTTAGTGGAATGAGAGATTTGCACTGTGGATGTGCAGCTGACAAATCTGCAACAGCTGTGTGATGCTGTCATGTCAATATAGACCAAAATCTCAGAGGAATGTTTCCAGGAATGTGTTGAATCTGTGCCACAAAGGGAAAAAAGAGTTCTGACTCTAAAGGCAGGTTGTAACCCTAATCATTGCTGCCGGTGGTGTGGGGTAATTTCTTTCTAGGAACTCAAGTGAGACAATAACCCTGAATTATTGGACTGAACTCTATCATATTGTGCAAAAACAGTATCAGACACAGGGCCATCACATGCTTTATCAAACTGACACTGTGTCCCGCTTTCTCAGACACTTTCATTTAAAACGTATTCAGCACATTTAAATTTTCATGTTCCTATCATTAAACTACCAGTAGGCTGCCTGTATTAGCCACTGGTTACAAAGACTATTTTCTTCACACGCATAAAACTGTCTGTCCTTGCTTAACATTTCAGTTTAGCACAAATGTTCATTGCCTGACAACATAACAGACCAAAAACAAGCCTGCGGAGGTTATAATCTGTCACCATACAGGTAACAAACAAATGCTGCAAACACATGGTGCTAAATCCAGCCAAGCAAGGTTCAATGCACAATTTAACCACATCAAAATATCACACACTGGTACACTGGCACTTCAGTCAACAGCAAGGCACAGAAGTAGAAAGAGGTTCATATTTGAGGTGGGTGGAGCGATTTAAATATCAACCGTATCAATACCAATGCTGGATCGATAGTAGTGCATTATGATTGATGATGGTTGGTTTCTGTCATCTAAGTTCAGTATGTAGCACATTATACTGTTTTAAACAGAGGTGTGGACTCGAGTCACATGACTTGGACTCGAGTCAGACTGAGTCATTAATTTTATGACTTTAGACTTGACTTGAAAAAATGTTCTAAGACTTGTGACTTGACTTGGACTTTTACACCAATGACTTGGGACTTGAATTGGACTTGAAAAGACTTGATATTTTACCCCAAATATAAAATTTAACATGCATATTATATAGAGATTGAAAATGTGACGTCATTCACGGGTAGAACCGCAAAGGATTCTGGGAACTCGTGGCAAGCGGTCAAGCGGTACTAGCGCACGCAGGCTTTCAATTAAAATCAGTTATACAGCGATAAAAAGAAACACAAAAATGTCAAGAAGCTGTTGTATTATTAACTGCAATAGCCGGTCGCATGACAGCCACGGGAAGCCGACGGGTAAAGAGATCGGTTGTTATCGGATTACGTCGTTGAAGAGAAATTGTTCGAGCCATGTTTCCGAAGTAACAAAGACGCGACGGATGGCCTGGATCGCAGCCATTCAAAGATCAAATATAACGTCCCAGAACACTCCAGCTCACAGGTTAGTCTGCTCCAAGCATTTACACGAAGGTCAGTGTTTTTTAGTAGTTAATGCGTCATTTTCATAACATAATTGGTGATATAGGTTACAAGCAAGTCTGGCGCTGAACAGAAATTGTCGCGCTATGCTCCTTTATTTATTGTGCATAAATAGTGAATTGTCCTGACACAATATTGCGTTTCGCTTCTGTTATTATGGTACATTGACAAAAACATATACTTTTATTCACAGGATAAAACAGGTTTTTTGTATCACTAATTGCCCAGTACGATTACAGCATACAGTATTATTGTCACTGCTACATTTCTGTGATGCTACCAGAAATTATTTCCACTGCTAATTAATTACCGTTGAGCTCAAAGGTCCTATTAATAAACGGTTAACGAATGTGTATTTATGAAGACGATTTGTGAGACTGGTAAACTTATGATACGTACGATGGTCTTTACTTTCTACACGGTGCATTTCAAGGTCCTGTACCCATCCGGCGGTAAACTGTACCTGGGCTTGTTGCAGTGACCTGAAGTTACTAAACTTCATGAGTGTGTGCACTCACTCCAAGAACCGTATGATTATAAATATGCATATAAATATGCTAAGATAGCTGACTTCATCTAACTAGCAAATGTTTTCCAGGCTACGTTGGTGATACAGTTTTTTTTTAATGTGTATGATATTTTTGTCATGCGATTTTAAAGCTGGTCCTACAACCGCATCCAAGAATAACATGCAGCGTATCTCAGAACCGTCGGTGAAAATTATTCTTGGAGCTAGGTTTAATTGAGCTGCATTTTAAAGAGGTGCAATTTCACAATTTGTGTATATTTTCTAAGTTCACTATTTTGTCATGTGTTGAGAAAAACACAGATTTAAAAATTACATGGTCTAATATTTACATTTAGCATATAACTGCAACATTCTTTTTTCTTTTTTTTTTTTTAAAGACTCGAAAGGACTTGAAATTCAAAGTTTCAGACTTGTGACTTGACTCGGACTTTTACACCAGTGACTTGAGACTCGACTCTGACTTGCCTGACATTACTTGAGACTTGACTTGAGACTTGAGGATAAAGACTTGAGACTTACTTGAGACTTGCAAAACAATGACTTGGTCCCACCTCTGGTTTTAAATAAACAATTGTTTTTGGAAATAAAAAATATACCTCAAACATGCACTATGACGTTTTTAACCCAAAGTCCTTTGGGGCATATTTAAATTCCTGGTCTTTTCTCCAAAAGCTGAAAGGTGGGCTTTGTCGTAAAAATCACAGTGATTTAGTGGTCATTAAAATGTGTTCAGAATATGCAAATTAATGATAATCAGAGATGGGCAGTAACGCGTTACTATTGCAAAAATGGTAATTAGATTACGTTACTTTCCCGTAGGAACGCTGCGTTACTGCGTTACTAAAACCGTGATTTTTTGCGAGAATGTCTCATGACAGTGACGTAAGCGAGTGTTGGTGACAACAGCTGTGTGCAGATCAACAATGGATCATATATGAGTGCAGAGAGAGTATGAGTGTGCAGCGTTTAAAGCGTGGAAGTACTGACCTTACTTTGAGTTTGATTCCATAAAAAGTGACAAAAACATTAGTCTGTTGTGCGTGGGAAGAAAACTTCTTTTTACAGCGACAAAAACCCCTAAACTTCCGAGCAAGCACCGAGTGCGCAATGACGTAATGGGAAACTCACAGAGAAACTCGCGGATTCTTCCACTGACCGCGGCACACCTGCACCAGGGTAAACCTCCGCCTGCCCTGCTCCTGCTTTACAGGTGAAAATAGAGCAACAGGACCACTGAGTCTTTGTCTTTATTTATTTTCTGCTGTGTTTTACTTGCATCTATTTGAAAGAGTGAGTGTTAACACACAAAAATCGAATTTCCCAGAGGAACCCACCCGAGGGATTAATAAAGTTCTATCTAATCTAAAAAAAAAAAAAAATTTTATGTGCTGGAATGTGCAGAAAATAGGTTTAAATGTTAAACAAATTTCTTCCAGTCAGTGAATGTTGCATATAATTAAATTTTTGCTTGATGCATAAAGTTAAAAGATTAAAACTAATAAAACAAGTTTTAAAAAGAGACTTTTCCATTTGATTACATTTTGTATGATGGATTGTGCAGAAAAAGTAGAATTGGGCTGAAAGATCTATCACTTTATCACCTCTTCAGGTTGTAAACCGTGTTTTTAAAAAGTAACTAAGTAACTAAGTAATTAATTACTTTTGAAAATAAGTAATCAGTAAAGTAACGGGATTACTTTTTGGGGGAACTAATCAGTAATTAGTTACTGATTACTTTTTTCAAGTAACTTGACCAACACTGATGATAATTAATTTCATAAACCATAAAACACTACTCTCCCATGCACAAATTTGCACTATGTACAGCTCTGGTGCTCTGGTGTCTTGCTCACCAGTTTTTGTAGAAGTGCCGTCTGTATCTCTCTTTCTCTTTCATGGTGGCCAAGTTTTTTAAAACTCATATTCCAGACTTTACATTTATTTTCCACAGAGTCAGCTGGTATTTTTGTGCACAAGTGTTCTTTAGATAACTTCTTTTACAAATCTCACAGCAGCATTGTGAGAATGAATCTTTGCCACAATGATTCAAGGCCAGAGAAAAAGCAACTGAAGTTACCAGCTAGCTAATGTGCTGTTGGAAACTCTCTTGCAGTGTGTGCTTTCTGCAGATGGCTGCCCCTCTGAGGTTTCTTCCTGTTAAAAGGGACTTTTTCCTTCCTCCTCTCGCCAGTCATGTGATTGTTCTCTGTATTATTGTAGTGTCTTTACCTTACAATATAATATGTTTTTGTGATTAGGAACTTATAAATAAAATTGCATTGAATAAGCAAAAAAGGGGGAGGAAAAAGAAACAAAAGAAAGAAAGCATGGTGCTCAAAAGAGAAAGACATGAGCAGGACGACCACCATTACTGAGCATTTGAGCAGTGCTGTTAATGACTTTGCTGAACACAAAGCTCAAAAGTCAAAATTCTGAAGGGCGAGTGGTTTATGTGCTTGTAAAGGTTGAAACATTGTCACCATGTGTGTGTGTGTGTGTGTGTGTGTGTGAGAGAGAAAGTGCTACAGTTGCTACAGTATAATATGGCTGTAAGCCCCCCCCCAAATATCTGCCCCAAGGCCCTTCACACAGTTGCTCCGCTTGTGGATAACATGCTGTAATTCAACGTGCAAAAGTCAAAAGGATGAATGGCTCCTGAATAGTAATACTGTTCAAGTACTATTAGTATTCAAGGGCTCAGGCTTACTTTGGCAGTTGTATAATTACAGCCTCACCTGATTGGTTAATTAAGTTGTTTTTTTTTAACAAGGTAGCCGTTGCTTTTTACACCGTTTTTTTTTTTTTTTACAGCCATGTCCTTAGTGAGAAATGGGGACGCGATAACAACAGCAGTTAAACACACTTTTTAAAATGAAAATGCCTCCACCCACTGTGACTTGAAATTATTATGAGATTATCTTCTTAGGTGTGATGAGTCGTGTGTATTTAAGGACAGAACTGAAGGGTGGCTGTAAGATATAACACACACACACACACACACACACACACACACACACACACACACACACACACACACACATCACCCTCCATGTTGCAGCCTGTGCAGCAGTTTCTTGCCCACTATGGGATACAGTGCCAGGTGCACAGAGCCAGGTCCATACCAGACAGCAGAGGCAGCGATGCCCGAGGATGTGCCAGCAGAGCACGGCTCTCCATCCATGCACCTCCAGTCCAAATGTATTCTCTCTGTTAGTTTAATAGTCTCTCGGAACTGCTACAACAAGCTTGCTGCTGGCTTGTTGTTAGCATTGGCTAAGTGTGGTGTCTAGCTATTGGTCCATTACAAAAAGAAAAATCGACATGAAATGAAATCAGAAAATACAAAATGTTCTACTTTCAAACAGGTCTAAGCAGAAGTTTTTACATCACTCTGGTCTTCACACACATTATACATTACAAGTAAAAAGTGAAGGATGATTGGACCAAATCTTGCCAGTAATGCTTTCTGGTTGTTCTTCTGGTTGTTGACTCAGAACATCATTAAATTGCATTGAATTCATAGAGGTGGTCATAGACAAAATAGTGCTGTCCTCCTCTCTGCCCCATGCATACAGAATTCTATAATGGAGATTTTATATATATTTTAAACTTTGAGGAATCTCCTCCGCCTAAATGGAGCGGCTGCCATAGATGCAGGAAACATGCAAATTTATGTTTTGTTCCCTAAAACTCTGCATCAGACCCAAATGAAAGGCATCAATCAACTCTATAAGAAAACACTATAAAACCAGCAGGGGCTTCAAATTCAGCTTTATCTTTAGGTTCATGAATGCTAGCACCAAATGACACCAGCAGTCACCTAAAATCTCTTTATGTTGTAAGGTAAAGACCCAACAAATAATACAGAGAATACCCCAACAATCAGATGGCCTCTGTGAGCAAGTACTTGGTGACAGTGGGAAGGAAAAACACTCTTATAACAGGAAGGAACCTCAAGGATGGGCAATCGCTGTGACCAGTTGTTGGTGAGGGGAGGGAGACGGGACAAAGGACACACTGTGGAAGAATATGTCCACTCTCTTCTACAACAATCCCTCCCTTTAATGTAAAATGATTCAAATGTAAAATCACTATGGAAGCAGACATTTAGTCTTGATGTTTGGATGCTGAAAGAAAAATCTGATTAACGAGAGAAAATTCATTCCCTCCGCCTCAGTTTTACCTGATTTGACGACAAACCTCTCTCTTCATCCCTTCATTCATTTTCTTCTGAAAAACGTTTTGCACACTAAACATGACGTTTGACCCGTGACAGTACAAAGACAAATTGATGCCACAATGTTTTGCATAACACGGACAATACACAGGAAAAAATTATTAAAAAACCAGGCACCCGCTGACCCTATTTGATGTGTTGGAGGTTCTTCAGGATTCTAAATAAGTTGCACGCATCAAATAAAGCAGATACCCAGGCTCATTTGCACACATTTCCATATGTGTCAACGTTTAAAAAGATCCCAGTACTTTGGGCCTAAATTTGAAGTACAAAACCAAACAAATGCCTTCCAAAGCTGTGTTTAATTGGCAGTCCGCATTCTCATTTATCTCTATTCAGTCTGGCAGTGTCAGCTCAGTGATACAACTAATGCCCAGAGCAGGTGAGAAATCCATTTTCCCTGAACACTTTCCGTTCTGCTCTAGCTTGCTGCCGCACCGTACAAAAGCCATAACTTTGTGGCAAATCAGTGCTGCGATCGCAGGCACTGAAGTGTTAAAACCTGCATTTCAATCCTGCTCAAATTGAAATTAAATGAAGCTAAATGCATCATTATCCACAAGTATGCCAACAACCCTACACTCCAGACAGGAGATAAATGCTTCACTTGTTTTGTTTTTCTTTCCTCAGGTTCTCTTCTCACGCAGTTAAAGCTTTGTCTTGGCAGAACAGTCACCACGACACCCATAATCACTGAAGAACTCCCTCTTGGGCATTATTGCAATAATAACCCATCCCACAGTTTATTGTGCTGCAGATCACCTTTGTCTCATCACACTACAAGCTCACTCTGCACAAAAAAGAAAGAAAAAAAACCCACACAACTGTAAGACGGCATTATTTACTGAGAGCGCCAGTCACAAAGGAGCTGTGAATCAGAGCTCGCTCATGCTGTGGGTTTGAATCCCAAGACGCTTTCTCACATGTCTGAAGATGCAGACTGGAGAAACACCGTATTCCCTTAGAACAGTGTGTGCACCCTCATTCAGATCCCTCATTTTTTATATTTCTAAGATGCTTTCTGGCACCACGCTGAGAGCGCGCTTTTCTGGCTGTTAGGGTTTAAACAAATATTCAACAAATGGTTCATTTTAAATGTCCGAGCCAGACTTGCCGAGAGCCTGACTTGGGTTTGCAGTTAAACCCCCCCCCCAAAAAGCCAACAAATACACACACACACACACTCCAAGAAAATTCACAGTCACAGATTACGTCTTTGGTTGCCTTTAGAGAACTTTATTTACATGTCCATATATAGCAAGGTTCAAGTTCATGATGCAGCTGTGAAACTACCTGTCTGTCTTTATGTGCCCTAACAAATACATTTAAAATAAAAAAAATTTAAAAAACACACTTAATGCAGAGTGAGTGTCAATGATGTCCCGATACTGGAGAGTACTTGTTTGAGTTTAGTCTTCCGTCTGATTTTGGTTTCTATCAAACATCTTCAGAACACGTTTGTCTTTGTTCTTTTGAAAGAAACAGGAGGAAAAAACCAGTAAAACAACAAAGACAATGTGAGTCTCAGGACACCTTAGAGGACCGAGCCTTGTTCTTGTCATGTATGCACTAGAGATGATACAATCGTGTTGCTGCTTAAACTTAACCAGGAGCAAAAGAAAATAGCTGGAACCTCACGCCACATCGTCTCGCCATCTGCCATGCATCTGCCGCCCCGAGGAGTGGCTTGGTGCTGTGGACAGAGCTGGACCGGACCGGGCCGAACGAGGCCAAGCTGACTCAGACTTGGACTTTGTACACAGCACAGAATATGGACCGGATTTTTCCATCAAGGGTTTTCTGAACCCTCCCCCACGTGTTCTCAGTCCCACACCTTTGTCTTTTGTTCCTCCACTCAATGCCATCCGACTGCTTGCGTAAAATTCAAAGGCTAAAAAAATACTTTTTTCCTAATTTCTTGTTCACTACAGAGGTTTCATTTTGTTTTTTTTAAAAAAAGGGACAAAAAAAGGAAACAAAAACAAAAAAGTTCTTTGGAGGAATCCCACAGTTGCGCAGCTATAGACTAACCAGCATTCTTAGAGCATTAAAATCAGTTTTTTTCTTTTTTCCAGAGATGTGACTTTGCCTCTTTTTGCTTCGCTTTCTTTTCTTTCACAAACATAACCAAAACGACAAAAGTACAAGTTGAGTGTCTCTTGCTTTCCATGCCACCAACGCTCTGTACAGTCAATGCTGCAGGAGGGAGCCTTGGCCCCGCCCCCTGATTATTAGTTTGCTTTTTTGGAGCCAATCGGAGTTCAGTACATAACTTCGTAGACTGTGGCTTTCTTGTCCCCGGAGCCAGTGACGATGAACTGGTCGTCGGGTGAAATGTCGCAGCTGAGAACCGACGAAGACTCCTTAGACTAAGCAAAAAGACAGAGACGACATCATCAGTGAATCAAAATGCAGAAATTCACAGCTGTTATTTAAAGGTACTTTTGTGTCCCCAAATTACCCTCTGATATTTGAAGAAGATGAGCAGGGAAATGAAAAAGCTTGTATTATTTTTAAAGCTTTGACAGCTCAATTGTTTCCAGACCAGAGATCAAAATTTCTCATCAGATCAGGCTGCGTGTCTTGCATTAAACTCTGGGGTTTTACCTGAAATATGCTGGATCCATAAGGTGTCCTCCATGCATTCAGGAGGTTATCTTTGCCTGTGCTCACGAACCATTTACCTACAGGAAAAAACACACACGGCCATCAGCAGATAAAGCCTCAGGGGAGGAGAGATATGGAGAAGTCTGAGAGGCTGCGAAGCAAAAGCAGAGAGAAGAGGCGAAAGGGAAAGGACAGCTTCTGTGTTCTAATGAGAGAAGCAAAAGATTTGTTCTGCTTCCCTCTGATTAGATACCCTCAGGTAGTGTGATGTAACCAATCCATCAATCTAATCGGTGTGTACGTGTCGTCTGTGTGTGTGTGTGTGTGTGTGTGTGTGTGTGTGTGTGTGTGTGTGTGTGCGTACCACAGTAGGCGAACTTGAGGGAGAGAACGCAGCTTTCGTGAAGGTGCAGCTGGTACTTGTCAGGTTTTGAGACATGCAGAACTTCCACGTTACTGCTCTCCATTCCCACAGCCAGCCACTCGCCTGTCGGACAGTAGCCCAGAGAGAAGATCTGGAGACAAAGAGGGAGGAAATGCGATGATGACAGATGTAAAGTGTTATTGGTAATGAGGTTTATGTGTATTAGACTTGTGTGTGCACCTGTGATGTGAAGTCATGCTGCTGCAGCTGGCGTCCCTCTCGGAGGTCCCAGCAGCGGACTGTGTTGTCCAGCCCTCCCGTCCACAGCTTGGTGCCGTCGTTGGAGATATCGATGCAGCTCGCTCCGTCCGTGTGGCCCTGGAACTGCCTGCAGGATAGACACAAGGTAGTCAACACAGCTAGACTAAACTACAACCAGAGAGACGTTCCTTAAGGTACACAGCCCTGACTGCATTTCATTTAAGTACATTTAATATTTAATCTTTACAATTTGTTGAAGTGAGCAATTTTTTTCTGCATTACTCAGCATTTCATACCACAAATAGACGAGAGAATTCAAGGCTACAGAGATTTTATTAATGTTTACTTAGCAAAATTAAGTTGCATTTAGCATCAAAAGCACAAATTTATAGTGTTTGTGTTACTTTTAAACATCTGAAACTTCCATAAGTGCAGACAAGTGTCTACACAGGTAAATCTGAAGATTGTATTTAAATAAAAACTGTCAAAAGCAGAATGCTGCACACGTGAATGTGGAAAACCACCAGTAAAACCCATTTAAAGACAGATAGGAAGGAAGACTGTAAGTCGTCACTCTGGCTAGAAGATAAATGCACAGCCTGAGCTCCAAACTTACAAAAAAGTCGTTGCTTTGGTGCCCCAAGTGCAGTTTTTCCTGGCGCTATGTCTATTTCATGACTGACAGCGCAGATTGTAAAATTACACCAATTCCTTATACTACTCTCCCTCTCTTCTCAACATCCCACTCGATACCTTTTCCATCAGTCTCTCGTCTCCCAACCTGAAAATAATCTGGCTATTTCCCACTCCCATCTGCTCTCCTCATCTGACTGCAGGAAACCGGTGAAGACGATGAATCAGCCACTTCCTCCTCCTCTTACCTAACCAGCGTCTGGTTGTGAAGGTCCCAGACGACGATGTTGCCGTCGCTGCAGCAGGAAAAGCAGACCTTGTTGTCGGGCGAGATGGCCAAGGCGTAGCAAGCGGGAGCGGACGACGTCAGCTCCGCCTTGATGCGAGGAGTAGGAGTGGCCAGATCCCAGATTGATAGCGTGCTGGCCTCTCCTCCGACAATCAAGGTTCGACCGTCAGAGAGCAGCTTGCAGGATCGGATGTAGTTATCCCTGTTCTGATTGAGCATCATAAAATGATAAATGCATCACTATAAAATCATACCGACAGATATATTCTGGGTAGTTCAACAATGTGATATAAATTAAAGCATGTGGTTACAGAAAAGTATAAAGATGCTGCAGGATTGATCTTGAAAAGGTGATTCATCATTCAAAGTGTGAAAAGCAAGCACATCAATTTCAGCAGTAAAATAACATTACTAGACACGAGATGGGCAGCAAGCTTTAAAACCGATCTGCACAGCATCCATCTATCTGTCCTCCTTTATTTCTCACCAGACAGTCCAGCTGGGCCATGGGGCTCTTGCTTCCTGGTTGGCTGATGTCCCACACCTTGACGCAGCCCTTCCCTCCGGTGTACACGTGACGCGTCGAGGTGCTGATGGTGACGGCGCACACCACCTCCCCGTGGCTCAGGGTGTGGATCTGACGGGCGTGACGAGGAATGCCCGGTCCGAGCAGGGCGTCGGGGGGAAAGGGCACGGGCTGCATCTGGCCGTCAGCGCTCACATGGAAGGAGTAGGCGCTGAGGGAAGAGAAAGAGATGGATAACAGATTCAGTGCTGCAGTAACCATACGTCAGGACAAGTTACTGTGACGGGCACCGTTCTATGTATGCAGTTTAAAAAAGCACACATGAAGCTCTTGTACTTTGGTCATATCTCTGTGTTTAAATTAAAACATCACAGAACACTCTGGCTATTCATCTGCTAAAGTAAGAAATATTACAAGAAATTGAAACGAGGCACACTGCTAACACTTTTAAAGACATTTCTCAAATGCTTTAAGGATGAACTCACTTACAAGCTCTTAATGCATGAACGCCACCTTTCTAATTTAAAATAAAATGCCTTGGTACATTTTGGCCTAACGAAGGTTTAAAATCTCAAAAGGCTTCAAAATCTCTAATTGTTCATCTTTTGTTTTCTTAAAGCTCTGTAACTGAACTCTGAGGACAAACTGAGCTTCCTAGTGCCGTTAATAGTGAACAGGAGAAGATCTGCATGATAGCAACCAAGGAAGAGGAAACTCACGGTTTCCCGGAGGCAGCAGACTGCAAGCTGGCAGGCAGCCCAGGGACCCTCATGTGTGGGTGTGGAGACTCATAGCCCACCTGGAAGAGTCAGAGATAAGTCAACATAGGGAAGAAAATAACACTGAAGACTATGAAGTAAAATAGATGGTTCATGGTAGAGGACAGAAGAGATCACAGTTAATTTGTTAAAATTGGTCAAACAGAGGCAGCGTAAATCTGAAAGATCAAAATAAAACGAGATGACATATATGATTTCTGAAGAGCAGAGCCTGTAGATTTTAAAAATGACAAAGCAGCTGCTCTCTTCTTTTCCATAAATATCCCTCTTTCTGCCCTCTGACTGGTTTATATGCTGAGGTATGACATATGACAGTGACACTGCAAAGACAAATTATGTGCAGAGCGTCGAGCTCACCACAGGGGACCGTCCATAGCCTGCGGCAGCTGCTGCCGCCGCCGCTGCAGCTCCATTCATTTGGGGGGAGACCAAGTGGAGACCAGCGCCATAGCCCGCAGCCCCGGGCAGGTCCCCATTCACCCCTGGAGGGGGTAGGCCAAAAGCCCCCGGTGGGTACGCTCCCTGCACCGCCAGGGGGTTTCTCAGACCGAGAGCTGAAGGGAAAAGAAGGGGCAGAAAAGATGATTTGTTTTGGATTAGTCAGGTGGCAAAATTACTGAATGAGACCTGAGCTTCATATTTAATTTTGATTTTTGATTTTTTTCCACATAGCTTGGAATAACATACACATGTTATTAAGGTGACTCCCTCTGCAGAGTCTTTTAAAGCAAGCGACAGCTGTGACTGACAGGCTGTGAATAAGCTGCAACAAAAGGCTGGATGATATCAGCACTAGACCACTACTGACCCCTGCTGGCCAGCTTACCATCCTGCAGGGGAACGCAATGTACGTCTCTGTGCGCTCAAATTAGCATCCTCTACATCCCTCCATCTGCACGTGTAGGTGCACCTACGACGGCGCATGCATGCATACATAATAGTGTAGATGTGTGTGCGGACAGAAAACGGAGCAGAGGCTAACAGGTGACGTGAGAAAAGAGAAAAGAGATGATACACTGGAATAGATGGAGGCTCATTATGAAGCAGCTCACAGTCACAGTCCATCACCTCCCCTAATCTTTCCATTTAAAAAGTGAGGCACACAGAATATTTTTGCCCACAGCTGCTTATTAAGTCCAGATGGTGGTGGGTGGTGGGGAGCTGGCTGACACCCATACCAACTACTGCAGCCCGATGTTGCTAGAAACATTTCGTGTAACAAAGCCAATGTAACAGAGCTAAACGCTCGGCTCTGCAGATACAGAGTCATATGTTTAATGGATCCTCTGAGCAGCATGTACGCACACTCCAAGAGGATTAGGAAATAGTACAACAAGAACTGCTCGTCCGCGGTGCCCTCGGCTGTCCGCCTCACACTTTATCTACAGTCTCCCTGAAGTCCAGTGAAGGGTTTTAGCAATAAAGCACAGGCTATGCGCCCTTTAGGGGAATTAAAGAAAGCTAAGGACGTTCTCACCGAGGGGGTCGACGCCAGGCTTGCCGGGGACAGGTCTGAACTGTGGGGGTCCGCTTGGTCCTGGGGTATTGGACTCCTGAGACATCGGGGTCCCTGGCTTCATACCTGGAGTGCTGGATTTCTCTCTCTTTTGGGGGAGAGTGGAACAGGAAAAAGAATGTTTTCAATCTGGGAGGACTTAGTAATAAAGGACAGAAGGAAAGAGACAGTGAGGAAGAAGGATGGGAAATAAAACACAAGATGACATTAAGAAAGACCAAGAGTGGACGGGACCATTGTGGGATGGGAGCATCCAACAAAATAACGTAGAGACAAACTATCAACCATGAAGAGAAAAGCTGACTAAAATGCACCCTACAGTAAATTAATATATTAATGGGGTTTCTTGCTTCACCTTGTCTCCATTTGAGATAAAACATTGTGTCTGTCTACCTGTGGGGGCTCTTTGCCACGGGACGGGGAGGTGGCACTGCTGGATGAGGCCAGGGAGGTGGGACTGGCCTGCGGGGGACCCTCTTTACGGGACGGGGGCATTTTGTCCAAACCATTTTCCCGGGATGAGTAGGACTGCACACTGCGGGGCGACGATGGATCCTGAGTTTGAAAACACAGAAGTTAGAAGTCATATCTTTCCCGACTTCAAACAGACACATTTCTATGTTTTCCAAAAAAGCCAGGAAACAAAATAACAAAACCAATTTCTCTCGCTGTAATTCTTCTGCCAGTTCATAAGGTGAAAAATGTTTGGCTGACATGCTTTCCAGTGTAAATGACGTCCTCATCCTTTGCCCCATTGAGTAGGTAAAGTCAAATCGGTAAAGACGCGTCTTTTGCATTCACACCTTGCGAAACAAAGAATTTATTTTGGGCTTTTGAAGATAAAAGACGACCCGCGGGTTGAACAATCGCTGTGAAATCTTTGGTCATTGCTTCAATGGAGGTCCTACACCGAACGGTCGGAGCCTGCCATTGTAATGGCCTCGTAACCCAATTAAGCCTCACTGCTAGATATTTGAAGCGACTCATAAAACATCTGTGGCAGCAGAAGTCTTGTAAGATGTGTAAGATATATGACCCAACATGATAGATGCACAGATTTTATCTGTGTTATTTTTAGTGGAAACTAATTGCTTACATAAACTTGGAAGATCTACTTCTGCTGCTATTGTTTGTTTAATTCATTTTAAACTAACACAACATTTTTAAAAGCCGATATAAGCTCACCGCCTTGCTTTGATGCTTATTCTTTTATTTGCATAATTTTAAGATAAAGAATAAATGTGCTGACTGTTTTTTTTTGTTAATCTTTGCTGTAAATAAATTATTTTATTCCACTTTTTCATAACTTGAAGAAAAAAACCCACCTCTAATCAAGAGGCTTTTTAAAATGAGGACAGCTTGAACCACAGTGGCGTTTGTGTACCTATGTATTTTATAGCTCTCTGCTGCTAAATGAGGACAGGTGGAGGTGAAGGAGGGTGGAGAGGGATTAGTATAATTACTATTCACGTGTTCCTGCTGGGTATGTTTACATGATGTATGCAGATGAAAGCGGTCAAGTGAGGCAAACAGAGGCCAGCGGCCGCCTACTAACCTCATCTACTACCAAATTATCATCACTCTTATCCGCATCGCTGCCCTGAAAGAGAAAGAAGGTGAGATGAGACACTCCCGCTCTGCGGTCTGATGTATGCAGATTACATGTAGAAATATACAACACACAAAGTCACACGCAAACAAGTTTCTCTGTGTGTAGTTTATTGCATTTGGAAAATTTTTGATTAATACCCGGTGAAGGTGAAGTTCAGTAAACGTGGACAATAAACGATAGAAATGTAATTAATTAGAGATTCTTAACTCGGACATGTGAAATCCTCTCAGGAACAGGCTTGTGTTTTTATTTTAGGTCTTGAACACGTTGATAATTCTGAACTTCGGGATAAGAGGAGGCATTTATCTCTCACTAAAACAAATCCTCTCAAGGTCTGATATATCTGATCTCTCACAATTACTCCAGCAGCAAAGTAAGCACAGCAGAAAGTGAAACTATTTCAATTACTTTGGAAGAAAGAGCAGCTTTAAAAAGTCTGCTGGCCTCTCGCTACGCAGACACCACCAGTCTTATCTGACGAGGCAGAGTTGGATGGAACTTTCTTACAGTTGCTCAAACATTTAAGAGCGCTATGAAAACGTCCTCACATAGTCTGTCATGAACTCCTTCTCATCAGCTTTCCTCTTCTTGCCGTTGCTGAGGTAGTCTGCTGGGCGACCCTTATCCCCATTGGACAGAGAGCTCTGCGGAGAGGAGGGAGAGAGGGCAGAGAGGATGGAATTGAGACAGAGAGGCAGGGAGCGAGGGGGAGGTGTGTGCGGGGAGGTGCAAAGAAGAGGAGGAGATGAAGGTAAGAAGGACAGAGCAGTGGAGAAATATTCGTGAGGGCGCGAAGGAAGAGGGTGATAATGAGGTGAGAGGGACTGCATAAATCATGTCAGGCTCATAAGCTGCAGAGATGAATGTGAAAGAATATCAGGCTGCATCGATTGGCCGGCTCAGTGAGGAGAAGAAAGAATCTTTCAAGTTTTCTTGAAGGCAGCAGAAAAGAGTGCCGAGTGGTCAAAGCATGATTTGGCACTGATACCATTTTTTTTAACCCAGCCAGATAAATATTTTATAGCGCTGGCATAAAAATTGTTATCATAGTGGTTCCTCTATAGCCGACAGTAACTCTGCGCTAAAAGCTACGTTACTGTTGTTAAATGAGAACGAGAAGAGCTGTAAAAACATGTCGCCTTTGTGCTCACATGCAAGAAGGAAATGTTTACTTATGCCGACATACTGGAAAATGTGTCTGCAGGCAAATAATGCGCAACAGTAAAAGAAATTGTAAATAAAGAAAAAAACATCCATTATAACATCAACAAATAATATATAAGCGACTGCGTAGTAAATTGTACTCACTGGTCCTGCTTCACGATCTGTTCATTCCATGCAGAAGCACATCCAGTCAGAGGACAGCAGGACGGACAGACACACACATAAAGATACACAAACGTCAGACTACATGCCATCACTATACATCACGCTGCAGCTGATGACTCAGTGGGAAAATATCCCTGAGGGGTGTTGCGATCAGCAGCGCTCCGGTGCCCTGCCAAAATTCCAAAGCAAAAGGCGATCATTGGAGCTCATAGAGCGCATTCTGATGTTTGCTCTGCTGCTAACCCAGCGAGGTGTAATCCAGCTCGTCTCTCGGGCACGAACTCATCTGGACTTTCACGTGTTTTCCTTTGAACAAATTGAAACAAGAAGTGCGCTGCCGCTGTACCTCGGTGATGCTCGGCAGCGGCGGCGGCGGCGGCGGCGGCTGCCTCGAGGTGAGCTCTCTCATCCTTGGCAGCGAGCTGGGCACCCAAAGCGCCAGACAAGGCCAGGAGGCCGGACCCGCTGCTGAGGGCCAGGCTGGGGTGGGGCAGTCCTGATGGGTGTGGGCCCACTGGCAAACCCTGGGCGTGCTGGGAAAGGTGCTGAGCTTGAAGCTGCTGCTATAACGAGAAATACAAAGAAACAGAAAAAGAGGAGACAGAAATATCTGGGTGACTTACAAGCGCAAGCTTACTTCACAGGAATTGATCGAGAGGAAGAGAAGAGGAAGGAAAAGAAGGGAACTAATTGCTGCGATGTGCACGAGAGGAGGCATGTTAAGGTCGAGGGAGTGGCTCTTTAATATGGGAAGCTTTGCAGTCGAATTGAAAGGGATGGGAAGTAATTTTAAAGCAAGGCCAAATTTTCCATGAATTTAATTTGCATCTGAATTCCAAACAAACTACCTGGGACATCATTTAAATTTATGACTTTTGGGCCTTTTTTAGGTGGTTGTCAGACACCATAAATAGTCAAAAATAGTCTTTTTTTACAAAACAAAAATAAAAAATCAACATATTTTAGAGCTGGCCAATGAATATTCTTACTAAAAGGAAAAGAACAGAAAGAAAAATAAAAATGCTGGAGTATAAGGTACACACGCTATGAGGCAGAGGGGGGAGCCCACGTACCCCTATCGAAGCATTTAGCTCCCCCATGGTCACCTGTTTGGCGCGTTCCATGGCCTGGACCACCTGTTGTTGGTGCTGTGGAACAAATCAAGGTGTCAGTAAGGGCAGGTAGATGGACATTTAGTCTGTTTTTCCCCCAACAGTGAACTCATAACAAGTATAATTTATAGCATTTGTGGTTTGATTTTAGTGGCTGAAGAAAATGAATGTGCTCTGTCCATCTGCAGCTCTGTGTGTGACAGTGATGAATGTGTATGTATGTGCACACCTCCTGTGTGCGTCGATCTCACGCAGGAGAGAAAAGAAAGAGGACTGAATGTGACACATCGTGTGTGTGTGTGTGTGTGTCCCACCTCCTGTGACAGGAAGGGGATGAGCTGAGCACAGATCACGTTCAACCGCTTGGCAATCTCCGTCTAAAAGAGAAAAAAAGGTACTGTCACTTTGATGAATAAACACACACACAAACACTCGCACAGCCAAGATTCAGCATGAACACAAAGAACACGCACACCCTCGTGAAGGTTACACACACAGGCGCACGCACACAGTGTGGCTGTGGCCTGTTTCTCCCAGGGCCAGTGTGGTAAATATTTCAGCTGCTTACATCTGGTCCATGCAAATGGAAACTCTGCCAGAGAGTTTGGCTAAAATATTCATGGACAGCATCTGCTGTGGCCACAGCCAGCCCACACATCGTGTGTGTCTCTGTGGATACACGCCCAACTCACCATCTTGTGTGTGTGCATGTGTTCCTGGTGTGTCCTTGCATGTCTGTTTGTCTGTGTGTGTGTTTGCATTTTGCATGCTTGAGTGTGTGTGTGTGTGTGTTTCCTGCTGGGGGTCAGTGATTCTTGCTGTGGGTGTGTGTCTGTCTCGATCTGCTCTACTACACAGCCAACAGCAAACTCTTCCTCCACGCCCCCCCACCCCCACCCCCACTCACCGCCATTTCTCTTTCCCTTTTTCCTTCCATCCCACTCCATTTATCGCTCTTTCCATCCATCTATTCCTCGTTTCATTCCTCCCTCCCTAATATTAGCACAGTAATCAGTGTTACAAGCTCCGCCATGTAACGTCTAACGCACACACGCGTGTGCACGCACGCACGCACGCAAAATCATGTTTAGCGGCAGGCCCAACAAGGCCGTTAGGGCCAGTAATGATATGCATGCAGAGATCATGACAACATCATTATGGCCACAGGCTGTTTATCTTGTTGACAGCTAGACCCTGTTCTGTGTGGATGTGTGCTCGCATGTGTGAGAATCCATGTGAGTGTGTTTGTGTGCATAGCCACACTCACCCCACCCCATTCTCTCTCTTAAGTGATTTATTGATGCTGGACTGAACTTCCACCCTTCCTTTTTCTTGCTCTTCCTCTCTCATGCTCTTTCTCTCATTCCTCTTGCTTGCCCACCTCTCTCCCTCCCTCTACTCTCCATTTGTCAGCCAGCCAGAGTGCCCCCCTCTACTCCTGCCCTTCTCCCCTCCATCCTCTGAATCCATCACCCCCCACCCCAAGGGAGACACAATGATTTCTTGTTAGAGAGCTCCAACTACTAAATGACATCTTCAGGAGGGAGAGAGAGAGAGAAGGAGCGAACACGAGCAATCGAGAGAAAGAGGATAAAGAGGGGAGGACAAAATGAGAGAGGGGAAATGAAAAGAGGAGGCAGAGGAAGGAGAGGAGGAGGAGGAGGAGGAGGAAAAGGGCAGATTGGGTTGAGGAAATGACAGCCAATGAACGAAGGATGTAGGAGGGAGAAGAGAAATAGAAAGAAGAACAGAAGGAAGGCGGAGGAGGAAAATCGAGATTGGGAAGTGGTGGTGGTGTCGTGTGCATGTGTGTGTGTATGTGAGGTGGGAGTGGGGTGGGGGACAGCAGCATGTCAAAAGCAAAGCGATTGAGATGGCGAAATGAACGAAGAGAAGGAAAGAGAGCAGACAGCAGGAAGGCAGTGACCTGATTTAAAGTGAAATTCAGCATGGACTGTATGTCTAGAAGGAGACAGAGGTGGAGACGAGTGCACGGAAAATAGGGAGATAAAGAGAAAGAGAAATCAATCAAAAGGAAGAGCGACAGAGATGGTGAAGAAATGGAGATTAAGCGCGGGGAGCATTAAAAAGATACAGTAAGACATAAATTGAAGGGAAAAGATAAAAAAAAAAAAAAGGAAGATGGGATGGAGAAGTAGGGCGACAGTGAGAGAATTGAAAGGACAGAGGGAGGGAATAGCAGACGGGGATTTATGATGGGCAAGAGGGAAGGGCAGAGTATTCTCATCTGTCTGTGGTGGAGAAATGAATTCTGTTTGTGGATCCTATTAACACCTCCACAGCATAACACCGCTCTACAAGTCCGTCACAATTGACATAACAGCAGCAGAGACGGGAGATTTTCCTTAAAAAATAATTCTCACAGTTTTCGAGCTGATTGAGGGCAAAGGAAGGCAGAAGTGATAATACAAGAGAAAGATGCAAAGCTTCGAGATGGGGGTGGGGGTGCAGAAAGAGAGAGAATCCTGACTCACCTGTTTGTGCATTTCAATGTTAAGGCCGTAGGACATTTCGTAATACTGAAACAAAGGAGAATATCGGTTAATAGACATGAACGTACATAGAGAATAAGAGACTGTGAAACACAGCGGTAACACAGGATGTACAATGAAATCATCTCCCATGGATACACTGTAGGAAACAAGTCATCCGCTGAAAGATAAAACACGGACATTAACATAAAATAAACCCAGTTTATATTTTTCGGCAACTCTCATTAAACCAATAAGGCTGTGATAAAACAGCCCAACAAATACACTGCTGCAAACTAGGCTGCTAAGTCAAAAGTATTGAAAGTCTTGGCATTTTCACAGGATCAATAGACTTTAAGCCTAATTCAATAACATATAAAAAGTATATTTCTGTCTCACCTGAAAAACAAATATTCTCTAGACAAGGAGTGTATACCCAAGAAGAATACCTATTTTCTTACACAAAAGAATTGAGACAAATCAACTCTCCCGGACCACTCGCAACCTTTTCCTTTGCTCCCAGTTTCCCGACGTTAGGCCAAGCATGAGCACTCTGAAGTGCCCGCATGTCCCTAAAAGCTCATCGCTGCTAATTTCACCTTGAATCTGCTGAAAGTCAATGGCAATAAAATGACCCTGAGGCGTGTTTCGGAAGCCAGAAACCCAAAGCGGGGGAGGGAAATTGTCACCGGGCAGAGGAAGGTGGCAGACGATTGCAATAATCATGTCTAATATGAGCTATTTGACCCTGGCTTTTACCCGAAAGTACAAGGAGCTGCAAGGAATGCACGAGGTGTTGAATGCCAGAGAGAGAGAGAGAGAGAGACAGGTAAGGATCTCTCTCTTTCACTCAGTCTCCCCTCTTCTCTTTCAGAGATGGACCGAAAGGGAGAACATTTTAAAGTCAGATGCCTTGAAAAGTGGCAGGCTGACATTTGCTTTTCAGCGTGGCTGGTTGTGGAGAGATGAGATTGGCAGTTGGACAGCCAGAACAGGCTGGCAGGATGGGAGTGGAGATGGCAGGGGTCCTCTCTCTCCAGACATCTTTCCTGGCAGTTAGCGCACATGTGTGTGTTTGTGTGTGTGTCTGTGCAGGTGTATGTGTTTTTTAGCACAAGTCTCAAAGTGTGTAGGCGTGTGCATCTATGTGCTTTGTGTGCATGCTTTACTGTGAGTGTGTGTTTTCAAGGCGCGTGTGCACGTTCCCCTGTGTGTGTGTGTGTGTGTGTGTGTGTGTGTGTGTGTGTGTGTGTGTGTGTGTGTGTGTGTGTGTGTGTGTGTGTGTTTGCCTGTAAGCCTCCATAAAAGACGCCTTTCCTGGCAGCTGGCAGCTCTGCTTGGCAATTGCTTTGCCAAGTTTCGTCTGTTGCTAAGCAACATCCAAACTCCCCCAAATCATCAGCCAGCAAAGAGACCTGGCCTGTGCTTGATGCCAGCTACCCCCTCCTCCCCATTGCTAAAACTTCAATCCCCCTCCCTGCTTCAAGCCCCCCGCTCTGTGCCAAGATTGCCACATAGCTCTTTTTTGGCACAGCGGGTTCTGGGCAGCCTACACTCTGTAAGCTGTGGTTGTTTATGGCTCTGATCACAGGTAAATCAAGGCTGGAGGTTTGCAGACTAAAAAAACAGCAAAAAAAGAGAAGAAGACAAAGAGTTTTGGCCTTCCCTTTATCTGGAAAAAGATCTGCTGATCATGTATCCTTCACAATCAGTCGTACCTCTAAGTAGCACGGAGGTAGAGGGACCACTTTTACGCTTTGTTACTCTTGTTGTCATGCCCAGATTTACAGATATTTTCTGCTATTCAAATCACAGCCTTGCATCAGCTTCTATAACTTTCTCTCATTTTTGTGATGAGATGCAAATGTTTCAGACTTGGTGGAATATCTGCAATGACTGGGCACATTACGCAGCAGCACCAGAACAGACAGACCAGAAGTGATCAATCAGAGCTGTGCTGGTGAGACGTCTAACGCTCTGAGTAACGCCAGTTTTGGCGATCATTTTCAGCTCCAATCAATGAACAAAAAAGATCCCAACAGAGTCGAAATAAACCACCTTAAATTCACATTCAAGACAATTTTAAGACATTCATCACTTCTGCCAATCTGTTTCCTCCTTCGAGGAATATAAAGTATTTCTAATAAAGAGTTTTCTTATTGGAGAAAATAAACCACATTTTTATTTTTCTCTAAACACAAACGTACCAGTACTTTCCCATCGAAAAAAAAAAACTGTTAAAATTTGGGTTTATTTTGTAGTTCGCTAATATGTGTTTGTGTGTGCATGTGTGGTCTTGTGTGTGGTTTTTGCTGGGTGTTGTTTGGCAGCTGTTAGCAGATGAAAGGGATTCAGGGGACTTGGCTCTGCACTTGTTGTGAGTAAATGTGGAAAGATGTGTGTGTGTGTGTGTGTGTGTGTGTGTGTGTGTGTGTGTGTGTGTGTGTGTGTCTCACCATAACATAGTGTCTCTGGATTTCAGTCTTCTCTGTAGCCAGTTTCTCACACTCCAGTTTCAAACTGCAACACAGAGAAGAATGGAAACAATATAGGCTGGCCATTTTGATTTGTATCACACGCCAAAATAAAAAATACACAGTGTAATTAGCAACATGACAACAAATTATTCCCTACTCATTCTCTTCCCCCTACCCCTCCTGTTTCCATCATTCACTGGGGAGGAGGGAGCAGGGTGACCGGGATGCTGACAGCCCATTATCACCTCAGAGCAGAGCAGAAATAGACAAAGTCACGCTCGGGGCCTGAAATTCAGCCAAGACTGCAGGCAGGAAGGCACATCCGAGGTGTCTCTCCCTCGTTCTCTTTTTCAGTCTATCCATGTGTCATCCATTCATCCTCATTTTGTTGCTTTCCCATTTGCCAGCCAGCCTGTTTGTCTTTGGATCTGACCGTCCCCTGCTTCAATTTGAACTGCAAACTTTGCCAAGTTTGACTGAAGTTGAAGTTTCTGTTTCAAGTGGGTCAAGTGTGGCAGTTCTGTTTCACTTGTCTGTGCGTGTGTTCGGGACGTGACCTGTGTCTGTCTGTGAGCGTCTCGGGATGCTGCTTACTCCGAGGCCTGGCGTGGAGTCTAATGCAATCAAACACAAAAATGTATCTGAGGTGATAGCAGCCAAACACAGCTCCCATGTGTCCTATATTTCTGTCTGTCCTCTTCGTCTGCTCATCTCTCCTCACACCCAAACTGGTCCCTGATGTCTCCTAAATTTGGATGATGTCAGTTGCTAGACTTGCGCGCACACACACACACACACACACACACACACACACACACACACCATTTCTAAATGCGCTCAGGTCCGAGCAAACAAACACCTTCCTTGTTACCTCTGCAGCGCTCTCTTCATCTCCCGCACACAGAAATACACTGACCTCAACCCCCCACCCCCAACACCCACACCCTCCCTCCAAACAGACCTAGTACATTTTGGGCCTGAGGCAGTTTACGCCAACTTGTTTGCGGGCAGCAGATAGATTGATTGGGGGGGGTTGCGGTGAGGTGGGACATTAAAGGTGGGTGCTGCGGGAAAGAGTGTGCGGAGGTGGTGTCGGTGGTGATGTGGGGGTCGTTTGGCGGAGGAAAATTAGAATATGATTAATACCGCAACATTACCCCCAGCCGCAACAGGTAATAACAGCCCCATCCGCTCCCTTTCTCCAGTGCAGCGTGCACACACACACATAATTGACTCATTTATCATTGCCAGTCAGTTGAGGAGAAGAGGGACGAGGGAGGAGATGGAGAGAAGCAGGACGCAGAGTGAGAGAGGAAGGTGGTGGTGACTGAGGAGGAGGGAGGGTAGTGAGGATTAACCTCACCACCCCCACCCCGCCACCCTATAGATTTTATTACACTGGAATTGCCTCTCGGCAGAAGTCACTCACAGCTGGGCTGGGAACTAATGCAACTCCGTATGTGTGTGTGTGTGTGTGTGTGTGTTTGCATGGCTTCCAGTGTGTTAATCATGAAAAACTGGGAATATACTTACAGAATAGCTGTGAACACAAACACACAGAAACTGTCCACCGGCTCAGAGCTAATCAAGCGATTCTCTATATAAATAAATACAACACAATCATGAAACAACGGCCATAATGCAACACTTTCACCATTTTCCAAAAAAAAAAACAACACACAATCACAATAAACTGAAAGGACAAAAAATAGGGAATGCCATGTGAAATCATTCATGAGTGGTCTGATTTGCATTTCCCCTGCGCAGTTACCCATTTCTCCTGAGTGTTTCTCCTGAAAAGTGCAAAACGAAAAAATAAATGATGATGAAATAATGATAATGATAATAAAAAAATGACTCACTTTTTAACCAATTATCATCAACACATTGTTATGTATTGTTTCCCACTTTCTTTTGCTTCGTTTAATAAAGCTGATAACGTCCATCAGAACGCGTGCCTCCTTACTTATTTTAGAGAATTCACAACCGACAACTAAAAGACAATCACTAAATCACCACATTCACTAAATCAGCAAATGAGCAACAGTTAGTCATCCTATGAACCACTAAAGTGCAAACACCTCCATACCCCCGATCTACAAAATAATAAAAGAAAAACAAACATCCATGTAGCCACAAAGTCTTGCAATGCTGCTGAGCAATTTATGGAGCGCTGTGCCAAAAACAAACGTATGCACATATACACGCCTACACCCAAACAGCGTGCAGATGGACAGCTCTTGTGCTTACAAGAAAGACCCCAAGGTCGTACTCAGAAAGCAATAACCATTCCCCAGAAAATGGACTTCAAGGATTGGAATTACTGCGCGAGTGTGTGTTGTCATGATGGGACTGTGGGAGCATAAAAGAGTTGGAGCGGGAGAAGAAAATGAGGGAGAGAGGGGAGGAGAGCGGTGAGCAGGAAGTAGGTATTTCATGTCGAAATGATTGCCTGTAATAATTAGTCTTTGGCTCAGCACCATTTACTGCGAGGGAGGGAGAGATGGTTTCCGAGGATGGAGAGAAAGCAAGATTGAGCGAGCGAACAAGAGAAAAAAGCAAGAAGAAAAAAGAAATGGCGTGTGTGTGTCTGTGCGCACACGTGTGTGCCTGTGTGGCATGGTGGGCTCGGTTCCTCCAATTTTTCACTGGCGGTGACAGGAGATAAGATGATCAGCCGAATGCGCTACAAATCTGCAGCCTGCCAGCCTTCAGACAGCTCTGTCAGTGCTGCCCTGCTACTGAGCACACACACACACACACACACAGACTCACACACAAATGCTCTTTACGCACGCACACAAGGAAACGCGCAAACTAACCACATAAAGCATGGGAGAAAATGGTGATGTGTGTGAGAACACACTAAACCAGCATATTAACCGAATACACTGCATGTGTCAGGCGCACGGAAACATAACGGACACGTGAGCACAGACTGTACATACACCCACACACGTGCACACGTAGCTGCTAAATAAACACAGCGAGGAACACACACACACTCTAATGAGAGCCTACAGACAGTAAAGCATCTAATTCTGCACTTGGAGAAGAAATGTGCCGACTGCTTTTTAAGTCGCCGTGTTTTAAAATTGGGCTTGTGGGTATTATAAAAATGTCAACGCTTTCCTCCCTAGCATTTGTTTTTCTAAACAATACTTTTCCTTTTCCTTCATTGATTTTTTTATGCTAAAGGAACAAAGGTATTTTCATATTTTCCCTCAATAACACGCTTGTCCATTGCTCCTGCTTACTTGAGGATTTTTTTTTCAGCTAAGGGGACAAGAGGAGCATTTTATTTTTCTTATGAGTGATCAGATTTGCAGAAATGGGATCTCTGTAAGCTAGTTGATGAATGATGGTAAATGATGAAACAGTAATTGCCAAATTATTTGTTCTTTTCCTGTGATAACAGATATTTTTTTCTGCACACGTTGGGCAAGTGTCGCTAAAGACCATCAAAATATTGACAAAATATTAATTTCTTCCTTCCACAAGCCAGTTATAGGTGTGGTCGAAAAATCTTCTCCCCAGAGGTGAAGAGAGGAGCGTGTGAAATGAGGCAGGACTAGATTTACATTATAAAGCTTTTACCACATTATATATAACATTTAAATCTATTTACATTCAGAAAAGCGTAAACACAGAGGAGTTATTTAATTGTTATATTTCTTGAAAAACTGCAAACATTAGCTGGTGCCAGATTCACAGATGTTTAATTAATTTCGTAGTTAATATAAGCAAATATTTTAGGGATTTGGAAAAATAGATGACCCCCCCCCCCCCCCCCCCCCCCCCCCAAAACAAACAAAAAAAACTTGGGTTTTGAGCACTTTTGAATAAAGTGAATAAAGACCAGCTGAGAAGAAATGATGTGTGGACTGATCGTAACAAAAACGGTTTGTCAAATGGTGTCAAGTGCCAAAAGCTGGCAGAGAACTTTTGTCTTTAAATTTTTGTCTCAATTATTTCCTCTTGTAAATCACAGGATAAACACCGAGTTCAGAGTGATAGGAAACAAAGAAAGAACCATCAATTCAGACAAAGTGCTGCAGAAATACAGAATACTAACTAGTAATCCCAGCTTTAAACATACACGCATTATGCACACATGCGCGCGCACACACACACACACACCGATGGGAGCGACTGCGCCAGTGTAGTGCCTTTACAGTGTCAGGACCATTTAGCCTGCCAGCCTGCAGGTATGTGACTGTTCACTTTACATCTCATTAACTATTGATCAACCTCCCCTCTCTGCTCTGCCACAAAAACCTCCGGCCTGCGTCCCAGTCTCTGTCTTCAAATACACACACTGTCTCTGAAACGCACAAACATACATACCAGGGACCCACCCAACTTGCCAGTGTACTCTTTCATCATCTCTCAAGGGCAAGTACAAGAGCAAACACACACACACACACACACACACACAAGCCAGGAACTTGTCACACAATAAGAGGCCAACTGTTACCCTCTATGCCGCTAGGCTTACTGTAAAGGCTGGTCTTTTATAACTGTCTCCAACAAATGCACACAAACAACCACACACTGAATTAAAAAGGGAGAGGTTGCATCACACAAACCAACCCACAAAAAAAAAGAATCACATTAAGAAACCACAAACCCTCAGCCTGCTCTAAAGCAAATATAATTTTATCATTTGGTGAATGACAGTTAAACACAGGATACCCGTTTTATCCAATTATAACTGTAAACACGCACAAACACAACCTATCTATTTACATGCGCTGTAAAGACGTATTCAATTCAGGCCCACACGTGGTGGTGACAGCGTATGTAAGTCGACTTAGTACAGATGCAGCGATTCTGACATTATTGGCCGATACCAACATCTACGGCGTTTTTTGTTTTGTTATTTGTTCTGCCTTTTGTGCCAGTGAACCAAACAAAAACCAACAAATAAATAAATAAAAATTTTAAAATTATGGCTCATCTTTGAAAATCTACCAAGCCAAAAACCAATGCGGCACAAAAGTAAACACTGGCCACTGCCATTGCTAAATGCCATCGTATTTGCAGATTGACTGATGACAGCGAACGCATCACGCGTCACCGTATTTGTGCATCTCGACCTTCTAGTAAAGAGCCAACAGGCGTAGTTACATACTTGTGTTTAAGCACAAAGAGGTACAGCAAAAGCTTCTAAAGAAATTAAATACGCTTTATTCGGTGTTCATGCAGCACTGTGTAATATATTGCCTAACAGAGGTATGCAAATGACAGAGTTACTTAATTAGCGCTACTAATTTTTTTAAACTTATCATTTGTGCCTATTAACATAAATGAAACCGTGAAAAGATTTCAGTCTGAGCACTGTCTCCATATGTCTTATCTCTGTGTTATGAATTATTGTCCAAACCATTATTGTCCATAACCCAGAGATAATTTGTTGGATAGAGACAGTTTTTGAATTTTTACCTCTCTGCTCCACCTCAGTGGATTTTAAATCAAACAATCAATATGTGATTGAAGTGCAGATTTTCAGCTTTAGTTCAAGGGGTTAAGAAGAATCCTTTAAGATGCTCTGTTGCTGCTTGTTTGTGGGTTTCTCTGCATTCAGTTTTTTTATTT
The DNA here is from genome assembly GCF_041146795.1 of Maylandia zebra. Classification (NCBI taxonomy): domain Eukaryota; kingdom Metazoa; phylum Chordata; class Actinopteri; order Cichliformes; family Cichlidae; genus Maylandia; species Maylandia zebra. Next base: position 4,098,565 of record NC_135188.1, on the reverse strand, counting down.
AATAAGTGAAAAGCTGCTCTGTGAGGTTGAGATCAGGCGACTGACTTTGCTATTTGATATTGAAGAATATTCCGTTTCTTTTCCTTGAGAAAGCCGTGGGTTGCTTTTTCGGGATGCTTTGGGTCATTATCCGTTTGCACTGTGAAGCGTTGTCTGATCGGTTTTTGCAGCATTTGGCTGAATCTGAGCAGAGAGTATATTCCTGTGCACTTCATCCTGCTACTTCTACCAGCAGTCACATCATCAATAAACACTAGTGACCCGTTTCCATGCCATAACGCTGCCTGTGCCATGTGTGATGTGTCCGATCATGAGATGTTTGTCTTCTTCTCCATATTTGTTAGTGTTCCCATCGCTCTAATTATGAAATAACAAGCAAACAAACCTCACATGGCTATGAAACTGCTTGTCAGTCAATTGTCCAATTGCTTTTGAGCCTGTGTATAAAAATGACCACAATTCTCCAACAGTTTACGCAAAATGATGTAAAACCCTCAAAATTAAAGCTGAAAGTCCGCACGTGTCTCGTGATCGGTCGGCTTTAAAACCCTGTGTGGTCGTGTACGGACGCAAAACTAGAAAACGGTATTTTTTGTATAAGGTTCAATAATCAGACGATCGGTTGATTGTGAAATTATTACACGCGCGCAGCACTGACTGTATGTGCGTCAGTGCCGCTATGTCGTATTTGGGCAGAGATGAGTGGAGGGGCTCTTTAGTGATGAGTGGCAGCATATTAGTGGTGAGTGGAGAGTCTATCTTACTCTGCAGACCACACACACACACAGAGTTACAATGCAAGCACGTCTGCAGTCACCGAGAACAACGTGTGTGTGCGTTTGTACAGAAAGAAAATTACTGTAATGAGAGCTCTGTGTCAGCAGCTCCTCCCGTCTCCCTTCAGCCTGCTGATTACAGCCTGTTTAGATAGTTAGCACACACACGTGCGTGCACATGTACACACACACACACACACACGAGCTGACCCAGCAATGACCCTCTAATTAATTAACTCTTCCCTTTCTTTAGGTTGCTTAGAAATCTTTCTCACTCGATCTTACCAACCACGTGCAGCACCTAAAAAAAAAAAAGGGACACATAAATTTAGAAACGCGCCCTTACCACCCACCCATCCATCTATCCGCCCGCCTGCACACACAATGCACAGTTTCAGCTCATCAGCCCAAATCCCTTCCCACCATCTCTTTCCTGCCATCTAATCCGGCATCTATCAGAATCTGGCCACTTTCCCTGTGGCCAAAATACACAACTAAGCCTAGCTATTTCCAGACAACATCTATTTGTGTGTGAAGATAATTGGGGAGGCCCGTACATGTGTCTAAGCGTGTTAAGCATATGCATCGGATTGGGAGTCTGTCTGAACGGGTCAGTGTGTTTGTGTCTGTCTCTGTGGGCGTTCAGGTCATGTTTTCCCTGCAGGGTGAATAGTGTACAAGTGGATCTGATTACATAAAGGTGTAGCCTGCAATCAGAAGTGGTTCTGTGGTGCAACCTGTCTGCTGCTGGACTAAACAAGGCCACTGCTAATCATACTGATTGCCACTGTATGCATGTGTGCTCCTTTCAAAAACTGCTGCCAAACTGTTGGGGGGAGGGGGTAACCGAACCAAACAGCTTCCAGGAGTTACTCAATTGTGAGAGGGGCAAGTGGCTTTATTGCGCCACTTGCAATGGTAAAGTATTGCTTCTAATTTTACTGCACGACAGTGGTTTTATGACCTCACAGTGGCATATGGCTCAAGTGAGGCTGGCCTGCATATTTTGGTTACTTGGTGATTTTCGTGCACACTAACCCTACTTCCAACATAACTACACATTCAAGGTGGCAGGATTATTTTAAAGGTCTGTTGTACATGACTGCATTAGATTTAGCTTGGTGCACCTAATAACTGCCTACTGAGATTAGCCCGAGTTAACCTTTAGTGTAATAAATTCACAAAGCAGTACATTGTTTTGCTTTACATATGTTACAATGTAAAATTTGGTTAAACAAGTTAAACACCAATTAGATAATTGTGATCCTGGCTTGATTGACTCTTCATTGAATAATTCATTTAAAATAACTTTTTTTACTCCTAAAAGATAAGCAGTATAGTTGTTTTTGTTCCTTAAACACAACACGAGCAGCAGCTCAAGTTTATTGCTGTTTGTACGCCAATTATGAGCGAGCCAAACCAGTCAATCCAATTAACAGATTCATCCCCACCTGCCAGATTAAACATGCACCCGACAGATACGTGAGAAGATGTCTGATAACACAAGCTGTTCCACTTGCAGAAACTGTTGCTATTGTTCCAAGCCATGGTTACAGTATTAGTTTTCAGTTGTAGTCATATGCAGTGAATTAATCTGCTCTGATTCTTTGTGCTCTAAACATCCCGCAGGGCTGTTGGGAGAAACCTTGCAGGGTGGTTAAACAATCTTTCCTGGAAACCTGAACCCGTTAAAACAACACGCCGACTTATCGAAACTGGACGACGCAGATAGAATCCCAATCCCGCTCTCGGTCGTGTTCTTAATCACATCATTAATTTATTGTTGATCCTGCTCAGTAGTTCTCAGTACCAGCACTTGCAAGAGGGCGATGCTCCAGGTGTTTTGTAACATGAGGTGTTATGCTAAGCTCCCGCCAGAGGAGTTCATCACCATGAGATTCAGAGCTAACTTGTGTTCAGTGAATGACTGGATCTGTCGCAGGGACAATGCAAATAACGAGGGAGGGGGGCTTGTTCCTGACAGCGATGACAAGGAGATAAACTGCTTCATCCATGCAAACAAACACATCAAAAACATATCATACGGCTTAGAAGTGGCCGGCATCATACCTCTAGCATTGCACTGAATAAGTGTGCATATGTGACAAGACTGGAAAACTGGAGTAAAGATATATGTTTTTACTGGTTTGAGGTTAAAACAAACAGCACATGCTGCCTTCTTCTCACTGCTTGCTTTACCATTTATACATCGTTTACTCCAGTCGGTATTCGTAAAAAAAGTCTCATGACTAAAAAAAAATGCTGCACAAACCAGAAGTTAGAGAAACCAAACAGGCATTGCTAAGCCTCTAACCGGCCATGCTAATTACAGATTTTACATTTATCTTCGTCAATGTGACTCTTATGCATCTCCATACAAACTTTATGCTCCGGTTCATAGTCAATAGAAAAAATTAGCAGTATATGCGGAAGCAATCCACTGGAAAGTATGAAATTTGTGTGTTTTCTTTCTCTAGATTTATACTTTCGAGCTTGTGGTGAACAAAACGGACAGTGAAATAAGAACAGCAACACATGCAGGCAGTGGTGTGAACAGGGGTAACAGTAGCCGCAGGGGTTAGAGGGGCTGTGCACGGGGAGGGATGGGTGTACAAAAGAAGTTTGAAGTGGGACAGAAAGGGAGGGAGAGGAGATTCTGGCCAGCTATATCAAAGCAGGATGAGAGGAGAAGAGTTGGGAGGCGGGAATGACCCTGTGAAGGTGTGCCAAGAGAGCAGAGAGAGGGAGAGAGAAAAGAGGGAGAAGGCTGGGACTGCACAGCCAGCCCAAATCCCACATTCAAAGGCATTCTGGGCACATTCCTGCGCATCAAGCACACCATACAGTCAGGCAAAAAGAGTAGATGTCAAAACGTCACATAGCATTATCTTGCATTATTTCAGCCAGATCAAGTGTGTTTGCATGTGTATGGCATGGGCGAGAGAAACAATTCCAGTGTGTCGCCTGGGAATAAAGCTGAGCCTGCCTCAACTTCTGCCACGACACTTTACTGCACAGTCATGTGGCAGCGCTGAAGATGCTAATTCTACTATTTAGCCCTCTGCTTTTCCCACAGATAACAGCATGGATGCTGCTGTGATCCAGAGTTGTAGCTCCTCTAGTAAAATAAATCACCGCAGTCATTTAGTGACTGATAAGCTTTAAACTCATTGATTTAACACCAGGACAACACCTTCGTGTCACCAATACTTTTTTAGCAAATATTGGGGGGGGGGTATATTTAAGTGTTCTTATGCAGGCTATATTTAAAGTGTTGTTTTCAGACTTTATGCAGCTATGATCAGTGTTAAAATCTCATGTAGCTGTTGTCCATTCCAATGTGAAGTTTACAGAGAAGTGATCATGGTGCGACTCAGGCATGAAGCTTTCACATGATCATTTAATTTTCACCCTGAATGCCCAGGGCACTGGAACCAAACAGACTGCAAACAGTACTGAAAACTGCTCCACACCCACCTGTGGTACTGGGTCTGAAGGAACTGAAACTCCTCCTTGATGCGGTCCAAAGTTTCTGGGTAGGTCAGTTTCAGTGACTGGGGCGTCCCCGAAGCTGCAGCCGCCGCTGCCGCTGCAGCTGCCACCACTGACGCAGAGGATCCTGGGGGTGCCTGTAGAGGTGCCTGAAAATACAAGAAATATTTATTAAAAAGATTGTTGGAATTAAATGTCAAAATCGCGTCATTCCCGGTGTCCTTGAGGAATTTGCTACAGTGAATGTTATCAAAGAAGCAATAATCGTGAGCACCGTATCTATTCTCACGTCTGTGAGGAGCTGCTGAATATAGAAATACTGTTATTGCCAGATGTGAGCGGGTCAGCAGAATAGGGCGGAGAGACACAAGAGCTTCTCAGCCAAATGAGCACACTTTGTTTAATTGCAAGTCTGGGTAGAAGAAAAAAGAAATAAAGGGCAAAATAGAGCATCGGGGGTGCAGAACGGGGGAGGAAAAGGACCCCATCGTGGCCAAAGACCCCTTCCAACCCCTGTGTATAGCCTCTCCTCTCTGCGGGATCCAGAGCAATTAGGAGACTACAACCATAGGGGTAATGCTGCAGGACAGGCAGACAAAAGGGGGCTAAGAGCAGGCCTAGGAGGGTGGTCGGGGCTGTCAGTCCATTTGTCTGTCTGTTTGGCTCTCTCTCAAAATAACAGAGGGAAGAAAAGACAGCCGGTTCACAAGCTTCATGATTGTCATCTAAGATGTTCATTTTTAGCTTCTAGCACTTAAGAAATTATATCGAACTAAAGCATAAGTACTAAAACTTATATTTGGTAGGCCACAGATTTTACTCTACACAGCGCTGCTTAATCGATACATTTAAAATCTGAAACAGCTGACGATGTTTTGCCGTTTTTAAAATCAGGAATTGTACAAACAGACTTGGAACGTTGAATTTCTTGAGCGTTTTCATGATATAAATGCAGATTTCTTCTCTCTTGAAAAGAATAAACCAAAAGTTTGGGCAGTGTTACAATTCCAGCCAGGGCAGATACGACTTGTCTACTAGTGCCACACACATTGTGTTTACCCTGCGGCATTATTTTCTCCTTTGAGGGTAGTAGAAGAGTGCAACTCATTTTTCTCTTATATGCATTCTTAACTGGTAGTCATGTAGCTTTGCTACGTTTTGTCTCGCTGCCTGGAGATTTGCTAGGAAGTACTCAAGTTCCCTGTGCAATGTGGAATATTTATGCTGAATGCAAAGGGAGAAAGCTGTGCTCACACCTGCATTCTGTCGAACCCAAGCATATAGCAGACTGTGTGTTTAAGTTAAACACATGCAGGGTTAAACATTTTTTGCTTGATTCCATTTTTAACGATATACATTTCCCATCCAGTTCTTCCGGAGACTACATTATATATGCTATCCTGTCTTCCAAGCCATCTGGCTGGAATTTCTCCATCACAGCGTGTCCAAAAATAATAAGCTGCCCACCTTGTCATCAAATAACCTAAAAGGTTATTTCTCTAAGCGTGGATTGTGACAATTTTTAATTTGGTTTCAAAAAATAACCCCACAAATCCTGATGTTGTACAAATCAGCAGTGTCTGTGAGGCATTAATGATGTATAATTAAAGGCTTAATTACAACATCGCTCAGCTACAATGCAGCAAAACAGTGTGTAAAAGATGTTAAATAAAAACGTGCGTGTCCACATGTGTGCAGACGCATGAAAGAAAGATACACCAGGAGAGGTTTGCCAGCAGGTGAAACATTATCTGAGGAAAGGAAATTAAATACTGAGGAAAGACGGGGAGTGCAAGGACAGAGAATAGAGATGAAATTGGGAGGAGAATTTAAAGGGGGGAAAAGGTAAGACTGATGAAAAGTAAAAATGGACAGATAAGATGGATGAGACTATTTTTGGAGATACACAGAGAAGAGGTGAATGAGGAAGAATTTTCTAAAAGGAGATTTAAATGGAGAAGAGAAAGGGGGGAGAAATGGAACAAGAAAAAGGAGAAAAGAGAAGAAATGGAAGGAAAAGAAAAATGGCTGATAGAAGAAGGGCTGTGGCCTCATTGTTCCTCTTTCTTTCTAACAAGCTGCTCTCAATCTGTCGGCCAGATCCCCCTCCTAGAGCACAGAAAGCCACACAAACACGTGTGCGCGCACACTCCGTTTTTCCCTTACACACTCAAACCCAGTATTACAAACACTCACCCCCACAAAACACACACATTTTGTCAGTCACACACTCCCCACACACTTCTGATTAAACGCACACACTCCGCTCATTCTCACGCACGCACACAGACACACGCGCGCACACACGGAGAGCAATTACTCTTCACAAGAGGAAAAAAGAACACCAAGGCCATGGCCATTTTATAGGACAGTGGAAGGTGTAAGAAAGAGGGGACTTTTTATCGCTCTCCTTCCTCCTCTACTTCTCTTCAACATATTCTGGACGTTAGAAAAAAATATCCCCCATTTTATCTCATATTCATGTCTTCAAAGGACAGGTGAGAGGAGAGACTGTGCCTTCTTCAAAAAGAGAGGATTTTATCCCCTCCGAAAATAAGGAATCTACCATTCCCCTCTTATGTAAAATGTCAGTCTGTTGGGTTTTTTGTTGTTTTTTTACACTGATGCACATACAGATGTTGCCTGTGAAACACTAAAGCATCCATCCTATCACAGCATAGCGTCTTAACTCCTCTCCCACGAACCAGCGCTCTTAGTCTGTCCAAATCCCTGATCTGGCAAACAGCTGAGCAGGCTTAAAAGTGAGAGGTCAGACCATTAAGCTGACCTGGTAACCTCTGGGAATAGATCTAGGCGGGGAGCCTCACCTGATAATCCCACGGTCAGTTATTCCCTCCCTCCTCTGCCGTGTCCCAGGCTCGAAGGCAAACAAGAGACATGCCGTCTGCCCTTGAACAAAGCTTACATAGGCTGAAAATCACTGTTACACAATTACAGGCTCGACCTTTTTGTGTGTGATACAATTATGAAGTCAGGTTCTGTAATACTGGGCAGGGATTGCGGGAAGTTGGGTGGCAAGGAACACGGAAGGAAAGCTTATCTGTTATGATGAGAGATCATCTGATTACTCAACTGTTCAGTTAAATCATTATGAAACTGCTCATTCTTGTGTAGAGAGAAAAGTTAAAGTTAGAGGTCCAGGACCCTAACTTGCGACCCCATCAGATTAAATGTATATGCGAACACACACAGACATATTCGCCACTAATCTTTGTCAGTACTGAAAAGCCTAGTTCAGTTTCACAGATTTAAACAAGATCTTTCCTGGAAGAGAGCACAGCCATCCATAAAGACAGATATTATTTAACATCAAACACTGCATCCAAAAATCAAACACAGCAGCGTGGCCGTGACAATCCAACAATGCAACCGACAGTGCAAAGACAAGCAAAATTATAAATGTATGAATAAAGGAGAAACTAAGCACCCATTAAAAATCTGATGTAAAGGGACCATTGCCAGTGTGGTGTTTTCTGAATTATATCATTCCTGTTTTTATTTGAGTTACCTCAAATTACACCACGAGCAGCAAACCGCCATGACCTCACATCCTTGCTCGAACCCCCACGCTCTCAAACAAACATGTGCAATCAGACTCACAGATGAGACAACACACCCACACATGACCATTATAAACATTAAATTTTCCACAAGTATTTACAAGCACATATGCACTTCATTGCATTCACACATGACTGCAGCTCCAACGTCAGTATCAGCGGAAACCTGCAAGATGTGTCTTCGTCCTCGCTACTCACGCTGACCTACAGTGATACAAAATTCACAAATGGAGCGGAAATGGGGCCGTCGCTGTCATGAGGTAGTTGTGTCCACTCTGAAGAATGCTTTTCAGTGTCTTCTTTATAAGGATGCAGGTAATTAGGGAAGGAAGAGATTTCCAGTGGACAAAAACAATAACTTTTTTTTAAACTGTAGTCTTCACCACTAAAAAATGTGTTTTTCCATATGCACAATCCAAGAAAGAAAAAATAAAAGATTTGACTTCCACACTGCAAATCCTGAATAGTGCCTTTGCAAAAGAATGCAACCAACGCCAATATTTACACTGCAGCAAAACATGTTCAACTTAAAAATAAGCCTGCTCACAGTAAAACAAGATTGAGAGTCTCAAATAACACTAGCAGTTAGGTGAGACATTCTCCACACGACAGCGTCAGCAGTTAGTGGATATATTTACCATGTCCACATTCATTGTGTGTTAGCGTGATTACATTTTCCAATCAAAAGTTCAACTCTGATTGCAAAAGAAATGATGCTGTAGATGTAAACAAAACAGAAAGAATGGATTTGTAAATCAATAACACAGCATTTTCTTTAAAATGTCACCATTTTATCATAATTGAATATTATGTGTTGATTTGAAAATTTAATGCCAGCAACACGCATCAAAAAAGTTTAAAACGTGGCAAGTTTGTGCAAGGTGGTGCGTGGCCTAGTTTTTTTAAAAAGCTTTTGTCATATTTTTCGTTTCATAATGTGCCAAATTTCTGTGGGTGGCAGATCTGGGCTGCAGGTAAACCAATTTAGCACTCTGACTCATACGAGCCACGGTGTTGTAATAGAAGCAAAACGTGATCTGGCATCATCTTGGCGAAATAGAAAAGACTGTTCCTTCTTGGGGTTTTTTGTTGTCTTTTACCCAAACCTGTGGGTGCAGCTCCAAATTATGTTTTCAGGAGTGTCCCTGAGACCATGTGCGGGCTTCCATTACAGAATCATGCTTTAATGCAGTGCCGTCTGAAGGCCAATAAAAATCACAGAAATTCAGTCTTAGTTTTCAGTCTTCAGCCTTGCATACAGAGATTATTCCAGATACGGTTCCAGATTTAAATCCAAATTCTTTGAAACTTTATGCTGAGCAGCTTAACAGAATCACCTTCCTAATAAAGCCATAATCTTAAACTCAGAAAGACGCTATATTTCATAGAAAATCCCATTTTGAACATTCAATCTGTATTTCGTTACATAGTATCCAGGCTCTTCTGGGTAGTGGGTTGGAAACGAACTATAGCTGAGACGTACTGAAACATCATAAGTAAGAAAGAGAGCATATGGCAATATTCTGACTTAATGCCACTAGAAAAAAGAGTCAGGAGGTCAGGAAAATGATTGAAATCCTTCGTGAGGGGAACAGCAATGTAACAATGTAGTCAATGAATTTGTTTCCACAAATAAAATATATATACAGGAACATAATAACACCAGTGAAAGTCAGCAGGATTCACTGCTGGGGAGGCATAAATGTCAACAAAATTTCATTTTCATCCAGCCAGGACATAATGAGACATTTCAGGCTGGACCGACACCAAGTGGCGGACCAACCGACTCATCCCTCGAGTCACTCTACTTGCATGACTGAAAAAAAAAAAAACCCTTGCCAAATATATGTTTAATTGTTTCATCGAATGTCAATTCCTCCGTCTGTCTCCTACAACTGGGAAAATAATTTACTGCTGCCTCCCCTCATATAGCTCATTAGTCAGGCTACTAATTACACCGCTTACCCACAGAGTCGATCAGAGTAAACACCCACCGAGCTCTCTCCTGTTGTGTCTCATCTGAATACCACCAAGGACGCAATGACAATAGGTCTAACCCCGAACAGCATGTCCGAATGCGTATCTGTGTGTCGCCACCCCCACACCTACTCATCTCTGAGGGCCACGAAACGTGTCGATATCCTGTCCTCTCAAAAAAGCTTTTGAAATTAAAGCCTCTCATATGAAATTATTCAGGCATGACTGTCAACATTTGACAGTCATTTGCATTGTTAAAACAGTGTGCAGTGTGGAAGAGAAGTTGCCCCCACACCTCTGGCCCCCCGCCACCTTCCATCGAGTAGGTCTCGGTGCTGGAGAAACCTGCTGGTAATCTCTCAATGACTTCTCTTCTTACAGGGGAGGGGTTGCCAGGCACCTGTTTCATTAGTGCCACACATCTTTCTTTCTCAGTTTTCTTCTCTCCCACCACCACCAGCACCCCCCCACAACCACCTCCTCATTCCCGTCTCCTTCCTCCCGCAAGCCTCGTTATTCAAATTTCCCTGCTGTCAGCCCACATTAGCAAAGCGCCACAGTTTGCCTGTCAGCTGGCTTAATTGCTGGAGGTGCCTTCTTTTATTAGGTAACCCCCTCAGCTCGTTTGTTCCTTCCGCCGAGACACATCGCCACAACAGCTTGTATAAACCTGAAATCCCTTCAGCCTCTTTTCCTTCATTTTCCTCTACCTTTTCTTTCTCTCTCTAATCACTGGCTGAGCAAAGCAGGCAAGCTGCAGATCGATAGCCACGCTCTCACTATAGGACAACACTGGTGATAAAGAGCTAAAAGCATGCTAGGACTACGGAAGTGGGTCTTGCTTTATGCTAGCTCTGAGGGAGGAGAGCCGATGACTCGTCTCTCTGACCTTTTCTTTTCTTTTTCTTTTTTGCATTTTACTCTCACTCTAGATAAAATTAATTCAGTAAGAAATACTCCTTGCTTGGTGTTAGTGGATAATAAGGAGATATACAAGGTGAAAATGCATGCCTCCTTTTGGTCTCAAAAGCAAAACAGTAATTCGAAAATGATGTAGACCTTATGATTGAAGCAACAACAGCAGCAACGGTGAAAATCTAGAGATGAAAAAGCCAGAATTTAAAAACACATGGCGCTCCTCCTGCAGCTCTCCCATCTATAATCTAAGCCCCTCCTACCAGACAAGCTGGGGCATAAGCCCTAAAATATTTCTGCTGATTTCTGGCCTCACACTGGATTTGAACCCTAGGCTTCCATCAGGCACATCTTAGCCTTTTTCATTATGTTTGTCTGTTATGCTACTCTAGACTAACTACCAGACCTAAAAAAAACAAAAACAAATGTCCTTAGCAGCTCAAGCTTTACTTAACAAACTGTGAAAAGAGAGACCAAAGGAGATCCAGAACTCTAATTCCTGTTGTCCCTGCTCTTAAAGGTGCTGGGGTGAATTGGCATCAGTGAGGTAATGAGTTAGGCTGAAAAAGAAATGCTTTATATTAATCAGCAATAATGTCACCTTCACAGAAGTCTACAATATTTCCATCTAGGATGTTGTGTTAGATTTGCTAACTGATGTCTGTAATTTCTGGAGAGACCTCAGGTGAGTTTTCTATCAGTGCATCTAACATTAGCCACTACTAAATGGATAATAGACAGTTTTAATCAGACATAATGACTTAAACTAATAGAAACCAACCCCTTCCCCTTAGACCAGGACATTGCTTAGGATAAAATGGCAGGTAGGTAATTATGTTATTGCCCCTAAACTCTGACAATAAAAGAATCAGTAAAACAGATGGTCAAGGAATACCTGACATCTAACTAGCCATCCAATAATCATCACATTTATCTTACATGTCATTAATGTATATTAAATGGTTAGGGTCAGTGTAGGAGGTTTCCTATTTAAATATATTTTAATATTATGTTTCTGATGTTTTTCTTCTTTGTGTTTGTGCGTGTTTGTGCCACTGTGGCTGATCTGAATGAACACTAATGGCCTAAGACAGCCAGACATGCCTGCCATGCCTGCCAATTCTTATTCTCATGTATATATCTCATGTATATCTCATGCACATATCTTTCTTTCTACATAGCACTTTAATTCTTATTGTCTGCACTGAAGCACCGCAGCAATTTCCTAATGTTGTAAACCTCAACATCTGGCAATAAACCCATTCTGATTCTGATGATCTATGCACTTCTTTCCTATTCTGTTTTTGGCATCGCTTGGACCCTAAAATAATCTGAAAACAGACACTGAATTCTTCCATGCGGTGTTAATGCTATTTTGGCATAGGGATCTAATTTGTGCACATAATTTTACTTTGATTAGCTGGTGAAAAGTTCAGCCCTGGCATGCAGAGCGTTCATTTTCCAAGATGTGCAAGATGTGTGATTGAAAAGTTAATTTCTGATTTGCCTCTTGCACTTTACAACAGTATGTGCGTATATTTTTTTTGAAGGTAAGAGTCATTTCTAGTAGAATATTTGAAGCTCGTGATTACCAAGCACCTCCTGTATTTGAAAGAAGGAAATCGGGAAAGAAGATCTGTTGTAAGAAGCTCTCACGATTCAGGTTATTTTACCTGCTGACTGCCAGATACAACCGCAAAGTCTCTTTCTTAGAATGTGAAAATACATGCAGCATTTTACAGTTACCATTTGGCAACTATACATGTCAGAATACGTGACTGCGTGTTTGTATATTATATGGGTCACTTCCTTCAGAGCACACCAATATCCAGTGATGACAGGTTACTGCCAGCCTAGCATTTCCGAGATTAAACAGTTTGCTGGGTTGAGTGGCCCTTCACTCCGAGGTGCAAACAAGAGCCGCTGATGGCCGTAGACTTCCTTATGACGGCTGCCTCACATGGTACCGTTAAGCTCTGTGGAGAGTTCAAATCAAAAGGGACCGCTGTCCTAAACATCCCACCCAGACCCGCCACAGTCTGCTACTCTCACCCTGGGACGCCTGCCCATACATTAAGATGTGGTTTCTTAGCTCTCACAGGAACACAGTGAGGAGAGGCTGGATGAGAGGGATTGGGTTTACAGTGCAAACCACAGACCCACAGTCTGCCTCCTGCCCTGCCTTCCTGCACTCAGCTATACTACAAGCACAGCTGCTGCTAGTGTGTAATCTTTCTGCATGTGCTGTATGTTTGGGACGGGGGCTCCAATAATGCAGTCTTTCCTACAAGGAAGTATAGGTTGAAATGCTGAAATAGACACAATGGCAAACCCACAAAAATCCAAACGATGTCTTTCTAGTCTCCACCTGCTTGACTGGATTTGTGAAACGTTAATTACAATGGCGTACACACACATTCCCATGAACTTTTCAATACGAGGGACGTGAATGTCAAAACACTGTCAGGGGTGGGGTGCAGGGTGGCATGACTGAGGGATGTAGAGGAGGGTTAGGCAAATGAGCAGGTCTTAATTGATACTTCACACAGCTGGAGGACCAGTGTTTATGTATTTCAGCCTGCTCAAAAGCTCTCCACATAAACTCCACTAAAGCAAATTAAACCCATGCAGCACAGATTTCCTGTCCTAACCTTGCAGAAATCTATCTCAAAACACAAACACCTTGTCATTTTCTCTTTTCGTTTATTTTATTTTTCTTTGAGCCCACGTGCTGTTACTGAGATCGTTTGGCACTAGCAGTTATCTTCTTGAAAAGGGTTTATAGTTTCCAGCATCACATCGGTAAATCAGGGCGATGAATCACTTGATATGATGGGAGGGAAAAAAAGCAAAAGCCGAATTTGTAAAAACAATGAGTGGCACTTGAGAAGGGCAGGCCATTAAGGGAAGGTGACATGCCAAGCTGACTCACTTCCCCCCCTCATGGTTCACGAGGAAAGCAGAAACAAACACACACACTTCATCATCTGGGTCAAGTCCACAATAGTGTGGAGATGGGAGGCTCTGCGTTTCTGGTGGTGGCCACCAAGGACACGAGATTTACACACAAAGGCAGTGGGTAAAGTTGGACGTTGTGTGAGTGGGGCTTTGCCTTACTGACAACAATCTTCCTGACCTTCATAAGACAAAGCCTACACCCAGCGTTAGCAACGAAGGCAAATAATATATGTTCTAGAGAAGAGCCTGAGGAGAATCACACTTTCCATACAAGAGAGTCCCCGGAAATACACACTGAGGACAAAAGACAAGCAATTTTGACTCGCACTTTCTCGTTGAGGTTCAAAAAATGTTTCAATCACACTGAATTTAACTGCTACTCAGTCTGATACAATAATCTCAATAAGCGCGTGGTTACATAGTAGCTAGCTTACTTACCGGTGGTCGGTTCTGGGGAAACATTGTAGCCGCCGACTTGTGAGTCTTTGCGTTTATTTATTTTTTTGTCCTTTTCCCCCCTTTTCGGTGCCCAAAGCTTCGTCGAAAAATACGAGCAGTCGATGTACTATTGTTGGTCTCACAGAGGCATTTGGCCGGATTTCAAAGATAATAGCGAAGCTAGCCTCGACTCGCTCATTCCTCGCTTCAAGACTCCTTTGTTCTGGGTTATATCTCCAACCCCACACCGCACCGCGCTCGACGAGTAGTAAGGACGGGGAGAGGAGGAGAGGGAGAAACACCCGGTCCAAGGAAGCTCTCCTCCAAGTCCTCAACTTCACGCTTCCAGCAATTACACTGAGGCAAATTGTTTCCCTCCTCTTCGATAAATATATATATAAATATATATATTCGCCGTCTGTAGCGTAAAACGCCAGAGAAGGAAGGGGGAAATGTGGTTCGCTTGTGGCTTCGGAGACGGACACACCACCAGCACACTGAATGCAGCCGCAGCCTCTTTTGTCTCGCTCGTTGGCCTGCACTCTTTTCACACAACACTCCCAGTCCCTCACTTCTCTCACTCCCCCTTGCTCTGATCCTCAATGGGACATTACATATGAGTAGCTTTCTTTGAGGAAGGGGGGGCTGGGGGAGAACCTTAAGACACGGTTTGCTTCACAATTATCAGCCTTAAGATTTTCTATTGTTCTTTTAACAGAATGAAATATTGCACATATAGTCTATGCAGGATATAAATAGAGGGCAAATCAGAGCATTTACACAATGCTGTTCTTCAAACAGCCTGATGATATTTGCCAAGAAACCTTAGCATGTGTCTTGTTAGGGATGCACTGTAACCAGCTTTACTCGCATCCAGCGTCGGAAATAAAGACGTATCCGCACAACTGGGAATTTTTTAATTTTATAAAAAAGTCCAAAATGTATTTAGAAAGAAGGGATTCTGAGGAATTGTTCAGTGATTGAATGAAATCTCCACGTGGGGCTCGGCCTCGGCACGGTAAACACTGGTAAAACGAGCCAATGAGTATGGAGAACACCCACGTGGGGTGTGGCGACCGTTTGCCGATTGGAGGGGATAGCTAGCACAATGCTCCACGCGTCAATCAAGCGGGGCTACAACCGCTCCGTCAGGTTAACCCTTTCCTGGCTTCGTCTAGTGACTGAGAAGGCGAGGAGTTGTGTGGTTGCTGTATCAAGACTCAGTGGTTTTCCTTTTTCTCCCCACAAACTCGGCAATGCATTCGAGAAAAAAAACTTACACACCCCTCACCCCGCCTTTCATCCTCGTCAGTGTGGAAATAAATAGACTTTGCACTAATGTTTGCATCATTTTAGTCATTTGTAGATGAGAAAAAAATAAGCTTGACCACAGAGAACTGGCAAAACACATTAAAAGTAAGGCATCTGAAAACCACATAAATGCAACAGTGATGATGGTGCAACACTCACAAGGCTATTCTTTTGACGTGCACTTTGTTGTTACCTGGAAAAGGAGAATTATTCTGGAGGAGAAGGGAGAAATGGTGGAAAAATTGGTATTCTGGTGGCATGACCCCTTTAGCTGGGCTCATAATTAGAGAGAGAGATATTGAAAAAGCAATTTCTGACAGTGGAAATCACAACCTGCCAGAGGTGGAGCTGGAAAATATAGATGGGTGTGTGAGAGTGTGTGCGTGTGTCTGTTTGTGTGAGAATATATATGTGTGTGAGAAAGAGACAGAGAGAAAAAGGCAGAGGGGGGTAGGGAGGGAGGGAGGAGGAAGAGAATAAAGGATGAAGGACAGCAGGGGGGATGCTGAGAAAGACGAGCCAGTAGGAGGGTTAGGAGATTGAACAAGAGAGAGAGAGAGAGAGAGAGCACCGGGTGATGAAAAAAAATGAGTGTGTGTGTGTGTGTCGCTTGTGCATGTGGGTTTTGCGTGTGCGTGCATGTGTTGAGCAGACAAGTAAGGGAATGAAAAAAGAGAGAAGGGCGAAGGGGAGCAAGTAGGGAGAGTAGAGAGGGAAGGAAAGAAAGAAGGGAAGAGAGAGAGAGAAAGAAAGATTTTATTGCCATTTTTTCCCATGAATTTTAATGCACAGCACTGGTCTCCCTCCCGGATTCTGGGATCACATTTATTAGAAAAAAAAAGTCATGAGGAATGCAGTGCTTTGCAGTCTGCTGCTGCACAGGGAGATGTTTCTTGTTGTGTGTGCACGTGCGTGTGCGTGTGTGTTGGGGGCATAGGGAAGAAGGCAGGTGGGAGGGTTCATGGGATGTATGAGGCTATGTTGTGCTGGCGGGGCATAATAATATAGATGATAGAAAATGATAAGTGAAGGACACATATTATTGCTATTGGCAGGTCAGGTGAAGGAGTGCTCTAGGTGTGTGTGTGTGTGTGTTGGCTGAGCTCCAGTGATTAAACACACTCCGTCCACAGTGCCCTTATACTCAACCGCTCGGAGCAAAGGGACATAAAAAAAAAAAGCTCTACAAAAAGGAGAGGAAGCCGTGGTCGCAACGTCACGGGACCTTTCGGTTTTACCTCAATTATGTGAGGTTGTTAAGAGAGGTCTATCAGACTCATGTGTGCCGAGTTTAAGCAAACACATAATGACCGCACACACCTGTCTCGGGGGGGACGGTGGAAAGTTCCCAAGGGAGTAGGGCTGCTTTGCTAAGAAAAGAAAACAGGAGCGAAGGCCAAGACGCTGGTTATGCATAAAGTATCACCGAGCAGCAAAACATCAGGAGGGAGTGGCGATGAAAACAAGTTCGCTTCTCACTATTCTTTAGAGACAGCTTCATTCCTTGTGGTTGCCAGCAGCAATATCAGTGTCAAACTGTGACTGATATTCATACTAAATGATGCCCCAATAACAACGGACAAAGCCTACCGAACAGACATCCTGTTGAGACGATGGACCGTTGTATGTTTTGTTTCCGGCGGGCAGCGTGATGAGAGTGGTTATTGCTGCTTTGCTTGGATCAATAACCTTCACCTGTCTGGATGTTTTATCCCTAGACATGAGAATTTGTGTTATTATACAGTGATACTGCATCCAGAAATAAAAATGCAAGCTGCTACATGTTCTCAGAAAGTCAAGAAAGGATAGCAGTGATGAAAGGAAAAAGTCTAGATGACCTGACATCACTTCAGAGTACTCAAGCTAATACAGAAAATATAGCCAACTATGTAAAGCATTGACGGTTTCAGAGATAGGCCTTCAAAATACAGGGTGGACCATTTATATGGATACACCGTAATAACATGGGAATGGTTGGTGATATTAAAGTCCTGTTTGTGGCACATTAGTCTATGTGAGGGGGCAAACTCCTCAAGACGGGTGGTGACCATGGTGGCCATTTAGAAGTCGGCCATCTTGGATACAACTTTTGTTTTTTTCAATAGGAAGAGGGCCATGTGACACATCAAACTTATTGGTAATGTCACAAGAAAAACAATGGTGTGCTTGGTTTCAACATAACTTTATTCTTTCATGAGTTATTTACAAGTTTCTCTTTGTTCACAGCCATTGACATGTTGAAGAGGTTAACGTGAGGAGCAGATCGAAATTGTGTTGATATCTGGTGAACGCAGTAACCGGGTCATTGCAGCAGATTTCAATGCAAGACACCCTACGAGACCACCCATCTCCCATGCTACAGTCAGCAAACTGCTTGCTAAGTTTCGTGAAACTGGTTCAGTGTTGGATTTGCCAAAATGTGGACGCAAGAAAACTGTCACTAATGAAGAAACATCAGTGGCTGTCCTAGCTTCATTCAGCAAGAGCCCACAGCGTAGCACTCGCCGCATGTCACTGGAGAGTGGCACTAGTCGAACGTCCCTTCGGCGGATATTAGCTACTCACAAATGGCACCCTTACAAACTCCAGCTACTGCACCATCTCAACGAGGATGACCCAAAGCGGCGCACAGAATTTGCAGAATGGGCAAAACAAAAATTGGAACAGGACCCTCAGTTCACGCAGAAGATTTTGTTCAGTGATGAGGCAAACTTTTATGTGAATGGTGAAGTTAACAAACAAAACCACCGCTATTGGTCTGACACTAACCCACATTGGATGGATCCCTCCAAGACTGTTGGAACAACAAAAGTGATGGTTTGGTGTGGTATATGGGGTACAACGATAGTGGGTCCATCCTTCATCAATGCAAACGTCAAGGCCACTGGATATTTGAAATTGCTACATGATGATGTGTTTCCCTCTTTATGCACTGAAGCTGGCACGTTCCCTGAGTTTTTCCAGCAGGATGGTGCACCACCACATTATGGGTGCCAGGTCCGAGCATTCCTAGAGGAACAGTTTCCTGGAAAGTGGATTGGTCATCGTGGGCCAGTTGAATGGCCCCCAAGGTCTCCCGATCTGACCCCCTTAGACTTTTATCTTTGGGGTCATCTGAAGGCAAATGCCTATGGTGTGAAGATACGAGATACATTTTTATTTTGTATTTTCTGTATTTTCCCCACATTTGGGGTTAAAATATTTGCTATACACTATAAAGCTCTCAAGATGCTTTTGTGACACTTTAACTGTTTTTTTTATTAGACATTATTATTTTTATTGTTTATCCTGTTACTCTATCTATCTATCTATCTATCTATCTATCTATCTATCTATCTATCTATCTATCTATCTATCTATCTATCTATCTATCTATCTATCTATCTATCTATCTATCTATCTGCAGATGTGGATCAGTGAACTTACCACACATACTAGGGCAAGTTGACTGTGAACGCACAATATCCCCCATGTGTTTTGCAGTTTTCGAGTAAGGTCAGGCTTTGAAACCAAATGCACAAGCTGAGGTGTGATCTCTTTTTAAGTTTGAAAAGACACATGAGGGGTACTTCCCAAAGTCTGACCTGCATAGGCTGATCTGCTTAATGTCCTCTTTGGTCATGCTGGGCACAACAGTTGTGGCAGAAACACTAAACTGCTGTGAACCGAATAATTAAACTGAGGTTGCAATGCAATAACTTATCGCCAGTATGGTTGTTTATGGTTTTCATGACCAAAATGAATTAGTGTAACTTACGGAGGCCCATCCATAACACGGACGCTGTGTAACAAGTTAAATTCCACTTTCTTCTAAATGTTCTGAGATCTGAAATTGCTTGATTCAAACATTAAACACGTCTCCATAATGTAGCGGTTTACACATTCACCTAAGCAGAAAAAGATCCCCAGTTTGATCCTGGGTGGAGACACAAATCCCTTTGGGGTCGTGTCAGGAAGGGCATCAATAAAATCTGCCAAATCAAACATGTGGAGCTACCCGCTCTCTGACCTCTTATGAATCAGGGAGTAGCCGAAAGCAGCTTTTAAGCCCTCGAATAAACACCATTGTCCTGTAAGAATGTAGGCAAATAAGAAGAGTTTGTTCATCTCAACTTTCTCCAACACAGCAGCAAAGGGGATGGATGATCTTAGATTAAGGTGCCCTGCGTGGGTCAAACTTTAGGTTTCCCAGCCTCACCCCCTCTCCCTAATTTCATCAGTTCCTTTAGTTTGGTATAGAGAACGGCTCCTGCCTTGCATTGGCTTGAGTGACAGGAAGACAAGGCCACAGTGTTGTCACAATGCCCCCCCCCCCCCCCCCCCCCGCCCCACTCTCCCTCACCCCTCCCCGCTGCCTTACTTTGACCCCCACCCCCCTACCCTTCTTTCTGTCCCTCATCAGACAAGCTGGGTGTCAGCGCAGAGACGGCCCTGTGATTTATTGGTCTCTACTCCTTTGGGACCCCTCCTCCCCAACACACAATCTCATCCTCTACCTCCTTCTCATCCCCTCCACAACACCCTCCATGTTTCCCATCCCCACCCCCACCCCTGCCCCCAAACCCTCAATCCAACTCCTCCCCTTCTGTCCGCTCCTGCTGTATAGCCCCCCGGGGAAAAGAAGGGGGTAATGACCCACATCAGCAGCAGCTTCACTCACACACACACACACACACACACACACACACACACACACACACACACACACACACACACACCTTCTCTCCTCGTTGCAGGCGGATACAAATAAATACTCTGTGTGACACCCACACATACACACATATGCGCACATAAAACAGGCGCTGACACATTTATGCCCACAGGCATGTGTATCTTAGAACTGAGGAATTCCAGTGTTTCGGCATAACATTGTGTCCCTGCTCAAAAGTCTCCCGCAGTCTTTTGCCCACATACCATAATGCTGATGAGATCAATACAGAGCAATCTTTTCCTTTGATATTTGCTAAATTGTTCCATTTGTAAATAGGACGGCATTTTCATCATGACCTGTTGTAGCCTCGGGAAGATGGAATGCACTCCTCTCCTTTTCACTGGCATTTTTTTTCTTTATAAAACAGAACAATGGAGTGATTTGTATGACGGTGAAGCCGAATAAGATCTCCTTTTGACTTTCCAAATGTCTGGCGGTGTAGCTGCTTGCACAATTTGGCCATGAAATCTGAAATGGCATTGTGTACTCAGAGGTAACGATGAGGCAAGGAAGCGTCTTAGAGGGGTTTCCTCATAGACCCCCATTGCAAAAAGATAACTTCATACGTGCCAGAGAAATTTCGAGACAAGGTCAATGCGATGGTTCATATTCCCACATTTTCTTTTTCTTTCTTTTCATTTTTTTAAGGAGCGAGTGAGAAAAGAGCATCTTTTCAGAGTTTGATTTTGAATGCAGGAAGGGAGGGAGAGTGGAGAGGTTAAATCTGAGCATTGACTTGCAAATGCTACTGACAGCACTCTGCGTGCGCTGTCACTCATCTCACACAGCGGTGGGATGCTCTCCTGTGAGAAGTATGCAGCCACTGCCACAGGTTTCCGCTGTAACTGAGTGCTGTGAAAGTGGAGAGTGCAGATCGGGTCATAATTTGTATATTTATAAAAAAAAATTTCCACAGGAAGAAAACTTACATAAACTAGAAAACAAAATCCTGTTGAGTTGATAGAATTTGTCTCCAAAATGTGTCTATAACAACACGACTCTCCTTATCAACAAAAAACTAATAAATAATTTGAGTACCTCACATTTATGCATGAAAAACATTTTAAAAGAAAAAGCACACAGTTACAGCTTAACTGTGGTCCTGTAGATATCAGGGTTCGTTTAAATAAAAGATTAAACATAGAGCTTTTCTTTTTAAAAACAACAACACAAATATATCAAACTCCTAATATGTATTTTGTGAATTTGTACTTAGACGTGCAACGAACAAGCTACCACATTGCATTATGCTGCCACCTGCTGTAATCTATAAGTAATGCAATCAGCGGCATATGCAGTACCGTAGGCTACATTGTATACTGTATCTTATTTATGTGTCATTCCAGGACGGTATAAATGAATAAATCATTGTCTACGCTGTCTGTCATACCTCATATAGCTTCATATGTTCACTGGGGGTTTGTAATAGCAGCACTGCGGACTATGAATCCTTTGACCTCGTACAACCTGCTTTTCCCCCAGGGGTAAGGTCAAGGTTACCCGCTGGGCAGCATTTTCCACTAAATCCAGGAGCTCACCAGGCGGACACAGACACGCTGACAGACTGCATACCCATCAGAAGCTCTGCTGGGCGTTTCTAATCGCCAGTTTCACTGCGCTTGTCCGTCTCAGACGTTGAAAACCTTCATCAGTGAGTGGAAACTGACGCTAAATACTGTCGCGTGCCAAGACGCCACTATCCTGTCCCAAACTGCAGTGAAGAACTTTCACCACACGGTGTCACCATTACACAGTGAATCCCGTGCTGCGTGTAGCTCTGTTGTTCCGCTCAGGAATGAGCCAAACAGAAGTTCACACTGCGGTGTACTGATGTAGGTATATGTTTGCCTGCCAGGTGCTTCACACTTATTTTTGTAAATGTAAGTGATTGACCTTTTTGTGGAAGAATTTTGGCCCATTTTTCAGTTGTTGAGGTTTGCGGGCTTTCTACAAAGATCCCACTACAGCGTTTCAGCCGGATGGTTCAGGGGCGATTCTAGGAATTTCTAAATTGGGGGGCTTCACTGGCAATCACAAAAAGGTATCAGAACACTTTTGTAACTTGTCTTATAAGCCAATGTTATATTGATTACGTTTTTTACATTAATACAACAATGATCAACATTTTTAGCTATTAAAAGCTTACAGTCGAGATTATCAGTTTTAAAGTATTTGTAACAATCATTTAAGTGTATTTGCTCTCAAACAAATCAATGTTCTCAGCTTGTGCTGTATAGATTTTAAAATTCTCTTACATGCTTTGTTCCCTTACAAACCACAAGCTTTATTTAAAAATACAGATAAATTTAAGCTATTAACAGTTATGCAGCTACAAATCCAAACAGAAGTAAGCCAGTCACATGAAGTAAGATAACAGCCACATGTTTTAAAATCAGTATTTGCCCTCATAAAAGCTATTCTAAGCATTACAGCAGTATTTGGCTGTATACTGTGCAACACAGAGAAAAACACAACATCCCAGTTCACAGCTTTAGAGCTTTATAACCAACCATGAAGAAAGATGTGATCGGCAGCCAAGTTGTTTGAAAAAATTATTTGAAGGGGGCATGTGCTACCCCATGCCACCCTTCAATTTGGTATAGCTTTAGCTATCAAATGGATGCAAACAGCTCCATGATCTGCTTGGTGGATGGTATGAGGTGTGTTTGTGCTGTTTTGGTTGATTTTTTCCAAATGTGGTGCTGTGCATTACAGTCCAACAGGACATAGTTCCAGAAGTCTTGTGGTTTGTTTAGATGCAGCTTTGCAAACTTAAACCGTGCAGCCATTTTTCAGAATGAAGACGCTTTTTCCTGTTAACCCTTCCAAACATGCAATACTTGTTTAATCCATATCTAATTATACTGTTGTGAAGTTTAACATTCAACATGCTATCTAAGACCTGTAGTGTCTGAGATAGGGCTCTTAACTTTTGTTTTTGTGTGTGCATGGTCTGACTTTGGGGTGGGGCAGCAGTGGCATGGTGGTCAACTCGATCATCAGGCCGGGCTTTTCTTTGTGAAGTTTGCATAGGTTTTCTCTGGGTACTCCGGCTTCCTCCAACAGTCCAAAGATATGTAGTTAGTGGGGTTAGGTTAACTAATTCTAAACCCAGCATTATTTAATCTCCTGATTACTAAACTCCTCCCATCTGCACTGATTGGTGGATACCTCTCCCCACTCCTGGTCTTACAGAACAAGCTTGGGATTCTTGAGCAGCTGCCCGTTCATATTTGAAACTGAAGCTGAATTTCAAACTAATTTGTAATTAGGTTGCAACAGTTGAACCAGATAATAAAGGACTGACATGTTGATCCTCTGTGTTTCTGTCTTACTACTGAGATGATGTCTCGCATTTTGATTGGCTGCAGAACTGAAAAGTCAGCACTGCAGAAGAGACACTTTTCTAAAGTCTGGCTTTAGAAAACAGTGTGGAGGAGGCTGGGAAGACTGTCATTATGGGTCAAGTGCAGGTTAACATGTCTTCCTTTATTTTGCTGCGTGTTCTACACTCAACAGGAAATACTGCAAGTCACCACAAAGTTACAAGCTGTGCAGATTTTTACAGAATATGATGGAAACTACCGCAAATAAAGAAAATGCTACAATAAATACTGAAAAGGCTGAAATTAGTTCTTAGTGTACTTTGGCTTAATTACTATTAACATTTCAGTTTTGCACCTAAAAGAAGAATAACATCAAATGATGTGCTTCTCATAAGAAACCCTCAAAAACAGAAGTGTGTGTGGAGATGCATCCACAGTGAAATGCGAAAGTGACAATTAGACTGAACAGCACAAATAACCTTTAATTTTTTTTAACAGTCATTCCAAACAAAGAAGAAACCAAAAAAGAAGGACATTCATGAGTGTGAGAAGATTACTGAACAACCTTCAGCTTCTTTTTATAAAAGTTACTTGCACATAAAATGCTGTATATTTGTGCTTCACATGCTGAACCATAACCATAGTTTGTTTAGATTTTTGGTCAAAATTTCAGGCCACCTTACTGAATTAGCAACATTTCCCATACTGTTCCACACAAACAAGCTCTTTGTCCCACATTTAGTTGGTTGGGATCAGGTCTAACCACAGCACTGACAGATCACTGACCAGTAATGGTTCCACCCCAGCCTGGGCTTTTTCAGCTTTGCAGGGAATTGCTGGCATTGTTTTTCCCACAGCTGTTATCGGGATCCATGATAATAACCAATTCTCCTGCTTCCCTTTCACAGTTGTGACAAGTGTGGAGTAACCTGGGGCCAAGAAGGTCAGTCGTCGTCTCCTACCAAGGATCTCGGTCACTGCACACAGCCCGAAGGAGGCAGTTTCTTTCAAGGACTTTTTACAAAGTAAAGTAATATAAAACGAAACATTTTTGCTTGAGGTTCATATATTATTAAATTGCCTGTTGCTGTGGAAGTTAAAATTACTACTATATACTAAAGATGATGATTTTGTGGTTGCTGAAAGAGGAACTGACAGGATGTGTTTGAGTGACCTTCACTGCCTAAACTTGGTCCCCGGCAAAATTTACTGCACCAAAATTGTGTAATTACCACTTGTAGCCACGTAGGCTGCTTTTGCAACTGCTTATGCTGCTACATACTGCAATTAATTTTGACTTTGAAACAAACTAAAGTCTTTTTTTTTACTTTGATGTTTCAAAAGCATAATAGTGACCTCCTGGAAAAGTTCCCGTGTCAACATGAGCCACAAAACATACAGACTGCTAAAAAGGAAAAAGACTTTAATTTTAATGTTGTTGAAACAGTTACCCTTTGTTGGCACCTTCTGTGATTAAGTGTGTGTTAAATGTCAAATCTCACAAGGTTGGTGCTGATGGAGTTTTTAAGCATTAGAGAGGTAGTGGAAACTAAATGGGTCTGAAATTAAAAGCCGTAATAAAGAAAAAATAATAAGAAAGCTGTAACCATTAAAGGATTTTGGCTTCTATATACTGTATCCCACAAGCTATTTGTACATTTTACATATCAGAATAAGTAAATTCAGATTATAGTAACTAAGAATAAAAAAGCATCGTCTTTTTCTTGGAATTTTTGTGTAAAGTCTGCACAAATTGGAAATTTTGTAAATAGTATGGAAATATGCAAACAACAGTAAACCTACCCATGAAAAGAAAAAGTCATTTAACAGTCATTAAATGCTTTAGCATAAGGGCTGTTTGAGGATTTTTTTTAATTCATACAAAAGAAAAACAGCACTTCAAACTCACTTTAAAGAAAAAGCTTCCAGTATTACATACTTTACCTACCCTATCTTTAAAAGAACATAATCCTTAATGTCTCAGGCCAGACTGTAGGTTTTTCTTTATCAGTTTTACCTTCTGAGACAAAAGGAACTTTCTTTCTTTACACCTCCTAGTAATATCTGCCAGCACTTTCCTTTCTCCAGAAGATTGTTGAATTTAAGAATATGAACCAGTCTTTCCTTCTCCGTCTTGGCTGGCATTAACTACATTAACATTTTCCCTTCTTTTATTCACTGTTTGTTCTTGATCTGCAGATTTCTGGCACAGGAAGGCAACTTGTATAGTTAAGCAGACCCGAGCCTCCAGTTTCCCCTTGTGGTCCTTTTTTCTTTTCTACAGCTACGTGCACTGCGGCTACAGAGGAAGAGAAAAGACAGTTGGAATGATTGAAGATCATTTTTCTGACAGTCTACAGAGAGGAAAAACTGACTTAATGTTATTCATAGCGAGAGTGAAATCTTTTTCAAGAGTCAGAAGTCAAATACTCGTGTATATGTAGAACATCCTCATTCTGCTTTCTCCTTCTGGTCCTGCTGTTTGAAGAGATCATGTAATCTTGAACACAGTCCAATAGAAAGAGGGGAAAAAATCTTGCGAAGCTGTTGATTTCATATTTGGCTCTTTATGACAGACCCAAGTTAGAGTCGCAGTATTAAATGACAAGCTCTGCATGATATACAACACCTCCTAACCCCATTGAGGTGACTGTCTGTGTACTGATTTAACAACTGGTCAGAACGTTTAGTTTTCATTCCCAAAAAATGCTGTTAAAGTGTTATTTAAGAAATACGAGAATTGTGAATTACCATCTCGACACTGTGCAAATGCTGAGTTAGAGAGTTTGAACTGTATGTCTTGGCCTTACTGTGGGGTTCAATCCACAAATACAGTGCACTGACGCCTGTATCTGCTCTAAGTTTCCAAAAGATAGTACACATCTCTCTGGAATCTAAATCTGGAAACTCCAGCACGGCATAACAAAACTATAAAACAGACTCATGGCTCTTGGCTGATGAGATGGGTGGTCTCTGTAGAGTCTTTTACAGTCTGTTACTGTATATTCGCATATTTTTCCTGTGTAAACATGTGACAGAAACAGAACTACACCTTTCCGGATTAACCTTCTTGTGCATTAATACTAAGAGATGAATATATGTGGCCTCGACTACATCGTGCACTTCCATTTGCAATGACATCATTTGAGTCTGAAACAGAACCTTGGGCTGTTTCCCAACGCAGGCCGTGTCACACATGGCAAGGTTTGTTTACCTCTCTGTGTCACTACTATTCCACAGTGGGACACGTTTTCCCCTCAACCATAAATCTACAAAGTCTTGCATGACTTGCAGAGTTGAGGTGGAGGGACATGAAGCCCATGGTCAAAGCAAGTAAAGCAGTGTGTGTGTTTAAATATATAAATCCCTCATCAGGGTCACTGGTGGTAGTGGCGAGGATGGCCAGCAGCCAGATAAGCTGCTTCTGCTCTCTCTCCTTCTGACTCTCTCTGAGCTGCCTGAAAGAAATGTGCCATTATCCAGCGAGGCCCCTGCAGCCGGGCCCCTGAGCACAGAACTAGTGTCCAAAGCAACATGCAAATGCCAAGACACTGGAGACTGGAAGCTGCATGGGAGAGAGCTTTAGATACCTCCTCAGACTGTTTACGACCACCTCTGCTACAGCCAAAAGTTCCTCCTGCCTCACTACCCTCTCTTTACTACTTTTTTCTTCCCAGCAGGCCACTGCTAGTTAGAATGAAGCGGTTTCAGTGAAGCTATGCAGGCTTTCCTCAGCCAGTGTGAGGCTGATCTCCAGAAAATTTAAATTAGTCTGGAGACTTTAGAAGGCTTTTCTCAAACCAAAAGTCTCACTCAGCTGTCCAGACTGCAGCTAAGATTGCAAGAGTCACAAATAATGCATTAAATGTTCCTGCTTACTATATGTTCATCTGACCGTTAAGCAGTAAGACAGGCCTCAGTAATTCCTTTACTCACTTATTTCTCTTGGACACTTTGTTTCAAGAGCTTTGATGGGGCAAAAAAAGGTGATGACTAAAAGCATGCTGTTCAGCAACAACTTCACGACTCTATATGGATGCTCATTCCTTGATCCATTCTATGGTCTTTAACTGAGAGACTCAGTGGGCTTTCCAAGCAGTGCTTGGAGCCAGGATACGATACTGGTCAAAGTCAGATCGCAGACATATGTGCTTCACATGCAAATATTTGACAAGAGGTCAAAAAGTTCATTTAATCATTAGTACAACAATGGCTTTAGAGTCCTATCCTTGGACAAGTAATGGGCAACTGTTCGTTACAGAGCAGTGCATCAAATAAGAAACATGATACCACTATACAGTGGGGCAAAAAAGTATTTAGTCAGCCACCGATTGTGCAAGTTCCCCCACTTAAAATGATGACAGAGGTCAGTAATTTGCACCAGAGGTACACTTCAACTGTGAGAGACAGAATGTGAAAAAAAAATCCATGAATCCACATGGTAGGATTTGTAAAGAATTTATTCGTAAATCAGGGTGGAAAATAAGTATTTGGTCAATAACAAAAATACAACTCAATACTTTGTAACATAACCTTTGTTGGCAATAACAGAGGTCAAACGTTTACTATAGGTCTTTACCAGGTTTGCACACACAGTAGCTGGTATTTTGGCCCATTCCTCCATGCAGATCTTCTCGAGAGCAGTGATGTTTTGGGGCTGTCGCCGAGCAACACGGACTTTCAACTCCCGCCACAGATTTTCTATGGGGTTGAGGTCTGGAGACTGGCTAGGCCACTCCAGGACTTTCAAATGCTTCTTACGGAGCCACTCCTTTGTTGCCCGGGCGGTGTGTTTTGGATCATTGTCATGTTGGAAGACCCAGCCTCGTTTCATCTTCAAAGTTCTCACTGATGGAAGGAGGTTTTGGCTCAAAATCTCACGATACATGGCCCCATTCATTCTGTCCTTAACACGGATCAGTCGTCCTGTCCCCTTGGCAGAAAAACAGCCCCATAGCATGATGTTTCCACCCCCATGCTTCACAGTAGGTATGGTGTTCTTGGGATGTAACTCAGTATTCTTCTTCCTCCAAACACGACGAGTTGAGTTTATACCAAAAAGTTCTACTTTGGTTTCATCTGACCACATGACATTCTCCCAATCCTCTGCTGTATCATCCATGTGCTCTCTGGCAAACTTCAGACGGGCCTGGACATGCACTGGCTTCAGCAGAGGAACACGTCTGGCACTGCGGGATTTGATTCCCTGCCGTTGTAGTGTGTTACTGATGGTGACCTTTGTTACTTTGGCCCCAGCTCTCTGCAGGTCATTCACCAGGTCCCCCCGTGTGGTTCTGGGATCTTTGCTCACCGTTCTCATGATCATTTTGACCCCACGGGATGAGATCTTGCGTGGAGCCCCAGATCGAGGGAGATTATCAGTGGTCTTGTATGTCTTCCATTTTCTGATGATTGCTCCCACAGTTGATTTTTTCACACCAAGCTGCTTGCCTATTGTAGATTCACTCTTCCCAGTCTGGTGCAGGTCTACAATACTTTTCCTGGTGTCCTTCGAAAGCTCTTTGGTCTTGGCCATGGCGGAGTTTGGAGTCTGACTGTTTGCGGCTGTGGACAGGTGTCTTTTATACAGATGATGAGTTCAAGCAGGTGCCATTCATACAGGTAACGAGTGGGGGACAGAAAAGCTTCTTACAGAAGACGTTACAGGTCTGTGAGAGCCAGAGATTTTCCTTGTTTGAGGTGACCAAATACTTATTTTCCACCCTAATTTACGAATAAATTCTTTACAAATCCTACCATGTGAATTCATGGATTTTTTTTTTCACATTCTGTCTCTCACAGTTGAAGTGTACCTCTGGTGCAAATTACTGACCTCTGTCATCATTTTAGGTGGGGGAACTTGCACAATCGGTGGCTGACTAAATACTTTTTTGCCCCACTGTATGTGTATGTGTGCTTTGGCTCTAGTTTCTTCTTTTGCTAATGTGCTGCAGTAAACCGTGCGGTCAAAGTGGAGATTTTGAGATCAGCTTATCTCGTCCACTTTGTTGGCAGCCACGTCTGTGTTGTCTGTTAATACAGTGTCATAGAGCTTAAGACGCCTGGTAACTACCGATTATGACCTTTACTTCTCGAGAAAAACATCTGCAAATAAAATAAATACAATTTTAGAAAAAGAGTTATTATCATAGTGGTAGCTTCTCATAAAATAGTCTTGATATAGTTCACAGCTGTGGCTTCCCTCCGTAGAAAATGTCCATAACTGACCATCAGTGAATTAAATACAGGGAGAGCCTACTTGTAAACTTTATATTACAGGCGTAGTTGGGGTTGTAGTGTTGTCGGGCTCTGGCTACAGTTACTGGCATCTGGCATCACAACTTTTGCTGCACAGTAATTCAGTCAAGCATATCAAGGCCAGAAGTTGGTATCTGTTTGTAGTGTTGTTGCCCTCACCAACATTTTAATCACTCCCATCGTCTACCAGTGTAATTATAATTTACCAACAACTGCCAGTCAGTAACAGAATTATTCTGGTATTTCAAATAGAAAAACATGTAAGAACAATCAACCATCCCGTCTTCTGAATAAAATTTAAAAATGCATTCAGTTTGGGTGAATATATGGATGTACCAAAGACAAGCAACGGGTTTGTAGGCTGGAAATAAACCATTTAAATGCACATAAAAAGGAAAATAGGATATTAAGCACAGCATGTTAAGAACAAATATTCTGGCTGAGCTAAATGTAAAAGAAATACATTTTACTTTGAAAGATAATGATATCTCTTTAAAAATAGCTGGGCAAATGTTTTAAGAACCGTAGATGTTTAAATTATTTAAACATATGTTTGGTCTTTTTGTCATTGTGCAGGAAGACAATAGCACAAACAACCAGACAGAAGTGTGATGAACCTGACAAAGAGATATAAAGTTTCCCTTGGATAATGGATGATTGGGTCAAAGGTAATTGTTAAAATATATTTATACAGAAAAACAAGACTCTTGAGATTGAGTGTAACACATAGGACCTAAAAAAAGAAAAAGAAAAAAAAAAGATTAACTACTAAAACTCTAACCATAAAAACTACAAAAGGGTCACTCCAAACTATTCTTCAGACTAAAACTTGAGAGCCAATTATACTTTAACCTAATGGTTGATGATCCTGCATAAATAATGTCGGTATGTTTGAGAATGTCCTTTTGTATGAGGAACAGAGTGGGCTCAATTAATGTGTCTCTTTGCAGAAGCATAGCGTTTAGCGATGATGAAAGGACTAGCTGCTGTCTATAATAGGAAGAGAAAAACAACAGAGACTAGCTGCTCATTTCTGGAGGCATTTTAATTGCTAGAATACAGAGCCAAGCTAAAAATGTCTCCACTGGCTTCCAGCATGAGAAAGTAACAAAAGCTGCTCCCTGTAACACCTCCAAATCAATACTGGAGGGGAAAAAATGGTAATTTTCAAAATTAACATCATACAGCAATGTACTAATAGCGCTAGATGAAACTAGTTTTCCGCATCAAAAAGCAAAAAAGAAGGAAAAAAAACCTGCTAAAGTTTACAGAGTAAAAAGATATTCTCAGTCAGTAGCACCAGTAGTTCCAATAGTGGTGCTCCATGCATATCTGTGGTTATGAGACTCTAAACACTAATTGATTTAGATGCCTGCCCCCCTTTAAGTGCTGAAAATATGATATAATCAGTTCCAGCTCAATAGAAGCCACAGAACAATTAAATTAAACACTGGAGCCACTTCTGCTTATATAAAACAGCTCATGTCTGATTCCGACCTTCCCTTTTCTACTTGCATACTCCCTTTCTCTCTGTCCATAAACTGAGATAGACAATACAGATTATTGTGATTGATTATCACTTCCCCTCATTATATTAAAAACTATAATTTTTCCATCAGAAATTCACTCATAGTTACAAAGATACAGCAAGAGGAAGAGAAAAAAGGGACGAATTAAGAAGAAAAGAGTTCTAAATAAGATGATTTTCATTGTGTGAAATAGGATTTCAAGCAGCACCCCTTCCTGTTTTAAATATATGGCCATCTTCCACGGGGACGTTGACCAAAGTGAGTATATAACATCCAGCGTTGTCTACCGCAGCATCAAAATACTGGCAACTAAGTCTTTTTCTGTCATGCGTTACTGCTTTCAGTGCTGAGGTTTTTCCAAAACCAGTCATCTCAAGAGCCACTTCGCACCAGACTCTCAGTCATTCACATAATTCCATCTCGGAGGACGGGACCATTCATGGTTTGTGATGGCTTCTAAGGAATATTTTTCAGCTTGTTTCCGTAGAGTAGATCCGATCCATTTGTTGTTTTTTGTTTTTGTGCTTTTTGAACATGCCCTTGAAAGGAGTGAAATACTGGAACTGCAGAAAGTAGCTTAAGTACAGATTAGAGTGTTTCTATTTATTCCCATTCAGCTGACAAAAAACATTGTTCTTACTTCTGCTACACTTGAGCAGGTGATGAATAGCTCTATGATTTATTTTGGTAATAATATAGACTTTTGCACACCACACTCTCCTGTCTGTACACAGGATCTATGGAAACGGCTTGTTAAGCAAGCTTCCTAGTTAGCTGATAACTTTACACACCACTGTTTCCTAAACACTAGCAGGGGCCAAAGGGCTAAAATAAAATGATCCAAACAGGAGTTCACCAAACAGCGCGTGAGTCATGGGTCTAAGTATACATAACCATACACAGAGTCTATGGTTGGAACTACCACTACTACTTTTAGTTAAGTACAGGATGTTAAGGCACAATCAAATTAGGATTTTGATGCATCACTACCATCATTACTGAATATTTCTTCCTCTTCTTCTTCTTTTTAAAAAAATCTAAAACCAGTGGAATCTCTGTCTGCACTCTACCTGAAATATTTCTTTAATCTTTCATTAACCTTTAGTTAATTGTTTAGTAAACTCATAAATGCCCTGGTTACCAACATCTCGTGACACAAAGGGTTATATTTTTCACCAGACCTGCAGGGTAATATATTCAGTAGGGGTATAGTATGCATTTCTCTGGAGAAATTAATGACACAGCGGTGAACTCACATATTGTAAATCACCCTGAAGAAGAAGCAGCTAAATGGCTAAATAGTCACGTAAATAGAAGACCTTAGTGTTTTCCATTTCTACTTGTTTTGACATCGCAGTAAAAAAAATCACCCTGTGTCTGCGTAACTTTCACAACATGCAAGTGAGTAATATTGTTTTAAATGAGGAATGGTAGTGGTTTTCAGTACCGCTGCCAACAAAACTCCCACAAATGTACCCCGTGGGTCCAGTGTTTATTTCGTTATAAATATATGTGTTTATTTTTGTGGCTTGTTCCATTCTCCAGCCGAGACGCACTGAGACAGCAGAGCGAGGCTTGATTAACCCTTCCTGATTCATCAGCAACAGGATTTTTTTTTCATGATGAAAAGAAATACATTTATTCAGTATGTCTCCCAAGGTAAAACTAAATAAGAATTTCAGTGCAGCAGCACTCAAAGCATTTGGTATATCTGAAACCTCACATACTGTGCGAGTCAAATATTCCCCATTTTGACGTTTGAAAGCAGCAAAAATTCCCTAAATGTGATTTATTTACTATAAAAGTCACTGACTTTTCCAAAAGTGACCACAAAAACACAAAAATGAAAATATTTTTTAAATTTTACACCACTGTACAAGTGCACCAAATTTGTGTATATTGAGGCTGCTCCTGTTCAAATTTCACCGGTGTGGGTCAAATCAAGGAAAATTGTGGTTTAGGGAATCTTGGAACCGTGAACCAGTCCATCCCTATCTGTGTGTATTTGTTTATGGGACAGTGGTGACAGAGATTATACTAAACCTTGACACTGTCAAAAAGAAATATTTGTATTACAACCACATTTTCCCATGTTTCTGCAGAGAAAGGTACCTGCTGCCATTTGAAAATATGAAATAGTAAAACACTAAAGGACCAATCTTACGTGGTGCACACGTGGAACAGAGGTCATACAGAGGTTAGAGGGTGCCCTAACGCAGACATGAGATCTGCCCCTGCAAGCACTATACATAATCTAAAAATAAATTAGAACCAGGCTGAGATAAAACCAGAGGGGTTTAAAGGCACCTGAGTATATTATATGAAGGTATTTAAAATCCCATCCAAACAGTTAACAGCATAACAGGTTGTCCATTTTCTTCTCCTCACTTCTAATATAAAATATTCCAGTCTGTGAGTTAAAAACCTGCTGTGTTGTAAACTGTTTGGATGTTTCTGGGAAAAGAGATTATTTTATTGTATAAAATAGCGCTGCTGCTCAGTAAACTCAGCCAGACAAGGAAAAATCCGTCTTTGACTCCAGCCTGTCGACGCAGTGAACTCATTCTCATTTAAAAAGTGCTTTACAAAAAACGAACATTACAGCTGATGCAGCTTATTCGCAGCATCAGGTGGCCCTGAATCCTCCCTGAGTTATGCTGCAATAAGTCTTGGCTGCTGAGGGTTTCCCCTGATGCACCGAGAGCTTCTTCTTCACTCACTATATTTTTGTACACCACTTTGCATTTAATTACTATTATTAATCTCTTTTTCACAATGTGTCTTTTGTCACGCCATCAAACCTCTGGCAGAACAGGTTTCTTTCTGTTAAAATTCAGTTTTTCCTTCCCACTGTCAACAAGTGCTCATTGTTTGGCTAATTGGGGTTTTCTCTCTATT
Organism: Maylandia zebra; assembly: GCF_041146795.1. Lineage (NCBI taxonomy): Eukaryota > Metazoa > Chordata > Actinopteri > Cichliformes > Cichlidae > Maylandia > Maylandia zebra. Next base: position 4,064,395 of record NC_135188.1, on the reverse strand, counting down.
ATGGTAGGGTCCTTACAATATAAAGCACGTGGCAACCGTTGTTGTGATTTGATGCTATATAAATAAAACTGAATTGAACAGAAGTCAACTGAGCAGTAGAGGTTTGGGAAATTTAATGATAGATACCATCTCTTGTCTCTGAAACTTTAAATAAGGATCAATCATTACTAAAGTCAGAGGGACTGACATTTCAATATCTAATATTTCAAATAGATCTCTAATTTAAGATTAATTACACACAATCATTATTAGTAATTCTTGAGTCAAAACTAAAGTAGTCTGCGTTTAATATGGCTTTTGTGTTGTTAACATGTTTAATGTTTTGTATTTTCTTCTATTTGATCTCAAAAAGCTCCTAAAACAGTCAGTGATCACCGCTGACCTCCCTCGGCTTTTATTACCGCTAATCATTTATTTAAGCTCAGTTTTTAAAACCTTAGGATGTAACTACAGCACCGCCCATGCAGCAGTATATGAATGACTAACCTCGTATTGTGGATGGATTATCTCAGTTGTTCTCCTGGCTGAAGTTTGGTCCTTTTACAGCATCCTGCCATGCGATTACATTTGTTCCTGACCACCGAGAACACTCACGTTAACTTTTATCGAGTGGGAAAAAAGTTAGCTTGTTTATATTATGCTAACATAGCTGTGTCGCTAGCGGTCACGTAGCACATCATTATATACCAGCTAGCCCAACTTCAGTAACCCTACAAACGTCGCTGCTGTTTAGTTTTCTGTCTTCATTTATGCTGGAAGTGATAACAGAGCTGTACATTTTAATTTGTTTCCAAAACCCCGCAGTCAGGACATGCTATATTATATTTAGATTGAAGCTAGCGAGCTAACTTCCTGCTAACTTCTAACTCCGTTAAATGTCATAAATTCCGTTTTCATGGATGCCTGAATGTTAAACTCAGTTGTTACACCTGGTAGAGGAGAAGGCTGATCATTTTATTAAAGATGAAAGACTTAAGACAGTGTTTTAACTCTCAGTAATGCCATAGTGATCATTTGATATATGGACCTGCAGCAGAGTTTAGGCCCAGACACGGCTAGTGACGTCAGACTGAACGATCGGATACTCCCACTAGGTTTAAATCTGGGACTCTCCACCATTTGACCCTAGAACTGAAGAAGCTTCTCGGATGAGAGGTGAAATGTCTTCAAGCAACTTAAAGAAGTCCAGACGCTTTTCTTTGCAAGCTCCTTTCACATAACTCTCTTCAGCAACCTAAACCTGAAGTAATGCCTTTATAAAGCATGGCAATATCTATATTATATATGAAATCTATGAAGCTTCAAATCTTATTGTTAACGCTTTTCATAGTCAGCTCTGCTTGTATTGTAACATCAGTCATGCTAAAGAGATACATTCCAACAATACATTTGAAGTGTAAATTATAACTTTATTCAAAATTTGCTGCTTTAAAGACTATAGATATAATCTATAGGTTACACACAAGCAAACACAACATGAACCACAGGCACAAGTCGATATATAAACAGAAGTATCAAATCTAAAGTATTAAACCAATAAAGCATACACATGGAGACTTATCGCCAGCTGAGAACTTTAGTTTCCAAAAAGCTTGAGGGGAGTCGAACACCATGATACCTCTACACCGTCATCCTCATTTTCTGCTAGGGATGGGTATCGTTTAGGTTTTATCCGATACCGGTGCCAAATCGGTACTTTTGAAACGGTGCCGGTACTTAAACGGTGCTCGAACCGGTGCTTAAAGAATGGAGAACACAAACTTTGTCCAAAAACCTCTCACGTTCAGCTGTTTTTTTTTGTAAAAAGATAACAATGTTAGCCTTTTCTGCAGCTATGTGGCATCACTCTTGGCTGGAAGCAGTGCTTAAACAATGGAAAAAACACAAACTTAAACCCTCTCATGTTTAACTGTTTCCCACTTTTTCTTTGGTCATTTTAGCCTTTTTGGCCAGGGTGAAGGGAGTATCTGCCATCAAACAAGAGGACAGCCGCATGTAGCTATGATGATGTTTGCTAGTTCACCTTACATGCATTAATGTAATAACGTGGTTAGCCTACTCAACGTAAATTACACACGAACAACATGAAGCTACTCATGCAGAGAAGAACGGCTGCTGCTGCCATCATCATCCTCATCATTTCTGCTACACTGGCAGGGCGAGGGGCCAGGACTCTATTCTTCGGGTTTTTGGGGGATGTTGCTCCGGGCCCGATAACTGGCAACCCACCCGACGTGCACGGTGTGAGGTCTCGCAGCAAGCTATCAGATACGGCGCATTTCTCGGCTTTTAAAAAAAACGCTATACGTCGCCAGGTGTTTCATCGGATTTGAGGTGTTACCTCCTTTGACAGTATCACAGTATCAGCTTAAAGCACTTGTTGCTGCTGAGTTTGCATATTTTGCTGTGAAGTACAGCCAGACTTTTAACCGCTTCGCCTTGGACATTTTTAATCTGTAGCTCTGCTCTAACAGAACGTACGTACCTGGACCCGCCTACTATCCTCGGAAACGTAAAGTGATTGGCTAGACTTGTATCACAGCCCAGGAAAAAAAAGCACCGAAATAAAGCACCGAAATGTGCGCTGCTTTTCGGTCTGGTTACTACCGTTTATGTCAGAACCGGTGCCATGACACCGGTACCCATCCCTATTTTCTGCCATTCATCAGGTTGAGTTATATACACATGCTTTAGATATAAGTAGCAAGCACAAGCAGAGCATTGCACATCTGTGCAACCACTTCCAGATGCTTCTTGTTGTAAATGTGCACTTTAAATGTGTGGAAATCCCTGTGGACTAAGGTTTGCCATAGGATACCCCACCCCCACTACAGCACAGCTTTGGGGCCTCACAGTCACTGCCAGTTAAGATTCCCTCTGTGTTCTTTTCTCACCAAGTCCATCAGCCTATCAGGTTTGTGGTCTGTCTGATCTATTGTCCATCATCCCGGTGCTTGTTTATACACTGTACAAGATCTACACATGAGACCTTATGCACACCATTCATCAGCACAGGAAGGGGAAAAGGAACATGGACCAATGTTTGAAGTGGAACCAGAGCAGTGTTACAAGCTTCAAATACACAGCTGGGTATGTAACTCTTCATCATTACAGCAGCCATTTAAGAGCCCTGCCAAGGCATCTGGCATCCGTTTGGACCTGGAATTGGATTTGTTTGTGTAGCAAATCCAACAGGCACCAGTCTGAGAAATCCCGGGCCAAAGCACACTGTACAGGTAAGACTAAAACATCCCTACATTTGAAATAAAAGCATACAATTTATATATTAATCATTCTTTTTGTTGTCTGTTATTTATTTCAAATATAGGTGTATAAACACACACGTACTTCACAAAACTTAAAAACATGTCTTATAGCATTCATGGATACAGTATTTGTGGCTCATAGTGGCAAGCTGGGGTGATTGCACAAAAAACCTTAGAGCTGGCACTTCCAACCTTATAAAAGTACATAAAGAACATTTTATATTCAAAATAACTTATTAACCACTTTCAAAATGGCTGTCTCGTCCATCTTTGATTATTATTTGCTAAACAAATTTTTTTTTTCTAACAAAAAATTAGAAAAAAAGTGGAAAAGGGACACAAGATAGAGGCAACGTTTCTTAATATTTGATTGATTGTATAGTAGTGGTATGACACATCAAGTCCAGCAGAAATAAAAGCTACAGGCATCAATGGTGTCTGCTACTGCAGTCCATTTCACATAGGTGATCAAACAAATCATTAATCTAATCCACAATTACATGTTTACATTTCAGAAACTTTCCAGTCTGGACATGAGCCTAAAAGCTGAAGATTCGATGTGTCCTCACCTTAGCTCAGTTTCATGCTAAACGTAATGAAATCAGTGATATCACATGACAGTTAGTGAAGTCTGCCAACATGAATGAGCACTAATCTAATTAGTGTGTTGTCAGCTGGTAAACCTGTCTAGCACTTTAAGAACAAAATGTTTGTTCTAGCAGAGACACAGATCTGTTTGTACGGCAGTTATGAAACATTACTGGATGTTCTTGTTTCCCATGTTGGTTAACTGGCTCTACAGCTCATGTAAGCAGCTCTGGATGGTCTATAGCTAACGTTTCAGGAGTTTTTAGGGCCACATGCCAATAAGATTTTAGCCAGAGCCAAAGAAAAACCACCACAAAATCAGCAATGTAATAAAAAATTATAACAACATTGTTAATTCGGGTAATATTTACTCAAGCATTTTAAAAATGTGTTTATCAAACAGGCAGCAAGATCCATAGATGTCTGTTGAACGAGGTGACACGGACTCCACGATTTGGTCGACTGCCAGGAAAAAACCTGTATTTTAGCTTTTGAGACATGCTGTCAACAGGATGGCATTATATAGGAAAATAAGTTAACCGACAGTCAGAAATTCAGTATTCTTCTACTGTAGGTCCAATAAAATGACATGAATCCACCAACACTTAGAAACATTCCTGCCTGAACATTCTTCTCGTTACAATTATTCTAGACAAATTTGGTTTTCTACTTTCACAAATCAAAAAATACACTCTGATGTTAAAGCTCCATTAATCGGTGTAGTTTTAATTAAAATTAAAGAACTCACTGGAAGTGAAATAGCTGCTTTGAATTCTGAAACCGTGCCCAGATTCTGGTGCAGTTTTTGGCACTTTTCAGGCACTTTTAGGTTATCACTGCATTCGCTCTGTATAACTGAAATCTAGGTGCTGTCACTGATCCATTCTGGAACAGATAACATGCATACTGTATAATAATAACAACCCTAATTTGCAAGTAATGAGTAAAGAAAGTAGAATATGTATCAACCCAAATGCAGAGAGACTTTTATCTGACATTATTTTGTCAGTGTGCTGGAAAAAGACACTGGAAGCTTACAGCTATTGAAACCTGCATTGCTAACACAGGTAACAATGTTACCCATGTTGCATTTGGTAAAGCTTTTTTTGCTTTACCGTTAATAATGATAGCTTGAAAATATGCTTCTTTCTCTCTTACAGGAGAAAAGTGTCATGGTTGTGTCTCAGGTGCCTAGGGATGGGCTGCATCCCTCAGTCCAGTGGAGCAGGTGGAAAGTGAGTGGTTGATGCAGAGAAAAGAGGTTGAAAGTTACAGGCCAGAAGGCTAGCTTTTCCTTTCTTTTTTAAAACACAAATACAAAGGGCCGATTGCAAAACTTACCAAAACATTAAAATTTGACACAGTTCCAGGACAGAAGGCATCCTGCGAGTCAGGATTGCATATAACCCAGGTTATTACCTGATCTAACCAGGTTGAAGCCCCTGGATTTGACGCTATCACACAGGTTTGTGGTCTGCAGGTTTGCAGTCTTTGTTCCTAAGTCCACTATCACACAGTGCCACGACTGTGGTAGTTGTAATGGTTGCTGTTCTCAGAGTCTGCAATCTGCACGCTGGGTTTCCTTTCTGGTTCCTCACCATCGCGAGTGCCCGGCCTCTTGGAACGTTTAGGACACTTCTCGAAGAAATCCGACACAAAGTGCACCTGCAGAGGAGAGGAAAGGAGAGATTAAGAGGGGACAAAAAAAGGAAGCCAGACAAGATTGCAGGTCACTTAGAAAATTATTTGTGCTACAGAGATTGGAGTATAAACAAGTAAGGGACACTGAGGAGGTCGGGCAGAGCTGGAAACTGTGATTACACGTGTCTGGAGAGGACTGTGAACAGCTGTTAAATGACACACTAACGCAGACTCTCACACACATCAGAGAGGAACACACAGAGAGCAGGCACAACCCCTGCAGACCATAAAATCCTATGCCCAGGAGGGTCTCTAATTGCGCGCAGCACTGTGAAGGCCAAAGGTGCAGGCTCACATCCCAATTAATCATGCATGGACACACACAGACACACAAACACACGCTCTACCACTCCAGAATTTCCACGAGGCAGAGCTGACAGTGGTTCAATCATAACAGGGAAGTGGCCAAACAATAAAGAAGCCCAGCTGGATGAAGCAGGTGAATGGACTTGTTACCTGCCAGCTGTGAGTATGTGGGTTTGTATCAAGACACACCATGCTGCTGTCACACTTCACTCTACTCATGCTTCCTCTCTACATGGCTTTTAACTTTGGGAATAAAACTTGGACTTAAAATATATGTTTTGAGCTATTCTGCTAACGTTTCCACTAAATGTCATTTTTATGATTTAGACGGTCACACCCGTGTTTGCCTTTCCAGCACTTGGAAACCACAGGACTAAGATGCAAAGTTAATATGTCATCAGGTAGGAAGCTGGTGGTGCAAAAAATGTAATGAAAAAAAGTCTCCATGTAATCATAAATTCTCAAGAGGAGAAGTAAAAAGAAAAACTGGCAAAAGTTCCCAGGCGTAAGCTTTTAAAAGTAATGGCTGTGTTACTATAAAATCACTAATTTTTGTAGCATTTATCTTGTAGGACGTTGCCGTGGAGACTCACATTTAGCAAAGCAACAAGCGCTCCCTGCAGCAGCCCCACCAGCACATCGCTCCAATGGTGCTTGTAATCAGAGACTCGGGTGTAACCCACATAAACCGCGAAGGCCACCAGGAAGAACTGGATGGTGGGCCGGAGAAGTCTGGCCCACTTTGCCACAAATCTCGCCTGCACGTAAAGCTGGAGGTGGAAACAGAGAGGAAAAAGAGAGCAATGATGCTATTAGCACTGCTGGAACCTAAAAAGGTTATCACACCAATACATAACAGCATAGTCACCAGTTATATTATGGCAACACTGCATCATACATCATAACTGCAATGTGATATGCTAACAAAACAGTAAAGTAGGGAAATTTCTGCCATTTCTAAATGTGCTTAAACTGCAGCACTATCAAGATACTGGTTGGATCCTTTAAAAAAAAGCCTATGACTTTGGTGCTTGAGTTTGCAGTGAAAACAGTAGCTGGCACCTCTCAAATTAGATTTAACTTTAAAAAGGTGCTGAGTACAAATCTAATTTATGTTCTCCACAGACTCGAACCCCATTTATGCTGGAAAGCACCGATGCCAACAAAATATGAATCTGGCAATAGTTAAAAACTCTGCTCGGCTGCTGTTAAAGGTGTAAAAATTGGCATCGCACCACCGTCCGCCTGCCATACAGCTACGCTGCATTCAGCACTATAGCATACTCTTTCAAGGCAGCCCAGGGGACAAGGGCTGGATGTCACAGCTGAGCTCTATGTTTGTTTGCAGCATATGCCTGCAAAACAGAGAGTGCCAAAGACAGGAATGGACACTAGCTGGACGCTCTTTTCTTGGAACTGAAAAAAATAAAAGCTGCTTTGCTTGGAGCTTGCTGTCTAGCTGCGGTGCCTTTTAAAACAAAGAGATGGGGCCAAGTGGAATGAGCTGAATAGGCCTGGAAGACAGGTCAGAGCTCGTGCTTTGCCTTCATCATTGCTGGGAAAAGGGTTGCAGACTATTCCAGATCATTTGTCTCACTACATTCTTCCCCTGGACTCCACTTTTCCCTTTTATGTCTCTGAGTACAGATCTAAATGCATGAGAATGCTCTTAAAGGAGCCCAGAGGTTTAGGAGTTTTTTTATTTAATTTTTTTTAACTGTACAGAGAGATGGGTTTTATTTCTTGAAGCTCACGTTCTGTACTTACCGCTAGGAAAAGCATGCAGTACATGCTAAAAGAGGAGTGACCAGAATAGAAGGACAATCTAGAGAAAAAACACAATTCAGATGTAACTGCTTTACACAGGATATTTGTACAGTAGCATTTTGCAGCATCAATATCATGTAAAATGTGTTAGATTTACAGTATGTTACAATCTGTGTAATTTGTGTGAGGTTCTTGTTTCCTCTATAAAGAAACTGATGGAAGTTCTTTCCCTCCTACCTAGACTCTGTGACATCCTCAGGAGTCCCAGTGCAGTTGATCACCAGCATGTATCCTGTGCAGACTTTCGGTGCACATACTGCCATGAAGTTTGGCCTTGGACGCCCAATAGTGTACTTTGCAAGGTCAGTAAGCGACTGGCTGACAGCTCCTCCAAACAGAAAGGTGCCTACTACCTTGTAGAGTGCAGCTATATACTGATTGAACTGTGTGTTAGACTGAATCCTCTGTCTGTAGACCAGATAAGCCTCTCCAGATGAGATCTGAGGAGAGAGAATAAAAAAAATCAAAGATTATTTCTTGGGTTTTTTCCCCCACATTTTTCCTCCATTACATAAAAAGTCTTCTCCTACTTCTATATCAACTTATTGTCAAGTTCTGGCAAAATGCATCCATAGAATCGTGTCAAATGAGTAAAGTCAGCTAGAACAATGTCATGAAACGTCCTGTTACACTTACAATGACGAGAGTGCAGCAGATGGTGATAGCTGCCAGCATACCGGGGGTGATGGTGTCTAGTTTTAGGGGATACTTGATGCTGTCATCATTGCAGTAAATGCCTCTTTGGTATGGCTTGGAGACAATGGTCATAATGATGAAAGGCAGTGCCGCTGGAGGGAAAACAAACCAGATGAACAGTCTTATTATGTTAGACTAATTGCATATCTGGATAAATTTTGCTCTTGCTGGCATGAGATGGATGCATAGGTGTTCGACTGTGATGTAACAGAAGTTCCTGGGTTTCGGCCGTGATTGGGCGGCACATAAGAGGATCCCAGATCCAAGTTAATGTACTTTAAAATCAAAGACTAATGAGGTAGAAAAACACATTTGGCTATTTTTCTGTATTTTTCAGACATTACCTCATGTCCTAACTTGGGGGATGAAATTTTTTTCTAAGGATAAATGCTAAGTTCACAAGGATGAAAACAACCCACAAGGAGAAACACATTTTGTGCTTTAAATGTAGGCAAAAATACACAGTGGGAAATAGATTTTATATTCATGAGCATATGCAAAAAGAAAAAAAAAAGATCAGACATCAGACATATACCCATGTGTACAATATAAACAGTTAAAAAACTGTACACAAATTCCTGCAGGCATGTGGTTGTGTGCAATATTAGCCCAAATATAGCTGCTTACAGCTCCCCCGAGAATGCATGATGTCCTCGAGAGGTTCAGAAAACTCAATTCCTAAACCACACGCTCACCATCTTCCTCTCTGTCTAACAGACACTCACTAACAAGCACATTTCAGAATGTGAAGAACTAATAAACAGTTTCTGAATACATTTTGCAAATTGCTTCTTTGCTATGTGAATCAAAAACCTGTTAAATTTGCAGAAGCTCAAATGAGACTTGAAGATATGAGACTGCTGAAAAACAGCTGATACTTATTTCTACATCTTAGCAATGTGACCCAATTAAAACGAGCTTCTAGCTGTCTTTGGCAATCCCCTTTCAAGGCTACAATGCAGAGTGGTGAAGAATGACTCTAGGGAGATTTAGACAATATGTGAGACAAAGGCCTTATATGCACAGGTATAGGTATCTTTTGTCCCTCACATGGCACTGCAAACTTGTAGTTTTATAGGGTTACGGGTATTTCTGACATTCATTAGAGAAGTCAAAGACTAAACAATCAACTGACAAATGGCTGGAAATGATCAGGTGTTCCAGCCCTAGTAAGGAATGTGTTCTCCACCCTAATACTGCTATCCATAGAAGGCGGACAGTCTTGGGCCCACTGTGAAAATACCAAGTGCCTGCATGCGAAATGCAACAAAAACAGCAATGCAAAAGCATCGCAAGAACTTGAAAAGTTCACTCACCAATAGCATTGAATTTCTGCGTAAATGAACTGTGCACCCCTCCCATTTAAAAGCAAAAAAAGTCTGCCCTTGACATATTTCTAGGAAGACTTCCAGTGAGCCTGACTGATGAGAGACCATTAAGACTGAAACTAAAGGAAAATATACAAGAGGAAGGCGGATTGGGATTCAGCTGAGATAAATGCTCTGTTGATTCCATGTTTAATTCCACCTCGTGACAGATATCGGAGAACAGCCTACTGCAAATGTATGAACACTGTCACAAAGAAAAGCACTACTTAGTTTGTAAGTGGACCCGAAAACTGTCACTTCAGTACATTTAACAACTCAAATTCTTAGAAATACCCCTCGCTATTGTTCAGTATTCTCGGCAACAGGCCATGTATGATGACAGAAGAAGAATAACATGCACTTGATCTTATCTCTCTATGTCGAAGGTGACACGGGATGAGATGGGATATAGAGACATATCGCCTGCACACCTGTGGACAAAGGGTTTTATGGGCTCAGTGAGCAAAGGCAGCAGCAAAATACAGGCTTTGTGCTGAGAGCAGAATAAACAATAGTGCTCAATTGGATGAACACATGATTGTGCATTGACCCCTGCTGACCTGGCCTTGATGGAGCTGGATTTAGACTAGACAAACATTGAAGGAAAAAAAGTAGAGACGTTACCTTTAACAAAGACAGTGTTCAGTCACAAAGTAAATTTATTTAAAAGCCTTTTGCCAGACTAGTCTTTCTAATCAAAGTACCCTGGGGAGGACGTGGGAAGCTTTCCCACTATGCGTAAAAACAATCAGAAACATTTTCCAAAACATGCAACTATTGTTACATGCAGCAGCCATAAATGTTTAAGTAATTTTAGTGCCTACAGGCAGTTTAAGTACATTTATTATTTTATTTCTAAGACCAGTAACATTACAAGCAGCAGCTGGTTGTCACCTTTCACTGTGTGGCAGATTCCCACCAATCACTGCATGAGCACAGGACTCCAGTGTGCAGGATGTGGTAAACCAGGATTTTAAAGTCCTATTCCACACATTTTCCTGTTACAGCCACCAAATCCTGTCTGTGATAACTGTAGTGTAATACAGTCTCTTATATTTAACTAACATCCTGTCTGAAGCACCACAGGGGAGCTCGCTGATGCAGATTTACTGATGTGGCTTTTGGGTGGCAGCTTATCCATCTGTATCCTGCATCCTGCTACCAGCTGGAAAAAATGGAGCAAACTTAAAAAAAACCCCCAACAACTACTACTTTTTATTTCTCTGTGGAGTCAGGAAAAAATAGTTGCACTAAAATCAGAGTCAGGTTTAAATGAAACCTACCTCCATGAATACATAGCACCAAGTTTGAAGGTTTTTATAAGGTTGGCCTAGACAAACTCTAGAGAGAAGTTTATTTACCTAACACAGAATGGTAAATGTCAAGCAGCAGTACAACATAATTATTTCTATGCTGGAGTCACATGATAGAACCAGGCCATTAATCACAGCAAAGCAGGAGAAGAATTAAGGGGGAAAAAACCTTTAAAATGATGTGCCAGCTAATGAAATATCGCACAAATTCACACATGGCTAAACAGCTTTTGCACGTCCATCATCACCATTATTCTACTGCCTGCAAAAATGTATTCATCTCATCAGCTCAATATCTTTATGTTTTTTAATGCTTACTAAATCCTCTTAACAGGACAGGGTTTATGGACTGAATGAAGTCAGCCTGAAGGTCTTTAAAAAGCCCCTCTGACTTGTAAAAAAAGTATTAATTTTTCATGTCTGTTTTCATCCATGAAGCACTAATTCAGCTGACACCTGCCTTTAACTTTTAAGTCATGAATCAGAAGCTCAGATGAAAAGGGGGGGGAAATGGCAGAAATAAAATGATGTAAGGAGTCTGGACTGCTCTCATGGGCAAAATAAATGGTACGCCCTGAGGTGCGTATGCGAGTGTGTCTCATGAGCAGTCCCCCTGCGTATAATATCTGCAAGAAACAAACCAGCCAGTCTCTGGAAAAGCAGACATACTCCAACACAGTTTTCAGACAAAATTAGACCCATCGGCACACAAAATAGGCCTCCAGCATACCACGAGACAATCCCACAACCCAAACTGACATTGCTCCAGAGCTGCCTCCACTTAAAGACCGAGCAGTGTCTCTGACTCTACTGGAGATTTTTCTGTTGAGAAAATCTGAAAGAACACAGAATACATGGAAGTAACAATAAAAAGAGTAGACTTATTTCTTTAGCGTGCGAAAAGCCTTGTTTTTGGATGTTTCCTCCAAAGATTGAGGGAGGAAAATGTGGCCAGGAAACGCTCCTGCCTGAGCCTCTAATGTGCAGTCCTTCTGCCTCCGTTTAAAGAAGGTTCACTTTAGAGTCTTTGGTTCCACTTTGCAGTAATACCTTGGTGACTCCCACTGCTACAATGGATACTAGAGCAAAATGAAGCTATATGAGAGTAACTGAGAATGACTGTCTGAGGAATCCAGCTCAGTCAGAAGGAGATTTCTGCATTAATTGATACATGAACAACAGCAGCATGTTCATTCTTTCCACCGCTGCTGAATCACATCCTCTCCCCCTGTTTCTCTGTCATGCTTAAAGCCATTCATTCTTCTCTTTCTGTCACTCACTCGATCACAGTGTCCTCCCACACACTTCTCCCTCTGTTGTAAATATAGAGGCCTCACTGGGTAATGCTTTATTTAGCTGGTAGATGTGCAATTATGCAGGACCATTTGGACCACAATCGCACTCTGGTGCTGACATTCAAGGCCCGTCACATCCTCTGCTAGCTTAGGTCTTTTTCTTCCATTTCCCTTCCCTCCTTTTCATGTCTACATGTATTTGCTGTACAGGGTCCATTTTTCTGCTCTGGAGACCTTAGTCCCTTCAGTCAAACTGCCATGATTATCTGGAAGTCATAGTTTGAGAATAACTGACACCTACTCACCGTGGTTTCTCTGACATAACTTGCTGCACCTGCATAACCACACAGATGGACAATTATGTTCCCTAATTTGAAAAACATACAGTCTGGGTTTTTATTATGCATACCTAAAGAGTGCATAGCCTGTGTGTGGCGTGAGATGGGTGTTCCCATGCCCTTAGGATGCCCTCCCTTCGGGGTCGTAGCTGGAACATTTGCTCTTCCATCTAATTTCTTCCACTCTGGTTTCCTGCCTTTGCAGCATGAAGGTCACCTTCTTCTTATTGTATTTCTAGCCTTCTTTTCTTCCTGTTGACTGTTTTACTTTCATCTTACATTTCACCGCTTCTTAGAAATCTGTGTCACTCTTTAGTCATTTACTCAATTCCTGACTGCTTCCAATTCCAGCCTGCGTGGATGAGGACAGAGGGAGGCTCTCCCCCCCTTTCTTTTAGCTGGAGTGTTTCCACTTTTTATTCCTTTGAATAAAAATTTCTCTCCTTCGTTTGTTCCCTCCAATTCAAACATGTTTTTATGTCAAAGCAGGTCATGCTCAAGAAGATGTGTTGCAGTTAAAAAACCAGCTAAAGCTCTCTCTCCTTCTAACTGTCGCCCCTCCAAGCTGGACTGACTAATGTGGAAGGTATGTGCTGAGCCTACAACCTCTGCCGGCGTAGGCCTCTGGAATTCTAATTCACATGAGGAACGCCCAACTTCACCAGTCACACCAAATCCTGCTGCTGCTGTGGTCCATTCTTTATTTTTAATCCCACTGTTTCACTCCGTCCATCATTTACGCGTGCTTAGCTTCAAGCAGAGCAGAAGGAGACATGGCGGCAGGCGAGGCTGTGCGAGTGGTGGGAGAGCAGCTAAATCTGGGTGAGCAATCAAAGAGTCTGGGTTTGGAGGGGATCAAAGAAGTAGGCCACACAGGTTTCAACCTAAACCAGAAAGGCCTGCGGGAGGAGTTAAAAGGCAGTCTGATGTGTGCAGCTACAATGAATAATCCTGACCTTACTAAATAAACTGCTGCCTTGCTGTGTCGTACTTTATCCTGTATATATTTGATGTTGCCTTTATACGTTCCCAGCTTGTTTGGATTAGTCCTTAAAATCTAGTTTGGCTCGACATTAACAAGAAACATGTCTTTTAGACTGCGTTTGGCTTATTTACAGCTCGTATCTTTTTCTAGTGATCAAACAGCACTGTTTACATTTTTGATACTCGAGGTTTTATATGATGTCAGTGACAGCTCTGGCAGTGAGCACAGCAGCCCCAAACACCTGCTGTTCATCATTCAGAAAAAAAGGTTACCTAAGGAGAGAAGTGCTTATAGAGCTTATTCCAGAGTGCACGAATTGGGGGGTTACACCAAAACAAAGATTATTTTGAACTGTGAATCATGCTAAGCTCTGCTAAAGTCCAAAATAATAACGTAGATCTGCAAAGAGCAGTGGGTATCCTGTAATAAACATCAATAAATATACAGAAAAATAGAATATTGGATGTCGACATGGCAGAGCTACATAAAAGAACATACAAATAAAAACTTAAAAAAACTGTAGAAACAAACAGTCAAAAATAATCAATGTATGCCTATAAAATACCTGAATTCCACGCTCAACCTCACTTTCAACGATTTAAAATAATTTGAATATCAGCAACCAAAATATAAAGAAACTAAGTTCTCTCAGTGGAACGTGTCTGTTTGTTTAAAAGGGCTTCAGTTTCCATGACATGGCTCTCCTAAGGAAAACCATTCCCATCAAGCATCTTCATAGCTTTGCTCTGAGAACTCAAGCCAATCAGTCTTACCAACAAAAACCACATGAGAGGCCCGGCTCCCAGAAGACTCCGCTGGATGGCTTCACCGACAAACTAACCAGGGTTGGCAAGCAACACAGCAAGGGGACAGAGTGCATTTAGAGTAAAAAATGCAATGAAATGTGTAGAAAGTCTGACAGTTTTCCTGCCGTGGGAATCTGTGAGCAAGCGCTATTGTATGTGTCACTGTGATTGTGATCATATAAAATACTGAGAACAACTTGATATGTGCAGGCCAGGCGCAAATCAAAAACTCTGCTGCCATTGTTCTTTAGCTGTGCAAAAGAAACCAACAAATGCAGAGTGATAAGTGATAAGTATACAATTCTCTGAAAACAAAATTATAAAATACTGTAAATCTTAGAGATTGGCTCCAGCCCCCGTGACCCTAATTAGAATAAGCAGAAGAGACGGATGGATGGACTCTAACACCATTTTAAGAAATGCAGGTATGTTTCTTTTACATAATATCAACTTTTACATACTGTACAATACATACATAACACGTTTTGTAAGTGGGTCAGCAATCAATGACACAGAACAGGTTTGGCACAATCTTACAGACAATAACGAGCGGACACATGGGAAAACAAGAATGCGTTGGCAGTGCCTCGCCCCAAGGCCATTTAGTCTATTGGCCTGGTGTATTATCGAGCGCATTACTCACGATTCAAAATGTCATTCATTTTTCCAACAGGAGCACCCATGAAATGAGGTGAGCTGTGACATACATGTTACACCTGCAGAGCTGTGGGCAGGGAGAGGTTAAAACCCGGTCTTTCCTTTCTCGAGCCAACACCCAATATCTATTTGTGCTGAGTGTAGACTTACACAGACGGGGTAGGGAGAGTGGGAGGAAGGGAGGAAGAATAGACGAAGAACCGAGGCCAGAAGCTCACAATAAACAAGAAATTCAAAACCAAGGTAGATCTTTGACGAGTACAACAACCTCGAATGTCCCTCACAAAAGAAAAAGAGACAGGAGGCTTAAACTAGACAAATAATACACAATACGACAGACCTCGAGTAGGAAGGCATCAGTAAACTACCACAAACCAGCTATTTTACACCACATTCATCCATTAAGGTGCTCAGTAACTGTGTTGTGGACTGTATTAAACAAAAAACCACAACAAAAAAGACAGAGGCACATCTATTCGTATGATACCACCAGTTATCAGTGTAGTTTGACCTGGGCAGGGCAGGGTGAAAGAGATAGAGAGCATGCCAAAGAAATCTTTCTTTCATGTTACCATTGATTTTGGCCTTTGGATTCCTGAACAAAGGATAGATGAAGGCAGTCTGCTGAATGTGAGACATATTTCTTCGGCTGAGCAACAGTCCAGAGAGAAGAAAAAGGCAGATTTGAAAGGCTCACAAATTCAAGAAATGTAAACAGTCTGAAAATGCAGAAGAAACCCAACTCAACACTGTTTCCATACAGGCTAATGGTCAGCATAATTATAAGCTCTATCGTGTTGTTATTACACGCCTGGGGAAACCTCACATAAACTTGGGGTTGACTTGACGATTATTTGGGTGAATGACATGGGTGGCAGTAGGGAAAGCGAAGGCAAAAAGGGTGGATAATCCATCGAGATCTGACCAACCATCCGACCAACCCAGACATTAATCCCAGACTTGTGACAATCAAATGGTAAGGCTGATCATGTTCAGCAGTCTGTGGATATTCCCACTGATGGAAAATACTCCTAAGCTCTTTGTAAAGCCCGGGATGGAGTGGGGGCCCTGGAAGTCTTTGTCCTGAACTCCTTCCTCTTTTGTACCTCACCGGTAGAACCGAGACAAAACAAGTGATAAACAAGGTGCCAAACACCAGACCATTGCAAAACAGATGGCTGTCGTGCTCATGTGGCATTAACACAGTGAACCAACCTCCCACCACACTGGTATATTCCACATGTGCATATTATCCTTGTGTCCGCATCTGAAAACAACTTCTTCTGGACATGTCAGCTCAGACTTTTTATGTTTGTTGTTTTTTTTGTTTGATAAAGTTGATCTCATCATTATCTTTATGATGAAAACATTTGTCAGATTATTAAACCCGGTGATTTATTTATTTTGGCATCTGTATTTATATGTTTTTAACAAACCCCCTTTGAATCTCAGCTAATTATTAAAAGATTCACACGTCTGTCAAAAGTCTGTACAGTATGTACATGGTTATTTTCATCATGCAAATCTGAATACGGTGACATTAATATTATCTTTATAATGCATTGAGTTATTGATACAGCTGCACTGATTAAGTAATTTCATACAGTTCGTGTAAATCTCCAGTAATGGATTCATTGTTTCTTCCCTAATCGTGGTCCATACCTTGAAGATGAATGTCAAAAGACTCTCATCAGTGTGGAAAGCTGTTACTACAATGTTTGTTAGTATGGTGCATTTTCTGACACTATCCAGAGAAGGGAGGAGACGAATCCGATACATATTAGTTCATTGGTTACAGCAGAAAATACTGTTTCTGCCTGAAGTTAAACGCGGAACATCCGTTTCCGAGCGCAGCAGAAAGTCAAATGTACCAAAATGCACCAAACGTAGGAAGTTGGGAGCAGTCTTTTTAGGATTCCTGGCAGACAAAATATGTGGAATAAGCGGGGCGCACACATGCGTATCAGATTTCCATAAACAAATATTCAGCTTCCTGGGGCACTGTAAAGTCCTGCAAAGTTTTGGTGAGTAGGTTGAAGCATGCAAGCTTGCGAGGAGGATGACACTGAGATTTCCTCTTATGTTCTGCCATGGTGAAATTGCACCAACATTTAAGGCCGGGACGTTATCCCAGCCCGGATCTCCATAAACAAAGTGAGTGACAGGCTGCTCATTTAGCGCCAGACCCGAGTGTGGCAGTCCAGCTGCTGGATCAGCAACAGAGATTAAAATCAGCAGCCAGCCAGAAAACCTTTTGTCTGATTAAAAAAAAAATCGCGCTTGAGTTTAACGTGCAAATAAACAAACACCGCTGAGTTCCCATTACTACAAGAGACCCTAAGCTGCTGTTATCGGTGCAAAACACACACAAAAAATGCGAATTATGAGAAGAAACGGATGTAGCCACAAATATATTACCAGCGACGCCTGCCGACTTTTGCGCATTGTCCGTGTGCTAAATAAAAGGAACAGGTTGTTAACTTACCAGCTGTAACGCACAGCACATCCACCACCACGAACAGCTTCTTCTTCTTCTGATCCTTCATTTTCTTTCCGCTAATTTACTTTACAATCAGAAACTTTGAGAGATAATTTTTTTCTTGAATAAAGTAAACAAGTCCATCTGAGTTCGTTCACTCAGAAACGTACAAGTAACTCTAAAAACAAAGGGTAACCCGTACAACGAGTTCTTCCGGGATCCTGGTTCGTACCTGTGCTGCGATGACAGTGACAGCGGAGGTGTGTAAGTTTCTTATAGCGCCACTTTATCCAAACTCCTTTCGGAGCAGCACACCTCTGACGCTCTGCGTCCTTTTGCGCACATAACTGATTTGGGTATCAAATAAAGACCAGAGAGAGACCATCCGATTGAACTGTGACGGAGGCGTCCGCAGAATCCAGAATAAACTCCGGTCAAACCACGCCACTGCTCCTGATCCCTCCTCCTTGCTTCCTCGTCTGGCTCTTCTCTTCATCCGATCACCACCAGGCACCGAGCTTTTGCGCACATGTGCGCAGAAAACAGGGAGGAAGAAGTTTTTTTCTCTTTGTGCTTTTGCCAGTGTTACGCCTTTCATGTATGTTCAGTAGAGACGACTCAATTACTGCTTTAATTGGAGCTGAAAAAAGTGCACTCGGATTTAAAATACGAAGGAAGAAGGAAGATGCCATTTCCCGAAACGGATAAATGTATTAACAGAAGGAATTGACTGATGGAGTTAATTATTAACGTTTACTTAAATGAACTAAAGCAGCCTCACGTGAATATCCAGCTCCCATTTCTTAAATCACACCCACACAACAAACTTGGTGCCATTTTCTCTTGAGATCTTTCTTCCCCCAAACCCCTCTCACACATATAAAAGAGAGATATTAAAGTATGGCTAAGAAGTAAACATATTAGCCAACCCTTTTATATAAGTTAGGACTGAGCACACTTGGTAGAAGACAGAATTTACATCCCAACAAAACCAGGGAGAGTTTTACAAGGCATCCTGCGGCTGAAGCAAAATTAGCATGACTTTACATCAGTAGGACTCCAGGCCACAGTGCTTTATGCCCCAGGCAGTCAGGATGTTTCCCCTCCGCCAGTCATTACAAGGTTTGCTGTCTGCATGCAGTCATGTGTGTAGAGCTTTAAGTCATGAGTGTGCATTAACAGTTCACTCTGTTTGCATGCCAAACAGCACGTTTACCCCCCGAAGTATATTAGTTCAGCATCCTTGAGTTAAGCAGATAATCTTGCATGCACACACTGAAGCTTTACTTGAATTTTACACGTTTTTAAGCAGTAAAATCAACTCAGTAGATAAATTAAAATGTTATAGCGTGCAAAGTAAACATCAACAACACACAGAACAACAGAGAGCTGCATACTCGGAGTCATTTTAAAGCTATGGCTTCTCTGCCCCCTTCTGGTTGTTCTTAACCATAGACGGCTTCTTTTAGGTGCCAGAAGAAGCCAGAAATATGATCCTCCCCCCAAACCCATTCGCCCCCAGTTTACAGTACAGAAGCTAGAAACAGGGATTCACAGAGTCATTCATATACTGAGCAGGCAAGAGCTTCACAAGTGTAGTATACATTCATACGGGAATGAATGGTTGTGGTACTTGTTCATGCTCAACAATCCAGAAAAGGAAATCCCATGTGGACATAGAAATGCTGCATCCAGATGAACAGATTCAAATTTCAGGTATAACATTAAATGTGTACACTACTGACCTGAGCGTGTAGATCAGTGAGTTATCAGTCTGGCTTTCTTACTGTTTAACGGAGGTTTTTCTTTCCCACTGTCACCAAGTCCACACTTACAGGGGATAATCTGATTGTTGAGGTTTTCTTTCTAATATTGTTGGGTCTCATTTTTACAATATAAAGTATAAAATATATATAATATATTTTTTACAATACAAACTAGAAACTTGAAGTGAAAACTCAAGAAATTCAAACACATCAATACAGAGATGGAGAACAATGCACAAGGAGCAGATTGTCGTATAAAACGCCAAGAATACTGCAGAAATATTATTCCTCTTAAGCTGACACATTCATGAACACTGCAGGGAAAATGTTAACATGCTAAAATCAGTGGAACTATTGTTCATGTTTGTTGGGAAACTTGCTTTGCATTTTGGAGATTGTACCGTTACAGTTATGGACACCAAGCATTTTTGAGTGCGATCAGTCTCTTATTATTTTTATGTAACTGTAGTAAATATAATGCAGACAGGCATATTTCACTGACCAGCTTTAAGAAAGCAAAAAGTGATTTGCAGCCAACAGGAGTCTGCAGGGTGTGCCAACACAGACCTCCACCAGGAACAGAGAGGTGAAGCAGCCAGCTACAGCACCATTAATGTGAGCCTGCAAGCCATCAGCTGGCAGCTTGACACCCTGCAACTCCAAATTCATGAGCTCAACAAACTGTTCCAGAGTCACAGCTTTTCTGATGAAATTTCTAAAGCTAATGAGGAGCTGAACTATAAAATTCACACTCTGTAGCAACAAATTTAACAAAAGCCTGAAAGACATAGCCATGGCCATTGACTTTAATTAAATTAAAGCAGAACGTGAAGCCATAAACCAGCAGCATGAGGTGCTCAATAATGAACTTGAGCACATAGAGGAAGAGGTCCACAACAAAATAGCCTTTGAGGAAATGTGTGGTGAGATAAAAAAAAGTCCACAGAGAAAATTAGACAACAAAACACAGCAATGCAAAAGGAAATCCAGCAACTCAAGGACAAGCATGAGCAACCAAACTCACTGGATGTCACAAAAGCAGCAGAATGAAGCTTCGCAACAGGAGATTCAGGAGATCCACAGACACATCCAGAGCAAAATCTCTGCAAGAAACCACAACAGTGTAGTGTCAAAAGAGGCCTTGAGTCATCACAGTGATGCCTTACGACGGGAACGCCAGAATCTCTTCAAGAATGAAAGAAAAAGTAAATACTGGAGAGGCTCTGTGCGGTTAAACACAATGAAAAGGACAAATTGGAAGCTGTTGTCAACCATCAGCTGCAGATCGAACAAACTTTAAAGGACAGATACCTTTAACTGGAAGCTGAGGAGAAGGTGGCACCATGCAGGCACAGAGCAAAGTCCTAATTAAAACTCACGTGAAGGTCTACAGAAAGGTTCTGAATGAAGAAGCTTGGAAATATAAGCACAAGCTGAGAAAATAACGCTGATGCCTTGAAGAAAAGAATTACTCTCAATGAAAGTCAAAGTTTATGAAACTTTGAGTACTTATAAGACTAGTTATAAGTCAGGAGGTGCTGAGCAACACACTCTCAAAGGAGAAAGGTTTGCAGGAGAAAAATAATGAGCTAAAAGCTGAGAAACTCTGCAACAGACTCTGAGGTGAAAAAAATCTATGGTTTTATGTATGACTCACTGAAAACAGAGAAAGATGCCATCAGCCAACACATTGATTCTTATTTTGTTTCCTCCCCAAATTGACCACAATTTGTCATTTCATTAAAGTAACCAATTAATCAGTCACTCAGTCAATCAAACAAATTTGGAGATCCATTAAAATAAACAACTAAATAACTATTTTCATCTGTAAATGTGTGTTTAGTTTTCATTTCAAAGTCTTCTAACACCCTGGTGCACCTTATCGCCTGGTGATGTGTCAGCATGACTGTCCTATCAGAACGAAACAGCTGCACATCTTCATGCATGTAGGTTGATCCAAGCAGGAGGTCCTGTACTAAGTCATCATAACTCTTAACTGCAAGTCTGCTTGATGTTCAAGCAGCTTGTTCTGCTTATGTTATTTCTGCAGATCAAGTAAAGAGTCTGAACAAAGAAACCTTGTCTTTTCCTGTCTTTACACGCACGCTTAATGTGATCCTTAAGGTTCTTAATAAGTCAGAAGTGGTCAGACTCAAAATGTTTTCCCAAGACTGAGAGCGCTCTCTAGTGGCAGATCACTGAATACAACGTCCACGTTCTCACTCCTGGTTTGTCTCAGAAGGTGGTAAACTCTCAACATGTATTTGGCATTTACCATGAAGCTGTGTAGTCAGAGTGCCCACATGGCAAAGAGTTTATGTGCAACTCTGGCAGGCTAGCATCCTCAGCGTGGACATAGTTTGCACATCCAATTGAGGAACCTGCTTTAAACTGATGGGTGGTCAGATCAAGTCCTGGTGCTTCCATCAAAGCAAGCACCAACACTTGTAATCAGCTGCTCAAAAAAATTAAAGAAAGACTTTGAAAACACGTGAGGTCACAAAAATAATGCTGAATAATGTATTAGGAACAAAAGGATGCCACATCAATTGTCACCCTGCAGATCAAAGTGACAAAATGATGCGGCAGGCGGGTCCCTTTTGCAAATATTTCATTGCAGCATCTGTGAATGGTACTCACAAGTTTGTTTGACTTCCACGTGCCTGTATGCATGTCTGACAACATCAGGGCATGCTCCTAATGAGAAGACAGATGGCGTCCAGGGAGATCTCCCAGATCTGGATCAGGGTATCACTGAGCTCCTGAAGCTTGTGTCGTTTCTTTGCATCCATCTCTCTTTTTTTGTGGTAGGTGAATGTAGTATTATTTGAGTGTTGAGTGGTGGATACACACCTTTGTGAACTTTTAACACACATGGAGCTGATGCCTGGGAAAGAATGCATGGAGCTGCAGTTTTCTACTGGTCCAATCTTCTTCTCGTTCTCATGCTCAGCTGTTTGAGAGGTGACCTTGTTTCTTTCAGTGTCTCTTTGACTTCTCACGGTCTGATGAATGAACAGAGTGAAAGATAGGACTGTAGGTGATCTCAGCTTCATTCAACACAAATGTATAAAGGTCCTTGAAATTCTTGTGTTGTGCTTACACTTTCTGTTACTTGCCAGATTTCAGATTCCAGTGGGAAGCTTTCCAGTCTGGCAATTAATGAACAAGCTTGTGATGTTTCTCACAGTTAGTCAATGTCAAGCCCCTTGACATGAAGCAGGGCATCTTAACAGACAGTTAAGAGTCAGCACAGAGAGTCTAAGATGTTTCAGAGTGCTTAAGCATTCTTTGCTTAAATTCTAGGCCACTGGGTGAGTCTCTGAAAGCTGTCTGAGTGTCAAATATCTTGCTAAAGCAACAATTCAGGCATGCTAGTAGGCTTCATTATCATTTCTGTAGAAGGTAATGTCCATTTATTTTTTCAGTCTGAGTTATTCAACTGGAGTGATTGTAATTTCATTAATGAGGAGGATAAATACTGCAATACTCTCATGAAAAAGTGTTTGAATGGAGTGGTTTTGAATTGCTCTGCAACTGGAACCTTATTTAAGGTGACCCAGTTTGGTAACACCTGAGCAAAGGTGGAAACATCTACATGAGAAGGTGTTGGTATTGTTGTTACTAGCATGTTTTTTGCATTCATGTTTCTTTGTTTTTAATGTGCTTAATGTAGCATATAAAACCACAGTTTTGTCTCATATTTTATTACAATGAGCACAGAACACTTATCAAATGTTTAAACTGAGACATTTTACTACTTCATGGAAAATATTAGCTATAATATTAGTCTCAAAATACTGGAGGAACGTTTTCCGACTTATTAGTTTCACTGGCAACAGGTCAGTGAGATGATTAAGTATATAAATGGTGTCTTAGCTCAATTCTAAATCCTACATCTCTGACAGTATAGAGTTGCATTAGTGCCATTAGTTTCCACATCTGGAAAGCCATCATTTGTGATGAAGAGAAAAAAGCATTTGCCTCCTTCCCTGAGTTCTTTGTTTCTGTATTTATCACACTTTAATGTTTCAACACATCAAATAAATTTTGATATGAGATTAAAAAACACTTAACCCAAGTAAATATAAAATGATACTCTTTATGAAGGCCGTATCTTGCCTGTTGCTCACTAAACCCGTCATCTATGGCTCTGTTTTAGACAGTGTTGAGGACTTCTGTTGTCATGGATATGTATCAACATGTCTTCTTGAGTCATTTCAACGTATGATGAGATTTAACACTCAAAAATAAATGTTTTCTGTGTCTTTCTTATTTTTCTTAGGTTTCTTTGTGAGATTTCTTACTTTGCACACATGAATCTTCCATTGCTCATACACATGCAGCAGCTTGGGGACCTTTAGCTAGATTGCCCTCCTTCGGATTGTTACCTTGGAGAGTATACACCCACTACCAAACATTGGTGTGAATGTAATACTTTCTTTCCTTTGCTGTACTTGATCACTGCACTGAATCCATGAGGGTACTGCTGAAATTGCCAATTAGCTCACGCGCTGTTGTGTGGGAGCACACGCTGACCCATAAATCCACACAGACAGCATGGAGCAAAGTAGCATTACCAGCAACAAACAAGACCTTCCATCATTTATCTGAACCCAGCTCATAAATGTCAATAAATGAAGGGCGTACTGTCGGGAACCAGGCCAGAAAACAGTATGCTGAAATATATAGAAGTTCTGAGAAGTAATTATATTCAGTTTTAAAAGATAAAGACCATAAAAAGAAGGGAAATATATGGATAAAATATTATCAGTGTGGCATGTCAGTGACAAACCTCTTTACTGTTATATACGTCAGCTCACACAGTCATAAAACAAACACTCCCGTCTTCCCATTTGAGCTTTAATATTAAAAACTTTCAGGCCTTAGGTTGCAGAGTAGACTCGCAGCATAACTTTGCTTCTTGTTGAGAAGAGTCTGTTAAATATTTTAGTGCTGCATCGTTAATCTGTGAGAAAAGGCCCCAATATGTCAGAAACACAGCTGACAAATCAGTGGCAGTGGCGGAATTAGGTTGACTTATTGTAAACCTTCCTAAAAATTATATATAATATTTAATTGAACTTTCTTTTTTTTCTGCCTTTGTTTTTACTGAGTGATGAAGTCCATGCTTCTCCACGGGGCCATGGTCCGCGTACAACGTAGGAAAGCTGCACTGCTGTTCTGGGTCTTTACCTGCAGCCTGGTACCACAAGAGGGCGCTAGAGAATCAAGTAGTAAGAAGGCACAAAGCTGTTTAAATAACAGTGGAGAGGACACAAAGGCAAAATCTCTTAAGATGGTAAAACACAAAATCTAGAGGGGTAAAAATTTGGGCAGAATTAAAGTTGTACTGACAGCAAACTCTGTTCTGGTTCAGCTTCTGATTTCCCAACGTAGTCTCCACAGCGGATAGATCCACATGTGATCTGGCACTGGTTTTATACTTCCTGACACAACCCAGGCTTGGGATCAGCACTCATGATCCCCTGAAGGTGGGTTGGTGTTTCCTTGTGGACTATTAAAGTGAATGTGTTAACAGCTACATTTGGAGCCAGGTTAACCAGCAACAGGCCCATTAACAGTTGCTGTTTTACTATAAACAGAGGGGGATAACACAGCAAAAATATTGATATAAACATATAACAATTATATTAAAGAAAAAAGAAAGAAAGACAGAAAAAAAGGAAAACAAAGAGCTTTTCTTAAGAAAAGTGGCCATCATTAAAGATCAAGTCTGAGAGCTACTGGAGCAGCTGAGCTATGGCTCTTTTGCAATCAATTTCTCCCACCGCAACTATTAGCTGTTAAGATTTCATATTTTTGTAGAACACTGCGTATTGCACAAACAAGTGGTGCCACATCACCTGTGAAAACTAATAATACTTTAGGAATAAATTGAACATTTCCATTGTTCTATTTATTTATTTTTTAACTTTTTCAAAGCGATTACAAACAAATAAGAAAGAAGCAGAAGCTTATAGATGGATAAATATGCTAGTAAAAAATAATAATGATAATAATGAAGAAAAGAGAAATGCTGTTAAATTAACTCCTTTTCCTTTGCAAATAACAAATGTAGAGAAAAAGGCCAGATAAAAGTCTGCTTTTTTCATGAGTAAGCCATTTATGTCTTAAAAGCAAAGATCATAAAGACAAAGAAAATATACAGACAAAAATAATAATATAAAAATAATTGTACTAGTTTTCCTTTATTGTCTTATCCAAAGTGCCTGCATATATAAGCATTTAACAACAAAACAAGCACTGATCTGAAACCAGCATTAAACCTGGAGGACTGAAAGGCCCAGCACAGAGAGAAGAGAAACAGGGATAGATGGAAGGAAACAGCTGGGGCCAAATCTTTGTTTTCTGTGCAACTTGGACTAAAACTTACAGACATGCAAGTTTAGTACATCAATGTACACATTACATATGTACAATTATGATTCTGTGAAATTACCAAAAGAATCCATGAAATTGTTCCAGTAAGAGTCAATCTAGTAGTATGCTGTGTATCATGCACTATACAAATATATATATATATAAACTGGCATTCATCATCTCTTGAGTCATCATCATGTTCGCCTCTTTTTTAAGATTTGTTAGCTGAGTGCTCTTTTCATTCAGTCGAGGCTCTCAGTCACTTTGTGGCTTGCAGAGGTTTTGGGACATGCCAGCATGGTTCAATAAATGATCAATTATAAACTAAAAACTTGTCATTTTAAATATATGAGGCTCGAAGAGAAGAACGGGGAATTCCTCAGATCAAAGGTGGGACTTACCTGGGAACTTGAGACAAGCAGGTCTCTGAACTTCTATGATGGCATAATCTTCACACACGACGTCTCGGACCAACAAGCTGTAAATATAAACCACTTTCCTCTCTGGATGTTCGGAGTGATGACTGACTTTACAAAAAGCATCATTTTACCAGAAACTGAGAAAACTGTTCACCTTCATTCATCAGAGTGGAAAAAGCATTAAGTCCACTCGTGCAGCATCACTACACTGTTGAATGTTTAAGTCAAACTTTGGGCAATTGGGTTTTATGCTAAAATAAAAACACGAGCAATATATGAGTTTGTTCATCTTCTGGATTCTTTGTTGCTTTATTTGAAGTGCCCTTTGGATGGGATATACATAGAAAATTAAAATAAAAAACAACAACCTCCAAGGCACTAGCTGGAAGGCAACACATGTAATATCAATATTCTTACAGCAAGGTCACATTTAATCTATAAAACTGAAGTTTTTAATTTTTTTTTAAATATTTTATTAAAACATTTAATTTATTATATTAAAAACAGACAAAACAGCAACAAAAATCTTGATTTTTTTAATTACTCAGCGTGTTGGCTTCAATGTTCGACAGTCCTCTCAGCTGCTCCTTGTTGCTCTGCCTTTCTCTTTAAAATACTCATATGGTGCTCTGTTGGATTCAGATGTGGTCGTCTCAGTTTAAACTATTTTCTTCCTATGGTACTTTTGGCAGTGACAATCTTTTTTGAAAATTCTGGAGACTTGGAGTCATCCTGTCAACCAGTAATTTATCTAAAGACATTTATCAAGATATCAAGAAACATTCCCCCAACACTTCATCCAGCCACAGTCCCACCTCCCTGCCTCACTGCTGGGACTGTATTCACTGTGGTGGTCTTGGCCCAGCTTATGCTAAACATGCTGGAACAAATCTAGGGAAAACAAATTCATCCGTCATCTGACTAAGAAATCTGCTCCTAATAAGCGTCAGGCTTCTTCTCATGTTTGTAACAGTTTTGTGCTGGAGAGAGACTTCCTATTCGTTGTGGTGAACGTATGTGAGTCATCTAACACGTGGCTGTGTTTTCAAGAGCTAGCCCGTGCTAGAGAACAGCTACTGTGGTTTGATCTACTTCTTCTGATTATTTATGCATCTGTTCTTTTGCTGATAGACACCCATAAATAAATAAACTGTACGTTCTGATGCTCATGTTAATGGATCCAGGCTAACTGGAGATCTGAGAAGGACTTGTTTTGGTTTCAGTAATCAGATTTTCTGACTTGTCGCTGATCTTTTTGTTGTGGTCAGAAGTTTACATACATCATGGGTATGAACTCTACCAAATCTGCCAAGAAGAGGGGAGAAATTTACAGCTGGAAATGTCAGCTACTAAGGTGTCTGGTTCAGCTGCAGGTCGATAAAGGAAATTTAACCAAATGTATAAATCTGAAAAGCTCTATGTACATTTTTGACATTGTGTGGATTAGTGAAGATCGAAAACAAATTCAAACACAATTCATGTTTGTAAAGTCACTAAAGATGACTCCCCAGAAACTGAACAGTTCAAAGAAATAATTAAAAGCCCCAGATTTCAATGACATTCATGCACATGATGACTCGTGTGTAAGCTTCTGACCACAACTGCGTTTGTTTGTTTTTGTGCTTATGTATATTTTATGTTTTTGTTTTATCTTTATGTGGTGGAAATATTTCACTCGTGAACCGTTTTATATTTCAGCGATATTGCACACGGGTATTCTCACTTCTGTATATGGCAGCTTAGCATGTAAAGTTTTATATTTCAGTCTTTCATTTTTAAGCCCATTATATGAAACAGGCTCGTCATGGTAGCAGTTATTCATCATACGAGAAATGGTGTTCATGACTGATGACAAAACCCTGCACCTTTATAAATCTATATACATTTTCAGTGGTGGGAAAAAAGAGGAAAATTTCCACAGAAGCAAAAAGAAAGGAAATTTAAAAAAGAAATAAAATACAATAAAACAGGAAGTTATTGCGCCCCATTAGGCTCCTACATTGCTGCATATTCAAATCAACCGTAGAACTTTTTTTCCTTTAAGGTGTTCATATTTTTTTAAATCTTAAGAAAGATGAACTTTTGTGTAGAATAAAGACAAAGCAGATATGTAGGGCCAAGAAAGGAGAAAACATTTTAAGTTAATGTTTAAATAAACTACTCTGTAGTCAGACCCCCCCACCCCCGTATTACATCAGGTGAGGTACAGTCCAATAGCAGATCTGAAATGGCTGCAGCAGTGAAAATGCTGACTGATATGAAGAGCATAAAAACAGTCATGTTGTCTGTATTCACGGTAAGAATCTGGGGGGAAAACCAAATCTGAGCAGCAGTCAAATTTGTCTGTTCTGATAAATAAGAAAACAAAGCAGCAGTGGTCAACATTGTCAATAATCAGTTTCAGGAATAATGGACAGCAGCACATAATCAATGCCTGAAAGTAGTGATTAACACAGTCATCATTCCACAATGGGCGTAGGATTCGAGCGCCTCCTTTTAAGAAGAGGCACACAAGTCACCTGCTAACACAGGTAATAGGTCCATCTGTTTTCAAGCAAGTTGCATTAACGCACTTTTTGTCCTCTCATTTCTTTTTCACCCTGCTGTAAAAGATCACTACCAACCAAAAACACACAGGGCAAATTACACAGAGTACCACTTAGATATCTCCATGTCCCCTTCACTGTGTGAGAGAGCGAGGATGCTGGACGGGTGAGGGGTGAAGCAAACTGCTGAATGCCTGGAAGTGTGACGGGAGGACAGCGGTTGAGGATGATGAAGAGGACGGCAGGCTAAATTCCACCTGCAGCATGTGGGAAGCACTGGCCCCACCGCTCACTGTGCCACAGTCAGGGCCCTCAGAAAGTAAATGTTCGCCACGCATGTGTAGCTGAAAGAAACAAGAGTTTGGGAGCCCGTGGTTGTCATGGAGGGCCGGAGAGTTCCCGCAGGCCCACTGGGAGGTCTCAGCAAAGAGCTGAGACTGGAGCTGGACTGGAGCTGAAGGACAACAACTATCTGAGCCAGATTCCTGCAGGCCGTCTATGGGCGGGAGAGAGAAAGGACATCCGAACAGCTGCTGAGGACACTCGTCGCCGCACAGCTCTGACAAGCCCATCACCAGCTCGCCATCTGGACAGACGTATAGAAATTCACAGGACGACAGATTAATAAAACCTCCATTACTGTTGTCATATATTCTAGGATGTATGTTTGATGTCTATGGTTACAATGGCATCTGAGGAGTGCTTTTGTGCTCTTCTAGCGTACCTATTTCTACTACAGAGTACCCAGCAAACATTTAAACGGCTGGCGGTCTTTTCTCGAACGATAGTCATAGTTCCAAAATGAAAGCTGAACCGATATCAAGAATGTTACCTTCACATCAGCACCAACTTCCTAACATAAACGAGGTTCTTGTCGAACGTCCTTGTTAGATTTTCAAGCACGAGAAAGTTTGTGTTTAAAAATTCTGTTTTACTGTCAGAATAAAGGAAATAGAAATTAAATTCTCTCAAGAAAAGCATGAGAAGAAAAGAAGAAACCTTAGTGGTGACTCAAACTCGTGACCTCACGCTTTCAGGTCGAGAAAACCGAACTTCATGTTTGAATGAAGCATTCCTGAGTCGACGTCGCAGACAGAGAGGGAATAATTGTCCAATGTGCTAAATTCACCAACAAAAAAATGAAAAGAAATTCAGATTTACGAAACTGAAAACAACTTAAAAGTGTTGTTTATTTAAAACATTTAAAAAGATTCCAGGAGCACGACTCTGTGAGTACGTGACGATGTAAAATCCACGGAAATATTCATGTGGATATCTGCTCACAACCACATATTAGTTGTGAAAAAATAATGAATAAATAATAAAAATGGCTATCATTCCATCTTTGCAATAACTTAATATTCATTTCTCACCGTTTAAGAGACGAGCCGACGTCCCTTTTGTTCTATGCGGAAACAACATCTACATCCATCGCTCTACATCAGCGTCGCACCCCGACCTGTCCTGACCAGGGACGCGACGTCGCAGTTTGAACCATGTTTGCTGGGTAATCTCCTCAAACATCTTCCTCATATGAGGAGATTATGAACTATCTGAAATATCTACACAACTCTGTTTACTGCATGTTTTATACTGTGAATTCTACACATGCTGTGCTGTGTATATCAGCGAGCCACTGCAATAAATGCATTTTTTTTTGCTACACTGATTTTGAAGTTTATTTTAATACAGCAGTCTTATTTTGAAAAGATGTGACGGTATATAAGGGAAAAAACTGTATTTGGAAAAAAACAAAGGGAAAAAAGCAAAAAGCAATATTTTAAATAACATCTCCAACATTATTCAGACACTATTTGCAAATGCGCTAATTATTACACAGCCAGAGGAGGCTGTTTACATTAGACCCGTTTCTTTCCTTTCTCATTAAACTTTGTCTATTTATTTGTCTGATTATTTCCCAGTGACCACATTATTTTAGTTTTCTGTACTCATCCTCTTTACCTGCAGGCTGCTCAACCTGCTGTCTGTGGCCTGAGTGGACTGAGGTCATGGCTTTAAGAGAAAACGGGGAGTTCGTCTGCGCCTGGGGCGGCCCTCTTCTTCTGGAGCACCATCAACATGCACAACATGCCCAAGCGCGCACACACAGACACACGCGCAGACGTGCATACATGCGAGCAAAAACACAACACAAAACAAATGTATACCATGAAAATATTGGGGAAAACAAAGGAAGGGAGACATAAAATGTTTCATATGAGACAGGGATAATAAATATGTCAAAATAAACAGGAAGAATATATAAACAAACAGGAAATCAATGGAGCCCATGTATAACATGACTGAAAGATGATTTGGCATGTATGTTTCACATGGCATGTAAATGGTTTATGTACAAAAAGATGGGTAAACATACATAGCTTCAGTTTTATCAGACACTGAAACTTTTGTTTATCTACTTTTTCTTTTGTGAAGAAGAAGAAGAAGCTTGTGTCTTTACTTTGAATTTAAGGCCACAGTTAATAACACTTTAGACTGAAGCCTTTGCTTCACTATTATTTGAATATTATTTTAGTTCTCTGTAAGAAAGGACATTTTGTGTGGCAAGAGCTCACCAAAGTAAATATAAAGAGCTTCCATCTGAGCCATCACGTCAGGTGTTTTTATGAGGCGACCTCTGGTTTTTACCTTGTTTGTCCTGGTCCAGGTTCGACTGTGGAGGTAATGGGGACTCCAGCTGCCCTGTGCCCATGGAGCTGTGAGGCAACAACCTTGTGGAACTGTTGTTTCCCTCGAGTTCCACAACCTCCCCATCCTGGTCTCCATCCTCCCTGCAACACACAGCAGAACTACTTCCAGCTCTGATAAATTATGTGTTTGCGACCTACAGAGCTCACAGTTTTCACTCAGACAGTAGTTGTTGTAAAATCTGTTCATATAACTTGGATTAACCAGCTCTTTGCAGACCACCAGCATCTTTAGACGTCCTTTGAGGTGAGAGACTTTAACAGATAGCTCACGAAAACTTTATTTGCTTACAGATCAAGTGAGGTGGAATTTGTCAAAATGCTGTTAAAGTGAAGCAAAAACATGTGGGAATGAAGAATTAGGCCCATCCAGGTTCCAGTTGTAATAGGTCATCTGGTGTAACCTGATGTAGTTTTAGTGTAGACCTTTTACTTACCTGTACTACATTTATTTAATTTATTCGGTGGACTGGAGAAAGAGCGTAACAATGGTTTAACCTAATAACGCACTAAAAGCGCGCATCAGGTTTTCTAATTTGCAAGTTAGGTCAACAATTTTTATTTATCATGTTCTTAAAAATTCTGCAACATCTAGACCAGTTTAATCTAAAACTGAGCGAGCAAGAGATCATCAATACCATCAGGATCATCAGTAACCCACAGAATATTAAGGAGGCCGTGTCTCATGAAAATACTGCCCAATGGCAGCATGTAAGAATTAAAAAGTAAGAGATTTAGAATTGATCCTTGAGCTACCTGACAGGTCTCACGCTTAGAAAGTAGACCTCTCTGAAGTCCAAAGCCTATCTGGCAATTTTACAGGAAGTGATTCTAGACATGTACCAAAGTGTAAATTAGCACTTCCTTTACCCGAACTCTACCTCTTTATCAAGTGTCATGAAAATGAGCTTCATAGTTTTTGTATGATTCTGTTATGAGACAGAATCATACATACTGTCAGTGCGCCCCAGGGTGGCTGTGGCTACAATGTAGCTGCCATCACCAGTGTGTGAATGTGTGTGTGAATGGGTGGATGACTGGATGTAGTGTAAAGCGCTTTGGGGTCCTTAGGGACTAGTAAAGCGCTATACAAATACAGGCCATTTACCATTTTTACCATTTAGAAAAACAAAATACCAAAATTTTTGCAGGGATCAGAAAAAAACCAAAAATCTTAAAGCTACTTTGAGCTACTCTGGAGAGCATGTTTGATATGGCAGAGTTTGGAAGTACTTCCTGACACATTCCTAAAAGCAGGTTTCCCCTTCAAGGCTGTCTCCTTGTGCAACACTTTAACACTTCAGAACTGCTCTCTGTAAAGTCCCACTCGGATCACTTGCACATGTACATTTGCTGGATTTCTGTAGTCCAAACTGTTTCCATTTAGATTTCATTGTGGAGTACAGGACAAATTCACAAAGAGGTTTGAGTGAATTTGTTGGCCATAATTAAGATGCAAGTGGACAGATGGGAGCAGCGGGGAGCAGTGCAGTGCTCCACAAGGAGACAAACCTGAAATCCGATGGCTGTTCTTGCTTTTTATGTGCCGTTCTTTCTGATTGCACCTTTTATCTAAAAGACTCTGGTTATCTTCAGATTGGTGTCCCAGCAACACTCACATGCTCCCTGATTGCAGGCTGTACTTCTTGCGGCTCAGCCTGGTAGCCTGCTGAGTAAAGTACTTGTGACGCTCAGACTTCTTCCACATGTAGTAATACTCCACACACTCGCCCACTGAGCGTGTTCGTACCTGTGGATAAGAAGAGGTTGTTTTTGCATTAGCGGAAAATAGTCAACACTTTTAAATCAGCATATCAGGTAGCAGGTCATCCTCTGGGTGCTCACCTTATTTGCCTGAATGAGGTGGAAGTTTTTCCCATAAACTCGATACCCATGCTCAAAGTTCCTGCACTCCTCCTCGCTCCAGGAGCAGAGCTCTTCTAAAGACAGCGGACATCAAAAATAAGTTTATAAAACTACATAATAATTTTACATTTTTACATAATTGTAATTACAATCACATAAACTAAATAGAACAGAAAAACTGAAATGAAAAGTGACACTCTTAATATCATAATCTGTTAATTTTGCTTTCCTGTTTCTAGCATAATAAAACTGGTCTTAAACTGGAGGCTCATTTCTGATTTGAAGGTCATGAGGTCACATCAGTGAGTTATTCCTTCTCTGCAGTGATGAAGTTGGCAGCTATAGTTCCACCGAAATGGTAATGAAACGTCATACTTTGCACCGGAAAAGAATTACACTGGCCTTGGGTTGTTGAATAAGCCTGCATTTCTCTCTTTTATTAAGAATACCACAGATTTTTCATTGACACTGGTATGCTGTTACTGCAGATCTAATTCTAACACAGGCTTTATTGAGAAGACCAGGGGAGGCTGACTTTCAACGACTGAACTTTTTTCATACTCGCTTTTTTGTCATGGATACTTGAAAATGTTGTGGTAACACAACTATTTACACATCTACAGACCAATCAATTCTTTTCCCTGAAACAATTCGGCTTTAGACCAAAATATTACGCAGAAATAGTAACCTGTTATTTTACTAACACCATTAAGGGCTTTTTTGGTGGCAGTTTTGTGGGGGTGGAATACACACAAACTTTTGAGGGTCTTGTTATTCTTGATCTAAAAAACGCATTTGACACTGCCAATCACAATATACCCAAATGTGCAGTGTGTGATGGATGAACAAGAAAGAAAATTAGTGAAACTATTGAAAAGCAGAATGGGCATTCCCCAAGGACTGCTACTTGTTCCAATGCTTTGCACTCTGTTTATCAGTGATTTGCCTGCAAGCTACCCAGAGGCTGATGATAACATTTTACGTTTTTAATAATAATTTGAGATCCGCAACTCAAATTTGATAAACATGAAACAAATTCAAAGACTGTTAAGACCAATCTGAGTGTTTTCAATCTTATTCAACACTAGATGAACTTTGCAGCAGCCCAGCTGTTTATGCATTCTTTCATATTTTCGCAATTTGTGATATTTTATGACAGTATGGGTCTAAGTATCACCATCTACAACTAAGCACCTTCTATCTTTTTATAAACAGACTCTAAATAATGAATTTAAAAAAATACAGTCCACTTAGTTTTGATGTTTTCATTCATATCTTTTGTGTTAAAGTAGTTTTTAAATGCAGACTGGCCGCATACCTCTAGATGCATAAGACGGTGACGGCAGTCACTAGGACCATGTTGGACACTGTAAAACACCACATCAAAGATCTAAATTTGGGCAATCAGCATTCGCCATAATGACCTGTCACCTATTCAGGAAGCATGTCCTGTCAGGCCTCCTGAAATCAAATTAATTATAGATATTGAATCTTATTAAAAGTCAAATTTTGGTTAATGGCAAATAAAAATCATTTGTTAATTTCTGTATCGTTTTATGTGCATTTCATTTTATTTATGTTTTTCCCTAGTTATCTCTATTTATTGACTTGTATCTATATTGTATAGTATGGTAACGGTTTTATGTAACTAAATATGATAAAATTTTGTGTGTTGTGGGTATAAATGCCTAACTAGGGTCAATGGTTGAAAATAGGCCACAGTTTCATGTCTGGGAATTCCTCAGTTAAGTTTTGCCCTTGCTAATGGATTAAAAAATTGTATAAAACACTGTAACTGCAAAAACCTGTGACATATGGGTGCAACGATTTTCTGATGACTTTAAATTTACATACTATCAATCATTATTACAAACTTATTCTGGGTTGTTCACAAAGGTGTAAAATGCCCAGTTGGGGAAAGTAGGACAACGGGATAGTTCTTACCACTGAATACTTTCACGTTGAAACGAAATCGCCTCAGTGCTTCTTCGACATTAAAGTTGCATTTCACTAACTCGTACAGTGCCTGAAGGTTTAGAGGAAACACAAAAACTGTCACTCAGTGAAGACTTACCTCTCGGTTTAAGGCAAGTTAAAGAAAACAAGAACTCTTGATTATGGACATAAAGGCTGACCATGTTTAGCCATGGTCCACTATGAGTTCAGGTAATGCAGACTAAACGAGACAAGTAGAAGAAGTCTTCTGAAACGTCTTAAGGAGATTGGGATGAGGTTAGTAATCCAGACATCTGAATAA
The DNA here is from genome assembly GCF_041146795.1 of Maylandia zebra. NCBI lineage: Eukaryota > Metazoa > Chordata > Actinopteri > Cichliformes > Cichlidae > Maylandia > Maylandia zebra. The sequence goes on along the minus strand of NC_135188.1, from coordinate 4,028,825 downwards.
CAAGACAAAAGTAAAATCTTCAAGTACACAGATCTAATAATACATGGACTTCTTTTTATCCAGCTGTTTGTTTCTTTCAGCGTGTACAGAAGGCACATTTATTATATTTTACCACAGCTAAAAACTGGTTAAGATGAGTCATTCGCCTTTGTGTGGGGGGCAGTTGCGACATTGCCATGAAGGAAGAATACTTCGTTACTGAAGAGGGGCGCTTACGTGTTACTACAGACTAGCTTAAACAAACAAAAGTAGCCAGCAGTGTTTGCTGAGATGTACCTGTTCATTGTCTTGGACAATGACCTCCTCGGTTCCTACTGCCTCCTCCTGGCCACGGGGTCTTTGTGCATTCAGCAAGAACTCCTCCACTTCATGCACTGGCAGAACCCCTGGCCTCCACAACAACTGGTCTTCGGTGCTGTAAGCTAGAGGGTGACAGGCACAGTTTCTCAGACTTACAGCGGACACATTAGACACGTTTACTCTGTATCGTGTTCGTGTTTGCACTGTGCTTTACATTATGGACTTGAATACACCTCGGTTTTTCTCAGTGCCTCAGCTCCTCTCTTTCACACTCACTCTCTCTTTCATGCATCAACATGCTTTGAAAGGCAGTCTTGCCGAGCACAATGAGGTTGATGTATTTTTTTGTGGATGTATTTGGGCGGTTTTTTAGAAGCAGTGACAAATTGTCCTCCCACATTCCTTATAGATTTGTTAATAATGTAACAGCAATTTTTAATGAAGGCAGCACGACCACACTCTGCACACTGAGCTGAGTCCAACAGAACTGTGCTGGTCCTACATCTTGAAGCAGGTCACAGCACAGTACACATCAATCACACCAACTCTGGGGAGTCAAAAGTGCTTGGACACAGTACTAAACACGTAATCCCCTCTTCCATTAGTACCATCTGATCAACTCGCCACGGTTCACCACAGTTTTCAGGATTTTCCATTAGATCATTCCTAAAAAAACGTACCAGGCACAAGGTACACATGCTTGGCCGGGGTTCCAAGTGATCTGAGCAGATACTAAAATGTGACATCGTCAGACTGCATGCCACCGATTGGCTGGTCAGCGGTGTCACTTAATGAGTCAAGAGAGTCTCATTCACGAAACTCAACATCGCCATTTTTGAAACCCGGCAACGAGGGAAATGTCTACAGAAAACAACACTGTGGTCCCCGAGTGTGATGAAAAGCCACAGACAGAGCAACAGGTCTACTTCCGAGTCGAGTATATATATGTATATATATATTAGGGGTGCAACGATACTCATATCGATATTGAACCGTTTGATACAGTGCTTTCGGTTCGGTACGCAAATGTATCGAACAATACAAAATTTTTAATTTATTTTATCAACTTTTCTTCTGACGATGCTGTCTGTGTTGAGAGCTCAGTGGATCTGCGTTCGACTACTCCGCCTAGGCTGCACTTTTGAGCGCAGATCCATTACTGAGCGCAGCGCAAGCTAGCAAGACAGAAGCTCGTTGCAACATGGCAAACTTCCTCCCCTACCCTCATTCAGATCTGGCCTTTGGAACTATTTTGGTTTTCATGTGAAGTATGACCCTGAAGGTAAGCGCGTCATGGACAAAAGTAAAACAGTATGTCGGATGTGCCACGCAATGCTCAATTACATGGGTGGGAACTAGTGTGTTAGCGCAGTTTTCTCGTTAACGTGTTGACGCTGGACGGCAGCACGTTAACGGAGATTTGCCGTGTTGTGGCGTTAACGTCATTTCAGATTAACGCTGACAGCACTAGTGGGAACACAACGAATATGACTGCACATTTACTCCGACATCATCCTCGTGCAAAGACAAGTGGAAGCAGACAAAAACAACAAGCACGCATGCTACAAACTTTACCCGAGTCATTTAGACAGCCGTTAGCACAGGATTCTCCTTATGGGGACCTGATATGTTTAATATGCTGCTGAGAATATAGCCCAGAAGAAGCGTATAGTATAGCTTTTATTTTGGAAAGAGCCATTTCTCTGTAATAAACTCTCTTTTCCAAAGATTAGTGATTTCTCGATCAGATAGATTTATTTTTTTTATTACTTTGTTGTTTCAGCAACATTAAATTTAAAAACTGTACGTTTGAGTTAAAATATATATTTATAATTTTAATAAATGACAAATTAAAAAGGCATGAACATTTTTTTGTATCGAAAAAATATCGAACCGTGACACCAAAGTATCGAACCAAACCGTGAATTTTGTGTATCGTTGCACCCCTAATATATATATGTGTGTATATATATCAGAACAACTGTCAAAAATGACAATTTCAGTTGCTTACCTCTCTCCTGGTAGGTGTACGGGCTGATTGGAGGGATTTTTGCCTGATACATGGAGCCAACCATGATCTCCTAAACAGGAAATCCAAACATGAATAGTCATAATTGTGAAACGTGTGATCATGCCTATAAAAGCTGAAATTTTATTTTAAAATGTACACATGTTAGTGTTCTTTGTGTCGACCTACAACCATGAGAAACACAGGCCTGTCCAAAACAAGCTGTTACATTTAGAAAGCTGAGCCACTGTGGTTTTAGAACTTGGGAGATTTTTTTCCTATTAACCATTTCTCTGGCTTATATGAATTTGAATTTTCTTAAGTAGAGCATTTTTGGCCAGCCCATTAAAAGCATCGTGGTTCTGTTGAAATTAGGTCTCAGCTCAGTAGCCTAACTTTGAATTATAATTAGTGCCAGAGCAGGAAAAAGTGTCATGTTTATATAAATGTAACCAAAGCCTAGTGTATATTCAGCCTTTGATTGCACTGATCAAAAGAACCATTACCAAAGGGTTGATAACCCATATTTTATTGCTGCCTAACTGTCTTGCTATTGGCATTTTATCTGATTTGCTTTCCCATAAAGACAAGTTGCAACGTAATGTGTCTCCCTTAAACTTAAAGTCTTAGTCAAAATAAGATTACTATGCTCAGTAACCCACCTTTTGCTCTTCATTGGATGGAATAGAGACATCATCAGAGTCTTCATCTGATGAACTGATCAATGTGTCTTTGTCTCCACCTAAAACACATGAAATATTAGAGAAAGATCAGGAGAACATTCAAATAACGCCACAAGATTTTCCATGCCATCTTAAAAGCCAAATCTTTCTGCTGATTAAGAAAGGGAATCTTAAGCATATTTAAAACCACAATTCTTTATAGTCATGATAAAAAATAAAATGACTATACACTGCATCTAACTCAGTATGAACCACAATTCAGTATAAAGCAGAATATGCACAACATCAATGAGCAAAGTGGCACCTCCTCTTTTTAACCTGTTCAGTGTGTTCAGTCTGTGCACCATGAACAACACTAAAGCTGCATACCTGCTGTACATTTGGTTTTCATGTTTTATAGAGTCAGCACCTTTCACATAGAATCACTATCTGGATATGACTGTTTCAATATATTAAAACTCCTGTAGATTGAAATATCTCTCTGCCTTTGATTTAATGGTGTCATATGAAGAGTGACACATATATGCTATCAGACAGGAACATCTCATAACAACTTCCACAGAACTGTATAAAATCAATGCTTATTATGAGTGCATTTCCCTAGGATCACAAACCCTGACAGGTTGTATTATTTGAAATGTCATCAAAGCACCAGAAATTCGATTCGATTCAATTTCAAACTGCGAACCTTTCTTTAGCTCAGAAAATTTCAGCGAGTTTTAGTGTTATATGAAAATGTGTTAATGCGTGTCTCCCTGGGTGTTACCTTGGATGCGGCGAAGCAGATCCGAGGTGTTTGAGGTGACTGAGGGGGTGAGATCGTCGGCTAATGATTCTTCCTGCTCCCCAGGGAAGAGATCCTCAGTTATCTGATCCTAAACCAAACATATAATAAGACAAAAAAATAAAAACAAAAGACAGAACAGTAAAAATAGAAAAACAGAGTTAGCATATTCATTAGATGTACAATCATTCAATTTGATATTTTTGACTGATTCTCAAAAGTTCTCTGACCAATTCGACCAATCAAAATCTGTTTTGATGAATAAATGAAAGATGAATGAGGCCACGGGTGTGTTCTGTGCACCTCAGGTTGTATACCTTGTCCAGTGTCATGTCTGGCAAACTGGCAGCCATGTGACAGGTCTCCTTCTCTGGATCTGATACTGTATAGCCATAGAAAGCCAACAGCTCCTCCAAGGGAAGCTCACTGGCCTACAAATAAGGCACAGAGGGAGGCAGTGACAGGTGGAGGGGAGGTGATGGGGTATAAGAGGGAAAGAAACCACAGAAATGTATAAATAACACCCACATTTCTTGAAAATCATCTACATGTCTGTCAGTTTAGCTATCTCAAGCACACTTGACACTTTTCCCTGGTCTGTCCAAATAATGCCATCAGACTGATTGAGCAGTCTCCTTGTAAGATGCCTAAAACACCCCCAGAGTGTACTCAGTTTACTCAAAGTAATTGAACTGTTCTGTAAAAATGTCAGAGTCAACATCTGCACGTCCCATGTCATTTCCTGAACACGGTGTTCAGAATTTCAGCATTTTTAAAGGTAAAAATGAATATTTCTTTACTTTACATGTTATGACAACAGACGTAGAGATTATGAGAAAAGTAAATGGTTGCGTTGATTATTTAAATCATCTTCTTCTTTGACTGCTCCCTTTAGGAGTCGCCACAGTGGATGATCTGCCTCCATCGCACCCTATCCCTAGCATCCTCCTCTGTCACACCAACCCTCTGCATGTCTTCCTTCACTGCATCTATGAATCTTCCTATTTTCCTGCTGCCTGCCTTTCTCTCCTCTGCACATGTCAAAACATCTCAGCTTCCCTCTAACTTTTTTCTCCAAACTGCTCGACCTGAATTGTCCCTCTGATGTTCTCATTCCTAACTCCACCACCTTATTGCCATCTTATAAACCTTTCTTTTCACTCTTCCTGCTATACTTCTGTCACAAATCACCCCTGACACTCCTCTCCACCCACTCCACCCTGCCTGCGCTCTCTTCTACACCTCTCTTGTGCACTGTCTGTTGCTTTGGATGGTTGATGTCAGGTACTGAAACTCATCAACTTCAACTTCATATTTACTCCTCTGTTAAACTACAATTTAAAATAATTCTGTTGAAATGTTATATTGAAGGCAAATAATGCCCATAAAAAGGGGGGTTTATTAAGAGTTATCGATGCTGCTGGTTAGAGTAATTATTAAAATTCACATTCACTTGCAGTATGTTGATAGATTTTGGTCCTCAGACTGTTTTTCGTTTTTGTCAAAAAACGCTGCTGTTAAAATTTCTATGAACTAGTAACTGAATTATTTCAAAAGCAAATGTTACATGACTTTAGAGTAACAAAACTGTACTGAACAATAATAGTCGATGCCATTACTGTCAGTGATGTAGTACACCCTGCAACTATAAGGTTCCCATAATCACAGGAAGCTATTTTGCTGAATATTTTTGTGTTTATCACACATATAAACATGGCAGAACGTGATCATACAGTGTGGGATGGTGTCGCCATCTTCATCGAGCGAGGACTCTTCTCCTCCTCCAACTCCTCTAAGACCCGTAAAGACTTCTGCTTCTCCAGATGAGGGCCTTCATTGCTGTATCTCCTCCACTCTCCACTAGGCCACAAGCTCTGCATTCATGTTTAGATGCTTATCACCCACCTACAAACATGCACATAGATAAAGACAGTATGTCTGTTATGTTGCATTCAAACTCATGTAAAATAGCACAGTACATTAAAATGGTGCCGTGGCACTCGGCACAAATGAACACATGAACAACACAGGATCAAATAGTGGCTGATCCTGGCTCATCCCATTACAGGTCAGCTGACTCCTCACTTTTCAAGGGCTCTTCTTTCAACTTATGAGACCTTCTGCTATCCAGACTTAGGTGTTAAACTTAATAACAGATTGATCATAGCACTTGTGGGAAGTTTAAGCGCAATGTAATGTAACTTTAAAGATATTTAAATGTCCAAGAGCTCATTGTGAATTGTCACCACAGGATGGTCGGTTTTGCTGTGATACTACATTAACAAAAAAAGCTTCACGGTGGTTTTCCTGATTCATCGACACGATTCCAGGCTCGGCTTTGGTCTGAACTAATCAGATACAATGTACGTACAGGATGAAGGCCACATAAAGAGTTTATAACCATAGTGGGAAACTTTGGGTAACACGCTTACAGCAGTAACCGTACAAGAATCTCGCCCAAACCTACTTCACATGAAGTCCAAGCGCTCTCTAAATTAGATTATAATCTACTTCTCACGACGCCAAAAGTCACCAAAAATCTCCCAACCCGTCGGTCGCTGTCTGACTGACCAGGGGCGCTTTCCTGCGACTTGGTGCTGAACGCCTCTTCCTCTCTCCGGCTCGCTACGAGTGGCAAGAAGGAAATAACTACTTCTCAATATTTCTGAAAGAGACGGTCGGAGTTTACCGCCGCCGAGTCATGACATGTCTCCCAACTTTTTCACTAAACCCACTTCGCCGGCAAGGCACACCTGAAATAGTTCAGCACCCCCGTGTTAGACCCTACCGGGCTCCCTATTGTTTTCTACGGCTTTACTATCAAGGCTGAGGGAATGGCTCTTTAAAGCCAAGAACGCGGAGAGAGGCGATACGCTGGAGAGGTTCTCCATTTCTTCCGCCGCTTCCCAGTTAAATAGCCCCCGTAGCTCTCTTTCAGCGGTCGTTCACCAGCCGGCCAAACCCTCGGCAGTCTTGTGTATCGTACGGAGTGACAGAAGTCTTAAATTCGGCCCAGCTTCTCTAACATTTGGGTCATTACATTTCTCGTTTTCGCTCACTTACCTCCGCCATTCCGTTTCTGCGCAAGCTGACTATTGCCCGGATGTTGTAGGTCTACTCTTCTCTGCTGCTCCGTTTATTGCCGCAACGATTCAGCAACAGCGGCTGCAGTGCAGCGTCGCACACAGTTACAATGACTTTTTTTCAGTAGTTTAGTTCATTTTGTTTAAGTTTACAACTTTTTTTTAAAAATCCTTCGTAGTTTTAAGTAATTTTTTTAAATCGCCCCGAACCAACACTTTCGGTATCATCTCTAAAAATGTTGTTTTACTGTAAGTAACAATTCTAAAAATATTACTAGAAAAAGAAAAGGGAAATGTATCGACTGATCAGTTCAATTATTCTTCGCGTTAAAACTTAACATAATAGTGACCCAATTTCTGCTCTTCTGCTATTAAATTAGTAAACAATAGTTTGGCACTGAACGCATCTTTAAGTTAAATGTAAATGCCCCCCTTTACCAACACGTCCACGTGCGGTTGCTGAAAGACACTACGGTTTGTGCTGATTATGCGAGTGGAGGAGGGGACAGGACATGGCCAAAGCAGATAAAGATTGCTTATATGGCTTTGTCCTCAGCCAGTGACTGCTCAAAGTTGTCAGCGATTATAGAAGCATATAATGTAGCTCTACGTGTTGTCACCATATTCTCTGACATGCCTCAACTAAACTTGAATATCAAGCAACGAAGGTGAGAATATTAAAAAAGAAAAAAGAAGCAGTGGGAAAACAAAAAGTATCAACATTTAACTAAGAAGATTAAAAAAAACTTGTTAAATACCGTTAACTGAAGAATGTCTGCGTAGGATGGCATAGTATTTGCATAAATACTATTCAACGTCTTCAAAGTCTTGCGCCACCTCTTATCTCTTTACATTTTGCTTTCAAGGAGCCAGACTTTCTTGTAATTTTATAAAATGGTTTCTGAAGGTCCTTCAAAATTTTTCTTTGGACATTGGTTGCTTTTTCAATTATTTTTAGTCCAGTTGTACCTGACCATTTCATGAGGAAGCTTTTTCTTGTTCACTTTACCTTTGAATCACCGAAGCAGAGAAAAGCACCTAACTCATGAGACGAACCAGACAGCTTAGCAAAGCCCTCATTTTAAATTGTGTCTTCAGGCACTTTGTTACTAACAGCTGAAACACATATAATCTGTTCCTATTTCTTTAGTTGAATCTGTGTCGAATGCAAAAGATAACACGGGCACAAAATAATATTTCTGGACCATCAGGGTGCTTCCCAAATAGCTATGAGCCAAAAATTGGTATACCTTGGTATAGAAACTTGGTGCAGTTTGTCTTTTACAACAGCTGGACATGTGGAGAACAAAAGTAGAAGTGGGCTAAACGCTATCTACAGCAGATGAACAGTATCTGGAATTCATGTCCCTAAGAGATATGAAGAAGACCTGACACAGGATCTGAGACATGCATCAGGCCCTTCAGTTGATCGAGAAGCTCATCTTAATGAGGGAAAAAGAGAAAAATTATACCAGAGCTGAACTGAACAATAGGTCTCACGAAGTGGTGAATACAAATTTGACATTTGTGGTTCAAATTGTTGTCAGTATTTGCAGAGGAGGTCAGGAGAGAGGTACAGCAGTGAGTGTAAAGCATGGTGGAGGCTCTGTCATGGTGCATGGCTGCATTTCAGTCAGTGGGGTTGGGGATTTGTCAAAAATTGATGGAATTTTGGACACATAAAAGTAGAGTCAAATTTTAATGCAAGATGGAAAGCATCTGGAAAGCATCTGATTGGCAATGGCTTTGTGACAGGGTTCCCAAACACACGGCCAGTGCAGTAAAAGCACACCTGGATACAAGAAGATACAATGGAGCCCTATAAGTCATGGAAATGAACTCCCCAGAGCCCGTGTGTGGGATCATTTTGACACAGAACAGAACAAAAAGCAGCCAAGATCCAAATAAGAGCTTTGAATGTCTTTCAAGAAGCCCAGAGAACTTTTCTTGAGACTGAACTTGTCACGGTTCTGGATCATTTTGACCCAGCTTTTTCTGTTTCTGTTTTGGTGTTTTTCTAAATTATGATTTGTTTGGGGTTTTCAGTTGTGCTGGTTTGATTTTGTATTAAGGGTTATTCTTGGTTTTGTTCTCTTTACGTTATTTCTTGTTCTGGCCTCTAGTTTAAGTCACTGTCTTCTCTGTTTTATGTGTTATATTCTGCCTGTCGAGCTCTCTGTGTCAAGTTTGCGTCTTTGTGATTTGTTTCTTATTTCCTGTTTTATTTTGATAGTCCCAGTCCTATGTCAGTGTATTCAGTTTTACCTGCCCCCGTCTCGTTAGCCCTAATCTCTCCCAGCTGTGTCTCCCTCCTGTTTCCCATTCCCTGATTACTCGCCTGTGTATATAAGCCCTGTGTTTGCCTTTGTGCTCTGTCCTGTCGTACTTTCTCCATGCTGTGTGGTTCTCGTGTTCCAGTTCTGAGTTGAGTTTAGTTTTTGTGAGAGTTATTTTCAAGGAGATTTTTCCAGCATTAAAGCTGCGTCTTGAGTTCCAGTCCTGTCTTTGTGAGTCCTGCATGTTGGGTCCCTTTTCCTGCCTGCCTGCCACACAGCCATGATAGAACGACACGACCAGTACATGGACCCAGCAGAACTCGTCCCATCTGATGAGCTTAAGGAGGATATAATTTATTCAGTGAATAAATTATGTGACCTGTGGCTGAATCATCCAGAGGAGGGGTTTCAGCGTGCTGTAACCTACCGGCTACAGCGACTGGTTTTCGGTCTCCCCTGGCTTTTGGACTCTCTTCACCCACTCATACAGGAGATTTTCCTTAATGAGCTTCATCTGCATTCCCCTGCTGCTACGACTTACTCACCCAGCTCGGAGAAGGATGTGCTGCCCGGCCTGCCGGATTTGGAGTTGCCCGGCTCACCGGAACCATCACCGAGGAGGAAGTGACGGCAGCGTCACCCCTCAGCCAGATTTCGCGATATCACTCACAGGCTGTGGTGAGTGAAAAAGACAATTTTTCTGTTGCTTTGGACAATGGGACTATTTATTCTGGGGCTATGTTTTTTGGATCAGCTGCCCAGCCTGAAGCGCGTTCAGCTGCTCAGCTGTCCCCAGTTCAGTCTTCAATTCTGTCAGCCACTCAGTCATCATCATCTCTATGCAGGGAGGAAATCTCATTCCCACCCTGGGTGTTTCTCATAACTTAGCTGCTTTAGGTACATTTATTTACTCCAGGGCCTCCCCAGAGGCTAGATCTCAGTCCCCAGCTGATTCTGGAACCCTGAAGATTAAGCAGCCACCTGAGAACTGCACCGTGTCAGCGCTGCCAGAACAAAGCCACTGTCCTGTGCAGCTCCAACCAGCTTCGTTCTTGCCAGAGGTCTCCGTGCCTGTTGGTCTCCGTGCCTGCTGGCCCTGAGCCTGTCTCCGCTGGAGGGTTCGGGGGGGCCCGTTCAGCTGCCTGTCTCCGCTGGAGGGTACGAGGAGCCGCTTCAGCCATCTCTGCTGAGGGGCCCGAGGAGCCGCTTCAGCCGTCCGTCATTGATGAAGGGTCGGAGGACTCTCTTCAGCACCTTGTGGCCGCTGACGGCTCTGAAACCAATCTGCCACCTCCTGCGTCGCCTGCAGTGCCTTCATCAGGGGCTTCCACGCCATCGCCTGCAGCGCCACCACCCGCAGCTGCCACGCTGCAGGCGATGGGGCTTCCACGCCATCGCCTGCAGCGCCACCACCCGCAGCTGCCACGCTGCCGTCTGGATACGCAGCTGCCACGCTGCCGCGTCTGGATACGCAGCTGCCACGCTGCCGCGTCTGGATACGCAGCTGCCACGCTGCCGCGTCTGGATACGCAGCTGCCACGCTGCCGTCTGGTCCCGCCTCGTCTGGTCCAGCTCACCTCTGCCAGCCACTTTCCAGGCCTCTAGCTGGACTTCATCGCTGTTGAGGGCAACCCCCTGAACAAGGTCGCTTCCGCCACTGCCTCCCGCGTGGTCTGCCTCCGGACCTGCTCTGTCGACGCTGCTGCCGTCAGCGCGGTTGGCCACATGAACTGCTTTGTCGCCGCCACTGCCTTCCCTGTGGTCGGCCTCTAGACCCGTTTTGTCTCTGTCACTGGCCTCCGGGTCGGCCACCTGAACTGCTCGGACTCCTGTGCTGTCAGCCCCCGGGTCGGCCTCCTGAGCAGTCTCAGTCGACTCTAGTTTGGTTAAGCTCCTGGACCCCCTACCACCCACTCTTCTTTGTTTTATGTGTTATATTCTGCCTGTTGAGCTCTCAGTGTCAAGTTTGCGTCTTTGTGATTTGTTTCTTATTTCCTGTTTTATTTTGATAGTCCCAGTCCTATGTCAGTGTATTCAGTTTTACCTGCCCCCGTCTCGTTAGCCCTAATCTCTCCCAGCTGTGTCTCCCTCCTGTTTCCCATTCCCTGATTACTCGCCTGTGTATATAAGCCCTGTGTTTGCCTTTGCGCTCTGTCCTGTCGTGTTTCAGGTCCTCTGTTCCTCTGTTCCGAGTTTTGTGTTTTTGTGAGAGTTATTTTCAAGGAGATTTTTCCAGCATTAAAGCTGCGTTTTGAGTTCCAGTCCTGTCTTTGTGAGTCCTGCATGTTGGGTCCCTTTTCCTGCCTGCCTGCCACACAGCCATGACAGAACTACAGTCTAGTAATAGTAAAGATATTATATTACCCTACATTTGTTTTTACATGGTTCAATATGTCTGTCATCTTGTTAATTATGTCATGTTGTTGTTGTTTTACATATTGAAGAGATTGAACATGAGCTTTGGACATAAATCAACATGTGTACAAACAGTAGGCTATAAGAGACAGTGATAAACTCCCTCACTGAGAGTGGGGTCATACAAGCAATGACACTCATTCCCTTTGTTTCTTTGGGACTCATTAACTGAGAGTTTATGCTTTATGTGAGAAGGTGAAAGTTGTCCACAAAACAAGCAAGTGAATGTTTGTGTAAGGTAAGACTTTGTTGGTGCTAAAAGTTGTATGAAAGTGTAAACGTTACAAACACTATACTTAACAAATCCTTCCATCACAAAATGAGAAAAAAGGGAAGCAATTGATGAGGGGTTAAAAATAGTACCTTCTTTTTGAATGTAGCAATAATTTATGCATAATATGTGCATAACTGGTTATGCACATAACAACAGATGAGCGTAAGCTCTTGGACTCAACTGGGGAGAGATTTGTTATCTACCATTTACATCTTCAACAAATATCATCAGTTGTAATTTCTAGTAAACAACATTTATATCTGAGATAGTAGTTATGCATAATAATAAATGACCTAAAGTGGTATTTATACTAGCTTGTTAAGGAGGTTTTGCTTCTGTCACACACTAGGAAAAAAAAATCATAACTCAATGAAAGAAGTCATGTTAGCACACAGACCTAGACTTTTATGGCATGCAGGGGAAAAAAGCAGTTTGTGCCTTATGTGAAAACTACCTTCCAAATATTCATACTTAGAGAAAAATGAACAAAACAGAAGTGGAGTGTAAAAGTTATTTTTATAAGTTTACTGTCAGGGCCGTAAGTATTTGGACAGTGTCACTTTTGTATTTTTACCTCTGTGCATCACCATAGTGGATTTTTAAAATCAAATAATCAAGATGTGACTGAAGTGCAGACTTTCAGCATTAATTCCAAGTGTTTAACAAAAGTATTGCTTTATCTTATTAAGAATGAGATTTTTATACTTATTTCTGTACTTGTAGAGTCAAATAAATAAGCATAATTTTCAGTATAACAATTGTTTTTAATTCTTGGTTGAAAATCAAATTCATTCAATGACTGTTAGGAGTCCCAAACCCAAAAGCTGTGTTTCTTCCCTTGAGATGAACAAGTTCCCTTCGGTTGTTGTTTGTTTGTGTCTCATGCTTTTTTTTTAGTGACAAAAGCATGGACGACTGATAAGAGAGATCAGGTGACTGACTTTGCTATTTGATATTCATGCATTACTTTTTGGTTCATTATCCCCTTTGCACTGCAAAGCACTGTTCAATCAATTTTGCAGTATTTGGTTGAATCTTAGCAGACAGTGTACACTTCACAATTTGTCCTGCTACTTCCATCAGCAGTCACAGCATCAAACAGTAGTGGCCCAGTTCCACTGGCAGCCATACATGCCCATTCCATAACATTGCCTCCACTATCTTTGGCAGAAATGTGGTATGCTTCAGATCACAAGCTGTTTCTCTCCTTCTCCAAACTTTGTGTGCATTTTTAAAATTAGAAACTGTTATTAAGAAAAAAACCCCAAAGTGAAGCAAACTAAGATATTGAGGACTCTTGAAAGTTGTATATTCAGTATAGACTGCTTAGATTATGCCTACGTATTTAGTATTATATGGGTATTTGTGTGAATACTGCTGGTAAGTGGAGGGCATGTGTATTGCAAAGTCTGTTTAATGTCTGGACTGGGTGATAAGTGAGGAAAATACCTTCACTCTGTGGTTCTGTAGACATACAAATCTGAGCAATTCAACTGAGGAGTAAACAAACATGGTGTCTTTACTTTATATTCCATCTATTATATATAATGCTTTGAATAGTATGCCCATACCAAAGGTCAGCCATTCAAAGCAACAGACTATGCATACAAGAGGCGAAGAAGAGAGTGCAGGCAGGGTGGAGCGGGTAGAGACTACTGTCAGGAGTGATTTGTGATGGAAGGAGGAAGAGCGAAAAGGCAATGCTATGACGTCAGGTTGGGAGACAGTGGCACTGGCAGAAAGACAAGATGTGGAGCTGGAGATGCTAAGGTTTTCATTAGAAGTGATCAGGAGCTGCAAGATCAGAGAGACAGAAAATTACAAAGAAGATTCATGGATGTAGTGAAGGAAGACGTGCATGGGATTGGTGTGACGGAGGAGCATGCTAGGGATAGGGTGAGATGGATTTAGATGATCCACTCCTGTGATGCCTAAAGGAAGCAACCAAAAGAAGAAGATGAAGACTTTGCCTGGTATTCCAGACAAACTACAACTTGTGAATCCTGATTTTAAGACATGCCCAGAGTCCTGACAGGGAGAGAGCAGATTTCTCCTGTATTGGCTTCCCTTCATTGGCTCCCTGTTAAATCCACAATTGAATGACCTTATAGTACCATATTAACCCATTAGAGCACTTCACTCTCACACTGTAGGCTTAGTTTTTGTTCCTAGAGTATTTAAAAGTAGAATGGGAGGGAGAGCCTTCAGTTTTCAGGCCCCGTTTGGATTCAGGAGACAGACACTATCTCTACTTTTAAGATTAGGCTTCAAACTTTCCTTTTTGCTAAAGCATATAGTTAGGGCTGGACCAGGTGACTCTGAATCCTCCCTTAGGTGTAGGCTGCTGGGGGATTCCCATGATGCATTGAGTATTTCCTTTTCAGTCACCTTTCTTACTCACTATGTGTTAATAGACCTCTCTGCTGAATCAGACTTGTTATTAATCTCTGTCTCTCTTCCACAGCATGTCTTTATCCTGTCTTCCTTCTCTCACCCCAACTGGTCACAGCAGACGCCCCCGCCCCTCCCTGAGCCCCTCCCTCCGCCCCTCCCTGAGCCTGGTTCTGCCGGAGGTTTCTTCCTGTTAAAAGGAAGTTTTTCCTTCCCACTGTTGCCAAAGTGCTTGCTCACAGGGCGTCATATGATTGTTGGGCTTTTTCTCTGTATGTATTATTGTAGGGTCCACCTTACAATATAAAGCACCTTGAGGCGACTGTTGTTGTGGTTTGGTACTGTATAAATAAAATTGAATTGAAAGACAGAGTGGATCAATAATCCAAATTATCCTTAATTTTCTCTGATTCCTGGATTGAGGGTACACTGAAAACCCTAACCCTAACTAAATATTCTGCATGTGGTGTTAATACAGGAGAATTAGCTGTGCATCACAGGGATCTGGGACTGAACCATGACCCACGAACACCATGCTGTTATGGGGAGGACTACCTGTTCCAGCTCCAGATGAGAGGCAGATGTGAAGCAGGGATTATATTTAGTGTCTCATACTGTCTCTCTTTTTATGACTCATTTTCTGTTAAGTGTACTGTATGTTTTATAAACTGCTTTAACATAAAATATGTGTAAAATGAAATGTAAGAAATACATAAACTGTACATTAAGTTGTAACTATTTTCATTTGTTAAAAGTCAGCTTGACTGTTACAATGTAACAGCTATCACCCAGTGTCTTTTTTTAAGACAGAGCAGAAAGTCAGAGAAATGTAAACACAGAGAGGACACACTGCAGACATTACAACGTGATGTAAGTGATTAGATGTTAAAATGTTCATTAGAGCACACAGAAGATCAGATGTTTTTTTTTTTTTTTTTACTCGGTACATATGCTTTTCAAAAGAAGAACTCACGTCAGGAGGTTCAGACTGTCCAATCTGAGACTCGTTTGGAAGCTGTGCTATCCTGACAACCTCACGAGCCCCAGCAGAATGCTACAGGGTAGCAGTCAGCTGATAGGCCTCAGGGCACATTAGGGTTTGTTCCAGAACAACTGCTTTGCACAGAAAAGTAAAAACAGTAACAGAGGTGGGTGTTTGTGACATGGGCATTTGTTTGCGATGATTGTGAATATGTGCGGTCGTTTAAAATGGATCGCTGGATGCACTGTATGCGATTAGTGATTGCTCTGCCTGAGTGCAACTTAGACACGTGGTAAGCACTAAGTTGTCACAAGAGTCAAAGTGAAATGCCAACTGTGCAGCAAAGAAATGTGATCTCATCCCATGTGATAAATGTTTCAGAAATGATGCACTGAAAACACATTTAGTAATCTTGGGATTGATTTAATAAAAGCCAAATATACAGAGGTTTTTTGTAATATGAAAAGTGACACTGTAATGCAATTAAAACTACTACAAAGTAGTTAAATGTTTTTTTAATTACTAACTTAAGTATTAAAATGGTAATCTATGATTTGACAAAGTGTGTAAATTATTTTGGGTAAGGTACTGGGTAGCTGGGGAGCTAATGGATGCCTACTTTGGTAGTTTGTTTTAATTTAACATCAACAGGAACAGGAAATCAACTTTTTTGTACGTTGTAAATAAAACTTGGTGTTGACATAGTTTGGGAGGAGGTGGAAAACCAACAAGCAAAGCATTTTGGAGTAGTTTCACTATCTGCAGCTGATCTGTTTCACCTTTTGTAGTTCCTTATTTCACAAAGTAATTAGAAAAGAATGGGAGGAAGAAGTTATTTCCTTACTCCTCAAGTGACTTCCTGGGAATGACTTTTTGTTTTTTAAGTGTGGCTGACCGCGTTCATTTCTTTACCGAGCTCATGATTATCAACTTTTTAACCACCACAGCTCACCCAGTGTAACACAAAAAATGTCAAGCTGTGTAAAAACACGAACCTCCTTTTTTAACTTTAAACATCTGTTTTATTCTTTGTATACTGAGCTGTGTTTAATGCATTTAAAACATATATTAAACTGTACTTTTAATAAAGTACGACAATAGAAATACCTTGTGCAACTGGTCTCCTGTGCACGTACATCACTGCAAAGTGTTTACAATGTTGCTAGAATAATGCTGACCTATACATTTTCTGTTTACAATGTTTCTTTCTTTATTCTTTTAAGGAACAGTGAAGCTTTGTCCTGATTTCTGTCTTCGTTTTAAATCTTTCTCTTCTGTCTGATGTGACTCAGAATAAGGCCTCTAAATATTTTTTCAAAACATATGACAAATTATATGTAACAGTATGCTTTCTTTTACACTGTAACTACCATTCCACAAGGGGGCAATGCTGACTTATGTATTGTTCAACTCAGGAGCTCGAGCTTGGCACTAAACTACTCTGTTTCACAAACTACAAGTTTTCTTAACCATTAGCTCTATTAGTTCTACATTTAGTATACATGTCTGGGGGGTTTTCAAAAGTTTTATAGCAGTACATTTTGGATATAAGTGGTCTTATTTTCAGGGTACTGGCTGGCATGTTTCCATCCCAGGTTTCTCTAGGCTTATTAACATCCCTCATCTTCTACACTTAGTGATCCTGCATGGACACAAATTCTAAGAAATGCAAACACGGGTCCTGACAATCCTGTCTCTAGCCCCAGGTAGTTCTGGAACTTTCTACCCACCTTTTGTAAGACATACTTGCCGTTACCCGTTCTCATTCACTTATTCAGGATATTCACTGGAATTTCATTCTCTTTCTCTTTCTCTCTCTCTAAACAGGATGTTTGTGTCTCAGCGGGGACGCAGTAGACCAGTGGAAAGCTGATGATCTGATAGCCTCACCATGGAGTGTCTAGCTTCCCCAATGATGTGACAGATTAACTGGGATTTAGGGCTTCTATTTGGATTCCCCACTAAACCAACACACTGAAAGAGACAGCAAAACACAGGAGGTCGTGCAACCGACAGCGTGTGTTGAGAGTGAGGCACCCCCCTCCCCGTGTGATATTTCACATTGCTTCTCAGCCTCACGTGTCATACCCAAGCAGGCTCACACTCTGTGTAAAAAAAGAAAGAAAGTAAATGTTCAAAGAGATCTCAGGATGTCATACTTCTTATCTACAGGAGGTGATCTCTGATTTGTTTGGGTGCTAAAGATCAAGTGCGGTAAAGAATGTTAGCGCTGTTATATATTATGACCAATAATACAAAGATGAATACAGTCGTAGGTGATATAATAAGACTCGGGAGACTTGAGTTTCCGTGTATTGTGTTGGTGTGCGTGTGAACAAACTCCAGTTAATGTTAGATGCCTGCCTGGGCAGTGATTTGGTAGCACAGGATCTGAATCATGAGTACAAGCTATTTCATGGCAAAACAATGTTGCCCAGTGTGAGTTATCAAAGCACGACTTAGAAGAGAGGGGAAACCTGAGGTGGGGCAAGACTGACATTTTTTTCCTTTCCTGTGCTTTTGCAGAGTCTTAATTGTTTCATATAAAGTGACAAATGCAAATTGCAGAGTTACTTTTACTGAACTGGGAATAACTTAATGTAAAATACAAAAATATATGCTATGGTTACACTCATATCCTAACAGCATATTCTGTCCTCGTATTTTATTAATAGTCTGCATGACTTTTCCTGTAGAAAAAGATGTTTTCGTGGAACAGTTGTGGGCATTTCCTGTGAGACACAACAAGCTCAAATAAAAACACAGGAGTGGAAATTTGTATGTGGTTCTGCCCTGTCCCCTTTTAGTGCTGCTCCACCCTCTGACTCCCATATCACTCTCCGTTTCACAGAAAGTCTCCAAACCACGTTTCCTCAGATTTACCATTTTTGGCCCCAACTTATTTCATTAGTAGCTCAGCAGCTGAGTTGACTTGAAACATTTCATCTTTTTTTAAAAGGCATCGTTTTTCAGGTAGTTAATGTGCAACATTACCAAATGATGCCCGTTGCACTAAAGCGTCAACAAAATTCTATTTTAACCCAGAAGAAGGATCAAAGCAGGTCAAACATCTCCCATCTGACTGACACAAGTGATTCTCTGTTTGCAGGATTTCCGTTCGTGTTATTTTTTCAAAATATGTACAAGAACCTGAGTGTGAATTAGGGCGGTAAGTGGTGTCATTAAGTCACTGACGCCCAGACACATAGGCCTTTCACTCTGAAGACCCACTGGTGTGTGTACACACAAGTCCCATAGATACAGCACACAACCTGTCTACTGTTCCCAATCCACAGTTAATCTGCGATCGTAACCAGCTGCCTTTTACTGGCTCACAGTCATATGAGTGGATACAGGCTGTTTGAAATGTTACGCCATTACTTAACGGTCGCTGGTTTGCTACTGTAGATCACATAAGTCACTCAATCTTGCTCCATGGAAATTGTTCATATTCCTTATTGATTTTTTAAATAGCATTTTTCAGTTTATATTTATATGTGTTTGCAATGATCATACTTAATAACGAACAACCTAAACTAAAGTAGGAAAACCTGTCCCAGTAGCCTGTGCCCGTCTCTATTCTGATTGTTAACAAAAGTGGTGTGGTAATTTTCCATGATGACTGTTTTCCCTTAAACGGTTTACGGCTATATTGGAAGTAAAATGTTCCAAGACAACAAGAATGCCAAGTGAGCGAGTGCCTTTGTGGTGACGGTCTCAGAGAACTGGCAGTCCACTGAGAGGTCAGGTCTTTATCTTTTGGCATGTGTCCACAAAAAACAAGACACAAAAAAATCCATTGGGTTGAGAATTGCAGAGGAAACAAAGAGGCCCAACCTCTTTAGAAATGCAAGTTTCCCTGTTTTTATTCGTCTCACCTTGATAAGCCTTTGCTCTGATGAGCACCTCAGCAGTATGATAAGGTGCAGAACCAAGATGGGAACTGTAGCAGTACAGCAGGCTGAAATATGGGTGCTGGAGACAAGTTCAAAACCTACAAACACAAGATAAATTGCCCTTCTTATTTGCGACTGCTAGCTTTTCATAACAATTTAGAGATCTTATCTAGAAGACAATGTTTTAAGAAGTGTGTGCATGTGTGTGTGTTTCCAGAATGGTGGCTTGTAAAGGTGACGGCTGTGTTGGAGACATATGTCTACTTTCCTGTGGTTTGATTGTTTTACTTTAGCCTCCAGGGAAAATGGTCCAGAGGTCCAAGGCGAGGGCAAGGTCGTGGCAGTTGTGCATTGTGCAAGGTTTGTGCGTGTCTGCATGTGTGTGTGTTTGTGCATGTCTGTGCAAATGTCAGATTTACTTTACCTCAGTCAGAGACGTTGTGGAGACATTGGCTTTATGGCTTTCCTGTAGGAAAGGATGATCTCACAAAGCAGGCAAATCTTTAGTGCTTATACGCACAAAGCTTATACAGAACTGGATCTGACACACTGCTGCTGGATCTACCGTTTGCAGAGCAGTTCATTTATTTTAACAGCACATTCTCCCCGGGCAACTCCAGTACACCTCTTCCACCCTCATTCCTCTTGCTTGTTCCTTTCAGCCTTCATCAATAAACAAACTGTGACGATCACAGCCACATTTTCTCAACATGCCATTGTTAGACCCTCTCAGAAACCACCAGAGCTCCCACAGCACACTCGCAGGGAGAAGATGACAGATGTGGCATGACTGGCTGGCTGGATGGGAGGTGGAGCAGACTGCTGTGATCTCAACAGTGTGATGGACCATCATGTGTTGGAATCATAAACAAAGGTAGACTTCTGAACCGCTGTGTGCCTTCTTGGAAATGTGTATGTGTCACCAGATGAACTGCAGCAACATGTGCCCCGCAGACGGCCCGAGCTTTTGTAACACATTTAGTATACAGTGGCTGAAAACATCATTACTCATCACTGTGTTCAATCTGAGGAATTTGAACATTTCAAACCTGTGTGCCAGTGAAAGCATGTTGACCAGGAACTAAAATTCAGTGCTTTACTTAAATGAAAGAGTCGCAGTAATGTGTGATTTGATTGTAATTATACTTATGCAATCAAATATATCTATCTACACTCAGTTAACTTACTATAATGTCAAAATTTAATAAATTAGAGTGACTGGTTTCAGTTTGATGTCGATGGGAAAACTTTTTTTTAAAAAGGTCGGACAACTAAAACAAGGTAGTTGCAGTAGGCTAACGTTAGTTTTTAAAAAAGAACTTACTTCCAGATGTTTCTTTAGGTTGGAGGTGGAGTCTTTTGACGCTGAGAGCAGCAGGTTGCTGACAAACAGACTTTGCATTGCACGGTCAGATTTCACCCATCCCTTTCTTCTTTAAATATGAAGTGGTGTTGGAGTTTCTAAGTAAGAAATCTATTCCTGCCCGTGCACTGCTGGCTCTGTTGTGCTGGCTCCGGGTCCACCGTGTAACTGACACCACCGACATTAACAGGACGCTTACATTAGAGCATCTTATTGCATGTTTTGTTTGGATTTCCGGCAATGCATTTAATTACCAAAATTAGAGAGGCCATAGGCAAACATATGAAACAGGAAAAGACCACCGTGTAATCCAATTATTTCAACAAAGTAACTGTATTCTAATTATCACCTATTTAAACGGTAACTGTAGCAAAATACAGTTACTTATATTTTGTATTTTAAATCCGTAACGCCGGTACATGTATTCCGTTACTCCCCAACACTATGTGAGGCAACAGTGCTAACACCATTGTACCAGGCTGCATGACAAAAACATGCTTAAAAAACAAGTTTTTTTGAAGCTTAACATAAACGGGTGGAAAAACACTGATGCATTGCCTGGGCAAATAACTCAAAAGTAACTCTTCTCAGTAACCAAACTTTTAAAACTGAATTATAATCATTACTCCTTAGTAGAGTCAGATAATTTGTGTTGGAATGAAATGGATGTGATATTCAGGCCCTTAGGCACTATTGCAACAAAACTGTCATGCACCCTTGGTTGGTTGTGTCTACACTGTGTCTGCAGTTTTTGTACTGACATGTGGGTTCTATGATGGGTTCACTATTTGTAGTTTTGCTTTTCTGTGTTTGTGTTCTTGATTGAGATCTTTTTGAGTTTTGCATGGTGAATGTTTGCTGTTTTTTTTTTTAAATGATTTTATTCTCAGTTTAGTTGTTGCCACCCTTGAAATCTACTTTCTGTTTGTGGTTGAGGCTGTGGTTTCTATTTGATTCCTTGAGCTTCAGTCTACGCGTTTCCCTGTCAAGTTACTTCCTGTCATTTTTCTAATGTGTCTTGTATTTATTTTTACTTGTGTGTCATTACATTAGTCAGTGCTCCACTTCCTTCATTACCTGTTGTATATTTAAAGCGTCAGTTGGTAAGTGCTCTCAGCCAGAGCGTCTGTTTACCGCAACTTTGTGAGTTCCTGTTTATTGCCCCATTTTTCTTTTTTGTTATTGTTTTCTCTTCTTTTGACCATAATAATGAAGGTTGGTTTATCAGTCTTTAAACCTGTTCTGTGAGTGCTTCCTCTGGTTGTTTTCCTGCTCCCTGTTTTAAACTTTCATGAAAACTGATATGATCCTGTAATGTCCTAGTGTTTTATGCATTACATTAAATCCACAGTTCATTGCTGCATTTATGTGACCTCTGGAAATCCCTTCTCTGGGCCTGAACTCATTTAAGGTGAACTGGGGGGATTACTTCAGTAAGACAATATGAAGCCACTTTGTAAATGGGTTACTCCAGCATGGATCTCTAGGAAAACAGTCTTGCTATAAAAACAGCCTGTCTTGCAGTCTGTTTTTATTTTTATTTTAAAAACCATGCAAACATTTTAAGTATCATGGCTGTTTTGGTATGACAAAGGGTTTCTAAGTAAAAGTATGTTAGAGGGGTAATAATTATTCTTTACAAGCAGGTCTACCAGGTAAACATTTGATGATTTGTATTCCTCACATGCAGATTTTGGGAAGGTTACATGGTCAAGTCAACCTTTGTTGGGCCCTTAGTCGGTTATCACAGTGGGCCTGTCTAATGAGATGTGAAGTGTGTGTTTTAGCCTTTATTTTGTCCGGCATGTCCCTGGAGCCAGAGAGCTTTAGGATTGCTGTGTCCGATGGCCAACCTGTCTTATTGTTGTTGCTGGTTGAGTGGTCACCATGGCAGCCTTTACTACCTCTGCAGATCTCTATCGAGCCTTTCTTTATGTGAACCATCGCTATGTCACACAGACCACAGAGCCCACTGTCAGCGAGAGACTGGTACCCTGGCTGAACACCATTCACACAGTAATTCATTCACAAACATGCACCATTCATCTCAAACAGTGACTATGGCAAGGTCACGTTCTGTCAGAATGCCCCTGAGCATGTCCACATAGTCCAGCCCCATATATGAAAGGGTTTTGCTGTTTAATTTATCAGCACTATAGGAAGCTCCTTATAGTTAGTGGCTTACCTTGAAATCTCTGAAAAATTCAAGAGTTATATACAGAACACAATGAACTTTAGTTAAAAAGCTAAGAGATCAGAGCAAAATGTGTCTGCAGAGTGTTTTTTTTATAGCAATAGAAAGTATTTGAAATGTCTGTTAATGTAGTAACCATATCTGAAGAGCAATTTGATCAGCTGAACCAACATAACTTCATTTTCCTCATTTACATTTTATAATATTTAAAAAATGTAAGACTTTTTTGTCCATCCATCCATCCATCTTCATCCGCTTTGTCCGGGGCCGGGTCGCGGGGGCAGCAGCCTAAGCAAAGAGGCCCAGACCTCCCTCTCCCCAGCCACCTCCTCCAGCTTATCCGGGGGAATACCAAGGCGTTCCCAGGCCAGCCGAGAGATATAATCTCTCCAGCGTGTCCTGGGTCTGCCCCGGGGCCTCCTCCCGGTGGGACATGCCTGGAACACCTCACCCAGGAGGCGCCCAGGGGGCATCCTTGTCAGATGCCCGAACCACCTCAGCTGGCTCCTTTCGATGTGGAGCAGCAGCTGCTCTACTCTGAGCCCCTCCCGGATGGCCGAACTTCTCACCCTATCTCTAAGGGAGAGGCCAGCCACCCTTCGGAGGAAGCTCATTTCTGCCGCTTGTATCCGCGATCTCGTTCTTTCGGTCACTACCCACAGCTTGTAGCCATAGGTGAGGGTAGGGACGTAGATCGACCGGTAAATTGAGAGCTTCGCTTTTACACTCAGCTCCCTCTTCACCACGACGGACCGGTGCAGCGTCTGCATTACTGCAGCTGCAGCCCCAATCCGTCTGTCGATCTCTGGCTCCCTTCTCCCATCACTCGCGAACAAGACCCCGAGATACTTGAACTCCTCCACTTGGGGCAGGAACTCATCCCCGACCCGGAGTGGGCACTCCACCCTTTTCCGGCTGAGAACCATGGCCTCAGATTTGGAGGTGCTGATCCTCATTCCCGCTGCTTCACACTCGGCTGCGAACCGTTCCAGTGCGAGCTGGAGGCCCTCACCCGAAGACTTTTTTGTATTATACAAAAAATTTAAACTTGTAATTGTGCATTAACATGCTATACAACAACTGACATGCTGAAAAATTAGTTATTAATTTTGTTACACCGTACTTTAACAAATTTACCAGTTTGTCGTGGTTAAGAGAGAGCTGAGTGTAAAAGCGAAGCTCTCGATTACTTGTCGATCTATGTCCCTACCCTCAGCTATGGTCACGAGCTGTGGGTAGTCACCGAAAGAACGAGATCGCGGATACAAGCGGGGAAAATGAACTTCCTCCGAAGGGTGACTGGCCCAGTGAGAGGCGCGAGTAGTTTGGCCATCCAGGAGGGACTGAGAGTAGAGCCGCTGCTTCTCCACATCGAATGGAGCCAGTCGAGGTGGTTCAGGCATCTGACTAGCATGCCTCCTGGGTGAGGTGTTCTGGGCATGTCCCACAGGGTGCAGGCCCTGGGGCAGACCCAGCACATGCATGGAGAGATTATACCTCTCAGCTGCCCTGCGAACACCTTGTTATATCCCCGGACAAGCTGAAGGAGGTCTGGGCTTCTCTACTTAGGTTACTGCACCCGCAACCCGGGCCCGGACAAGTGAAAAAAAATGGATGGATGGATGAATTTTGTTACCCTTTTTGCAAGTAAGAGGAGAAAACAAATGCCAAACTGAGTAGCTAGTGCTAGCTTAGCTTGACTTTGCTAGAAAAACTAACATATTGTGACAAGCTAATACTTACTTATATTCCTACTATTGTATACTGATGAAAAGAAAGAGTTCTGTCCTAGCCTGTCACAGTATATATTTTAAATCTTATTTAATGCCTTAAAAAAATGTAATTTAGAAAAACAATGTGGACACAGCTGTGGGCGTGTGGTGCTCTGCAGCCACAAGATAAGATACAAATCAAACTAAGAAATCGTAAACTTTTTAAGCTAGTTAGCAGGTGGTTAGCTTGACTTAGCAGAAAGAATGGAAACAAGACCAAAGAGCCAGCCTCTGTAGAAAGATAACGCAATACAGAACTTTTATGTAATGTATGCAACATTTGTTAAATACATTTTTGATGAAAATTGAGGAAAAACAAAACGATATAGTGACAAGCAAATACTTATTTACATACTTACTTTTATATACTGATGAAAAGAAAGTGTTTTGCCCTTTTGTACCACGTAACAAATTTTATACCTTGTTTAAGTCTAGGTGTGTTGCAGGCATAAGATAAGATACAAATACAACTCTCTATAAGAAAACTGAGCATATCAACATTTTAAAAGTAAAAAGTAGTAAAAAGTTAAAAGTAAAAAGTTTCAAGTGACCACATTTAGTTTAGTGGAAGCAGCTGGAAGATGCGTATGCTGATGTCACACAGACATGGACATGGTCTAATTCTGACCCTGCCACTCAGATGCTGAAATCGAGACTTATCAGGCCAGGCAACATTTTTTCTGATATGCTTTCTGCAGTTTCGGTGAGTCCACGTGAACTACAGGCACCGTGCCACTTCAAAGTCACTGAAATCACCTTTTCACTCCAACATGTGTACCTAATGAATTGGCCATTGAGTGTATGTGTATCTACTGTTGTATAATTTAGCTTTGTTTATGAATTTAGATCTGCACTGTTCGTGAGGTCGGATCTGTGTACCACTTTGTGCTACTAGTTAAAGGACAGGGAGGGGAAAGCATGCACGTGCTCGTCTTTCAAAGGTCTGAGTGATTCTAAATCTGCACTGATGGCATTTGTAGATTGAGCCTGGTATGCTTCTGTCAGTGGGTTAGTTCTTTCTCAGGCTTCTGCTGCCTTTCTTTTTAGGAACTGAGAGTGTGGGGTTCGGTAAAGGGTTTCTCTGCACTTGGGAAGATTGCTGGTAATGGTGGATGTGGGGGTAGCGGATAGTGTCTGATTGGGGTCAGCGGTACATGTGTGGAGCAGACACACTGGGCTCATCTCAAGGGAAATGCACCTTTGACATCATCGTAAAGAACAGCAGCCGTAAAAATAACAGGCGGTGAAAATAAACCTGAAAAAACAGGATGCATAATTCCTGAATGTAAAGGATGCATATTTTCTTCTGCATGACGGCCTCTTAAATGTTTGTGTTTGACAAATAGTCATGAAAACCACATGAAAACGGAGTACGGAAACACATACACACAAAAGTAATTAGACGCAGACATGCATCATGCCTACAGAAAAACTCATTCGTCTTACACACATGCACGCACACACAGAGGATTCTTTCCCAGACATTAGAGAAGCAGTTCTGAGAAAATTGGGCATGACTGTTTACATGAGAGGGGTCCAAGTTATTTTTACCATTTTTTTCTGGCAAATAGTTTGAAGTTTAGTGTTTAGAGCCTTGAAGAATATAAATAACATCATAAAGATCTTGACATGTGAAGTCGCAGGCTTATTGTGTGAGAAAATAGATGGTGACATTTCAAAGTTGGGGGTGGGGCGGGGGCTGGACGATGAGAAGTTGAGATATGGAGCTGTGTTTACATGCACTCAATGTTATTTTGAGGTCCACAGCTTTTTCATTGTGTTTTACTGCGAATCTTGAGAGTTTAAGTCATGCAGCTGTTTCTGAACATGAATTTTGCAACACAAGAGATCTCAACCTCCTGTCTCAGATCAGTTTTTTTTTCACACTTTTCCAAAGTGCACAGCAAGAAGGGTGTGTTTGCGTGTTTGTGTGTGTGAGAGTGTGAACCAAGAAGGGCTGACTGAGGATTTCTAGCTGATAATTCCTCTGCCTTCCTCCCCCCTGACAACTGATTACAAGCAGGATGAAGTCTTTGTCAAATCACACGTCGCTTTATCTTCCCATATCCTACGTTCATATCTTCCTGCACCTGTGTGTGTGTGTGTGTGTTTATGTATATAAAAGAGAGACTTTGATGGAATCTTAATGTAATGTAACTGTGCCAGTTAACAAAGCTAACTTACCGCTAAATATGTACATCCATCTGTCCTCCAATTATTATTCCAGCTGTGCGTCCTTTGATGGAACTATTTTGAGCTAAATGCAGATAAGAACGTTATCTAAAAGAAGCAGTATGGCTGTATCTCAGACAGGCAGTCACCTTGTGCCCTTAAAGATTTCAGACCTCTGCTGATAACCCACCAGCAGCACCAGTCCTCCAGATACACTATCAGCCCTCAGAACTCTACTCACAGCCTCCAACAGTGAGGTAACATGATTCACGAAAGAAAATATGTGATGGTACTCAGTATCCAGATAATGTTAAAATCATGTGGGCTGAGCAGAATCAAACAGGGGGTTTTGTTGTTATTGCTGTAATTTTCTGTTTGGATCCGCTAAGTGCAAATAGAATATTTTTACTCCGGGGAAATCAAAGGAATAATACCTCAATTTTTGTGCATATTCGATAATGAAATTTAAAAAAAAAACACTAAACCCCAAAAGAGAGAATGCATTTATGTTTTAGTAATAAGTAACCAAGCGAGTGAGGTAAACAGAGAGGATGTTTTAAAATAAAACCAAATAAAAGTTGCAAAAAACTGTAAACAGATCCATTTCTCTTAGAACCATCAGTCGCTTCAATCGACACCAGCAGAGTTTTTTTTTTAATCTGTCAGGAATTAAAAGGAAGTCACTGATGTAGTCTGAGGTGATCTGGAAAGTGATTTGAAAATCAGAATAAATAATTTTGCCTCTAAGCAGTAGAGCTGCTTTCATTTTAATATTTGTGATCATTAGTTTGGTTGCAGCTGTGCAATCTTGATCTGTGGTTTGTTTCCACCGTGGATGTCATAATGCAATAATAAAGACAAATGTAAACAAAAAGTGTGGGTGAGTCTTCACTTTTGTTGTGTGAGAAGATGCTTTAAGTGTTATAAGGCTTTTGATGTTTAAATTTTGATGAATTTAAAGGATTCCAGACTCAAGATTGAAGGCTCTCTATGGTCATTACAAATAAAAACTTAAATAAGATAAATATACTGACACATTATAAATAAAAATACAATAATTAAACACAAGTTAGTAACATGTATTAAATAGTAAACATGTTTATGTATATACACACACCCGCACATATAAATACGTATATATATATATATATATATACACACATATATATATATATACATATATACATATACATACATATATACATATACATACATATATATATACATATATATACATATGTACATATATACATATATACACATATATATATATATATATATATATAAAAAACACCCAGCACGCCCCTGCGGGCGGTTTATCCTTCAAGCTCGGGTCCTCTACCAGAGGCCTGGGAGCTTGAGGGTCCTGCGCAGTATCTTAGCTGTTCCCAGGACTGCGCTCTTCTGGACAGAGATCTCCGATGTTATTCCCGGGATCTGCTGGAGCCACTCGCCTAGCTTGGGAGTCACCGCACCTAGTGCTCCGATTACCACGGGGACCACCGTTACCTTCACCCTCCACATCCTCTCGAGCTCTTCTCTGAGCCCTTGGTATTTCTCCAGCTTCTCGTGTTCCTTCTTCCTGATATTGCTGTCATTCGGAACCGCTACATCGATCACTACGG
This sequence comes from Maylandia zebra, assembly GCF_041146795.1. Classification (NCBI taxonomy): domain Eukaryota; kingdom Metazoa; phylum Chordata; class Actinopteri; order Cichliformes; family Cichlidae; genus Maylandia; species Maylandia zebra. The sequence goes on along the minus strand of NC_135188.1, from coordinate 4,000,607 downwards.
CCGTCTTCTTCTGTTTGTCTACCACCACTATGTCCGGTTGGTTAGCCACCACCATTTTGTCCGTCTGTATCTGGAAGTCCCACAGGATCTTAGCTCGGTCATTCTCCACCACCCTTGGGGGCATCTCCCATTTTGACCTCGGGACTTCTAGGTTATACTCGGCACAGATGTTCCTGTACACTATGCCGGCCACTTGGTTATGGCGTTCCATGTATGCCTTGCCTGCTAGCATCTTGCACCCTGCTGTTATGTGCTGGATTGTCTCTGGGGCATCTTTACACAGCCTGCACCTGGGGTCTTGCCTGGTGTGATAGACCCCAGCCTCTATGGATCTTGTACTCAGAGCTTGTTCTTGTGCTGCCATGATTAGTGCCTCTGTGCTGTCTTTCAGTCCAGCTTTGTCCAGCCACTGGTAGGATTTCTGGATATCAGCCACCTCCTCTATCTGCCGGTGGTACATACCGTGCAGGGGCCTGTCCTTCCATGATGGTTCCTCGTCTCCCTCCTCTTTCTTGGGTTTCTGCTGCCTGAGGTATTCACTGAGCACTCGGTCAGTTGGGGCCATCTTCCCAATGTATTCTTGGATGTTCCTTGTCTCATCCTGGACTGTGGTGCTGACACTCACCAGTCCCCGGCCCCCTTCCTTCCGCTTAGCGTACAGCCTCAGGGTGCTGGACTTGGGGTGAAACCCTCCATGCATGGTCAGGAGCTTTCTTGTCTTTATGTCAGTGGCTTCTATCTCCTCCTTTGGCCAGCCTATTACCCCAGCAGGGTACCTGATCACGGGCAGGGCGTATGTGTTGATGGCCCGGATCTTGTTCTTACCATTCAGCTGACTCCTCAGGACTTGCCTGACCCTCTGCAGGTACTTGGTGGTTGCAGCCTTTCTAGCGGCCTCTTCATGGTTCCCATTTGCCTGCGGGATCCCCAGGTACTTGTAACTGTCCTCTATGTCTGCAATGTTGCCTTCTGGTAGTTCAATCCCCTCAGTTCTGACTACCTTCCCTCTCTTTGTTACCATCCGACTACACTTCTCCAGTCCGAACGACATTCCAATGTCATTGCTGTATAGCCTGGTAGTGTGGATCAGTGAATCGATGTCTCGTTCACTCTTGGCATACAGCTTGATGTCATCCATGTACAGGAGGTGGCTGACAACTGCTCCGTTCCGTAGTCGGTATCCGTAGCCAGTCTTGTTAATGATCTCACTGAGGGGGTTCAGGCCTATGCAGAACAGCAGTGGGGACAGAGCATCTCCTTGGTAGATCCCGCACTTGATGGTAACTTGTGCTATGGGCTTGGAGTTGGCCTCTAGTGTTGTACGCCACATCCCCATTGAGTTCCTGATGAAGGCTCTTAGGGTCCCATTGATCTTGTACAATTCTAGGCATTCCAGTATCCAGCTGTGGGGCATTGAGTCATAGGCCTTCTTGTAATCAATCCAGGCAGTGCACAGGTTGGTCAGTCTGGTCTTGCAGTCTCGGCTGATTGTTCTGTCTACCAGTAGCTGGTGTTTTGCACCTCTGGTATTCTTGCCAATTCCTTTCTGTGTCCCGCTCATGTATTGACCCATGTGCCTGTTCATCTTAGCCGATATGATGCCTGACAGGAGCTTCCATGTAGTACTGAGGCAGGTTATTGGTCGGTAGTTGGAGGGGACCGGTCCCTTCTTGGGGTCCTTGGGGATCAGGACCGTCCGCCCTTCAGTTAGCCATTCCGGGTGTCTCTCGTTAACTAGCAGCTGGTTCATTTGTGCTGCCAGACGCTCGTGGAGTGCAGTCAGCTTCTTCAGCCAGTAGGCGTGAACCATGTCAGGCCCTGGTGCTGTCCAACTCTTCATACTGGAGACCCTTTCTTGGATATCTGCCACTGTGATGGTTACTGGACCCTGTTCAGGGAGGTCGCTGTGGTCTGCCCTCAGATCCACTAGCCACTGAGCATTGCCGTTATGGGTTGCATCCTTCTCCCATATGCTCTTCCAGTATTGCTCCGTCTCCAGCCTTGGTGGTGCTGTTCTCTTATTATTATTGTTCCCTTGCCACTGAGAGTACACCGTTGCTGGTTCTGTGGAGAACAGCTGGTTTATTCTCCTGCCTTCTATCTCTCTGGTGTACCTCCTCAAGCGGCTGGCCAAGGCTGTGAGTCTTTGCTTGGCAGTTTCCAAGGCCTCAGGTATGGACAGCTTGCTGTATTTCTTAGGCACCTTATTTGTCGCACCTTTCTGCAACTCGGCTAACCTCCCTCCGTGCTACTTTGATCTTGCCCTCTAGCCTCCTTCTCCATGGAGGGTACTGCCCCTTGTGGCTGTTCAACTTGTAGCCAAGCATCTCACTGATCACTGCTGCCGTATTGTAGATCAGCTTGTTAGTGTCGGTAATCGTGGTTGTAGGTATTGCCCGTAGTGCTGCATTAACATCATCTAGCAGACCTTCTGAGGGTACTTCACGTAATCTTGGTAACCGGCTACGGGGGATCCAGGTTTCAAGCTTGGCCATGATCCTATTTTTCAGGTCAGTTCCTCTCGCACTCAACGATCCTTCTCCTATCGCACTTGGGGCTATGTACCCAATCTCGGGTGGGGGTGATGATATCTCCCCCCTGACCTGGCGTCCTGACTCCTCCTTGCCGTAGCATTTGTGTTGTACCTCGTCAATCTCTAGCTGTGAGAGCAGTCCCTTCTTTCGAATGTTGGAACACTGAGCTACTAGTTGTTTCGCCGTCATTGTGGATGTTGGGTATCGAAGAATCCATAGGTCCCTCATCCTATTCATGTAGCCCCTTCCGCCGGGGTTACTTGCGTAGTAGCATTCCAACAACGCCCTGTTTTCGTCCCTTGCCCACCGATGCCTTCTTGTTCCAGTAGCCCACTTTTCGTCAGGGTGCCCTGGTTCCTCAACACCTGACGCGGACCTTGTTGATCCGGGCGACGTCCGAGCCGGCATGCCTTCATATTTATCTGTCTCGCTCATGTCTGCGGTAGGCTTGCTTAGCATAGGGGGTCTAGCCTTAGGACCCTTACTGGATACAGACGCCCCAGGCAGGAATCGAACTTGCGATCCTCTGTTCCAAAGGCGTGTAGTTTAACCACTACGCTATCCAGCTGCTATACTACGCTATCCAGCTGCTATATATATATATATATATATATATATATATATATATATATATATATATATATATATATATATATATATATATATATATATATATATATATATATATATATATATATATATATATATATATATATATATATATATATATATATATATATATATATATATATATATTAGGGGTGCAACGATACTCGTATCGATATTGAACCGTTCGATACAGTGCTTTCGGTTCGGTACGCATATGTATCGAACAATACAACATTTGTAATTTATTTTATCAACTTTCCTTCTGACGATGCTGTCTGTGTTGAGCGCTCAGTGAATCTGTGTTCGACTACTCCGCCTAGGCTGCACTGTCGAGCGCAGATCCACTGAGCGTTCAACACAGACAGCATCATCAGAAGGAAGAGCGCAGGGCAAGTTAGCGAGACAGAAGTTAAGCTCTCCTTGCAACATGGCAAATTGAACCTCCCCCACCCTCATTCAGATCTGGCGTTTGGAATTATTTTGGTTTTCATGTGATGTATGACCCTGAAGGTAAGCGCGTCATGGACTAAAGTAAAACAGTATGTTGGATGTGCCAGCAATGCTCAATTACATGGGTGGGAACTAGTGTGTTAGCGCAGTTAGCTCGTTAACGTGTTGGCCGTCTAGCCCCATGCAGGGGTAGCTCGTTAACGGAGATTTGCCGTGTTGTGGCGTTAATGTCATTTCAACGAGATTAACGCTGACAGCACTAGAGGGAACACAACGAATATGACTGCACATTTACGCCGACATCATCCTAGTGCAAAGACAAGTGGAAGCAGACAAAAACAACAAGCATGCATGCTACAAACTTTACCCGAGTCATTTAGACAGCCGTTAGCACATGATTCTCCTTATGGGGACCTGATATGTTTAATATTGTGGCGAGCTCAGACAACGAGGAGACGGAGGTGTCGTTTGGTCTTGCTTCCTGTGAGCTAGCCAGGGAGCACAGCCGTTTATTGACATCTGCAGAAGAACACTGCCGCTAGCTAACTGCTCAGCGCGGCAACCGCACAGCAACAACAACAACAACACACAGGGCGCCCTCTGACCCCGGAAGGACACACCGTCGCAGCGAGAGGGCATCACCCGTCACTATGGCAACATAAACAAAACATAACTGTACAAACAGAACCCCGAACAGCCCTGACCCGCTACAATATGCTGCTGAGAATATAGCCCAGAAGAAGCGTATAGTATAGCTTTTATTTTGGAAAGAGCCATTTCTCTGTAATAAACTCTCTTTTCCAAAGATGAGTGATTCCTCAATCAGATACAGGGCTCGCAAAATCGCCTGCCCGACGTCCCGGGGCTAGCGATTTTTCCAGTCGGGCTACCAAAATCTATCTCTGCCCTGCCCGTCGGGCTATTGTAGGAAGGAAAAATATATGTCAATGCTTTTGCATTCTTTCAGAAATGTAGCTGGGTAATTATGTCATTGGCATCGGTGAGCCACTGTCAATATGTGACATATTGAAATCGCGTTTGAATTTGCGCTTGTTTTTTGCTTTCACTTTGCAATCGTGCGAACTGTGTATAGAGAGCGACAGCACTGATTGGTGAGTGATGATAATTTGCGCACCAATTCCTCTGACATCGTTTTATTAATTGTTAGCTTACTATGCAAACATGACAAGTGAAATCTCCCGCAGCTTAAACATGTGAGAGGTTGATCGCGCAGAGAATCGCTGAGCTTATGTGAGTGCGTGTGTAAAAGCAGCAGGATATATATTTGACTACGATGACCTGGATGACTGAGAACCTTCACAGACAGATATATATTTTAGTTCTGCTGAGCCAAATAAGACAGGTCAGGGTGAAGAAGTGACAGCCAAGGAAAAGCTTACCACAAAACGGAGAAGTTATGACAAATCAGACTATAAGGCAAAAAGAAAGTGCAGCTTTATGGTTTCATGGACAAAATAATTTCTGTGGCTGTGATATGATGAGCTAAATAACCAGGGCTGCACATAAGTGGTCCGCAGGTGCGCATTCGCTGTCAAAATAAAAAACACGCACAAGGGTTAGGGTTAAATTTAAAAACTGTACTTTTGAGTTAAAATATATATTTATAATTTTAATAAATGACAAATTAAAAAGGCACGAACATTTTTTTTTGTATCGAAAAAATATCGAACCGTGACACCAAAGTATCGAACCGAACCGTGAATTTTGTGTATCGTTGCACCCCTAATATATATATATATATATATATATATATATATATATATATATATATATATATATATATATATATATATATATATATATATATATATAAGTGGTCCAGTCAAAGTCCGAGTCTCAATTCAACTTAAACACTGATATGAGTTTAAAGAGGGATGTGCATAAAGAAATGCCTGCAATAACTTTCAGGTTATTGCTACTAAATGTGGTTCTACAAGTTACTGAGTCATGGAATCTACTTAGTTTTTCATAGACCGCACAGAGTCTTGTGAAAACCTTCTTTTCCTCATGACTGTGCATGTACAAGATTGTAAACTAAAGGTTTTTACATGGAATTCCCCAACTATAAATTTCAGTCAACATGTTTGCACATGTACATGCACACATAAAACTGTGAAAAAAACTCATCCTTTCAACCTTTCAATGAATATTCATTTTGTGAATAATGTTACAGAGATCCTCTGCCAAATAGCTATAAGCAAAAAAGAAAAGAAAAGAAAAACATCTGTCAGATTTGCTAACCTCTCAACTGAAAGCAAAATGTTCCCATGATGAGAGAGTTCTAGAAAACAAATCTGCACCGCTTTGGCAAAATTCCAGCAACCAAACCCAAAACTGAAATTAATAAATGGGGGCTACACCAAATTAGTATATCCAGAGGTTCCTCCAAACAACATGTCACTATCCAGCCAAAAGTCTAGATTCCAAAACCCAAAGGCTGTGGTGACTGCCCCAGAGCTAACAGCTCAAACGCTCAATTTAGACATTTAGACATGTCACAACACTACTTGAATTTGAATACCTAAATTCGATTCATACCTATTAGTTATGATGTAGTTTGGCAATTTCACAAACCAAATGCCATCAGGTAAAAAAAAAAAAGTCTGGCCATATCTTCTCTGCCCAAAAACTCAGACAAACACTGATGTAACCTTAGCCCCCGTCCTCAGACAGATACTTGTGGTGGATACTTCCACCAAAAAGCAGACAGAAACTGGCAGCCCTTTAGAAACGAAGGAAAAGTTTTGTCTTTACTAACATTCTCTGTCACACTAAAGATAAATCAAACACTGGTCGGTCTCTTCTTGAGCTCAGTCCTTTCAGCCTGCCAAATGGTTGCATGGTTTATACAAACTGAAATTTGGCTATTTTCATCAACAACAGATGGATTTGCGAACCAAAGGAAAATAGAGTCTAATGCTGCTCTCTTCCAAACTTCAACCAAATGTAGTTATTAAAGAAGTTAAGGAAACCAATCTAATCAAATGTAACGCACACATTACATTTATTGTTACATATATCTGCATGGTGCCCATCAAAAGTTGGATTACGGTGGTACATCAGTTGTCATTTACTTATCGAGGACATAAAATATTCTCAAATTCATCGTTAATAAATAATAACAATGTGTGCATACTTAATATACGTACTGTAAATCTATGTATGTCTAATTTTGTAACAGAACATTTTTTTAGTGGGTGTGGGTAAACAGCAGGAGTGGAGGGCAGTGGGTCTACGGCCTAAGAGGCCTTCCTTTTCCACCACCACAGCTCCTTCTTCGCTCCCACTACACTTTGCATTCCCAAACATCTAACTCACCACTGGAGCTTGCGTCATTGTGCCCTGACTCACTCACTAATGTGCATGCATATGCACAATGCACACACACACAGCAGAGCAATGGCAAATTACTGGGCCTAGTTTTCAGGATCTGGTGACCTGAAGCATTTCCTCTTTCCAACACAGCACCAAAAATCTAGGAAGTGTGTATCCAACACCGAGCCAAGGCCTTTGGAGTGTTTTTCTTTGGTTATAAATGTGTTGTCAGAGTGTCTGTACATCTCTTGCTCTCAGGGTAAAGTCAACAGCTGTGGAGGTCATTCATTAATCTACCATCCCTGGGCTGACATTTGTAAGAGGGCCAGGCTGCCTGTAACCGCTCACTATCTGTGATATCACAGAGCCAGCGATACAGCGGGAATAAGAAGAAGCTGTCTGCTCGGCTGCACCTTGGCCTCCTGCTTTTTCTGTCTCTTACCATCTCTTCTTCTTTTCATCACTATTTGTTACGCTGTCGGTCTGAGTTAGCCAGAAGAGCCATTTTCCACCCTGCCCAATGCTACTCAAGCTCTTTCGATCCAGGAAAAACAAAGAATGTGAAAACAAAAAAATGGAAGTGATGGACACTTTGAAAAACAGAGCCATTCTTAGAAAAGAGAAAAAGGGAAAACAAAACAAAATAGCCCCCGCTTTCACTTCTTTTTTAGATGCTTTTAAAACATATCAAGGATGACTACCTTGCCTTGGAATAGGCTTATCGAGCAGCACAAGTCAAATCAATCTGTGACCGCAGAACAAGGCCTTGGATCCCGTCCTTAAACTTCACTGCAGTATATTCATGTGTAGTTTTGTATTTTTTTTACTTTCACTTTTAGGTCGAAATGACTGAAACGTAGTCACATTCAAAGTATATGTAACCTAAACAGACACACAAATTATGCTGGTTATAGGTTTAACATCGATCATGTTATTGACAAATGGCTGTTTTTTATTGAAAGCTAAATGAAAAGCTAATTTTTTCCATGCGCTTATACTTTTCTCTTGTCATTTCTTTTTCTTCCCATAACTGTTATAACTGTTCACAACTCCTTGAGCGTTTTTTTGCCAGTTTTCTTTAGGTTTCAGTAGGTATACAACCACAGATCAGCAAATTTCTTACTGTTTTTAGGGCAGATTTCCTACGAGAGTGTTAACTTTCATAAACTTGAGTGAATTTATGCAGATAAAAATGCAGTGCAGTTAGTTTCCACATAAAGTGGGGGAACGTGGTCTCACTACTATTTATCCGTCTTTACTTAACACTGAAAGCTTATGTTTGATTTGTTACAAATCAATAATGTCAGGAATTAAAATAGTCTCTCCATTGTTACACTATAGCAGGAAAAGTGGGGAAAGCACCATTCATTCCTCTGGTATACCTGTTTAGTTTCTCATTTATGCAAATATTCAATTGGCCAATCACATGGCAGCAAAGTAGCGCATTTTAGGAATTTGGGCACGGTAACGACAACCTGCCGAAGTTCTAACCAAGCATCAGATTAGAGAATAAAGGCAATTTGAGTGACTTTGAATATGGAATCAGTGATGATGCCAGTTGGACTGGTGTGAGTATTTCGAAAACTGTTGATGTACTGGGATTTTCTCACACAACCAGAGAACACTGAAACATCAGAGAACATCGAAAAAAAGAGAAAAAAAGAGGAAAAATCCAGTGGGCTGCAATTCTCTGGGTGAAAATGCCTCGTTGATGCCAGAGGTCAGGAGAGAATGGCCAGAGTCCATGAAGTCAAAGTCAAAGTCAACTTTATTTGTCGATTCTGCCACATGTACAGGACATACAGAGAATAGAAATTGCGTTACTCTCAATCCCTAGATAAATAGATGAAGCTGATATGAAGGGAACACCGAGCCAAACAACCACTCATTACCACCAAGGTATGCAAAACAGCATCTCCGACTGCACAACACTGAACCCTGAAGCAGTAACAGGGAAAACCACACCACGAGTTCACACGTGCCCACCAATGTTAGGGAATAGAAGCTTGAAAAAATGTCGCTTGCTCTAATTTCAGAATTTGTTGTAAACAATATGAAACCATGGACCCATCCTGCCTTCTGTCAGCGGTTCAAGTTCACGATGGTGGTGTAATACTATCAGGGATATTTTGTTGGCACATTTTGTTACCTTGATATCAATGTCACTTTATAACCAGTGTACCCATCTTCTGACAAGCCATGCCACAGAGATCAAATAATCTCAAACTGGTTTCTTGAACATGACAATAAATTCACTCTACTGAAATGGGCTTGACAGACCTTTGGGATGTGGTGTAATGGACAGAAGGCAAAAGGAGGTCCAACCTGATACTAAGAAGGTACACTAAATAAAGTGGTTTTATGCAATAATGATAAGGCTTGCCATAGTGTTTTCTACCTTCTTACTTATGTCCAATTTCATTTTTGTTTTTTCCCTTTGAATGCTGTTCTGACTCCCTTCTGACTCATAATTAATAGTTAAAACCAAATGAAGAGTTGAAGGAAAATACCACCCTGCTGGCCAGGACTGATGAGACTGGGACAGTCAAAGCTGGAGAGTCAAAGTGAAAGGATGCTAGAAAGTTAGTACAGAACCTACTGTGGATATTAAGGAGGTCAACTTTACTACTTTTTAAGCAGACAAGGACATGAACCTTTGATTTTACATTGAGTATATCTCCTTTTTGGAACTCACAAATCCATCCCTAACCCTTTTCGCCAATATGGACCTTTCTGCAATGACCAAACTGTCAGAACTCCACAAGCTAGAGATGACACCCATGTACGTAATACCCCAGTATCTTATCTGTTCAGAGAAAGTGCATAAAAGGATAAGAAATTTGTAACTCTTCCTTTTCCATCCTTCCAGTTGGCTCCAATGGGAGAGGTCTGACCTATCTCACACTCCTAGAGCACTAAAGGGACTCAGTGATCCTTTATCTGAGCATGAAAAACAATGAGTGGATTCCAGCAACTTCTTGGCCTGTCAGTGGAGGAGAATATTCCACAGATGGCTGATTGTGTTATGAAAATGAAATATTAACCTTTGGATAGAGTGATATACTTTGGTTTGTGATTTTCCTCTGCAACATTTCCGATGTTTTTAAGGAATATGATTTTATACTGGTAAACATCAAACGATCAAAACAACAGGCGTGCTACAGTGATGTAATGCAAGCGGCGTATTAAGGCCCAACGGGCAAAATCTATTACATGTGTTGCAACAAGTAAAAGCAGCAATTTTATGACACACTGGAAGAAACAAATTAGACGTTCTTCTCTGAAATAGTCAGCTGTCCTTTGACCACGGAGAACAAAAACAAATCGCTTTGACCTACACTTGGAAAATAAACGGTATCATTCACACTGCACGGCTCAAAAGTATAGCGCAATGACTCACGTGGGTTCGACTTCTCTCCTGACTCATAATTAATGGTGAAAACCAAATGGAGAGGTGAGGGAAAATCCCGCCCCGTTGGCTGTGAGGGGTGAGACCGGGACAGTCAAAGCTGGAAGCTGGAGAGTCAAAGTGAGAGGACGCTGGAAAGTTAGGACAGAACCTACTGTGGATATTAACGAGGTCTTTACTTTACTGCTATTTTTAAGCGGACAAGGACATGAAACTTTAATTTTACATCGAGTATATCGCCTTTTTGGAACGCATCAATTCTGCGTCTTTACGCACGAGAGGAAAAAACAAATAAAACAACAACTTCGACATTTTTGGAAATCTGCTCATTGCAGGGATGTTCAAACGAGCCACATCATTCTGACAGGTAGGATAACTTTCTAGCATACTGTTGCGGGAGCGAAGAAAAACACACCGATTGCGCAAAGACTGTGCGCTAACAATGCACGAGCTCTATGTCATTTTTGATAACTTTCACAAAACAGGAAAGTCAGGAAGAGGAAAGTTACGCAGAGGCAGGATTTCAATTAAAGCCTCTGGCATTTTTTACTTCTGTAAAGAAGTTGGCTGTAACACTGTGCCTTGTTTCTGAAACTGGAAGAAACTTAATTTATGTTCAGCGTCATTGTGAGGGGGGCATTTCTGGATCATTTAAAGACCTTTATAAAAGTCTTTTCTTTTTTTAAGGAAAAGAAAGAAAGAATAATAAATGATGACATAAACACTCCCTAGACTCATTATTCAACTATAATGCCAAAAATGTAAGTACTTGAAGTAAGTGGTAGTGGATAGAACAAAAGAACGGGCAGTTTAGATCATCTGATTGTTTTCAGTTTCTTCATGAGACTGTGTTCTATTTAACCTGTAAGTGCCACTGCTGTCTTTGTCAGGACACTTGTCTGAAGGGATTTTTGTTCTGATGTACTTATTTGCTTAGTTGCATAGCTTTAAACTGGCAATACTTTCCTTTTTTCAATGCAGATTTGATGTTTCTATAGAATAATCTTCTTTAGTTCCCAAGCTCAGAGAAAACCGAGTAATTTTTAAACGTTATCTTTTAACTTTTCTTCACAGGCTCCTCAAAGGATGTGACTCTGCCAACTTGACCACCCTTGCCTCTGTGTCCAGTGCTGTGCCGCCCTCTGCTGTGTGACCGAGGAAGGTCAAGAAGGGCCAGGCAGTATGAGTAATCAAATAGAGGAGGGGATGAACCCTGTCATAGTCATCCACTACAACCACTCGGGAAAGTGGGAACGGCCCCGCGTCAGTGGGGCCTGTAAAATGGTGCTGCTGCTTCTCATCTGCGTGCTGATTGTTCTGGAGAACATTACAGTTCTCCTCGCCATCTGGAGGAATAAGCGCTTCCATAGCCGTATGTACTTTCTCATTGGAAACCTAGCGTTGTCAGACCTGCTGGCTGGGGTGGCTTACATGGTTAACATCTTTACCTCGGGACCCAAAACCTTCTTCTTGACACCACTGGAGTGGCTGGCCAGAGAAGGCAGCATGTTCGTAGCCCTCAGCGCTTCTACCTTCAGCCTTCTGGCCATTGGGATTGAGAGGCACATGACAATGGTGCGTCTGCGCCCCTGCGAGACAGCAGGTCGAGGTCGGCTTCTAGCACTGCTGGTAGCCTGCTGGCTTGTGTCGGTACTGCTGAGTGCTCTGCCCAGCCTGGGCTGGAACTGCCTAAACAATCTGCCTTCCTGCTCCACAGTGCTGCCGCTCTATGCTAAGAGTTATATTGCTTTCTGCATCAGTGTGTTCAGTGCCCTGTTGGTGGCCATCATTATACTCTACATCAGGATCTACCGTCTGGTGACCTCCAGTAGCCGCAGGGTGAGCAGCCGGCCTTCAGAGCGTTCGTTGGCCTTGCTTCGTACGGTGGTTATTGTGCTTGGGGTTTTTGTCATGTGCTGGTCTCCCTTGTTTCTCCTGCTCCTGCTGGATGTTGGTTGCAGTCCAGATAAGTGCCCTGTTCTCTACCAGGTGGACTGGTTCATTGCCCTTGCTGTACTCAACTCTGCCCTTAACCCCCTCATATATACTCTGTCCAGCAGAGAAATGAGAAGCGCATTTTTCCGGTTGCTGTGCTGTTGTCAGACCAGCATGGAGCACACTGGGACTCCTGCAGTGGGCAACCCCAACCTAGGGACAATCATCCCCACAGGAGAAAACAGCAAGACAAGTTTTGGTGGAGGAGGGGGGAGCGGGGATGGGAAGTCTACAATGAATAGAGGGAAGGTTCCCACACCTGTGAACTTAGACAACAAGCACGGAGATCCCTCCGCCACTGCTGTGCCCCATCCTTCAGGGCCAGCAGACCTGCTTTCAGCTGTACTTGTGAAGGCGGGAGCGCTGCCAGCCCTCAACAAGTTTTAAATGGAAAAGCCTAAATGAGGTGTTACAGTTACACAGAAACAGACTGGTCTGATATAATCCTGCTACCAGCCACTTTTTGCTTGTACAGTGTCGTTTGGGAAGCATGGCTTAGATGAAGTAATGATAAATACATTCAGAAATTCATTTGGAACCAAATGCATCTGATTCTGAATCATAGTACAAAGGAACTCTTAAAGCCACTATTTACAGGAACTCAGATGTCTTTTCCAACACTAAACTCGCTCGAATACAGCGTCGGAGACTTACTTGGATTTAGAAATTTTTGACATTGAATTCATATTGACTGGGGATGCCGTAAAGCATGATTTACTCTTTTAGTGTTTTGTCTGTCATTGAGTTGTTGTTTTTTTTCTTGTCATTTTAAGCAAAATGATCAAATTCTTGCACTTTTCTTTTTTTTGCATGTACTATACGCAGGAAATCTTCAAACACCTGCATTTTTCATTACTTGACTGATAGACTATTTATTTTCTGTGAGAACATTTGCCACCTTAATGCTACACAGCAGTGTTTTATTTTTTTGTTTGTTTTTTGCTTTGTGTGCATGAAACCCATCATGGTACTAGGACTTTACTGTTCACTTTATTATTGATTATTTGCAATGCACTGTGAGAGAAACCTATTCTATAAGTTTAGTGCCAGACTAGCAGCCTCATCAGGCTGTGATGTGCATAATTACAAACCAAAAACAACAAAAAACCTGTTGGTTGAAGGAAAAATGACACTGCTAGTAATTGATTCTTACCACTAGTGGGCAACATAGTAAAGTATGCCCTGATGGTAGTGCTGCAGGAGGTGGTGTTAATTTGTGGGATTCAACTCATGGACATTTCAGGTTCAGGTCAACAGAAGCTACACTGTGAGCAAAATCGGCCTGGCTAATAGCGACAATCATGAAAATTTTAGGGTCTCATCAGCACATCTACAAACCACTTGCCCATCAACTAACCACTAGTAAATACGAGTGTTGGATGTGAATTATTTAAAAGTTGTAGACTGTAAATGACATTTATGCTGAGGGTGATGTATTGCCTGATACGTTAAATAGCAAATAAAATTCTATTCGCTTTTATCCGATTTTCATGCGTCATTTTGTTTTATGGAATCAGGGGCTCGTTCCGAATCCCCTTCCTCTCTTTTCGTCTGTCCCTGTGATCGCCAGCTGCATAAATTTGCTAAAGAATAGTCATAAAACCCGATGATAAAAACCTTTTGCCAAATGAATGGCAGATTCTACTACTATCAATCCTTCATAAGATCCTTATTGAAGCCTAAGCTGTGAATTCCACACATTTATTAATGTGCGGTATAATTTGCCGTTGGTTTATTAATTGCTTTTCACAGAGGAGAGAAGAAATGTCATCAGATTTAACCTGCTGCACTCATTTAATACCCTAATGGGAGCACGTTCCTGCTATCTTACACGCCTACACATGCAGACATGGGTCAGACGCTGATGAATAATGCAAAAAAAATTCTTCATCCTTATTATGACTTGATCTTTCCAGTCAGTGAGGTCATTTGCCGATAAAAGGCATACTACTTGTGGCTACTGTGGAAAAACAGTCTGGGTGTTGTATGAATTCTATGAAAATCATTTAGGATGTTTCTTTAACAAAAAAAGAGTGATACCTGTGTGAATGATTTGATTGGCAGAGTATAACAGATAATAATCAGATGTGTAAGCAGCATATTTTCTAGACGTTGATAACTAAAGACAAGGAAAGAATTTGTTTGTTTTTGTCCTAAAATACTGCTGCACTAAAGCGTACTTTTACACTGAGCTGACAAATGAGCAGAGTTTGATCTTTTTACTGCACCGCTAGACCAGACAGGTGCTGTCAGAGTGGCATTTTATACTTGCCTCAGCTAAAGGATGTGTCTCGGCTCTGCACTTCCAGTTCTGATGAAGAGAGACAGCGAGGACGCAATACCGGCCGAACATTTCCAGCTTAAAGGTCACTGACTGCTTCCTGTCAGAAATGTCTGAACACGTTCTTTTCTGAATTAGCTGGGGATGATTGTGGCCTTATGCCACGTGGAACACCGGAAAATGTCCAAATGTTGAGCTGTGTAGTGTGATTTATAGACAGTGTATCCTGTGTTTCCTGAAACAGTTTACCCAATCTCTGCTTCATCCTCACCATTGCTTTATTAAATCACATCCTCATTTTAGTTCCGCTAAATCTGTCTTTTTTTGGTCTGAAAACAGGTTTGCAAAGAATAGAAGATAAATAAAAATCCATAAAAATAAGCAACATACAGAATTATAGAAAATTTCACTCTCAGAAATTTCACCGAGGGGATCCAGCGATATTTAAAACACGTTAAATTAAATCTGTTCCAAAAAGGATGATTATTCTTCATCCCCTCCTTAACATAAAGTTTGGAGTTTGAGATAAATCTTTTAATGTCATGGCAAAAAAAAGTAAACTAAATATTCTGGCACTATCATGTACAAATAATGTAACAGCAAGATGGACTGCTACTCCAAAACATAGACAATACAATGAAAAACAAGGAATGAATAAATAACTTGGGGGAAAAAAATCATAGGCAGAATTGTCCAAAATAGAAGCAACACAATCACAGTGGTCAAGATTACAACAATGTGGGATTTTTACAGGGACCAAAGTATTTAACAGCTGTGCAGATCAGCTGATCTCAGTGTCACCAAGCACCGGGTGACGGCTCAGCTGAAGCAGTTTGAGACATTCCACTCGCCAAATCTCAGCAAAACAGTCCATGCTGACTTAACCTGCCCAGAGCTGCGGTATCTTTGCAAGCCACTTTGCAAGCCACCTGTATTCCACCCCTTTTACTGCTCAGTTCTATGCTGGGATTTTGCTACTGATCTCACTCCTCCAGCTGCCTCCAGAGTGGGGAGGTGAGCTCCTTATGTTTTTATGCTTTATGAGAAAGGGTGGGGAGGTCCCAAAACAAAGCTACACTAACATTTACAAATGACTACAAATGTAACCTAAGATTTTCTTTTGACTGTAGTGGTGTTGGCTGAAATGTTATTTAAGGACGTGTGTAGTATGTATGTGTACTTTATGTGTTAAGAAAGTACAGTGAATTACAGTTTCCAGCTGATTTTAGAACCCCTTTTTTCATTCTGACCTTGTATTTGGATCAACGTATTAGAAGAAAGTCATAAAAAGATGTCAGTCTGTCTTGAAATGACAGACAGTTCTTGGTTGACCCAAGTACATTTTCTTGAAATAACCTGCTTTACAGTGTTGGAGATGTGCTGGCAAACGTTTAATAATATAAACCTATAATAACTTACAGTATATATCAGCTGTGGTTTCCTAACATCACTTACTGCCACTGATAATGATTTTTGTACAAAACCTTCTTAACAAACACAGAAGCAGACAACAGTCATTATTTTTTAAGAGAGAAAACAAAAAGGTGGAAATAAAAGACACAATGTGCACATGTCGGCATCATTTTCTAATCCAAAAGCCTTCTTTCTTTGCCCAACATCTATGCCCAGATAAAGAAAAGGACTTTAGCCCAGGGGCCTTAATTTGGGGACTGTGAAGACATAAAGTAGAAAAGTGAATAAATGTTGTTTTTCTAAATAATAATCCTGTTCTTCAAATCCAAGCTATGACAGATTCAATTTCTCCAGTACCTGAAGCAAACACCGTAAATGGTCTGTGTGCTAACTAGGTCAATCACCTTAATAAATCATGTTAACTAAATAGCCATGACTAGTGTTCTTTAAGGATTTAGACATGGTGGATTTGTGTTATTCTCTGTGCACAATGCTTATTTGCATATGACTAATGTGAACACAACGGAGGACAAGAGAATCACACCCCCTCCCATCATCACAATCCTGGCTTTATACCGCTGTGTGCTGAGGAAGTGTGCATGCGTGTGCATGCATTTGCACACATCCCGTTTTTGTGCACAGACGTGTGCACGCCGCGTGTTTCAGAGAAAGAACAAAGACTCCATCTGGTCCAGTCACTGAATGTGCCAGTATGAAACACTTCTGTCATTCTCAAGTCCCTTTTTGATGTAGCTTGGAGGTGGAGTGGAGCCAGGCCGAGAGCTGCGAGGGGTCCCATTTGAGGCGGCCACTCACGCTGGGAGCTCCCGAGTTGAAGCCATTCCCTGCTCTGCAGCCGAGTTGTACCACTCTCACCAGAGGAGGGAATCATTCATCTGGTGTGTGATGATTCTCCTCCCCTGCCTTCACCTCCATTGCTCCTCGATTCAATACAGTGTAATTACACGTGGAACAAAGAGAGCAAAGACTCAAACAGACTTTGGTGATAAGGATCACGGGGCTTTATCTAGGGAGCAGGTGGGATGAAGCCGAGGGAGCCGAGGCAAAGGTCACTTTGCAGGAGGATATCTGGAGGAGCTTGCTGAGATTTGGATTGGTGGACACTCCTCCCAGCATTCCCCTCAGCACCCCATTGCCATTAATTCTCCTGTCTAGTGCTGATCAAGTAGAATGAAAGCAGAATAGTTGAATTTGACAGCCTTTTTTATCATCTCAGCTAAGTCATTTTTTCATTTTTTACTTTTTGTTTCTCAGCATCAACAAAAACATCTTAATATACTAGACAACCACGAGACAATATCTGATCAAAGATGAGCACAGAGCCAATTCTGTGGCTTGTAGGGCTGCGACTAATTATTCACTCTTAATTGATTTTTGATTAATGTACTAATCCTTCTACAAACTGTGTGAAAATAACAGAAAAATTCTCATCTCCATTTTCCAAAGCCTGCTTAGATGGTTTTAAACAGCCTATTGGCTTAATAACAGTGTGAATGGTAAAAAAAACAGAGACAAAGAAAACTGCACATTTTCACATAAACAGTAATATTTGCTAGAGAAATTACCTAATGACCTATTTATGTCTGATTAAATGCTGAGAGACTTACTTACTGGTTTTTCATATGAGAATAGAGACTCTGTTTTCATCTATTTTTATCTTTATTCCTAGCCATCATGTCTGCGCTTGATAGTGGAAATATTTTATTCTGTCATGATCAGCTGTCCAAAAACAGTCTGAAGTATTTTTCATCTGTGCTCTGTGTCTGTTTGCAGGAATTAATATTGTGTTCATCACCCAAACTACACAAACTACACGACATGCAGGCAACAAAAACAGGAGATTTTTGTAAAGTAATATTTTAATGTCTCCCAGAAAGGCTCAAGGAGGACATCATATCTCCAGTTTATCAGGTTATCTGTCATGACGCCACACAAATACCACACCTAGAAAGTCTGAAGTCTAATGCATTGCACCACATAAATGGAATTTAATATTTCACCGGCCACATAATTAGGTATACCAGTTTAACTGCCCGTAAACACAAATATCGAATCACCCAATCACATGGCAACAACTTAATGCGTTTATGCTCATTCATGGTCAAGACGACCTGCTGAACTTTAGAGGATCAGAATGAGGAAGAGAGGAGATTTAAGTGAGTTTTAATGTGCTGTGGTTGTTTGTGCCCGACTGGCCGGTATGAATATTTCTCATTTTCTCACAAACCATCTCCAGGGTTTACAGGAAATGGTCCATAAAAGAGAAAATATCCAGTGAGCGGCAGCGCTCGAGAGATCAAAGAAGAATGGCCAGACTGCTTTGAGTTGATTGGAAGACAACAGTAACTCAAATAACCACTTGTTACAACCAAAGTATACAAAAGATTATATCTGAATGTAGTACAAATGGAAAAATGAAGCCACTGGACTACAGTGTGGACCACACTGTGTGTCATTCCTGTCAGCTGAGAATAAGAAACTGAGACTACAGTTCAGACGGAAACATGTTGCCTGGTCTGATGAGTCTTGATTGTAACTGCAACATATGGATGGTAGGTCAGAATTTGGCATGAACAAGCTGAATGGCTCCGTCATGGCAGCAGTTTAGGTTGGTGGTGGTGATGTAATTGTGTGGGGGTTATTTTCCCGGAATATTTTGAGCCTCTTAGTACCAAAATGAGCATTGTTTAAATACCACAGCCTACCTGATTACTGTTGCTGGCCCGTTTTTGACCACAGTGTACTTTTTTTTCTGACGGCTGTCACAAAGCTCAAATTATCTCAAATGCCCTGCACAGTCACCAGAACTCCATGGTCAGTGAGTGTGCATTTTAAACCTGAGTGTGATTGCGTGTGGTGTGTTAAACAAGCTCATCTTTGTTCTATTTTGCAGTACCCGGGTCTCTCTTGCAAAAGAAAAATTAAATACAGTACCTGATTAAATGAACACACGTCATGTTTTCATCAGTCTGAGCAACCAGCCGTTCGGCAACAGCTGAACAGATAGGTGGCAGGAGTGGGTAAGCAATCTCTTCAAGATTCCTTCCCTCTCAAAACCCCCCAAAACAGCAGCTGCCTCCCTCACCCAGCCTTCTCTGATTGCAGTCTTCTGGCAGGCTCTGACGGCAAACACACACCTGCTCACACTGACCTCCAATTTATCTCTTGTACGCCTGCCTGCCACAACTGTAGGGATTAACATGTCTGGAATAGGGGTTTAAGTGAGAGGGAGGATGGCGGCCTCTTAGTCTGACATGCATGTCCCGTCCCTCACTTGTGGCACTGACTTTGTGTGCACAGCTGGCTAATTCCCTGCCTCTGTGCATGCAAACAGCCTGGAGGTTTCTGTGCAATATTGTGCGAAAGAGAAACTGAGGCTGAAGATCCAAAGTGTGCATCTCATAAATGTTAAAGCCCAAGGCAACTTGGGGCTGGAGATGGAATAAATATTTCTACATAACATTCATTAAACACAACAGATGTCTGAGTCTGTCATCAGGTCCGGGTTTAAACACTGCAATATTCGGATGGGTCACCTAGTCCCCACCGAAATGTCTCGTAAAACAACCAAAATTTTTACGTCTTTGTGTTCTTTTCACAATCAGGCTTCTACAACAGCAAGACTTTGACCCTGAAACAAAAGGTATCTAAACTGTAAGAAATCCATTTATGTATTGAATACTTCTACTTGCATGTTATGGATCTGTGTGTATACGTTATGTGGTTCCCTAAATGCTGTCTGGCTCTGAGGTGATCACAGGTGTTCATTCCTCCAAGCTTATCTGATGGATTAACAGCTGGCGTCACCGCATAATCGCCGACACCCACCACATCTGACATTACACACATTCTGATTCTGATATGACAGCCGCGCGCACACACACACACACACACACACACACAGTGGAAGACACATTTTTCCGAATTACTGGATATTGCTGAAGGGATGGAGCCACTTCTCCAACCTTCACAAATGCGCTCATAAAAATATAGCTTAACAGTAGGCAAGTTTCTGTCTGATAAAAACAAAAGAAAATCGAATAAAAACACCCTTCAAAGCAGAGAACAGCTAAGCGCTAGACAAAAGCCAGAAAAATGTGGGAATATTTGTTTGATTTTTACATGCTGCATTCCCGCTGTCGTTATTATTCATATTCCTCCCCAGGGAGGCTTGTTTGAAAAAATGGGACTGAAGCAGCCCCCCCTCCCCGTAATGTCACCGTCTCACTCTTAGACTCACAAACACCCACGCGCACACTTGTTTGGAGTCTTATTGGGGAAGTACAGCCAGGCTGCGTCTCCCTCCCATCCCTCCTGCTCCTCCTCACTTTCTTCATCTCCCTCCCTCCCATTTTCCCCCCTTCACTCTTTCTCCCCAAAACAGGGTGATCCAGCTCGTCTCCTCTCTCCGTCACGCGGGTAATCAGCCTCTGCTATTTCATTTGCCTCAGTAATGAAAGCAATCCCAGTGCTTTTCACTGCAGCGCAGCCCAAATAATGAGGACTGCCTCACCCCTCCTCAGCCACACCTCACCCCTAGTTCTCACCCTCTCCCTCCCAACCCTGCTGTTAATGGATGAAGGAAAGCAAATGTGTGTGCGTGTGTGTTTGAGTATGTGAAGCACGCAATCTTGCCAAGTCCTTTGTGCCTCTTTTCTCCTGCTGCAAAGGAGCCTATTGTATACAATTTCATCAGCAATGCTCTTAATCAGAATATTTTGGAAGGTTTTTCCCGCCTACATTAGTGGTTCCTAACCTTTATTACACATGACTAACATCAACGTGTTAGAACTACTCACAGAATGCACATCTAAGCTGTAAGCAGTTATTCTGCTATTTCCCATTCCCCAGTAGCTTTTCCAAAGGAGGTAAATTGCAAACAAACAAAGAAAATTATTTCATAATAAGAAAATCAAAATGAGTAAGAAATTAAAAAAATGAGATTTTTATTGTTTCCAAATCTTCTACATTTCCTCCCCAAGTCAGGAACCACTAATTGTGATTAAAAATGTACAAGACAACCCTTTAAAAACACTGATTTGATTACAGGGTAATGCAGAGGTTATAGAGTGCAACCTAACATCTTTCGCGCCTTTTTTAAATTTTCATTTTTATAGCCTTAAGAAACAATGATTGAAATTAATTTTCCTTTCGAATGTGTCTGGTAGAAACCATCCCTTTCCTAACAGGAGTTTTAAACCACACAGTCAGTGCTGTCACCAGACAGCAGCAATGAGACTCCATCCCATTTTGCAAACATCTAATTCATCTTCAAGAGGGCCTCTGGAACCAGCTTCCAGTTTGGATTCGGGAGACAGACACCATCTCTACTTTTAAGATTGGACTTAAAACTTTCCTTTTTGCTAAAGCATATAGTTAGGGCTGGACCAGGTGACCCTCAATCCTCCCTTAGTTATGCTGCAATAGGTGTAGGCTGCCGGGGGATTCCCATGATGCATTGAGTATTTCTTCTTCAGTCACCTTTCTCACTCACTATGTGTTAATAGACCTCTCTGCATTGAATCATAATTAATCTCTGTCTCTCTTCCACATCTTGTCTTTTATCCTGTCTTCCTTCTCTCACCCCAACCGGTCGTGGCAGATAGCCCCGCCCCTCCCTGAGCCTGGTTCTTCCTGTTAAAAGGGAGTTTTTCCTTCCCACTGTTGCCAAAGTGCTTGCTCATAGGGGGTCATATGATTGTTGGGTTTTTCTCTGTATGTATTAATGTAGGGTCTACCTTACAATATAAAGCGCCTTGAGGCGACTGTTGTTGTGATTTGGCGCTGTATAAATAAAATTGAATTTAATTGAATTGAACTGAATCTTCTACTAACAGCATGTAATGACTATGCCAGACAAAAATTGTGCAATATTCAATCAAATGTGATTTAATATAGCCAGTGTTCTTAATAATCCCAATTTGTTTTGGCTTTCAATATTTGATTCGCATCTCTTTCTACATATGAACCTTCTCCTCAGTTTCTGGGCTTATCTTATCTTTAAGTTAGTCAAAGACGAGACCAGCTTTTATAAACCCAGTATTGTCTTTCAAATGCAAGAAACAAGAGATAAAAGGTCAGTGAGCTCAAGGCAAATACAACACAGCTTCTCTTCGCTTATGAAGGAAAATCAACAACGTAACTCTGTCAAGCAAATCAATAGAAAACTGTACGGAACTGACTGGATGGAAATAAGCAAGACTTTATGTAGAAAAGCTTTTGGAATATAACTGCTGCTGGTAAAAACCTTTTACACTTGAAAATAGCATACTTGCAACATGGATTTTTCAATGTTTACAAAAGGGTTTCCCAAGCCTGAGGATGAAGAAGGAATCTAATCTGATACAGTAAAACTCAACTGACTGATTCTAGCAGAAATATGAAAAATCAGCACAATGGCTGCAAGGTTTTCACCTAACAACAGCAATATTTTACCAGTGTCGATGAGGTGTTAATGTGGAACAGCAATAATTTAATCTCAGTCTCCTGCTGGTCTTCGGTACATTCAGAATACACACTTTCTCCTCTTCGGAGCTCTGCAAACATCCACTGGAAAGAAATGCAATGAAATGAATGTTTTTTTTGTCCTTAAGTCAGCCTCGTTTGGATGAGAGAGAAAAGGTGCCTCAAGTTCAGGTACTGCATTTCACGTGAATCAGTCCCCAAGATGTTTCAGCTTGGCACGGGTACACAGCAGTGGTAGGTAAGATAAGCGCCTCATGTGTTGAATCATCAAAAGTCTTCCAGTCAAAATAGAGGAGAACGCTTTCACTCCACTGGGTAGATCCAGTCAAACATTCATGTTTGAAGTGTCTGATCACTGAAAGGGCGCTCCAGGGCGGTCAGAGTGTCTGCACCAGCACTGGGAATAGCAAGGACAGGTGCTCAGCGCCTCTGATCGGGAGTTTGTGTGTGGTGTAAAAGTGGATGAGCTCTGGGATGGTGTCAAAGGGCGGGCTGTTCTGTCCCAGCACGTACTTGCCATCTTTACACTGGGTGAACTTCATGTGCATGAAACCTTGACAGCTCCTGTGAGAGTGAAAGCAGAACCGTAGATTGAGGACGGACATAAAAAGGAGAAAGAGCAAAAAAAGAAGAGGGATGACATTAAATGTAGGGCACATAAAACACCATTCAGGCTTCCACACATTTTGTCACGTAATGACGGTGAAAGTGACAGGCCAGATTTATGCTCACGCCTTTTTTTCTTTCGCTTTGAGGACACAATTTTAACCAACATTTAACACCATGTCACAAATTAGGAAGGAAGTGACATTATGATGGATGGATAAGCGGTGTTTTAACACATGGTAGAGAAACACAAAGTCAGAGGGAGAGCGAGAAAGATGAATGCTCCAGACTGTGAAAGTGGCTCCGCTCACAGGACCACACCTCCCCTTTAAAATCGGTGCAGCGCGACAGGACTTCCCCTTTAAGAGCCAGCCAGCCAGCCATGATGTATGTCTAATTATAGAAGCGGAGGGAAAGACAAGGGCTGAAACCGGTCACCATAATTATCATTGTTCAAGTAAACCAAATTAAATTTTGAAGAGCAGTGAAACCAAAAGCACTCACTGCAACTATAAACAGCCAAACAACCGGCAGTATGTAACGTCCCACTGGCTTCCTGAGCACCAGAGCCAGACGCTTCATCATGTCAGAGCTCAGAGTTGACAGCGTGTTTCCATCCAGTCCTGTATGTTTGGGGATTCTTTGTACTAAATGGTAGATTACAACCTACCAGTTCTTGTGCATATTACATGTTGGTTTAAACCTAGCAGGCCTGCCTACTTCAGTGCTGACTCACTTTGACACGGCTTCCTCCTGTCTCCATTAAAACATCCTTAATCAGTCACTGCTTCTATTGTTCACATTTCTGTGTAATCTTAGAATAGCATAGGTGGGGTTCACATTTTCCAAGGACAGATAAGAGCAATGGCCGAAAATAAACCCACCCCAAAACATACAGATAATGCATTTTTTGATCAAATGTAGGTAGTACTGCTTGTTATTACACAAAGAATCTTTCTGAAGGTTCTATTGTTGGTATTAAATTAAAAAAAAAAACACCCTGATAAAGATTAAACTGATACATCTTCACAGAAGGACAGTTTTCTCCCTTATTTCAATAGTTTAGTCTTATTTCAGTAGCTTAGTCTACCTTTTCTAGCTATGGTACTGGCACAAGATCAGCCAGTTTAGTTAAACCACTGCACTAGATGGTAAAACCCAAAGGATTATGAAGATACACATACCTGAGTTGGGCTTTTACAGATTTTAAGGGTTCAAATTAGTATTAGGAGAAAAAAAAAAACCAGACTCTGGGGGTCACAACAACAAGTTATAAATCTCTGTAAAATCAAACATGCAGATTCATCCATTGTGGTAACCCTTTTGGGAATAAGGTGGCATCTGAAAGCACTTTATCTTTTTTTTTTAATCTTTAAAGTCAGTTCTTCTTAACAAAGCTTTTTTTTGTATTCATCAGGTTGCTTGTCTTTTTGGTGTCTTTTAGTGATGTATGTCAGTAGATCTCAGGATCATATTGCTTTAGCTGGACCCTGAAGGTTGACTTCAGTGAAGGCCAGCTTCTTTATGGTTCAAAGAGTTTCTGGATATATGACTTCTCCTGCACATTTTCCAGCTGTTGAACCATTACCAGTACTGACCTTGTTGCTGGAGAAAAATGTGCGTGTGTGTGTCACATCCATCTTCTCATGTAAATGAGTAATGCATGAGCTTGTTTATATGTCAGCACAACACGGTGACACACTGTGCCTCCCTCTCCCCTCACGCTCCTCTTCCCTCTCTCCTCTCTCTGCCTAATTTCCTTCTTGTGTGTCCCACAGAAGGTAATTCATATTCATTAGTGATTATGTGGAGGATGATGTGTGCACTGAAGTGTGCTCTACCTGGCTGATTACCACTTAGAAGGCCCGCTGGGGCCGTGAAGGAAGGCCACAGAGAGAACCCAAGGTTGGTGTGAGGACAGACCGCTGATGGGAGAATGGTGGTGAGGCCAGGACAATGGATCATGCTAGTAATTACAAGGGAGAGATTTGACCAGATAAGCAGTATTGTGCCCTGCAAATGAGTATCGGGAGGAGAATCAGTGTGGCAGTGATCTTAAGTGGAGGTGATGGTAAAGGGAAGGGAGGGGGAGAGAAGGGGGAGAGACAGATGGAGCGGTGTGGGAGACTGCAATATAATATCAGTAGCTCAGGTGGTGACACACACATACTTTCCACACACTCCTCCTACCACACTTGGCAAGAAAAAAAGAGAAAGATGCAATTAAACTGTATAGCTGTTCATCTGAAAGGGTGCTCAGGTGTTATGCTGCCTGTTGTTGCGTGTGCATGCATGCGTGTGTTTCTTACCGAAGAGAGAGGGAGTAGTCCGAGCGGTTGGCCTGACTGTTCCTCACCAAGTAGCTACACTCTTTACACAGTGTAAGCAGCGACTCTGCTTCCGAACGTGACAGCGAGCCGTGGTACCATCTGAGCAAACGCATAAAGACATTACAAGGCATGAGGGGAAAAAAGCCAAAACCAATAAACAAAAAAAGGGTCAGTTTTACACCTTTGGGAACAGATGTTGACATGTGTTATAAAAATATATTGTAAGATTGTACCAAAGACTGCTGCTGCACGTACCGGGGTCAATGTGGACCCGAGAGTAAAGTTTTTCCTTCTTTCTTCATTTTTTTTTTTATTATTACAAAAAAATGTAATGATGACAAACTCAGAGCACCACACATTTTACTTTCCTAGCTCTAAAATGTCAACAAGCCAGGATGCCTGCTAGCAGGTTGTGGGATCACACAAATTAAATCCATCCTCAGTGGGACACAGATATCTGAAGCAAAGTTCGCTGCAATTCATCCAACAGCTGAGCACTTAAAACTGCAAATGCCAAACCCATCAGTTCTTTCTCTTGGCTAGCATGAATGTCCAGACAGAATTTTATTGCAGTGCATCACTCACTGCTGAAAACCTTCAGTGTGAACATAAGCGTTGGACAGACTGATAGTGCAAAGTGCAAAGAATCTTTGGAGTGTCATTAAAAGGGGGGGGGGCTACAAAAAAAAAAGGATATTGCAATATCCATTTCTATAACGATGAGCTTTTATTAGGAGATGTCTGAGCAAGGGGTGCTGTATGTTACAGACTGACAGAGATGCTGTTTTCTCGCGGAGGAAACCACAAAGCTCAAAACAGCCTCTAAGAGATCATCAGGGAGTAATGGAGCGTAATAATCAACACCATCCTCATGTGAATGTGTACAAAGGTTCAGGCTTGTGAGAGCAACCCAGAGTGTTGCATGTGTGTTTGAATGTGTATCTGTGCTTAAGGGGTGTGTGTGCTTGGATTTCATTAGTAAAACGACCCTTAATGTGCGCAGAAACAGCACATAAATTACACCAATGATGTCTGAAATTAAGACTAAAGTAAATGTGTGTTTTTAATGTTCTGACTTAATTAGCTCTCGTTCTAACCTTACTCAGTCCTGTAAGGTCTGATGAGTGCTGCTTAGCCGAAACACATAATCGTTTCACTTTAATGTGCCCAAGCCCTTAATAGATCAAAGCAGTGCAATCAGACAAGCTTTGGCTTTTTTTATTTTATTTTTTTCGTGGGACCTACAATCCCCCAATTTCAAAACCACTTTTATAGGGATGCCTTAGGTATGCGCATAGCAGCAAAGCATATATGTTTGTAGACTTTTCTTGTTAATTTACAACACATGAATCTGCGTTATGAAGCACCTGGTTTGATTCTACATCTGAACATCCAACTCTTCAATGTACTTGGAGTGATCTGTGTTTGAACACTGAATCATTCACTGCATTGCCCGTACAGTTTGATGCCTGTAGAAATGTCTTTATCCTGTGTTACAGTGAATGTAAATGAAGTGACAGCATCTAGGGCACTCAGTCATTTCCTGTCAGAAGTAACTGAACATCAGAGCATGCAGGCCTCTTAATCTGATTAAAACCTGACTAGTATGGCCCATACTGATAAACAGAAACTGATGATGCTGACTTTCTATGGGTTTCAAAAAAGACAGCATACATACACCTGCTTTTCCAGAGGCAGAGTAGGGTCCACTCTCTCCCCCACCATTGTGAGGCCTTCGTGGGGCATTCGAAACTTCATTCCCCCTCCCGCCAGCGGACTGGATCTGGGCCCCAGGGGACGCAACCGCTCTGTTGGCGATGAGGAGCGATCCCACTCTGTATTATCAAACTGCACTGTTGGCAGGCGGGGACAGAAAGAGTGAGTCATGTTATTTACACAGCAATATTATCAAAAGGGATTAAGCCTCTCAGCCAGACTAGGGTAAACATCAGACATCGGGCTACTGCAAAGCTGCGCATGCGGCATAGGCCTCATGGGTGGGTCACACTACAGGACAGCACGTCGGGGTCCAACAGTGACAAAACTATCAGCAGTATTATCACAATTACCACGATCGGTGGGTTTGTAAGATTAGGGGGGCAGCGGAATGCAGGAATTTAGCGTCTTCTCTGCTTCCTTCTCGCACATGTCTTTGTTTGCAGTAGACAATGCAGATTACTCGATGTTGACTGTACCAATACTACTTTGGAGCAAATTACAGAGACTGAAGTGTTATTTACCCCTTTTCTGCCTGAATTTTGTGAAATTGAACCTAGTGAACTTGTAATTAAACATTAAGTGCACCACAGCACTACTAAGTACCCTGACATGAACACAGCCGACATCCTCGTTTATGGGGAGCTTTTCATGCATGGTTGATGCACGAGGGGAATGCGGTAAGAAGGGAGTGCTTACATCCCCCAACACCACATCCAACAGTTACAACAGGCAGGGACAGACGCAGGTGCTGCAGATGCAGGCCGCTGGTGGCTCAGAGTGGAGGCAGAGCAGATGCAGGACAACAGCTTGGGTCATATAGGTCAGGGCGACTGCATGTTTCAGTGCTTGGGTTGAAGAAGGAAAGTAGGGGAAGGGGGCTGTTGGTGTTCAGGGTGAGAGGTCACCTTGTTCTTTGGTGGGGTGCTCCTCCTCCAGCTGACCCACAGGGGCAGGCCAAGGCAACTCCGCCAACTCCCTCATTTCTAATAAAAGGCGGGAGCAGGGAGGAGGCAAGAGAAAAAGGAGTGAGAAAACAACAGATGGGTTTAAGCAAAGTTAAGCATGAAAAAACAGACAAGTGAGGAAAATGGTGATGATTAAGGAGTGAAAGTGAACTTGGGTGCAAGATTTTAGAGTGAAGAGAAGTGAGAAGTCGACGTGACAAAGAAAAAAAGAAAGAAAAGAAAGAGGAAGCTGAGAGTAGGAGAGAAGACGTGTCAAATGAGAGATATGTAGTGCCATTCAGCGCAGTTAACTAAACCTAGGCAGAAGGGGAGAAGTGATATACTGTACCTTCTCTCTCCTCTTTCTCCACACACGTGAACAAACATAGCGTAGTGTTTCACAGCCAATATTTAAAGTAATTTATTGTGGAAGAGAAGACTAAAGAAAGCAAAGAAAATGAAACAGAGAGAGCAGGAGATGTCAGGCGTAGGTTATTTATCTCTATAAGTTCATCTTAAGAAACTGTCCCTTAGCATTAGATGTAATGAAAACAAGGATTTCATATGCAAGACAACCCACAGCGCAGCGTGACAGAGAAACTGTGACGCGTGGGGACGAAACATGCTCCATTTACCGTCGTACCTACAGCGAAAAAGCTACTGAAGGTGCACTCCGAGGCAGATCTGAAAATAGCTCATTATATACCATGGCAGGCGACCATCTAATGTAACAGTCATTACCGCAGCCTTACACACACAGACACACAAGGAGACACACGTACATTATGCATCTTTCCAGCTTCACACTGTGCATTCAGCTCCTGCTCACCGCAAAAACGGATTACAAAACAAATAAAAGGGAAAGAGGGGTGACATCTTAATGAGCCGACAAATCCAAAGACCCCCTAGGCCCACGACATCAAAGGCCATTTGAATGGGCGTTTGGAAAGAGACCCGGGCTGTACATACATGCCTCTCTCCCTCCCTGGTTAATTATTGAACAGGCAGACACACTCCGCCACTTTCTCTGGCTCTCGGTGAATTATTGATGCATGGCGCAGTACAATGGCCCCATCTGGAGCGGGCCGCACCTCCGCTCAAGCCAGGATTAAAGTGTGGCCTGGCACCCCTCAATGGGAGACACGCACGCAAACACAGGTCCACACACACACATGCACACATTTAACCTGAAACCCCGAAAACGCTGCCACTGCAACACTCTGCTGCCTGTCAGCTCACCTCCACATCACATTTCACACCTCTAATTCTCAAGTAAAACTGAGAGGGATGTGTGGAACGAGAGGAAGGTTTAACATCAGAAGCACACAAAAGCAAGTGAAGGGTAACAAGAAGAGAGAAAGAGAAATTGGAGACAGCTGAGACAATTTATTAGAGATCAAAAATGTGCTCAGCCATCTGAGTTAGAGATAACCTCAGCTAGTGGCGTGTTACAGGAGGAGAAAAGTCCATCAAGCTTCCTCATTTTTACTCCTATTGTTTGTCTGGTATTCTTGAATCTTAATTGCGCTCGCTCATCAAAAAACTGACTTAAAAATTTAATAATTCTTGAAAGACTGAAGTGGTTCAGCTGTTTATCCCGTCTCACATCATTTGTAGATTTTTGCTTTAATAGAAAAACGACTCATCTTTAACTGAATCCGACTGAATATTTTTAACAACACACTGGTTTCAAGGTGTTTTACTTAATTTATTTATTGATCGCACAACTTCTATTTAGACACCTCATGTTACTGCACTAGCCTTGATTATCACCAAGAACAAGCCTGAGAGTACGAAACCTTCAAAAACTGGCGAAATATTCGTAGTCAGACAAATACAAACACCAGACAAGTAAGATGCTGGGAAATCTGCAAAAAGTTAACACTGACTTACTAATATTGGGGCGACTGAATCAGCAGCAACAACAGTCTGGGAACCCTTACTGCTCCTTAAATATCAGGTTACATTCACGTATTAAATAATAACTGCTCAGAAAGTAACTGAAACTGTCAGACAGAAGACAGATTTTGTGACTGTGTAACTTGTGCTGTGACCTTTGCACACATGCTACAAAGACTACAACAGCCCATCTGTAACAGGGAGGGCTGCACCCGTATATCAAAGGTGGTATTTTGTGGTAGAGCATCAAACACTTCATGAGGACACGATATGAGACTCACTTAATTTATTGAAGGGCTGTAATACAAGAGCTTTGATGGACATCTTTTTTTTAAGTTTTTTTTTAGTTTAAAGAAACAAAAGAAAAAAACAGGTTATCTTTGCGATCCAAATGCATTTCTCTTCTGGAAAAGACTGAGCAGAAGCATTACAGCACAAACCACAGAGCTCCTCCATTTAATAACAAAAGACTGAATCCCAAGCAAGCACACACACACAGACACACACACACTTATTCAAATTCACACACTCACAGCATGTCACTGATTTACTACCAGGGAACATCTGTTTTCCATTCACTCCTAATGGAACCTGTGGGTCTGTCATCCACAGAAAGTTCATCGATACAAAACAATGAGAATAATGGTTTACAGACAAATGCGCGCCCACATCAATAAACAAAGGCAATCTTTTTCATTTGTAAAGTAAATAATGTCTATGCAAAAAAAAGAGTGTTTTTTTATCCATTTTTAACCCAGATAATGAAGCAGGTAACAGCCATTTGTGACCTGCCAAGATCTCCTGTTGCCGAAAATACCTGCTGACAATTACCAGAAATGATCTGAGGGGGAGGGAAATGAGAGTAGGTTTGACTCTGCGTGTTGCACAGAGGACACATCTCCTCATGTGATGGATAAGTAACTTTTCAAGTGCACCAGCTGTTTTCTGTGTCCTCATAATTAAGGGAGAGCAGACAAAGACAATATAACAGCATCATTAGGTCCAGTAATGAAGACAGCTGTTTTTCCAAATACCTCTGGCATCACAGCGTGTCTCTACACACAAAGACCTTCTGCTGGACACAAAGACGCCAGTAAGATTTATAATTATCACCTTATACCAGAAAAATGTATATTCAAACAAGTTCCCTTTCTATAACAACTCCTTACCCATCGTTTCTTTCTTCATTTTACAGACCTACATTATATCCATGTCCCTCTGGATTTATAGTGCTCTCCGTCTTTTTTTTCTCCATGCTGAGCATTCCTCCTTCTTCATCACTACTCCTTCACCCGTTTCCCCCTTTAACTGGGACATTGTCTTTCTTTTCAGGCTACCTTGATCATCTCTTTTCTTGCCCTACTCTACTTCTGTTATCTCTCGTACAGGCCAGTGAAGAAGAGACACAAATGAAATGTCTTTTCATTAATGCCAGTCAAGGTTTAGGCTGAAGGAGGGAAAAGGGAAAGACGGAAGGCAGGCAGAGTCTATTGTGTGAGTAAATTGATGAAGAGACTGGTCAGATGCCCCCAGGGCCTGCTTAGAGATACAGAGAGCAGCATCAATCCAGAAATGGAAATCTCATTTGCTGTTTCCTTTTTTCCCCTCACACACACACACACACAAACACACACACAGGTTACTGTATAGACACACACACAAACAAACATGCAGACACACACGCGCATGTTCAGGGTAGCCCTGGGAACCTTGCCTTGTCAGAGTACATGCATCAAGATAAAGCCTATACGCACACCCCATTTGTCATGGTGTCTTTGCAAGCTTTGCACAAAAAAGCATCTACTTTGGTAATTATGAACACTTTAAACCGCCCTTCAGCATCTGGCTTACGGTGCCATTTAGTTAAGAGAAGGATTTGAACTATTCATCTGTATATTTTCTTGGACAACCTGCAAAGCAATTGCCTGCAGATAAAAGGTCATACAGCTGTGATCAAAAGTTTTCATACACATTTACATTTGAAAAACGAGGACTGGATGCACAGGTTTGAGCTAATTCTTTTCCTAATCCACACATGTTCAAAAGTATACATACAGGCTCAAATATACACAAACACAATCACTTAAATCTGTTAACAAGTTATACTCGTTCTACAATGTTTACCTTGACAAGGCCATGGCTTATTAACATCATTAATAACATCATCATTGACTACAACTGGTAGTTTCTCTTAAGCAGGATATGCTTGTGAGGGCTCATTGGATTGGCCAATGCTCAGAACAATGGCAAAGTTCAAGGAACTCAGTGAAGATCTAAGAAGGAAAATTTTAAGATGAGATTTCTAGGATCGGTTAGGATGTTTAGCAACACACCAGAAACCACCAAGGTTCAACCCTGATGAACTGGAAAGTGTTGGAACACCGGCGGTCACTGTCCACACTGACGTCTGTTGCACATCACCATGGACTGAGAAAGTACTGACCAAGAAAAAGGCCCTGCCCTAAGACGGACACCCCCTAGCTTAACTTAAATTTGCAGCTACTCACATATTCAAGCCAAAAGCCTTCTGGAGGAAAGTTTTATGATTAAATGAGAAAAAAAAACAGAGCTATTTGTCTACAATAACAAAATGTTTGCAGTAGTAAAGTAGAAGCTTTCAAACCTAAAAGCACTATAACAACAATCATGCATGGTGGTGGTACCATCATATTCTGGGGCTTGGACATAACTGTGTGTTCCAATAGTAAAATGATACCAAACAAACATTTTTTAATGAATAAAGTAGGCTAACATAAACAATCCAGACAGACCTTCCCAAAGCCCCAACCTGAACCCTATTAAAAAATTGTGGATTATTTTTCAAAGCATGGTCCGTACCAGGAAACCAGCCAATTTAAATGAACTCTTCCATTTCTGCCAAGAAGAATAATTAAATATTCAGCTAGAATCACGCACACTGTTGTCTTTATCTTTAACCTCCTAGGACCTGGGCCCTATTTCAGGAAGCCGGTTTAGTGCAAAGTCTGACTAAGTATACCCTGAGTTAACGAAAACTCTGGTTTTTCGGTTTCACAAAGCGAGTTCAGCTGAAGCCTGAGTGAGTCACTATGACGACACACTCCGTGAAGCTAACCTGCCCCCTAGCAGGTTTACTACAACTAACCCTGACTGTCTCCGCCTCTTTGTCGGAAACCTGACAGTAGGAAGTGTCAGACATGGCGTGTCCCTTCCTTGAAGAGCCAGTAGATCTTGAAGCCCAAATACTCCGCAGAGCTCTCCGCCGGGAGAGAGTGATCAGAGCGCGTATGGACATCTTATCATTACCTGATGATTTCCTGTGCGAACGTTACCGTTTCTCAGCACAATCAATAAGTTATTTGAATAACATCCTCAGGCCATATATTGCGCATGTGACACATCGCGGACATGCGCTCAGTCCATTACATATTCTTTGTACCGCACTCCGTTTCTTTGCAAACGGGAGCTTTCTGTACAATATTGGTGACGCTGAGCACATTTCCAAGGCTACCGTCTGTCGGGCAGTCAGGAATGTTACAGTAGCACTGAAACGTCTCCTGCACTCGTTTGTGGTGTTCCCCGGTCACAGACCCACAAGATTTATCAAAGAGGGATGCCACAAAATTGCAGGTATCAGGATGAACAAAACTTAATTCATGATGTGGTGATATTTGAACTACTACTTAAATGTTACATTTATTCTCACGGTTCCCAGGCGTGATTGGCTGTATAGATGGCACTCGCATTCCAATCATTGCTCCTTCAGTAAATGAAGGAGACTATGTGAACAGGAAGTCTTTCCACAGCATTAATGTACAGGTACATAGTTCCCTGTAGCATTTCAAACTAACAAATTATTTCATTATAGTAATGGATGCTAATTTGTGTTCTCTGCACTGTGAAGATCATATGTGATGCTGCCAACATTATCACAAATGTGGAAGCCAACTGCTCAGCCTCTGTGAGTGGTGGTGGAGGAGGACCCCCACCTGTTTTTCAGGCCTCCGCTTTTTTTCTGTTGGCTATAACGGGTCACATTTGAGAATATAGAGTAAGCAAATATGTACTTGTAATGTGCTCAGATAATTCCAATTAGTGCTTACAGAAAGAAAATTAATGTAGCCTCTAACTGCAATTGATTTACATCGGACAAACAGACCAAGCACTATGGCTCATAATACAATTACACCTTACCTGTTTGGACTATATTTTTATATTTCATTTTTACTTGCTGCCAGGAACGTTTGGGGCCTGTTGGGTTGCACCTGCGCTCAAATCACATCACAAAATAAAATGTATGAAATAAAAAATAAAATAAAATATAATAAAATAACGTGTTAAATGGGTGGAAATCCCTAGATCAGTGTTTAAATTAACACTCACGCATTGACTCTGTCGGCAATGTTTTGCCATGCATGCTCCCTTTCTTTTGTAGCTGAGGCTGTGTTACTTTTGTCCCGCAAAATTTGCATGTTATCGCCCACCCCCGTGACATCACGCTCCAAAGCCCTATACTGCTATCAGAATTTCGGCCTCAAGCGCTGTAAAATACATTGACTGCGCCTTCTTTCCCTCCGTCTCCATGGTGACTCGCTTAATCTGTGCTCCACTAATCAGGGCTTTATGTATCCTCGTGCGCGCGCTTAACTTGGGGTTAAAGCAACTCCACGTTGATTGAACTAATTGTTATCAGCCTTTCTGAAACCGAATATTCCGAGTTGGACAGTTCGGGGTTACTCAACCCTGAGTATCGTTTTTCACTCTGAGTTTTCTAAACCGGCTTCCTGAAATAGGGCCCTGGTGTCCAAATATGTGGGCATCACATTTGGGGTTGTCTAGACCAAAATACTAAATTTTGCTCTATAAGGGCCTGATGTCCACTTACGAGGACATTATGCTGCCAATGTTCTATCAAAATTTAAAATGAATGTCCTCATATGTGGATCTCATTTTTCTCAGAAACAAAAATCTGGTAAAAAAGAAAAAAAATCTGGTAATTCTTTGTTTTTACATTCATCAAGCAATTCTCCGCTAGCACAACCTACTTTTTAAATGCATCAGTACTAAGAGCTAAATCCTAGCAGCACCATGATAACATGCTTACAGAAATAATACTGCTAGAGTAATCCATCGCTGCACATAAAACACAAACCAAAGCATATCAAAATTCTGACCTGATGATGTATGAAAAGTTAACGAATCATCAAAACAGTTTGGGAAATGCGAAAGTATAAACCAAAATTCACAGCAATCACCTAGTTATCAAAACATTTGACTAAAAAAACCCAAAAATGCTAATTGCACAATGGAAATGGAAGAAGAGCCATCAAAAGTCAAACATAAAAGTCACCAGTATGAATCTGCTGCTCCGGTGAGTAATACCTTGCCACAATGCAGGGTTTTTAAACTATGGTACATTTACCAGTGCTATACTTGCACAGGCTGCAAAATCCCTACTGCAACAGAAGTGGAAATTTCACCTTCTTTTTAGCCTGAAATAAGCTAATTTATGTATATTTAATGCACTGTATTTAAAAAGAAAAATGCACTATAGATTCATAACTATTTCACTTTAATGTATTTTTGTGCTGCAAGACTTATTCTGAAGCTAGACCCAAATAAGCCCTGAATTCACCACCACCTTGCTTTTAGGATGCAAAATATTCATAATGAGCAGCTTCTGTGTATGGGGAGGTGCAGTCCTTTGGTGGTGCCTAATGAGCAGCTGCACAGGAACAAGTGGAGGATAAGTGCTTTGCTCAATGGCAACATAATAGTAATCACTAGGGGTGGCAATGTTATTCATTCAGCTTCCCTTTTCCAGATTTCCAGCTGATTTGTGCCTCTCTCATCATGTGCCCACTCTTTCAGACTTCACACAGCCATCACTGGCATCACATGGCTCAAAGCTATTGTCGTGGACTATAAAATACAAAAACATGAAATACCTTATACGCCCACTCATCTGTTCATTAAGTGTGGCCATCGGAGAACTAATAAGACTGTGCCTTTCATTAGCTCACTAATAATGCTGAATGGCTGCAGGGCCAATCTCTCACTGCTGGACCGTCTATTAACTTCCAGGAATTAATGACTGCTGTAATTTGAGCTGGATGGTAGTAACTAGTGACAGCTTTCTAACGTTGCAATTAAAACCCACTGGGCTGAGAGAGGCCTGTCATGTCCGACTCCTCGGGCACTGACAGGCTCAACCTCACAGCACTGGCTGATATGGACCTGGCAACCAACGGAAAATAAGTACAATGCTTTGGAGGCAAGCTTATTTTTGATAATATATGAAATACAGCTACAGCGTTCAATATTCATCCATGTGATTACATGTAACCACGGATAAGCTGTGAAAATCACAATCAGAGAAGCTTTCGCATGAATGCAGTGCAGACAGATCCACACACAATATGCAACAGCAATCCTCCCAACTCCCCCACAGCCACAGACTCATCTGTGCCAACAGCACGCAACACCCTTGAATTAGGTGCATGGTGATAATCAGAGCTGGGAAACCTAGTAGAAACTCTATTTTATGTGTGTGTGTATATTTGTGCATATGAGTGGGTGATGATGTAGGGATGCTGGCAGATAGCATCCCCCTCCCCGCTGCCCCCTTCAGCAGGTTATCTGAGTGAGTATGTCACATTCGCAGGGACGAAGGGCTGAGGGGACAGCCCTGTCACGGCTGCTGTGTATGTGTGAGCCTGCGTTAGTGGATGACTGATTGCACCCTGCTACAATGGTCCTGACTCTCCTTCCTCCACACCTCGCCATAGCTCCCGACCATTAATACCCCTCACCGCCCCTCCCCGCAGAGGCACTGGGACTCCAAAAAACATCCAGTGAGGTGCCACCAAACATACCATAACCTTGGATGTCCCTTTCTATTACGCTCCAGCTAGCATTCTCTCCGTTTTCATCTCTCTTTGGATCTTTCTTACTCTCTTACCTAGTTCTCGTGTCATTTTTTCCCCTTCTTTACATCCCTCTATTTCTCTGACCTCCCCATCTCTCCCCATCCTTGCAAGTGGGCCATGCCTAGCAACGCTGAGAGGGCCTGGGAATATGGATTAAAGTGAGAATGGAAAATACTGTTTGTGTGTTTACACTTCAGTGCTTTGCTGTGCTCAGACAGACAGCACGCCAGCTCAGAGTGCTGACTCCAAATGGAAAAAACAAGGGGTCAGACGACTCGAGCTGCACAAGCGTTTTCCTCCACTGCGTTCTCTAATGGTGCTGTAAGCGCTCCTCTGCAGGAGTGCACGGTGTATGTGGCAACAGGAAGAAAAGCTGAAGAGGAAGTAAATGACAGATAAAGCAGGAATAAATGCTAAGTAGGTGAAAAGTGATATTAGCTTTTAAATGAACTGCCATGCACCTCTTTGAAATCACTCTCAAATAGGTTACCGTGTCTTTTCATTGCTCCTCTGCGTAGCGCGATTTGGGCATGAACACAGTGTGCATGGATATGATTCTGAAAGTGTGTATGTGTCTGACAATGGTGTACTGACCATGACTCTCCTATTAGCACTAGATCAGTCACGCACATGTAGGCATGTAATTAACTGAGAAGAGGGGGATGGGGTGGTGGGCATACACACCAGGGAAAGAGAAGGGAGGAGAGTGGTATTGGAGGGGAGTGAGGACAAGGCAAGTTGATTTATTATCCCATCACCTTGACCTTGGTGACTTGGAGATGCAGCTCAATTAGACTGGCTTGGCCTGGCAATGCCTTGCACTGATCCACTCCTAAATCATCTATCAGTCCTACTGTGTTTCGCTTTACCCCTCAGTCTCTTTCATTCCCAGTTCATTCTTTCCCTCCAACTTGACTCCTTATATGGAACATAACGAGATGTGAGACATGAACTACACAGCTTTAGCAAATGGGAAAAATGACACGCTATGTCAATTTTTAAAGACATACTGTAGCTAATATGACAATGTTGATCTTTATCCGTCTCTTCTTGACAACTATTCCTTTTCCCCCCATACGGACACAGAAGAAACCATTATTGGTTTTAATGATCACTTCATAGATTAAGTCCACGGTCAGTCACATGTGTGACAGCAAGAAATCAATATTCACCAGAAAGCATTTAAACATTAAAAGAGAGGCTTTTCGTCATTTGAAATGAGAGTGAAAGTCAGAGCCCTCGCTATTTCCAGGGAAAAAGGGTTGGAGATGTAATGACTGGGTGGGGTTGAGGGGGTGTAATAACTATATTAAAGGTCAAGAGAGTTAGACGATTATTTCGCCATGTAGTATCAGCAGTAGGGGTTGTCTGTGTGCTCCTAGGAGTGCTCTGACCTTTAAAAACAGAACATTTGAATCCTGATTTTAACCATCTTGACATATTCTACAGATTCTTTTTTTTTTTTAAAAAGCTAAAACTAAATTTGAAAAACTAAACATGCCTCATGGATCAGACTAACATCACACCATCTGGTTTCAAGAACTCTCGTCTGATAGGCATTCACAGGTTTACTCCGAGGTACTTTTAACAGAATAGAGAACTGCCAATATGTGGGCACTTTTCTTTGCAAATAACCTGTTATTATGTGAGACTGCATTGACTAAAGCAGTTTCACACATTCACTGCAACCCCAAACCTTTCTATATATATATTACCTGATGGA
Organism: Maylandia zebra; assembly: GCF_041146795.1. NCBI lineage: Eukaryota > Metazoa > Chordata > Actinopteri > Cichliformes > Cichlidae > Maylandia > Maylandia zebra. Next base: position 3,961,965 of record NC_135188.1, on the reverse strand, counting down.
GTGCCGATGAGAATGCAAATGTTCAAATGCCCCCGTGTGAGAATAACACGTGTAATTGTCCAGTAAAATAATAGTGAGTGAGTGGGCATCATGCGTCCTGCATGCTCTATCCAGGCAACAGCCTCATTTAAATTAAACAGGACATTATCAGCAGTGAGCAGCGCCTCTGAAGTGAATCATGTCCTGTTTTGTGTGACATGTGAAAAAGGAAAACTTTCATCTGTTTCTCTTAACACTGACTGAAGGGAAATGGTGTGATTCACCGCTTCTTCATAAATTACTACCTAATTAGGCAGTATAACTATAAAACAAAGCGCAGTTCAGAGTCTCCATTGCTTACATTTTGTGGGAAATGCATTAAATAACCTATAATCTGGAAAATATTGACAAAGGTTTAAAAAAGCACTACAGTTAGTTTTCTAACTACCTGCAAAAGCTTTAGAGATGTTGTCCTTTTTCCATTCCCAGGGTTGGTCATATTCATCAGCCGGTCTCTCGTCATCTTGCGGCAGTCTGCTGCTCTCCTTGCCCTCTTCTTGAGCTTCTCCATACACCAAACCCAGACACTGGCCTCGGATGTCTTCATAGGGGGTGTCATAGAGCTGCAGCCCTCCACGCGCCTGTCCTCCTCCTGGGTTACGCTGCAGCTCTGTCACGTCAGATCCAAAAGAACACAAGTTCATACATCGCCACGAACATATACATGCAAAAATATGTCTGTTGCATCGCGTTTAACCAGTCTGAAAGAAAACAGATAACATTACAAAATATTATCTGACACAGATGACGTTCCCCTATGCTAATATTATTCTGAGCTAAAAAATTTAAACGAAGCCTGTTGAGCTCTGCCTCGACTAGAATTAGGGGAAAGAGACAAATTATGTTTGCACAGCTTGCTGTGAGCTCAGAATCTCATATGGGGGGGGCTTAATGATGCCTTGGGGTAGATGCTGAGCAGCAACACAGTAGACAGCCCACCACCCCTCCTCTTGTCCAACCTGAATCCCAGTAGCAATCTTGCACAGCTCAACACAGCATCCGCAATTCCCTGTTAACATTTTCATTACCTTCTCTGCGGGTTTTCAACCAACAAATGCTACTTGGCACCTGCAACTGTTATGTGGAGTCAAACGTGGCCATGAGATAAAAGGCTTTAAGGTTATTGATGCAACCAAGAGGTGAAAATCTGATTTCCAAATGCATCAGTGAGAGCCTCTATGCTGCAGCAATACCAATCAGCAATGGCTTTTTATATGTAGACCTCAGAAATGTGCCCGCTTTAAAAAAACAAAGTAGTGTTAGTAGTGAAAATGAGAGGAAAAAATAGAAGAGCAGACATTTCTGTGCACACATCTGGTTGTTTTGTAAGGAAGAGTAGATGGAAAGGTTTGCTTTCGAAAGGCAGAGAAAAACTTTAACCTTCACACAGCAAGATACAGCTATTGGGCGGTCTTGTAATCACCATGGTGACCAAGTGGTGGGCCCCTCGGGAAAGACCCAGAGGTAATGGAGATGAGGGTGGAGGGCAAATCGTAAAAGAGAAGGAGCAAGGCAGAGAAGCGAGGGAAAGAGGAGGAGAGGATGTGGTGGAGCCGTAGGAAAAGGAAGGGGAAAGGGAAGCAATGAGGAAACAAGAGGAGGACGCGAGAGAAAGGCAAGGAAGGGCGGAGGGAGGATTGGGGTCTGTCAGTGTTTGATGTTAAGTCATTGAGACAGAAGCACAGCGGGGCTGTATGCTGCTCTACCTGCGCTGGGAACCCGTGGTGCCGTGGCAGCCTGGAGATGGAAAAGATGAAGGTCGGGAGATAAAAACCGACATGAAGGAAATAAAATGATAAATTCACAGAAAACACGATGGAGAAAAACACAAGCAGGGGGTGGGGTGGCGGGAGTAAGAAAACAGCAATTTGACAGAGTGACAGACACTGGAGATAGAAGGGAATGACGACAGGAAGTCTGCTGAGTGTTTAGGCATGCAGACGTGTTGGGAGACCAATCTTTTATCCCCACGAGCACAATTTAAGAATCACGACGAAGCTGCTTAAGAAGAGTAAGCATTAAAGATCTTTACTACTAAAAAGTACCGTTTTCAGGACAGTCTTTGTGTGAGATCATTAAAATTCTGATTGCGCACCTGATTTTGCTGCTTTGCTGTTCTTTAGCGGGAAACAGCAGATTTAGACAGACAGAGGGACAGACAAAAGCAGGCAGACAGACAGCCCAGGAGTGACAGACTCAATGCAATGTCAGTGAAAGAAATTTTACAATGGCCTCCCAAATGCTGCGCCATCACCACTGCACATCTAATCTCTCCAATAGCTCCATCCAGCTGAACCACAAAACAATTTCTCCAGCATTTCTTGGTTTAGGCGAAGGAAGGGATGCACCATGCACTTATCCATGATATTATGAATTTCACGTGACGACTAAAAGGGCAGCACAAGTGACGGCGGAGAAAGGACAGGGCACAAAATTCGGTAACGGACAGATTAGAGTGACAGCCAATGACTCCCCTCAGGGGAGAGCCCTTGAGATGAAGTGAGATAGAGAAATGGAGAGAGAGGAGGGGGCAGGCTTTCACACTAAATGACTAGGACAGATGAGGGAGAGAGAGGGGCTAAAGGGGCAGACAGAGATGTTATAGAAGGAGAGACAAATGGAAAACGATAGATGTGAGCTAGACGATGTGGGAGAAAATAATCACAGAGGTGGGGAGGGGTTCAAGACTGTATCGTGGCTAGACTCTTTAAAGGGACTTTTCGTGAGGCTGAGAACTGACACAGCTGGCTGCTAAAATACTCTGGGATGGTCTGTTACAAGGCTCAAGGTGGTGAATAAATGTAGCAATTAAATAACATATTATACGATATTTATACTGAACTACAGAGAAAAGGATTGTTATATTGGTCTTCTGGTTTTGTTCAGTAAAGGGAGAGCTGACAAATTACATATCGGTGATTTTGTTACTTGCATTTACATGTAAGAGCTGCGTATATTAAGAATGACAATTTTACTTTTATAGCAACTTTAAAACCAGTGTTTGCAAAGTGCAGCAATGTGAACGAGAAAGAGTAACAAAAATGAGAGAAAATTTAAAAAAGGGAAAGTTAAAGCAACATTATGTTATAGAAACAATCATGCAAGAATAAAAACTTCACAAGTCTATAAAAATGTGCTTCAGGAAGTAAAACGGCACTTATTCCACAAGCTTTATACTTTGGGCGCCTCCAAGCTGGAGGGCACAGTCTTGACTATGAATGACCCGAGGGCTGAGAAGCAGCTCGATGGAGGTAATGGTTTGGCTGTGTAGCTTGGAAACAGACCAAGAAATACTTTAAAAATTATCATAAAATCTTTCTAATCAGGATGTTTAGTAAGCCACAGATGAACCCAGCATCCCTGTACAACAGACAGTTACAGTGGTTCACTGGTTCAGTTATATTTGTATTTTTCATAGCAGGTTTCTGCGTTCTGGACGAGGTTTCTGGCACCAAAGTGCAAAACAACAAAGCTTTATTCAAGCAGCCATCACTCACATGAACGAGTCATCCTACAGGCTGTCCTACATGACGTTGTGCAAATTTGGTATTATTATTTATTTCTTAGTATTTTGTATTATGTCTGTACTTGTACTCAAAATGTGCATGTGAAGATGGATGACGTACTACTGCAGACCAAATCTACCTCTGGGTACAAATAAAGTAACCTGAACCTAAAATGTACAAGGAGCTAATGAAGAGAAGATACCATTAAGGTGACGTAATGCCATCTGCTAAAATCAGCAACACATCCAGCTGTTGTATTCTGAAGCTGCAGGAAAGAGGGTGACATTTAGATGAAAAAGGCCAAGGATGAGAAAAAAAATTAAAACCTGTGGCAAAACTGGGACTGGTTAGATTAGGGTGTTAAGGGCCCCCTGACCTGTTATGACCCTTTGGGCCTCATAGGGCTCCATATAGCCGTTGTTTTCACAGGGAACAGGTCGAAGATCTGGGTCTGGTCGGTGGTTCAGTCGAGCATCAAATGGGTCCGAATAATCTGTGTCTCCAGCCAACGGAGCGGACGGCACCACCTAAAGGACAAAACAAACTTCCTCATGAAAGAGAAGATTTACACAACTTTAACTTGACCCTCTGGAAAGAAAATGCTGACTCAGTATAATGAGTCACATTTTCAAAAGGAGCTAGAAGTCCAGCGACAGGCTATAATTAGTTGGACTTTTATCCATCATTTCTGGAGTTGCACATCAAACGAGCCAATCCTAGAAAACAAGAGTTTTTTGGATAATTGGGAATCACAGTCTCCATGTTAATGCCAAAAAAGTAAGGAGTGCTGCACAGAAAGATCCCCACTCAATGGCATGCTAAATAGGTGTTTGCTCACAAACAAATACACATGTACGGCATTACCGTGTATACTATATTTAGCAGCTAATCAAGGCAGTTAACTCTTGAATCCCTTGAAGGAAACATACTGCATCTTTCTTGTCACATTAAATGAATAAACAACACAGTGAGAAATCATCCTATCTTAGCACGACCCAGTTTTTGGCTGAAGGTAGAGAAGAGGAGATTAAAGAGGGAAATGTCCAGTTGGTGGCATTTGTTCTTTCTTACAAGCACAGGAGGAAAACAGTTGTAATCTGGCACAGTGACAGCTACATAGGAAAGCATATGGTCGCACATGCATCTACAAACCCATGCGCACGCACAATGTTCTTTGTCTGTCACTCTCTGACAAAGGAAATCACTGTAGCGAGACTTGCTGGCCAATTTCAAGATAAACACATCCACGCCCTGGTAAAATTACATCCTAATCCCATGTTGATTCTGTAACAGGTTATCTATCAATGCACAGGAATCTGCAATGTTAATTAGAATGCGGATGTTCCCACAGACCATGGGAAATTAATGAGAACAGAAGAAGAGTGGGGCAGAGAGGGGAGCTATTGACTTCAGTTAAGACTGCTACTTCAAGCCACTTCAGGACATTTGCACTTGTAGCATTTTCCATGAGTGGAGTCATAGATTTAACTGCAGTGATGAAAAGCCGGAAATATTCCATAACTTATTCAACATATGTTGCCGAGTTGATGTGTACACCATACTGCTGTAAGATTTTTATTTTTTTCTTCAGTCGTTCTGTTAACATCTGCCTTTTTTTTGTAATTCTCAGTAGCTTTTCTACAGCACAATATGCAGCGCACGCAGCCAAGAGAGCAATACAGTCCTGATGACCCAAACAGCGCCAAAGAATAAATTTCAGCTCCCTTTGGCCCTTGACATATCACCATACACCATACAGTATATGGTTCCTAACATCTGCTCATGTGGAGGTCTCTCTCAGCTTGCAAAACCAAACCACATCTATTATTTATAGGACATAAACTCAGGGGACTGTGACCCTCTCTGATTCAATGGTCCGCTCAAGCCATCAATAATTCTTTCTTCAATCTAAGGTAGTAAGATTATGTGTTGCATAGGACATATCATGATTTATGTAAACAACACATATTTCAGACACAAATTAAAGTCACTTGCTTATGGAGTCTGATCAATAAAACTGTCACAATGATGAAAATGGGATGAGAGAAGTGGGAGAGTTTCTTTCCTTCGCTAGCCTTCCGGTCATCCCTCTAGTTCTCAAGAGATAGGCCACATAAAAAGCTTGTCATCGCCTACATTTTTCCTTATATAGGTACAAAGAGAAACTCACGGGCTCTTGCTGATCCTCTAAAGAGATGGTGCTAAGTAGGATCTTGGTGCGTCCCAGTTCCTGTGAGTCCACTTTGATCAGTCTGTGTTTAGGAGACTTCACGTCCACACTGGATGACTTCATGGGAGACCCATAGACAGGTGTTGCAGGTTCAGAAGTTCCAGACTCTCCCCTGGATCTATTTTCTGAGTCCTCATAGGGATCTTCAAAATCGAGGTCTCTCTGGAGCCGATAGGCTTTGAGGATCTCGCTCTCTGTGTAGTCTGGTGTTGGAGGCTGTGGAGGCACCTTCTTGCCAAAGCTCAGATAGTCTTTTAACCACTTGGCCATTTCCACTCCAAATATGCCAGTGTGTGGTGAAGGGAGAGAAGGAGGCTGGAGGAGATAGACATGGACAGATAAAGGGTTATTGCTTTACCTTTTTTTCTTGTAAGGCTTTGTGAGCTATGTGCTGGATTTGCTTTGTGAGATTTTGTGCTTTTCTAAATGTGACAGGTCAATGATTAAAAATTAAATCTTTCAATTATAAAAAAAAAAAACCCGCGACGATAATAATCCACAGGTCCTGCTTCACTAACAATATTTGTGTAGGATTATCTCCCCCTGATCACAGAGCCACGATTTCGGTGCTTTTACATGCATTCGTGTGACATTAAACTACACCGACAGCTGGGCTTTACGCACTCCTTTTGTTTTACGCAGGGAGCAATAACGTCTGGCATCTGGACTTTGCCCAAGGCTGCAATTACATTTCACACCCCAGCAATAAAAGGCGACTCTAACGCGGTGATACAAAAGTAAAAGCAAAGTGTGGAAGAGAATATTAGAAATAGACGAGGAGTTAAATAAATATAAGTTGTTTTAAATTCTAACGATTTCACTTTTTGGAATTTGAGGAAAACAAATTAATAAGTTCAGTTTTGACCCAGTCTTATTTCAGAAAGCCGAAGATACGCGGATTTCCCTAAACTTCCCCTCAAAAGCAATGACCAAAACACTGAATTTAAACGCCAGAGCGAGCGCTGCGCTCCGAAAGCACATTCACTCACCCAGCCAATTCAGTCCTTCAGCCACTTTGGATGCTTAATTCCGCGTTTTTCCATCTCGATGACAACAAAACGACACCGACAAGTGTCAAAACCTTCTACTTCCACTTTTTATTCCACAAAAGCACAAGAAAAAAACCAAAACAAACAGTATCCTTTCTAACACAAGAGCCCTGAAATCCAGCAGAGTTCCTCCAACGACTGGCGGAAAATGCGCGAGTGACGAGACCGACTACAGCTCCGAGAGAAACTCAACCGAGCGATTAAAGGGGAGGTGCTTCATTCCCTGTGGAATATCATCCTACTCCCTTTCGCAGTCAGCCGACCGTTCATTCATTGAAATATCTGCACATCGCACATGCTTCAACAATAGCTGCATCCTCTTAAAGCGGTGCACGAGGAGCACAAATCAAAAATTGAATCTAGGAGCTGAAATAAAGAAAAAACAAAAAAACACCTCGCACGAATGTCATCCAAACTTGTGCATTATTTATTCGCATGACATCATCGGACAATTTTAATGTTTCAGCGTCAGTCTAGGTAAGTTAAATGATTTTGCCTTTAACAACTGGGAACTTCAAACGCACTAATAGTACTGAAAATGTCATCTGCTTCCCACGCAGTTGACAACATGATCAGGGTTGTAGGGACCAAACAAAAGAAAGCCCTACCACACAAACAAGATGCCAAAAGGCATCAAGTCCCATCCACTCTGAGGAAAAACTTAAGGATGTTTGTGTTTCATCTTCTCTTTTCAATCCTTACTGACCTCTCTGAATGTGTTTCATCCTCTCACAAACGTCACATCATCCACTGCACAGGCAGGAAAATTGGATTGTGTGCAACAGCGGTTAAGGACCATCTAAGTCTGTTAAAAGACCGTAAATGCCTCTTTCTTTATGAGCTCACTTTCTCCCAGGGGTGAGAGAGAAAGGATGAGGTCAGCAAGCTAGAATCCACCCCCACCACACTATCAGCACAGCCATCAACATTATCCCATCTAGCTTTTTACATCTCCGCCATTGTGCCTACTGAGTCTGTCTCCACCAGTGTTTACCAAGTACTGGCTCCATACCTAAAGAGGGTCAAGAGATCAAAAACATGGCTCCAGGTGTTTCTGAAAAAAATCTGAGTGCACTTTATTAGTGTGAATGCAAATCTTTGTGGGCCCTGCAGCTCAATTTAAATCAATTATAGCAGTGAAGCAGTAAATGTGAAGAAGGGATTCAATTTCACTAGCCACTAAATGCCTGCCATTATTCTTATTGGGGAAAAGAAAGTTTCCAGAGTTGAAAACAAAGTCTCATTGTGAGGTTTAAGTAGTCTGAGAATCAGTCGTTATCATATGGGCATTGTGCTAAAGATTTTATCTTATAGGAATTAGATCCATATATTTATTAACAAAAATATGCCGTCCCCACAAAATCATGTTATCAAATTACCTACAATCTTTTCTCCCAGATGACAACGGAAAAAAGCCATCTTTTGGTTGTCATTATTTCCTGGAGCTTTACTAGCTCCCGATATCTCTTCCCCTGCCCTTTCTTTTCCACCTTTGAATTTTTATCTCCTCTCATATCTTTCACTGTAGCTGTAATATCTCTTCTCTTCCCCCTCCCCTTAGTCACACCTTCCCCTTTTTTCATCTGCACAATCCCTTCAATCCAACACCTCCTCTAACCCCCTAGCGAGTACCATATTGAGGACACATCTAATTTTTTATTTCCATCCCGACCAGGGTGAAAGCCAGAACTCAAAGACAGAGACTAAGCAGTAGATGGAACAATCAGAGATGAACAGACATGCAAGCTGTCAGAGTGAGCAAGAGGAGGACACATGGAGAGCACAGAGGGGAGAAAAACTGAAATGGAAAATTTGGATCTCTCACCGACATGAAATCAGAGACAGTCAGACTGACAGGCACACAATCAGACAGGTAAATAGTGACTGCAGTTTTTTCCATGCAAAATAACCGCAGTTACATAACAGAAAAAGAAGCTCTGTATTTTTCTTTTCATAGAATTAATAAGGCTGCCTCATTATAACGGGCTAAATATAGAGGTGACATTTCCTCTGAACTCCAAGCTTCACTCAGATTTTGGCTTCAATGTGCTATCATTTATGAAATTTGACAAACACAAACATACTACAGGTTTCACACATACACAGTGATGCACACATATATCAAAGCCTTGAGTTTAATCTTAATGTCAGCATAAGCGTTTGCCTTGACAAAAGGAGATAGTGAGGGGGGGGGGTGCAAAGCAGACCTGTAGAAGCAGCGGATTTCCATAGCTTCATCTGCCTTGCATCGACTGCCCTCATTTGGTGGTTGGTGTGCATTGCATTCCATGTGCTCTTTAATAAGCATGAGCACACCAGTGTCCCACTTTAACCACAGTTAACTTACTTGTCAGTTACTTGCAGTTATGACAAAGAACAGGGCAACTGCAAACAAAAAAACAAAAATAACCCGCAGAGGCAGTAAAGCGAATCAGTCTAGTAAAACACACACTAGTCTTTACGTGGCACCTGTAATACAGTAACATTAAGGTAAATTCTATTTTCCCTCACCTCACTCTTTCTTATTACATAAAGGTGTTTGCTTCCGGGGTCGGGCCCTCCAGTGTTGCCATTGGTGAGGTTTACTTTCTGTGATTGGCTAAAATTTTCTAAACTGTGGAACTTTCCCACCGCTACCACTACCCGCAGAAAACAGCGACAAAACAACAAATCATATATGACGTAATACCTCGATAATGTCACCATCACCCTATGAAACGCCTGTGCTCGTCACTGCTTCTCTACGCTTCTTGAAACCACAACTTTTAGAACAAGTCTGCCTTTGGCTGGCTGTGCTGCACGCGACAGAACAAAGTTGCCATCCATCATCTCCAATCAAACGCTGATCCGGCGTTTCCTGCAGTGCTGATTGGTTAATTTACGATTAGGGCGGGCGCATTCTTGCTGTCCGCCAGGCAGCAGTGACTTCAGTATTTTGCCGCGAGGAGCTCGTGGGACAGATGAAACCCTCACCTGGAGCTAGACGGTCGTCCACGGGTAGGCTGCACGTTTCTCCAGCAATTGTGTGTCTGCATGAACTGCGTTAGTGTTGATGCTAGCCTGGTGGTGCATTCCCTATGTACTCCCCAAATTTTAGTACTTACCCTGTGGCTGGTCCACTGTTGAGAGCTGAGTAATGGGTAAATGAATCAAACCCTCCTTAAGACCCACTGAGAATTACACTAGCATTTTAACTTTAGCTCTTTTTTTTTATTCTTACTTTGCAGTGCACCTGTTTAGACAAAGGCTGTCCAACCGTTATGAAAAGCCTGAAAGCAAAATTTAAAAAGATTGAGGTAAGAGCCATCTGTTGTGTGGCATCTTGAGTTTTACAGGTGGGTATGTTTTAAAGGAGCACACCTGTCTGATATGCTGCTTCAAGTTATTTGGTTTTTAAATGAATGTTAAGGTGTTGAACTGGACTGTGTTATGTAGTCATTTATACAGTCCCAGGTTGCTTTCTGTGTGTATGTGTAATGGGGGGCAGTGGGATTTGGTGTCACTGAGCAGCAGGAAGGCAGGACTGTCTCCAGACTGCAGCTGTAACCAGAGATCTCAGGTAGCCCTCAATTATTCACATGTACCTGCACACACACACATGCACACACAAATAGCTCCTATTATCCTGCTGTCATCCCTTTTCACATGAAAGCTGTTTAAAATGTTAACTTTACTTTCTAAATAAGAACCAACAGAGAATTATAGCAATCCTCTACACGATGCAGTGTGGTGTATTCAAACTGATAGGCTGCACTGAAAGTTGCTGGTTTATCTAACTAGACCTACTTGTGTTAGCATTTTCATGGTGGTGATGCTTTTAGAACAATTATAGGCTTTTCTTTGTGCAGAAAAGAGAAATTGCTAGTTCGGGCTGTCCTGTTTTTGTGGTTTGTACCTATTTGTGTTTGTGTCTTGCTTTTCTCCCGTTCCCTATAAATGACGTCCCAAACCTGCAGAGCAGCGTGCAGCTTGTCCAGCTCCCTTTTCCTGTTTTTGCTGAGTCCTCACATCGCACAGGCCCTACTCTGAAGCTGCAGAGGCACAGATCTGTGACGCTGACGCCAAGGGGTACTGTTGGAAGACCTGGCAAAAAAAAAAAAAAACTAATGAAGAAAAGAAATGAGGTGGCTATAGAGAGGAAGGCACAAGAGAAAATGTTAGGTTAGAGAAAGGAGGGCAGTGAGGAAAGGAGGGAGAGTGTGTGTGGTGCAGTGGATAGACTGTTACGACTCTGCTAGCAGCTGGAGCAGGACGAAAGGATGCTGTTTTAAATGCGGAGAGGGAGGACAGAAAATAGCTGTGTTATGTGTAAGTGCGTCACAGTTTATGTGTGACAGTCCTTCGTTTTCACTGGAGGTATGATTTCACAAGAGCATACATTCTCTGGTAGGTAGAGCTTTGCTGTGTTTTTGCTCTGACCTCTAAAGGGTAGCTTAAAGAAACTTAGGGGTAGCTGATTTTTTTCTCTCGATCATTTGGAGTGTGTTTGTATTGTTATGAAGCCAGGTGGCAGTGTGTATTGTCTGATAGGAAACACTGCGGTGGCTTCGTATACTGTAGCTGTATTTAGTTGTGTGTGACACCCTGTTAGCAGCATGGATCCTCAACAGCCTGTTTATAGCCTGATGAAGAGGTTCTGTCCTTGTTTCAGCCTGCTACCGCTGCCAGTAGGTATCACATAGAAATATAAGTGATTTTTTTGCCTCCGTAGTTTATAATATTTCTGTATTTAAGTTATTTTGCATAAACTATAAAATTGTTGTGCTCTGTTGTCTTTACTGTGTTTTTCTTTTCTTTACTGGATCATTATCACTAGTTGTTGCCCATTCTAACTGCTCCATATTTCTCAGTCAACTGTTGTGTTGAATGGTAAGAGAAGTGGTACGGTATCAGTTTTCGTGGTGACCTGTTCTCTGTTTTGGCCCCCTCAGAGTCAGGACTGGAGTAAGAGTGATGAAAGGCTCTTGCAGGCTGTGGAGCAGAATGAACCCGATAAAGTCTCAGCTCTCATTGTCAAAAAAGGTCTCTGTCCTACCAAGCTGGATGCTGAGGGCAAGTCGGCGTAAGTTGAGTGCCTAAGTCTGCTGTGCCTTCAACCCTGTTGAAAATTTGTATCCAGGTAGTACCAGGAAGCCAACCAGTTCAAATGAACTCTACCATTTATGCCAAGAAGAGTGGTCAAATATCAGCTAGACCTGTGCCAGAAACTTACCAACAGTTACCAAAAAGTGCACCTTAGACAAAAACTCTGGAAAAAAAACTGTCCAAAGAAATCATTAAAAAACTTAAATTACAATCACATTCATGTCCATAATTAGGGAATGTCAATCTATGACCACAAGTGTAAATAAAAGTAACTAGAATCTTGAGCTGAAACTTAACTGATGAGAAGGATCACTAATTGTGACATTTTGCAATAGAAATGCAGAAATAAAAGCCATTTTTATTTTTATCCTCTCACCTGTAAGATGTGGTGGCATGTCCTGTTTCTCCTGACAGGCTTCACCTCTCTGTATCCCGAGGCCGGCTAGATTGTCTGGAGGTTATCATCTCTCATGGTGCAGACATCAGCGTCACCGATGGGGCTGGTGAGGGATTTTATTAAACAGAAACATAGTTGTATCCTGTAAGCCACTGGGCTGTTTATAAAATACATGTAACTGTCTGACTCCAGGCTTCAGCGCCCTTCATCTTGCAGCCAAAAATGGCCAGTCTGAGTGCTTAAAGAGGCTGTTACAGGTAAAAAAAAAAACCCAACAATGACACCATAGCTAATCAATTAATTATTGAAATCATTAATAAAAATAATGGCCATTATTTTAAATATTTATCCGGTTACCAATGATGCGTGCTTGTTTCCTCTAACAGGAACGAATGGCGGTAGACTGCACGGACAGCATTGGAAGGACACCGCTCCATCTTGCAGGTCGCTGTTACAGCATAAAATTATTACACCAGTTTATTTAATTCCATAACAGTTTGCTTATAACAAGATTTTATTGATCGTTCTGTTTAGAAATTCAGTTGAATTTAATCATGTCATTGCAAAACGTACTATATGCAAACTTTTAATTGCCTGAACGCTGGTTATACTCACAGCGGTCAGTGGTTGCATGTCCTGCACTGAGACCCTGTGGGACTTTAAAGCCAATCTGGATGCCCAGGACACTGTAAGTTTGACAATTTAGCTGTTTGGTTTGCTGTTTTTGCTGACCCAAAATAAATTTTATTTTTATTTATTTTTTTCAGGACGGGGCCACCCCTCTGATATTGGCAGCCCAGATGAGTAGAGTGGAACTGTGTGTCTTTCTATTGGGTCGAGGTGCAAATGCAAACATACAAGATAATCAAGGAAGGTAGTGAACTGTTATTGATAGTATCCCAAATATTGTTTTCCTTGCATGGCTTGGTGAGGCAGGGTATGACTGCTTGGGCCTTCATTTCCTGTTTCTTGAAATCATTATAGATGCAATGACTGAAATGTCAAACAGGTTGGAATTTCACATCACTAGAAAGTGTCATGAAACCACTAGAACCCTCTAGCTAAGCTAGAACAAAAATAAAATCTCTTCAGGATTACTCCCACAGCAGTCTGGGTCTGCAGAAAGGATTCCCATAGAATTACTCCAGTAGTCGAGAGATTTGGAGGGATGCAGGTCAGGATCTCCAGCTGGGGCAACAGCTTTCGGGTTGGCTTTAGATGGCCCCTTGGAGAGGATTACTAGAGAACAGTCCTCGGGTTAAAATTAACAAGGGAAAAGACACAAATTTGACATAAAATGAAAAACTGCAGTATTTTCTGCTTCATATTGAGTATCCTGCAGTGTGTTTGTTTTTTGTTTTTCAAAACACATCCTGACTTTTATAACTGGAAACTTTGAACAAAATGAAACATTGCGCCTTTTTTTAGCATATTTTATTTTGCAATGATTGACATGCCAAACGAGATAACTCTGCACAATATGTAAGTGAAGGCCTGGAAAGAAATAAACATTCTCTAATACTTCTGTAGTTTCTTTTTGTATTGCATTCCTCATCGTAAGTATTTTTTTTATTGCCTTGTAATTATATATTGTGTGGGGTCACAGGTCTGCGTTGATGCTGGCCTGTGAGAGTGACAGCGTTGAGACTGTAGAGGCTCTGCTGAGAGGTGGGGCCAACACACAGCTGGTCGACGGCCTCGGACACAAAGCTACCGACTACAGCGTAACCACAGGCAACCAACGTATCATTGAGATGCTGCAGGATGGAGTACCTTCAGGTATGAGGCCCAAGTTTTCTTTCAGTAGTGTTTGCATTTGCTTTTGTTCTAAGATCTCAAAAGACCTGTCTCAGTAGTGCAGCTCAGATAATCAATCAAATTACTGAATGTTTGGGAATGGTGAAAACACAGCTACTCTGATCCCCACTGTAACACATGGTACACAGTGACTTTCCAGAGATAATCAGACCCAGAGTATGGTTTGAGTTGCTGTGATATTCCAGATCCAGACATTCTCATTGGCCTCCTTGGAAAACAACTGTAATAGAGGGAAGTGGATCAGAAGGACAGCTGGGCGTGATTGTAAAGTGGGGCATAAAAATGAAAAAGGCTGCTTCCGCTTTTATCTCTCAACAAAGACTTTGCTGATAGGTTACATGGAAAACAGATGTTTGACTTTTTTTGAGAAGATGAAGGAGGTAATTTGGTGTGCACATGATGCCTGACCACATCGGTTCATAATAATTTGAGAGATTTTCATAGATTTACTGCATAATACATGAATGGCACCCATGTAAACTGCATATTAGAAAGGGATTTCAGGGCATTGTCTGCATGTTTTTCTAGCTGTTTTCTGAGTCTCTGTGCAAGTGAGGTTTAAGTGCTTTAATGTTTCTTTCCCTATGCATACATAGTCTCTGAGGGCGCAGGAGAGGAGGTAATGTTGCATATTCTTGTGCTGCATCACTCCTTCCATAAATGAGATCATGGCTCACTTTGGCAATCATATTGTGCATGTTTTCCAATATGAGGTCATTGTTTTTTTCGTTTTGTTTTTTTTGTGCTGCTTTCTTTGTGTTGGCTTTCTTTCTCTTTAGTTGGCGACCTTTTGTCTCATCTTGATTTTCTCCATTTTTTCCCTTTTGTTTGTTTTTTAAGTTGAGTTTGATCTTTGCTTGCTTGTTATCACCCTCTCACCTCAATGCAGCCTTCTCAAACCCCCTCAGCCGCTTCATCAGTGCAAGGGGGGACTACCCCCCGCAAACGGAAAGCTCCTCCACCACCTCGGTCTCCTCTTCAGGTACTGTAAGAAACATGTTAGTGGGCACGAAACATTTCTCTGTTCAGTGTTGTCAGTATCTCCTGTACCCTAAACATGAAGTGATATTAGTTTAATAGTTGAGAAATGTTACACCTAAGATTTTCTTTTGATTGACTGTAGGAAATAAAAAGATGTGAATGAATTTTTAGTTTACAGCTCCACTTGGCACTCTGAAAGAATTGGCAGGTGTCCCTGTTTATACTAATTGTACCATCATTTCTTTGGTGAAATCTCTAAGCTACAACATTGCTTCTCAAGACATTAACTGGATTGTTTATTGATCTGTGTGATGTGATTCTCTTGATTATTTTTTTTCTGATCTCAAAAATGCAGGGTGTGCCACCTTCCCAAAAGTCCCAGAGTTCAGCTCCTCCTGCCCACTCTCCAGAGCCCCATCAGTCCCAGTCCCCACCTCCCTCTCCCCAGCCTCAAGAAACCCAGCAGTCACCCCAGGTTAGCACTGTAATGTTGGCTCTTATTTGGCTTTTAAGGGTTTCTTCCTTTATCTTAACATAAAAGGCAGACTATCGTTGGTTTAATTATTTTGTGTTGGGTTGTTTTTTGCTTGTTTTGTTTTAGGCTGAAGACGAGGAGGTGTTTGAGGAGATTCGGCGGCTGCGACTGGAGAGAGGCCGTCTGCTCCAGAAGATCAAAGCCTTGGAGCAGCAGCAGCAGAGTGCCCTCTCTGCCTTGGAGGAGGTACTGAACAAGAGTCTCCTTAATGCCTTGCGTGCATTCCCTTATTTTGTTTAAACCATGAGTGATTGAAATTGTACTTTCTGAATGCAACTGCAGTGGCCAATATTATGTGTGTTTGCTCACTAGCTTTCCCAACTAAAGAAACGTCTGGAGGAGGCAGAGGCAGAGAGGGACAAACTGCTTGAGGAACTGAAAGCAGTCCATGGTATTGGGGCGAGTGACTCTGAGGACCTGGATGAAATGCTGGACTTCCCAGGTATGCGATCCAAATATTTGTGACCGTTCCCGTCCCTAGCACAGAGCGTGCATGCACTTCATGCCGGTGTCATTGCTGTGCCACTTGGGTATTCTTACATCTTTCATGTCAGGGAGTCATGCTGATTTATTTTTGTCTTTGTTTCTTTTTAACTTTCGCTCTAGAAAAGCTGCTCTCCAAGCGCTCCAGAGCCTCCCCTGCTCAGGATGAGGCCTCTTCTCAAACGGACATTGACTCAGTCAGCCCCTCTCCTGCCCCTGCAGACCCAGGAGCTGTTGCTGAGCTGCATAAACAAATAGAGGAACTTACTTCCCAGAATGCTGAACTTGTTCTGAAAGTTCAGGTCAGGCAGCATAAATGCATAAATACACAGCTAATGCATAAGTACCTACTCTCACACATGCACAGACACCATTTTCATGCCTTCATTATGTTGGCTCATTAACAAAGATAAATTGGTAGTCAAAAGAGTATTAATTGGTTTCCTGGCAAGAGATGAAGATTCTGTTTCAAGAGTTGCTGAGTGTCCTTCATTCAAGCATTAGTCATGACCACTTAAACTTTGGGATGCTTCACTTTGGTGCACTAATGTACCCAGGCAGTTAGTTCATTTAGGTATAAATAGAACACAGCAACATCAGATGTAGACATGGAGGCATTTTGCAGGCGTTCTATGCTGACCGGTTCATGCTAGTTGAAGTTAATCAGAGCTTATTAGTGCTGATGGTTTTATGAAGCATTCTGTTATAGTGTGATTGTTCATTCCCCACTGGAAACATGAAAAGTCCAAACTCAATAAAGACTTAAATAAACTGAAGTAAAATTGAATTGAACTGGCAGTATATGCTCATGTGCTCACACTGTCACAAAAACGTGGTACTCTAACGACACTACCTGAATTTTCTGTGCACATTCTGTTGGGCTCACATATTGAAGCTAACTGAGTTTTTAATAAGCTGCTATAGTTTCACCTCTGTTGTGTACAGATGTTGGAGATGTTCGAGAAGGATGACACAGACATGCAGACCTCCAGTTCGGACTTTGTCCCTCTCGTTCAGTATGAAACCCTGAGAAAAGAGTATGAAACCCTTCAGGAGCGCTTCTCTCAGGCCCAGGCTTCAGCAGAGGCTTCAAGTGTGGAAGAGCAGCAGTAAGAATTTATTTGAAATACTACCACTTCAAACTAGAATCACAGGAAGAGTTCCCGTTCACTGGCTCTGGCCTTCATTCTAAAATGTGCTTGTTTACAAATTGAGTCCTCGTGACATAAGGCTTCATGACTGCTGTTGCATCATGTGTATTATTTTTCTTTGAAAAAATATAAAACCTCATCTGTGTTGCAGCTAAGCAACAAAACACTTCAATAATACACTGAGAAAGTGTTATCTAATTCTGAAGCAGTCACTCATTTACACCCTTGTTTGTTTAACAATAAGCTGTATGTCACTTGTTTTCATAAAGGCTAAATATTTATAATTGATTAGAATTTACGTTGGGTTTTTTTTGTTTTTTGTTTTTTGAGGACATCACCTTGTGTTGTTTTCTGTAATAACTAAACGTCTGACTCATATGAATATAGCATGTTTTCTTAATTTCACTTCAAGTCTCTGTTGTTTTGCAGTGATGATGAGCGCTCTCAGGGAGGAGCTGCAGATTCAGAGAATACAGAAGCTCTGAAGGAGAAGCTGCGTGAGCTGGAGGAGCAGTTGGCCTCTTCCAAATCTGAGCTGGAGGAGCTAAAGGAGCAGATGCGTGTCGGGGTGCTTTCTGTGGAGTGTGGTATAGGGGATATTGCTGCAGCAGGTGCTGGGGCTTCAGAGGAAGGCCTGAGCCAGGAGGCAGAGCAGCTGAGAGCCAGGGTGACAGAGTTGGAGGAGGAGCTTTCTAAAAGAACGGGTGAGGCTGGGGGTCAGAGCAATTCGGACAGTGACATAATCAAACAGCTGACAGAGAAAGTAAAGGAACTCCAGGCTGCTCTGGCCCAGAAGGAGTCTACAAAAGAGGAAGAGGAGAAAGAAGACAAAATAGAAGATACAGAAACAGTGAAGTGCCTACGTGACAACGTTGCTAAGTTGGAGGCAGCCCTGGCAGAGAGCAGGTTATCAGAAAAAGATAGAGGCGGAGCAGGAGATGGAGATCAGGTCCATCGCCTTCAGGAGCGTTTGCACGAGCTAGAGGGAGAACTGAGGAAATGTGTGCCCCGCTCGGAGCTGGAGGAGGTGCAGGTGAATCTGGGACTCCAGTGTGAGCAGCTGGCAAGGGAGAGGGCGGATGTGGCTAGAAGGCTCAACGATGCCCTCCTGGAGCTGGAGAGACTCAGACCTCCACCACACGGAGAAGAGGAAGATGAAGAAGAGGAGGAAGAGCATTCAGAGAGTTCAGAGCCCTCAGTCATATCAGGTACAACTGATAATGCAGTGTCATTTTGCATGAGTAGAAAACCATTGTATTTAGTTCACAGGTTGAGTTCATGTGTTATTATTTGTGCCTCTGTCCAATCAGAGCACTCCAGACGCACCTTAGCAGCAGTGAGAGAAGAACTTGAAGTAGCGAGGCAGGAAGCAGCTCAGGCTCTGGATTGTCTGTGCGCCGAGCGAGAGAGCCGGGCACAGGACGCCCTGCAGCTGAAGGACACGGTGCCACTTGCGAAACATAAAGAGGCGCTGTCGGCGGTGTCAGAACAACTTGCTCAGACACTGCAAGAGCTCCAGGAAGAAAAAACCCTTCGGGGCCATGCTGAGGAGCAGGCTGCCTCACTGGAGACTAAACTGCAGGCCATGCAGGATGCCATTCCCAAAGAGGAGCATGAGAAAGTCAAGGTCAGCAGAAATGTACAAATATGATAATAACAGCTCAAAAGGTCAGTGATCAAAAGTAGCTGATAAGGCCGGGCTCTTCTTAAATATGTTAAATATAGACTCAGCAGAAGAAGCTTGTTGATAAATGGAAGGAAAACCATTTCCTCCACTTTTAAAGGACAGGTTCACATTTTTTCATCACCTTAACTCACGTGCACAATATACAGTAATAAGTTGCTGTAATTGTTCTGTAAAAAGCTAATTGTGAGTGAATCTGCCTGCAGTGAAAATTAATACATTTTATCTGAAGCATGAAACTTCAGGGCCTGAATGATGCCTCCATTTTTTCCTGAAAAATCTTTAATATTAAATACAACGAATTATAAAATGGGCATTTGCAGTTTCTTTAAATTGTTTATTGAGGTATGGAGAGAAGTAAGAGCTATGCACATGTGCTTTTAGTTGACTTCTCCTTCTGCTTTTAATTTTATTCAACCACAACTCTTAAGCAAACAGATCCCTTGTTAATGAACCTTGCCATCTTGCACATTATTAAATGGCATATGATAATAATAATAATAATACTGATATTGAATTTCCAAATTTTAGAAGTTTGTTTTAAATGCACACATGGTCAGACGGAATAAAACTCTTCAGTTAATCCTGGCTCGTCTCACAGGCAGAGCTCCAGCACGCCCTGCAGGAAAGTGAGAGCGGTGCAGCAGCAGCTCGGGATGCTCTGAGTGAGAAGGAGATGGAACTGAGAGAGCTGAAATCCCAGAAGGCTGCAGAACAGGGTCTGATTTCTAAGGAGGATCACGAGGCCCTTCGGCTCTCTTTGCAGGCTGAGATCAACGCCGTCACGGCCCGTTTCAACGATCTTACTCGTAAACACGAGAAGACCTGCACTGAGGTCTGTGTGTCTATGATATTATGTGAGACCTCAGATGTTATTGTTTTGCAACAGCAGCAGTAGCTGTGGGCCTTGATGCCCTCCTTGCCTGCCTTTACATTATCCTACTCCATTACTTCTGTACTTTTTGCTGCAATGACCCATCTGAGTCATGTACTAAATTTGCTTGTGCACTACCAATTCAAAATATAACAAAACAGCAGAAAGCAATACAGCTATCCTACTAATTTAAGTTTTTATTATATATTTTTGCATTTAATTGATTTTAATTGCTGTAAAAAAATTAACTTCCCAAATGTGGGATAAATAAAGTACATCTAATCTCATTTTAGGGACACTCCAAATTGAATTTTCCTTCACATCTGCTGTTGCATTTAAATAATAAACTAAACGGCTAAATGCAGAGATTTTTTTTTTTATTAAGAGGCAGGATGAGACTGTTGGTATTATTTGTCTACTGCAGGTATTCCAGGTACAAAGGGAGGCACTCTTTAACAAGAGTGAGCGGCAGGTCGCAGAGTCGCAGCTCGCCACAGTTCAAAAACAAC
This sequence comes from Maylandia zebra, assembly GCF_041146795.1. Classification (NCBI taxonomy): domain Eukaryota; kingdom Metazoa; phylum Chordata; class Actinopteri; order Cichliformes; family Cichlidae; genus Maylandia; species Maylandia zebra. Next base: position 3,941,624 of record NC_135188.1, on the reverse strand, counting down.
TTGCTGAACTACAAGCCCAGTCAACCCATATCCAGGAACTCCACAAAGACATCCAGGAATCGCAGAGCCTCGTGAAAGAGAAGGACCGCAAGGTGAGATGCTAGCTGTTCATGAAGTTCACGGCTGCTCTTGAAGAACAAGGTTGTGAAAAGTGATGTGTTCAATATGTGTGCAGATAACAGAGCTGTCAAAGGAGGTGTTCCGACTGAAAGAGGCCCTGGGGGCTCTCTCGCCTCCTCTCGGAATCACCTCTTCCTCCTCATCAACCCATCATGGTAACCCTGGACAGCAAATGGCTCTGCAGAATAGGATTGCCATCCTCACTCAACAGCTCCAGGTGATCTATTAGATTCAAAGTGAAAATGTACTCATAAGTCTGGACGAATAAAAAGGTTTTGAGTGGTTTTTCATTCTAAATGTTTGGATAGATATAATTGATCTGAGGCCAGCAGGGAGCTTATTCAAATGAACACAACCACAATAACTGAAGTCAGCTTTTAGTGCACTTGGATCTAATTCTGGGAACAGTTAAAAGATCTACACTTGATGACTGGAAAGGCCTGACTGGGTTGTAGACAGATTTGTACTGTAATATGATAATGATATTGTCCTTTTTTTGCAGGATTGGGAGAGAAAGCACAAAAAAGTGGTGACTGTATACCGCTCACACTTACTGGCAGCTGTGCAGGTCAGTTCAGTGCACTCATATGCACAACAATTAGGACTGAAATGGAAATTTGTTGAGGATTTGTTTGTGTGTCTGTGTCTACTTTGGATCACACAACAGCAGTCTTTGTATAATTACATCAGGTGCGTACACATTGTTGACCCTGTTGTTCTGACTTTTTAACCCTCAGCTGTAAAAGACAGAGTACTGTAGTCATCCTGCCAGGCAGGCAACGCTAACACACACGTTTATGAGTGTGATAACTCCAGAATGATGCAACATAGGAGTTTCAAACTGATACAAAGGTGTATCTACTATAAATCTCGGACAAATTTAGATCTCAGTGACCTTGACCTCAAGGTCAATGTCAAATTGATACCAAAGGTATATCTAATAGGAGCCTGAGGGGTACCACTGGCTGCCGCCTGTATTTTTCAGTTGATTTATCTAGATCACAGTGATTTTTAGTGTTCAGTTCATTGTTCATTTGTTATTACCTTTTGGCGTGCTAGTTATAATTTATTGTTCTATGTTGTTGAGCTGGCTGCATAGTTGCTTACCTTTAATGCTTTTAGCAGGTAGGAATTGTCTTCTTGATGCCTCTCTTAAAATGGGACAGTTATTGTAATGTTTAGTTGGTGACATTGTTTTTCTGGAAATACAAGTATCTTGGACTGCTATTTGCAGTATCGGTTACCTTTCATTTCAAGATGGCATCATCGTCTGTCAACAGGGTCGCATGGATGAAGAGGTGCAGCATTTGCTACTCCAGATCCTGAAGATGACACACGAGGGGCAATGAAATTTAGAGCATCTGCAAGTTTCTCTCAGCTCCAGTCCCCTCTACAGGGCAGCATAGCAGCTCTATCACAGCAGCCTGTGGGACCAGTACCCAGTATAAAGCCAAATACAACTGATCTGTGGTCAGGTATCGCTGCATGCTTGTAATGTAGTAACCCAAACAACCGATAGAAAAATGGAACATGGAGTGCCTTTATTGTGTAGTATGTGAGGAGTTTATGAAAGCAGAATGTGAATGTGACAGAGTGAATATTTAGACGATACCAGATGCATTGATTTGTTTTTTTTTTATATAATAGTTTTAATTAAAAAAAGAAGATAAATTCTCTGCGGTTCACTGTGTTCTTTTTAAAGTGATCCATCAAAGAGTGTCGGTTGACTGACTCTGGGCTTAACTGTGGACCCGATACATTAGCACACAAATATAGGATCCATTCCAGTAACTATACTATGGAGTGTGCGAGAAAAATGCATAGTAATATGTCAAATGCGTATTTAAAACACTAAGGGTCCTTATTTTACAGTATGTAAGCCAGCATGCTGTTCTGGCCATCCTGATCCATGACCCTCTGCAGCAGCTATACACATACATTAAGGAAGCTAGAGACACAATATTTGAACCAACTAATATGCCTGAAATACGTGCATACAACCATTTATACTTTGTGAGGATAAAAACACCGTGTAAACAACTTTCAGCTGCTTCCTTACTCACAAAAAGTTGTACTGCATTTTTGATCATCCGATGCCGTTCCTAACACAACCCCAGTGGGATTTGTGCCCTATTAGGTGGGATCTAAACATGGAGCTTTTGCTTGTTGGTTAGATGGTTAAACTTATGCTCACAAATGACAACCCACCTTTTTTTAATACATTTTATTAACAAAAGGTCAGTCAGTTAATCATAGAAGAAAAGGTCCAGGAAATTCCTGAGGGGAGATACAAAAGAATGACAATGATCTGGATCTCGCAAAAAAAACTGTTGAAGTTTACCTCATCTTTATGTGCATTTATGAGGCTAAGAACAAAGGAGGGCCTGATTAAACTTAAGTAGCCAAGAACAGAGAGGGGGAAAAGGGCAGAAAGCAGACAAAATAATTTTAAAGTATTACAGTGTCAAAACTGGGAATGAAACGCTGTGGAGCAAAAAAAAAAACCAGCAAGTCAGTAAAATGTACAGACAGGGAATAAGGACAATAAAGTGATGCACTTCCCTGAGCTGGGAAAAATTAAGCTCCTTCTTTAACATGTCTATGACTGACCTCTGACTTAAAAACTCTGAGGGACACACATATAAGACGATAACATTTAAGACCATCATAGACAGTATTACTCATTCACCCCAAAACAAGAGCAGCTTCCATTACTGTTTACATGTACACAACTTTGAATCATCCTGAAGTTTGTTCATTTACTCATTGGCGTGGCAAGAAAACTGTTCTTTTGCAACAAGAGCATAAATGCACATTATATACACGCTGACACAAACGCCTGTCAGTGTAGTTATTAAGGCACTGAAGTGGGGGAGGCTGGGGAGAACGGGCATGGCTATACTGAGCATTAATGCGGAGGAGTTTTTACCACACATGACTTCCTAAAATAATGAACAGCCCTTACAAACAGCACAAATAGCAGATTTAATAGCAAATGTGATCAAACTTCTCAGTCAGGACAATGTATCGATCTCCACTGCACTGATAAATACACTAAAGCCACATTAAAAGCATCCATTGTGTAGCTCCCGCTTGTTCCACCTAAACGGCTCTGACCGATCGGTGCAGCGACAGGTGATGTTTTGGGGTGCGCCGTGTTGTCTGGCTCTTTGCATGGAGTCGGTGCAGTGGATTGGCTTGTTCTGGCCCATCTTGTGGCCGAAAACAGAACCTGCAGGGAGGCGGGCTGTTTCAACAGCTTGCACTGTTTGTCATGTTCTGCAACTGTTCCTGAGGAAAGCACTTGAGGTTGCTGTTACTTGGAACTTGTTTATGTGGTTGATGTCTCGAGATAGCTTCCACTTGAATGCCAGGACCCAATGTTTCCCAGGTAAATCAGTGATGTGCGCTTCACCTGTCAGTGGTTTTAATGTTGGGGCTAATCGGTGTATCATGATTATGCTTTTTTTTTGATGCATGTGAGGCTTAAAATAGCTCAGAGAAACAATAAAGGCTTTGTGGCTGTTATAAATTCAGATACTGCAGACCTTGAACATGAGCATTTAACAGTCTTTACATTCTAAACAGTTGCAGAATTTTCATTTCCTGCATTTGTACCGAGATGAACTACTGGACGAACTGGACATCTTGTTTTGAATTTTTTGGTGCACCAGAAAATTAGTGACAGTTTGTTCTGGTGATTCCCACAACTGGTTGATTTGAATAACCTGTGACTTACTAGTCATGCAAGTTGTGGTTTAAAGGAAGAACTTCACAATTACAGGCTTTTCTTCACTGTGCATTAAATCCTTTTGTGATTTCCTGAGGTTGGCTCCTCTCCAGACAGGTTGTCAGTTTAATTTTTGACCTCGGTTGGTGATTATCCAGCTCGGGCACAGCACAGACTGTGGATCCTGGTTGGTTTGTTAGCTTAATAACTGCATGCTGAGGAGTTTATGACAGATGAGGGATATTTGGTTTATCCTGGTAGTCAACAAGCAGAAGTACAGGGATATATCAGATACTGCAGACTCCTTAGAAGGATTGTCCATGGAAAGAAAGTATTGCTGATATTCTTTCTTCCCGTTGAAAAATCATCCCATAATGAGTCCTAGATTCAGTTTTTATGTGATTTGTATGGGCACATAGGAATTTAGCACTGTAGAACGAGAGAGAAAGAAATACTACATTATTTCTACTTAGATCTATTGTAACCAAGTGTGTGAATCTAAATAATCTACACGCTAAAATGTGAACCTCCCCTTTGCAGTTAAAGACAAATTGAACACCTCAACAATGTAAAGAAATAGCAATGCTTTTTAAAATGATAATGTTAGCATGCACTCCTTGCTTTACGTCTGCATTATAATCCCTTAAATTATTCATGTATCTGGTTTGAAAAGTCCATAGTGTATACTGCTATCTTACAGTCCCACACAGGTCCAGGTAATTCACTGCTTCCTCCTCACACCCCGTTTGAGATGAAGCTCACTCTCTGCTGCTACAATAGGCAGCTCATTCTTCAGGTGAAACGAGACGAGGTGGGTTATGCTCTCAAATAACATGTCTTTGGTCCGGACCTTTTTTTTGAAGGGAAAAGCAAAACAAAAGGAGTACACCAGTGTAACTTCATAACAAAACAAATAAGCAGTGTGATTTATTGAAACTACTTCTTAAGAGACTCACCACTCCTTCAGGGTCCACTAGCAGTAAGTGTTTAGGGAGGCCACGGTGCAGGCCGCTTAGCACATACTGGCCAGGATTGGTAGTGCTCTCCCTTACCAGAAAATCTCCGTCCCGGCTCAGGAGTTTTTCTGCGTCTCGCCGGCTCATCCGGCTGTGGTACCAGGGCTCACGGCGAAGCTGCTCCTCATTTGGAGCAACGGGGGCTCTGCGTCGTGGAGGGCTGGGCCACTGATCCTCCAACACCCGACCACCTCCCACTCCTCCCTCAGCACCAGAGCCTCCAGATATAGTGGACCCAACACCACAGGCCTCATGGAGTTTCAGGGCATCCTCAAAGGGCCCTACAGAGACGACAAAGGCGCTTGAGATGTTTCACAAGGTTTTGTTGTTTCCTCATAGTGTAGTGGTCTGCCTAACTAGTAAAAGATCCGTGGATAATCGTAAAAGGACGGTGTCAAAAAGGGAATCTGGTGGGAATCAAACATTTGAGAGAAAGTCTGGCTGTCGTTCTGTTATATATATGTCCGAAGATGTCATAGGCAGGGACTTACTCATGTCAAAGAGATCCTTTTTGGGACTCTCTGGTGCCCTGGTGCCTCTGTGCCCATCAGGACCCTGAGTGAGTGAATCCAGGTTTTCCAGACTCTGGGTGTTAACATATTGATGCTCCTCATAGTCTCTGCTGCCTGGAGGCTGACCGTCAGCACACAAATAACCATCTGATGTCAGACCTAAGACAGAAAGGTGCGCACAAAATGCGTTTCATTCACTAGTTTCTGCCCCGTGCTACAGCACTGTTTGCTGCTAACGGAAACAACTGATTATATAAAAGAAAAAAAAATCACAAAATGTCACTTAAAATTTCCAACTACTAAAAGTCTAACTATTATTTTCTATATTTTTGAAAGGAAAAAGTTAATTGTCGTACCTATCTTGATCATCCTCCTAGCATCAGTCTAGTTAAAGATGATAAACAATATGAAGTATGAAGGGGGCCTTATTAAAAATGCCAAGATCCTATTTCTGTTAATTAAGAGGGCAAACGCTGAGCTCCCTCAGTCAATGAGAACTGTGATGATTAGCTTTGTAATACAATAAGGATGGAAAAAAAACAACTAACCTCCTTCAGAGACAATTTAACATAAATATATACACAAAACAAATCTGACAATCCTCATTGTTTAGTATGTGACTAGAAAACGTTGCAACTCATATATTTAAAAAAAAAAAATCCTTCATTTAAAAACCTGTTTGAAATCCCCCCAGTTAAGTACATCACCTCTATATAACAACTGTATTATAAAAACTAATCTAAAAGGTCACAATGTTTTAGCTGTTACAGCTGCTCCCTGCCACAGGATGTCTCACCTGAGCTGCAGGTTGTCTCCGTGTCCCAGTGAAGCTCATAACACAGCTGACCAGGCTGGTGAGATGCTTGATCTCTCCTGGCTGGTGAGCTCATCTGCTAACACATAATCACACCACAAGAACACAACCTAAATACATCTGGATCTGTATAACCAAGAACTCTCATCTCGTGTCCCTGCATAATGTAGTTTCGAAGCACTCTATTTGAAACATTAGCTGCAGCATGTCACCCTGTTGTGAACAAGTTGCAACAAAGGGGGCAATGGGTCCTTTCACCTGATAGGCTACAGAGAACCCAAGGCTCTTCGTGTAATCGTATTTGTCTTAGGCAATTATGCTGCAGGCACAGTTATGGAGTATATTTTCATGATCCTATGCTTTAATTCCATGTAACAATATGAGGCAGGAGCATGAAAACACATCAGTCACCAGTTCACGAGGGAGATGTCAGAGAGTTCTGTTCGAAACATTAATCCAATACTTCATGATAATGACCAGATGTTTTAGTTTAGTCTGTAGTGCAAGCATGCAGGTTTTACAGTTTTACACAAAAATGCACCGGAGGTCTTCTCGATGAAATTTGGAGAAGCAGAAATACACCGTACAAATAGAAAAATATAAATACACAATATGCAATTACCTCAAAACTGGATTCAGCTACAGTAGAGCTACAACATGCAGAGCCTGATTTAACAGTATTTCTATAGCCATGTCAGGACACTCACCTGAGCTGCTGTCTTGCTCTGTGGTTGAGTGTGCATGTGACCAATGAGGGTTCCACTGGGCCTGAGTCTGGAGTCTACCACACCTCCAACAGGAGGCTCCTTCCCTGGAATACGGTTATAGTAATCCGGCTCAGAGAAGTCCTCATCATCCCTCCAAATTGGTTCTTCTGTCCTGGCAGACCTAAGGAGAAATATACTGTGAGTGTAAGTCTGACAACAGAACTACATGTCCAAAAAAAGACAGCAAAAAACTGTATTTTAACCACGACTTCCAAATATGATTATGTATTCATTTCTATAATGATGTTAACGCTACAGCATTAATTTGAGGAGGAAATCAGCGTTGTTAAATTGATTTGTTCCGATCAAGTAACATCTCCACATCCGAAATTGAGAAGATGTTTATTTGAAACCAGGAAGAAACAAACTGCTTGTCTGGACTTATTCTGGTGACTGCAGTGGCATCGCTGCGGTAGCATCTCATGTGTGAGAAAATCTATGTATTTACAACACTGTAAGACTGATTTTGAAGAAATACAAGAACAAAGTATCACATCTCCTTGTAATAAATAAGAAAGAAATCTGAGAACTCTAAACTAGATCAGGTTGGTGGTGGATAAGCTCTTTCTGCTGGATGCTTAGAATAGAATAAACCTTTATTATCCCACGGATGAGAAATTTCGGTGTTACAGAGCTCTTACAGCAAGTGAAAGTAAAATATAAAAGGAAGACACAAGCAACCGAGGTTCGTATATACAGGTATATACAGGTAACAATGTACAGAATATGTATAGAAAAATATAAAAATTGTACAGAGATATGTATAAAATGTGCAGTAAACAAACAAGCTGGTGAGTAAGATGACCAAAAGAGTGTTAAGCTGCATTATAGAGTCTGACAGCTGCTGGTAAGAATGCTTGGGATGTATACAGTCCTGGGAGTCTTAAACTGAAGTGTTTTTTTGGTGCTTTTGTTACATGAAGTCAACATACTAGATTTTTCTATTTGACACGTTGGGATAATTTATGAGTCACTATCCCACCGCTTCACCGATGTCACTGATTTTAAGGAGAGTAACAACAACTCTTAACATCTTTTTTATCCAGTTAAGTACGTGAGAAGTGGCAGGACTTTCTGTTACCTCTCCACAGATGTCATGGTTTTTGGTGGACTGTGCAGATACTGTTTGAACTGCAGCTCGAAGGCTTGGCCGAGGGTACTGATGACACTTTGGGCTAAACCATCTGAGCACTCCAGGATATGACATGCTGAAAGAAAAAGAGAGAGAGAGAGTGAGGAGTTAAAAAGTTGCCACGAGCTATTCAAACTCCCGGTACAGCAATGAGCCAATAGTTTATTGGCTTCTACATATGTGGATTTTTAAAATATTAATATTTTTTAAGACATCAGCAAACACAATGTTTATTAGCTATTTAATTTCCAACAAAGTATATTTTGTGGTGCAATAGGCTGATATTTTATAACAATACTGGTTTACGACACCGGCATATTACCACATTTTATATACTTTAGTTTTTTTTAAATAATTGTGATGTTTAAAAATGAAATACTAATGTTTACAATGCAAATGATAAAATCAAATCATCAATATTGTTAATAAAATATTGTTTTTAAATGATTTTGTACTGTTATTGTTACAGTCTCACCCACCCTAAACCCATAATAATTGTAATTAAGCCACAGACAGACCACATAATACAGTTAGAGGTGGAATCAAAGCATTTTTAAGAAAAAATGTCTATAGATATCGCAATAGTAATGTTATAATCCACAGTAAAAAAGACAACAGACATTATTTTCTAATGCAACTTATTTTGCCTTACAAAATAAACGTGTTTGTCTAGTGGCAAAATGTATGGAAGGAGAAAGGGAACCTTTTTAGAACATACCTCTCTGATTCACTGGGTCTTTGGACACATATGCAACATAATCAGGTGTGTCCTGCAACATATCAGTTTGGGGGAAAATCAGCTCGATAAATCAAAACCATCAGTAATTTTCGAAGCTCGAGACTGTTAACGATTAATTCAAGTCATACATGTTTGCATAGGCAAAATGTTCATTCCAACAATTTAATGGAGAGTAAATGTTAAATGCTGCACTCACTGTGTCTCCCCCAGAGGCAAATGAGATGGACTGCAAGGGATGATGAGCTATCACCTGAAAGAGAAAGGAAGCCATTCGTTATTTTGTCAATGAATGTACAGTACTGTGTAAAAGTTTTGACCCACCCCTCATTTCTTCATATTTTGCTTCCAAGGAGCTAAAATTTCTTTGAATTCTTATAAAGTGGTCTTGAGCAACAGCCCTCCAGGTTTTCTGAAAATCTTTCAAAGTTTTTCTTTGGACATTGGCTGCTTTTTAACTGTTTTCATGTTTTTGTTTGTTTGTTTAGCCACCTAACTCTGGCCTATTACTCATTCAAGCATAAAAAAGGCACCTAAATCCAGCGATGAACCTGTTGTATCTACACATAATGGACAACTGGGCAAAGTCCCAATTAAAGGTTAAAGGTTTGACTCTGTACCTCACAAAAGTGGTATTTATTTATAATATTCACATAGGAGTGTAAAATTGTTCACTACAAACTTCCAACAAAGAATTTTTTTTTATCTCATCAGTGATTTCGCACATATTTTACCCAGTGATTAACAGTTAAGAGAAAATATGCTAACGTCAATGTAAAGCTAAGCTATAGGAATAAAGAAAAATGCAAAAATAATAGCTGGCACATTATAAAGGTCTTAATCACATTGTGGTCATGCAAGTACATTCGCCACCTTAATTAAGTATCAGCTAACCTGTCGTGTGGTAGGAATGAGCAGATTAATACCATCGATGGAAATATTGACTGCGATGCTCATGCCTGCAAATCGTAGGTTACTCTTCCCCATGACTGACTGCAGAGCTTTGTTTGGAACCTACAAAATAAAGGATACGATGAAAATTACAGTTATATAGCTTCAGTTGTAGATACAGATAAAAATGTCATACTGTATATTAGTTACCAGAAAAACAGCCGCATGGAGCAGCAGCAGTCCTTTCTACCCTTTGTTGTTATTTTAATACATCTTGTGTGTATATAAAATTACTATTGACTGCTTGTCAAAAGTACTGCATGTATGTTAGAATTATAAATTACTGTTAACCTTCTTCCTCCAAGCCCCCTTTCCACCTGGCACAGCTTCGCACAGTCTGTTGATGGCTTCCCTAAAGAGAAACATGAAGAAAGATTTCAGATCAGACTAAAGACGAATATACTGGTCACTGATTATCAGCCATTTGTAATAATAATAATATTATATAACGTATAAATCATATGGACTTGTGTTGTCTGTGCAAAAATAGAGAAAACTGAGTCACAACACAAAACGCCACCCCACAGCAATGGAAAACGTTAGGTTAAACATGAACAGACGTTTTCCCTTCCTCCAAACAAGCCCATAGGTCGTAGGCAAATCGTAGTTCAAAGGTCACGAAAATAGATAAGAAAGTCACAACATTCTTATCCATTAATGTTGGAAATGTTAACCCGAGAAAGAAAACAATAACAGCATTCATCTGTTGATGAATAATTTGGGAATTTAAATTCCCAAAGTATGGGAGAATAAACAGCATCAGATGAAGAAAATAAAAAGTAAATAGTGTATAAGACCTCTTTAGGGCATTAGCATTAGCATTTATTTTCTGCAGTGCAATTCTCCCTGCACATTTGTTACAAGTTGGCGATAAAACTGATATAACTCCTGGGAATGACTGCCTATTAGGCATTTAAAGGGTCTGTCCCTGTGTGAGCATGATGGCACGGCTGAGCCATAAAGTGGATTTGAGGCGGGAGCTCACACGCTCTCTGCCAGGGGACAGTGGGAACAATCAAGAACCTAGCTGCCCCTATCAAGTGGCTCGTAAATATTTAAAAAGCAGCGTCCCGGGCCCCATCTCGAGTAAAAGTCTTCTCAGGGATTTTTGAAAAACACCACAATGTTCGAATGACTCATGCTGATGAGAGAGCAGAGGGAGAAGGAGGAGGAGACAGAGGAGGGGGGGAGAGATGAGCTGTTGTTTTCGACTACAATAAAATGCTGCACCTCGTTTCACTCATTTTGCAGTTAAACGGCAAAAAACACAGAGAGGACTGTTAAGAGAAAGCACCTTCTTTAAATCCTGGAGCTGAATTACATTTTTGAAATACTGGAAGCTACTGACTGTTTCGTTGTGGTCTTCCAGGACTAAATCAAGTTGTGTATAAGTCAGGAAGCTGAAGAATGGCCTGTTCTGAATGGATATGTAAGCCCTTACTGTGCTGCCTTTAAATGATATCCAGCAATTCACATACACACATATCACGACTTTGGCAAACAAAGTAAGGAAAGACCCAGGAACAAAAGCCTTGTGTTGTTAGCATCATGGAGGACTTGAACCTATTTTGAATTTTTAAAAAATGCCTTATGTGAGCTACTAGGTGAAAAGGGCCCCTCTGACCTTGACCGAGGGGTAAACACACTTAAATGGGACTTTAAAATCAACCACGACAGGAATGCAAACAAAAAACATTCATCATTGCTGGAAATAATCATGACTCAGTCAGTCACATAAAAACAAGACCAGACATAGCCATCTTACTCTCTATGGCTACTCCCAGTGCAAACATTTTGTTTTGCTGCTTTGTTTTGGACATCTTCCTCCTCCTCCTCCCCCCTCAAGAAGTTACAGCCGCAGACATTATCCAGCAGGGTGCGTTCATGGGGACCACTGCAGCTTTCTACAGTCATTAACGAACATCATCAATAATAGATCTCCCTCTCCATCACTCCATCTCTGCTACCTCCTCCCCCCTGCACTTAAGCCTCGGATGCACGGTGGGCTCAGATTACTGCCGATCGATTGTGCAGGAGAGAGGAGAGGGTGAGAGACAGAGAGCGAGGCAGACAGGGAGGGAGTGGGGAAAAGGACTTCTCCCATGAGGTTGAGGACTGCAAAAAACCCTGTTTTTATAACAATAACATGACGTGTAGGGCATAAAAACACCAAGACACAGACATAGTAAGGCCCTGAGGCATAGTTTAATGTGTAACCTTCTGGCCTTTGATGCCAGTGAACACAAATACAGCAGCTCTGTTTATCTCTTAACAGTCCCACACTATAACTGCTGTCTTCATGCATGTAGTTCTTGCAAGTGCATGAGTTATTGGACAGCTCCACTGCAACGTAAACTTGAAATTCAAAGTTGTGGCTCTTGATCAAAAAAGACTAATGTGACAAGTGTAAATCTATTGGCCATGCTAAAGCAAAAGTATTTATATATAGTATATATATATATATTTTAAAAAAACTCTTCACACTTCAATTAATACTACACATCTACACTGTCAGATATGACGGTTACCAGCTTACCTTGTCACTTGAGTGCGTGTGGTGAAGTCCAGGGATCGCATTGATTTCAGCACCTCAATGCATCCCATGTACTGTAAAGAAAAAACCAAAGGGAGAAAAATCATTAAAATCTAAGTTAAATACCTTATTTTTAATTTAAAAATAAACTCATGATATGTTCAAATATGTTTTATGATCTGAAAAGATAATTGAATGAAACTATTCAAAAATACAGAACTATAAACATGCGCTGCATTTAAATTAAGTTTGTATTTTTAACTACACCACAACACTTCCAGAAAGAGATGTTACGTTCACAATAGACTATACTCTGTTGGTACATGTGATTACTTTCAACAGTAATCTAAATCAAATCCCCATATAGCCCATTAATGTAGTGTCCTCCAGTGGGAAGGTCCCAGCTGAGCAGCTTCCTAATGCCTGTCAGGTTGGGGTGCTAATGGCACTGTGACTAGATTAGCAGCACTCAGAGCTCCAAATCATGGATAAACTGCAGCTTCTCAGCCCTCTGGGGGATGTGAGTGTGTTTGCGTAAACAATCAGCATGTGAGTACGCCCTCTACATCTTATTTGCATATCTGTGTGGTTATCATGAAAAGATGAAGTGGTGAACGAATTGCTTGGCATTTGTTTGCCTGCCATAATCAGTCTCTAAAAACCAACTCGGAGATAATAACTCATTTAAAAAAGCTTCTACCATCTACCACATTCCTGCTGCATAGGTAAATAAACCCATGAATACGTAAAAACAACAGATGCAACATTGAATATTAATAATTAACATTTTTTCCTGTGTTTTTTGCTACACTGATTGAATCGCAGCCTCCTTAAAAACATGTGACACTCATCTTAAATGCAGCACATTGCATTGGGGATGTAAAGCACAGCTCTTTGTGAAACTTATTTGGAGAGACGGAGAGAGAAACAGAGTGGGACCTCTGAGCCAGAGAACATAACGAGCTCACTAACAAGATTTGGACATGAGGGACGTCTTCCATCAGAGAAATTGTCCCTCTCTTTTTTCTTTCCCTCTCTCTGCCAATGCTTCCATTGTCACAAACTCAATCTACTGATGCAACATCCCTACTTCTATCACCCTATCTGCACTCTTGTCCTTTTGGCCAAGTCTCTTGCACACTATTGCTATGACTACAGGGACGTAGACTTTCCAAGACACATTCCTTAGAAATTTAATAACATTAGCATGTCCTCTTTAGCCGTGTTTTGCTGTCTTTGACATAAATAATTGCCAAATTATATCGTTTGTCACTGTAAAAGATTTCCAAAAGAAGTTTATTAGCCAATGTGATCAGATTTTACAACAAAACAGCCATGTAGTAAAGGATGATCAGATAAAAGTATGTGATTAGTTACTCTCTATTCCTGGTTAACTGCACACTACGCAGAGCATATTCAAAAATATATGACAGTAAAATTACAACAACTCAAGTCTACAGACCCTTCTAGAAACTGCATCAATTAGCAACAGGCAATCACATTGCAAATATTTATGCTTCGCTTTGATAGTGAAATAAGTGAAAAACACAAAATAGAAACAGTTTGTCTCTCTCTCTGCAAATGATTTAGCAGAAGCGGTGTTTTGATGGTCGGTGCAAAATCCTGACTAGCAGAGGCGGCAGATGCAGGCCAGACACAGATCTCGACGTGGCTATGCAGCGAGAGAGAGGGAGAGAGAGCGAGTAAGAGCATTGCTAAAAATCTGATTTGTGTCTTTCCCAGCAGAGGAGTGGATATGTATGAATATGTGAGTGAGAGAATGAGAGTCGCTCAGCATAGTGGCCGTGCTGCTTAAAAATGGCAAGGTGCAGCAGAAATCAACCATCACTCTGACACTAATACATGCAGAGACTACGCCTCCCTGCATAGATTTCCCATTGAAATGCATGCTGCACATACATGTCTCCTGAAGTACTACGTTAAGAGGCGTGAAACACGTTCAAACACTGGCTCTTTCAGGTCATCTGCAATAGTCAGAGGGCATTTTCTGATGACAACAACAAGCTGTTAAAAGCCTGGTCCCATCATTAATATGATTATGAGTCAGATATGAAAAGAGCACTTGTTATCCATTTCAGAAAGCCCTTCCTGGCTGTGAGAGCTCATATGTAATCGACATTTGGACTGCTCCCATACAGATCCAACCATCCTCTTCCACATCATATGATGCAAATGACTGTGATTAAATGTAATTGAATATGGGAATGAATGGTGCCTGTATAATGTTATTAGAAAGCGTGCTTGGGCCCCAGTCTGGGCTAATCAAGAGTCATGTCATTAGTTTGAGGAGGAGGAGAGCACAGGGGCAGAGGTGAACAGTTATGGGGGATTGCTGAGGGGACATCGAGCATTCTGCTCAGGCTGGTAGCCCTTTGTAAACACAGCGAGCTCGGATTGAGAACAAGATTTCTTTGAAACTCAGATTTATCTATATCATTTGAAATGATCACATTCATTTCTATATGTATCAGTTTATTTTGATACAAATTTACAGAATAATAAAAAAGCTTTATTGAGCATATTTTCATGATAATGAAATAAACATTTGGTATCGACTATGCTGAGATGCTGTAAATAACATTTTATGGGTAAAATCATAATAATTCATTGCACACAAGAACGTAAACAATCCCGAAACAAAACAAAGAGCAACCACTCCCACAAGCTTGCAGTGGGAGCTTACAATCAGACCTAAGTTACAAGCTCTATAAATACAGATTCTCATTGTTTAAGTACAGTATGATAAATTCTACCTTTGGTAAACAGTGCAGCTGAACCACAATCCTTTCTACAGTCTGTACACATAATTTCATGGTTTATCTCTCTCCACCCTGACGCCTGCATGCTGTCTCCCAATGAGCAACGCTCAGCCATCTATCTGGATTAAATTATGTGTTCCCCAGTCTTCCCACATGAGCTGCATAACAAACTGCCTGATAGTGAGGTGTCCTTTTGTCTTCTGTGCAGTCAGACAGAGAATATTTAAGTGGGGTCATATATTTAATATTCTGCAATTATCTTGTTCTCTTTACTCATTGATGAGCACCTGAAAAAAGTTACTGCATATTTCCTTTGGTTGTTTTTTATTTCTTTGAAGAAAATAAAAAAGTGCCAGCTAGCTTACCCTGACAATGTAGGACGCTCCTTGTCCTACTATCTTCTTGTCAGGGTGCAGCCAGCCTTGAGAGGGTTTGTGGATGAAGCTGCCCTTCTGGTTGAAGTCCTCTCCCCCAAGCCACATGCCTTCGACCCTTGTGCTGCGCGTCATTCCCGATCTGAAGTTGCTGGAGCCACCGGGGCTCGCCATGACCTCTGCGGCTCCAAATACGTGCCC
This sequence comes from Maylandia zebra, assembly GCF_041146795.1. Classification (NCBI taxonomy): domain Eukaryota; kingdom Metazoa; phylum Chordata; class Actinopteri; order Cichliformes; family Cichlidae; genus Maylandia; species Maylandia zebra. Next base: position 3,925,958 of record NC_135188.1, on the reverse strand, counting down.
CCCTGGACTGGCAGAATTTGCCGCTGCTACTGCTCGCTGCCCCCGAATGGCCTGTAGGGAACAAGGAGTGACACACACCGGGTCACAGGAGTTAAGCACTGCTGCAAGGCTCGCCACTGGGCCACTGGCTGAGGCTCCACCACCAGGCCTGTGTGATGATGAAGAAGACGTGACAGAGGCCTGGGAAGTAGCTGCCGCTGTCTTGCCCGAGTCCTTGCTAGAATTGGAGCTGGAACTGGAGTTGGATGGACTCCGGCTAAGCAGGGAGTTGGAGAATTTCCACTGAGGCATCTTAGGAATGAGCATGCAGAAGGTTGTCGTGGCATCTTGTTCCCCATCCAGGCAAGGAGAGTCGGCCAAGGCCATAGCCCCAGCAGAAGAGGAGGACCTGGCACTGGGATCCAGGGGAGGCAAAGGAGGCAGAGGAAGGCTTGGCGTGGAGGAGGGAACCACTGGTGTGGCCACAACTTTGCCGCTCATGGCTAAGCTCTGCATTAGGTCGTCGGAGGAGGTCACAGACTCATTGCGAAAGCGGTCATACTTTGGCTTAAGGAGCATGCCCGGAGTAGCCGCCTGAAGCAGGACCTGTGAGTGGGGATAACTGCCACAGGATGGAAGAAAAAGGGGAAAGGGGGGAAGGGGAGGGGGAAAGGTGCAAAGAAGGAGGAGGAGAAAACTAGCAGGAAAATCTTGTTGGTCTTATATCCTTGTCAAAGTCAACTGAATGCTGTCTGGTCCTCTCCCGTTCACACACACACACTGTCCCGCTCTCATGCTGCTCTCCTCACTGAGCTGCCCCGCTCCCTCTCCCTGCCTTAGGCAAGCTGTGCTCCCAGTCTTGTTCTCTCTCTTCTCTCTCTCTTTGGATGATGTCATTGGTCTATTAGCCCTGCCCAGCTGCTCTCAGACTGTATTAGCCAAAACACATCTGCCTGAACCACCCGGCTCCCAGACACACGTACACATTGACACTACAGAGCACCTGTGTTTCTACATAAAGTACATTCAGCAAGGCAGTAATTGGAGCCAGTAATCATTACATTTTGGAATCTACTCCTCAAATGAACTCTATGCCAGCATTTGACCTCCGACAATAAAAAAAACAGTGATATTAAGATTATAAAAAAGGCTGCATTGCTTTTAAGATGGTAAAAATATGACTGAAATAAAACGATATATCCATCCACTTAACCACTTAACCAGCTGGGATCCCAGCTAACACTGGGCGAGAGGCTGGAAACATCCGAAGCATCTTGCCCATCCATTGTCAGTTCATTATCATTTGGAATTTTTCTTATCTATGGATTTTCTGTGTATTTTTTATCTATGCCTTCTGTATTTCAACTGTCTCTGCATTTTGATAACTAACACAAAATAATGTCCTTAATTTAAATTCACATGTTCAAAAAGTAACCAACACTACTGTAAATCGCATAAAAACAAATAACACAAATGTACAGCAACAGAAGAACAAAGCTCTAGAACTAGCTAAATTGAGATATAAAGTTAAAATATTTAGGGTATTGAGTTTGGATGTTGATGAATATCAGAAAATTTCCTGTCCATTTAGTTAAAGTGAATTTTGTATGATTTGATGTATGCTTATAATTGATCCTGGTTATAGGCAAAGACTTCACAAAGAAAACAATGCAGCCACTCTCCTAAGGGACTACATCTCTAAAAACATCCACCCTATTCCATCTGCCTGAATTCCCTTCCCATCTCCCTCCCAACCGTCTCCCAAGAGAACAATCAGCCATCTCAGCAAGATCCTTTTAGCTGCTCTCTCTTTTTCCCTTTCCCCCGTTCAACCTCTTTCCTGCTTCTCTCTCACAACTGCATTCCTCCGTCTTACACAAAGGCAACAGAAGGTACGCATCAGGAGTCAGGATTCTCTGTGAGAAACATAAAGCGAGTTAAACGATGATTTTCAGTCGAATCACGTAAACAGGTACAGTAGTAAAAAGGATACTGACACAGAAGACAGAAGGAAAACCTATTCCCCAAAACAAGTTTCTAGAAATATATTGTGTCTAACCCAACACTCTGTCATGCCAAAAAGCTGAAGAAAGGTCTGTAATTCACGGGATTTCTACAGCGCTTCAGAGAATCTGGAGAACCTGGAGACCATGGCATTTATCCAACACCAACAACTACAGTAAACAAACTACAGCCCAATTCATTCAGAACAATAGTAACAAGATAATAGATTATACAGGCATGCGACTGACACATTTGCAATCTTAAAGTTAGAAAGAAGCATGGATCTTACCTGTGTCAGGCTCTGAGAAAGCTGCTACATGACCACTGCAGTGGTTGTTTGCTAGAGTATAAAAAGTTACTGATAAACCAGATGTAATCGATGCATGTTGACAGATGCAGTAGCCTTTCTCGGTATTTTCTGTTCCCCATTTTCCCTGGCAAAACACTTGAGTGTCATGTATAAAATTAAAGTGTTCATGTTATTTCCTCAAACTCTTACTTCCACTTTCATTCTACAAATGATACCAATTCCAATTTAATTCACACATTTTTTTTCTCTGTATTTCAAGAGTCAACGGATTTACCTCATGAATTTACATATACAAGTGGAACAAATCCTGCTCTGAATAACACACCACTCATTAGCAGCCACTGACACAACCTAATACAACAAAACGTCATAAGGTACCTCCAGCACAGAAAATTTAAGCTGTTATTTGGTTAAAATGTAGAATGAGTTCGCAGTAAGTTAGTAGACTGAGAATATAAGGCTATTTATACAAAACATATATATACAATTTGGCTATGAAAGTTGGGTGTAAACGACCTGCATCTTGACTGTACTGTTTAATCACTTACTGATAATGCTGATGGATGCTTTTCTAAATATTTTTGCCATATTCACTTTCAGTGTTCTATGACAAAAGTGCTTTTTAAAAATAATAAAATGTATGTAGTCATGCTAAGTGTTCTGCGGGGCTCCGTAATATTCCCATGCTGTTGTGAATACACCACAGGTCGAACAGAAAGTATAGAAGTGAATCATACATACGATTTCACCCCCAGTGGATACATCGCCAACCCTGTGTACTTTTCTCCTGAAAGTTTACCCTCCGTTGTCGGCTCGTCTACGTCAAAAGTCCTCTCTTGCAGAAGATCAACTACGTAGCAGAGATAATTGAGAGCCGAAGATCTTTTACTGTGTCAACTTCTCAACATATCTGACAAAACGACCACAAACTTTTCAAAATACAACACAAACCTTGGGTTTAAAAAATCAAAAACGTATTTTTTTTTAAATCTTATATATAGCCATTCCTAATATACCGTTAAATGTACAAATTCTATCGCGATAGCGCTTCGCCTCAAGGCTTGTGTTTTCCTTGCGGAGGGAGTCATCTTTCTTTGAATAGACGATCCTGTTAAGTCCGCGTGCTGCTGCTTTGACCAATCAGGGGAGTGCGGGTAACCGTTGGGGTTTGAATCATCCCCAGAAAACAGCGGCAGATGACAGTAGTTCGTTGAGCTTGTAGATACTGCTAGCGAACATATTTGGTTCACATTATCCAGTATCAGCTCTTTGAAGCTCAGTTTTGTTGCTTTTGTCAACTGAAAATGTCGAAAAAACAGATTTTCTATTCTGACAAGTACACCGATGACGACTTCGAGTACAGGTATTGTGTTTTTAACGTTTTCAAGAGTCCGTTAATTTAGTTCGAGTAATTAGCTAAGGTCAAAGTAGCTTTTGAACGTGGTGGAGATAACTTATTGCCGCTGTAAATTGAGACGTCTTGTGTTAGCGTTAGCAGTTGATATTAAAATATATCAAAATAAACTGTCTGACCCCTAGTAGGCAATTAACAATATGTTTGTTATATTTCCATCCTCAGGCATGTTGTGCTTCCTAAGCAGCTGTCCAAACTGGTGCCCTCCTCCCACCTGATGACAGAAGAAGAGTGGAGAGGACTTGGAGTCCAACAGAGCCAGGGCTGGATTCACTACATGATCCATAAACCAGGTCAGTAATCACGGTGTGAAGGATAAGTTCACATTTTCCTCAGTCTTGTCTTGAAAATTAAGTCAGACGCCCATGTGTGCATCTAAAGAACTACAAATTGACGTCATCATTCTTTGAATCTAAGGTGGTGAAAATACCACGTTTCTGTGTATTTGTCAAACCTTTGGAAAACTATGAAGCACAGTAAAAGCAAATATGTGTTTTAGGGCTCTTTTCTTTTTTTGTTTTAAACCAGACATTTCACCATCTGTTTACTGTCACTTGAGTAGGAAAGCGTCTCCAGGGAATGATCAGGGTTGCTATTATAAAAAAAAAAGCTATAACAGCCTCCCCTCTGTCAGTGCGCCCCACGGCAGCTGTGGCTACATTGTAGCTTGCCATCACCAATGTGTGAATGACTGAATGTAGTGTAAAGCGCTATACAAATACAGGCCACTTACCATTTACAGGCCATAACATTGCTCACTCTACGCTGAAGCCTTTAGCTTTAGCTCAGCCTTTTTACATGGTGTGTATTCTATTGGCCATTATGAACAGATCTCTTCCTGGTATATGTATCAAAGAAGAGGGATGACTATATCAGGGTGATTTTCATGGTGACCCTATATCAGGGCCAAACTCATAAGAGCCTAGTTTGATCTTGTGTGGGTAAGAAGTAGTACATCCACAGGAGAGATGGTTGAGACCCTGAGAAACTGTAAGAAAAATAAGCACAATTTCAAGAAGGTGTTTTGTTTTGTTTGTTTGTTTTAAAAACAGCCAGTACCATTATGACACATCCTCCTGAGAACCAGCCTATTCATTTATGTCCTTTGTAATGGGCATTTGTTTTTGGTCTATATCTTTTGACTTATTTGAGCTATACTACTAAGTCCTGAGGGACTAAATGGAGGACATTCTGGGCTTTCCATTGATATCCCATGTGTTTGGGTGGCCTCTTTTAGCTCCAAAGAGGATGGTAATCACAAAAAAGTTCAATGGGAAGATTCTTTTTTTCCTTGGTTCCCAGGAAGATATATTAAAATGTGTAGATCACAGTGAATATACAAAATTAGAGAAGATTTAAATGTTAATTTTTTTGGAAAGAAGCAATATTGGGGTTTTTTTGTTTGGTTTTTTGTGTTTGTTTGTTTTTGTTTTTTATGATCCAAGCAATCTGAATTAAATGTCCATAAATTATCAGTCATGTGAAGAAACGCTGGTAACGGCAAGGTGTTTTACTGACTAAAAACATTTAATAATTACCCTATAGAACCTTGTTATTGTTGGTAAAAATAAACAAACATAAGAACGTTTTTTTGACATCCATACCATTTCAATTATTATATTTTATAATTGCCCTTGTATACAGACCCACAATGTTTCTGTTTCAATGTTTCTTACGCATACAGCATGTGTATATAGTTTCACTCGCATATATGTATACATATATTGCTTTTTATTTTATTTTCTTATTTATTTCCCCCCTTGTTGTATATTGTTTTCTCTTCTTATTTTTGCACCTTTGTGGTCCAGCTACCCAATTTCACTGTGCAAGAAACTGCACAATGACAATAAAAAGCTCTAAGTCTAAAATTTCAGGTTATTGTCTCAAGATTTTGACTTACTAACTCAAAATTCTTATTTTTTTCAATTTCAATAAGTTGATAACAAAATTTTGACTTGGCTCTGCATTTGCTGAGCTGCATTTGGCCCCCGTGTTTGAAACCCCTTCAATATACTTTCAACAGCATATGAGTATTATGCTAAAGTTGACATAAGAATTGAATCTGTCATTGTACAGCTTCTACACTGCATTATTTGGCCACGATCAAATTTGGGTGTAGACGACGTACAGCTGTAGGCTTGACTGTGTTTGATGACTTACTGATGATGCTGACAGATCCTTTCTTGCTTTACTCCCTAGAGCCACACATACTGCTTTTCAGAAGGCCTCTCCCAAAGGATTAAAGGGGAAGCTGTCTGTTAAAATACCTGCTATCTCCTCTGCTGATATGTATTGTCTTTCGATCCTATATCTGTCCTGCACATAAATCTATATGTGTTGTGATATATTGTGTAGATGCCCTGTAGTTTTGTGTGTATATATTTTTGTGTTTCTTCATTCAAATTTCCTCAGTTTTTAGAGGTTATGAGAGACAAAAATGTCTTGTTTTCACTGTGAATGATAACTTAAAACAATTTGAAGGTGGAAGTTTGCCTGTCAATTGTACAATTTACCAATTTTTTTTTTTATCTTTAGGTGTAATGTTGTCAAGACTGATCTATTTACTAAATGGCCATATGAGCATATGATTTTATTTTGCTCAAACCAATGACATCCCTAACATTTTTGTTAAAACATTTCTTGATAATTCCTTGAATGTATGTATTTTATGTGCATATGTTATTTCTTGATATACATTTGGCTCTCCGTTATGGTTGATTTGTCAAGTTCTTTGATACTGGACAAATAAAATATGCTAATTCCTTAATACTTGCTGCTTTTCTTTTTATTTAATTGAAGGATGATGTAATTTTCTCTCAGATGACTGTTTAGTCAGAAATATTGACAATAAGTGGAGTAACAAATTCTGAGTGTCTGATACCCAGGGAGTAGGCTGGTGCCCGGGCCTTGTGGACTGTAACTTTCTCTGGATTATATGTTCCTGGACCTGGTTTCTTGGTGCCATCTCTGGGTAAACTGTGACGTCCCGACATGGAAAACGCTGGCCGTCGGAGCAGATAAACATTTGGGTCTGTACTATTGTATCTGCAAGGCGCAGGAGTCTTGGCTAAATCCTCAGATGGTCCCCCTATGCTGAGACCACCTGATATTGTGTAGCTTGCACTGGATGCCTTGTTTGGGACTTGAGCGCCCATAAGTGGCGGTAGAGAGTACTTGTTGGGAGCTGGGACCGAGTCAACACTGCGGTAGTGTGTGCGAGAGCCCATGGTGTAGGATGGAGGTCTGCGCTGCAGGTTGCATGGTGGGGCTCTCTCAGGGCTGTATGCACCGGGTCCTGGTGTGTGGAAAAGCTCCTCTAGTGAGCAGAAGACAATCACATGGGGTTCTCCAGAAGGGTCAAAAGTACATGTTTTCTTCACTAATCTATTGATCTGACTGATATACAATATGTCACAATTAATTTTAAAATAAACTCCAATAATGAAGGAAAGCATACTTACTCTGGGCTTTGACTTTACCCAGCATTGAGTATGCAGGTGTGCCATCCTTTCCAAATCGAGTGATTCTTGCATCAATGTGATACCGAGGCCCTGGACTGGAGTCAACACTATATACTGTTAAAAATTAATTGGATAATTACAAATGTATATTTTTAAAGAGTAAACTTCTTTTCATTCTTTTTGCTTAGTTTGATTTGATTTGATCCTGAAAATCTGTAGATGCAGTTTTAAAAAAATAACAAAAAGTGAAGAAAAACGTCTTGTCTCCACCTAGTGGTTGAATTTGACATCACACCAAACGGAAATTTTTGTGAGATCATTTTTACAGGAGAGGAAATCATTGTGAAAACAAAGACATAAACGATATAAATTACTGTGAAATGTGTGTATTGGTGACTGTAATGCTTTCAGCTAATTTGTGTCCTAAATCAGCAGTTTGACGAAAAAAAGGCGTTATTTAGTTAGTCATAGAATAAATAAAAAGAAAAAAATCTGCAAAAAAAAAAAAGAAAAAGTAAAACTTTAGTTAGCTTTAAGTTAAACTTGAAAACTAGCCCTCAAAGTACCCACTTCTGATAAACCATAAAGCAAGAGCAGTGCTCACTATTATCAGTCATCCTTCCATGGAAAGTGTAGGCAGGGCTAGTTGACTTTGTGAAGTCATGGCCAATAAATCCAATAGTGGGAGGAAGCCCATAGCGACCAGGTCCAGGCCCTTGAAACAGCAGAAGATGTCACAAAGTTGCCATAACCTCAAAATACAAGTGTCTTAAATTACATCCAGTTTACAAAAATCATACATGTGGACAATTCTAAAGTGACAGTGGCTCCTTTGATTGTGAACGCAGCTTTATGTAAGGTTCTCTGCAAATAAGGTCTGTATAATTTTGCCTAAGATAACTAGACAATACAAATTAATATTCATGTGAATTTTAGAGATTAGCCTTCCAGTTTTCAGCCTTGAATGAAACACTATTATGCACACTATGTCAAACAGCTAACAAGGTGGGAGCATTTTTTTCACAGAGTGGAGCAAGTCCTGACAGGTCTGCCCACTGCAAAACGACCCACTCTGCTTAACTGCAGTATATTAAGCTACTGATATTTATTTGTAAATATTAATTTACATTTAAAAAAAGAACCATGATCATTATTCACGATGACTTACCTTTTTCTCGTCCAGCAATTACTGGGTATTTTTTCTCCATCTTACTCTTTGCAGAATTGATAGTTACTTCAGGAGTCCAGCAATGGTAGTGGTTCTATAGAAGTATCAGATTGCTCTGGGCATTATATGCTCGTAAAACCATTTAAAAATAAATAAATAAAAATAGCTGAACTGGGGTCTTTGCACAGGTAATGTCCCTTTTCAGCTAAAAGTGAGGCAGGCTTCAGGAAATTCAGTCATCAGATTCAGAGGCACAAGTGATTCCTTCATTCAGGCTGCTCTTGGTCTATTGTCTGTTTCTTTTTTGTTAGATATCTGTGCTTCCTCTTGATCCAGCATCACCAAAGCCCCAGGTGACTTTAGAAACCCAGAACCCTGCCTGATCTAGGATCAATCACCAATTTCCTCCAAAGCAATCAGGAAACCTGAGACCCATAATGCTTGTCAAAGTGTCAACAACAGAGGAGGATCTACCCTGGATAGGGTTTACTCTGTCTGCCCGTTTGCCCCTTTGTCCAAATGCTTCATCAGTGGATGCTTGGACAGGTCATTAGCCCTTCCTCCATGGGGGTAGGTGTATAGGTGCACTCAGCTGGCACTTAGAAACAATGTCATCACTCCGATTCACTCTCATGTAACGCTAGCTCGCTCCCCCCGCAAACCATGAAACCAAGATCCCCCTCTCCGTCCTTTCTCTTTTGACTCTTTCTGCTCATCACAGCGTGGAGACGCAATATCACTCTTCAGCCATGCGTACAGTTGCCACGGAGACTGCTGAGGGTAGCTTGCTGCAGCCTGGTCCCCTGCACCGCTGCCTCGTTGTCACAACAAGAACAAAGTTTTCCATTCAGAATGAGCAGCTACATCAGCTGTCACTGCTCAGAGTTTGATAACTTCAAATTTGGCCTCACGCTGCTGACGGTACCAGATCTCTATACAGTGCAGCCACATGGCTTTATATTATTTCTGTAAGTACGAACGCAGAGAGATTTCCTTTAAAATGAATGAACAAGCACAGCAACGCTTTGATGCAGAGTACACGCTATAAAACCCCAAACCAGAGTCAAATGTAGTGCAGCACACATGAACCTGTATTTTGGCATCTCCTGTTGAACTGATGGAATACACAGTGAATTAACAACCCCCTGATTTATCAACCTTAACCTCGAGCCAAGCACACTTTCCAGACACAGTTATGTGTTGATTTGATTCGGTTTAAAGGCCTGAGCTGCCAGTTTCCAGAGACAACTGTAACCGAGAGGGTCGACAAGTGACGTGCAGTAAGCAAACATTAAACTTTCACAGGCTTTAACTCTCTCCTGGGGGTGCCCTCCTTTGGCAACCTAAATAACACCAACACATTAAGGCTCAAACATGTGCAAGTATGCTGCTATCCTGTATATATCTTATTTACTATTGTTTGAATACTTGCGATTGTTTTATTGTACTTTTTATATTTTACATTTATATTTATTATTGAATCTTGCACCAAGGGAGTGGCACTCCAATTTTGCTGTACTCTGTACAATGACAATAAAGGCTATTCTATTCTATTCTATTCTATTCTATTCTATGCAGTTAGGTACAAATTCACACACACTAACATGCTTTCTGTCTCTAATGCAGCTACATACAAGGAATAAGAGAGTGAAAGCAGAAGGCCCTTTGAAACAGCTGAGTATAATACAGTTGACTGCTGACTTCACCGTCCATTTAAGGGAAATGGAGCAACACATCTCTCATAAAGAACTGCACTGCAGCTCTGCTAGTTGAAAAAAGAGACACGTACTGTGCTGCAGATGCAGATATCTCAGTGAGTCAGTTGGAGAAACACAGGTAGTGAAGTAACAAAACCAAAGGCCTAAACTGCATACAAATTTTATTCTCATTTGTTTTAAAAAATCACAATATTTGATATCGATCTGGGTTACATTTGATCAAATTTGGTACTTTTACAGAAATCAAAACTTCATTCTTTATTATTCTTTAATATTTTTAACTTGACTGCTTCAAAGATCAAAATTGAACAAAAAAACAAAATAGCTTATGAGCTGTACAATCAAATCTCAATGGTGAGAGGAGATGCTGGTATCTTGGCAGAATAGTTTCAGAAACACTACAGCTGGGTCGAACTGTAAAAGTCAGAGTCGGCCAGAGGCCTTTGTTGCATGCCAGTCCCCTTCTGCCTCCTTGTGTTTCTTGTCAATCTCTACTCTGCTGTCTAATAAGACAAAAATGCCCCCCAAAAATCTTTAAAATGAAAAACATTTCAGCTTATGTTTCCGTAAAGCATATGGTTAGCATATGTCTGTTTTCCAGCAGGATACCAGAAGAGGAATTTCATCAAACATTGCAATAACTGGGTTAAAGCTTGCTATGAAAGAAAAAGAAAAATGCCTTGGATAGTATAGCATACATCTTAAAAATCCACAAGGGGCAGGTAGATTGTACTGAGGGGGCGACTTAGAAAATAAAAATGATATGATCTCTATCTAAAAATAAATACCACAGATAGAAAATATAACAAAATACGTTGCATAACATCAGGTGTAATTACAAACATAAATACTTGATTATTTCTTCTAGTGATTATTAAGGCAGTACAGTGATTAACAAATATGATATTGTGCCTATTGATTACTAGGAGTCTAGAGGAGGAAAAATACAAGTCTGGAGGATACTAGCTTAATAAAAAACGTACACAGTCACATCCAAGCGCACACACAGGCTTATAAATGCATCCACTCTGACTCACACAAGGTCAAACACTCATTCTCCAGACCCCCCCATGTCATCCTTTCAGCAAGTCTCTCTTCTCTTTCCATTCACTAGCATATTCACAAATAATGTACAATTCGGAGGTGGGTATGGCTTCACTCTGGGAGTGTTTCTGTAGATGACAAGAAAACAGAACATATGTTCTTTAAAGGATCATCTTTAACTCTTTATCCCTTGAAAGCCTCCTAGGAGTAACTCTTGAAGCCTTTAAAACAAAGTGACTGGGTTTTTATCAAAAGTAAGTGAGGACAGTCTCTCCCTGTGCAGCTACCCTTGGAAAAACTGGAAAGCTAATGGTCATCAAACCACTTTATTGATATATACCGAGGTGTCATTTGGGAACAGGGGAGATTAAATGTCCTCTTTATAGGGGAAAGTCTTGCTGAAGTCTGTGGAGACATAATATTGGGAGATGTACAACTGCTTTTTTATTCCTTTAATATTATTACCAAAGATGAATATCCACAACAGACTCTTCCAGATACCTAGAAAACATCAGAGAGGTCTACTAATCCAAAGTCTGTTAAACAAATACATCAAAGATGTAGCTCATACCATCGCTCAGGGGTGTTTTTTGTGTCCAGTGTGGGTAGCTGGGAATCTACTGGCAGGAGCACGTTATGCTCCACACCCCTGCCGCCTTCAGGAAGATCAAAATGGTCCCCTCCCTCTGCATCAGCAAGGAAAGGATCAGAGTCTGGGTCGTATTCATAGGAGTAGTAGGACACCTCTGCCATAGAGCCCTGCTCCTCTTCGCCTGGAGAGAACAGGGTTAGTGAGAAACACAGAGACAAGGTAGGCGAGATAAAAATGAAAGTTCTGGCTGTCATGGATACTCTAAAAATCTGTCCTGATGTGAATATATATATAGTTGGTGTTGTACTACTACACTAAACTACAGGGGGTGGTAATGTGCCACGAAAAACATATCAATGTTTCAACACAGGGATGAGGAAGACTTTTAAGAAGTAAATAGTGATGTAAACTGTGAGAAAGAAAAATGTTTTTAGACCTGCAGGATGCAGATCGTAATCCTGGCTAGCAACACTAAATCTAAACCTAACCCTGCTGGCTTGCGAGACAGCTCCACAGGACACCTCTAATATACTGCACATCTGGACCTCTTGAGGAGCAATACCACATCACACACAGCAGGGGTCGCACCTTGCTTAAAATGTTGTCTCCTCGTATAAGCGTGCTAGGCTTGAATCGGTCTTTTCAAGGTATAGCTTTATGAAAGTTCGCTTTATTCTGAGTAGCCTGCAATCAGAGTTTCCTTCTTTGAGGCCTGCAGCACATATGGTGAGAGTTAAACAAATTTAAGACAAATATGATGTGGGAATTTTGTAAAGTCTGTAACCAAAAAGAAATGTATGTGTGATGACCAAAAATCAGCTGAAGGAATGCCTGTATAGGTATTCTACTGTATGTTGTCCTCTGGCAGAAGGTCACCGACATGACAAGTCTGCACAAGGAAGCTAATTCCAGAGCTCCAGCGTCCTCCGCTGTTACACTGGAAACTGTCAGGTTCATGGCAAGACTCACATTCACCCATTACACTCTCGGTGCACTTATCTGGCATGTAGTGAACATTCTAATGGTTTACAATGACAGTGTTTTTACAGTACTTATTCAATCTAATCACCCCAGGGTTATCTTATTCTAGATGAGTGTGCACGTGTGTCTCTGTGTGTGGGCAAATATCTGCCTGTATGGACATGCAGGAAGTGTATGCGTTATGTGTGCACGTATAGATATGTGTGTGTGTTTGTGTAAGTGCGAAACAACATTCCAGTGGTGAGTGTGAAGCATTGGCTTTTGTACTAAGGAGACCTTTGAGTGAGAGAAGCTTAGTGAACTGCAGCTACCGAGGGTAGCGGGCTCAGCAACAAGTCAGTGCAGGCTGTGCCACACGGGGTGCGCGCACACGCACGCACACACACACACACACACGCACCTGTAGGCAACTCAGACTTTCATGCAGGCCGAGTTTAAAATCATGTACATATAACAGCATGCGGTGTGCGCACACAGTATGCAAGTACACGCTCCTGCAGCTTGTGAATGACTGTTTTTTTTTTATGCTTGCACTGCCAAATGTAACACAGCTACATCCTCCTTGCACGCACAGCCAAACATCCTATCAGGAATTTTCTGGCTGCCTCCCTGAAAATGGCAGCTGATCTAAGCTCATGACAGAGCAACAATCAAGCCGGCTGTTTGAAAACGATCCACCTATTTATCACACAGACTGTAAAAACATGACGTGGTGGCAGGGGAATGTGCTGCCGTACGCCCCACCTGCATATCTACTTTCCTATACTCTCCCACTGACCCTGTTCCTTTTCTCTTTTCTGATCCCATCTCCTGGTCGTCCCCTTCACTCTTTTTTCTCCTTTTTAGCTTTACTGCCCTTACACACTGTCTCAACCTTTTCATCCTGGTCTTAAATCCTTTCTTCTTCCCTGCCCTTGCAAACTCCAATGTGCCACAAACACGGGGTTGCTCACTGCCCACTGCATTTACATTTAGTTAACATAGAAATAGAGTTTCACCTATAATGGCAGCAAAAGTGGATTAGTCAGTAGATTTGCTTTCGGCTCTTTAAAACATGTAAATAATGAAGGAAAACAAGAAAAAAAAAGCAAAGCTTTGTCTCTAAGACAAACTACGAGTTTGAGAAAAAATGCATAGAAAGTGCAGAGAGGAGATGAAAGAATGCAAAGCTGTGTAAGTGGGGAAAAGGTGTGATATGGGAGGCTACCTGTGTGTACAGGCACTGAGGGTTGCTCAGTTTCCTGACTCACTATTGGTTGCCTGTCCTCCGTGGTCTTCACTGGAAGTATAAACAGACACATGTTAGATTATTCACATTTATGTGGCTGCCACAGCACCTAAAAAACAAGTAATGAATTCAACAGAGTTTCATTGTTGCATAATCTAAATACTGGCCAGAAGCATTATCCACCCCACTGAGCAACACTTCTTGGCAAGACAATGATGCACACTCAGTCTGAACAGAGGCTCGCACTAAATTCTATCTATCCAAAAATAGCAGGGGCCAAAGCATGGCCAGGAGGCCATGTGTGGAAGCAAATCATATCTTTTTCCTTTTCAAAACTGGGAAACGGTGGCATGAATCTCCCTCGCACAACTGTACACAAACAAACAAGGTCAGAGGGCCCTAAACAAAAAAATACAATCCTTTTGATAATCTCTAGCATGAACGACTTGGCACAAACTGAGGTCTTTTCCCACCACAGTTTTGTCTATGCCTTTTCCCAATCTGCTCCACAACATGAAGGCTCCTTTGTTGTTGGGCTGTGCGTCGGAAAGGAATGTGACAAGGATTTCAAAGGCTGGACAAAAGCACTCTGTCATTTGGAGGGAGCCCTGTAATACAGCAGCGAGTGAGAGAGGATGGTGGGGGTGGGGGGTTGGGGTGCGATGGGTAGTTCCCCCCCCCCCCCCCCCCCCCCCCAAAAAAAAAAAACCCAAACTCATTCAGTAATCAGCTCAACACCTGAACAGCTGTTTCCCAAACTCAGATCACTGCATACACAGAGGCATGTGTACATGAACAGACGCAAATAAAAATAAAGGAAAAAATGAGGATTACACATTCATATGAGCCCATTAACCTACAATGAGAGTTGGGAAAAACACATACAGTTAAGGAAAAATACACTGGGGCACGCTGTTAATGCCCGAGAGCCACAGACCACTAACTGTATAGAGAAATGAAATGACACATGCTTTATATTAACTGAAATTTGTCTATTTCTGTGACATTTCTCTTCCAGAACAGAGAGAAATGTGGACATGTACACAATAATTTAACAGTAGTTTTGGATCATTCATTCAGCCATCCTTTGTGATGCGAGTCAGGTATAAATCTGGTCTGTGACATTTTCTGTTGATACTGAACTTGGCAGAGGATGTTTTCACAACTTTTTAACATGTGGACTTGCAAAAACTTGAAATACATTTTTGATGAACAGACATGACGGATCTATTCTTACCACTGCCTAAACTGTGATTGCTCAAATGTTTGTTCAGCCATTGGGTGGAAACAAATGTCAACAGGAACCAGACCTATTTTAATCACTACAAATCCAGGATTTGGGAGAGTCTTTGGTCTGCAGCTTGGCTATGGTATTGTGCAAACATCACTATTAGAGGCATTTAAAAAAAAAAAAAAAAAAAAAAACTAAGGTTAAACAAAGAGGTCCAGAATCTGTGAACAGATGAGATGATGCGTGATGACAGAGCTCTTACCGTCTGGACACTGGGACAACGGAACCTGCTTGATTCTTGTGCCATTTCTGCAGGCAAAGACCTCCATCTGACACTGGTTCTGGTAGAGCTGCCCATCTGACCCACAAACAGGATCCCCATCGTAACCGCAATCCCTGTAGCACGTGCAGCGCTCAAACCGCTCCTCCTCCAGACAGCCAAACACATTGTTGCACTGGTTCGCCTGCACAAAACCTGCAGAAACAGAATTTTTCATTAGATTCATGAAAGTGAGGCCTTTCCACACTTTTAGGAGCGCTGCACATGTTTCTCACCTATCCACTGATTGGTTGAACTTTCCACCTCATTGCACGTAGGTCCATCACACAGCTCCCGTGCAAGTGGACTGCTCTCACTAACATTGTAGAACCGGGTAGCCTCGAAAGCTGCACGACAAGCACAGACCCACACGAGCATGTTCACACATCCACACACATGAAACAATGAAGCTCACCATTAGTAGGTCATAAAAAAAATTGTTTAACTCCTTAAAGAGGTGCACTTAAGCTCTTAATGCCCAGAGTTTTTAAGACTTCTTCATCATCAGTGTGATTTTCTCCCCTATTAAAAAAGTCGTAATATATCAGACAATATATTTAAGCAATAAACTGCAAAAACAAAATGCAGAATGTAGCAAATATGATACATGCATATTAATATGTATTTATTTATTGTCAAAAGGTTCAATAAACACTCCAGTTTCAAATAATATGAATTTTATGGCAATTATTTCACAGTTCAGGCTATAAAGGGTTAAAATATTCATCAGAGGCACACCTGGTTCGTAGTAGTCATAGATCTTGACCGGAACAGGCGCCGTCTTGCCCACAATGTACTCCCTGACAGCTTGGAAGGCCACGCACGTCATACACTGGCTAGGAATCTACAAAAGGTCGAAACAGAGAAAGACTTATGAAAGCACCCTAGCCCACATACACATGAATACAGACACAAACATGGGTATTATTAAACCTGCTTAAAAAAACCAAATAAATAAATCAGAGGTTCTTTTTATCTTGTGTTTACAGTGATGCAACAGGTGTGCAAAATCAGACGCAGCAATCAAGAATTTTGATTGCACTCACCTCATCAAAGTAGAACAACACTTTTCTCCCATTCAGCTCATATCTCTTCAGACCGACTCTCTTGTCCATAAGCAGCTGTTGACCAGCACAGTACATAAAGAAATCAAGCTTCATACGCAAATATTAACCTCGATCTCTTGACATTCTCATTTAAAATAGTAAAAGTTTAATAACGTTGATTTTATAATGCTGGAAGGGGTTTGTGAATATCTCTTGCCTTTGTACCTATTGAGAAGAATTAAAGGTCCTTTTTATCAGATCCTGATAAAAACGTGTTTAGATTTTCTAAAATTGCAGTCGAGTAAGATTATAAAATGTCAATTTAAAAACGCATAATGCATGGCATCCAGCTAAGTCAGCTACATGTACGGCTCCAGTATTTATATATGAACATGCAGAGAAGTCATTAACAATGGACATTAGCAGTAATCAGCACCACAGCAGTCTGGACAGCTCCACCTCATGCCAACCGAGGTTTACCGTACACAGACCAGTAAATATAATATGTCAAACATGAAAGAAAACCCACAGTTCTTATGTTAACCCCGTGACCACTACACTACAGTGCATCTAGGATATTATTATTTAACTAAAATGCTCCCTTTTCTGCTTGTACAGATTATGACTGTAGTGAATATAAAGAATTTCTATTATTGTGTGGCATGTGTGAGCAACAACAGAAATGCAAACCATACCCACTCTATCATGAAGTCATGTCCACAGTGGAAAATGAAAAAGACTCAGAAAGGCTTTTTCTAAGTAGTTAAATTATGCACAAATAATCATGTTTACATGAACATCTTACTATAATGATCATAGGGTTTGTATGTATATATTCCTGTATGTACCCTGGGGCAATATGAATGAAACTTTGCATTAACATCACCACACAAGGAGCAATTTTCATGTCTATATGTTTTTTAAAAACATTTAACATCAGTATTCTTGGGATTTTTGTATTCATCATCCCCTTGCGAATGCAACGTTACTGTTGCCACGTGTCACGTTCGCCTGTATGTAACTTAATAGTCACAAAAATTTGTCTCTGCAATAGAATTGTATTCGACTCACCACTAAATATGGAAGGAAGAATTTGAAATAGGCAGGCCTGGCTTTTGTTACGGTCTAATAATTAGGACGGTATGAATGACCGACGAGGATGCTGTTTACTAAGAATCAGAGTGTGTGCATAGAGAGCCAGCAGTTAATTCCCCCCACCAGGGGATTTTCATTCTGTCAGAGGTGGCAGCCTTTGGACAGCAGGGGTTTATGAGGTGCTCAGCCTGAGCTGGCGCCACCACGACACACACACTTACACACTGTTTACGAGAGCATTGTTTGTCTATATAATAACCAAAAATTGCTCATGAACTCCCATTGCTCAAATGTTATACCCCCAAAGTGCCCTGGGTTGTTAAAGAAAGCTCATTATATTGGGTGATAAGAGGCCATGGCTGTGGCAGCTCCCAGTCAGTCACTGGACTAATCATTCAGTACTGCAGCATCAATGAATGCAACTAGACATCACTGCAGAAGCCAAGCTTGCCACCATAAACTGAGGAATGCAAGTGGCAGTCGGGCAGGCAGCAGTAAAACTCCAGGGGTGTAAACTGAGCTTGTTAGCCACTACAACTCGGGTCAGTCATGACTGATATACTCACAGTACTATGTGTGTATGAGTATGCGTGTTTTACATCTCTCCAGGTAGCCAGAGAGGTGGCTCTTTTGGAGGTGGAAGCCTGCAGACTTTAGCCCTATAACTGTCTAGTAATGAGGGACAAGTTTCAGATTGGTGGCTGGAGGGCTGACCTTGATACAGCCCTTAAATTTACCTTACTCTCCATTACTCATTTCATCCATCCAGCATAATGCTGTCTGTCAACTCTACACTTTACAAGTTTTCTATGTACCCCACATGGCCTAGTGAAGTGTATGTCTACGGTCTCGTAAGCCCAGAGAGGCCTGACGACTTTTAACCTCCAAGTTAAAAATGATCCCCATCAGCAAGACACATACACACACATGCAGACACATGAATATAACATTTCAGCAGCACATATTGCATAACATGCAGTAGTTAAATGACCTGCCTCTATCTGAAGGATGTTTTCCGGCGCTGTGCTGTCAAACAACACGGGACAGAATGCTTCACTGTGCTATTTACGCTAAAACCCAACAATATCTCAAATGTGTGTGTTTGTTTATGTGAGTGAATTAAATGTTGCATCCTGTTTGGTTGTGAAGGTTGTGAAGCGTGTGAGCGTGGTGTTTGCAAAGGGGTTTGATCAATTCCATGACATACTCATTATTGTTAAATGGCCTCAAGATGAATCTGTCTCTTTCTACCTTCTTTTCAGTTTAGTCAACTACCTGATTACCTGCCTGTCCAGCAATATGTCAGTCACTATGGCTAAATGCTAAATGCCTCTTTTAAAGTGTGGTCATGTGCGATTACATACCCGCTCTAGACTTTCGACATCTGCTCGGAAACCAGAAATCATAGGTACTTCTATGACAGCCATGTTAGACGAGCCTGAATGAAGCCACCTAGACAAAGGATTGGCGATGAATACATGTTTTTCCCCAGCTCTGTGTGTAAGTGTGTGGTAATCATTTACCTTGCACAAACTTCTAATGAGATGTGATAATCCAATTTGTCCTGGTGGGCTGCTGGGTCATCATCGTCAATGGGTGCCCGTCGCTTCCAGTTAAGCTCAGAGCGGTTGTCAGCGCGGCTCCGGGATCGTGAAGTAGAATGACGGGCAGAGGAGGAGGAGGAGGAGGAGGAGGAGAGGGGCTGCAGGTTTCGTTCCTGAAAAGGCTCTTTCAGATCCACCTTGAGATGAAAGGCTGGCTTGGAAACTGGGTCAGGTACATTATAAGACACGTCGATCTACAGACACACAGAGAGAAGGAGATACTTGTGAAAATCAGGCACGCTAGCAATGTGGCTTCAGGGTCTGTACCACTGAGCTACAGTTATAGTAGAAAGAAAGCACAACCTCTGTCAATCCTAAGGTTTTACTTATCAGGACATAATAAAAGCACATACAAACTCAGATGACCAACAACACAGGTGATTCTTTTTTTTTTAAATAAAAGCAAAGCCAAGACCAAGAAGTCGAGTGTGAACACCCCTTCCTCACATGTGACGCTAGAATACTTTAGTATACAAAAAAGTTCATGGTTGATTCAGTGATTGCAAAACAAGCCAAAGTCATCACCTCGCCACCACCGTGCGTAACACTTGGTATGTGTAGCACTCTCGTGTGATGTGACGAGCCAATGATCACTCTGGATGTTGGTCCGCTGTAAAACTTTAATGCGTACTCCAGCACACGACAAAACACAATGGTAGTACCGGAAGAACAAAACTCCCCCCACCATACTATTCCGGTTGGACTAGCCCCCCACAGTCAGGCAGGTCTGCATAAACAAATATTGTTTGGCGATCATTTAACCAATGATCTACAGTATGAGTTTATCCTGTACGTGGGTTTCTTCACACATGGTGCTGTACATGAGGGTCAAACATCTCCATTTTGGTATCATTTCATCCGAAGGACATTGTTCCAGACGTTGGGTGAATTTTGCAAACATACATGTAAGCTGTACTGCCATGCTTTTTTAGAGAGAAAAGACTTTCTCCTGGCAACCCTTCCAAATAGGCCACACTTGTTTATCGTATTTTTTGGACTATAAGGTGCACTTAAAATCCTTTAATTTTTCAAAAAATCGACAGTGTGCCTTATAATCCAGTGCCCCTTATGTATGACTTCTGGTTCTGCTTACTGACCTCGAACCAACTTTATGTTGTACATGGTGCTCAAAAAAACCTGTCAAAAATGTTTTAGCACGACTTTGGTAAGCTACGAAGCTGCACCGGTTGATGGATTGTCGGAGCATTAGGGCTACCGTAGTCAGGAGCCTCGCGGAGTAATCTGGGTTCAGGTCCCAAAGTCGCACGAACACTGCGGCATCACTGAGAGTTAAAAACTGTCTAAATTCTTTCATCTTTAATAAAATGATCAGCGTTGCTGCTTTACCAGGTGTAACAATTAAGTTTAACATCCAGGCATCCATGAAAACAGAATTTATTCAATTTAATGGAGTTAGAGTTAGCATAAGTTAGCTCGCTAGTTTCCACCTAAACACGATATAGCATGTTCTGACTGAGAGATTTCCGAAAAAATTAAAAGGTACAGCTCTGCTATCACTTCCATCATAAATCAAGACAGAAAACTAAACAGCACTTTTGTAGGGTTACTGAAGTTGGACCAGCTGGTATATAATGATGTGCTACGTGATCGCTAGCGACACAGCTATGTTAGCATAACACAAACACAGTGAAGCTGGAGGATGAACGCTAACTTTTTACCACTCGATAAAAGTTAACGTGAGGGTTCCCGATGGTTAGGGACAAATGCAATCGCATGGCAGGATGCTGTAAACAGACCAAACTTCAGTCAGGAAAACAACTGAGATAATCCATCAACAGTACGAGGTTAGTCATTAATATACTGCAGTAACATGAGAATAGAGCAGCTGGCAAAGAATTCAACATTAATGAATCAATGGTACAGAAGTGGAGGAAGCAAGAAGAATGAGTTGAGTAAAGTTTGACTTATCTGACTGTTTTGTTTCGCTTAATGCGCCTTATAATCCAGTGTGCCTTATGGTCCGAAAAATACGGTAGTCCTTTTCTAACTGTACTGCCACGAACTTTAACATTTACATGCTAGCAGAGGTCTATTGAGTCTGAGATGTACCTCTCAACTTTTGGACTGTTTCCCTGAGAAATGAATAGTCAGATCTTGGAGCAAATTTGCTGGGATGTTCACTCCTGGGAAGATTGTTTAAATTTTTTTCTACTTGTGAATTATATGTCTCACTGGAGAATGATGGACTTGAGATTGTTTGGAAATGGTTTTCTAACCCTTTCCAGATTGATGGGGAGCTACAATTACTTCTCCAAGATCACTGTTGATGACTTTTCTTCCTGGCATTGTGTGAACACACCTGAATGCTCCAGACCTCCAAACTGCCAAAACTTCTGCTTCTACAAACATGGTCACACTTGCTGATGATCAAGTAATCAACTGCATCTGATTAACAGCACCTTCTTAATTCCCGTGGAAGGAGTAAAGGTGTACTTCATTTTTCACATACTGCTTCTTCATTTTGGCTTTTGATTAAATAATGACGGATGTAATACATCATGTTTTGTTGTTCATCTGAGGTTGTGTTTACGCAATTTTAAGACCTTCCAAGGAACAGAATGTCGTTATGTCCTGTTGCGTAAGCTCTTAGAAGTGAAAATGAGTGTACTTTATTTTTACCATGACTGCATTTTTCCATCATTTTGCAACTATTTTCCAAATTATGGTAAAAGCTCACATATTTCATGAAGCCTGCTGACTTTAGTATTTCCCCAACGTTCCCCTGTATCATTATGTTGCTTAATGGACAACCATTAAAGCTGTTATCGACATTCACGCTCCCCTCAAGTTGAATCTAACAACCACTTTTTCCATACCACAGGTTTAATGATAAATGCAAATAGTAATATTATTATTCCTCGAGGTGCCTTATGCTAACTGAAAAACATTGATGCCTAAGAACAGTTCTGTCTTATAAAGCCAGTAGTATGACTGTGACCTGTTGGTCTTGTAGACTTCAAATGCTCCTTTGTGATCCGGATATTAAATCTTGATTAGTAGTCCTTGTCGTATTTCAAGTTTATTCTAAAAAAGTGAAATCTGATTATTTCCTCTTCATTAACTTTGATCTTACAGAGGTGAAGCCTTTTGTTTTCAACCAAATTATTTCATTTTTTGGATGGAAGCTTTACTTTTTAAAAAAAAAATACCAACACGGTCAGTAAAATAAAAATAAAGTAACAAAATGTTTAAAAATTTGACGCCTTCTTTTATAACCTCTAACATCAAAAAGTGAAAGCAGAAAAGGTCTTTAAAGTATAAACTGCAAATCATATTCTGTGGACAACAGAAATGCATTCAGCAGCCTGTGTTTTAGCCTGGGGACAATTCACTGCTTTGATGCTCGTTTTCATTTCACAGAAGATTATTCTCAACAGAACTGTCCACATTTCTGATAAATCATTCAGTGTTACCCGAGACCCTAGCAGAGCTGCTAAATGATATTCCTGAGGCAACTGCATATACTCATTGCATGCCTACAAACACATACACAGGCAGGACCGCTCAAGTATTTCATTAGAGCCCAGGTGCTGCTGGCCCCAGGGGCTGACAGAGAGGTGTGTTGACTCACGGAGAGGTGTGGATATGGGGAAAGCAGAGAGGGAGAGAGGTGTGAAGAAAAAAAACATGTTTGTGTGTGGGAACCGTGCAGAGGGGAGAGAGCTGGAAGCCGACCACCACATCCTCTAGTGCCTCGTTCAAATCAAGTCAGATTTCAAATACAGGATTTGGAAAATGGGACTGTAAACATCTTTGATCGCACATGCTTTTTCATTTACAACTTGTTTAGTTTT
The DNA here is from genome assembly GCF_041146795.1 of Maylandia zebra. NCBI lineage: Eukaryota > Metazoa > Chordata > Actinopteri > Cichliformes > Cichlidae > Maylandia > Maylandia zebra. Next base: position 3,902,949 of record NC_135188.1, on the reverse strand, counting down.
AAAGCCGACACATGTTTGAGTATGAGTGATAAGAAGAGAGGCACGGTCATCGTCTACAAAGAAAAATAACTCTTTCTGTTTATAAAAGGGGCTTTTGTTTGTCTGTGACAAGACAGGGAGAGACAACAGGGATCAACACACCCCAAAACAACTGGCCAAATTATGCCAGATCATTTCAAATTTCATGTTGGAATTTGAGGCGTTATGGAGCCTCTCCCCTACTGGCAGAGTGTTGCTGTGAGTCACTGAAAAAAGCATTGCATTAAAGTTCAATTTTGGGCAATTTTCAAGAATGCAAATGTGTGTTTGTGTGAGCCTGTGTCTGTAGTAGCACAGTACCTGCATGAGACAGCAGCCTTCTCCTTTAGCGCTGACGAAAAGGCCTGTGGGGATACTGGGGATCTGAAAAAATGGGAGAGAGAGGAGAAACAAAGAGAGTCAGGGGGGCAGAGAGAGGTGAATGAGTCATTTATCAAGTGAATGAATGCTGTAGGCTGCTACACTGCCACTTGTGGTTCCCTGGCTACTAACCAGCAGGCCTTAATTGCCCCAATTAAGATGACACTACTAATCACAGTGGAGGAATATGCCTGGCAGAGAGAACCTACTGAACTCTCACCTGAACCACTCCAGCTGGCTGATGGAGCGCTTTCTCTCTCTCTCTCTCTCTCTCTCTCTCTCACACACACACACACACACACACACACACACACACACACACACACACACACACACACACACACACACAGAGTAGTGCTGACACCACAGTGCTCTGGCCAAGGTAGTTCATGCCCAAGCTGTCAGGTTTGTATAAATCCAGTTATTAAATCAACAGACCAACAAGGTGCTTTTGGGAAATCCGGCCCAGTTAAGCCTGGTATGGTTTGGCAGTATCAAAAGGTCCTGGCTACTGCACAGTTGAACACGGAAACGGGGATTAATGTTTAATACCGGTGTGTGGCTCTGGTACATAACTGCTCATCAATCACAGCTCCTAAACTGCATTAAAGTGCACTGGGTTCTCTTAAGGAGGATTTACCACCTCAAGTACTGGTAATGATTAAGGGATTTCATTTTTGATAAAGTGCTGTCAAATTAGGTCATCTTCACACACCGCACTGCAGTTCCAGACTTTTCAAGACATTAGATATTGCAGAGTTCGTCCTTTGTTGCTCCCACATGAGGATAGCTTGTTTATTGTCAGAAGGATTCACAGCGACCGAGTGGGTGTTGTGTGTGTGACCACGCTAGCCTAAACTAGATGTGTGTATATCCTGCTGTGTGGTACATGTGCGTAAGGACAACTTCTTCCTTTTCCTTCATGACCTGTGTGCAAAAACGCTGAACAGCCTTGACATTAAACTAGACCATGTATTCAGGTTACCTTGGCACTCTGGAGGAGCTTCTTGTTGTCCCTATTGAGTTCAAAGGTCTCCTGGAAGTCAAGGTTGGTGGAGGCCAGTGAGATAGTGAGGTTTACCCCTCCGACATAAGACAGGATGGCATACTCCGACAAAGCATGCAGAGCCACACATGTGTCCTGGCACAAGGGGTTTTCAAGAAGCATCAAGTTAACAATTTATACTTTAGTAGTAACTGTCCATAACACTGAAAGACAGTTTGCTGTCATTTATTACTTATAGTTAATTTAATCTACAACAAAATATAGAAAAGAAAAACAGAGGTACCTGTGTGGAGGAGAAGCCACCCAAGGCATTCCTTTGCTGGGAGAGCCATTTGACGACGGGTAGGGCAGATGCCACATCCCCCAGCAGCGTGTAGGTCAAAAGACCGTACGCGGTCATCTCCACTTCTGCTGATACCACTACAAATAAAAACTGATTTTGAAGGGCAGTATATTTTCTCAGTGTGTTTTTATTGACAGAGGCTAATTCAAAGCTAGTGTATAGTACTGTCCTGTCACCTCCTTTGCATTATATTACACAGGCAGGAGCTATTCTGCAGATGTACAATATACCTGACTGAGCGAGGCCATCACTGAAGCCCATGAAAGTGTCTTCATCTGTCATTGTGCTCCCAGTTAAACTCCAGTGGGTTAGTCCATCTATAAAGACAAACCAGGTGAAACAGACAGGCAGGGGTAACGACTCACCGCTCCTTCCATCAATCTCCTTTGATAAAAACTAAAAGAAAACATCCACACCAGAATGGGGACGGTGCCAGCCCAAAGACAAAGTGAAACAAGCAAAGTTCAACACATTAGCTCACTGTGGGCTCACTAACTATGCTAGATATTTCATGGATCGTTATCCTGATTATCCTTTTGCTACCCCACCCTATGCCTTTACTGTACCTGGGGAATAAAATTATTGCTATCAAGGAAGAGCCCCACTCCCCCTGACGCCTGCAACATTGTTAAATCTGCCAAACTTGCAGAACGTTTCAGGCAAGAGGAAGACAAGGAAATGGCCAAAGGAAATCAACAATAAGATAAGAAAGACAAGGGGAAAGGGAGGGGTGGAGCGAACTGCTGCTGAATACTGCAGCAGCTGGTTTTAAAGTAGCTGCTCTCCTATAGTTTGGGCCTGACTGCTTGTTCAAATTGTGAGCAGGAAGCTGTAAATATAAACCAGTAATACTTTTGTTTTGCTACAAAGATTTGACCAAAGAAGATCTAAATCTCTACATTTTAACGTGCAATATTGTCGTGGTTACAAAAAATACTTGATTCAATTTTCCTGGTTAAGTTCTGATTTAAAATACTACTACTACTAACAGTATTGCTCATAGTGGTACCTTGGGTGATAGCCATGTGGTTGAGGCGGCGCAAGGCCAGCGGGGCATAAGGACTGCGTAGCAGCGCCAAGGCATATGCAGACAGAGCGGTAGTGTAAGGATCATCAGCAGTGTATGTGTTCCCTTCCAGAAAGTCCTTGGCTTTAGCCACTGCCACTTTCTCTTCCTGGACCAGACAAGAAAGACCACAGGGCAAACACAGATGAACGTGTGATCAAAAGTTTACAAAATGTGGCATAGAGACATTTTTCTAGAATCTGTAAAAATGTTCTACTCAGTGTCATATTGGCAGAAATATGTGTATGCCTTGATACAAACACATTTCATATCTAATAGCTGATGTCCGCTGTTCATGGGTGAAGCAGAATTTTGCATTTCACATTTAATGCGCTGTTAACATTGCGACAAAATCTCTATAGTTTACATTGCAAATAACAGAGTGGGTTATAGTGATTTGGTCTGTTTGTGCAATTCTATATCCCAGGATCATCAGATATAGCTTTTACTTATTGAAACTACTGCTACACTTTTAATCCCGTGTCCCCAATGCAAACACACACACACACAAAATCATCACCAACCTAATATTTTTTAGAGGCTGCTCTGTCCAAAAACACGACAGTAGTTATTGAATAAACACTCATTTTAGCCATTAAAAAGTTGAGAGTGACTTTCATCTCATGCAGACGTGACCTTCCCTCTCATCCATGCGATGATAGGCCTCCAGAGCCACTCACTGTAATTGCAGCAGTCATCTTTTAATTAAGTGAAATTGAAGGGGGGCGAGGGGGGGGGGAGGGGGGTGTACTGCTTTGAAGTGAAGGATACCTTTTTGGTTTTTATCAGTTGTAAAAGCACAGATTCTCAGAAGAAACCTTCTGGGAGAGATAGAAGAGGAAGGGGGGAAAGACAGATGGGTGGAGAGGAGCCAGGCGGAGGAAATGCTAAATAAAGAGTCAACTATCTGGACGATTGTTGAGCAAAGACAAAAACAATCTGAGGTTTGGAGGCTTTCATGTTTAAGGAATTTCCAGCACACGCTGAGGACGATCATAGAAGACTCTTTTCCTAACTTTTCCATTTCTTTTAGTGAACACTAATGTTTATTTATCGAGGGCGGCTACTAGTAGGAGAATAAAGAAAAAGCAAGGTGGGAAAAAAATAGAGCAAAGCGGAGGGACAAAGGGAAAAAACAGATGGCAGAAAGAGAGCAATGCAACAGAGGTGTCTTTCATGGGAATCAAATGTCTCTGCACATCAGCCTGAAACTTTTGAAGTAGTCCTAAACGTGATAAGATGGTACATTAGCAGCACTGGGGCATAACAAATTTGAGTAGGCGGACTGCCAACACATCCATCTTCACAACTATGAGGAATGCAGCGATACGTCCACACACGACCCAGGCTGCGAGGAAGGACTTTAGGAGTATAGAGCAGGTATGTTTTATTAAGTAAAGCACCTCACTTTGAGACTGGATGAAACCATGAATCAAATTTTACACCACTGCGTTGATTTTACGTGACGTATTAGTCAAAATGAGAAACTTTAGCATGTTTTAGTGGGTTTGTTTAGGCCTGCCTAATTCAACACTATTTCGTTTGCCCCTGAGGAGCAACTTTGAAGCGAGAGGAATAAATAGTCTGCAGTGTCATTCAGTGCTGCTGGCCTGCTTACCTCTGTGGTCATCCCTGTCTCCAACAGAGCTGCTACCACATAAGCTGTAAGTGAAATCTTCCCATGGATTCCTCCCTGTGGTCAAAACCAGACATGTTTTCACTTAATAACATCTTGGCTCTCATTTCTCTGCAGTATAAATATAGTTAAACTTTAAATGTATTCATCGGTCCAGAAATCCTTTAGCTAAAAAGTCTGACACCAGGTTCATGCTGTAAATTTATGTGATTATTGCCCTCTCAATCAATGCCATTATCCATCTTGTCTATCCAATCTACTTCTTACACCCGTTCCTGCTTTGCAAGCACAGAAAATTAAACATCTGTCACCTCACATCTATGTAGACACAGCCCTACCTGCAGGTCTTTGTTGAGGATGCGTCCCATAGCGGGGAAGGAGCCGTCATCTCCCTGATGCTTGATGAGCCAAGACTTGGCTGCATGAAGCTCATCGGGGTCGATGTAGATGAAGCCTTGAGACTCGGCAAAGGACTTCAGCACAAATGCTGTCAACCTTAGAGGAAGGACAGATGGAGGTGAGAGAAAAAAAGACGAGTAAGGGAAAGGAAAAGATATCAAAGATCTCTGACAACATATGGAATCACTATTTCAGTGGACTGAGACGTTTTTCCACACTCTTTCTATCTGTCAACAAATGGGAAGAGGGGCTGATAGAGACGTCCATAAATGTTGGGATGTTGTTTTCCAAGAGGACTGGTATGTATAGATGGAGCTGATGAAATGGAAAAAAGCAAGGAAGTAAGGAGGGGAGCAGATGGGTGCGGCAGGGTTTGATCAGTGCTACAGGATGCGGCAGCTGTGCTCTTGGGAATGTGAAATTGCACACGGGCCAATCAAGTATGTTTCTGGTTGTGATTCGAAGATTCCCCGAAAGCATTCCGAAACTTACACAAACATGAATATCAGGAACGAAGGTTGGGAATCCAGTTGGCCTGGGAGTGCAACTGAGAGTTTATGAGCTGTGGCTTTAGTGGGCCACAGTGGAGAAGAACCAGGGGAGAAATGGAGAAAGGCTAAGGTCAGCCCAGGGGGACACGGCTGAGCTAATAAACATACACGCATCCATAAACAACAGACCTCCCGGTACTGGTAGAAAGCAGCAGTCTCTGGCCAACAACTGCTCAGTGACAGCAAGACATTCCATTACAGCACCCCCTTACCAAAAGAGACTCACAGGATGAGGTAAGCTGTTTACAACAAAGAGAAAGAAACACAAGAGAGAAATAACGGAATAAACAAACAGGTCACACTCTAGTTTCTCAACGCAGCTTGTAAGTGAGATCACACTCCAAGAAAAGAGTACCAGAGGGGATGAACTGGAAAAAAAGATCTTTGCACTCATAAACCAAAAACATTAAATCTTCCGTGGTTAGAACCTGGATTATTCCTCCCCAGAGACAAAACTAGGGCTGAAGCCACAAGTCCGCTGGAATTTTTATAATGTTAAGTGATATTGTGTCACTGACTTTAAATGTTAGGCTTCAGGGAAAGGTACTGGAAAATGTAAATATGATTTAGCTTGGAGAAGGAAGGAAGCAGTAGACAAGCTCACTTCCACCACTCACCCCACGACTAAGGTCACCATCTCACGACTCTCGCCTTCACTTATTGTTTCTCCTGTTTTCTGACTCCACACATCCAAATCCTCTCTATGAGCTACACTTATTCAGCCCCGTCAGAGCTAAAGGACTTTTCTGAGACAATACATGGGTGTGCTCCATGATAAAGCTGAGGTTGATAAGCGTTAAGGAGAATTTTACGAGGTGGATTCAGAGAAAGTGCTTATCGTTACTGTAACGAGCCTGGATTCACTATATATATCATATAGTTAACACAGTCAATGGCTTTACTTTAAAACATATTTTACAACACATCTGCAAATAGAAGGCAAGCGACAACACAAACACTGACATACAGGTTTGGCACAGGAATGGAAACAGATATTAAGTTAATACAGCATTGTGTATCAGTTCTTTTAATCTCAGGTATTCAGCCTGTAACCCTGCTAATGCTGTCAGATCAATCTTTGGGTCGAGACACAAATGACATGCCGGTCTCAACACGTAGAGCCAAGAACTAAACCCTATTATTAAGGATAATTATATAAGGAAAAAGCAACAAGTTTTTAAAGCACATTTTGATTTACTACAACTTTGCTTTATTCTTTTAGCTAAAATTAAAGAATACAAGACAATTTGAAGGCTTATTGCAGTTTGCAAGACAGCCTTCACTCTGAAGTTTTATTTACTGTCTGCCTGGAATATTAAAAATATTGTGCAGGGGGAATGTAAAAATCTTGTAATTGTATCCGAATAGTGAATTCATACCTCTAGTTTGAAATGAAGTTCAAGGCTTCAATTACTTTTAGGGGTAAAGGTCACATTAGGGATTAAGTGAGGGGAAACTGATGTTGTCAGTGAACGGGCTTCACATCTTAAATTGAAGACAATCCAGAAGTACTTTAAAGTACAATATCACCAGGTGCTGGCTTAAAAAAAAACAAAACAAAACAGGAATCTCTGCCTTCAATAGACCCCAAATGAAAATGAGTCAACCTCTCTCATTAAATAGTAAGTCTGTAAATTGGTTCCACAAGTCCATGTGATGTCATTCGCTAAACCCACTTCATACGATTCGGTGTGCTGGTGATCATCTTGAAATTAATTCCAATATGAAGCAAATATCAGGCCTGAAAGGAGGTATTTCTAGGGGCGTGGTTGGCTTAAAAGACATGCCTGGTCTAGAGAGACTGACAAGGCAATTTTGGCATTAAGTACAATGTGTACACATTAGCTATGCACCCCAGTCAGGATCAAGTGGCACTCGTCTGCTCTAGCTCCCTTCCCATATTTGGAACATCCTGGCTCCAACCAGAAGAGATGGTGTGGACCATAAAGCGAATCTCTAGGCCAGGGATGTCGAAGTCATTTTACATTGTGGGCCGCATACAAATCACTTTGATGTGGGTCGGATCAGTGAAACTCTCCTTTCTGTCAGTGTATAGAGGTTAAAATGCATGTTTAATCTTGGAGATATCTTAATATAAGAAAAAGAAGTGCAAATTCAATTGTATGTCTCAGTTTTTCTGCATGATAAAGAAATTCTGTTTGAAGTAAATGAAAAATATCTGTCAGCACAACTCTTTGGGGTAAGAATTGGAAAAAGGAAATGTGTAAAATTACAGAAAAAGATGTGGCTTCTCATTGCCCAGGTGTCTGTTAATTCTAAGGAATGCCCTATTTATTGTTTTAACTGTGGACACTGTAAAAAACTGAAATTTCTATAGGAGAACTTTTCAGTCCTTTAATTGTTAACTATTACTTAATTACTTCAGTGTAGTAAGAATGGCCATGGGAATGTCTTTATCATTAGAAAAAAATTCTAAAAGTTAAGATAAAAGTTAAAAATTTAGGCCCTACTTTACATTTTCCAAAGCTGGGCTGGATTGGAGTGTTTACCAAGCTGATTCTGGTCCCCGGGCTTTATTTTTGACAGCCCTGCACTCAGCTTAAACTCAGCTCCAGTGCGAATGACTGGGTGAAGTCATCACTTGCTTCTTCTATCTCTATATTTTTGTATTTGCAAAATATTGGTCTTTTAATTCTTATCACCATAAGAATGAAAGAGGTAAAGGGTCAGAAACACATCTCATAATTTCTTTCTTTGCCAGCGTTTCTCTACTTTTGCACAACATCAAGTCAGCGAACGTTCAGCCCAGTTTGTGAACTGTTAACGGCCTTGGCATCAGAGATCATTAGCGCTACACACCTAACCATTATTGCCAGCCTGTGTCATTCTGCTCTGTATTTTCATTAAACCCTGTCAATTTCCATACTGATACATTTTCACATCCTGGGATACATTAACACTGCATTACAGCTGCTTTTAAGCAGGCAGTAAAGCAGTGCTCTGCTCATGAACCCGGAGTCTGAAGCAAAAGCTGGGCTTGTTTTGGATGCAAACATGTTGTTGATGGATTCATAAAGTGTCTGATGCAGTTTTACTGAATGTTCACCATCTGTGTCCATCTGTGTTGTGCCCACAGCCCACACTTGTTACCCTGGGTGCCAAGGAAAACTCCAAACCGCTGCTGGTTACATCCTCATATCCTCTCACAGTCATCAGGGGAAGAGTTCAAGCTTTCAGCAGCGGTTTAATGTTACCAATTACACCCAGGTAGTGAGTCATAAGGAGACATGCACCATTTCTATTTTCTAGACCATGTCAAAAAAAGGTAAAACCTTTTTGGTAAAGTGGCTCCAGACAACTTATAACACTGTCTCCAATAGTGGCATTAAGAGCTTGTTTGTGGGGCCAAAGCAGCATGGGTCCACTCAGCGCTACGGATATGAACCCTGATTAATTGCAAATAAATCTTGACAACTTTGCCTACCTCAGGGATCCAATTATGCAGTTTGTTTATGATTCTCTGTCATTTATGTAACCTGCTGTTTCACGGTGTTAGCTCTACTAAATATCACAATACCCACCTCAGTTCATAAATCAACCAGAGGTATGTACATTCTGCGTGGGCCTCAAAATACAAGCAGTGGAGCTCCCCATTGAGACAACCGAATTGAGTTTTATAAATATTAACATGGTTGTCTGCCTGCCTGCCTCCAGGCACTGTAAACATGCAGTAAACACTCGAAAGGGAAAAACTCAGAGATTTAAACATACCAACAGGAATAGATTAATATGAGCACAGAGTACGAAGGTTTTGATAAAAACTTTACTGCTTTGGCCGGCAACCTATGTCCCACTGAAAGCTGAAGAATGTGGCTACAGCCAAGCATAGCTTAGATGGTATGTGTTGTGCACATTTCAGCAACTACACCTACAGCTACTTACCACATGCTGCCAGAGGAATCCCTCTCTCCGAAAGCACTGTATGATCCATCCCGCCGCTTGTAGGTCAGCTGTCTCTGGTAGCCTGGATGAGAAGAGAGTACTGTAAGAAAGGTTGGTTCCTAAGAACACGCAGAAATTATGTACATCTTTTTCAGGTTTGCTGATAAATCTCGAGGTGGATGTATTTTTTTCGTTTTTATCCACCACTGCAGAAATGTGCACAGAATAAAAGTAATGTGCAGGAGAAGCACCACCATGTTAACTAGCCCGTGTGAGCTTGGAAGATCAGGCAGACCAGAATCAACGCAGTGAAACTAAACACGGTATATTAAAAGGTAGCCAAAAAATTCAAATACATTTCAAAAATATAACATTTGTGGTATTCTTGGATCCCTAAAATTCTCTTTTGGCATTGATTTCTGATTCTTCACCCAGCTCTGTGGTGCATAGTGTGCTGCGACTAAATAAATGAAGGAAAACAGAACATTTACTCGGACATGCTCTCGATGTTCTTACATATGCAGTCAAGTGGTTTCACTTGCAACTATGCAATGAAGCAAACTGTGCAAAGATGTTCTGGTGCTTGCCTCCAAGAGGGTGAATCCAGCATAGTTTTCAGGTCTTAAAAAACACAAACGAACAAGAAAAATAGCCCACAATATAATAATTTACCAATATTCAAACATTTGTTGCTGTACCTAAGACAGTAAACACTCGGTAGCTGAATTTCCACTTTGTTTTAGGGTCAGCCCCAGTGTCAAAGGCAAACTCTTGAATTTACATATATGTGCAGGGTGACCTGTCCTTGTGTGGCACAATAATAAAGCCTATTGACATTTATTAAAGTTGAAGTTTTCCTTTTATATCTTTGTGAGGGACAAAGACTAATCTTGATAACTCTGAATAAACCTTTATGTTTCGGGTTACGATTCAAAGTTTTGAATCCCAGCCAGTCCAAGGCTCCGCTGCCAAAAAACTTTTTGTCTGATAAATGAACTCTGTTATTCAAGGTAAACTATATTCTTGTTGATTGCAGACAGCCCAATGATGCATAACTTTAAGAAAACAGCAAACTGTTAGAAATCATTCCTTTCTTTGAGCATGACGCCACTTTGCGCAGCTTCATGCCAGAAAGGATTTGACTTGTTGAAATTCATGACACACTCTTGAAGAACTTAAATAACTTCCTTGTTCCTGTGTTTAAAGCGCTGGTCTCTAACTGGGTTTACATCGGTGGGTATTTGGGAGGGCACAAATGGCAGAATCTGTGGTACTGAAAGTAATCCATATGTTTAAGAATCACCATATTGGTGTTACTGAGTTAACTCAGCATCTCGTTAATATATTATTCATCTTAAATACTCTGATGGCAGCTCAAGCACATTTGGACATGAAAAAATAATTCTAAAGAGACCATCAGAGCTTGTCTAAGCGAGGAGGTCATATTTAACCTACGAGGAAAAGAAAATACTGAATATCTGATCCAAGGAAGCGATTTGTTAGGATTCAGTTTCTTTACCTTGAAGTAAGTAGTCAGTTGCTTCATTTTCAACCTCAGGGCTGAGCTGCCTGGTCTTCTGCAGATACTTCAAAACAAAGACATTGGGGGCAAAGTGGATCATGTTCTGCTCACCACACCCAAAGGGTAGCCTCAAGAGCTTGTCCAGGTTATGCAAAGTTGGCCCCATAACATCACCTGATATTAGAGCAAGATACACAAACACACTTCACTTACTGACACTGCAAAATGTGCTGTATATTAGTTCCATTCGCTTGAGGATTGCATGATCTAAAATAGTTTTTTTTTCAGATGTAAATGACACAATGGTGGAAGTAATAATAGTATATGGAATATATAAGCATCCAACCAGAAAACAGTTTACCAATCATAAATGCAGCAGCTCTTTCTGATCCAGGCACCATGTTTTGTGGGACTCCAAGTGTGAAAGCCTCATTGTGGTTGTCATCAGAGTCTTCCTTCCTCCAAATCTTGAACTCCCCTACTGAGCCCCAGCCTGTAGAAAAGCCTATGTGCCGCACCTGGATGAAAAAAAAAGGTATTTTTACAGAAATGATCTCTAAAGATATTTCCTGGAGTTGGAACAAAGATGTCATAAAAGTGTCAAACCTGTCCTGTGAATTGGCCTGCCCATCGCAGGATGACCGATTCATTGGTTGGATGTAAACCATGGCCCACCTGGAAGGAACGCAGGAATAATTATTTGTAATTATTATTCTGCATTTGCTTGAAATGTTTCATTATTTTTGCCCCATTATAGACGATACCAACAAAAACATTGGCACAGATTAGACCCAAGATAGCTGACAGATAATCTGTTACTGAAACTATGCTCCAAGAACTCAGTTCCCTCCTCACCCCTTTATTGTTTGACTGCATCTGCAGTCTCATAACTCATAACTGGGTTCTCTTGCTACTTAAAGCAAGACACAACATCCATCCAGACGATCAGTAGATGGAAAAGGTCCCAAATCCACAGTGGGCACTGCCTGGATGGTACCCATTCAAACTGAATAAAATAAGGGATTTCCACTAGTGTGTTACAAAGCAGGTGCCCTCCTGTCACTGGTACATATAGAGGTACAAAGTGAAAATTCTTAGCCATGGCTTTGACTTCTCTCATAGCATATATATATATAAAAACCCATATGAACATGCTAACAGTGTTAAAGATTTTAATTTTTATGGGATAGGTTTGTGAACCTACTGGTACAGTTCCTTTCCAGCTGGTCCTTCTTCCAGCTGTTGGTGATGCCATTGTGATTCATGCACCTCCCACAGATAATCCCAAAAACAAACACTCACACAGACCCATGCAGAGCACACTTGCTCTCCCGTATAAGAGTTTAATTTCATAATCACATTACACCATAAGACCATGAAACTCATCCATTTCCCAACGCTATTGGTGTTGTAGAAAATAAATGTATTCCCAAAGTACTTTGGGAAGTAATACGCGGCTTTTTAATTTCTGCCTTTGGTGAATGGTGCAAGTCTAATTAATGCTGTGGCTGGAGCCGGGAAGTGGTGTGCCAGCCATTCACTGCCATGCAAGTCCTTGGCCATGGATCATCGACTGCCCTCAGTGTCCCCTGTTAAGTGTGAGTTCACCCAGAGGCACACCAGTAAAAACGACGCCAGCTCTCCTAACACACAGACCCCATGGCCTGCCGCACTTCTTTTTGTGTCAGAGCATCCGAGCACAACCTCGAAGCAAATCTGCCGTACATTTGGAAGTGTTACATCTATGATTCCTTTCTCTTCTTACCTGTACCACACCTCCCTTCCAACTGATCCAAAAGCTGCGGAACTCATCCCAAGACAGGATCCCTGGCGTAGGGACGCTGACAAGAGGCTCGCCCATTTTGCCAGCGGAAATCCAGGAACGAGTGTTCTGCCTGCCCCCGAGTACGATCTCCAGCATCTCTACGCTGTCGTGGGGACTGGCAGAGAGGGCAAAATGGGCATCGTTGTGTGTCTTTACTGCCACCAGGAACTGGTTCATCCTGCTTGGCTTTTTCACATACTGATACTCATATTTGTTGGGGGTAGAAATATGAATCCTCTCTGAGAAATGAAATGCAAAATAAACTTGAACTTTGTAAAGTTTATTCTCATTATGCTATATCAATTAAAAATGATTTACACTGACCATTTGGACAGAAGAAAACACTGTAGGTGTATTCTCTGGGCAGGCCTTCTGGCTGTAAACAGGGTGGCAGCAAGAGAAAAGATGCAGAAAAACATTACAGAAATACACAAAACAAACAATAAAAAAGTAGTTCTTTCTTATTAAAAGATTAAAGGATTAAAAAAAAACATTAAAGGAAAATCTCAGCTTTCTTACCTCAACCAGGACAGTCCTACGGACATAGTCCTGGCCTTGGATCATGTCGTTACTTATTTTGCCTATCTGGAATCCATCTGAGCAGCAGCCTGGTTCACTAAAGGCAATGGCACGAGCTGTGTACAGAACAAAAGTCAGCTTAAGATTTTGTTTTTCTTGACACCATATGCAGCTTCAGAGACAGTGGCTTGAGCAGTTGCTCTTCTTTAGCCAGGGAAATGAGGCATAGTGAGCCTGTTCCCATCTGTACTTCTGTAAGTCTATTTGGGATACTTTTTTTTTTCTAATTACCTTAATTAGTTTCTTAGTGAGATGATCAGCAGTCAAATAAATATGTTTTGCAAAATTTCCAGACATCAAAATACATTAGACAAGACAAGCATATCTGTAAAAGGATTCCCAGTTCTTTTGCTGGGGAGCCCACTGGAAATGTGGCCCTGTGCCAATTGTGTCTCTTTGTGTGTGTGTAGTGAGAAGGAAACACAAGGGGCTAGTGGACTAGGAGTGGGGCCATGGGGGGCCCATTGGCCGCCAGTGACCTGCAAACTCATCAACATGCCACTGAGTGTCACAGTGCAGCTCTGGTTACTCCCCCACTGCTGGCCTGCTTTGTTTTCACATGCGCTCCGGAGGGGACTATTTGTAACCTGGGTGGGTGACCAGATCACACACACGGCTCCTTGGCCAGCAAAGCTTTCCTCAGTCATAGGCTCGCCCTTTTGTGTGGAATCACACTGAGTGGACCAAAGTCCTGGTGAAAGCTTGCTGTTGCTTGTAAGTGCCACGCCACTAAAGAATGCAAATAAGGCCATTTCCATGAGTCAGCACAAATCAATCTTGTAACATTCACATTAGCATCAAAACCTTGCATCATTCTTTTTTTCTAAAGAATGGCTGATCTAGAGAATGGGAACTTTATGGCATTGTCAGGTCTGTGCTTTTATAGTACTGGTAACACAATCACCATCCATGAGCATGCACTGCTGCACAGATGCTTCTCCACAGTTGGAAGAAGTGAAAAATTGCCCTCTGACTTTGCCCTGTGGCTCACATATACGTGTCCCAACAAAATAATTATGGCTTCCTAATTAAAACATTTCTGCCACTTTATCAACGTAGTACTAGAAATAAAATAATAAGCGAGTTTTATGAATTTGACTGAGCTCTGTGGATACCTGTGATGTTAACTGATCCCAGCTCAGTGAACGACAATACAATATTTGTAGGAGCAGCCTCTCCAGGAGCAACACACTTCTTCCTGGTGAGATAAAGCTTTCCAGGATGGCCAACAAACTTGATGCCCTCTGGAACCGACACTTTTAAATGAACCTGCGAGTGGAGAGGAGAAGAAGAGACAAATCAGAGAAAAGCGATCTCCTCTGATAGCCTTTAATGACATCATATCTGTTAGGCACGCCCCTCCCTCATATAGCGTGCTTCATCAAAGCTCTGAAAGCAAGGGCGAATTTTTTAAATCACACTGTGAATTTTCCATGCTGACTGACTCATGCTTCTCAAACTCCCTGAAGGATTAAGTTCCACTCATCGTCCAATTTTCACAGGGCTCAGTAATGCAGAAGGATCTTTTAACTGTTCTTTATCCGCATGCCACAAGTCATAAATAACTGAGCAGAAAATATAGGAATCACATGTTGCTGGGGTGGACATCAAAGGATGGGCTATTCTGGTTTGCATATTCACCTAACATGACATCAGGGCAGCACACGCACAGGCCATTTAACAGGCTCATCTGCAAACATCATGATGTCATCCGTATGGCGTGCAGGATGGACCCATTTAAGGCCAGGACAGAGCTTAGAAGGCTCTTCGGAGTAAGTGCTGAAACAAACATACTAGGCTAATCTCTTCATGGTCACATTACAAACCTATACTTACTACCGAAGAAGTTATTTCAGTTGAAAATATTTGTTCTGCATGTGTATATAATATCGAACCAGTTCTGATACATGCAGAAATAATAATTTAAAGAAATAGATCAACACAGTTATTTGCATCTTATATTTTAATATTTCCTACCTGGATAATCCTCTGTGATTTATGGCATGTGCCATTTTTAGTGCAGAGCTATGAACAAAATGAAGGACTGGACAAATTCCAAGACGTATCCGGTCTGAACCACAAGCTCTGCATAAAGATCCGCTGGAACGAGGTGTTCTAAGGGGTCCTGAAGTGGTTTGAGAACTCATTTGTGTGTTGGCTGGTTTCATCCCGTTCCAAGATTCCCAAATCTCTATGACTATGGATTTTATCAGCTTATTGTTGACCTACTTCTGTCTAACAACTAAACGGAGCACCTACTTTATGCCTCATTTGACTGACAAACCTGCAGTTTCTTTTTTGATGATCCTTCTCTCTTTTCCTCTTAGAAACCTTTTTCTTAACCAAATCTGGGGTCTGATCATAGTGAGAGTTGTGAGCAGTCTGTCTGTCTGCCTACGTCTTTTATTTAACTATCAAATTCAGATTACTGAGATATTTGCCTAGTGTGGTCTTTTAATTTTTCGGGCGCTACATTATGGGTTGCTCTTCTTCACTTTAATACAATTTTAATGTCATTTTTACTTATACGCAACACATTCTCACTCCCAAAGCGTAACATTTGACGCTAGGTGACAAATCGTCGGTATATTACGCTTCCGGGCACCCAACACGTCTCTATATTACGAGATCGGAAAAATTAGGAAACAGGAGAACCGTTTGGAATGAATCTACACATGTACGTTTATTTTACTTAAATCGCTTTGGAAAACACTATCTAACGTCATTAAAGTGGTGGTTAAGGTTAGGGATGAGGTTATGGTTAGGGCTGGAATACATGGCTGGAACGTCTATTACCACGGGACCGTCGTTCTACTGGATTTCATCCACAACCCAGCACGCAGCATAAGAATGCTGAAGGTCACCTTTCGCGCCGGGCGTGTTCCTATTTAACACCTTGGGACGTGACAAATCGTCGGTATATTACGCCTCAGGAGTGAGAATGGTCTGTTATACAGCACCAAATCACAGTTGTCTTAAGGTGCTTTATATTGTAAGTTAAAGACCCTACGATAATAGCGAGAAAAGCCAACGAGTCCATGTAAAGAAGCACTTGGCGACAGTGGGAAGGAAAAACTGCCTTTAAATAGGAAGAGACGTCTCAGTGACGTCATTGTGGTTCCTAACTTGATGTTCTAATAGACTCTTAGCAAGTTTAGATGGAGTCATTTTAGGATTAGTGTTAAAACTAACTGTCAAGAGTTTGCATAACATGTCATACAAACCTATAATTAGTGAAAATGTATTAAAAAATATGTTCTGCGATGGTTTACAAGTCATAAATGATTAAAAAGCACAGATGTGACATGTCCTGTCTTAAAGAATATGATGTCAAGATTGGACTTGAAGGCAGTTGCTAGGAACTAATGTCAGAGACCTGTCCATCTGCCACATTAAGAAAACATCTTACCGCAGAGCAGGTAGGCAGGTAGTTGTAGACGGTGAGGGGAACTTTGGTCTGCTCCCCTCTGATTAAGCTGTAGGGCAGCGTAAAGTCCACAAAGAAGCGCTTGAAGGTGCGAAGCTCTGCTCTCGTTCCTAACGCCAACCCCTTCTGCTCGGACAGGGAAACAACTTCTGCCACCCATGTGGTGATTGAATCCGGCGCATCCAGGTGCAGTTCAGCTTCCCCAGTTTCAGAGCTGTTACGTGGAGATACAACAGTGGAATAAAATAATTCGAGCATATTTTCTTTTTAAGACAAGCTATTAAAATTCATCAACTACAAGGAAGAGCTTGATCAAAGGCTGGAGATTACTTTAATGTTAGCACCTGTGTCAACACCAACATCTGCACCAATATAACTACAGCAAACACTCTAAAATGGACGGTTTCAAGGGACGGTCAGGTGTTGACCCAATCTGTTTCTTTGAAAGAAATGAGCTGGAGTCATTATTGGCAGCGCTCACTGGATGTTGGTCTTGGCAAACTGCAAGAGGGCACAATAAACTTCAAAAACTGCATGTACAGCCTTCCTTTTGATCAAAGCCGTCCAAAATCCATTTTAATATACTTTTAAGGAAAAATCAGAGCTCTGCACTTCACAGGAAATTAGTGAGAGCTGAAGTCCCATCCAAGGGAATCAAGCATATGGAAATCTATGGGCAATTCATTTATATTGGCTAAACATGAATGGAAGGAGCTCTTGAGAAAGTAAGAGTCTGTTCCAAGATTGAATGAGGCATTTCACACCCAGTGGGAGAAGTGGCGGATGCTGCTGCATGATGGAAGATCGGCCGTCTGGCATACAGCACCGCCTCGCACCTTTCCTCTCACAAATTTCTTCCAAGAGTCTGTCATGTTCACGTTTTCCTTTCCAGTACTCACCAATCTTTTTTCTTCCAGCTCTACTCTCGCCTTTCTTCTTCTACCTATATTCTGCTTTTCACATATTTCTCACCTCCTTTTTGCTCTCTGTAAATATTTTTCCTGTATCTTTTTCACGCTATCATTTTTTTTCCACATTTGCTCCTCTCTTTTCCATTTCTCTATTCTCTCAAGCACTAAATCACATAAAAGGATAGACAATCTGTTGCACCTGATATATCTAGCCAGAGGCAAGTAACGCAGACACACAGACACGCTCACACAAGACAAATATTATTTAAAGATTTAAATACCTGACGTTGAGGCAGTGCCACACCCAAGTCTCTGGGAAAAATGTACGCCTCCGCCTCTCTACTCTACAGCCAAAACACAAGAAGACATCAGTGAAAAAGCTTTAGCTAATAAAATAACAACATAATGGAAAAATATACTATTTAAAATTCCACAATGATAAGTCACATCATGTGTTTGAAGTTCGGCACTAAAATGAAAAGTATTTGTAGCACAGGGGAATGCAGGCCTAACATGTGAAATCAAACAAAGAGGGCGATCTTGATGTAATTATTATTCTGTTATGGGTTTGCGTTCAGATTCCTTGTTTTCGGTAAAGTACATGCCCATATTACAGTGTGTGGTCCAGTGAAGGATTACAGTTAATCTTCTTCAACAATAATAACCACTTTTTTCCCTCTGACATTAAAGAGGGTGGAGTAATACATACAAGTACACAAATTTAATGGTTTAAAAGAACCTCCAAAACAGACAAGGATCATCTGTTTTTATCAGTTAATGAGCCAACATACACAAAAACAACTGAATAACCTTGACTATGACATGACACCACACCCAGGTGGCTCACAGTTTGGCTTTTAATACCAATAGAGTATGGTATTTGATAAGCTAGTTTCCTATAATTCATGTTTTTAAAATTTATAATGTCCTGTGTAAAAGTCTTGATCCACCCCTCATTCCTTTATATCTTGCCAGAAAACTGCCAAATTTCAATTTATGTGCAAAACACATTATTTAATGTGTTTTGCACAAATGCAATTATTTGTATAGTTCTAACAAATAAATCTCTTGAATGAGCTTTCTTCTGATTTCTCTAAGTATTTTTCAGGAAGAGTTCTCCAGGCTTCTTAAAGGAAATTCAAAGCTCTTCTTTGGATGTTATTTGAATAACGCTGCAGCCAATCAGATACTTTCCAGCTGCACTGCATGGCAGATCAAAATCTGATGGTAGTTTTTGACAGAGCCTCTACCGTACTTTACAGAGGGCTGTAGACACTCACTGCTGCACCTCTCTCCTGACCTCCTCCATACATACTGACAACAATTTGAACAAAAAATGCCAATTTTGGATTCATCACTCCATGAGACCTGTTGCCAATGGTTTTTAGTCCAGTTCTTTGGCAAACCTCAGCCTTTTCCCCTGTTTCCCTTCCTTTACAATGGCTTCTTTGACAGCCACCCTTTAACAGAGATAAATTCTGATGAACAGCGGGCAGTAGTGAACAGCAGATGGATCAGTTGAAGGGCCAGATTAATCTCTTAGGTCCTGTGTCAGGTCTTTGTTGGATTTGTCCAATTTCCTCATTTTTTAAGGACACGCTAGTTTTTGGCTACAGCTCTTTAGGAATCACCTCAATGGTGCAAAAACGCTGACAAATAGAGATTTTTGGAGATTCAACTAAAAAAATGAAGAAATGATTTAATTTTGCAGCGGGCTGCTAGTAACAAAGTGTCTAACGATACAATTTAAAATGCTTTTTTTGCTAAGTTGCCCATTATGTGTAGACACAAGACTGGTTCATCCCTTGAGTTAGGGGCCCTTTTTATGTTTGAATGATTCAACAGAGTTAAGCGTCACATAGACAATCATTTCCATGAAAAATGGTCATGGTCATGAAAATGAATGCAAAAGCAGCCAGTGCCTAAAGAGAAACTTTAAAAGTCCTTCAAAAAGCCTGGAGAACTATTTCTCAAAACCACTTTAAAAAAATGAAAAGTAAAATATAAAGAAACGTCGGCTGGTACAAGAAGAACTTTCACGCCATTTGTGAAAACGTTGAATAATACAATTTGCACATTTTTAGGTATGAGATCATTAGAGTTTGCTGATGCCCAGTGGACAGCCTTGGACACCTATAAAGAACATCCTGTACCTGTTTGTGGGGCGGGAGGGCATAGCAGCCACCAAGGTAGAGGTGTGCGGTTGAAAGGCAGGAACAGCTTCATCTGTGTACATGCCCCCACTCTGCCGATGGTTTAAACTCACCATATCTGTCATCACAACCAGTCCCGTTTCCTGTATTAAATATAGAGAGAAGTAAACATCTGCACGCACTAGTACGATTACCTTTTAACCCAGTGACAGCACTAGCTGAGCTCTTTCACTAAGTGTATGTTCTCACTGTAAAAGCAAAGCGCGCGTCCTTAGTGATGTCCCAGTGCCATGGGAACACAGAGGACCGCCTCCGTCTTTTTGCCGTCAGCCCAGGCCACCAGAAGTGTCCGTCATCTTTAGGAATGTTGAAAGCGTCTGAAACATCAAACTCTGCCAGCTCTTTAAACACCTGCAGAGTGAAAAACATATTTATATAAAGTTACAGTAAAAGTAAAGTTATTTACAAAAATACAGCAGGTAACATCTTAAAAACTACGATCTAAGAAAGTAATTTAAACCAGCTCTCTAAATCTATACTATAAAGCGATTTTAAGTTACAGAACGCTTTAATCGATTGTTTATTAAAGTGTAATATCGCCATAATCTATAAATATGACCAACCTTTTCAGGACTCAGCTGAAAGTCGGGCTTCAGCAGGTAAAGACTCTTATCTACAGTGGCCACGCAAACACAGGATCCCCTCTGAGCCCGAACGCGCAGGGTCACCGAGTCCCCCGGCATGGACTCATTGGTCGACATAGAAATAGATACCTGCAATCCAAAACATGACACATAAGTGCATTCTGCATAAACAAGGTGCATTTAACACATTTCCGCTCCACAGAATTGTGAATTTGTAAGACTGTACGGTTATAAGTTTACTGAAAAGGTTCACAGAAATGTCTTCAAATTGGTCACTTGAACATAAAACTTGAACCAGAAGACTGAATGTTTCCCTCATGAAAGAGAAAAATCTGAAATATCTATCAAAATGTCAATATCAAATATCAAACTGTCAGGTCAAAAACTAAATAATTTCAGCACTAGCTGGCAGATCCTCAGTGGCATTCGGAATAATATCAGTCTGAGAATTCTAAGCAGCAAACTTTGGAAAGCTCTGACTGAGAGTGGAAAACTACAGCCTTTGAAAGAGGGAGGGATGGCCAGAGTCAGCTTTCACAAATCAGAACTATTTCTCACCAGCACAAAATCACAAATTAACACCGTTAATCGGTTCCGCTGCCCTCCTTTCACCATTCTGTAACCTGTCATCCTCTCCTGTCATGACCCCACCTATCTGCCTGCGGCCTGTGCGGCCGCTGTCTCATCCTGCCCTCACAACCCCCTCCTCCGGCACACATACGCACAACACACACACACACTTAGTGTTGTAAGGGCATACCAGAGAGCTGTAAATACTTCAGGGAGTTAACTCCACCTAATGCAGGCAGGAACTGGGGATCTCTCCCAAGCCAACACAGCTGTTTGTTTACAGACATTACACTGTGGTGTAATGGTTGGTGCATGGATACTTAGGCTCAGCTCCAAGGTGTATACAGAGAGTGCACCCTTTTCTCCGGGTTTTAATAAATCGCTATTTTAGCAGCAAAAAAACCCCCAAACAAAACATGAAAAGACAAACTTAATTTTGTATATCCAAAAACACTGGTGTTTTCGTAACAAGCATATGCAACAGTACCAACTGCAGTACTTTTCTCTGGATAAATTAAGTTATAATAGTTCTGTTTCCAAACCTGGTTCTCAAACTCGGGCTTGACAGGGATTTGCAGACTGTCTGTGACACCCTCACCGTTTTCCCTCACATAGTAGACCAGCAGACGGCTGAGTGGTGCCATGCTGTGACTAACAGGAAAACGTAGGTAGGACACACATCTGTCCATCTCAGTCTGGGAGGAAGAGCCTGCAACATCTGGCAGAGTGACAGGGTGACAGTGCTTTCTCCAAAACTATCTGGCATTCTGATGTCAAAGACCACTACGATTGAGAAGCTTGGACACTGATTTCCCAAGCACTACAACAATGAAAGAAAAAAAAAGCTGATTCATCAAAGGATTATTCTGTGAAACTTTAGCTCTTAAAATTACCTGGATGACAGTGAAGTTAGAGTTGTAATAAGAAGAAATGAGTACCAGAAGCAGAAGGAGGCAGGTGGGTGCTGTGAATGTTCTTGTCAAAGGTGACTGTGGCCCTTTTTCCTCTGTGGGAGGCTGTCAGGTTGGCTGCCTGTTGGCCTGATAGGACAATGTTTCCCCTGGATGCTACCTCGTAATGCAGGGTGAAGTTACAGGGACAAGTGGATTTGAGAGCCACTTCTGCCTCTTGTCCAACCTATACATGCAGACAGATATAAATATACTTCACAATCTGATGTTTTGAAACATGTTTAAATCATCCAAAGTTAAGCAAGAAACTCATACCACCGAAAAAGGTCACACCTACCTTGAGCGGGGTGCTGGGACTTTGGATCTGGATGTGACACCTGCTAGGAGAGTACCAACTACTGATAGAAAGGTAGCTGGGCAAGTACTGGTTTCCAACTGTCCTGTCCTCAATGGATATCACCTTGGTCTTTGTCAAGAAAATGCAATTAAGATTAGCTTCAAATTACTTCTTGCATCACTCTGTTTATATTACGTGACAATAGGAAGTTCTGACCTCAAGCCAGACATACTGAGCAGCTGCCGGGATGGAAGGGATCTCAAAGGTGGCCTGACCGTCCTTGGAGATTAGCTCGCTGGTATAGACGTTGTCCTTCGGGGTCAGCTCTGCTTTAACGCGCACCTTTACCCCTTCAGCAGGGCTCCCATCAGGATAGGTGACCTCGATCTACAAAGCAGAGGGAAAACGACTGAGTGTGCAAATGCAGACTCATTTGTGAATCAGTAATGTACATGGCTGCATACAGGCTTAATTTAGCTTTAGCATCTAACTGACTAGCAGTTAAAGTCATACTTTATTTAAAAAGCACAACAAATAAATATACTCTGAGCTCTTCTCAAAGCAAATCCCAGTGAGATGAAGATCCAAGCTGATTCGTATTTCTCTTCTCTTTTTTTCCCCACGGTGCCAATAACTTTTTTGTGGGCTCTCACCTTCCCTTTGTAAGGCAGACCAGGCTTGAACTGTTTGCGTGTATCCTTAGAGTACTTGATGTCAATGAGCTGTTTATGGACTGGTGTGGAATCATCAAATGTGGCTTGCTTGCTTCCATCTACACTGGTCACAGAAGCCCAAATGCTAACAGTCCCTCTGAAGTGATCAGCCACATCCAAGGGCATCATGTCTTTGACGCACAGACTGAAATTTGCAGAGCCTTTGATCTGACAGCAGAAAAGATGTAATCAGGTACAGCAGGACATGTATAATTTTGGTGTCAGGGTTTGGAGCTTAACCTCTTAGATAATAACAATGATTTACAGTGTATGCATAAAACAGTAGCACTTTGAAGGAACTCTGAAGACAAAACAACAATCAATCAACAACCCTGTTTCCATATCAGCTTGGAAGTCTCTAATACATTCACAAAGCATGTAGAATAGGGATTAAATAAACTAACCTCCATAGTTTTTATGACAGGATGGCCCATCTCATGGCGGTAGTAGCCGACCCCATTCACCGTCATATTTACTGTCAACTTCCCAGTTACGGGTTTCCCAAAGGTATATCTGCATAAGAGTGACATGCCAGAGTGTAAAATTGATGTTCTTTTTTGTTGTATTGTAAATAAACATTACAATAATAAAAAACATTTATAACCTATTATCAGAGATGGACATGTAATCTGATTACTTTTTTCAAGTAACGAGTAAAGTAAGGGATTACTATTGCAAAAACGGTAATTAGATTACCGTTACTTTCCCGTAGGAACGCTGCGTTACTGCGTTACTAAAACCATGATTTTTTTGCGAGAATGTCTCATGACAGTGACGTAAGCGAGTGCGACGTTTGTGACAACAGCTGTGTGCAGATCAACAATGGATCATATATCGAGTGCAGAGAGAGTATGAGCGTGCAGCGTTTGAAGCGTGGAAGTACTGACCTTACTTTGAAATTGATTCCATAAAAAGTGACAAAAACATTAGTGTCCGCTGTGCGTGGGAAGAAAACTTCTTTTTACACCGAAAAAAAACCCTAAACAAGCACCGAGTGCGCAACGACGTAATGGGAAACTCACAGAGAAACTCGCGGATTCTTCACCTGACCGCTGCGGCACACCTGCACCAGGGCAAACCTCCGCCTACCCTGCTCCTGCTTTACAGGTGAAAATAGAGCAACAGGACCGCTAGTCTTTGATTTTATTTATTTTCTGCTGTGTTTTACTTGCATCTATTTGAAAGACTGAGTGTAAACACAAAAAATATTTTTATTTTATGTGCTGGAATGTGCAGAAAATAGGTTTAAATGTTAAACTAATTTCTTCCAGTCAGAGAATGGTGCATATAATTTAATTTTTGCTTGATGCATAAAGTTAAAAGATCAAAACTGATAAAACAAGTTTAAAAAAAAAGAGACTTTTCCATTTGATTACATTTTGTATGATGGATTATGCAGAAAAAGTAGAATTGGGCTGAGAGATCTATTGCTTTATCACCTCTTCAGGTTGTAAATCGTTTTTTTAAAAAGTAACTAAGTAATTAATTACTTTTGAAAATAAGTAATCAGTAAAGTAACGGGATTACTTTTTGGGGGAAGTAATCAGTAATTAGTTACTGATTACTTTTTTCAAGTAACTTGACCAACACTGCTTACCACTGAGTAAGTTCCCTTCATTCTTTCAAAACTGCTCTGACTTGTGGGGGCATGGAAACAATACCTGCTGGGATTTCATGTGATGTATAGCACCGGGACAATGGCAGTGGGCTCTGTGGACCAGGGTTGTTCTAGTGCACCCCATGGCTGCTCTGTCATGCTGGTAGTTAAGTTTAGAGATCAGGTGAACGCTTTGTGCGCTTTAATGTGTCCTTTAAGCTGATCCTGTGCAGTTTTTGATATGTGGCATATGAGAGCACACCCCCTAAAGGAGGAGGCTACTACCATGGGAAGATGTCCCATTTTGCAAGAATGTTTAGCAGGCGCTGTGTGTCAAAGTCCGCACGTAAGTACCCACCGTTTCTCAGAAGAGTGCTGCACTGGAATGAGATTATGACTTCACCATAGTCAATGGTTTTTATGCTGTGGCTGATTAGTGTAAACAAAGAAACAAAGAAAACACTCCACAAGTCCAGGTTAAAGTCTTGTTCCACTTTCGTACAGCGCTGAATATTTAGTGACTTACCTGGCCCTGACTGTGGCCTGCTCACATAAGTTCAGATCACGGATGTAGCGCGGTGGATCAATCACCAACTCAAATTTGGGCGCCACTGAAAGAGAGGCAGCACAATATTTTTTTTTTGAACTTTTTCTTGTGTTATATCTTATACATCAATAGCCTTGCTGTTTATTTGTAATATATTATTTGACAACTACACACATTTTAGTAGAGTAAAACAGTAAATATGCTTTTAACACAACTTGAAATAAAAAGACAGGCATTTAAAACAGCCTACAATGTTAAAAAAAAACATACACACACACACTCATTACAGTGCTCTCAATAAACAATGGCAGGTGTGCGACAGTGTGTAGGTCCTCACCATATTTCTGCACTTCAAACGACTTGTTATAGGTGTGGCCCTGCACCTCCACGAAGACAAACCAATCTCCCAACACAGGCTGGTCAGACAGAGGAAAGCTCATGTTCACCACCCCTACAGGACGCAAAAATCTAATTAACACATTTAATTCCTGTGTCCTTGATAGTGATTAACCAAACTGTAGCAATCATATATCACCGTTCTTCAATTATGAGTCCAGAAAAGTAGTGTTTTAATTCAATCCCCCAGAGCAACCTAGCAATGAAATGTAAACGTGCAGCTTACACAAAGATGATGTAAAAATACTGCAAATGATGCGGCTCACCACAGCAGACAGAATTAAGCCCTCTCCACTGCACCATCCTGGATCCTCGTGGATCCTGGAAGATCAAAGCAGGATGTCACAAACCAATGTTAAGATTCCTTTACTTCACATACCGAAACAAAAATGCGGTACAAGTTTAGTTGCTCAGTGAATGTTGTTATCACACAATAGAAAAAGTCATAAATAGTTTTATTATTGCTGAACAGTCCCCTCACTGAACTTGACCCAGATATCTGGGTTCTGATATATTTTCCAAAATACTTTTAAAACGCTTTCCAAAAATAACATATACTGTAGTCTATAACTGAGGAAGAAAAATGCATCTGTGTGCTTGTTGCTACTGTTAACTCATGTATAAGCTTTTCTTCGCTTCCCATGAAGTCTTTGCTTGGTGTTTTCCAAATATTTCCTAAGATCTGGAAAGATGAATGAAGATCCAATGTGAGCTAGGTTTGCTAATACAGGGATTATAGTGTGTTGTAGATGTACAGATACAAAAAGACAAAGGAGAAGAGAAGAGAAGAGAAGAGAAGAAAAGAGGTTCCTTTCATGTTGTTTATCCTTGTACTGGTCCAAAGAGCACCCTGTTATCTAGGTGAGCTGCCCTGACTTCTGCTCTGTAATCTCCAAGCAGGCTGGGAACTAAAATTGCCACTGTCCCATCCCGGACGTGGCTCTGCCAACCCTGGGTGGTCCTGTCAGCCTGCACTCACCAAAATATATGCCTCAATCTGCAAAAAAAAAAAAGAACAAAAGAGAGAAACACAAGAAAAAGTTGCAATAAAGTTGCTTAAAAAAAAGTACAAATCCTGTGTTTTATCTCTATGCTTCATCCCATTCATTTCGATTTCAACAATTTTCTGTCTGTACAATTAAGTATTGCCCTTTTACCTGCAATGTACCTTTATAGCTGCAAACATCAATAAGCTGTCTGTGTGCACAGTTGCACAGAATTTTTGGAGTCATTGCTAACATTCCAAGAGAAATGAGTCTAGCTTGGCTACAGTAAATAGGCAACTGTACATTTTCTTGCACACAGTGCAAAGTTTCTCCTCTTAACTCCACCAATTAAAAGGTGGAAAAGTATGCCTGTAGTAAACACTCGGTCATAAATCAAAGTCTGTCTGTCAACTCTGTCGTAAAAACACAGGTTTTGCTAATAACCCAACCCATTTTTATTAAAGATTATCATTCAATGGGTTTACTGTTTATTGTGAATCTGCTGAAGAAGCACGACAAATTGCTTTAATATTTGTCTGAATATGAGATCAATTCGGAATTACCTTCTCGTTTACTGGCCTCAAGTCAGGGTCAACTGTGTAAACGTTGATGAGAACTAAAGACAAAAAAAGAAATGCAATAATCTTAAAATAAGTCTTTCGTGTTTCTAATCAGAAAAATCTGCACGCACATGAAAATCTTGATACTTCTAAAGAAAACAACCCCAGCTGTCTGAAGTCATTTGATGGGTTGAAATCCTTAATTATGCAATCAGCAGCTATGTCTACAACATTTGTACAGCTCAAATGCAGCATCAACATGCCTGCATCCCCTGACTTATTTCCACTAACTGGCATTACTCTGTGATTAACTGATTAACTACCAGGTGCACTATGAGGGAACCTTTATGTTTGGGTTTGTAGATGGGTTTGTCAGTCTGGATGAACACAGCTGTGCCCTTGCTCTCCACGGTGACGGTGGTGTAGTTGTGGAAAATGTAACCTCCTTCCGCGAGGTGACGGTTCCCCCAGACCTTCAGGTGGGCCTGGCCTCTCAGCCCCGAGGGAACCTGGTGGCGTATACACACATCCATAAACGCATACAAAAGCAAAGTCAGCGGGAACTGAAAACGTAAATTAGGACTGAAGTGTTTACTCGAGGCTGAATTATTTGCCGTGATTTATTCAATTTCATTTTCTAGAGAACAAAAGCTCCAGAATAACAAAAACAGATTTAAAAAAAAAAAAAAAAAAGCAGAGAAGACGTCAGCCTCCAACAGAGTACGCTTCACGCGACAGTATTTTACGAGAATGAGGGTAGAGGTTATGAGAAGGGAAGGGAGAGAGAGAGACAGAGGCAAAGAATCTCTAAAAGTCGTGCATACTAGATTGATCTATTCCAGCCTTCGGGGGCGGCGGACCATACATGCACGTCAACAGCTGTTGCATATTATATCGAGGCTGTTACCTTATTCCCAATGAATGAGCAGAGACAGATGTTGCATTACAAATAATGTTAGTGTTGATTTGCATGTTGCTTGAGGAATGTGCACACAGCGGACAGGGGGCTCTCACTACTGTGCAGCTGTCACCGCTGCTGAGAAAATAAAAGCGCACTTAGTGGCACACAAAGTTCGACTCACCTTTAGTTTGATGGCGCCTTTGTCTAAAAGGAGAAAAAGTGAGATTTAAAGTAAGATTTTTTCCCCCCACAGGCTCTGCCATACACACTCGATTAGACCACTGACTGCACCTCAGATTTAAGTGCAAATAGATAGAGGAATAAATTGACTTTGAATGGGTTTTGTTGGGTTACAACCACTCTTTTAGAGGTTTCTATTAACGATGTGCTTGATGATCAAGTCCCTGAGACTCAACACATTAATAAGCTATTCGCTAAAATGGGGAAAAACTGGATTTCTGTAGTTAAAGGATGTGCAAAGTTTTTGAAACCAAAGCCAATGAAACAATTTGTCCAGACTTTGATATTGTCTCATCTTGATTATTGCCCAACATTACGTGGCACAAAGAAGTAGATTAAGAAGTAGCAAGTGGTAGAAAACAGAGCAGCACATGCTGTCCTTTGTTGTGTGTACAGAACAAACATTGTAACAATGCACAAATGCCTCATGCTTTTGTTACAAACACTCCAATGATTTTGTTTGAAAATGAATGACAAATTATTCTACCAAACACGCCACAGAGAGATTTTATAACTCACAGCAAGAACCAGTTCAATCAGTAGAGCAGTTTTCTATTGGTCTGTTATGGAATAGAATTCATTGCCAATGTAGCAGAACTAGTGTGCACGTACGAATAGTATGTCATCAGTGCCTAGCTTGATGCGGAACACCATTTGTGTTGTGAGGAGCTGTTTGATTGTTTGCATGTGTGGTTCGTTTTGTTTTTGTTAAGATGCTGTACGGCTTTGAGTAATCAGTTACAGTCAAAGTGTAGAGATCTGTGACCCCAGGAAGAATAGCTGCTGTGCTGCTACAGCTAATAGGGATCTTAATAAACCAAGCTAAACTAAACCTCAGTTTCTCACAGATCTGTAAAGTGATCAATAAAATGCATGCTTCTAACATGCTTTAACTGTAAGCGCTGTGGTTAAGTCAGTTCAGTTGCTGTTCCAGCTGCAACCTGTCTCCTCTAAGCAGAGTCAGCACCATCTATCTATGCTGTCAAACAAATCACACAGTGTGTACATTAAGTGGCCGATGAGCTGGACTGAACTGATGCCTGCAGTCACAGATAATCTATATAAAAGCCAAAGCTTGTCTTGTAGCAGAGGCTCACACCGTCTGTGTGTGTGTGTTCTTTAATCTATGTGTATATTTTGCCTGCCTGCATCCTTTGAAAACAGTGACATAAAGGGGGTATCTTTTAGCTTGCCTAACTTGTCAGTGCATGCTTTGTTTCCAAACGTAACCCACTGTGCCAGTGTAACTTTAGCTTAAAGAATTTGTTCTCACCGAGCACTGAGCCATGGCTGTGGGCAACCGTCTGTCCCTTCACCGACAGCTGCACCTGGACGCGGGTTTCTGCTTTCGCGTTAAAGATGGTTACGCTCACGCTCTCCTCGACGCCTGCTCGAAAGACAGAGGGTGCAGCGACCAAGTAACCCCTGAGAGAAGAGCAGGAGGGCAGAGAGAGGGAAAGAGTTTAAAGGAAGGAGGGAGCAAGGGGGTAAAGTGAGGTGAGATGACAGTAGGGGGAGAATACAGGTGATGGCAAGGGAGGCAAAAGGAGATTGGAGACCAGGTGTAAATACACATTTTTTTCTGTCTCGCTTCATCTTTTTCACTTCCATGCACGCACAAGGTTAATTGCAGTTTTCACCAGGGATGCAGTGCCTGACGACCACTGAGCTTGTTGCTTTAATGTTTTCTTTGGGTGGTCCGGCACCCTCTGACAGAACCTCGACATCTGTTTGGAAAAATAGTGGCTGAGATTCCTCACAGTCACTCTGACATTTAATTGAGGGAAGGGGACCTGTCACTGAGGTCACAGAGCAAAGGTCATTCTTTGATGCTTATTAAGAGTCTAGGGTGTGTGTGTGTGTGTGTGTGTGTGTGTGTGTGTGTGTGGGGGGGGGGGGGGGGGGGTTCAATTTAAGTTTTATTTTGAAAGAACATGCCTTCTGGCACAAAGGGGCTACTTCTCTCAGGTAACAAAGGTAGAATAATAGGTGCTCTTGTTAGCATGCTCCAGTATGACTCAATCACCAGAGTGTGTGGAGCAAGTTCACTGAAGTGTCCACCAAATGTTGAGCTGTGTTTGAGACTCAGTCAGTTTAATTATTTTTGACCATGTGATGACCGAGGCTGATACAGTAACGCAAGTGTAAATATCTTCCTGTTAGTCTAACTCATTGCTTGCTCACCCCAGCCTTGCAGCTTTTTTCGACTGGGCCAACTCACCCCTTAACAACTTAACTGAAGATCACACAAATTAGAGGTGAGCAAATCCTTGAGCACAAGCCCAGTTGCATGCATGAGAGAAGGATCAGGTGGTTGGCATTACAGCACAATGGCATTACAGCTAGAGGCAACTGCAGTTCCTGAGAGAGAGAAAAAGTCATGAGAAAATCCCCTGGAAAATAAGGCTTTCGGGAGAATGAGGATAATAAGAGGAAATTGACTCTGTGCGTTTGATCTACAGTGAGTTTAACCAGCTCTTGGATGAGCTGGGATCAGGTGGTGGAGACCGTGCTTATTTCAGTCACATGGCTCCATTTACTCAAGTTCTAATTGTTTTTGCTCAACTTTTGTCCTGTGGGAGTTAAGAGCCTGCTCTCATGTGTAGGTGAAGCTTTTAAGAGTCACATGGTTTCATGTTTTGCTCATTGCTTAAACTTCTAAGCTAACTTGTTTAAAGCTTCACAAAAAGATCTGCTTTAGCTTGAGTTTGATAGTAACCCCTCCTCTCTTCCTGGAAGAATTGCTACAACCATCGGCGTAACTTTGTGCTGATCTCTGTCTAAATAAATAAATCTGGGTAAATTCCCAGATGATTAGACATGCAACTATTTTGCTGGTAATACCTGAAATGAGTAAAGAAAATCAACATCCTATTTATGCAAGATAATTCATAATTTTATTGGGGGGAGGAGGGGGGGGGGGGGTATATTGGTTGGGTCTGATTATTGGGGGGAGGGGGGGGGGGGTCATAACCCCCCTAACCCCCCTGGAAATTACGCCCCTGGCTACAACTAGTTGGTCTGTTATCTCCCAAGGTCACAATTAACCCCTCAAGCACCTGACTGATAGAATCCGTCCTGGGTCTGGGTTAAACAAAACAACAATGAAAGACACACAGGAGTGCATCTATTCATATTTGGCAAGTTATGGGCTATCATTGACCTAATGCATCACTCTGTGTGACAACCTCACAGGTTAGTAACACAATTAATGAAAGTATGACAACAATACATTAGTGGCAGTGTGGTTGGGACAGTAATAACATTAAATTGTGGCTTATTCACAAAAAGGTTTTAATCTGACTGATCCGTACAATGAAATGCACTCAGTTTAAATAAAACTATTTTTAAAGATAATTTTTAAAAGTTTTTCAATGAACAATCACAGTCTATCCATACTTAAAGCACCGGGAAATGCTTGTAGTAGAGCACACAGCAGCTCAAAGACACCACATGTAACACAGGCTACTTACTGTCTTTCTTGTGGAGAACTTGTGCTCACGGTGCAGATGTACAAAATCCACGAAAGCCTCAAAGCTGTCAGAGACAACCGTAACATTTTGGCTCCAGAGCCCAGGATACTTCAGGATACAGTCTTTACCGTCTGAATGAGACTGGCTCTGAAAGCCCTGATTAAATGTTAAATGAAATTTAATCCCAGCCCTCACGGTCTATCTATTTATCCATTGAGATCGGTAGGAGAGAAAGGTGTGCAGAGCTCCGTTGAGAACCAAAGATCAACTTAATGAATTCATCTGTCTTCGCCAAATCCAGGTCCAAGCAAATCGTGCCTTTTTTTTTTTTCGTCTTTTAGAGCCCGGAGTATACGAGCAGTCCTCACCCATGTGCCTTCACCCGCCCCGGCTTCGCTCTCTCATATTTCAGCATTACAATTTGTAAGTGTCCTCCCACTTCAGCGCGGAGAAATGTCACCGTTACGATTTGTTTGACATCTAAAATCCGCGCAGCTCTCGCTGTCCCGGTTGTTCCTGGTGATCTCAAGTCGGATGGTCTTTTTTTCCGCTCCTACAGCATCGCGTTGAGAGGCTTCAGACGGCGCTTCTTTCGCTTTGATACCTTCTCTTCTCTGCAGAGAGCATGAATGAGACCAGCTTAAGAAACAGTAGCAACGTGTCCTTTTAGCCACTAAAAACTATCTGCACGTTTTTAGCTCAGCCAAAAAGTCAGAATATATCAAATCTGCAGCTACTCTGTTTTGTTATGAAACACAACAGAAATGCCAAGCGGTGTGAATGACACAATTCAATTACTGAAGGCATGATTATAACAGTTTTACTCACTTAAATTTGCACTTTTGGAGTTCATTGATGCCCTGATAAGATATCTGCTGCCCTCTAGTGGCACTTAGGTTTAGATGCAGTCGTGAAGTCTACATACACTCATGAATGTCATGGTTATTTTGGTCTTTTATTTACTTTTTCGAACTGCTGTTTGTCCAGGGTGGAATGATTGTACAGTATACATGTTTTTAGTAAAGTTCATTTAAATTGGTTTCCTGGTAAGGCGTTTAAGCGTATCCTAGCTTCCAGAAGCTTAATGTTAGCCTTCTTTATTCGTTTTCAAATAAATTTTGATCTGTTCGGGATCATTGTCCTGTTGGATCACCCAGCTGTGTTCATGTTTCAACCGTTTAACTGTTGATTTTTGTGGTAAGGTTGAAGAATTTGGAGATAGTCACGCTTCATTATTCCGTCCACTGCGCAATGCACCACTACCACTGGCACCAAAACAGGCTCGTCCATGTGGGCAGCTGCAAATTTCAGTTGGACTGGAAGGTGTCAATTTTGGAGCAGGGCCTTTTGGTCACACACTCTCAGTCCATGTTGATGTAAAGCCCACTTCACTGTATACAGTGATGCTGGATAACCAGCATTTTTCAGTTCATGGCAGGCTTGAGCTTTTGTGGTTCCTGAACGTCGTAATCAAGTTCCTCTCATCTGAGGGTGAACGTCTGGGTGACAGTGAATAACTGAATAACTAGTACTTGCGTACAATTGCTTGAACTGGTGATCTTAGAATGCAGTTGTTTAGAAATGACCCCAAGATACTATCCCAAATCTACAATTCTCCTTCTTAGATCTACACCAAGTTCCTTGGACTTTTAACATTGTGCCGACTACTGGTCAGTCCAACGAGTGCTGACAAATCCTTTTGTTTTTTAAACTGGCAAAGAAACTACCAGTTTCAGTTGATGATGATCACCATAAGTTAATAAGTCTTGTCAAGGTAGAAGACACTGTAGAACCTTCAGCACCACTTACTAACAAATGAAGTGAGTGCACGAGCCTGTGTGGATTACAGAAAATCCTAAATAAATTCATTTTGTTTTTAAAGAAAAAGCCTTTAAAGACGTACACTTTACAGTCATTCCAGCCATTAAAGAAAGAAATCATTAAAAAGCTCAAAATTACCACGACAATCAAATCCATGATGTATGTAAACTTCTGACCACCATTGTATTTCGACTGTAACCAAATTTATTAAAATGATTCCAAAATTTGAATTTATAAGAATGAGTAAACAGTTACACCTTTGAATTTCTGTACAGTTCTTGTAAAAAAATACTCAAGGGAAACATCAACACAAAATATTGGTAGTAATATAAAAGTAATTCACATCTTAATGTAACTCGTGGCCATCAGCTCAGTGACAGTCCAGATTTCTTAAAAAACAAACAAACAGTCAATTTCCTAATTTATAAGAATACCGAGCGGTATTTGTATGGCTTGTTTACTTCTTATTTGTCTCAACACAGCTCTGAACAATATTCTTAACAGTGAGATCTCTCTGTTTCTCAGATGCTATGCTGTGATACAGTTTACAGTGCAGTGTTCCTTGTCCCGGCTCCGTGAAAGCAGCTTTGGAGAATACTACTTGATTGTCCTTGTTAACCTCAACTCCACATGACCGGCACAGTTGAGCTGTAAGTGATGCGTCTAAGAACAAGAGCTTAGCCAGTCTGTCAAGAGGAAAGCGACAGTTGCGGCTGCTGTATCCGTGGCTGTATACGAGCAGCAGATCTTGACGACATGTCATCAGGTGACGGTGCAGCGCACAGGTCTGTAGGAAGTTTAGCTTTTGAGCCAACCGAAGCAAACGGACAGGGTTTCTCTCAAGGAAAGCTTGGTTGATGAAAAGAGCAAGTTTGATGTTTGGAGTGCTGCGTAGTCGCAATGGGAGTTGCATGGTGTGCTGCATAGTGCGAGCTGAACCTGTAAGAGAAAATAAAGCATACAAAATTAATTGCTTTCTGGAGGACGTGGAGGAGTCCTTAATTTTTAAAAACATTCCCTGCATCAAAAATCTGTTTGCACAACACTGAAC
Organism: Maylandia zebra; assembly: GCF_041146795.1. Taxonomy (NCBI): domain Eukaryota; kingdom Metazoa; phylum Chordata; class Actinopteri; order Cichliformes; family Cichlidae; genus Maylandia; species Maylandia zebra. The sequence goes on along the minus strand of NC_135188.1, from coordinate 3,868,482 downwards.
TAATGCATGCATGACTTCCAGCTTGAACATGCATACAAATACACCAAAATAGCAGATGATAAACAAAGTCACCAACCCAAGTTGTACAGCAAACTGAGCGACTGGAACTCTTCTTGGTTGGGATGAGGTCCTGTTTTGGTCATGTAGCAATCCAGCAACCAGCTGAGGTATTCCTGCAGGTGTATATCATTGATACGTGGGTCGTAGAGACGCAGCGGCTCCCCACAAAGACGATAAGAGGCATAGATGAGGAAACGAACGGTTCGCTCTAAAATGACCACGCAGTCCAATCCTGACATCCTCTGGATGATCATGTCCTGCTTCACAGCACGAAGACGGTCAAAGACAAAGGTATAAACCTGCGCGACAACAAATAAGTAAACAACAAATTAGTCATCTTTAATCTACGATGATAGATTCTGTTTTGCTATTTTTCCATCAGATATTTTCACATATTTTAAAATGAACAGACAGTGAAATATTTGTCGTTCCCTGCAAGGCTTGATTTAGACTTCTGCTGGAGAGAGGCTATAACATAACCTACGTAGGTGGCTAATGTCGTTGCTGGCATTTATGCTTGTGCTGGTGTATTATGTTTTAATTACCTTGTTGTAATGTCCCTGGGTTGTACAGCGAGCTGTGACCCGCCTCTTTGTTGTGGTTAGTTATTTTCGGGGGCAAGTATATTTGTATCTTTAAATTTTTCCACTTCTTTGTACATTTGCTCACATTCATTCTGATAGTTTCACCAATCTCCCTTCAAGAATTTGCTGACATTTGTGAGTGTTTATATCGATGTCATGATTATTTGTTCAAGAGAAAGCGATTGTTATTCTTTCACTGATAAATTCAAAAACTGCAGCAAAAAAGTAGCTGTAGCAATAGTAATGCACAGGGGGAAGTGACCACATTGAAAGAGTCACTCACAGCAAGTAGCCTATGTCGACCCAACGATTAGTTACAACGTAGCAACGCTGTAGATTTCCCGCTGAAGCATAAATCCCTTGTAAGAATCACTTGCAATACAGTTTAAATTTATATAGCAGAATAACCTACAGCAAGTTTAAGACAGGAAGGTTCAAGAATTGGGATTATGACAACAACAAAAATTAAAGCTTTACAACTGCACTTTTTGTCAAAGCACCGTTAGGTTCTTGGTAAAATAAAGAACTGGCTTCTGCACGTGCATGTTGTTTTGAAGATGGTAACACACACTTCTGCACAATAAATAAATGGGCCCTAAATTTAAATTCTTTAGCTGTCTTTAAATAATAACAAAAGTTTAATTTCTAAGTCACCAATTCAGTTATTAAACATGAATCATTTCCTGATATTATGTACCATAAACAATGAAATGATTTTTGCTAAGAAATGTTACTTCAGAAAGACTCTTGTGAATGCAGTATTTTACACATTTTACAGCCTTTCTTTCCTTTTCCAACATTTTTAAAATCTGTTGCCATCATCCAGTTTTAAAATATTGAAAAAAGGTTGGACTTATTTACTGTTACACAAAGTCCCAAGCTTTTGTGGAAATCAACAATTTGAACGATCGGTGTAAATATTACGTACCTCAGTCCATGGATACAGGCTCGGGGCGGCTGCAATGTCATTAATAAGGTAGTTAACAGTTTTCAGCAGCACAGGAGGTGGTCTGAGGTCACTCGGTTTGGTTGAGTCCTTCCCAGCTGCTGGTCTGGAATACTCCTTAACGGCACGCGATGGGTCTCCTTTTGGCCGCCGATCTTTCTCTGTGCCTGGTAACATTTCAAAATGGTGAAGTCGGTTCTGAGCCTCACGATCCCGTAACTCCTGAGCGGGGCACATCGTTTGGCAGGTCCCTTTTGGCACCGTGTCCTCTTCATGCTGTCTGGGTTTCTGCTCCTCCTCGTCCGCCTGTCTAACTTGTGCTTTCCCTTCACCTTGCCACTGCTCTTTATCCCTTTGTCTCCATTGTCCTTCTGATGGTGCACCCCTCCTCTGTGAGTGAGATCTGTTTGATTGACAGTTTAATTAGTAATTAATATTGATATTGCAAAGCAAGTATTAGAAGCACCTTTTACCTCATATTTACCTTTTTCAACAACAAGTAATCTCTACTCGTTGTCAAGCAAACTTAAATGAGCCCTGCTTTGTGCCTGAATCCGTCTGCCACGGTAAACAACAGAGGCTGCTACTTCATTTCTGTGCTGCCTCTAAAATCATGATCTTTCCCAGCATCATCTTAACATTACCGCTTATACTCAGTCTTTGAAAGCAAAGATGATATATGGATAAATGTCATCCTTGGGGATTGTGTTCCTGGAGCTTCAACTGAACTGGAGCTGACGATGGTAGTTCTACACCAGGGAACTGCTGTGAGGTAGAAGCCACTGTAGCTAGCCCCTGCAGAAGGTGGAGAACTGGCTCATCAGCTGGTCCACAAAACTCAACAATAACTGCTGAATAGAACAAGGACTATCTCTGGAGCTGAATACATTTTCTTTGCTCTTACCGCTTTCTCTGGTCTCATCTTTGCTTCCAACTTTGCCCCCAAACTGCTCAACCTGAACCGTCCCTATCTTTGCAATCCTGTGGTCATTCTCAATGGAAATCCTAGCATCTTCAGCTTAGCCTCCTGTCTTTTTGTCAGTGCCACTGTCTCCAAACCACAGATCAGGTCTCACCATCTCATAGGTCTTCCCCTTTTCTCTTGCTGCTATCTGTCATAAATGTGTCCCAAGATTTGTATCCTCCTGCTCCACCCTACTTGCACCCTCTTCTTCTGTTCTCTTGTCTTTTGGTTTTGATGGCTGCCCCCAGGTATCTAAACGTACCTACCTTCAATATCTCTACTTCTTACAACTTCGCTGTTGCGCGTTAATCCCTCTTATTCACACATGTACTCTGTCTAGCTTCTACTGACTTTTATTCCTCTCATCGCCAGAGCATACCTGCACCATACTCTCGCTAAAGAACACAATATCATCTGCAGAGATCATGGTCCATGGAGACTCCTGCCTGACCTCATCTGTCAGCCTGTCCATCACCACTGCAAACAAGGAAAATCTCAGTACTGATGCCCGCTACTGCACACGCCACCACCGTCTCACTAACCTCATACATGCGCCAATTCAACATTTTTAAACTGCAGCATAAACGTTTTGCTAACATTTGTATTATAATGTGCATATTCGAGTTTTATCCAAGTAAATGTGCAACAAGCAACTTTTTTTAATATAACGTTTTCATCCCACCGCTAAAACAGGAAGCCCCAAATCTTAAAATACCTCTCTTGCTCCTTTGCAGATTCAGGGTTAGAATAACACAACGCAACGCAACAAAGGATACGGTGTCGTGCATGCAATGTGTAAAGGATAAATCACCGCATATACATATATATCTGCCACAGGTGTTACTGCAGCGCTGACCATCATGCTAATGTCTAACTTGGACGGCTAGCTAGCGGTCTGGACGGTTGGCTACCAAACAAAAACACATCGTTATTTCCACGCAAACATCTGTTTTTCGAAGCACAAAACATACAACTGACATTTGGTTTATAATACAATTTTAAGAAATGCTCACTTTATGTGAAATAAATGTTTTACTCACATGCGACGGCTTCTCCTGCGATTCATTGGCTCTCAGTAAAGGGAAGGTCGTCACTTTCCACAAACTACCAATAGAAATGACCCATTGTTGTCTTGATTAACGTCACATCCGGGTGAGGATGGACTCATTTAAGGTCGAATGTTTTATGACTTTAAAACGTAGTTTTTGATGTTTAGTTAAAATTGCAAAATAAAACAAGCACACATAAGGGGTCGAACAAAAATTCAAACGCGTTGTTAGACTCATAAATCAAATTAATAATTTTGCCAATTTCTGAGATATCACAAGTTTGTGATTTAGTGACAAGGTATGTTAGAGTTATTTGATCAAAGTTTCAAACTCCTCTGTATTCAGCAACCTTGGTTAGGATATTATGGATTCTTAGTGCAATGCGATTTTTCATAGTCTGCAAAATCTAAATTCTTTCTTGTATTTATTGGTCACATCTATAAAGAAGCAATTAGTCCACATTTACAACATTACAACACAACCACAAACAAAATCACAAATGTACACCTACACAGTACACACAAAAACAGACAAAACCTGTGAATATATAGAAATCATAAAACATGTGGAGTTGGAGCATATCCAAAGTGCTTGTTCTGTGTATGCCATGCTGAATGCGATCCTTCAGTGTTTGGGGCAGTAGAGCTCTCTGGATCTTGAACTGCCCAGCTGCTCCTCCTCTGTGCTCTGCTGCACATAGATTCTTTGACGACAGACCAGTGATGACAGTTCCAGCTGCTCCTTAAAGGCCCTGGGAGGGGAAAAAAAATAAAAATAAAAGTGATTGTTTTTAAAAGGTTTTGATAAAGCTGCCATACCCACACTGTTACACAACCTGTGAAGGAACAAAACAATCATAACCTAACACAGAAAAACACAACATTCTTTATACATGCGCCTACCCGGACAGCTGCTGACTGATGTCCTTTGATGTTACTTTTATGTCTCGAAGGCACTCCAGAGATGTGCTGTTGTCCTTATAATCACCCTCTGTGCACTCCAACAGCAATTTCTCACTCTCCTTTAAGGATGCCACAGCTTTATCTGAAAGGGTTCAATTTAAATTTATTAAAAAAAAAAAAAAAAAAAAAAAAAAAAGAGATCAGAAAACAATAATTTTCTCCAAGCTACATACCACATATGACTTTTGTTGTAACAAAAGCCCATGGTGGTTGTACAGTTTTAAATGGATCATGTAATCACTCGTGTAATCACTCATGTAAATGCCTGAAAAATATATTTCTAAATATATAATTAGACTTAAAACAAGGCTCTTACCATAGCCTTACAGTATACCACTATCCTGTAAAATCCAAGCAACAGAGCCCAAGCAAAACTTGATTCATGGAAGAATTTTATTTTATTTATTTTTAAATGCAGTTCTTTAAGTCTTTTTTATTTTTCCAGTCAGAGCACCCCCCTGCTGGGCACTTTGTTATTAAACCACAGCTAAATCAAGTATATTTTTAAATTAGTGTGTGTGTGTGTGTGTGTGTGTGTGTGTGTGTGTGTGTGTCCTCCTCCTGTCAACAGTTTGACATAGAAAGGATTTCTCCATGTAGCTTTTAAATTTCACCAACATAAGTAGTAGATCAAAACATTTATATGGAGGCTTAATGGAGTCTGCATCAGTGCAATTTTGTGGGTTTTTTTGTTTGTTTGTTTTTTTAAATCGTACTTATGAGTTTAACGTAAAAATTACCTAGAAATTCACGTCTATCTCCATCAATGTAGAAATTCTTAACAGGCAGCTCATGTCGGGTGGTGTCAACAGCTGTAGCAAAAGACTTGTAGTCCTTTGTAAACTGACCAACAGCCTCTGCCACAGGAGTCAGTGTAGCAACCTGAGGGGCAATAATTATAGAACATGAATCAATTATACGCTTTGTGTGTCCACCATTTTTCATTTCGAAAACATGTTTTGACCAGACATTAATAGAATCCAGCTTGATTCAAAAGAGTGTACAAAAGAACCAAAGTTTGCTACCTAAGTGTATTTTCGCATTAGTTAACCCAAAATTCAAATGGACATTAAATATACTAGTGCGTCACCAAAAACTAGAATCATAAAAAAAACCCCAAAAAAACAATTGTAACTTAATTAAAAAAAGTAAAGGTTTAATATAGTTTATATTCAGTATGTTTAAAGTGAAATATTTCAAGCCTTTTTTGTTTTAATTTTGATGATTTTGGTTAACAGCTGCCACATGAGGAAAACCGATGACAGTTGTCCAGTGCTATTCAGGGGCTGCATCCTTCGGAAGCCGCATTTGAAGGCCGATTACCTCACAGCCAGGTGATGAAGGCTGTCCCAACTCGAAGGCTCCAAATGCAGCCGAAAAATGAGTCCTTCATTTCCCCGAATTTGAAGGATGGGCCGGGTGTATCCGTCGTGGCCCAACCTATCCCAGAATTCAATGACGGCAGCTACTTGGTTGTAAGATTTTTCTTCTTACTCTTTTCAAATACAAACAAATCTGAAGGCTAGACCATCCCATTTCACAGCCTCACACTTCTCGGTCTTTGAAGGAGCTGGCCCACGTAGACCGCAAAGGCCCGATCCTCCAAAGGATGCAGCACCTGAATTGGGACACAGCTCAGGTGACAATGATCGACACCCTCTAGAGGACAGCAAAGGCTGAATGCTCACAGAGTGCTGTACTAAAGCATATTAATAGGAAGTCAACAAATAGGACCTCTCCAAAAGTTGATTCTGTTCATCTGGACGTAGCGTTTTGTGGGAGAAACGTTTCGTCACTCATCCAAGTGACTTCTTCAGTCTCAGCTGACTGCAGGTTTCCCCAATCTTTCCTATTTGTTATCTTATCAACAAATAGGAAAAAAATGTGGTAGGAAAAGCTGCACAGCCCTGAGAGGATTGTCAAGAAAAGTTGATTCAAGGACATGTGAGAGATTCACAAGGAGTGAATGAAGGCCAGTGTCACAGAATCCAGGTCCAGATCACTGCATTTTTCATGTCCAAAATCAACACAGACATCTACCAGCAGATTTTAGAGAACCATGCTTCATCTGCTTACAAGTGTTGTAAGCAGTGCCACAACAGAACACACAGTATTAATTAAAACGCATGTTAAAAAAGGAAAACACCATTTATTATTCCAGACCTGCAAATCCAGCAGTTCATTCACCAGCCGTTTCTTTTCTGCAAGGAGGTACTGACGTTTCTTCTCCTTGACCTCATCATGCAATGACTGCTCTTCCTCCATTGCTTGCAGAATCGTTGTTTCTGCCTCAGCCTTGAGTTTTGCTGTATTGCTCTCCATCTTAAGTAAAAAATTGTAAGCATAATATCTCTCGATGTAGAAGTCACCAAAATAATAAAATAGATGACTATGTTTTTACTTAGCATCTTACTGTACACTAACTGAACTATTATCAGATCTATTACATCAACTAACCTTAGCTGTGAGGTAGGCCAGAAGAAATGTTTCCATCTCAACCATCATCTTTTCATTCTCTGGATTTCTTTCAGGTTCTACTGCATTTTCAATGACTGTTCGATCTTGGGAGATAGAACAAAAAACAAAGTTACAGGACAGTCCAAATCATAAAAAATTTTCAGCATTTTTATTCAGTTTACCTTTGATAACCGAAATATCTAAATCTGGTCGAAAGCGGGGATTATCTGAGAATGTGGACTGCAGAACACTTTTCCCAAGAAGTGATGCTTCATTTTCACGTGACATCATTGCTAAAAAGGAAGAAAAATGTGAATGTGTTATTTACAGCTATCATTTAGACCAGCGGTCCCTAACCCCCGGGCCTCGGACCGGTACCGGTACGTGAGTCGTTTGGTACCAGGCCGCGAGAGTTGAGGCTCAGGTGTGAAATGTATAGTTTTCAGGGTTTTTATTGGTTTTCAGCATTATTTTGTTATCATTTTTATCGCTAACTCAGTTTTCCTGGGTCTTTTCACATGTGTTATGAATAAATCTTTTTTTCAGTACTGGTACTAGTTTTATTTTGTTGCATTTATCCGCGACACCTTAAAGGCCGGTCCGTGAAAATATTGTCAGGCATAAACCGGTCCGTGGTGCAAAAAAGGTTGGGGACCGCTGATTTAGACCATAGATGCTTACTCAGATGCTGTGTTTTTTGCACTACTAAAGATATTAACTGAAAACAATTCAACTAGAATCAATCTAAATAGCTGACTGTATCCATTTGTCAGTTGATAATATTTTTTCAGAACACATAATTTCCATTGTCCCTTTTTAAAAAAAAAATATATACAAGCAGAGCACATCCATATCCAGGAACAGTGGATTTGGAAAGCCGCTGAACTGAAAAGAGGCATAAAACTACATTCCATCAAGTCTCAAACTGATGGAATGTAGTTGGAAAGTTTTATCTTAGAAGAGCCAAAGTGAGGGATTTTCTCACTTCTCTCTTTTTAAATTTTTATTTTATTTTTATGTGTATCCAATTTCTCTCCAGAAGGCTAGATCGCATGCAGTATTGTAAACTTCATGATACAAGATCTTTTGCAGTCCAAAACTAAAAACTGCCAGTAGCTGTAATATTTCAAGTGGTTGTGACTTGGTTGTTTGGCAGCCTACTTGTAAATCTATTATCATAATGCATGATTTTATTGGCATGTTGGCTAAGGTAGACCTAATTACTGAGCTCTAAAGTGAACTGGATACCTCTGATCTGCATCAAAGTCTTGACAGATGAAAATAAAAGCTTTTTATAAAGCTGATAATATGATTACAGCACACAACACTTACTATACATGTCTGAATCAGCACCCACAGTCACAACTATGGCCACAGGGATTACTTACATGTTGCATATGGGGCCATTGAGCGTCTTGTCGGAGTACCCGCCTTTGGTTTGACACCTGTGGGTTTTGGTGAAGATGGTCGTGGCACAGTGTTCGACTCATTGGTCAGTGAGTTACTCTGTTAATGTTTACAGAGATGCAATCAGTATGAAAAACGTGACAGCAAAATTCAAGATGAAATTAAGACGTGTGCTAAATATAAATGTGAGGCTGAAGACAATATCTCAACATCTTAGCTTTGAAAGCTATGTAAAACGATGAAGAACGATGTATCTAATGAACAAGTGAAGCACATATTGTACAGAAAAACAGAAATAAAAATAGCATTACCTTTGAAAGAGATGTCTTCTCAGCAGACTGAAGATATCGAGACTTAACAACAGTCCCACTTACTAAAGATTAATGAGGACATTTATGGATATTATTTAAGAAAGAAAAAAAAACATTTAGGCTGAATGTTGCTGTAACACAGGGGCGGGAAACTCCAGGCCCCAACTGCCTTGGTGTCCTGCAGGTTTTAGACGAGTCCTTGATCCAACACAGCTGATTTAAATGGCTATATTACGTCCTCAACATGTCATGAAGTTCTCCAGAGGCTTGGCAATGAACTAATCATTTGATTCAGGTCTGTTGACCAAGGGTGCTATCTAAAACCTGCAGGACACCGGCCCTTGAGGCCTGGAGTTCCCCACCCCTGTTGTAACACATCTGTGCAAGCCTCACATCACTAAAGTCCTCTATAAACGAAAAATAGTTCAGCAAGTTCTAGAAAAATTGTGTCATGATTATTTTATTTATACCTAACAGCTATCATGCAAATTGAGTTGCATTATTAGATCTTTTGTGGAAAATCACATAGACAGTGATCAGCTCAAATACCTTGTGGAAGACCCTTTGAGGAGTTTTTAGGACTATAAATTAATGTGATGTCTGACACTGACAGCTGTAGGTAAAATTAACAATCTATTAAGCCCATAGTAGTATCGCATACTTACATTTAACAGTTTTCTTCACAGATCCGACGTTGTTGGCTTTATTAGCAGGGTTACTGCTTTTTGAACTGAGAAGAAATAAAGGATACAGAAATGAGGACGAAATTGGAACAAACAGAAAGTATGCTAAGCCAGACGCTATAATGTTAGCCGAGCTATCCTGAGCTTTCTTTACACAAAAAAATTCTTGTAAATGTATTTCTACTTATAAACTATTTCTAAATACGTCTAGGCCTGTCGCTAAAGAAAAGAATATGTAGTGCGTCAAAGAAAAACCGCTGAGCTTCAGTGTGTTTTCTGCACATTAAAATAAGCTACAATTTAAAACAAATCACACACCGGAGAATGTTACAACAGCAGTGTAAAAGAAAAAGGGAATATAGAAACTACCTTTTAGAGTCGGTGGGGATGCTTTTAAAACTACTTGGAACTGTTGTCGCTCTTCTCGACGCCATAATGTTTTGAAGAAAACCGCCTGTACGCCGACTCTGTAAACCGGAAGAAACATGAACTCACGCTTTTGTTCCGCGTTCGACGTTTAAAAGCAACTGGAATGTCTGTTGCACCTACAGTACTGAAGTAAGTACAGTTATCACGGCTTATCTAAATTAGTTTTTTTACTAAACGATTTGTAGCTACGTAATCTTTTCCTTCAGAATATCCCATAAGCTCTAGTTAAGTTCCTTCTCCTTATTCTGAAGCTTGCTTCATTTTTAACAGCAACAATTGTCTTTGCACATAGAGTTACGGCCTTAGGATTTTGCAAACTGGGACAATTTTCTGCAAATGTGCCTCTGTACACCACCACAGTGGATTTTGAATCATGCAGTCAAGCTCTGACTGAAGTGCAGACTTTCAGGTTTACCTTATGGGGTTTAACTGCATTAACTGTCTTTTTATACACAATTCCCTATTTTGAGAAGCTCAAAATTAAGGACAATTTCAACAATTTTAAGTATAAAAACAGTTTTTAGTCGTTGGTTGAAAATCCTTTGCAGCCTAAAATTCATGGATATCACCAAATACTGTTTTCTCTCTTTACTGCAGCACTTTTCAGCTGTTGCTTGTTTGTGGATGTCTTCTAGATGTTTTCTCAAAGTTTAATCTGCCCTTCCCATTCTTAAGTGTAACTAGTGGATGGCACCCTGCTGTAAACCCTGGATAATGATACTCATACCTCATTGAGAGTGTTCTTTACTTGGGTAGATGTTCTGATTTTTTTCTTCTTTACCACAGAGAGAATTCTGTGATCATCTTCTTTGGTTGTCTTCCATGATCTTCCTGACCTTTTGGTGTTCCAGAGTATTCATTCTTTTTAAGATGGAACCAGATTGCTGATTTTGCAACTTTCTCTAATAGATTTATGTGGGGGTTAATTATGGCCCCCTTCACTTGCACTGACTGAATTCTAATGAAACGCTACAAATTGCAAGTTCAACACTTGGGATCAACTCCAGATCTTTTAGTTTCTTAATTTGTCATTAAATAATGAAAGAATAGACCTCGCCTGGCCCTAATTTTTCAATTACAATTGTCCAGTCACAATTTAATATGGCCACTATATATAAAAATGACTGTAATTAAAAAACTTATACTTAACTCTTATAGGATTAACTGCATATTGTGACCAAGCCGAGGATCTCCAGTCAAATTATGGTTGGAAAAAAGAATTCCTACTGACCTCAGGTAATTTCAGAGACTGCAGTTGATCTGGTAACCACTAGATGGGTGTAAGAGCCTGCATCCACTGTCAGTGTAAGCTCAACTTCTTTGACATTCATGTAAACTTCATTCACTAAAAAGCTAAAAGCTGTTATTGTATATTTTTCACATATTTGTACGGAATATTGTATTTATTTTAATTGCTATGTAGTTATGTGGTGCATGTGTTTTTGACTTTTGTTGCCATGACACCAGGTCTCTCTTGGAGACGAGATCTTTAATCTTAGTGAGATTTTTACCTTGATAAATAAAGGACTAATTAAAAAATAATAATTTTAAACTACATTTAAGTCTGTATTTGTTCTGCATTTCAGTTGATGTAAAGACGTTTTGATTTATTTTTTGTTTTTGTTTCTGTTGAGGGTCAAGAGGTGTCTGGAGCTAATCTCTTTGGGGTGTCAGAAGAACAGAGATGACCTGGCTGGAACCTGTTCACAGACAGATGCAGAGGAGAACATGCAGACCTGATGCATGTACCTACATGTGTATCTTCAGCCCATATGTGAATATCTGCTTAGTTAGTTATCTTACTTGTGGTGGTTTGTGTACACTGGTCTTAGAAGACATAATGAATGCTTATCCCACCTGTATAGGCTAGTCTTAAACAACAGGAAGGACAATAGGAGGAGACAGGGTGTGGTACTGGATGGCAAACATTGGTCAGCTACTTCTGTCTTAAGTCCCTTCCACAGAAATGAGCACACAAACCATTAGAAGTAGACAGCAAGAGGGAACATAAGAATAACTGGGTATCTAAAACTGAATGTACTTTTGGCTTTATATTCTTATTTCTTCTTATCCTTGTCTATTTGAGGTGACTGTAGCTCAGGAGGTCAACCAGATCATTTACTAATCAGAAGGTTGGTGATTCAATCCCTGGCTGCTCCACTACGAAAGTATCCTTGGGCAGAGTTGCTCTCCAGTGCGTTCATCTGTGTGTGAATGATAGAAAGCGCTTGAGTGTAGAAAAATCTGCTTGTGTGAACAAAGCATGTTATATAAAGTCGTTTGAGTGCTCAAATAGAGTAGAAAAGCGTTTCCATTCCCAGTAAGGTTTTTTTTCTTCATATTTTATATTTATACGTGTTGGAAAACATCCAGCCTTTGAAACTACTTTTATTCTGACCTTTCTGTTTTAATGAGTTTTTCACGATGAAGGCTGACCATTTGGACTTGGCACTAAAACTGATCTCACACACAAGTGCATGCCTGTATTTGTGTGTGCATACAGTTTGTGTGTGTGTGTGAGAGAGAGACACCTTAACCCTACATTATCAGTCTGTGTAAAGGCCGGGTCTTATCGCGACTCTCTTCTCTCTCAGAGTAATAATGCCTTGAAGATGGCTGCTGTGTGCTTGCATGCTTGCTGGCCATCTCTCACCACCAGGCAATGCCAGCACCAATGACTGCTTTGAGATATACAAGAAGTGTTGTTAATGATGGTGACATAAACACTGACACTTTTGGTGTCAGTTTGTAATACTTGTGATTAAATAAAATTAATGTTCTACTGGAAATGTGGCTTCCTTTTGCTTCCTTTCTGGAGTAAAATAAGACATTCAAAGCTTGAAGCTTGAAGCTTGAAGGCTTGCACTGAAAGAGTGAGAAGTGCATGTTGAAAGATAGTTTTACAAGGAGACATGGAGGAGCTGAATGAAAGTCCTTGTCTCCGCTCTGAGCCCACCTCTCTTGCCTTTTCACTCTGCTCCGAAACTCTGACGTCTAATGAAGGATTTACCTATGTCACTGTGACCTCACTGATACTCTGCTCTGCAGTTTGGGATGATTATAATGCAAGGTGAAACAGCTTTGAAGAGTAAAACACTTGTATTTACTCCTAACATCTGTGTGCATTTGATAATATGTAAACAGACACAAGCCAGCCATGCCTTTCTTCCCTCTGTGGTGAGCTTTTACTCATCACCCAGTCTGCCAGTCTGGTCCACATAGCCTCTCAGGAATGCTTCAAAAACACAGTACCTCATACAGTAAAGCCAACAAACAGTATTTCCAACGTTCAGTATCTGAATTAGATCACCATGCTCTATATTTCCTTCTGTTTAAAGGTTTGCTTGTGGGTATATTTAATGCTTTAAACAAGGTTTCATTATTATGTTTTTATTTATCTATGTGAAACTATTTTCAGCAGACAAAGAATTTCCTTCCTTTGTTTTCTGGCCACCTCAGCTCTCCAGGACAGAGGGGTGTATGGTTTCCTCTGTTTGCTCTTCTGTCAGCGGCTCTTGTTATAGAAAAGCACCTACAGACCAGTCAGCCAAGACCTTTACACTCAGCAAGCTTCCCCCTGTTGACTGATCATACTAAGGAGCGGAGTATTAGGGCAGTGTTTGCCTCTTCACTTTATTATAACGAGGCTGTTTGTTGTTTTCTCTGACTACTTTAGCCCCTAAATATAAGAACTTCTGTGTTTTATGTCATTAAACTAGGGTGGCTATGGCTCAGGTAGTAGAGCGGATCGTTTACCAATTGGAAGGTTGTTGGATCAATCGTGTCCTTGTGTCAAAGTTACCTTGGGCAAGATACTGAACATGAAGTTGTCCCTGATCTGAGTGTATGTGTGAATGTTAGATAAAATGAATGCGATTGGGTGAATGAGATTTATAGTGGAAAGTAAATGTGGGCAGATGGATCCAAATATGGGTAGTATCATTAGTGATAGTACACCAGTGCCAGTATTGGTATTGGATCAATACTAGCAAAATGAAAGTGATACTTTGTTTCCATCTTATAAGTTCAGTATGTAAAAGTTTGAATTGTGGTTAAAAAAATTTTTTTCTTAAACATCCAGTATGAAAAATGTTTGAATGTTTTTGTGTTGACTGTCATCTATATTTTATTTATAGCCTGTAGCACATTTAAACAACACAAGTTGACCCAAAGTGCTTTAGAGACAGGAACATTTACATTCCAGGTCTCCAGAAAAACCCAGCTTTACAAACACCCGCTGAAACTGTAAGGTGTGTTTTGACAGATTATTCAATTATAGAAGAAAGTACAAATAATTTAGTGATCATTAAAATATGTTCAGAATTTGCAAATTGATGAATATTCATCTCATAACTCATAACGCCCTGCTCTCCCATACATAAGCTGCCTTTATAGGTTAAAAGTATCGATATTGGTGTTGGGAGTATGGGCTCTGTATTTACTTGGTATCGGATAAATGCCAATTTTTGTAGTATCACACAGCACCAGTGGAAAGTGCTGTATAAGAACTAGTCCATTATAATAGCAAATGGGTAGAAAGTCTGGAAATACCTATATTAGGCTATGCAATGTTAAATTAGAGAGCACTTAAGATGTTAGGTGAATTCTTTAATCCTTCAGATAGGATATACCAAGGCTTGCTGTTTGCTTGCTTTCACTGTGTATGCTAAGCTAGCCATCTCCTACTATAACTTTATATTTAATGGAAAGAGTGGACTTAATCCTCTCATCTTTCTAATGGATGCATTTCTAAAGTGGCCAAATTATTCCTTTAATGATGTTAACAGTCAGTTATTTTGATATTTTTTGGCTTAGACATCAACACTAAAAGTTTCGCCGTTATATTTTGCTTTCCCTTCTCCTTAACCTTCAGTTTTCTGTTTATGCACCGCTTGCTTCTTGCTAAAAGAATCCCCTGAAGCATTTCAACAGACTCTGTCAGATGGTCATGTTTTCCACTTTATGCACATGTTGCTCACTTCCTCATTGTTTGTGTTTACCTTAACAGGATTTGACCTCTGCTTGGTGTTCAGTCTAACGTATGTATTTTGCAGCATCCCTCACTGCATTGCCCAAGGCTGAGGGATTGTCTGGGTGTCTTGGGGGCAGACAAGTATTTATCCAGGAAGCAACTTAAGTAGCACATCTTTAATCATATAGCAATGGGTCAAAGGTTTATGTTGCCTGGTGAAGGAACGATTGCAGAATAAACTGTATATTCTGTATTAAGTAAAGTCTGTTTCTTCATTTGAATGGTCAGAGGTCAGTAGTAGAAAACTGGGGTTTGCTCTAGACAGTTTATTATTGCATTAACGTCCCAAAATGTAAAAATTATAATAATAATAATTAGAGATGATTACTTTTAAATTACTACTTGTGAAGTAATTATAAAGCTATTTATGATGCATATATTCACTCTTTTTTTTATCTGTGTGTGTTCATGTGAAATTTTGAAAATGAGATATGATTATATTATATTTTGATATTGCTAGGGATGATGCAATGATCGGGGACCATTCTTAATTTCGTTGTTCTCATGACAATGACAATAAAGTTTCTGATTCTGATTCTGATTCTGATTACCTTATATGTAAGCATCAAGCATGACTGATTTGTGTGTGTGTGTGTGTGTGTGTGTGTGTGTGTGTGTGTGTGTGTGTGTGTGTGTGTGTGTGTGTGTGTGTGAGAACCATGCGCTGTGCTTTAGCGGGGCAGTGTAGCGTGCAGTGCAGGAGTGAGCAGAGGCGGCCCTGGCCAGTACAGCCCCTGTTCCCTGGTAATCCCTGCGTTTTCAGGAGCCCTGGCCCGTACTTGATGAGCTTGAGCAAGAAAAAGGTTGCGCTCTCCCGTGTGTTTCTCTCTCTGTGTCTCCCTCTCTTTCCCTCTGTCCCTCGCTCATTCATTCCCCCACTTTTTCTCATGAACCCCTCCTCCCCATCCCCTGGAGCCACTGTGCGAATGAATAGATTCCAAGTGTTTACTCAGCAACTTTGTCCATCCATCTCACCCTCAGTACTTCTCAGGATTTCATGGAAAAGGAAAAGAGAACCTGTGAACTTGCTACCATCAGTGAATCTCTTAGCAAACTGGGAAATATGACTGGAAATGTAACTGAGATTTGCTAAAACTTGTGAAGAACATTAAAACAAAACTGGAAAAGTACATGCTGTAGGAGTCGTGCTACATGATTTCCTACCAGTGGCATAAGTGGTTCAGAAAATCTTGCAAACTTATGATCAGTTCCTGAGAGAAAATTCCCCCAATGTCAAACTCTGGCTGAAGTGGTTCAGGATGGATGTAATATCCAGTGTGGCGGCACAATGTGGAATCAACATTTAGAACAAAATAAAACTGGACATGTGAAATTGTCTGTCTGAGATGAAGTAGCCATCTTTCCTTCATTCGATTACCCTTAAATAAGCATCCAGTTTACACTCACAGGACACTTTGTTAGATGCACATTGCTAGTATTGTTGGACTGCTTTTTGCTTTCATAAGCGTCTTCATTATTTGCAGCATAGATTGAACAAGGTGCTGGAAACATTCAGTATTGACATGATAGCATCATCCCACTGATGCAGATTTGTGAGCTGCACATCCATCCCACCACATCCCAAAAGTCTATTTGACCGAAATCTGGTGACTGTAGATGACTACACAGTGAAGTCATTGTCATCTTCAAGAAACCAGTTTGAGGTGATTTGAGCTTTGTGGTAGTGTGTCATCCTCTTGCAAGGAGACTTCAGAAGCAGGGTACACTGTGGTCATAAAAGGGCGGACATGTCCATCAAGCATATTTAAGCAGTCTGTGGTGTTTAAATGATGCTCAGTCAGTACTAAGCAACCCGAAGTGTATGAAAAAATCTCCCCCACATGATTACACCACCAGCAGAAGCCTGAGCTGTTAATTAAAGGCAGGAAGGATCCACGTTTTCATGTTGTTTATACCAAATTCTGACTGTACCATTTGAATGTGGCAGAAGAAATCATGACTCGTCAGACAAGACAATGCTTTTCAATCTTCTATTGTCCAATTCTGGCGAATCTGTGAGGACTGTATCAGAGATGCTATTCTGCACACCTTGGTTGTAACAAGTGGTTAGTTGAGTTACTGTTGCTTTCCTATCAGCTCTGAGTTGATATTTTTCTCCTTTTCAGACCATTCTCTGTAACCCCTAAATATGATTTTGTGGGAAAATCCCAGCAGACTAGCAGTTTGAAATATTCTGACCAGTACATGTGGTACTAATAACCATATCACATTCAAAGTCACTTAAATCAACTTTCTTCTCTATTCTGATGCTCAGTTTGAACTTCAGCATGTTGACTTGACCATGTCTAAATGCATTATGTTGTGATGTGAGTGGCTGATTATATATTTAGGTTAATGCGCAGTGAAACGGGTGGAACTAAAAAAGTGTCCAGTGAATGGCGGTCTAATTAGTTCATGTTTACCCTTTAAAGCACAGTGGCTGCGACGTTTAACTGTGTGTCTGATGTTGGTAAAAAAGTTACCTGTTCATATTTTGTCTTCATGCTCTTATAAATATATGCTCTGCTCTGTATGTTAGAGAAAGTCTGTGACTTCTGTTTACTAGTGAATTTGGGGGATTCTACGTTAAAATAATTTGTCACTTACCAAGTAGTTTCCAGTTAAAATCCTGTCGATATGATACATGATTCATCTCGCTTTAGAATACAGCATAGGTTCAGAGGGGTTTAAGGAAGTCGGGTTTTTTCTAACGAAAAAACAAACAAATATTTCCCACCAGTGAAGTTACTCCAACTGACTGACTACAGTCTAATATACAGTTAAATATAAAAAATAGCAAATGTATGAAAGTTTAATTTGATGAAAAATGTTCTAATGGAGCTATTAAACATATTAAACAACTGGATTGCAGCTAAGAGTTGGAGTTAGTTTTAGTCACTATTCTTGCAGTTATTAAGAATTAAGCAGGGTTTTTGTACTCTAAGATGAAACTTCCACTTTTTGGGTGCTGGTAACTTCTCTTGTTCTACATTTTAGATTAATTCTCCCACATCCATAGACTTAATTTAAAATGTTTTACTGTAGCGGGCTTTTTCTTGACTAGCCACAACATAATAAAGTAAGTAAAAGTACGGTGTGACAGAGAAACAAGCATGCAGACTGGCCGTACAACATGACTAATGTACTGATAGTGTTGAGGTACAGAGAGGTGTGAAGGCTCTGACAGGGTAATGAGGTGGTCAGGGTGGGGATTAGCAAGAGGCCGCAGGCCCCGAGGCAGAAGGCCTCGTTTCCTGGCCTGAGCCCCTGTTTGTCCTGCCTGACCTGACAGCTCTGGGGGCAGATCCTGCTTGGATACATCCCCGCTCCCACGCCTGTCTGAAGCTGTTAGCCACTGGCTGTGAGTAGCTAGCTGGGCTTAGTGTTGTCTGAGCTGTGGCTGGGTGGGGAGGGGTCCAGTCATCTGTGGGAAGAGGTGGCAGCTCCTGTGTGCTGGCAGAGAGAGGGTGATCGGGGGGAAAAGGCATCTGGGAGAAGAGTGGGCAGCGATGATTAATAGCTTTGGTCTGGCTGTTGTCAAAACTTTTTTATTTGTGTTACTCATGTTGGAAGGAAAACGAGCCATCTCGTCTTTCTTCTTTTGAACATCATCGCTCTGTCTCCATGGATCTGTTCTACCTAGTTGTCAATGATTTACCACATATTTGTACAGTAATATTTGGGAGATCAACTAAAAGGAAAAACAACAAAAAATATTCCAATATGGTGTCTGGCAAATGCATGCTCCCAGTTTAGTTTGTCATAGATTTGACCCTTCTACCAAAAAATGTAACCTTGTGTGATGTGTTGTTGTTGAATTAGATTTTTGGTGATTGCGTGACTTATAACACTGCTCACGTAATATTTACTTATGAACTCTTCCATCCTGGGTTTTCCTTTAATTTGTTGCTTGGATGTCATTGACATTATTAAGCTTCCCTTCAGCTCGCTTCAACACCTTAACCCACATTTTAAACACTGGTAGTTCATCTCTGTGCGTTTTACCTGTGCAATTAACTTCAGCCTTCTTTTTTGCCTGAATGATCAATTAAAAGCACTTTCAAGTTCTGGTCTTCAAAGAGTGTTGTCTGCATACCAACTGTGTGCACAACCCTGTTTTTACTTCAAAATCCATAAGATAACACCTCTCCTCTACACCACGGGGAGTGTTTGATTATCACTCTCCAAAAATGAAAATGAAATGAAGGGATATTTACTTTTCTTGCCCAAAAGCTTTGATAGCTCAATTGCTTGTTTTCAGTGGCTTGTTATTATTTTTCAATTGGTGGATTGGCTGTTGGGTTTGGAGTAGCATGGAGCAGCTCTCCGAGTGTTGTTTCTGCCCTGGATATACACACAGGCATTAGTGAAAGCACAGAGAGAGCAGCTGAGATAAAGACACACAAGGAGAAAGAGAGAGAGAGAGACAGAGAATGCATCGCCACTAAAATTTTTGTTAGTGTCTCAAACATTACATCCATGTGAGAATGACAAATAAATGCAATATTATTGTTTGGTTCTGCCATATACGGGCCTCTTCTGATTAAAGATGTTAAATCCTACAATGTAAAAATACAACACTTTTTACAATCTAAAAATTTAGCATTACATGCAAGTCTTTGTATTATATAAACAGCAGTCTGTTAGAAAATTGTCAATTTCTGGGTGAGTACTCGGTGGGTCCTCCTGCCTCAGTCGTCACTGGCTACTCAGTGGCGTCATTCCTGCCCTGTCATATAAAACTGTCAACGCCTTTCTCTCACCTGAACTGACACACACACTACCCCAAACACCAGGGCAGGATAGGGGCCAGAGCAAGGGGCTGTACATGCACCTGGTTGATTCTTTCCCCTGCTGATCATTTCGACAAAAAGGCGATCGTTGCATTGGTTCTTTTATGAATCTAGCAAATTATTCCTACTTCTCTGGCATGTGCAACATGACCGCAGAGCAATCACCTGCCGAGGCAAGTCCTGTTGTCATGTCTCCAAATGTGAGCCTGGACTCGCCACTGCCTCCGCCGCCTTTGATGCTGCAGGCCCGGTCAAAGGAAAGCATTTTGATCAAGTCCGAGCCCCGAG
The DNA here is from genome assembly GCF_041146795.1 of Maylandia zebra. NCBI lineage: Eukaryota > Metazoa > Chordata > Actinopteri > Cichliformes > Cichlidae > Maylandia > Maylandia zebra. The sequence goes on along the minus strand of NC_135188.1, from coordinate 3,848,517 downwards.
GAAACAGTCCCAACACGGAGGACGGAGGCGCTCTGGGTCAGACTGAAGAGCACCTGCCCTCGGGGAGCCGCAGGAGGAAGAGGCCCGTCCAGAGGGGGAAGCCTCCCTACAGCTACATCGCTCTCATCGCAATGGCCATTGCCAACTCCCCGGAGAGGAAACTCACCTTAGGGGGCATTTATAAGTTCATAATGGAGCGCTTTCCTTTCTACAGGGAGAACTCGAAGAAGTGGCAGAACTCAATCCGCCACAACCTCACGCTCAATGACTGCTTTGTGAAGATCCCCCGGGAGCCCGGCAGACCAGGTAAAGGCAATTACTGGACGTTAGACCCCGCAGCTGAGGACATGTTTGACAACGGAAGTTTTTTGAGGAGAAGGAAAAGATTCAAGCGCACAGACGTTAGCACATACCCCGGTTACATGCAGAGCTCCAGCGCTTTTACGCCAACGCCAATGGGAAGGCCTTCGTATCCAAACGCCCTGTATGCCGGCATAGGGTCAGGTTACGGCTCTCAGCTGACGGCCACATCCCCACACCCAGCCATGCTGCATCATTACCAGACCTCTGCTGGAGTCAGCCAAGGACAGCCGCGCATGTTCAGCATCGACAACATCATCAGTCAGCAGACGGTTGTGCAGAGCGGCCCAGTTGGGGACCTCAACTCCCAAGCGCTGGGACTGGGTGGAGGCGATCTGAGCACTATGACCTCCAGCTGCTCGGTAACCGGCGCCGACCCGTCTGCTTGCTTCCAGACTCAGACTGTCAACCCGTCAGCGAACATGCTGAGCAGAAACAGCGGGAACCTTTCATCCAACCTGACCACCGGGTACCCATATTCCTCTCCGGCTTCTCCTCCAAATCTACCCACCATGACCCAGTCCGGATTCTCCCCGGGCAGCTCCCAAGTGTACTGTACGAGCAACCGGCTCTCCCTACCGGCATTGCGCCCGAGCTCCTGCGCCGAGCACTCGGAGCAGCTACTGGGCCTCTCCAGCCCCATGAACTACAACAACACTTACATGAGACAAGCCAACTTTGCGTCAGGATTAGAGCGGTATATGTAAGATGAAAACTAAAAACTTAATTGAGTGCAGACAGGAAGGATTCTAGACCTAAATTGCCCATTAAAGGAAAAAGCCCCAAATTAATCAGAAGAACAGCTTAAAAATAAAAGGTCCATATTATTCAGTCAGCATAACAATAAATAATAGATTTAGTTCACGCTAGAATTTCGGAATTTAATTTTTGCCAAGCTCAAAAGGACATGACACAATAAGACCGAGCCTCACTATGAAACATTCCTATTTGAAAAGGTGTAAAGCCATTTAGTTTGACACATTCCATGAGTGTATCTCAATATGTACTAATCTGTGAAACACTGCTTTCGTATTTCCTGTATTTTGCCGTTTGTTTTTAAGTTTACATGTTTCTTATAGACTTATAGACTGTTCACGTCTGCTGTTTCACGTCTGCTGTTTTTTTATGTAAATATTGTGCTGATGTAAAGACTTTATTAAAGGAAGGGTGTTAGCATTACACGCGACAAAGGATATAAAAAGGAAATAAAAAGGATTTTTACAGTAAAGTAAATGTAGCCTTTTTCCTTGACCATTTAAAACTTTAAAACTATGAAAATGGGTAATATTTATTTTTAAAAGATTCCATGTCAATACAAGCTAAAATCTATGAACACAGTTTTCTTACATTGATTTAACCTAAATTGGTGTGAGAAAATATTAAACCAGTTCACAAATAAACCACTTTAGTCAGTTCTTTGGAATGAATCATTGCATCACCACGAATCACCAATGAACCATTCAAAATCCACACTTTTAAAATGACGTCTTGAGTTGGGTACAGGTAGACTCGAACTTTCTGTGTTCAAATGCACGAATGAATAATTATATTTTAAATGTATTTCACTGACATAATCAATAATAAATGACATAAAACAAATAGAGTTTTTATTGAGAAGTGTTCAATTAAAAAACTAGACTCAAAACTAAAAATAAAATCATCTTTACCATCATTCTTGAATTTGATACCAATCACATGGAATTCAGGTTAGCAAAGATGCATGGCGATTTAACAAAGATACTCAAACTGTAAAAATAAATAAATAAATGCCCCAAAACCTGCATTAAGCCTTTTTTTTTTAAATTTGTTAATTAATTATTAATTACTGTTATGCTATGTTAAGCATCCCTGCTATAATAATCTTTAATATCTTGTAGGCTTTTCCTCTTTATGGATTTTTACATGTAATTTTCTAGACTTGTGAATTGTAACAACAGCAATACAACACAAGAAAAGAAAACAACAAAAAAAGAGCCACATATGAGCCGTATTTTGTGGAAATTAATTTCCTGGTAATCTAATGAAATAAGGACATAAAGAAAGTGTGCATAGCAGTTATTGCTGGAGACAAAATATGTTTCAGACAACAGCTGGGACAATTTTTTTTTTTTTTTTATCTCTGAGGTATATAGTTGGGATAAATTATCGTGTAAACAGTTATATGACTTATATTTGACTTATAATACAGATTGAAGAAAGGTGTAAGAAAAACATTCCGTTTTAGGCACCTGGGACAAATTTGTGGAAACGCAAACATACCCATGAGTAAAGCACTTACTTGCAAGTATAAACTGTAATGGTTGTTCCGTTTGAAGGATAAAACCCAACAATTTCTAACAATTCTAACAGAAAAGTCAAATTCAAAGTCCAGGTCTGCTCATCACCGCCCAAACCTCACGCCAACCAATCACAACAACCGTGTATTCAGCAAAAACGCCCCAAAACTTTTATTAGATAACTCTGAAGCGCTGAAGTCGCCGAAGGACTCGGACAGCTGCCTCACCACTAGGTGGAAGCAAAGGCACGACGTGTCCAGCTTGTATAATTTTCTCCACCCTCCATTAAGTTTTTTAATCATTAACTTTTTGAATTATGATTTACCCGAACATATTTTGAAGAGCAGTCACCAGTGAAAACACTTTCTGATTTATTGAAATGAGCTTATTTAAATTTTTATTTTGTTGGTAAGTCTTGTTGGGTGTTCGTGTTTCATCACTGAGATGCAATCTCAATCTAATTTTCATATTCAAGTGCTGAAAAGTGCTTACGTCAACAAAACGCACTGAAGGTTTGAGACACACAATGTGACTGTTTAAGCAAAATGTTATTTTTTAAGTATCCCAAAGGACATCCAGGAAAGCCACAATCCAGTCATTATGATCACATTTTTATTCTTTATTTGCCATCAATTTAAAAATAATATCCAGCAGGCGCTCATGTGTAGCTATACCAGGCTTCATTTACATTACATATGAGTTTTCAGCAGGTGTTAGTCTCACAGTACAATCTGCTCCCTTAACCTCAAGTCAAGCACTAACCGTCTATTCAGCCAGACAGTTTATTTCAGGAAGTGTTGTGTTGCACATCAACAGTAGTTGATATTTTATAGCCTAATATAGAAGTTATGTACTTCTCTGGCATTATAAAAAAAATAAAACTATATTAATTTTTCTAACAAAGGCTTTTGCATTGTATAAAGTGGTTTCCTCATTACGTGAGAATGTTTCAATAACCTCTGCCAGTCAGTGCAAGTTTTACCGATTTGCTGCTTGAATGAGTCACAGCTAGTCTCACCTGCGAGTGCAAGACTTTAATCATCACTGCTCTGCAAACAGCAGAGGGCGCCTTAACACCATAAACTGAAATAAGCCTCTTCTTTTTGAGAGTCGCAGAGAATATGAACTAACGCCTACTGAAGCTTTAAAAGATGATAACTTCTCAAAAGCTCCGGTAACTCTTACTCTTCTTACTTCCACGTGATTACACACGTAGCATTAAGTAGACTGACAATATTTTTACGTAAATATGTATATAATTAATTCATTGGTTATACTGTAAGTAAAAAACCAGCATTAGTTATCAAATGAAGGCAATGCGAATTGCTACCCCTTCTGTTCGTAAGGCAGGTCATTGTGACATATGGTCGGTGTTTTAAAAGATAATAGAGGGAATAAATAAACAAATAAGAGCAATATTTTCGCTGATCTGTGAATAAAACTAAGGCTGGGCCTTGGGTTCCGTTAGAATGATCTAATATAAGTTAATGTGTTATGTCTCTTGGGTAGCTGTCAGGCAGGTGTCAGAGCGTCTATTTCAGATTTTTAAAGACTTGTGACAGGCAGGTCAGAGAGCAGGACACATAGATCAGCAAGCGCTTCCATGTTTAAGGTTACGCATGCTCGATTTGAACTTGCTCTATCAGTAAAAACAACACACACACACACACACACACACACACACACACACACACACACACACACACACACACACACACACACACACACTGTTCAAGAAAAGGCAACAAACAACATAAAGAAAACAAGTGTCGTCGAAAACGCATGAAAGTCTTGTTCTTTGACTTTCCCAAACCCAAAAACAAACAAACAAAAAACCCACCCTAAAAGCAAAAAATATGACATATATGAATCTGATCTGTTTGCTGTTTGACCTGTAGCTAGGATTAATGGGGTGCTGATGTAAACGCATTACAGTAATTCGATGTTTCTGCCCCATAATGAACTGGAATGCCCGCCTGCTTTAAATAAGCCCGCACACATTGCACTTTGTCATCTGCTCCTGGCCTTTCACGAAGATGAATTGAAGCAGGTTGCGGCACACTATACCCCCGTGTAACACTGTAAAATATGCAAAAAATGCCCACGAATAATGCTGCGAATTGTTGATGAGGAAAACACTAAACCCGTGAGAATTTTTTCTTCGTTTGAATCACGGAATTATGCGCCTGTCTGAAACCTTTCAGACAGTTGTGCATGCTCCGCTTGTACAACTTATTTATGCAGCACTTTGGATACTTGAATAAACAAAACGGATTTAAGGTTAGGTTACATTAGATAAAATCGAAAGAAAAATGTAAAATACTGAACAAAAAAAAAAAAACAAAACGTGTCGAGGACTATTTTAGTAAAATATGTATATTTAAAAAAAAATCTATTTCACACTCGGATTTTAAAGTGCTGTGCACTCCACTTCATAAATTAACCTCAATTAAAAAGCTTTATAACAATACTAGTAATAATAATAACTTGAGCTGCAGATTGTTATTATCTTTTCTTTTCATCTTTTTTACTTTATGAACAGATTCAAAATTTTGATTTCTCTCAATATGCGTGCATTATTATTATTATTATTATTATTATTATTATTATTATTATTATCATTTTATTATTTTTATTATTATTATCAATAATGATAATAATAATTTTATAATCTTTTTTCTGATCAGTCACCATCAGTGGTGCACCTTCCCCTGAAGTCACGGTGTCTTCTTTAAGTGAATCAAACACTTCATGTCCAGGTATGAAACTTTTTTCTTTCTTTTTTTAAAGTGAATAAGAAGCTACCAGTAAGACAGTTTTTCACTTTTAACACATACATTCACATACCTATTTCTTATATTCTTTTCCCTCTGATAAAGCATAAAATATGCACAGAATATTTGAGATCTTCGCACTTGGAGGTCTTAAAATATGTACATATACAAGGGAACAACTGATGTCGTTTCAACCTGTGTAGACTTGAGTGCTTCTGTTATTAGTATAACATTTTAACATATGATATAATATTCAAGAGCAAATGCAAATATTGTTTTTTGCTGGATAATTTCGTCCAGTTCCTGGTAACAGTGACTCAAAGACCACGTGATCAGCGTGGCCCTATAAATACCTTTTGAGCACTAAGGAGGATAGTGTGACAGTCTGGCTGGATACCTACCCAATCTTGTGCGTAAAAGCTTTTTTGAAAAGACATTTGGATGCCCCGAAGTAGGTTTTTGAACAATAAGAATAAGCTTGAAGTGATCACAGACGGAAACCATCGTGTCTGAGGAAAACACGACTTCTTATCGGTGCAAGATCGTTGATCTTTGACTCTATTTTTTTACGCGTGACTCCCAGAAGTTTTCTCGATGAGAGCGTCGCACGGCCCCGCTTGACCAGACTCGGACTCCGAGGACACGCCAAATCCACAGGTCAAAGAGTTATTTGTCTTTTTCAATTTTAGCCATGTGTGATTTCGGTAGTTGGAGATAAAGCTGCAATAAAACCCTTGTGTGGTTGTAAGGCAGAGAGGAAGGGTGTGTGCGCGCTCTCGCTCTGTAGCCTCACCGGACGAGAGCAGGAGGAAATCTGGGAGAGAGGAGGAAGACAAGCGGCAACTCCAAGGATGACTTTAGGGACGGATATGTCCGACAGCTCTGCATTGTCCGAGGATGTGGACATCGATGTGGTTGGTGGTGACATATCGGTTGGAAAAGACGGAAAGTACATCCACCATGACTTCAACTTCGACAATGACTCGGACGATAATTACTCCCAGAACACGGCCGAGAGGGTTGCCTCTCCAGGGCTCAGCAGCTCTGACTGCCCGTCAGATCAGGTCGGGTCCAATGCAGAGACCGGGACTGCGATTGGGGACAAACCCAGAAAAAGTGCACTTGTGAAACCACCGTACTCTTACATCGCTCTGATCACCATGGCCATCCTGCAGAGCCCCAAGAAACGTCTCACTCTGAGTGAGATCTGCGAGTTTATTAGCAATAGATTTCCCTATTACCGGGAAAAATTCCCTGCGTGGCAAAACTCCATTCGTCACAACCTTTCCCTTAACGACTGCTTTGTGAAAATCCCACGGGAGCCCGGCAACCCCGGGAAGGGCAACTACTGGACTCTCGACCCGGATTCCGCAGACATGTTCGACAACGGGAGCTTCTTGCGCAGGCGGAAGCGCTTCAAGAGGCACCAAAATAATGATATCCTCAGGGACTCCGGTGGCTTTCTACCAGGATTTGGATATGCGCCGTATGGATACAACTATGGACTTCAGCTGCAGAACTTCCACGCAGCCCACAACCCTTACCACCCACACCACACAGGTGGTTCCTTCCCGTTCCCTAACGCCCCCTGCACCTTGCCCTCATCAGCCTCCATATTCCCCGCGCCGCATCATCTGCCCTCCCTTTTAGGGACCGATTTAAGAAAGCCTTTTTATCCTCAGCTAAGCCCCTCTCTGCCACCCCTCAAGACGGACTCCAGCGCCCCGAGTCGACCTTCGTTCTCCATTGATAATATCATTGGTGCAGCCAACTCCACCGCTTCTTCCTACAGCGCACAGCCGGGAAGCCAGGCTCAGATTCTGGCCATGCTGACCCCAGCACTGGCCTCTGCCTCAAGTCATTTGAACTTAGCACAGGAGAGCATATTACAACCTGGGCCGCAGAGTCAAACTTTTTCCAGTAAAACCCCGAATATGAACACTTGCCCTTTTTAAGAAATAGGAGAAAAAGAAAAGACTGCCAGAATGCCCTCTGAATATTTTTCATGAAAAAAAATCAATTGTGGCGTCGTCCTCTGTGAAGGTAGGGTAAACATTCTTCGGGAAGTAAGAATGTTTCTTGTTCTCCCAGTTTCTTAACAGTGTACGAGGAGAGACAGGTTTATTTATAGGGTGTAAATATGTGTATAATATTGAGAGACAAAAGCAAGAGAAACTCGGAGAGGGAGCTTTTTAAATAATGCTGGCCTGCAGTGTGGCGTGTGGCCTTCAATTGTCAGTGGAGGGGAAAAAAGGAGTCTGTTATTTTAACATAAGTTAAATTTGTCCTAAGTGGTTACGGGGGATTATTTTTGATTTTTTTTTCCAAAATACAATTGAGAATTTTATTCTGATTTATATTGTTTTTTATTTTTATTTTGTGTCTATAGAAAAAGTGGCACTGTTGTTGAGATATGCTGACAAGAGACTGTAAACTCAGGTTTTTACTTAGAAAGCACACGGAGACAAAGGGGTGTTTCTGAAATTTAAAAAAATAACACTACAATTTTTCCACTATCACTCCCCCTGAATCTTCTCTACATGGTAAATTTGTGACAATATCATTTCATGTTGTCAGTGGACCCTTAGGCTATGTGACTTTTGGTATTAAAGAGCGTATTACCTCTCTCAACCTTTTAATTGTTCGTTCCTACCTATTCGCAATTTAATCTGTGAAGCATACAGTATGTCATGTGTTGCCAATAGAAAAACACCTAAATGTTCATAGGTCATTTTTGTTGTAATGACAAGAATAATAAATGTTTGTGACTTAAAGAAATGTTTTTTTTATTGCATGGGAAGATGACCTTCAAGCAGACTCGACGCCATAGACTGAACAATAACGAATTGCATTCATGTTATATTTGCAACAATTTTTTAAACTGAAAACTAAATGTCGTAGATTTCATTGCATTTAAGCTACTTTTATTTATTTATTTATAATGACACTTACAGTCCATATCCTGCCCACCTGAATAACCCACAGTTTTAACGATGTATCAGTCGTTCAATTCCTAAATGTGACTAATTCAGGTGTTGATTTGACCAATTAAACCAATTTGGCGTCCTGGGCATGCAGTCGGCTAAATTAAGACTAATTTAAGCTGTGAGAAACGAAACCCACAAAATTCGGTTTTAAATGTTTCAAACACGGCTCGACGTTTATAACACGCACGAATATCACGCAACAGTGGGCATGCATTCCCCTTGTGTGGCTCTTGCTCGCTTGTAAAGGACCATTTTCTAGCGAGTTACAAAGGCTTTAAATGAATGGGAACATTAGCGGGCCTCGGCGGTCTGTAATTGAAAGTGAACAAGGATATACCCACGGTCTTTTGGGCTTTCGTTGCTAATTTGTAGCAGCATTTTTCACCAGGCTCCTAATCCACCATAATGCGGCTTTTTGGCCGTTTGTTGATGTTGTCAGTGTGGACCCCTGGCCCAGGGGAGTGAATGTGCGCACAGCGAGCGGTCCCCTGTGAGACCAGCCACATGCATTTGGACCCTGAAAAGCAATCTTCTCAAAAGGCCCTCGGTTTGCTCGGCTTTCATGTCATCTGTGTTGTCTCGGGATACGTTCAAAAGAAACAGTGGGACAAGTCCGGCTACAGAAAACAGGCCTATTGGTCTTTTTCAGAGTTGTTGGAGCACATGTTTCCAGACAGAAGCTGGTGTAAAGCCTCTTTTATTTACCAGATCTGTGCGCAAATGGTTAAATTAGTTTGTGGGTGTTTTGACAGATGATTATTAAGGATGAAGGGTGGGAGGGCTGACTCCTGTGTTTTCCCCTCAGCACAGCTCACTGAAAGTCTTTGAAACGAAAACCAACACATGACTACTTTCTTTACTCAGAAGCAGCCTTTATTTCATTTCTATTTCTTCTCCTCTCCTTGTTAGCTAAAATTGGACAACTAATAAAAGTCGCATACAGCTTTTGGGAAATCATTATGATTAGCGCCTCTCCCGGTATATCCACAGTGTTAATTGATATCCTCTATGTATAATTTGCAGAGTAAATGAGGTGGAAAAAACATTAGCGCACTATTGAGAGTTTTCTCCGCACGCCCACGCTGATAGGGAGTCATTATGCGCCGCATCAGACCATTAAAATCCACATCAAGCGTGTGCAGAGGTGGTTAAACGGTTAAATAACGACAGGAACGAAAACGAAGCCAATAAAAATCGCGAGACTTTTAATGCAAGCTACAGATCCGCCACGGGGAGGTTCATGCAGAGGGAAAGAGCTTTGAAAACGGACCATTTGAGACTGAACTAATTTGTATGGATTTTCAGCTCGAATGCGCACTGACCATCCAAGCTCCATCTCTGCTGTAAGATTAAAGGCTTGTGACCAGAATAGAAGTGGAACTTGCTCTTCCTCAAACCACTGCGAGCAACGAGCACAAACACAAAGATATCAGGGGCGCATCTTTAAAAACACTCTTTAATTTGTCATGCAAGTCCCACGCAGCATGTAATCACTGCATGCACACTGATAACTTAATGCTTCATAAAGTTCTTTGGCGCTGTTGTCACTCCGAGACCACCCGTGCTTTCAGCACCAGACTGCGACTTGATCCCGACACCACAACGACATTCGTCATTTTCGTGACGTTTTCCCTCAAACGAAATAACTGAGTGCTGTGTGAAGTGACAGCCAAATGACTCAACAGTCACCATAAACACATTTTAGTTTTCGGGGCAATTCCAGTCTCTTTCTAACCGCTTCCATATGCCCCTGCTTGGGCGTATAAGCAGCCTTAAACCCGCTAAAATTTATTTATAGGCTTTAGATGTCAACATACATTTAGAACTATTTTCATTTCATTCTAAATATTTGTTCCCTTTAGGCTCTTCAAGTCCTCGGGAAAAATAAAGAGCTAGGTCATATAGTAATAATAATAATAATAATAATAATAATAATAATAATAATAATAATAATAATAATAATAATAAATTATATGGTAACCAGGATTATGATGATGATGATAATGATGATTATTATTAATGTTTTTCAGTACACACTATATGACCCCAGAGGATTAAATAAAATCGTTTTACTTAAATATCTCACAGCCCTGCCAATAACGTCATGCCCCCGATCGATGCATCGTTCACCGCTGCATCTTGAAGGACGTAAGGACAGAGTGCGCTGACAGTACAAGGACACCATGAGTGTGTGTGTGATTTTTCTGCGGGATGTGTGACTGCGTACGATAATCAAGGTCAAGTTCCTGATTTCGGGGTGTTAAGAGAATAGTCACGTTTACTCATATATAATATAATATAATATAATATAATATAATATAATATAATATAATATAATATAATATAATATAATATAATATAATATAATATAAAGATGCCAATATGTAGGATGAGAATACCCGCCTCCTGTAGCCTTAAAGGCACAAAAGCTGGCTTCCTATTTTAAAAGATTCATCTATAAGCTTTAAAATCCGTCAACTTTGTTCTATGATACAAACAGATTCCTCTGATGAGAGAAATCAGATTCCTCCTTAACCTCCGCTGGTTATGCTCCTACAGGCCTGCCTGGATACATAATTATAAAACCTGCTGCTGCACAGTTGGGATAACTCTGGAGTGTGCTAATAATAAAAACAAACCATTCTCGTTATACTGGTGGGGACATTCTGGACACACACACATAGACAGAGACACTCCACGTTGTTTCCCCTCGACTTGTGAAAGCACTGGTGAGGCTTCCTTCCTTCATTTTTATGCACTTTCCCCCCAGATACTTTCACTTGTATACATGACCATTTCTTGTCCCATAGAGATCACCCTCTCCACGTCCCTTGTGTTTTTATGTGCGTGCAGGCGAGCCTCCCTTTCTCGCCCCCGCACAGGAATGTTGGCTCGGTCCGCGGCTCCCCGGCCTGGAGGAGAGGCGATCCGCGGCCCTATATCTGCACCGCCGCAATAAATCACAGCCTCCCCTCGCTGCACCCAGCCTCCCTCCAGCATCCGTGTTTTTGCAACAGACAGAGGAATCCTTCGCTTAATTAATTTAGAATGTGTAAACAAAGCGAGGACAGTGAACTCCCCATCATCTCTGGAAACACAATATTAACTTTGGAAGATCTTCGCCCTGCCGACTCGACAGACTAAAAGAACACCTGCTGCAGAAAATAAAGACGATGGCCTGCCTGGTCTATGCACACACACGCTTTATCGGGGCAGGGGTATTAATGACTGAAGATAGTATTACTGCGCAAGGATCACCAGAATATGATATCAGGTAAGGCTACTGCACCCGTCATTCTAGCCTGTTTAAGAAGAGTGGGGATCGTATAAAGTCTGGTTCGTGTTTACTGGATTTAAAAAAAAGTTTTTTTTATTGGTCATTTTTAATTTGTCATATTTTACGATCCACGTGGATAAAATAAAGCTTTGGGAAGTGCCCGTGACTAATAAATGTGTCGCCTGTGCGCAAATTGGTATACATTCTTTTAATGGCCACATACGTGGACTTAGGGGTACATCTGCTTTGCACGCCACTGAAGGCCTGCGCGTACGCGATCCCGTGACTGTTCACACATCTGTCTCTGGAAGCAGTTTAAAGAAATGGCACAATGCGCAACACATAGTTGCGCATATCAGCAAAATTTAGAAAAACAAAAACACTACAGTGACAGATCATGTAGCACACGGAGAGCACTTATAGGAGAAAATACAGTTTGTTTTCTACATAAACAATGTCTAAGTTATTTTAAAGTTTCTGTTTTTTTTATTTTAGCTGTTTGTATTCGTGTATTGGTTCCGTTTTTAATTGAATTTACGCTCTTATTCTATCACACAAGTAGGGATTTCTGAAAAATGATTGGTGAGCGACAGTTTTTGGGACCTGAGCACTTGATCCTCATCCTCAGGTTGAAGTGTCATGTGAGTGTGTCGTATCCTCCCTTAGAATCCCCCCAGAACTATTGATCTGAAAGCATTGCACACTCACTTTCGATACATTTAGGGCTACATCGAAAAGGGACCTAACGAGTGCCTTGTAAGGCCCTCAGGTAGTCCTCGGACCTTATGTTTGGCACTCGGTTTCTCCTCCCGCAGTCCGTCTCCCCGGTTTGGCTTAGCCGCACTAACGGAAAGGCGACAGTGCAACACTTTTCTCTATCGCTTTGACAGAGAGGCGCAGCTGCTGCCCGTCGCTCTTGCACACTGAGCGGTGTCACTGCGGGCGCTTTTACTGGCTTCTTCCAGTTGACCTTTGATGCCAGCGCGTTAGACTCACAGCAAGGATCTACTGCGATTAATGGCTGCGACCCACTTATCAAAGCCTATAATTATTGATTTAGGATATATTCTCCGAGCAGATAAAGCGTTTAATTTAACCCCCATAGAACAAACAGCGGGAAAAAGCATTATGTTGCTATTGTTTTAATTAAATCGGGTTGTTGACAAAAGTGTGGATGTTAAACCTTCAGATTTGCCCTTTCGTGTATTTAATATGAATTAAACCGTTATTATCAGCGAGCCACTTATAACAAACATTCATATTTAAATACACAAATCTTTCTTCTAATGAAGGAACTGATCCCAGTTCTTTTAAGCGAGGACAAATTATGCACACGTGTACTCCCGCCAGTCTACTGTAGGCCAGCTTCAGCGTGTTTGGTTGTTAATTGATCACAGGGCTGGTGGGTTTCAAGAGCATAATGATTATACTTCAAACTTGGTTGCAAGTGTATTTCTCACCAAAATGTGAACACGAACTTTTTGTTTAATCTGACGTCTATTTTTATTTTCCAGCGTGAATGTGTGTTTTCAAAAGTCGTCGAAAACCTCGTGATAAAATTCAAGTTTACTATCCAGAGTGAAATGCGATCACGCTGAGGTCGTGGGGCCAAACTTTTTAAGACTAATGTTTATTTAGAGAAGTGAGCGCTGTCTATGGGACTCCCCGTCCTCCCAGAATGCTGCACTAATGTCTTTACCAGGCCCGACTGGACCACCAGCAAGAGCGCATGCAGCTCTGTGCAGTCTGTAGCCTCTTGTGGCCTTTTCAAACACGACCACATTCAGCACAAGATACCGTGCAAGCACGTCCCCCTGGCCCAACATTAGGCTTCATTTTAGCAGGTTTGCTGTCTTTTAAACTCGTAACGTGTACTACTGCAAGCAGCAAAGATAATCCTTTCCACTGAGTCTTAAGCTCCTATTTATTTTTTTAATCTAACAATAATATTGAATCGGATTTTTTAAGCTGTTTTAGACTACCAATCTTTTAAAATCTCCCTTCTAATAAAAATATCGAGGAGGGATTCAGAAGCCTTCCTTGTTCGGTTTGCTCAACAAGCGAAACGAAACGTTGCCGTTTCCGACTCACTGGAAGAAGAAAGAAGTTTGATCACGAAGTGTAAAAACGGACATACTTGCAGCACATTTTCCCCAGCGCTTGGAGAGCAGCAGCAGCAGCAGCAACAGCAGCGTGTTTTCTTACAGTTTGTAAAATTGAATTAGATATGGTGGGGAATCTGACCTCTCTCCAGACCGGCATACTTTTCACCCCTCAGGTTTTAGTGCTCCGTGGGTATTTCTGTTTTCTCAGCTGGACCTGCTATCAGACATTGTGTCCACGCTGTCCATTTATTCCTATCTTTACAATCTCTCTGTGCTGACCCACCAGAACACCCCACCACCCCCACTACCTCCCCAACACCCTAAGGTCCCCCAACACCTAACTTTCTCCTCCTCGGAACAGCTCACAGTCAGCCACCAGCGTTGATCTGAGAAGCAGACTTGACAAGGATAAGGCACACAGGGAGCCCTGCAGCCCATGAGCATGCGCATTGTGCACACATTTCACCCAGCGGAAAGCGCTTGTATACACAGAGGAAATCACATGTGGACAGGAACGACTGTCAAATGACACTGTTAATCTCATGGGCCACTTTTTTTTTCCTGGATAGACTTGCTCTAATGGACAGGGGCTGTTTTCTTTTTTATAAAATTCAATTTCTGTGCAAAATATGCTCTGTGACTTAATTTGAGTCCATGCTTAATAAAAGGGACTGTTTTTAAAAACTTTATGGTTAGGATTTGTGTGGTTCATTTTAAATTTAAAGTGGTTGGCCAAGTCTAAAGGCCAGGTGAGGGTGCTTTCGAAAAGAAAAGTTTTTATTTATTTATCAATCTCATAAGTCATCAATATGTCTATGCCTGCAGCTGCTCAAGGGAAAACGTTTATAAACAGATAGGTAGATATATCGATCTGTTTGCTATATGTTTATGTATGATTGAAAAATAATATATATATATAGGTGGTTATTGTTAGTGTTTGTGTCTGAAGAGTTTTGCTGTGGATACAGTTTCTATGTGAGTTATTGGCTGAAAGTGCTGTACAATTGCACACAATATAGGCCCATATGATTCTTCAGCACATAAGAGCCCTGAGGAGCCACAACATCAGTTATAGAGTCAGCAGCAACATAGCCTGCGAGCAGCCACTTCAGTGGAGAGGCAGAGTGTACAGTAAGAATTACAAGACTGAAAGACGTGGATAAAGAGAGATTAAAAAAAACAAACCATGGTTACAACATTGTGCTTAAACAGTTAAATTATTTTGTCCCATCTGGTAGAGCTGAGGTTTTTTATTTGCAAAAAGAAACAACGCAGGAGGATCCCATTGTCTGATTTGCAGGGAGTTTAGGGCTTTATTGAAGACACAATAAGTTAAAACAAGAAAATACTGCATAAATATGCATACATGGACTCATGTTTCTTCTTATTAAATGATAAGTAAAGTAAAGCCAGCGTATCTGTGGTTTTATATTGGTTTGAAATGTCATTTTTAGCGGTATAGTTCATCTATACATGCAGGTAGACAAAAAAACAACACAGTATGAGCCTAACAAAGGTATGACTGTACAAAATCCATCTTTAAACACCACAAACATGTTGACTCAACACACACATCACACACCTCATTTATGAAAATCGTCCCTGAAAAGCATCAAAGAGTGCAACGCCTTTGTTTAGATTTTTTCCCCTCTTTTTCATGTTATTAATCTGAGTCGGTTCATAAAAAAAAAGAAATAATGTGATAAAGACACTGTGGTTCATTTCAAGACCGTGTACGTGTTCTTTGTACTGAGGCTGGAATGCTGAAATCCAATTAGGCCTGATGTATCATAAATGGAGTGTATTTTAACATCTGTGAGTTCATCTGTGTGTGTGTGTGTCTGTGTGTGATTGCAATGGAGTTCACAGAAAACCCAGGTTCAAAGGCGAGCCAAATGAAAAGGCCAAAGATGATAGGGCTACTCTGAGGCCCCATCCAGAGGAGAAATGTCACACATAAAGAAGGGAAAGCAGAGCAGAGAAACAACAGAGAGAGAGGCTGATGCAGGGGTGAAGTAGCTTGAGATTGCACTCTAAGTAGAGGTAAAGGGGCATCTGATCACATGTGTGCTCGTACGTGCGTGTATCGATGTGTGCGTGTGTTTGTGTGCATTTGGATGGGGGAGGTTAATGTTGTTCATGACTAGTAGAGTCATTTCACAGGGCTAGAGGCGCGGCTGGATGATGGATTGGAAGCTGAAGGGGCGAGCAGATGGGTAAGTAGAGAAAGTGAGGTTAAGTGGCAGTTAGATGTTGCAGATCTAAGTAGATCAAGAGTGGGGGAGTGGGAGTTTGTATGTGTGTGAGAGAGAAAGGGAGCAAAAGCGTTAGAGCAAAAGAGTTAGAAAGACCCCTACTCACAAGCTATATTTCAAAAAGTGCCACCAAGACATAATCGTACTCGGAATGCTGCATTTTTGACAGATTTCGCTATTTATCTATTCGGCATAGGAACACGACGGTGGAGTCACTCTGTCTTTCCTCCTGTTTCTCCATGATGTGTTCCCGCAGTGAGAAACAGCTTGAAGTTCATTAATTTCTAAGTGGAACTGAGTGACAAAAGTGTGGGTAATTAGCAGAAATTTTCCTGTTCAATGGTCATCTGCAGTCGTAAAAATGAAAAGTCTGGTTAGTGTGTTAGAGTCTGTTTGATGACTAATGTGGCTTCAAAAAATGAAATTCAAAGGTTTCCAGTTGCCTTTCGTTTTCAGATTATTTGGGTTTATTGGATCACTGGAAGTTTTGAAGACATTTATTTGGTAAATGTGGTCTCATCTGCAAAACAAACAAACAAATAAACAAAAAAATCAAATGTAAGCCTTATGAAGTTCGACAAAATGAAAACTAACATATTAACTGGACACAATGTGTGGATCATAATTCATAAAAACAAACAAACTTTAAAATTCCCGTTGTTTTCTAATGCAAATTTTAACTTCCATCATAAATTGAGATGAAAGGTTGAAATAATGAATCTTTTTCTATTAAAGTAAAAACCTCCACTGAAATTTGTCCTCAAGAAAGGCTATTAACTATGAAACTGGGGTGGGGATCTTCCCCCAGTAGCCCACTCTCTTTTTAAGGCAGCTGGTTCTCAAACTGTGAAGTGAGCCACTGTAAGTGGGACCCGGTTGAATGCAGATGATTTTCTTTTATTGTTTTTTTTTTCTTAAACAGGAGAATTAACTAAAACAAACAAACAAAAAAGCCCCACAGGTTTTGTTTGTTTGCTGTTATCAAAATGAGAATCAGCCTACCCCCCCCCTTTTTTTTTAAGCTTAATGACTGATAAATAAATAAATAAATAAATAAATAAATAAATAAATAAATATTGTGCAGTGTGGGATGGCACGTTTTTGGCTCCTGAAGTTGGGCAAGCCAGATAATCACAACTTTGAACCATTTTTTTCTGATTAGCTGCCCCTTGGAAACAGAAGGTGGGTACGGCTGCTGTGCCTGAGATAACCATATGATGCAGAGAAGAAGAAAAAAAAGTTTGAACTGTGGTCTTCAGAGCAGCTTGAATCTTGAGGTTTGGACTTATTTTCTTGCACACATGTTGACTCTTTTATTTGAAATTTGGGCCATGTTTAATATGAGCATCTACAATTGTAACAGCATATATATGAGAGAAAAAAACGCATAATAGGTCCCCTATGAGAAATTTTACTCAAATACCACAAATGTCAAGTTCTTGGTAGGAAAAAAATGGGATCATCAGCATTACTGGGTTTTACTATATGGGAACCTTGAATGTCTGCAAAAATTCATGGCAGCTGTGGGTGGATTATTCAGTCTGGACTGAAGTGCTGGACTGACTGAGAGACCTACATTGCAACCCTAGAGCAATCATGCAGTTTTACAGCATGATATGGAGGCAGGTAGCAGGCAGTGACTGCGCTGAGAGAAGTTTAGACTGCATTAGCAGAGAGAGGCAGGACACGCAGTCAGGCACCAATAAGATCTGGAGAGGAGGGAAATGAGTTGTTGGTGTTCCCGCCTGTTTGTCTTTCACCATATTGTGGCTGGTTGGGGCAGGCTGTCTGGGTGGCAGGTCAGTCACAGGCCTGTTAGTGTGCTGTCACAGACAATTGTGGCAGCGTGGGATTGATGAGGACTTGCAACAGGAAGGCTGCTGGAAACTACAACAGGAAGAAGAACAGATGAGAAGTAGAAGGCGAGGAGGAAGAGAGATGGAGATGTGATGACAAATTAAATAGACAGATTGATAACATGACCCATCCAGATAACTGAAGTGCTTATCAAAAGGTTAGGGATTCATGTCTGCAGGTGGGAATGTCAGCAAATCTCTTAAAATTAAACTCCTACTGGTCTCTTGGGCTAAGGATCTCTCCTGCTCCCTCACCTTCTATTCTTACATTTACCCCTTCAGGATCTGGTCTGGATTGAATATCAATGAGAAAAGTTTTAAATGTCAAAAAAGTAAATAATTTATTGGAGTTGTGACTGATTAACCACATAAAATCATTGGTAAACTAATATTAATTTTCTGACAAACTTTACCCAGGGAAAATCTTGGCACCCTTTCAGGGTTTGAATTGTTCTTCCACAGTAAATACATATAATGCTTTGGGTGTCCCTCTGTCCATTAAACCAGTCCCACCTGTTGCTCGCAAAAGGTTAAAAAGAAACAATATTTGCAAAGTCTGGTCTTAACCTCTTTTTCATCTGAATCTGCTCTCCCTTTCTTAACTCCTTTCCAATTATCGTAATCCTTCCATCCACTCTGCAGTATTTCTTTTTTTTTTTCCTTCACCGACAGCTGCTAAAGGACGTAACGGCTGATGTACGAAGGGTAATGGTCCTCTTCTTCCTCTTTGCACCCCTGCTTTCCTCTCCTCTTGGTTTGCTTGGTGGCGCTCCCTCCCCTAATTCAATTCTACATGCTTTTCTTGGCCCGACCAGCTCCCATCCTCATTCAACAATTTTCCCCTCTGCCTGTTGCATTTCTTCTTTGACTTCTTCCTTTAAACTCATACCCCCCCCCCCCCCCCCCCCCACACACACACACACACTCTTCTTTAACTTCCAGCAATCCCTTTCTCTTTTCCTCTCCAGCTTTCTGTCTCCTTGTTCCCAGTTGCTGTGCTTTTAGTGCTGGCTCTGATATGCAACTTCTGGCTTTTCCCTATCTCTCTCTCCTTCTCTGGGCCGTCTGCTTCACTCAGACAGAGCAGCACTGGGGCTGAGAGGGGTCACGCCTGGGTGAGGGATATCACTTCACACCTATCTCTTTCTATCCCTTCCCTATTCCCCTTTCCTCCTTTCCCAACCCTTCTCTATATTTTCTTTCTCTCCCTTTGCAGTGTCCCTTTCTTTCCTCTTGACATCCTTCCTTATCCTCTTTCTCCTCTTTTCTTCCTCAGTTTCCCCCTTATACTCCTGACATAATGGATTTAGTGAATATTTCCAGAAGCACATCAAGTTAAAATACTCTTTTTGTTTCACTTTAACTGGCTTGCATTCTGAAATAAACGCCTTATTTTTTTCCTGATTTCACTTCTCCCAGGTGCTGCATACTGTACGTATTCAGGAAATTTTAAAGGTACACACATGTGCATATCTTCTTTGTTCCAGCAGAGGAATGCTTTGGGGAAAAGACTGTGAATGAAAGTGTGTATAAGAGTGATGATGAATGGCTGTATATGTGTGAAGCAGATGCTGCTGAAGGGCTGTGTACACAGATGCCAACACAGAACGCAGAGAGATGCAGAATGAGAGAACCACAAACAGAGCGATGAGGAGGAAAGTGACAAAAGGCAGAAGATCACGACTGGAAGAGAAAAAAAGATAAACTGGTTAGTGTGCGTTCTTTTGGGGGGCAACTTAGGGGATCATCTTCCCCCCCTTGGCCCCTCCCTGGCCCCAGCCAGAAGCCTCCAGGGGTCCCTTGGTTCCTGAGGAAAAACATCTCGGCCCCCATCACCCCTGAACCCGGTGCTGGGCTGTTTACCTTGGCCTGGCTGCCTGACAGCTTTACTGATGTTACATACAGGCACACAGGGACCCCGAGTCAGAGAGGGAGCAGGAACACAAGGAGAGAGGAGGAGGAAGAGAGCGGGATAGATGAGGAATGGAGAAGTGAGGCAGACGAGTGATGAGGACAGAGGGTGCAGGGGAGTAAACATAGGCATGGAATAAGGTGAACAGAGTAGAGGACTAGAGAAGGTGAGGGAGCAAGAGGCGCGAGAGGAGAGCAAGAGTGTTAGCTTACTCTGATCTTAATCACCACAATCAGATCCATTTGTGGTGATCTCCAGAGGAGAGCGCTGTTCAGAGGGCAACTAAGTGCACACTGAGTACACACAGTGAAGAAATATTGCCGGAAAAAAAAGTCTGCACTAAAAACACAGGCATTAATTTTCATCAGCTTTCTAAGTTGATCCCTGTGTATATAAAGCAATATTTTGTTTTTAGGGTGATTGCTCACAGTAGTATGTGAGATTTAAAAAGCAAATGTGAAATGGAGACTCAATATTTTGACAGGAGCTAACGTTACGCATTACACTGCGTCGCAGAAATGTATAGGCACTTTCCAGACCTTTCGCAGGGAGAGAATGCCGCATGGAGGGGCCCTCCTTACATAAATGTTGACCTAAGTATAGCATATCTACTTTAAAGAAATAAACAACATCATTTGGAAACAAAGCTGTGCATCATGGAAACGCCTTTAATAACAGAACAAAAGCACACTGCAGTTAAGAACGATGGAGCCCGTTCAGAGGAAATTCAGTAGAAATGACTCAGATGGCCAATTTTTTTCCACATGTCACGGAAAGCACAAAACAAAGGATGGACGCTGCTTTTAGCAGTGATCTGAATTTGCATTCCTTCTTTGCTGCTTTCCAGCAAACTTCTCCTCATGCCTGGCAGTTTATCTACGCAGGCGTTTGTTTGTCCATTTCTGAACCACAATGCTGGGCTGGGCTGGACCACAGGGGTTTCTGCAATGGGGTGGGAGGTCTGTGTTTTGTAGCTCAGAGCTCTAAGCCTTGTTTGTCTGTACCGAGCAGCTGCACAAGCTGTAATAATACAAACAGGCCTTTGAACAGGCTGCTGTGTTGTGCCGCTCTGGCTTGGGTTACATCGCACACACTTGCTCTCTGCGAAACACACGCATACGCACTCATGACGGCCAGACTGGCAACAGCACATACTTTTAAATTCATGCCAAAAACACATGTTCACACGCTTATTAATACCAGTCGGTGTGCAGGCATGCATGAGCACGCAAACAACTGTGCACTCTTAATCGTTTATCACAACCAACTGAACTCACTCATCCCTGCCTGTCGAACTTTGATTGATCATCTTAAACTCTGCCATCACTCTGCCTGACGGCCTGTTTGTCCGTCTCCTCTGCTTGTTTGTTTGTTTGTGTGGACAGGCGGGTGGCTTGCTTGCTGTTTGTTTATGGCCGATCATTTGTCACAATAAATCATTAGGGAGGGACGCACACACATGCGCTTTTGAGCCCCCTGGATCGCTTCCCCAGACTCTCTCTCAAACTGATTTAGGCTTACACAAACACTTCAGACTCATTGCGCTGTCAGCCTCACACACTGGAAGCGGCGGCTTCCTCACAGAGGGAGAGAAAAAGGGGGACATAGCTGCGGTCCATCACACTTCACTGCACTGACGGATGACTTCCCCTGTCATTATGTAATGAAGTTCAGAGGTTCACCTACAAACTGGCCTCTGTGGCCCAACAGGATATGAGAGGACAGGGAATTGTTCTGTAGGTTGCTCGGTCTCTCCTCTGGTGCCCTACATCGCTACCAGTTGGTGATAAATGGGAAGGAAAACATGTCCGTATCCATGTGTACAATACGTCAGTGCAAATTTAATTTCAAGTCCAAAACCACTGACGCTAAAAGATAACACAGGCCCATATATAACAGCTTTCTGGTTTGGACTACTGGTATATCTCAGTGGAAGCACACATGTAATAACATTTTTCATATGTTTGACCTGAGTGAGCATTTGACCTAAGGCCTAAGTGGTGCATTTGATACAGTGGATTATGGTATCCTAATCTCTAGACTGGAGAGCTGTGTGGGCCTTAAAGCGGCTGCTCTCCAATGTTTTAGATCTTCCTTAACAGGCAGAAGGTTTTCGATCAGTTTAGGTGGCTTTTCGCTAACACCTGCTCCCCTCTCAGTCTGGGGTCCCCCAAGGACCAGTTCTTGTTCCTGTTCTTCTCATTCTACATGCTCCCATTAGGTTCAATTTTCCAGAAAAATTGGAATTTCATTTCAGTGTTATGCCAGTGATTCACAAAATTTTCTTCCACAACCCCTTTGAAAATCATGCCTGACGGTCTTGCAAACATAAAATCAATGATGGCGCTAAACTTTTTGAAGCTGGCTTCTTCACACTGGCTCCCAGTGCACTTTGGAGTTGATTTTAAGATTTATTGTTTGTTTTTAAGAGTCACTAAATGGGTTAGCATCTCTTTACCTTTCTGATCTTTTAACTATGCCCAGTCCCAAAAGATCATTAAGGTCAACTGACCAGATGCTTCTCATTGTACCAGAAAGCAGATGAAAGCGGAGCGCAGAAGAGATTTAGCCTTTGCTGTAGCTGCACCTACACTTTGGAACAATTTTACCTTAAAATTAGAAGCTCATGGTGTTTTATTGATAATTATGGATTGCATTTATATAGCGCTTTTCTAGGCACCCAAAGCGCTTTACAATACCACTATTCATTCACTCTCACATTCACACAAACCACAGCTGTAGCCACAGCTGCCCTGGGGCAGACTGACAGAAGCGAGGCTGCCATATCACGCCATCGGCCCCTCTGGCCAACACCAGGAGGCGTTAGGGTGAAGTGTCTTGCCCAAGGACACAACGACCAGGACAGAGAGAGCTGGGGGATCAAACCGGCGACCTTCCGGTTACAGATGAGCTTCCCAACCCCCTGAACCACGGCCGATTATGGTTTAATCCTTTACTTCAGGATTTTGGTGAATGTTTGTTGTTTTTAAATGTGCTCATAAATAAATTGACTTGATGATTGTTGTTAACAAACAATATAATGTCATAATAAATTAAGTCATATTATTAGAATGCTCTTTACATTTATATAATATGACTTGACTAATAAGGTTTACTTTATTTACATTTCAGTCTTAATTTACAGCATGTTAAGTGAATCGAAGGGATTATCAGTTAGTATTAGGCGTGATTATTTTAAAGATTGTATTGCTAATCTGTTTACACGTGTGATTCTTTATCACTTTCCTACTGATTCTTGATCAGTTTTCTTGCTGATTGTTTATCTCTAAGATAGTCTGAATGCAGCCTTAAAAACAGGTAAACCAAGTGTACAAAACCTCCGCTGCTATGAGTTTGCAATGTGCAACTGTCAGAATAACATGCCAGCGATGAGAAAAGCAACTGATACACAATTCCCATTCCTGAATGCCTAGTCAAAATAAAGTACAATTGGATAAAAGCAAAATAACTTTGCAGGACTTTCCTGTGACGGTCCCAGCAAAAGCTGAGGTAGGACGTTTCTGCTTCTTAATTCAGATCAAACTGAGGTTATTGTACTCGGCCCTGAAAATCTTAGAAATATGGTATCTAAGCAGATTCTTACTCTGGATGGCATTACCTTGGCCTCCAGTAACACTGTGAGGAACCTTGGAGTCATTTTTGACCAGGACATGTCCTTCAACGCACATATTAAACAAATATGTAAGACTGCTTTCTTCCATTTGTGCAACATCTCTAAAGTTAGAAATATCCTGTCTCAGAGTGACGCTGAAAAACTAGTTCATGCATTTATTACTTCCAGGCTGGACGACTGTAATTCATTATTATCAGGATGTCCTAAAAACTCCCTGAAAAGTCTTCAGTTAATCCAAAATGCTGCAGCAAGAGTCCTGACAGGGACTAGAAAGAGAGCAGATTTCTCCTGTTTTGGCTTCCTGTTAAACCCAGAATTCAAAATCCTGCTCCTCACATACAAGGTCTTAAATAATCAGGCCCCATCTTATCTTAATGACCTTGTAGTACCATATCACCCTATTAGAGCACTTCGTTCTCACACTGCAGGCCTACTTGTTGTTCCTAGAGTATTTAAAAGTAGAATGGGAGGCAGAGCCTTCAGTTTTCAGGCCCCTCTTCTGTGGAACCAGCTTCCAGTTTGGATTCAGGAGACAGACACTATCTCTACTTTCAAGATTAGGCTTCAAACTTTCCTTTTTGCTAAAGCATATAGTTAGGGCTGGACCAGGTGACCCTGAATCCTCCCTTAGTTATGCTGCAATAGATGTAGGCTGCCGGGGATTCCCATGATGCACTGGGTGTTTCCTTTCCAGTCACCTTTCTCACTCACTACTATATGTATTAACAGACCTCTCTGCATTG
Source organism: Maylandia zebra (assembly GCF_041146795.1). Taxonomy (NCBI): domain Eukaryota; kingdom Metazoa; phylum Chordata; class Actinopteri; order Cichliformes; family Cichlidae; genus Maylandia; species Maylandia zebra. The sequence goes on along the minus strand of NC_135188.1, from coordinate 3,824,338 downwards.
AATCATATCTGTTATTAACCTCTGTCTCTCTTCCACAGCATGTCTTTATCCTGTCTTCCTTCTCTCACCCCAACCGGTCGCAGCAGATGGCCCCGCCCCTCCCTGAGCCTGGTTCTCTTGGAGGTTTCTTCCTGTTAAAAGGGAGTTTTTCCTTCCCACTGTCGCCAAAGTGCTTGCTCATAGGGGGTCATATGATTGTTGGGTTTTTCTCTGTATCTATGAAGCGCCTTGAGGCGACTTTTGTTGTGATTTGGCGCTATATAAATAAAATTGAATTGAGTTGAATTGAATTGAATTGGACCCAAGTTGATATGTCTGGATTTGTGCATCTATGAACAGCTCGCCACACAGACAGCAGAAATACAGTTACTCATTTCTGACAAGAAGATCGGGAGATAGAGATGACTAGAAATTATTATTGTGCTGAAAAGGATGTCAAACAATCTAAGAGTCACTGCTACTAGTACTATCAGTTCCACTGAGAATCAACATTCAAGCATCTTTTAAGTTAGTCAGGTTTTAAAAACATTTCAGAACAAAACACCAATGAATATTTCAACGGAGTCGGCTATTGAGCGAGAAGACTTCAGCAAGATGTCCATGTAGTGTTCTAAATGGGTATTGCTGGCCACAATGAGCTTAGGCAGCTGTTAGATTAAATGTGATTTAAAAAATATAATTTACCTAAACAATCATTTTCAGCTTTACTATTAATATTAACTATAGTCTTTGCTTTTATCCTAAGGTTGAAGGACACCATGTTTTTCATTTTACTATTCAGGGCAAACAGGCAGCACAATGACAAATAAAGGAGACAAAAGGCAAACCAGTGCCAAGACCAATAAATATTATGTATGTTACCATGCTGCTCATTTGTCTGCCCTTTAATGTGTTTGGCTATTTTTAAGGTAAGCCTATGTTGTGTGGAGATCTGCACTTCTAGGCCTATTTGTATATGAGTGAACTGTTTTGTTCCCTGCCTCATTCTCTCTCACCACTTTTTGTTTTTACATGACATGTTGAGATTTGCTGTTTTGTTTGGTTTGCAACTCCTTAGCCACAGTCTTCATTATATAATGAGGGGGGACGGTATTTGTGGTGGGCAGATGGAGGTCAAATCTGTGTTTGGAACACACATGCATGACTGGTCAGTCAACCACGGTGGGTTATGCAGACTGAAGATTCAGCAAAACAACTGCCATATGTGTTTTGGTGCAGATCATAGCTAGGGAAGCAACTGTAGTAACAAAGACAGATTTAGCCACAGGAACTGGTGCTGGATTAAAAATGAGATACTGACTTGCTATTTAGTATGCTAATGTAGTATTTGAGAAAAGTATGCCAAGTATTTCTGGTGTAATAACAAAGTATGCAAGAACCGGACAGCAGGCCAACATAAATATCTCATAATGCAAGGCCATTGCTTGACGGTGAGAAAGGCAGCTGAGATCTGACATCAGTAACTCTTCAACTTAAGTATTTAAATAAAAAAAAGTTTCTTTTTGTCCCATGTAATATATATTTTTAATGTTTGTCCGTACTTGGCCAATCTCAAACAAGGTCAGGTTACCATGACAGCATGTCTCTAACTGTGAAGCTCATGACTTGCAATCTACAGTGGTGCAGCCAACAAAACACATACTACTGACATTAAAGTATTTTGAACAGTGGTGCATATACTGGATATAGTGCATCTAGTATGTGATCTCAGACACAAAACGGTAGCATTGTGTAGCCTATGAAGAGATCCTAGAAGGTAAAAAAATAAAATTGTTCATATGAAAAAGAAACCTGACATTCAGAAAGACGACAGTCTAAAGAAATAAAAGGCAGGACAGACATGAAACACTACCGATCGGGAACATGTCTTTGTAATCACTTCAACTACCAGAAGTGGGAGACAAAAGTGATGCAGGTTTGAAAAATTTAGCAACATTAATGATTATTTAGCTAAATTTTCACAAATAAAAACAGCTGAATAAAGAAAGTAATACACAAAAACATGAACTCGACTGGTGGCAAATACAAACTGACCTCAGTTAGAGGGGTGAGCAGTAGAACAACACGTGGTGTACATAGAGGAAAGTAATGGTTTACCCAAGGGGGAAAACAAAAAACAAACAAATAAATAAAAAAACAAAACAAAAATATTAAACCTGTAAGTGTGATGTTTGGGCCGTGTTTAGTAAGCTATGACCACGTGACCAGATGGGGGGGGGGGGGTTAGCCAAAAAAGAAGACAGCTCTTATCATTTCAATTAATTATGGTGAACCCGTTTGGGGTTAGTTTGGTCTCAATGCAATTAAGCCAGCGCTAGTTTGTGTGTGAAGCGAATTACCAAGGATTTTGATTTTAAAGTTACAAGAACCCAGGATGACTGGAAGAGAACTGAATCCAATGAACAAGGGAGTTTAGACGACGGGAGCTCGTGAGGGACAAAGGTAATCCGGAAAGGTTAATGGGACGGTTTCATCTTGCGCTATTTCCAGCTGCTTTTGTGCCACACACATCTCTACACCTGGAACAAAACAGTAAGTAAAATATTTCATTGATTTTTATGAATATGTGGAGCGCGTTCTTTGAGAGCCAGATACTTTTGGATTTTTTAATAGATTCATTGGTAGGAATTTAGACATTTTCATAGTTAATGTTTGTTGACATATCAGTATTTTTAATTTAAAGCAAACTAATTTTAAATTCTTTGCATATTTACTTTTTTTTTAAATTTTGTAGTGGGTTGGATCCCCTTTTTACCACATCAGTTCTTCCTGCCATAGATTCAATAAGCTGGTGGAAAGATTCATCAGAGGTTTAGGTCCATGTTGACATGATAGCATCACACACTTGGTGCAGATTTATTAGCTGCATATCTGCCTGCATGATTAAGTACATTACAGTAAGCCTGAACCGATTGGCTTGTTGTTTCTAGTTGCAGGTTGTAATAAATTCATTTTAAAGAGGAAAACTTTTGCATATAAACCCAAAAGCATGTCCAAAATGATTCTGATCTAAACTCAGTTCAGCCATAGCTTCAATTGTTGAGGTTCCTTTTCCATCTCTTTTTGATTCGTTTCTGGTTTACAGGAGGTAGCAGCAAATGTGACCATGGCATGAGTAATATGAAAGATGCTAAAGCTAAAACTAAAATCCTTAAATGCATTGATTTTTCTATTAGGCAAATGTAAAAATACTATGAGTTGAACTGTGATCAGATACTGGATATGGACCTATAGTACACGAGCTGCAATATGAGTGGATGTGTTAGTTAGTATGTCATATATTGAACGGGCTTTATTTTACCCTTTGGACCCGTGACTCACCGGTGGGGTTGCATCAGTGGATGCTTGTGTAGAAACACATTATATGTCACAGACCCAAATGCATGCACATATTTCCATGGCCTCTACCCCTCCACCCCTGCTGTTTGAGTAGTGTTAGGTTTATGGCAGCCATGTTAGAACATAGGCAATCTATCTTGGACAACAGGAAAGATGTAGTGAGATTCATAATAAGAAATGGACAAAGAGAAAAATCGAATGGGAGTCACTTAGAATGGGAGGTCGGTCTGCAGGAATCCTTAGCTCAGGCCTTGAATTGATAGAGTGTGATATGTGATAGAGTTGGAAGAAGAGAGGTGAAAAATAAACTGGTAGAATCATACAAAGAAGCAAAAGGCTGGACTGGAGATGGTGGCAAAAAGCAAGAGGTCACATGGAGGCTACGTAAACCACAAATGAAAAAAATAGTGATTGGTTTGATTGCTAGTGTGGGTCAGATCAAGTGTGCAGTGAGGTAGAGAGAACTAGGGATCAAGGCTAGAGGGGCTATCAGGAACAACACATCTGCAAAAGCCATTAAGAATTGTGTATGTATGCGGCGTGATGCTGTGTTTCCCTGGCAGGCCTGGCTTTGGCCTGAGCGGTAAAACTGAGATCAGGTTTCGTCAGCGTGCAGTGGGGGGCCGTCTCCAGTTGACGCGTGATGATTTAGTCAGGTGTGAGCGTGCACTTTCCAATTTGGAGGGAAATAAATTAGAAGTGATTTTTTATGAGACCTCTGTCTCAGGCTGTCTCAAGGCTCTCTTTCCCTCCCGCTGTGCACTGTCAGCCCAGCTGATGTGTTTATAAAGAGGGCTGCAGTGGCCCATAAACACACACACGCACAAGCACACAGAAGTGAGTAATGAAAACAACAGCATGCATGAAAAATTCACATGTGCGGACATCTATGAGAAACCCACATATTTGACTGTGTGTGCAGAAAAACAACTTTGCAAGCTGATTAAAATGTCCCTCATATGCCATTCATGCGTGTATGATGTGCATAAAGCATGTGAAAATATTACAGTAAAAATACAATAGTTAAAATAACAAAAGAAGCTATTAACTCAACCAGTAAATGTGCGCATAACCAACCTCATTAAGAGCAATTCTTTTCCCTATTGTTCTTGCTTGTGTAAGAGCAGCTCCTCTTAATATTGAAATAAAATAGAGCAACAGGTCACTACAAGCAGGAACCCCAAATCCCACCTCACCTCTGCGCTCTGTTTGGTTCCTCTACTACTGGGCCCACATATGGTCCTGGCTGGAGTTACTAAAAGACTACCTGACTTGTCTTGTCTGCCTGACGTTTTTCCTGCATGGATTTAGTTTAGCTGTCTCTTCAGTTGTCTGTATTAAAGACAGGACTATTCCCTGATCTTACAGTGTCAACCTGTGCCATGCTTAATTTATAGCAGAGCGATTGTATCTGTTTGTGGAGGTATTTCCTTACAGATAGGGGTTTTCAGCCAAGGCAACTTTTCTGCAGTCCTCTAAAATTCCAACTGCATGGTGCTCGATGGGGACGATGTATCGGTTAAATGTCGATTTGGTGAAAAATCCGGCCAGGACAGGGAAGGGAGCGACAGCAGAGTCTACATGTCAAAGCACAAAAAACACCATTAAAGATCAAAACGGCAGCATGAAAAGACAGTAAATTAGTAGTAATTCCAAAATAAGGTGATAAGTATTACTTTCAAAAAATGAATCCAGATGATTTTGAACTGGAGCTGGAAAATCATGAAGTAGCACTGCTCACAGCCCTCACATAGACAACTTCAGTCCATTGTAAAACAATGGTAAGTCATACACTAATGCCACAGCTAGTATGAAAGATGGATGTAGTTACTGTGATGTCGTCGCCTGGTTTTTGAAGTTCTGTTTTGAAGCCTTGAGATTAGTGTTTTCATCTTACTTTCAAAACACCTAATGTGATGAAAGGTGGGTCTGACTGTCAAACCTCTTGGTCTTTGGCTAAAGACTTGTCAGTCACAAGTCCTTAGCCAATGAGCATAAATAATCCTTCATTTTAAAACACATTTATTTTATTTGTTTATTTATTTTTTTTAAATGTAGTTTTCAGTATAACCTGGAATGAGTGACAGGCCCCATGAACTCATTAGGAAAGTGTTTATAAAGGTTAAGTAAGAAAGCGTTTTCTCATAGACTTCTACAGACTAAATGTCTGTTTGCTACCACAGCTATCGCCACCTGGTGGCTTTGCAGAATGCAGCTTTATGGCACATTAGCATTAGCTTAATTTTTCCAACCTGGCAGCTAAATCCATGTTTTATGCCGTCTATGGTAAATGCAGAAAAGAGGTAAAAAAATAAATAATCTCATTGTTTTTGTAGATTTTTATAATAAAAATTCTAGCAGCCATAGAAGTCAAACTGCTGTCAAAGTGTCAAAAACACGAGTCATCATGTAAAGGGGTTTGGTACAAGTGCCAAAAAAAGAAGCTATGAGACAAACAATCAGTAAAGTATATTTCACAGTTATGGCACATCTGCAGGAGACTGTCAGTGGAAATAAAGTCAAAGAATGAGGAAAACTGACTTTTGGAATCTAGCAACACCAGCAATACGCAGCATTGACATAGTCTTTTTGTTAAATAATTACAACTCGGTATTGGTTTCTAACACTTGTTGTCAGAACAGTTTGGAGTCTTGAAAAGACAGAGAAGTCAGGATTTGCTCCCTCTAGAGGGATGTCCACTACAGCCTTTAAAGGGAGAATTTCATGGGAGGCATTTTGCAGGACTGGAACTTCTTTCGCTGTATGCTGAAAGCTCAGCTTGTCAGCACTGCACAAAGATGTAAACTGAAAACACTCACCGACTTATTCAGTCTATTAAGTGAAAAACATTCATTTTGAGTGTCGTATCAGGAGTACTTTGACTTGAGAGGCAGTAGGCTACAACATGAAACAGTCTGCATCGTGTTAAAAGCTGATGGCGTGGTATTTCCACCTTGTCACTAATCTCATGATTCGACAGTTTATTTTAGCATTACGAGACTAAATTTAATGCAGTTGTTTAGAGAAGCTGCACAATCCATTTTTAACACCGATCTATTTGACCCATCGCTGGGAGATAACTGTACCGATGCAAATATTGTGCCAAAGCATATGTGCTAAGAGAAATTTGTTTTCATACATTAATTTTATAGCAATGGCCGCCATACAAAAGCAGCTTGGCTGTGTTTTTTCATCTTACCCCTTTTTAAGTTTACAGTACTGTTTAAAAGGGATTGGTCATGACATTTGGTATAAGTCCTATTTGTACGGAGTTTTAATGCAAGTCAGTATTTTGTTTCAATAAAATCCTTTTAGTAGCTCTGACATTTACAACGGGACTTTGAACAGGATGTGAGATTGCAGTCGTCATCTCCAGAGAAGTCAGTCTGAATTTGCCTAGCCCACTCCTACACACAGCAGATGAACAGAGGCGATTGGGAGCTTTTTACAGAGGGGGTCAAAGTCTCCTTCCTTTACGAGTTGTTACAACATGAATGGGAGCACTGAGAGAGGGAGGGAGGGGGGAACTAGGTAGGGAGGGAGGTAAAGGAAGTGAATGGTGTAGTTTTTCTCAGCTATAGTGCCTCTGAGCGAGGTGAGAGGTGGGGCCCAGAGGGCACTGGCTGGGTGGTCAGCGCGATCGCTGCCCTGTGTGTGTTTATTTGTGTGTTAATGGTTGTGTGTCCATATAAGCAGGCAAGAAAGAGAAGAGCGAGAAAAGGGACTAGTCCATGCTGAATTCGTGCGTGGGGATGATGAAAAAGTCTTCCATATTTGCTTAAGGCTGTTTGATCCTTTCTTCTAATGTTTTTCAGAGAATTTTCTTTCCCTCAGAGTACTGCTTCTATTCTTGTGTCATTGTTATTCCACACAAAGCTTACACATGCACATTTTCTGAGGTTTTGCTCTTTACGGCCTGCAGAATGAGGTGTAGACCAAAATGACTGGTCTAATCGAGTAGCTGCACGAGTCCTAAAACAACAGACCACATTTAGCCAATATAATTCATTCCTCTTGACCATAAAATATCCAGGCTTAATAAAAAAAAGGCATCGAGCAATGAAAGCCTGAGTGTTTCATTTCATACAGACCCGTGCTAAGAAAAACACAAGCAAACAGAGTGATTTTCAAATTAGGGAAGAGGGATGATGCTGTTAATGGAGTAGTCTGAAATTAGGAGAAGTAGGCTTTTTTAGTTTTTGTGGAGGGTTTGATGGAATGATCATAGCAGTCATATCTGTGTTGCGACTACCTTCAGCAGACTGGGAGCAGTGGGAAACTGGCAGAGGTCTGTTCGGCAGCGTTTTCCAGAAGAAATGTAAGAAACAAATACGAACAAAAAATTGTTCTCTTCCCTCTGCTTTAGCGCTTTACTAATTATAAAAGTCCTTTTAGTGCTTTATTAAAATGATATGCTTTAATAACATTTTTTGAAAGCTCTGCTGTCATGACCTCAACACGGTAACTGTCCGAGTGACCACAAAATAACATTAAAATGCATTCATGCCTCATTTAGTCCCTTCAGCCCCCCTCCTCCAAAAACGCAGAACTAAATATATCTCCACGGAGAATAAAAATATGTAAGAAAAATCAAGATGTTTTAATCAAAACAATCGGACAAACTAACTGCTTGGCTGTCGCACATCTTGATAATGATGATTAGTAAAAGATGCTGATCTGTTCAGCTGATAAATCGTAGGAAAATGTGACTGTTCTCTTGTCTCTGCTTCCTCTTTGTATTTAGAGTATTTAACAGACATCAACACTTGTTGTGTTGACAACAGGACACACATACAATAATAAAACAACAGGTTCGCCTCCAGAGGCAATGGCTAACTTTAGGCATAATTAAGCAGTAAATGAGAAAATGGATGCAATTAGGCAAACTGCTGTTCTCCCATGTAAGGAGAGAGATTGCTTTCACTTTGGTATCATTTTAATTGATGCCGTCTTCCCACAATGCGTAAGCGATCGGCCATTGTCCCAGGGCCATACTTTTAAGTTGCTTTTTTTAGAGTGGCTAGAAATGTACAAACAAATAAATGAACCGTTTTATTGAAAAGTCATTTATCCAAGGCACCAGTAAACCTTTGATCTACTGGTCTGGCTGCCAGTGGTTACAAAATATTACACTGAACTTTGAAGCATGGATGCATCATTGTTTGCCCAAGAAAAGGGAGATACCTCTTACAAAAATAAATCAGACCTAAACCTTGTTTTTGGTTCCAGAACAAACACACTTCCTATGACTCTGCTAGGTACTCACTAGCCAAAAATCAGTTGTGACAAAGCTTGCTGTTTACTCCGAATTTACATTTTAACTTATGTATTTATTTATTTACCAGCAACCCCGCTGCAAACACATAGTTGATCCTCCGTTGATGGAGGCTGACGGCTTTCCTCAACCTATGTGTTATATGCAGCGAGCTGACATATTAGGAACAAGTCATCTGACAGATCTTACGCAGATGAAACAGACTGCTGCGCTCCATGAGACTGGTATCAATTTTCTGAATTAACTCTTGGCGAGAAGCTAAGTAAGCATCCCAAAATGTCACAACACACCACTAAATTGAAAATATATTTTTGTTTGCAACACACTGACTCATGTTTTTAAATGCATTATCTGTTTATACACCCCGACATCCTCGTTATCTGTCCACCAATCCACTTAGCTGTCATGCTGAGTGGATTGTTTTGTCATATTTTATTTTTCTATCATTTCTACTTCTGTAGCCCCAGTGTGGGCAGCGTGTAGCCACATTCAAGAATAGCTAGCTGTCATCAGACACTGCTAAACCTAAACACTAGCAGCCACAGACCCTATTCTCTCTTAGCCAGTCACTACACTCCTGTTGGCTTCCCACACGATGTTAAACAGGCACACATGTTTTTGCTCCTTCAGTATTACTCTCAGACTTCTTTTTTCATATTTTTCCCTCCCCACTCTGTCTCCTATCTGATCCACACCCATCTTTGATCTTCCAGTTCTTTTGTTTCCCATTCTTAGGCGACTGTATTTTTGTCAGATGCACACGTGACACGTAGCTGTCAGAAGTGAAGCATTTTCAATTTATTAGGCTGATCCGGCGGGTTCGTGTGTGACGTGTTTGGTAGGAGGGAAATCCAAACCAGGCAGGAGTAAAGGTACGGATTAACAAGATCAAGCGAGAACATTCATCTCAGATGGCCCAGGCCGTGACAGAATTGGTCCTGCGTGCTGTTTTCCACCGAGCACCGGTGTTATGTTCGCAGAGTCCATGTGTTGTAAAGTTGGAGTGGTTTTGGCACGGATGGTGACGCCAGCTCCTGTTCTGAGGGTGAACCCCTTCCTGGCCAACACATGGTGGGCTGCAGAATGACACAGGATCAGGCGCAGGAGTGAGAGTGTTGACAATGCTAAAGTTGGAAACCGAGCCTATCCCTGACACTGAATACTCAGTCTGCCACTTCATGTTCCCCTTCACAAACATCACACTCCTCAGGGATGTTTATTTTTCCCTCTGTCTGTCACTTTTTCTTACTTTTTATCTTCCACACTGTTTCTTTTTATTTGTTTGGGTTGTTTGGTTCAGCTTTCCATGGTGGGTAGAGACTGACATCCATTTTCTTTATAACTAATGCAAGCCTCTGTCTGTCTGCTTTTCTCTCTTGCTCTCTCACCATTGCAGTTTCTCTTTCTTTTTCTGAGTACCTCAGTTTGATTCAAGGAAGTCATTTGAAAAATGCTGTAAAAGGTTAAAAAAATCCTGCTTTAACAAAAATGAAAATATCAACCCTACCTGCACATTTCAAAGTGCAAGTTAAACAAATGAAATAAAAAAAGCAAACAAATGTAAGAAGCCAGCAAATGGTTTTATGTGTATATCTTTGTGCGTGTGTGCGTGTGTGTGTGTGTGCAAGATTGTCTGGGTGTCACAGGTCGACACTTTTTGTATACATTTTTTTTTCCATGCCTTGTTTTTTTTTTTCACGGCCTCTTTCTTGATTGCTGTCCGTTGTTACCCTGCTTACTTGACAGTTTGCTCCATCATAAAACTCCACAAAGGCTTTACAAGTTGAGTCTCATAAAAAACTCAAGTGACATAATATTTGTACTTTAAAACAAACTGCTTCTTTGGATCACTCACATTGGAAATGTGCAGTGGGATACCAGTTTTCTTCCAATTACTAAGCAATACAAGACAAAAATGATAGAAGAAGACAGAATAATACACACAGCCAGTGTAGTCTTGTGTGGTTTCACTGTAATAGATTTATGTAGTGAGCATACATTGATCAAAGGTTATAGTTTACCACCAGTGCAGATGAACAGTCAGAAGTTAATCCTTTAAATGCACGACACTTGTAACCAGCTGCAGTGGGCGCTGTTTTGTCGTGGTCACTGAGTTCAAATCTCCCTGTTTGACACCTGCTCAATGTAGATAAAAGTTCTGATGGTGCATGGTGGTGATGGTGATGATTGTTGTGAAGGTAGAAAAAGTGGCAAAGAACTGTGCTTAATAGCACCGTAAACGGCTGATAAGCAGCAGCCAAGCTTGGCATCTTATTCTGCAGTAGCTGCAGATTGCTGTTGTATCGCTGTCAAAATCTGATAAGGCGTGAAATATAATGAGTCATATCATAGAGGAAAATCGACAGGTGTTTTTACGTGAAACATGACTTTATTTTGTGAGCAAACATGAACGGGACAACAGCATCGTTTCATGGGAGAAATAAGCGAGGAGTTTTAAGACAAGCTAAAAAAGTTGGAGAAAAAGTGAGATGGAGAGTGGACAGAGGAAATTACAGAGCGAGAGAGAAGCGTTCAAAGGGAATGCAGCTTTTAAAAGCTGTGTGGTGGAAGCAAAGAGCTGGGACACGAGTTAATGTTCGTTTGAAAATATTCAAAGACTGTTTCTTCAATAATGCCTGTAGAGCAAATCTATGAATCACAACCATAACATCCATTTACCACTCACAGCAGTAGCTCTGCTCTGTTTGGTCCAAGTAATGATGCAGTCAGGGTTATAGCTGCTCCTTCTTACTGTACAGCTACACTTTACCAGTTAGAAAAAAACCCTTTATGCTCATGTAATATCTAAAAACCTGATACAAACACTTGAAGCTCCCCATTATGTGACTACTTTTATGCTTTAGCACACAAGTGGATAAAACATTGGTCATTAATGTACACCAGCTCTCTCAAATCCATACCCCTAACAAAGCCGACCTCTGACATACTCCATCAAACTGTCCTTGCTTTTTCGTTCTCGCAGACCTGCATAATGACAAGCTGTTTCCATACTTTTCTTCATCATTTTAAATTATTAACATAAATTGAAATGCACATAAATATCTGTTATTTGCAGCTATTTTGAGCTGCTTTCCTTTTGAGACTACTCTATTTCAAACAAGATCAACAGCTTTCTGGGTGTAAGTGCTGGAAATAGATCCAAGCAACTGATTTAGATATTAGTGGTTTGATAAATCGCTTGTAATACAAAATTCTGACCTTGAGCAAATCTGTACACAAGAGACTTTTATAAATGACAATCCTGACCACTCATGGACTTCGAGTTTGTCTTCTAGCATTTAAAGACCTAAGCAACAGCTTTAAGAGATGGCTCTTCTCTCGTCTTATCGTCTCCTCTCTTGCTCAATGAGACATATTTTCTGATGTGTCAACGACTCTCACTTGATTAGCTAATAAGGTGGAATTACACATGCACTTGTGGTTAATGCTTCAGCGTTGTGTATTTAAATGCTCAGCGGGCCCTGTTACGTTGTAGAAAATTGAGTGATTCGTCTGGTATTGATTGTTAAGAAACACTTTAAAAATAGGTTTGAGCTTTCACATATCCTAGAATAAGATCATCTAGATTTTCTAATATATTTGGCAGTTTTAATATTGAGTAATTTTTCATATGCTTCCTGAAGTCTGGTTGTTGTTGTGTTGTAAAGTACTGAAAATACCCGATCCAAGAAGTATAGTTAGTCTTCAGCTGTATAATGAAGGGCACCACTTTAGGGGACATTTACTACTTTCAATGTGTTACTTGTGTTAAAGCAAAAGTTTTTTAATACGTGTGAGGATATCCTTTAACAGCATTTTCTTATTTGATGATGCCTGACAGCTGTGAGGCTTTAATAACTGCGTTGTAGCATGAAATAAATTCAGCATGTGAAAGCACCTGCTTGTGTCATTACTGAACTTCCACAGTGAGAATTTAATGTGGGCAGTGAGAACTAAAAAAGTAGACAATTTATCTTTAAAGTAAGTAAAACTATTTATTCAGTTAGGGCTACTTCTGTCAACACTGAGGATGTAACACTTTAAGGCTACAAATAAGACTTTCGCACTCCATCCTTCTATCTGTTTATCCAATCATCCAGGCTGGAGCCTATCCCATCTAACATTGGACAAGAGGGAGGATAGGTCGCCAGTCTACCGCAGGGCTAATGCAGAGAGTTACTCGTGCTCACATTCATACCCAAGGCAAATATGTAGATCCCATGCAGGCACATGTAGAGACCAACCAGAAAGGGCACAGCTGTCCAGTGGGTTTGAACCACTCAGAGCCATTTTGCTGTGAGGACAATCCTAACCGCTGCACCAATGAAAAACATGATCTAAGCACAGAATTATTTAATATATGAAAAGAAATCCACAGTTACTATGGCCAATATGGGATTCTTCTTCAGAAAAACTGAAAACTTCTAACATATTTTTTCTGTTATCCAGCTCAGGTGTTGCATGGAAATGTTTATGCAGCAAGTCTTACAGCGTGAGGGAAAACTCAGATGCTAGCATTCTATAGCTGACAGACAACAACGTATGCACTTCAAAAACATTCCATTTGAAGCTCACACCCTAGGATTTCCTTTCCAAAAGCACAAGTATGTCTATATAAATGAACTTTTAAATTGTTTAGCTTATATGGTGGATAGAGCCAGGACCGCTGAGTACTAAAACATGTCTCATACTAAAAGGATTGAGTCAAATAGACCTATCAATAAACCCCAGCACACTTCAAGTGCATCTCTATGTGGTTAAGCTAGCAGTTCATCTCTTGGTCTGTCCTTATCTTGCTTGTTTGCCAGACACTTAAGTGGCTGTGTTCTGTGACTTTGTTTCTGAGGGTGAAAAACGACTAGTAATTATGCCTGATAGCCAGCGGGTAACTGCAACTCAAATAAGATAAGCGCTTTGCATGCAACATGTTCATATAAGCATGCATGACAGAAAACTTCTTCCTCCATGGTGACCGTTTCCGATAATATATACAGACTTGTCTGGATATATAAATTACAAGTGGAAATGCTAAAAAAATACACAAATGGGCCTCATAAGAATTTAAACCACATAACTGACAATAACTCAGCACAACATTCCTATAGCTTTGTCTTATTCACGTTAAAACGAAATTATCTTCAAAAATTAGGAAAATGCTTAATGTGTCAGATTTCTGGCTGACGTTATTCATTTGCTGAAGTCCTGGATTCTCTGTGTTTTTGTTGTGTTTGCTTACAGAGCTTTGTAGTTCATTTAACATCTACAAAACATTTATGCCAAAGATCATGAATTAAATAGATTTAAATCGTTTTTTTGATGTGCATGTTGCTCTCAAACACGTTTAGTCTGTAAATTCTGTAGCCAAAAAGAAACTGACGTTCCCCATCAAACATTTTCTGTCCCAGTGATTGAATATTAAAATATAGGTTAAACACAAGTGACATTTCATTCCTTACGCTGAAGAAAATAAGCAGAACTTTATTGGGAAAATTTAATTTAAGTACAAAAGTGTGATCACTCGTGATATCATCTCTCCAGCTTAAAAATAAAAAAAAACCCCCCCCCAAAAAACAAAAGCTCTTAAACTCTTAAGCAGCCTAGTACATACATACACACACATGCCCTTGTACAGTTACAAAACAAGAACAACAGCTTGTCATGGAAGTACAGTAGGTTGGCAGGGGGAAGAATACAGTTTTACTGCTCTGACTAAAATAAAACACGAGGACTCTGTGGTCCACTGTGCAGCTGGAAAGACAAATATTATTTTTTTTATGAGCAAGAGAAGCCTGGGGACAGACTGTATAAAACGCCGTAATGATTGAATGGCTGAAGTATTAAACCTTGTAACTATGCCTGTTGGGCCCTGACCCGGACAGGGGTGGAGAAGAGACTAGTCCTTTTATAGCAGCTTGATAGGGGAAAATCTACCAGTGCACACACCTTTCAGATGCTTGTATCAGCTAATACAGTGACATACACACCCCGGGACTTACCTTGGCAAAGGATTTGCCACAGTAAATCTTTTTGTTGGAATGGATACTGAAGTGAATGATTAAATCTGAACAAAAAGCCTTCAGTTCCCTTTAAACACAACAAACTGTAATCAGACTTTGACCCTCAATATTTTCCTTCTTCGTGATGCTGGCTAAAATTACAATAAAACACGTTTCAGTAGCCTTTTCGTTCGTTTAATCTTACAGACATTAACAGTAAATATTCTTTATGTAAGTGTTTCACATTTATATCTGCAAGTCATCGCTTATTTTTTTTCTGCATACATATTTTAAATATTTTTTCGCATTGATATTATCTCATATAACAATAGCAAATACTGGCTTTGTGGCATTGGATATACAAGTGGAGCTTTGAAGCTCAGCCACTGTGGGGCACCATCAGGTTCTCTGAAAGCATCACACATACAGTAAAAGCTGGGACTTCCTCCACTGCTGAGGCACTTTGAACTGTATGCTAATGTTGACATACCGGACTTGCAGCACTTAACTTGCAGTGATAAGTTTTATTTACAATGGAGAGTGATTGCCATCATTGCTCCAGCAAAACTGACACATCCATTCATGGTGCTGCATGGAATTTGCCAAATTCTAGGCCGACCTTTTTCACGAGTCCAAGCAGCCCCAGTGAAAGGACAGATAGATGGATAGTTGGGTGGTATGAAAGCAAAGGGCAGAGGATCATCCAAGAATGTAAGATATGTCAAATGCAACCACGTAAATAAATAAAGGTAGCCAGATGTATGCATGACTCTCTCCTTCGCACACACACCTCTGATGTCTGTACCTATCAAAATCACAGGTGTCAGAGACCGACAGGTGGTTATGGCAGAAATACACACATGAACACACACACACACAATTTGCAAACCATGAACATAAATACAGATGTCACATTAATGTCCCCTCAGGATTTAGACTCAAGTAAAACACGTGAAACTGCAGAAAACCGTCATGTGCGTCTGACATTTAAATAAAAGACTCAACTGTCCTTGTTACACTTTGCTTGCTCATACACCCCACTTCAGTGTGTGCATCTTGTGTCATTCTAGTGCATATGTGTGTGTTCGTGAACGTCCCTCTCCGTTTCCAGCTGCACCTCTCATGCTGGGGCCTCCTCCTGGTAGCCATTATGGGTGTATGTGTGTGTGTGTGTGTGTGTGTGTCTGTGTGTGTGTATATGTGGGTCTGGGTGGTCTAGTCCCGTCTTCTTCCTTCTAATAGTTTTATACTGTTCTGCCCTGGCGGTGCCCGAGGGCAATGGAGGTCTGGGAGGAGGGAGGTGAGGTAAGGCGGCGGGTGTTGCAGAGGGGGTGTTAGCGGCCCTGGTGAGAAGAGCAGACGACAGGCCTAATAAAGCTTCACAGGGTCTAGGCCCATCGCTCTCAGCACTTCCTCCCCGCTGCCCTCTTTGCTCCCTTCTGCCCCCTCGGTTCGCCACCCCATCCCACTCCCCCCCAACGAACACATGTGGTCCAGCCCTAATGGGACCCAGCTGGACTTCCACCTTCTCTCTCTTACAGATCCCAGCTCTCTTCCACTCAGTGTTCAGCCCCAGATGGCACACCTTTAGCCAGGATGTTCATTGCTTACGGATGTGTTTTTCCTTTTCTTTTTGCTGTCTTCTTTTCAGTGTCCTTCAGCTTTTGTCCAACGGTTTTAAATTCAATTTTATTATGGCTGTCTTCCTCACTTCTTATTCCCCCCCCCACCAGCATGGTCTACACCAGACAAATATTTAGACTGATGCTCAGTGAGGTCAGATCACTTTTTTTCTTGTGGAAGATTTGACATCATTTGTTTTATCTGGTGTTTAACATTTGGGCTATGAGGTTTTTCTTTTGAGAATGATGCTATTCTGAACTGTGCCAACTAAGGAGAAACAGCTTTTGGGTCTAATTGTTTTGTTTTTTTTAATGAAAATAAAAAATTCTTGGTGACAGTCCGATGTCTTCCTGTAGCATTTAAAATTTTCTGCACTTCTACACATGGTAAAACTATGGTAGTACTAGTACTTAACACTTTTCTACTGTGAGTACTCAAAGCACTTTTTACTACAAGCCACATTCATGTCTTAGGCTAAAATATATATTTCCTGACCAATTGAGAAGTGGCTGCTGGATGCTGCTGACTTTGGTAAGTTATATCGGCTGCAACCAGGGTTGCTGCAACCAGGGTTGCTGCAACCAGGGTTGCTGCAACCAGGGTTGCTGAGGGTTGCATGACAGAAGGAGCAGTGAAAATTGGCAGGACCAATAAATTTGCCTTAGTGTTATAGCCGATATATTTCAAAAGGCACAACTTTTACTCACAGTTTCACTTCTGCAAGTCATTGTTGAGTGTTTGCAGACAAGTAAGCATCTTGCATGCAAACCACAGGCAGTCTGCTACTGAGATTTTCCACCTCTTTGTAACTGATTTCAGCAACCTCCAGCAACCACTCACCAACAGGTTGGGGAATACAGTTTTTCTTTGCGGTCAGTGGTTTCGATGACTGGTCTCTAGGGATGTGGACTGGGGCCGTAACTGCCCAAACTCAGACTCTGATGGGTGGGGTCCAAGTTCAGTGCAGACTGCAGGAACCAGGGATTGTACTACTTACTCTCTGATTGGTGGATGAATAGCTCTGCCTCTTAAAACACTCCCATGTCCAATGTTCTCATTAATTGTAGTATGATTAAGTATAGTGTGTTAATCTGGCATGCATTCACTTTATCATTAATATTTATTTCCAGTCCTAAGCTGTGAGTTAAGTGTCCAAGCTTTGGGAATAGGATGTAAATTATTCCAAATTTGTTATTTGATGCCCTTTTTAAATAGTCCTCATCATATCAACAGTGGCCTTTGTGTAAGTGAATTTTGTTGCTGTGCTTTTACAAAACTTCTTGGATATAGAGAAAAACCACCAAGAGTTCTTTTTAGTTTGGTCTTTGTCGCTTATTTTGTTGTCTTCTCCACTTTTTCTTGGTAATGTGGTTTTACTCAAGTTTCAGATTTCCCAAGACAAGCAGTGGGACCAAACAAGGAGGAGAGAACTCACTAATGTCTTCTATTCATCTTTTACCCGTCCCCAGTCCCCAAACCGATGTTTGTTTACTGGTCAAACTCCCTACGGCTTCCTTTCTGCGGGAAATTAACATGGGGAGGCATTTGTTCCCCCGAGCTACTCTGCTTCATCTCTCTGGAGTTGCAGTCTCAGTTTGTACAGTAAACAGGGCAGTGCCAATTGCATGGCCTTGAGTTTTTATGGTACCAAGACAGAGAAAACAAACAAACTAGAGAATTTTACGCCACAGTCTGTGAAACATTCTCACAGTGCCACAGGGGACAAGTGTTGCCAAGTTCCCTCAGCTGTAATTCAAGCACATACACAGGGAAGCCTGCTGATGTGAAAGTAAATACATGTACTTGAATTTACACACACACATGCAATATATAACGGGTGTCATACACAGAGATTACTGATAGAAGTGTTTTTGTTATGGATGACTTCATGGCACGGCATTCTGTTTTTAAAAAAAATTATTGTAAATATTTAGAACTTTACAGGAGTAAAACAGTGACAGTTGAGACACAATGTTTTATGCAGTTGCGTTAAACCCTACCATAATGGCAAATAATTTTTAATTACTTCCTCTTTGCAGCAGTGTCTGCAGTAAGAGTGGAACTATTATCGTAATCACACTGGGGACAGACAGCCCATGTTGCACAGTTACCATAACGTCTTATCATTCCCAAACCCTAACTAGATGTTCACACTGATGAATAACTGAGCTCCTGCTGTGTGGTCCCTCTGTGGCCCTTGCAGCTGGTGTCATAGCGGTTTGCCTCCATGTTAGAGATGAGAAGGAGTTGGGTGCGGCAACACTGCGTTTGTGTTCTTGAATTCATTATCTCTGACCAAATCCGTCCCCTGTGATCAGAGCAGTCAGAATGACAGAGTAACAGGACAGGGAAGTCGTTCTTCCTGTTCATCTTTCAAACTGCATCTGTGCTGCACGCATCCACGCGCGCACGTGCACATACCTTGTTTAAGTGGGCTCTGTGTTGTAAACATCTGTAGTGATTGATCCAGTGATTGTAGTTTATTTAATTGATGCTTTTAACAAAGTAACATACGGTCTCTGCGAGCCACACAATTGCATGTTGATTGCTTCATACACAGCTCAAAATTAAACAACCTAAAAGCAGAGAGCAAAGCAGAACAACTATGTGTACTTATGCTAGTGACCTTTTTGTTACATATAATTAAATCCAAAGCTAACTTGCGCCCTATGGAGTGGACTTCTGTTTGTAGCTTGTGAGTTGTTGCTATGTACACAGTGATAAGTACGCAGGTTACACAGTGCCTGCAAAATGTCAACACAAGGTGGGCAGAAGAAGACCTGTCAGTAAGATTTTATGCATTGTAAAGCCAAGAAGTGTCCTTGGGTATGCGTGGCCGCTCTGCCGCAATTGGTCCATGAGGAAATATGTAAATGAGATACACCTTTCAAAACTCTTTGTAGTACTTTGCTAAAGTTTAAAAGGAGCTACATGAATACAATGAAGGCCATGTACCAACAAATTGCTGATCAGCCTGTAAATCTATTGTTCCTTTAGTGAACTTTATATAAATGGTCTGCAAGAAGTTTGCAAAACAGGATACAACTGTGCACTTGTTGGCTTCTGCGGATTTACATCAGAAGGATGGTGTCCATGTGTGTCACGATGAACATGTCACCTATTGCAACTTGTCTCATTTTATCATTGTTAGCCAACTTCAATTCAATTTCATTTTATTTATATAGCACCAAATCATAACAACAATCACCTCGAGGTGCTTTATATGTAAATTAAAGACCCTAAAATACTTCAAAGAAAACACCAACATTCAAATGATCCCCTGCAAGAGAGCACTTTGCAACAGTGGGAAGGAAGAACTCCCTTCTAACAGGAAGAAACCTCCGGCAGAACCAGGTTCAGGGAAGGACAGCCATCTGCTGGGGTGAGGACAAGAGCGGAGGTCTACGGCACAGCAGAATTAATTACACATTGCAAGGCTTTAGGTACAAAAAAAATCGCAATTATTTAACACAACGACTGCACTTTTGAAACAACAGCATTTGTTGAACATTTGTTAGCAAAAATTGCACTTGTGTTTGTTCATCCTCAGTGAACTGTGTGTGCTTTCCTTGATGACTAAAGCCTCTTTCTGTCATTTTTGCTCTAATAGAATGAAACCTACCACAAGAGTTAGGTTAAATTCTTAGGTGTAAAAGCCCTGCGCTATGAAGAAAAAGCATGTGCTGGGTTTAGAAAAGAAAGTGGCACAATAATTGCTTTATTTCCATTTTCTTGTTTACATAATTGTCGACAACTATAATTGTACTTGAATGTGCAATTAATTGGAATTTATAATCTTATTAGAAAGTCAAATCATTTCTTGTTTGGGCTCTTTCAAAGGAATTGCTGACAAAAAAAGAAAAGTGTGGAATATTGCCTGAGTAATTCTGTGTGGCTCTACAGCAGGAGTCTGCAACCCTGGGCACGCATGCCACAGTTGGCATGGGAAGGGTTAACTGATGGCACGACCATAGCTAGACTAGTCATCTGTGATTTTTCGTTTTTATGGGCTGATGTTTTTTTGTTTGTTGTTTTGTTTTTTTGTAACGGTATAAACAATGAAAGGTGGTGGATTGGCCAGATGCTGGCCGATGTGTAAAATGTAAAAATAACTCAGTTGTTTGGTGGTTGCTATGGCGGAGCTTCTACAGAGGCCAGCAGGGGAATGAGGGAAAGGGGAGGCTGGAGGAGGAGAGACCCGAGGCGGTGAACTGAACTTCAAGTAAGAAGTTATGACCTGCAGTCTATCTGGGCCAGATATAAACCAAGATTAGGTGGAGTTAGCTGACTTTTTACAGTCAGTTACAATAACTCGTACTGCGTACTAGCTAGCATACCATACCATACCATACCATACCATACCATACCATACCATACCATACCATACCATACCACCTTTATTTATAAAGCACTTTAACATAAAACCAGAGTTCACAAAGTGCTGTACATGCTAAAAGCATAAGTAAAGAAAATTAAAATGAGATAAGATAAAATAAATAACTAAAAAGAAAACTAAAATAAATTGAAACATGTCAAAACAAATGACGGAGTTTATATTCAGCTGGGTAGGACTATGATGTTACTGATAGTGAACTTTATTTTATTCATAAGGTTAGTTAGTAGAGTTGCCAACAAGACAAGTAACACCAGGATCCTTTTATATGTAGCTGACAGCTGGTAACTGTGCAGGGGCGGGTCTAGCAAAGTTTTGCCAGGGGGGCAGGTAGGGCATTAACAGGGAAAGGGGGGCACAAAGAAATACTTTTCTTTTTTATTGTTATTTAAAATGTCTCGCTTTTAATAAATAATTATCTGAATCTTACAACCAAAGTTTTTGTCTGATGTAAAATGTATAGAAATCATACATATACCAACAAGACAGTGTGCATCATTGTCACAACAGCGTTTATTTTCATTGTTGTGAGGAGACCATAAATAACATTCGCATGTTGTACAGTTCATTTACTGTTATGGATAAAAAGTGTATTTTTTTTGTTTCAAAATAGCTGATAACTATTCGCTGATAGCTGCCAACATCTGTAAACAAATGTAATTCTGTAAAGTTGTTCTATATAGTGTGTAACTGTTCATATAGAGCATTATTACATTTATTGCTAATGCAATCATATGGCACATTGACTTGTGAGGAAATTTTAGATGGCACTCATCATAAAAAAGGTTGCCGACCCCTGCTCTGCAGCGAAGGGGTTTGCACATGTGCCTAACAAGCAAAAAGATCTCTGGTTTGATCCTTGGAGGAGACATAAATCTTTGTGGGGTCGCGTCAGGAAGGACATTTGACATAAATATTTGCCAAATCAAACACGCCGAGTCACACTCTGTCCCTTCTCAACTCAGTTTCTCCACTGGCCCTCTTGGAGGTGGCTTTCCTGTGGGATTGAAACCATGACTCTTACCCCTGACTTTCATACATCCACATATTGTGGCGCAGAGGAGGCCCCTAAAATGTTTATGTGTGGCAGACGCCCAGGCTAAACAGGAAGGGACAGGAGACCGTCATTTGGGATTCAGAAATCAGACCTATACCCAAAGGGCGCCCCCTCAGCATGCCTCAGGCTTGCCATTGGTCATACATGATCACTGTTCATAACACCTGTAAGTGACTTCATATAAGTCAAAGCCCCGCTGTAAAGGGATTTGTGTTTGCACCTGCAATATCGAGTCTGTACTCCTGTTTGCAAGTCGACACCTGGTGTGTTGCAACAGTCGTGCCAGTCCAGGCAGCAGGCAGACGGTACACTGTGCATGCAGAGCCTCATGTGTGCTATTCAGACAGAAAAATAAATAGTGTCAGAGGACGAGAGGAAAGCAAGTATGTTTGAAGTCGGGGAGCTGCAGAGTGAACTGAGAGACAGATGAATCATCCTGTTTCAGAAACCTGAACGCACCCTTGTTAAGCAGAGGTAGTATGTTTGCGTGTGGCAGCAATAACACAGTTCTGAGACTTGGCTCTGTGTGTACACATACGCCAGTGTAACTCTACACACGACTCAGATGACGTCAGATTAGCATTAAGCGTGAGTTTGAGCCTGTGTTTATATATGTGTGTGTGTGTGTGTGTGTGTGTGTGTGTGTGTAACAAGATGTCTGGTATTGTTTTTTGGGTAGTAAGAGAAATGTAAACAGCGGAAGGTAGTGGCTAAGGGAGAGTGGAAGACCAGAGACGTTCCATGCGTGGGTTTGTGTGTATGCATGGGTGTGCGGTAGAGGGATAATGACATCAGCGGCTGGGCAGGGAAGGGGTGAAGGGGCTCTGGTCAGTGTGAAAGTCAAGTCTGTCACACAGACGTTGTGCGACTGCAAGCCACACTCACAACAGAGCACTCAGCCACTGGCAGTGGTTTGAGGGCTGGCTGACGGTGGTCTGCCAAAAGCTGTCAGCTCCGTGGCAGCTTAAACGTTTCAGTGCAGCAATCTGGACTGAGAAAAGTAACAGTCACAGGAAAGGCTGGCATTGGATTTCTACATTAAAAGGTTTCCATCTCAACCTTGTGGCCGTATGAAGTTAATGGTGTGTACTTTTCTATGGTAAATTTAACATTTTAAAGCCAATCAGATATAGCTGATTGCGATTTTCTCTTTTAAGTGGATTTTCAGTTGCTTTAATTAATTTTCAACAAACTCGGTCACAAAAAAAGCCGAGCAGAGAATCCCTGTAATCTGCGATGCAGTTCTGTCTCTTGATCGGCAGTGTGGCTGTGTGCCAGCCCAGTGTGGATGTTGCCAGTTCCAGCAGTGAGACAGTGTGCAGAAATGCCCACCTGTTTCCCTTCCTTCAGTTTTTATATTTATTTATTCGAAATGCTACCGTGATAAGTGCTTATTTTGCACGGCTATCAATTTTTGGGAATTTAGCCTTTATTTAAATCAAAACCCAGACAGACAGTTATTTCGCTTAACTGTCGCTTTTCTTGAAGAAAGTTGAGCTTTAACAGAAGCCAACTGCTTATATAGCATTTACGGGTTTTTTTTTGCAGGGTGGCTTACCAATCTGAACCTAAAGTGACCTACAGAAGCCCAGTAAGTGTTGCTCTGCAGCTGAAGCAATATCCTGACCTTCCTGACTCTTGGAAAGTGTAGAGAATATTCCCCACAGGCATCAGTGAACTATTACTTTCATAGTTTTGTTTCATAAAGTATTTTGGTAAGGACCACCACTGAGCATCGAGGTCCAAATGCAAACTTAGGAATGATGAAATTTCTCGTAGTGCGGGACTCATTGGTTCTTTTTCTCCTTCTATCAGAGGAGGTGGTCCTTGCTTTTTCTGTAGTCCGTCTTTGATCCCTCTCTCTTCTTTTCCTGCAATTCACTCTCCTGGAACAGACAAAGACTGTCCTTCCAACAAACGCAGCCGCTGCCTTTCAGGGCCAAGCGTCAGGCTGTTGAAGGAAAAGTAGACAACCGGAGAGGAGCAGGGGAGCAGTGAGGACAGAGAGGAGAAGAGCGGCAGGGAGAGGAGAGAAGAAGAAAGAAGAGAAGTGAGGGGACGAGAGGAAAGGAGAAGAGCATGCAGTTTCACCCACCCCGGAGGTCTCCGGCAGCCCCCTGCTCTCAGTACCCTACCTCCAGAAGGCCTTATTCAGAGACTCACCTAATGAACACTCCTGCCCTCATTCAGCCCCACAATGGAGCCCTCCACAGCCATTGAGCCTGCTCACAATGGAGAACATCGCCCCAATTAAACCCCAGAGACAATGAGCTGGGGTAGGTGAAGGGGTGGAGGTGTGTGTGTAATATGTGTGCATATATGGGGTCGAGCTGGGAGGTCAGCAGGGTAATGAACAGGCCCAACGTAGTGGATCTCATTGGAGGTCCACTGAAGTGCTGTTGCCTCTGATGTACTATTTGGATCAGTAAGAAGCAATTAGGTGCCCATTGCCAGCACATCCCAAACCTTTGTCCTTCCCCAAGCACATCTAGCATGTGTGCTTACATATGTGTGTTTGAAGTACGAATAGGAAGGAAAGAAGGCAGTGAACGAGGGGAAATCATAAATAAACTGCCTCAAACTTGATTTCTTCAAAACTAAATAAAATTTCAAATAAGTGTTTCTGTGTTGCAGTTAAAAAATGTCAAACAGTCATCCAGCTGTCAAAAGGTTTTGCCAGATGCCAAAAAATAGATTCTCACAGGAGTCGTGCAGTACCTTTAGACATATTTTAAGAAGATCTGGCATTCAGACTGCATGTGATCAAAAACAGGGAAGATGAGATGAAAAACAGCAAGGTACAGAGACAGAAACTGTGATTGAAAAAAACGGCAAGGTCGGTTTAAATTCATATTTAGGCATATGGTGAACAAAGGGAGAAAGAAAGCACAAAACCACACACACAAAAATGTATTAATGTGTCTTGTGCAGGAGGGTCTACGGGCTTCCATAATGTTGTATGTGTAATTATTGACATTGATGCTCAAAATACAGAGTCCGCAGAGACGTGACATTTGACAGAGGCAGAGGCGGGCAGAAAAGCCAACAAAGGGCAGAACAAAGGCAGAAGCTGGGCCATGATAATGCAGCTCAGTGCAGATCCCTCTCATGAATATGGCAGCTGTGGTGGTGACTGCAGTAAAGGCATTAATGTGCGTGTGTGTAAAATACATGCACGTACTGTATTCTACTGCATGCATGCACTAGCATTATGTGCAAATGTAATTTGACCCACAAATAATGTATGTCCTTGCACTTGTGTTCTATCTCAGTGACAAGTAAATGTATTACTATATCAAACACAGTGATGTTAAGGCATTTATGTGTCTCTATCTGCCTGTGTTGCTGCCCAGTGGGGCTGAAAAGTCAATCAACTAGTCTGTCAGGAGAGCAGGATGCATATTCTGCACAGGGATCAATACCCTTCACCCCTGAGGCTCTTGCTTAGTCAGTGGGGGTATTGCAAAGCTCCTTAAATCCCTCGTACTTCTCTGACAGCTGCCTGCCGGGAATACTTCTCTAAGTGTGTGTGGGTATATGCCTGAATGTGGGTGCAAGTGTTCATTTGGACTCTTAATGAAAGAAACACATTTGGCGCAGTGTTATTATTATAATTAATGCTTTTCAGCTTGGTTTTGTCTGCATTGATCTGAAAAAATGTAGTTTTAAAGTGGATGTGACTGTGTATTTCAGACCAAGTGTATGTGTGTATTTGTACGTGTGCTTCTCTACCTTCTAATGTTTAATACGTGTCAAATTCCTTTACATTTTTATTTATTTTTGTTCGATTCTTCAGTAAAAATTAATTTTTATATATAAAAATCCACATATCTTTCAGACAGTAAACTAATAGCTGTCTTTGTCCTCGTGCCTAGCTTCCCTTTATGCTGTTCAGGACTAGCCCCCATACTCTACCCAGGGAATTTTTCTAGCTAGCTCCACTTTGTTCGGGATCTCATCTGCCCCCAATTTACTTTCCTAGTGACCTCCCAACCCTGACCTATCAGTGCAGCGTTCCTTTCTTTATTGCTGAAAGCCATATTGTTTTCAAATGAAAAAGGGACATAAATACTTGCTAATATTCTAGAGTCTCACTCAAGTGGAACTGAGAGAGTAGTAAATCAAAGGCCAAGAAGAGGAGTCCAACCACTGTGCCCATGTGTGCTGTGGTGAGCTCCCTTTTTTGTGCATGAGAGTGTGTTTTTCTTTGGCTGTCGGGGAGTGTGTGTTTCTACAGAGTGTGGGAGGGTGTTCTCTCTTTCTCTTTTTGTTAATCTCTTAATCTCTGTTGTCTTCCTCACTGGTGTTGCCACAAACCTCCTTTTCTCTTCCTCTCCAGTTCCTAGGAGGCCACAGGAAGAGAGACGTAGGACTGCCAAGGGACGCTGACGATGGTGGTGGGGGTAGAAATTTGGAGGAGCAGGGTGTATCATGTTCTCTCTTTCTCTCCTACTACAGATTTATGGGGGCTCAGTCCTTCTCTAAATATTTGCCTTTCCCCCTGTACTGTGGGAGATTGATGGTCTTTGATGTGGGAGGGGTGGCGCAATAGAGGATTGAGGTGCAGAGGCTCAGGGTGTTGGGATGGAGGATGGAAGGAGTGTACGGATAGGTAAAAACCAGGCTTAAGGCCACAGAGGAGTCTGCTGTTATATACAACTGTGTCACCACAGTGCATGTCTGATATATATTGACGTTACTGACTTCTGTGTACTTTTATCGATATAGGCCACCATGTTTTCCCTGTATCCACCATATCTTATAGTCTGAAACATAATAT
Source organism: Maylandia zebra (assembly GCF_041146795.1). NCBI lineage: Eukaryota > Metazoa > Chordata > Actinopteri > Cichliformes > Cichlidae > Maylandia > Maylandia zebra. Next base: position 3,797,875 of record NC_135188.1, on the reverse strand, counting down.
AATTGACGATCTGATGGTTTTAACATAAATGTTTTGGAATAATAGAACAAGGTCTGCCAATTACATCTTCCACTGAGGATTATGTTGGAAAGACCTGAGCAGAACTGCTAATAATAATCCTATCCAGAGTCAGTCATAAGTTACAAAAACATCTGTTATGAAGCTAACTCTCAGTCTTTCCCAATCTCCTTTTGTAAATAATTGGTTTCAGATTCCCAGTTCTGTTTCCAAATCCAGCAAATGTTGCATCATCTGGAGTTAAATTTGTCAGCGACTGTTTGCTTTTTGAATACTGTCCTTGCTTTCGCTCCCCCAACACTAATTGCACACTCACCACAGCAAAGGCCAACTTATCCCAGACAATGATGTTTATATGTATGTAATTTTCGTAACTGCGCAGCATAACAACCCCATTCTCTGTCTTGTTTTCTAATCAGTTCAAATAAATCTTATATAGAAACGCAGCCAAAGTAGTAACTGCACTGTGAAAGCAAATAATTGCTTTGGTTATTAGAGCTGAAAGAAACATAAACAAGTAATGTCAGCTATCATGGTGGTGGTGACATAAACTTTTTTTGGTTGCCTTCTGTGTGCTGCACAACTCTATTTTTGCACTCAACACACACACATGCATGCACATACAAACCCTCCACCCAGTGCACCCTACACATCTCTTCTACTTTTCCCGGTTAACAGCTCAGTGTCAGGGGGTAAGTACTGGGGCCCTGCCTCTCCACCCTGCAGAGGGGGGGTTAACACACTCACACACACACACAGACCCCCCCACACACACATAGACATACATACTCTGATTTTCATACCCATACACAGAAAACACAATATGTACTGTAAGTAGAGATGCTTTTCACACACATACGTAGGCTAAACTAAGCTCACCTCTGGTTCCTATTTACATCCCTCCTCCCCAGGCAGCTATTGCTTCAGAGCAGTGCTATGTTAGTGACAGGGAAGGAAAAGGAGAGGAACAGAGAGGTCATTCCGATGACTAATGGCAGAATTCACAGGAAACTCCAGGAACATTCTTCCTCAAATTATGCTATTAGCTGCTTTGGGGAGCAGTAACAGAGAATGAGGGGAGGGGGGGGCAGCCATGGATAATATATGTGTGTGTGTGTGGGAGGAGGGGGAAGGTCTTAAAACAACAGAAACAGAAAGAGAAAGGAACTTGTAGCCGTTTGGCCTCCCCTTCTTTCGCGGAATGCAGTGCAGTGGCATTTACACGTTCACAGTGATTTATTGGCGCTGACGTTCTCCCTCTGTCGTTGTCAATACAGGCCTCTCAGAGCCAGGAAAAGGCCCTAAGCCCAAGGAGACAGTGGGCCTAAGCGATTCTTCCTCTCCGCCTGCACCTGTTCCCTCGGCGGGGGAAATGAGAGCCAGTAATTATGTGTGAAAAGGGCTCTGCCGGATAGCCGGTGTGATAGTGTCAATCCGCTAATGTTTTGTATTGGAGTCTAAATGATCCTATGAACATGAGGGGAGAGCTCTTTGAGGATTTGTGTCAGTGTGTCACATGCAAGCATTTACATGTGGTTGATTTTGCAGTGTTGTGTGTGTGTGTCCATGCATTATTTTTATATTTACTGTGTGTATCTTGGATTTTTTTTTTCTTATACGTTTCACAGAGATTCGAACTAACTGCTTGCATTGGAAGCACCTATCAACTACAACTGTGGAGCTGTGATGTGCTGAAGAGGTGGATCAGGCTCCCAGCAAACAGAAATGATTCAGTGGAGAGGATTCTTCCAAGGTACAGGCTGTGTTCAGCTTTTGTCCTGACTTGGTTGCCTATACTGCTCTACCACTTAGTATTAAAACTGTAGCCTATTGTGTGTAGTCAAGTGTTCCTAGGACCACAAAAACTAGTTAATGGTTCCTGTTTCAATGGAAGCATCACTTTTAAGATTCACTTATTTATAATGTGCCTGCTGTACCTGGTGTTATCTCAACCTTAAATAAACCGTCATTATTTAAATTCCTAGTCAGTACAGGAGAGACTTTATCTGTAAGTAATGTTAAATTCATTTTTCTACTGACAGTGTAGTTTGAAGATGCTTTGTTTGGTTCATGTTCATGTTACTGTCAATTACAATTTGGCATCTGTTTTAAATGCCTGTAACAACCCGCTTGGCTTAAATTACATTTACTCCCATTTAGATATTTTATAAATAAGTAAATTTTTATTTGTTAATTTCTTTTTAATCTGCTATGTTGTATTTTACCAAACTGCCAAAGCTCACTCTTTAAGTTGGCTCTCTTTTTAATCTTTTGGTGTGCATGTGTGCAATGTGGTCACGCTTAGCAAATGTGAACATGGTAAAAACTGCACACTTGGACTAAAATTAGGGATGGTGTCTAACACCACGGCTTAGTGAAAATGTTGTTGTTTTACTGAAAAATCAGTATTTTAACATACCAAAAATTGGCTTATGTAAGTGGCTGACATCATTGCTGGCATTTGTGCTTGTACTGGTGTATTATACATTAGCTAGCTACCTTGTGTTCTATATGCAGTGCCAGCCATGACAGAAACAAATAAAATGCTAAAACTTTGTTTTCCCCTCCCACTCTTTGGGGTTTTTTCATATTCAGAGACTGCTGTGTAAAATATTTGGAAATGCACAGGAGGAATTGACAAAAATGAAAAGGCCAGTTACAATAGATGCAATAGATGATTAAATCATAAGCATAAATCCCTGGTGGCCTACATCAAATATACTGTTGATCAATCTAGTGGTCTCTAAAGGAGTCCTTGTTAGATGGTGTGTGTGTGTGTGTGTGTGTGTGTGTGTGTGTGTGTGTGTGTGTGTGTGTGTGTGTGTGTGTGTTTGCTTTTTTACATCGTTTTAAATGATGTAGATTATTTATATATAATTTTGATTAGAATTCAACTTTATTGTCATTGCACATGCCACAAGTACAAGGTAATGAAACGCAGTTTGCATCCATCCAGAAAGTGCTTTAGCAATAATATAGATATTAATTAATATATATATATATATATATAAACTCTGCGATACAGGGGAAAAAACAAATAGTTTGGAGGCCTTTAAAGCCCCTGATAATCCTGATGGTACACAGAGAGGGCGGATACTGCAAGTCCACAAAAAGGATATTTTTGTTCCATTGGCAGTCAGAACCTGCTTGTTAAGCTGTTGTTTAACTTGTTGGTGCTCAGATGCAGCCACGTAAGATTGGGCTTAATGCTGAGAGGTATTTGTTCAACATTTAGTACTTGTGTCAGGTATTTCCATCACTTGTTCTCATGGTCACTGTTTTAACTGAGCTCCTGAAAAACTGTGTAAAGGCCTTGAGTTACTATATCAACTATCATGAGCTGTCATTTATTGAACTTTGGCTTAACCTATTTTTAAACAGTTTGAACACTGCAGTTTAAATAAAGTCAAGCGTAGCCTGCAATAAACTCCAAATAACAAATCTTTCAGGACCTTAGGCTTGTTCTCAAGGCACCGCTATTATAGATTCCCAACTTGGTGTCATCCATTTTTTGTACTGACACAGAAACAGATAGGAAAAACTTTTGAAGAAATCACAAAAAATATATCCCTGGTATCACAAATGGAAAGAAAAATGATTATTTTCTTCACTGAAATGCTGACTTTTGCTGTCCTCATGGCTGATCTAATAACAGATGAATCTGCAAAAGGCTTTCAGCTGTAAATCTGGGTCAGATTTTTCCTGCTTGAGTGTGACTTAAGTTGAAAATGGCTGCCGTGGGAATACGGTCAGCTATTAAATACCAATTTCTGTCCTCCAGGTATACTCAGTAGGCAGAGGAAAGTTGTTCTTTCTAACTGTGGAAGTTTTGATGTCTTGGCAGTGGAAGCTATAGAGTGGGAAAAGATTGTGTTCTCTCACTCATCCATGAGAGAGACAGGGAGACAGGAAAGGTTATTTCAGTTTTGCCAGGAAATCTGTCTGTATTGTGTGTGTGTGTGCATGCATGCGCACACATGTGTGTGTATGTGTGTGTGTCAACAGCAGTCAGCACATACAGGAAACCACAGAACGCTAACATTTGTCTCCATAAAATGAGGGAAAGGTTTTGCTCCACCTGCCTGATACAGAGAAAATCACAAAGCTCAGTGGTCAGACAAAATAACCAATGATTTCTGCAGCCACCACTAACTTTATAAGCCATCTGACTGTGTGTGTGTGTGTGTGTGTGTGTGTGTGTCTGTATGAGAGCAACACTGTGTGAGTCATAGCAAGACTGCAGGTGATTGGTCAGGAAGTGGTCATGTTATTATCTCTAATTGAGGGGTAATTGTGGAGCTGAGTTTACCGTACTGTATGTGTTAGTGCGTGTGTGTGTGTGTGTGAATGTGTATGTGTATCTTTCTATGTGTCTGTGTTTGTGTTTAGGTGTATGCAGAGTGGAAAATTACATCTAGAGTTTAGGCTTGCTGTGATTAAAAACAAAACAGAGTAAACACTGGGATTTAGTGGGCAGCAGTGGGGATGGTTGAACCTTCTGTATCCTGTGTATGTGATAGTGTGCTGCTCTGTGCGATAGCATGCAGCCTTCATACAGGCAGCCAACTGTAATGGGTGTTTTTATTGTTATATTTGATAGATTTATCAGTCCTATAAGTACTACAAGTCCATACAAAGATGGAGGGGGGGAAAAGACGGAGCTTGTCACCAATGCGATGAACTTATTTTCCTTTAAAACATTTTCATAATGTTTAAACTGCTAGTTTATGTCTATTTATACAGAAAGGGAAATATATTCACTGGCAAAAAATATTCCGTCTTTTGTCTCTGAATGGTAAAAAAGTCATATATATTATAATGAATATAAGTAAATATATATATATATATATATATTTATTTAGTGAAGAAATTACATTTTGCTTGCGTTGATTAAAGCATTTAAAACTGCAATTTAACTAATGAAACCTGCAAACTCACCACATTGAAAATAGACAGAACTCTTGTTTTTTTTTTTCTTTGCAATTTGAAAAACTCGTTAAAGTTCAGGGACGCATTACAAACATAATTTAAAATCAGCGTAGCAGGACGGGGGGATATGATCTCTTTTTGCTATACCTATTTTTTTTCAGTGTCAAAACACAACACCTTCATTCCCCACAATGCCAGCTAACTGCCAGGAGTTTAATTGGTTTTTCAGATGTGTTATTTTAGTGTCAGTTAATGCAACTTATAGGTAGGTTGTAGGAATTGCTCAGAGATGAGGTGCGAACTACAAATTACTGGAGATTTTGTTGCACTGTAAGACCAGCGTGCAGGATTTATTCACGTCTAGCGTTGAGGTTACAGAGTACAACCAACTGAATACTACACTTAGGAGAACTTGTAGTAGCAATCACTTCAGATGGGTTAAAATGTAAAAGGCATTCTCTGTATCCAGAATAAAACATTCATTGTAAACTAATGAAAACACAGTGATTTATTGGTACAGGTGATCATACACTAAAGGAAACATACATGTAATTTCTGATAATGCATCCTTTTCCATAACTAATATATCTAATGTAGGGTTAAAGGGGGGCTGGGGCTCATCCCAGGGGTTGGAGGTGCACATTGGACATGTTTCTAGTCCATAACAGGGATAACAGATGCCAGTTTAGAATCAACTGTTATCCCAACAATCATGTATTTAAGCTGTAGGAGAAAACCAGAGTACTCAGAGGAGACAGGCATGCACAGGGAGAAGATTCGTCTTCTTGCTGTAAAGCAACAACTATTGCCCTACCTATCAGTATTATGTCACGTGGCTTGTAGCTTAATCTGCGTCGAATTGTGGGTAAGAAAAATATTATTTTGCATGCAGTTCAGTTGTTATTGGAAAATAAATGTATATTTCACAAAAGTAATTTATAGGACACAGAGTGGTTTGTTTTGGCACCATCGTGGCAGCTGGTGGTTGTTCTCAACATTGTATGTGTTGTTAAGGCTTTTAAGCTCAAAGCACGTTTCAGTCTTTTTTTTTCTGTCCCTGTGGTCAAACTGTCCTGTATTTCTCTGCAGCGAAATGTCCAAAAAGAGTATTTTCAAAAACAGATTGATTGTGTTTTTTTTCTTTCTTTCTTTACTCATTCTGTGTCTATGAACTGAAAACCACAAACACATTTCATTTTTGGTCCTCAGCATGAGCAGGAAGAGCTCCCCTTACTGATTGATGCCCCATCTCACTCTTCTTGCCTTCTACTGGTTTGAACCCCCAACCCTCCCCTCTCCAGATAGCTGTCTGTTCTCACCTACTCTGATCAGGGATCTAATTGAGGGCAATCATTCAGATAAAAAGCCCCCTATACTGCTATGTGTGTGTGTAGGGGTGTGCGTGTGAGTGGGGGGCGATCCTCTGCTTCTAACCCATCCAACCCGACCACCTCCCCTCCTCTCTCACTCTCTCCACCACCATTAAAATGCCATGCAGCTCTCTCGACCCGTCTACCTTACTATCCCCCCAACAAGCTTTTTGTGTGGCACTGAGAAGAGGCACTGAGGCTAAGAGAGAGTGAGAAAGAGAGAGAGACATGAAAAAGAGGCAGGCCAGCTTCTGTTGTTGACTGATACCATTGTGTCGGACCTCTGGGAGCACCTCCTTAACATCAGGAGATCCAGAGTGCTTCCAAAAGCGCTCTACTTTTAACTCCTCTTAGTCCACCCATCCTGTCCACCCGCCCACCTGCATCCGCCCACAAATAATGACCCCACTCAGGCTCCAACCTGTATCAATGACGCTTGATTATTCATTTTCATTTATTTATTGATTCATTGTGCATTTTGTCCTCAATCTGCTGCATCCAGGCTATGTACACAGAGACTCACAAGTAGAAAACAGCTGCTGTGCAATTCTTAAAGCTCATATTGAACTGTGACTGTTCATGTTTAATTAAAATAGTCTTAAAGGGCATTCATTCATTCAGTCATTCATTCATTTTATGTCTGTTATTGATCGTATGAAGTATTTGTTATGGTAAAATACACCGTAGCACTTATAAGACACTTTTAAGTGTTATTGTTCTTGAAAATAAATAGTAAGGTTGGTTATCCTACCACCGCCAACCCTTATGGCTCCTTCCATAGGGGTTGGACCTCAGGAAGGCAGACCCATGTGGCTGAACTTAGTCAGGCAACTCACACAGGAGGAGTTTTAACTTGAAGAACCTTGGGCAGGATACAGAACCTAATTTATCCCCAATGCATCCCTCAGAGTGTGAGTGTATGTGAATGTCATTAAAAAGCACACCTAGAAATAAAAGATTGTATGAATGTATGCGTGAATGGGTGAATAGTAAGAAAGCACTCAAGAAAGTGCTCAAAGCAGAAAAGTGCCAGTCAATTTATAATGGGGATCTAAATCCTTCCACCATGTAACGGTGGCGATTCATAAAGTCAGATGACAAGGCCTTGGGAGTCCAGTTCTCAGTGAGTCAAACTGGCTTTTGGGGCAGTGAATACCACCTCTTTGGTGCGGGGAAGAAACCCAAATACTGGTCACATCCAGTTAGGTTTAATGCACAGCAAGGGTTCTGGAACCAATCTATGTCATCTACATCAAGGAGAAGTGACGTGTATGTCCCATGTTGGTGACTATACTTTGGGGGTTTTTTTGGGCTCTGGCTGTGCTTATTATGAATTTATGTTCTGCACATTGGGAACACTCAGTAGCTCCATAGAGAAGCCTGCTCAAGACTACTTAAATCTTAGAAACACAAAAGCTCACCAAAGCAACAACCTTTTTGTAATTTCCTTAAACTGCAAGATACTGAAATATTTGCAGTGCAAATTTTCTTTAAGCTTGAGCCACAGACTTCAACTACAATGATACTGTGCATCTTTAGATATTTGCAGCTATTGCAAAATCCCTCAACATTAAGAGCAACCTACTGTCCCCTTTCAAGCTCTTTTCTGTCTCTATATGCATTCACCCAATAAGAGCCAGTGAGGGTGTCATTGTTCTACAGCTGGTAGTGCACCTCCCTGAGCAGAGGAACACGGGTAGGGGGGCAAAAAGGGGTATGGGGAGACTCAAAGGGTAATAGGGTGAGACAGGCTGTTGTCGAGTGATCTAACCCCATTTGGCACCACTTTGCTCCACAGTCCTGTCTATATGAAAGAGTGCAGGAGTTTTCTAGTTCTCCAACTCTCCTTTTCAGGTGCTTTCAGTTGTTTTTCAAGTTTTATTAGCATGAGATCGTTAGATTTTTGCATTAGTTATGCTTTGCCTGAGTTCCTTCATCAATACAATATCATGACTAGGGATGGATATCGTTTAGGTTTTATCCGATACCGGTGCCAAATCGGTACTTTTGAAACGGTGCCGGTACTCAAACGGTGCTCAAACCGGTGCTTAAAGAATGGAGAACACAAAATTGGTCCAAAAACCTCTCATGTTCAGCTGGTTTTTTGTAAAAAGATAACAATGTTAGCCTTTTCTGCAGCTATGGGGCATATATGGTATCACTCTTGGCTGGAAGCAGTGCTTAAACAATGGAAAAAACACAAACTTTGTCCAAAAACCTCTCATGTTTAACTGTTTTCCACTTTTTTCTTTGGTCATTTTAGCCTTTTTGGCCAGGGTGAAGGGAGTATCTGCCATCAAACAAGAAGACAGCCGCATGTAGCTATGATGATGTTTGCTAGTTCACCTTACATGCATTAATGTAATAACGTGGTTAGCCTACTCAACGTAAATTACACACGAACAACATTAAGCTACTCACGCAGAGAAGAACGGCTGCTGCTGCATCATCATCCTCATCATTTCTGCTACACTGGCAGGGCTAGGGGCCAGGACTCTCCTCTTCGGGGTTTTTGGGGGATATTGCTAACTCCGGGTCAGATAACAGGCAACCCACGCACAGTAGATGCGCTCGGTGTGAGGTCTCGCAGCAAGCTATCATACGGCGCATTTCTGGGCTTTTAAAAAAAACAAAAACGCTATGCGTCGCCAGGTGTTTCATCAGTTTCGAGGTGTTACCTCCTTTGACAGTATCACAGTATCAGCTTAAAGCACTTGTTGCTGCTGAGTTTGCATATTTTGCTGTGAAGTACAGCCAGACTTTTGACCGCTTCGCCTTGGGCATTTTTAATCTGTAGCTCTGCTCTAACAGAACGTACGTACCTGGACCCGCCTACTATCCTCGGAAACGTAAAATGATTGGCTAGAAGTGTGTCACAGCTCAGGAAAAAAAAGCACCGAAATAAAGCACCGAAATGTGCGCTGCTTTTCGGTCTGGTTACTACCGTTCATGTCAGAACCGGTGCCATCATGGCACCGGACACCGGTACCCATCCCTAATCATGACACACATGGTTATATCATAAATGTTCTAATTTAACCCCCTAAGACCCGAACTCTTTCGTGGCATGCATGATTGGGACCTGATGAATGTAAAAACAAAGAATTACCAGATTTTTTTTTTTTTTTTTACCTGATTTTTGTTTCTGAGAAAAATGAGATCCACATAAGAGGATATTCGTTTTAAATTTCGATAGAACAGTGGCAGTCTAATATCCTCGTAAGTGGAAATTAGGCCCTTGTAGAGCAAATCTTTTTATTTTAGTCCCAAAACGTGATGTCCACATATGTGGATGCCAGGTCCTAGGAGGTTAAAGAAAAAAAAAGGCTTTCAAAAGTAAGGAAAGGTCTTTCAGAGGAATCGTGTCAGTCTTTGTTCTCAAAACTGGCACAACTGGTTTGATGTAGCTAGAACGCTAAATTTCATTTGACCTTGAACTCAGGAACCATAAAACCTCCTATTTAGACACTGTGAAGTTAGTCCCTGGCTTTTTTAAAAAAAAAAGTTTTGCTTATTTTGTGTTGGGTGTGTGTTAAGTCATGTGCAAGTCAGAGAAATAGATAAAGAAAAATAGGGAAAATAAAACCGGAGGAATGTCTGAGGTAAAAAATCCATGTTGGGAAACGGTATTCTGCATTCACTCATGCTATAGTTGGCAGATGCAAGAGGACTAAGTAGAGCTGAATGAAAGTTCTACTTTAGCTGTAATGTGATTTGGATACTTGGCTTGTTCTGTGGGTGGCTACTGTACTTGGTGTAATGTGGTTTTATGTGTGTCTGTGTGTGGTGGTGGTGTTTGGCACAGTGGGCTGGTGAGCAATCCATCCAGAAGACCCCTCTCCAGCATCAATTAATTCACCAGCTCTCTCCACTTGCGGCTGTCACCCAGGTTTATCCGGCTCTCTGCTGCAGCCAACACACAAGCAGGGCAAACATTAACATAAGTAAGCTCTCTGTCAACTCTCCCCTCTCTATTTTGCTCTCTCTTCTTATATTGGCCTCTCTTCTGCATTCTCTTTTTCCTTTTTCTCTCTCTGTTGTTCGCTGTGTCTCTCTGTCTATCCAGCAGGGAAAACATCATTGTCATGGAGAGAGGGATGACAACAATGAAGCGGCTGCAAATCACACTGATTGTTAGTGCTGGACCCGGTGGATGGGGAGAGGGCTAATGTAATTGTCCAGGCCCTTGTCACTGTTGATACTGGCTCTTCAGAAGGCGGGGTGATTTAGCTAAAAGCTATCTGTAGGCCAAGTAATTAGACACACCATTCAGGGTGGCATTAGCACAGGCTTCTGCCACTGTGTCCCTCACACTGTGTGTGAATACAAACACGCAGCATTCACACACACACAAACACATCTCACTAAGGCATTATCAGGCCACTCTGGGTGTTATTCAAACCATTAGCAGGGTGCATGATGTTCTAGGCTCGGAACAAGTGTGTATGGATTTCTGTGTGTTTATATGTGAGAAAGGAAATTCACGTGTGTGGCTCTTTCTGCTCGTGTGTACTCGCCTGTTGTGTTTACTGTCATGTATCATCACCATCGGCTGTTTCTGCCAGCTGACACAGGCAGTCTAAGATCGAGTTGAGGTAGTGCAACACACTTGACTTCCCTAAAGCATCCCATGTTCCCCATCTCCCACTATGACTCCATGCTCTCCCATTAAATCAATTAAACCAATCCAACACTCAGCTCAAAACAGACGGGGCAGAGTAGAGCAGGCACTGTGCCCCCCTGTTCAACGTGTACTTCAGTGGCATTCTAACCTAAAACCCGTGGAAATTGGACTGAAGTGTGTTGGATTGTTTAGCTATACTCACTCCAGGATAATGCCTTCTGTAGAGGCCCGTTTACATTTGAGGCCTTGAGATGAATAACAATATGTCCATTCTGATTTCTTCTCTCTCTCTTTTTTTAAACTGTATGGTCAATTTACATTGTTTGAAGCATGAATGACGTACATCACCCAAATCCTATAGTGTCTGTTATAGAATTTTTCCTCTTTCATATTTGGTATTAAACAAAGACATGAACAGGAGTCTTCAGCTTCTCCGTCATGCTGACTGATGCTGTTAGATTTTATGACTGAAATAGATTTTTAACAAAAGAGAAAAAGGCTAAATATAAATCAGAAAGAAAGACGTTGAAGTCTTTCTTGAGCTTCTGTTCCTGACGTCCATGGTCAGATTATGTTAGATGGTGCCGTGAATTCATGGATCAGTTTGCTGTTCTGCGTAGGCTCATAAATAAAGTGTGATTCTGGCTGAAATACATTCTGAATATTGAAAACATCATAGTGTAACCCAACAATTACTGCTTTCTGCTTGTTTGTTGTCCGAGTGCTATTAACAAATTGTGTTTGAGGAGGCGTCGGTTGCAAACACTGTGATCTGATAACAGTTTTGTTTTCATCAGCTTTTTATTAATTGTTTTTATTAACTGCATTAATAAGGCTTCTCTAATTGGGAGTCACTTTTTTATATTTTCACTTTGCGTGGCGTACAGTTTAACAAAAGCATATTTTAAAAGTGAAATCAGCTTCATTTGTGTGATAATAAAAGTTTCAATGTGCAATTTTAATTAAATGTTTACCCTGCACTGATTCTACCTACAGCAGCGCTTCGTACGCTTCATCTAAACGTGAATTTTTCACTAATGTGGGCCTGTTAAGGTGTTAGCTGTGAGGACTTTTGCATATTTGGATGTCTCAGGTGTCAAGAGACTGTAAAACAGTGACAGTAACTTGGTAATTCAAGCAGCCATAAAAGACGATTGGTAACGTTGCTCTTGCCTTAGCTTTACCCTGCAAGGATCCGGATAGCCTGAGGGAGCTTTGCGTTTAAGTAACACAAGTGGAAAGCACTAAAACTCCCTCCTAAAAATCACTCCCTTTCTCTTTATTTTCCACCATTTACCCCTCCCCACCTCTCCTCCTGCTCTACTCCCTCTTTATGGGGACACCGGACTCTCTGACAGTTTGTTTTAAATTTGACCGTGCAGATGTTTTTCTGGGTGACTGACTTTTATAGTTTAGAAAAGATTATATCAGCTTTCCCTAAGATTGTGTTACTGTATTTAAAAATGACTGGAGAGTCAAAAAAAAGAGGGGTGTGGGAGAGGAGGGTTGGTTGGGGGATTGGGGATTTGTGCAGTGGGTAGGGGAGGGGGGGCACAAAGGGGTTTGTAGGTCTCTAAATCCTTGGTCTACTTTTCGGCCTCAGCAGCACAGATTGGACAGCGAGTTCTTGGGGGAACAGAGAGGATGGAAGAAGAACAAGGGGGAGATGGAGATCAGTTGAAGGAGGTTAGAGTTCACAGCAGCTAGGTTTGGCTTACTGCATTAGACACAGCTTCTTTCTTAATTTTAAACAACAACACTTGCATCAAATTTGAGGATATTGGTTTTTGATAGGCAGCTGAGGCAAAGCATATACTAAGAGGGTGGGCAGGGTGAATCTTTTTTTCATTATAGGCCACATAACCATCTAAAAAATAATAATAAAAAATGTGTTTCTGCAGAGATCTTTTCTTATTATCGCTGTATATCCATGCAAAACTTTCTCACTTTCCTACTAACAAAGTCAACTGTCAACTAAAGGTAAAAATATAAAGTTTGAAAAGTTTAGAAGACGATTTGTAGCTTGAATGTAGAGTTGGACTAGATCGGTCTATTATGGGTAGAAGAGAGACGGGATGAAGTATGAGGCAGATAGATGTTAATTAAGGGAATGTATATCATTTATCTGGAATCTTTACATCAAGCATGTGTTTCCTTCCATAGCCATGTCAAGAATTATCAGTTAGGTTATCCATCCACATTCTGTAAAAGGGCAAAACCCATCAGCAGCAAGCTTCTAATGTTTCTTTATGAAAATACGCAGAATAACGCAGTAACTATAATTGAAAGATTAAAGAAATAGAAGGCAGCCGTTTTGTCTGGCTCTCACTGTAGGTCTAAGAAACTTTAATGAGAGATGAATAAAAGGCGATGTGGAGGTTTTCCTTACAGGTTCAGCCTGTTTGTTTAACAAGGAGCTCAGGTTACATTCATTAAACCATGGGCTTCTGCTCCACTGTAAGGGTGAAATGAACACGTTATCAGACTGCGTGGCAGGAACTGTTTTGCACTCTCTGTCCTGTCTGACTGCTGGCCTCCTGACTCCGCCACATATATATATATATGTGTGTGTGTGTGTGTGTGTATATATGTGTACAGGGTTATTTAATGAGTAACATGGGATGAGTAACACAGGAAAGGCTGCTTCTCCAATGAGGATTAAGCAGTAGCACTGACTGGGGTTAATTACAGTTAAAGTTAATTGTCCATCAGTTCCAGTTGTGGTTCTGCTGCATGTAGCAACATCAAAACCGTTCTTAACATTGGACTTGCATTTACTTGGTGCATGAGAGGAAATTGGGCTTAGCGGTTGTAATTTTCTTGCTGTGGTTGCCCACCAGTGTTGAGGAAATGCTAAAGGACAAGACAAAGACTGCACGGGCTGTGGTGGACTTACTGGCTTCCCAACTGACCCGTTGCCTGACTTATCCAAGCTGCTGAATCACCACTACTTCCTTTCTGTGTGCTTGTGAGGTAGGGGGTGAAAAGTGTGGATTACTCCACTGTACTTGACATAAGATATAAGATATATACACAAGGACTATGGCAGAGTCATAAATGCAGCTGGGGGGAATTCATATGATACGCATGTCTAAAATACAAAGACTGTATGAAATTTGCTGCTGTGGGCCTGGGGCTTGGAACATCATCTCCAATCTCCATGTACATGTACATACATTTCTACAAATGATCAAGTCAAAATACATAAATTAATTTGAGTGTGGGGCTGACATATTGGCCAAGCTCTTAATTACTTTATTATTACAAATCCGTTTTGCATGTAAAGTAACTGCTCAGCCAGAGATATTTGAATTTAAGTGACTTAATGTATGTGTGTTTTTAATTTCCTCCCAAGCTTTCTTTTTTTTCCCGTTTATGCGTGCTGACTTCTGGGTATGATTTATGCAACAAAAGCTCTTTGGTTTCAGTTAATAAAGTAAACATGTCCCGTCTCATACTCACCCTTAAACTCATTTGAATGCCTAATCACAACCATGAAAAATGTCAACCATGCTTTAGTTGCTGCAAATGGAACTGCTATTCTGCGGGCTTGATGTCTCTGTCAGAATGCATTTGCTGTTGCGATATAAAGGAGACGGGGTTGAAACAGAAGAACAATAGTGTGTTGTCTTACATATATTTGAACTTCTATTCCACAGCCAGACCCATCAAAGTTGCAAGAGAAAAGTATTATGCAGGAGTTAGTTGTGCCACCACCTCTTCACTTCTTGCTGCTTTTGGCTACTTCTGTTGGCAGCAAAGATTGGTAGTTTGCAGTAATGCACATGTAGAACCCAACATGATTGTCTTGAAATAGATGAAAGGGCATGTCTGCCTTGAACTTTGAGTGGCTTCCATCTTTTTATCATCTCCCGTTCTGTGCGTCCTCCAGGCTACTCAGAGATGAGGAAGATGGCAGGGGAGACAAAGAGCCTGTACCTCCACCATCTCGCCTTTCCTTTGTAGCGCTCTCTCCATCGCTGTTAGTCACACATGATTATGCCCTGTCGACGGCCGACCAAGTGTTGCTATTTGCCTGTAATAGTATGACAATCAGTGACAATCTGTGCTGGGCTCCCAGTGTTGTTCGCACTCTGTGTCCTTTGACTGTGTGCTTTACATATGGTTAGCATACACAGATTTTCCCTTGCCTCCACTCTTTGCATGCTGCTTTTACATCTATCAGTGTCGAGAAGTCGTGCTGTACAGTGCGTACGTATACACTGCTTATAGTGATGTCCTCATAAATACCCACTTGGAACTATATTGTAGCCAACATCTAAAGCATAAAGAGTTGACTGTGTGCACTTTTCAAATCATTGGTGAGTATGCTGTTTTAAACTGTTTTCATAATCAACACCTAAGAACGAATGTTAAGAAATAACACGCTGATTGGAGAGGAAACGAATACAAAGTTAAAGGAGAGCAGAAAAGGCAGCGAGGAAACAGTATTCATCCACCTCAAGCACATCTGCTTCACCTTTAATCTATGGAAATGTATGGAGCAGATGAAGTATAATTGCAAGTTGGACTTTGACCATTAAAATCTCTCAAGTGCTTGTTCCAGGAGCAGCTAGAGACAGACCAGGCAGTAATCACTGCAGGTTCACTCTGTTGATGATGGGGAGGGAATTAATTTACCCTGGAGGAAAACAAATTAAGGCTCTGCTCATCCCAGCGCTCCGTCTCACAATAGCATATATAAATATTTTATCTTGGGCAACGCAGGTTAGCAAAGGTTTAGTACATCTCCATTTACACAAGGGCCTGCTCTCCACGCTGTGGCCTCCGCTCCTCTCAGCTCTCCTCCTGATGAGTGCCTACTGCCCTCTCCTTCACCTCCCAGTCTTCCTCCTTTCGTTTTCCTTGCCTCCTCTTCATCCTCCAGTAGTATCCTTCTTACTCTGTACGGTAGAGCTCTCCTCCTCCACACAAACTCTCTCTTGCCTACTCTTTTCAACGGTCTTGTCCATTTGTTAAAATGCAGAAATTCTAATATTCTATCATAAACTGAACTTGAAAGGCTCTGATGTCTTAATCCCCTCTAACACAGATGTATCACTTGTAGACAGACGGGCTAGAGAATACTGTGAAAAACAGGATTCAGCTGACACCGTTGAAAATGCCACAGTGATTTATAGACCCATGTATAAATCAAGTTTGAGGCTCCGCTGTGTTATAGAAACAACTTGTGCACTTTCCTTTTCAAAAATGGAGCTCTGATCCTGTTGGATGTTTTGGATTGCAATAAATTCACCCTGGCAAAAGTGGGGTTTGTTATTTTAGCTTCCTGTTTCACTCACTTTCCAGTCGAACAATAAAATCTAAGAGTGTGTCATACTATATTATGGGAAATAGAATAATATTATAAATTGGCCTTCCACTGAATTGGACTTCACTTTGCTATTGCTCCTCGTAAAAAAAAACAAAAAAAACATTCGTTTTAAGTCTTTAGAATGTATTTTGTAGCCCAAAGCTGGGCGTTTTATCAAATCAGTGATAATAACCATAAATGTTAGCCCACTGCTAGACTGAGCTTTCGAGAATGTTTGTTTGCCTCTTTTCAAGTGTATGCTGAAGTAATGAATGCTCGCCAGCTTCTTTGTGGAGCTAAAATTAAACATGCAAACCTGCTTTATTCACTACGAGTATTTCCATTTGATTCCTTTATATAGCTCTGTGGATTACAGGAAAAATAGGACTTCACTTTTATATGGAAAACTTAAGATATACTAACGCAACATGATAATGTAATTATACTAACTAGAACAGTGAAATGCTGGCCAGCTGTCGGCTACTGATCATTTACTAGTATTGCTCATGTTTAGTCTTTAATATGTTTAAATGATGACGCTTGCATTTTACTCTGGCTTTTTCACTGCAGGCCTTTGTATATGCATTAACTTTGACTTAACTTTACAGTGCACGTTTGAGTTAAAATAAGCGTTGCGTGCGTTGTTGTGCTGATGTCGTGTTGTTGTGAACAAAGTGAGGCAATTAGAGCCCCAGCAAGCCAGTAATGACTGTGGTGTGAAGGGAGCACACGAGGGCAGGCTGACACCCGGTGTGAGAAACTGCACGCGCCTGCCGCTACGCATCCCGGCTCGCAGTGATGAGGCCCGCGCTCTAATGAGAGGGATTTAATGGATTTATAGGAGTGGAAGATTCCTGCGTGTCCGCAGGCTCTTGGCTTCACTGACTAGAAACGTCTGTAATAATTGGTGAGCCGCCTCCACATTAGCACGGACCAAAGAGGGTGAAAAAATGCCTCTCAAACTGCTTTCCCACGGCAGTGATGAGAACAGGTAGCTTAGGCCAACACAGATGCAGTGCAGTGAGAAGAGGACTGTGGGAGTAGTGTGAAAGTGTTTGTGTGAAAATCAGTTTCGTAATGAAGGAAATTCTCTCACATTCTTTTTCACAGAAGTTTTGCAGCTTATAGAAGTTGAGTTTGTTAAAGGTGGAATGAGTAATCTATACAATGCCGCATGTATTTTACATGGGTAAGTGTTTAGTAAGCTAATACACTAAAAATCCTTCACTTAATGATCTCAAAGGCATAAGATTAAGTTTACATGTCCTGTTAAGTGGACATTTGAACTGACATTATATACTAACGTAGCAGGAGGGACAAAGACAAGAAAAACAGGACCATCTGTAAAATGAATTTCTCGCTGGTGAATGTTCTGACATGCCATCAATGACATCATCGTGTCTTAATTTCTGCCAATGAAGCTTTGGATTTAGTGGACCAATTTATGCCTGTAATTCTTTTTGATCCAGCCTTTTCAGACTCAACCTCTTACCAGCTGTCACCAAGTCACAATGTCCTCTCCTTTGGAAATCAATAGGTCTAGTCTGCTAATTTATTGTTAATAAGTCCATTGATTATGTGTCCTCGGGGACCAGATTGGGAACTCACAGTTAAGCCTAGTTTAACTAATTCCTTGGGTAAGATCACACGTCACAGAAATATCATTAAGCAAAAGTCATACATTCTAAATAGATGTTTTTGGAACTAAAAAGTTCTTACTGGTGATGCTATAATTTACAATAATGTAACTAATGATGATATTTTTGTGTTTCTGTAATGCTGTCATGAAGCAGCAAATATTTGACTTTTTGTATTTGCATGAGAATTCATAACTGATAACAAATATAACCATGTTTTATTGTTTCTAATCCAAATATTGTATCCCTGCAGTCTCACGCCAAAATAAAAGCCACGAGCACTTATTGCGTTAACAAGCTAAATTCTCCTTCCCCTCCCCGGCTCGCCACACGCAGGATGACGAGAACTTCAGAACAAAAGAAACATTTAGTGTCTGCTTGTTTATTCCTGTGCTCCCTCTGTATTTATTCACTCCTGTCACTCTTCTTTTTTTCCACTCTCCACCTCGCTCTCCCCTGTGGCTTTCTCTCACACACAGCCAGTGTGATGGTGCTGCAGCCGAGAGAGAAAGATCTGGGTGACCATCTGAAACCAATTATGGCGGCGCTGCAGCCACCCAGAAACTCAGTGACGGATGGGGATCTTGTATTTATAGCTGGGGTAATTGGCAACACTCAGACACGCACACACATTATACACGCACACGCAACACAAGACAGTACAAAGAAATAGACACTTTTGAATGCTCGCTCAGTTAGTGTAGGCACACATTGTGTTTACGCTCGGGAGTGGATTTCACACGCACAGAGAAACACACACCCAGGCCTCACAGGCAGCCGACGAAAAGGTGCACGCTCCCCGGGCGCTCGCATGTCTCGGTCGCAGTCGAGATGACGCACCCCGTGTATGATTCAAAGACCTTTGTCATGGGAAGACAAATAAGGCTCAAGGATGGCCAAAGAGTCATGTTTGTGTTTTGCCCGGTTTAATCAGAGCCAATGTTTACAGCCATTCCTGCAGTCAGGACAGAGGTTGTACATCTCGGCTATCTGTCTCAGCCTGTCAGAGCGTCAAACCTGCATGTGAAAACATATACAAAACACATCTGCCTCTTGTTAGCCGCAATAAATGGCTGCCATGTGGTGTGCTGATAAATAAGCTAGTCTATTTATTGGAGCACAACAAATTGGCTACAAACACTGACAAGGAATCGAAGAACTATAAATATTGCTACGTGATGAAATCTTTAAACGTGCCGCAGGTAGTTTACGAGGGTCCCTCTCCTTTGGCTTTTTTATGTAGTAGGAGGTATTTCTTTTGACTGCTTTCCTCTTTCACACACCGCCTTGTTAAATAGGTGGGGGCACAATGGCACTCTCACACTGAGCAGGTCCAGGGCTAAGTGTGAGTGGAAGGCCTGGCTGCACTAAAGCTGAGCAGATCCGCCACTTGAGAACGATAAAGAGCCCTGTTACACCCGAACTCTCAGAGAGACGTAACCAGAAATTCCTGAATGAATCGGCAACAGACAAGCCCTAAACCCCGTGTAATTACATATTTGGAGTTTATCGGGCTTTATGCGAAAATGCACAAGTTTCCCTTCCCTGGTGGTCCTTAAACACATCCATATGTCCAGCATGTTCCCATTTCTGCTCCTCCCTCTGGCTCTCTCACCCTTTCTCTTTCTCTCTCTCTCCTCCTCCTCTTATTTTCCCTCCGTGAAAAATGGCTGCGGCGCACAGACGGATGATATGACCCATTGGAGTGGTGTTTTCCTATTGTTAAGTTGTTGTTGACTCTCTAGACTCACAGTGTGACAGATCCAGTTTGGTGTTTTGGAGTGCGCTGAGGCCATCAGCACCGGGCCAGAGCTCTCGGTGGTACTGTGTGCAAACATAGGAAGCCGCAGCCTGTCCACATCGCAGAGAGTGGAACACACACACAATTCTGGGGAGGCCTTCTATCGTGTGTGGGCCGCTTTTTTCATTTCTTTTGCTCTCTGTCTGAGTCTCTCTCTGTCGCTCTCGTCTTCTCTCTCTCTTTTTCTGCTTCCCCAATGCTTGAGAAAACTGATCCGTTTTAAAACACGTGCTAAATATTACCATATTTACATTTTCCTGTTTCAAGAAGGCAACAAAGTCAGAGTGTGCGGTGTGGATTTTTCTTTTCTTTTCTTTCTTTTGGGGGGGAGTTGAAAGGTCTCAGTCTGGGGTTGGGCTCTGTTTGAAACTTTAAACCTTTTTCATGCTTATTTGTTTTATGATTCTACAGGGCACCGTGTTTACACTAAGAGTGCAACATCTGGATTAGATAATTTGTTGAGAATTAACAAAGCCCAAATGCTCATCAGCTTCATCTGATTACCTTTTTTATGTTTTTCTTCAGCATTAATGGTTTTTCAGCCGCTAACTGATATTTGTTTTTTGCTTTTGTTAAATGTTTTTCAGGAAAATAGAGATTAATATTGGGCAGCACTTCTAATTACAGGCGTCGGGAACTCTCCAGCTACAGTAATGCTGGCCTTTTCATGGTGGCTGATAACTAATTAAATCTCACCAGTGATATCTGACCTTCCAATCATGCATGCAGAGGTTGGTAAAATGGACATCTCTGCAATAAATGGTGTCTTGCTTGTGCCTATTCCACACACACTATTTATATAAAATATATAGAGAGCGGATAAAATAAAAACTAATAGAATCATGTAAAAGCTGAGTAATTGGTGGCTGTGAAAAAATGTCCTGGCTAAAGAAGATAACTAAAGAAAGCAACTTTTTAATCTGCAACATCTCTTTAGTGCACTGGGTTAGATGGTACAAATACTTACGAGGGGATTTATCAATGAAAGTTTTTATTATGAGTTTCCAAAAAATCAAACACTTTATTTTTTGTGTTGTGTTTTTCAGGATGTCTCACTTAGTTAAAAAAAGAATAGAATAGAATAGAATTCAACTTTATTGTCATTGCACATGCACAGGTACAGGGCAACGAAATGCAGTGCTGTGTGACTGAGTTTATTGAACAATATCTTAATATTTTCCCACCAGGCAAGTTAAATTATATTTAAATAATGTATAGTGTGGCTAATACTTTGTTTCTCATATCGTTTTTTTTTTTCCAGTTAAAATCTTTCAGTTACTCAGAAATGATTAAAATAACCTCTATTCTCCAGCCCTCATTGAAGTGTTCACAATCAGTACATATGCAATTTTAATAAATGTAAGTAGCAGTTGCTACATCACTTTTTGTCTGTTCTCACTGTGCAGAGGAGGTTTCAGCTGCTTACAGCTGACACACTTCTACTGCAGGTACACACCTTAAACTCCATATGAAATCAGACTTTCAGGGCCAAACCACATATAACACTGACTGTCAAAAAGCTTAAGTGACAGCGACTAAAAACAAAAAGTTCCTCAGCAGTAACCCACGATGGCCCATTTATTTCTACTTCCTATGTATGCTACTGACTTTATCGGACTAAAACATGTCCCCCCCCCAAGCCTCGATCGGACTTCATCTCCATCCTGCAATCCATTACAAAGCTGCCTGCTGTCCCCTGAGTGATCTGCCCCGTTCCCTCTAATCTGACCAAGCTGCTGTGATTCCATCACTCCCGTTGAGCCACACAGAAAGATTAGTCAGACTCTACATACAACAGATGTGTCCAGCACTTGATTTGTGTGTGTTTTATTGACTCTGGCCATCTGTTAATACAGTTGCTGGTTTCGCCGCTTGTGTTTGTTGATGCACACAGACAGGGAAGCTGAGTGCCAGAGGAAACATTGAGTGAAGAAGATATTAGAGATAGAGAAAGAAAGACACAGAGAGAACAGAGTTGTAGTTTGGAGAGCGATATTTCATGAACGGCTGCTGGTTTAAGTGTTAACCTGCGACCTGCTGTGTCCCAGCATATAGAACAGAAGCATTTGTCCTTGTTTTCAGTTTAGGTGGAGCACTGATACACGATAGCGATAGCATATGAGCTGCGTTAGTCGATGAATATGTCTCAGATGTTGAGTGCTTTCACAAAACGGTTAGATCTCAAATTCCTGCACTAGGAGGAAAGTGAAAGATTGTTTTAGAGATCTGAAATTCCTCCTTATACCATTCCTCAGATTCTCTCTCAACACTGAAGGCGCATGAGGACCAGTTGCTGTCAGCATTCCGTGGATTGTCCGTTCGTGCATGTATGTGCTTGTGCATGCTTATTTGCATTGCAGGAATTTTTTTTGCTGCTGCAAAAGGATGATAATATCCAACAGTTGCAGTCTCTTGTGTTGTCTTCTGTTTTCTTGGGCATTCCACCCGACTCCTTGTCTTCCTCCTTTCTGTATCACTCCTCTTCACAGTCTTCACTCCCATGGTGTCTTTTTCCCTCTCCTCTTGTCTCACATAACACTTGTATGAATGCCTTGGAAGCCGCAGGGCTTATGAAAACTTTTGCCTCACATTAATTATCCTCTGTCACACTAAAATGCCTAAAATGTGAGATGGATTACATCTTAAAACTTAACCTGCCCAGTCAGCAAGAACAGCATCATTTAGTTACCACAATCTCTGATAATATTTTTATTCTGAGCCATTTCATTTGCCCTTTTCGTATTAGCTGACTAATGCCCTGCATTCCTCCTAGCGATCAGTGAAACTGCCTGTTAGGTACCCACAATAAGAGCAGACTTTATTTAACTGTCTTGCTCTGTGCAGCAGCACAGTGATTCTTGCTAACCTCTCTTCCATGTCATGATGATGGGATTTCTTGACACAGACTTCACTTGGCCAGTTGAAACCCCAGAACTCCACGTGAACCTGCTGAAAGGGAGGTGGCGCCCCGCCTGGGTAAACACAGAGTGAGGGGGAGCCAGGGACACAGCCTGTTGGTCCTAAATGTGGAGGAAAAACGTCCAATAACTAAGCCTGTGGGGAGCAAGCAGCGCCAAGGCACTAACCCTTACACATGCTCGCTGGGAGTGGGTAAAGGAATTGCATGACAGCTGCTCGGAGGGATGTATAGGTAACACACAAGATTTGAGCCTGGGCCTTTTAAACAGAAAATCATTGTCTAGGGAGCAGTATCCCATTTGCAAAGTAGAAAAGATTAATTCACTTTTAAGTCAATATATTAGGTAGATTTTCTTGAAAATAAAGGTTGAAAACAACCATAAAATTACTGTTCTAACCTACAAGGAAGTGAGTGAGGATTAGATTCATGTTATCATTTACTTAATTCCAGTTTTAAATTACATGCTAAACTGGGCAAACCAAGAGCAAATTGACCACAACTCTACAGGGGAGCTTTACATGGACATGCACCGCTACTTATGTATCCGCTCTGCATCCTGTACATTCACCCCTCGGAAGAAGTATGGATATCGTCTTTAATGCTTTTTACCTCACTGACTTTCTATTCCCCCTTCAACTTTGACTGTTTAAGGTTTAAGCTCAGACCATACTACCAGCATGGGGTCAGAAAATCACACAGAGAACAGTGTATTCAACAGAGAGCCTGAGGTCTTACAGTAGTTGTGTCTTTGTGAGGCATAACTCAGACAGACTCATATTAAATAGTGTCCTGAAATTTTGTGTATTTTAACCTGCGTGAAGTTCCAGATGGGTGGACTTTAACCAGTAAGAGTAACCCAGACACTAGCAGGAAGATAAATATAATTAATTTACGTGTTTGCCTTTAACTTCTTGGGACTGTCACATGACTGGATGCAGGGGGACAGAAAACCATTCAGAATTTTGCTGCTGCTGATTAAACATCCATCAACAAAACCGCTGATGGCAACTGCAAAATGTTCAATTCATTTACTTCTAGAATAAGTTGGTAAATTTCATATCATCATTGGCTTCTGAGCTAATAATCAAACAACAACAAAAAAAACGCACTTGGAAAAAAGTCTGTTTCATTTAATTATGCACGGACAGCAGGATAAATACACTGATGTCAACTATTCTTGCTCGGGTAGCCAAGCTTCTTCTTCTTTGTCATTGTGTTTTTGGAAATGAAACCCTTTCATACTTGTTCAGCCCCGTGGCCACCTGCTCAATGTCCCACCCCCGTGCTACCTCACAACCTCTGGGAAACAGTTAATGCTTTAATTGGCACTTAATTAGTTAATTGACCCCAGCACTGTTGGGCTAACAGTGTGACAGGGGCTTTCGGGGCGCAGGTGAGGGTGGAGAGGATTGGCCCAAGGTGCTTCCTGTGTCACATCAGCAGCGGAGGTTCCCATCAACCTCTTTGAACTGGGACACAAACACTGGAAACACTTTCATCGGGCCGATGTGTCATCACAGCCGGGTCCCATGTATATGTATGGGACCGTCTGAAAATATACAAAGTCCAATTTGCCCGGGACAGGCCAACCTCAGGATAATGAATCACATGTGATGTGTATCTGATATGCCGACTGAGTCATCACCAGATGTTTCAACA
Organism: Maylandia zebra; assembly: GCF_041146795.1. Lineage (NCBI taxonomy): Eukaryota > Metazoa > Chordata > Actinopteri > Cichliformes > Cichlidae > Maylandia > Maylandia zebra. The sequence goes on along the minus strand of NC_135188.1, from coordinate 3,773,603 downwards.
GGATTACTTCCAGTTCTGGAGAAGAACTGTGGGTTTTCAAAAAGAAACCAACAGCTCACCATGGAGAAAGACAAAAGAAGTCAACTAACATTTGCCACCACGATGAGTGGAACATAAGAGATTATAAAAATTATGTACCAGAATGCTCTCAGTGCCACTGGAAGGCAGACCAAAGCCTTTCTTGTGTCTGTAATTGGGTGTAGACATGCCAGATGAGAGGAACTTTGAGGTCAAGCACAGAAGAGGAAGTAACTTGGGTACCAGACCTTCAGATAAAAGCTTACAGGTGGACCCAAGTACAGTTTTACATATGCAAGCAAGCTGTGGTGCTTGTTTGTTCTGGTGTCTGTTTGTATGTACAAAATGCAGCTCCCAGCACATAATGTGTTTGCCCTTTCAAAGCATAGCATGTACTCTGGGTAACATTCCCTGTCTCTTTCACTCTGCAAAAACAAATGAACCTGTGTGAATTTGAGAAGCCTTTTGGAAACTTTGAGCATACTCACACATGCAAACACACATGGCTCATTTTTACATATACTCCTGTGTGTTTTTGCACAAATAAGTTAACGTTTCTTTCTTTTCTTTTTTATCTTTACCTTTGTATCCGAGGTTTCATCTGCTTTGCTTTGTCCTTAGAGATTAATAATATTTTTTTGGGAGTGTGGGGGTCAGGCCTGATCTGTGTGTGAATCTGTGTGTGGGTTCCTGCATTAGCCCCTGTATGTTTGTGGCTGTGTGTGCATCAGAGAAGGGCGCCCAGCAGGCAGTGTTGTTGTAGGTGAGGGTGAGGAGCCCCCTGATGGGCAGCTGTGGCAGAGAGGCCAGCTTTGATCAAAGGCCCAAGAAGAGGAGGAGGAGAAGGAGGAGGAAGAGGAGGAGGAGGAGGGAGGGGGAGAGCAGCGGGCCATCCAGGAGAGAGAGGAGGTGAAGGAGTGCTGCAGAATGGGGGAACCCAGGATGACTGTGTCCTTAAGGCTATAGTGGGACCCTTGAAGAACCAAGAGAAACCACCTGCTTCTCTGCTACCTCGCTTGAGTCCGACTGACTGGAATAAACTCCTTGGGCATGGCTGCAGACTCACATTTGAAAACTTGTCATGTTCATTGGAGATTGTGGTCTAATAACTAATTAAAGTACATTTTCTTCAGAGTTCATTTCCTAAACATTTGAAGAACTACTGAGAGGATGCCGAATTGGCTCAGCATTAGATTTCGCAGTCTAATGAGATGAAAAAGGAGTGGGCTGTGAAGAGTTTTCCAAATAATTGAATAATGTATTTATTCAATAGGCTCTGGGCAGCGTATTGATTGTCGACAGATTGAGTTACCGAAAAATCTGTGGGAAATCTACGAAAGGAGACGACCTAACCAAGGGCATGTGTGCAAGCAGCCGTGTGGCCAGACTAATGTATTCAGACGAAAACCATGTCGCTTAGGTCATCCTGGCTTCACGTTTGCCTTGAGGGAGACACGTTTAATCTAGCCCCTTAATTCCAAATGAGATGTTGTCCTTCTGATCCCTTTCTTTTTCGTTCTTACGCTATTTATTTTGTTTCTAATTATTTAAACACATCATAAGCAATTTTTTTAATTATTATTTTCCTTAAAACGACTTTAAATGTCCCTTAAACTTAACGACGCACTCTTTGAACCCACTATTGTAATAAATACTCTTCCATACAGACCGATGCATTTAGAGCACATAAGGCAAAGCTCGAGAGCTGAGAGATTATATTTAAAAATGAAATAAACTCATGAAAGTCTTCTTTGAAACACGAGTTCGTGCGATCTGAAAACTTCGCCAGCTTTCTTTGCCAAGCACAACTACAAACATGCCGACAAAGCTGGGCTTCACTGGCATTGGCGCACTCCGAAAGAAAATTAAATTTGACAAAATAAATTAATACCAGCGCCACTTGAGCGGACCTGCAGCTGCACCTTCATGTAAGTCATTCCGTTAGATGTAAAACACTTGTAAAATGCAATGGCGCCCCTCTCCTTTTTATTTTTTTATTTTTTTTATTTTTAAAGGACAATAATGACAATAATTATATTAATAGTAATAATGATGTTAAATAGTTATATTTTTCATAATTGATCAAATAAATTATACGATTAAAATAAATAAATAAATAAATAAATAAATAAATAAATAAATAAATAACAGGCTCGTGTTTTGACCTGAAATCGAGTCCTAAGTATTCAAATAAAATATTTCGGGCGGATTATGTTAATGAACGATTTATAACGACATTTACGAATTATACTTAATGGATGCTGTTATGTTGTGGTCACAGTGGAGTAAGTGACTGTATGTGGAAATGGAGAACATGTGTTTCAGTCTTGACTCCGTGATGAAGCGCGTGGTACAATGAAGGAGAATTATTTTCTTAACCTCTTCATTCACCTGCGTAATGTCGCGCCTCTGTGTTGTAGTAAATGACGTTTAAATAAGGATAAAGACGGATTAGGACAGAATTAACAAAACAAAAAAAAAGAGTCCGGTGGCTGTTGGATCTTCAAAATGGGTGTTAAATGTAGTCAGATCCGCTTTTGTTGGCTGGAGAAAAAATACTGAATGCGGGAGTGAAGTTATGACGAACGAGGAGGGGCTGCTGATCTGTGCAGCCTCGCAGCAGGCAGACAATTAAAGGCAGCCTGAATCGGCTATGATTTAGCTCACCGATCCTCTCGTGTCATTAGTGTTTCAGAATAATGAACGGATCATTAGACTCGCTCATTTAAACAAGTAATTTTACTCCATGTTAAGCCCCAAAGTGTCACGAATTCCCGCACTTAATCCAGAATTGGAGCTGACGTCTCTCCAAGAAAAAGGCATCGTTATCAGAACAAATGTAAAATTTTGGCTGATTACATGCTTGAAATTTAGAAAAACGACTCTAATTCGTACAGAAATCAACCACATCATTCTTTTTTTATATTGTTTTTTTTTAACCGACATTACAATTTTAAGAATGAATGCGTGACTAGGCGGCTCGTTCAGATGCAGGATGCATTTTTCAGGGCTCTTCCTCATTGATGCCAAAACGAACATTACTTCCGTTATAATTATGGCTGTGTTGATCTCCATAGAGAAAGAATGACGCTTGTCGGGCCACAAGCCCGAGCCTGGCGCTCTGCATGCAATGGGAAACGCTGGCCCTGCGCAGAGCTGTTTAGTGTGGTTTCAGAGGAGTACCGATGCCATATGCGCTGCCTGTCCTGCATGATGCATGTGCGCCTTGTGGGGCACGCTAAAAAAGAAAAACAACAATTAGACATGAGTGTGTGTGTCCAAACAAACGAATCAAAGGCCCGTTGTGTTTGCGGGAAAATGTCTGGTGGGGGAGAGATCTTCCCCCGTCTCTCTTTCTCTCTGGCCTGACCCCGCGTTTGAGTCCTGCAGAGCGAGGCCGAGACACACAGATGGGCTGTGGTCTCTCTTTCTGTGTCGCCTCTCACGCTTTTATTTACTGTGCTTTATTCTCAGTTCAGTTCATATGAATTCAGTTCAATTTAATTCAACTCACTTCTCTTCTACGGTCTGTTTAGGCTAATTACATGAAATCGTTTTTTCAAAACATTTAGCGTAAATATCTATCTATATATCTATAGACAGAAAATCTGAAAATAACAAACAAACCAATAAACAAAAACACCCTCCTCTCTCTGTCACACACAACAAACAACCTGCAGTTAGTCAGTCAGTCACGCCTGTTCCAGACAAGCCAAAATACAGCCTTGTCAGAGTTTTCCTGCAAACACGTGAGGATGTGGTTTCGCTCCATCAAACACAATGACAGGACCAAGCAGCTGTCATTATGCTTAGGTCATACTATCCAAAAACGATATGACGTGTTATGATTTGCTTTAGCTCCACTGCCCAAATGGAAAATGGGGCACAATGATAAATAAAAAAGAAAAAGAAAGAAAAGAAACCAGAGGATTTAGTAAAAGGGTAACAATCAATAGACTTAAAAAATAATTTTACATATTGTTTGAATCCCTGCAAACGTTGCCATGTTTTATATCTTGTGTGATTTTTCTCCTATAAATGCAACTTTTTAAAGAGTAAAATCACTGCCAAGCTCTTGGTTGGATGTGACACTGACGCTGTTTTGAAGCAATTCTTTGGCAATAAACAAGCTTTTTTCATCCATTCTCTCTCTCTCTCTCTCTCTCTTTTAAAATACCACAACATTACACTGTAGACGCATGAAATCTGAGCACAACTTGTGTGGGCCCACAGCGGTGAAAACCTCATGTCCCTTTAGCACGGATATCCCGGCTAGTCTCGACCATGTTTCTGTCCCTCCCAGCCTCCTACGCTGCACTGAGAAGGTATAAAGCTCCAGAAGTACATCGGCTCTGAATAGACCGAGGGCCAACAAAGCGGTGCAACTTTGGGGCCCCGGCCGTGCAAAGTTTGTGTGCAAGTCTCCGGTGGTTGAGACGAGGCGGTGCACTGGGGGAGTGTGTGTGGTGGAGGGGGTTTGGGATCCCACTGCATTAGGCTGTAATAGGTTTGGGATGACCTAAACGATTTGTTGACTGGGACAATAAATCTGTTGTGTGTTTCTTGGCATGCTGAGGGGAGGATTACAAGTTGTCACACAAAGGAATGCAAATTGCAAGCCAAACTCTCCGAGAGGCCTGTGGAGTAGCCAGCTATTTAGAGCATTTGTGCGGATCTGAGCTTCTCTCGCTCACTATTTTATGTTTCTCTATTAGTCCTAATAACTGTGAAGGGCCTGAGAGTAGCCACTGTATTCATCTCAAATCAATGGCTGTCCCGCACCAGGCCCTATAGACCCCTGCATTTGCATTCTATCCTGTGAGATGACCAGCAGGACAATTGGCGTTAAGTCTCTTTCAGGCGGCCAAATGGAAATCTCGAATCCTAAATGACATTTTTCCCTTCAGCTCTTTTTCTAGAAGCCACTCCACATTATTATTTTCTGAACAAAGTTCTTTGACACAGATTGTGTCCTAAAAAGGGTTACATACATATACTTTAATATTTAATTCAACTCTCAAAGTGTATTTCCTAAACTGTAGATCCTCCTTGAAACCCATTGGTGGACAAAATCCACTGAGCACTAATACAGTCATCGGTATTATTGCGTAAACGTCGTTTTTTTTCACGGCGGACATTGTCTCAAAGTAGGAGAAGCGCAGGTGTA